>NW_027362763.1:374759093-376091593 GCF_046119375.1 Phyllobates terribilis | reverse complement strand
AGCATACCACATCATCTGTAAAACACGGCAGAGGCAGTGTGATGGCTTGGGCATGCATGGCTGCCAGTGGCACTGGGTCAATAGTGTTTATTGATTTTGTGACACAGGACAGAAGCAGCCGAATGAATTCTGATGTATTCAGAGCCATACTGTGTGCTCAGATCCAGCCAAATGCGGCCAAACTGATTGTTTGTCGTTTCATACTACAGATGGACAATGACCCAAAACATAAAGCCAAAGCAACCCAGGAGTTTATTAAAGCAAAGAAGTGGAATATTCTTGAATGGCCAAGTCAGTCACCTGATCTCAACCCAATTGAGCATGCATTTCACTTGTTAAAGACTAAACTTCAGACAGAAAGGCCCACAAACAAACAGCAACTGAAAACCATCGCAGTGAAGGCCTGGCAGAGCATCAAAAAGGAGGAAACACAGCGTCTGGTGATGTCCATGAGTTCAAGACTTCAGGCAGTCATTGCCAACAAAGGGTTTTCAACCAAGTACTAGAAATTAACATTTTATTTACAATTATTTAATCTGTCCAATTACTTTTGGTCCCTTTAAAAACAGGGTGGCACATGTTAAGGAGCTGAAACTCCTAAACCCTTCATCCAATTTTAATGTGGATCCCCTCAAATGAAAGCTGAAAGACTGAACTTCAACTGAATCTGAATTGTTTTGTTTAAAATTCATTGTGGTAACGTCTAGAACCAAAACTAGAAAAATGTTGTCTCTGTCCAAATATATATGGACCTAACTGTATATATAAGAGAAAGGATATCAAAAAGGCAGCACTCCAAATTTTTTTTTAGAAAAAAATGGACTTTATTGAGCCCAAGCAGCAACGTTTCGGTTCACAGAACCTTTTTCCAGCAGCGTTCAAATGCATAAGGTGCAATATATATAGTTACAAAAACTATTTAACTATATATATTGCACCTTATGCATTTGAACTCTGCTTGAAAAAGGTTCTGTGACCCGAAACTTTGCTGTTTGGGCTCGATGAAGTCCATTTTTTTCTAAAAAAAAAAAAATTTGGAGTGCTGCCGTTTTGATATGCAACAGTTTGTACAGACTGTTGGGGGCCTGGCACCCATCAGTGAGTAATTATTAAATGGTGCAGTTTAAAAAAAAATTATATATATCTATAGCTATATCTATCTATCTATCTATCTATCTATCTATCTATCTATCTATCTATCTATCTATCTATATCTCTGACATACACCTTGAATAGCCAGTTAGCGAATATCAACCCCAATATTTTATATATACGGTACAGACCAAAAGTTTGGACACACCTTCTTTAAAGATTTTTCTGTATTTTCATGACTATGAAAATTGTACATTCACACTGAAGGCATCAAAACTATGAATTAACACATGTGGAATTATATACTTAAAAAAGTGTGAAACAACTGAAAATATGTCTTATATTCTAGGTTCTTCAAAGTAGCCACCTTTTGCTTTGATGACTGCTTTGCACACTCTTGGCATTCTCTTGATGAGCTTCAAGAGGTAGTCACCGGAAATGGTCTTCCAACAATCTTGAAGGAGTTCCCAGAGATGCTTAGCACTTGTTGGCCCTTTTGCCTTCACTCTGCGGTCCAGCTCACCCCAAACCATCTCGATTGGGTTCAGGTCTGGTGACTGTGGAGGCCAGGTCATCTGGCGTAGCACCCCATCACTCTCCTTCTTGGTCAAATAGCCCTTACACAGCCTGGAGGTGTGTTTGGGGTCATTGTCCTGTTGAAAAATAAATGATGGTCCAACTAAACGCAAACCGGATGGAATAGCATGCCGCTGCAAGATGCTGTGGTAGTCATGCTGGTTCAGTATGCCTTCAATTTTGAATAAATCCCCAACAGTGTCACCACCAGCAAAGCACCCCCACATCATCACACCTCCTCCTCCATGCTTCACGGTGGGAACCAGGCATGTAGAGTCTTGGTCTTCCTTTCCTGGTGCGGTCCTCATGTGAGCCAGTTTCTTTGTAGCGCTTGATGGATTTTGCAACTGCACTTGGGGACACTTTCAAAGTTCGCCCAATTTTTTGCACTGACTGACCTTCACAAGTAATGATGGCCACTCGTTTTTCTTTACTTAGAATTTGTATTATGGCAAGAAAAAAGCAGCTAACAGTCTATTCAGTAGGACTATCAGCTGTGTATCCACCAGACTTCTGCACAACACAACTGATGGTCCCAACCCCATTTACAAGGCAAGAAATCCAACTTATTAAACCTGACAGGGCACACCTGTGAAGTGAAAACCATTTCCGGTGACTACCTCTTGAAGCTCATCAAGAGAATGCCAAGAGTGTGCAAAGCAGTCATCAAAGCAAAAGGTGGCTACTTTGAAGAACCTAGAATATAAGACATATTTTCAGTTGTTTCACACTTTTTTGTTAAGTATATAATTCCACTTGTGTTAATTCAGTTTTGATGCCTTCAATGTGAATGTACAATTTTCATAGTCATGAAAATACAGAAAAATCTTTAAATGAGAAGGTGTGTCCAAACTTTTGGTCTGTAGTGTATATTATATATATTATATAAATCTATCAAATCTATCTATCATACACCTTGAATATCGTTAACGAATATCAACCCCTCTATAACGATTGATACATTGTGTGAACAGGACTAGGTAAGGACAGGTTTTTAGCCTCAATTATTATTTCCATGTTGATAAAGACTTAGATCCATTTGTTCACGTTTTTGGAAAGTAATTTTATTTAATAAAAAAGGTAAAAATTCCTATAGAGCCAATTTGCCAAAAGTAGCATAAATTTGTAAACCCTAGTGATGATGCAAAAGAAAATCATTCCTCACATGTAATAAAGCTGTCAAACAGTCGCAAATCATGCACACAGGAGCGATTCAACCATATCACCGAGCATCTGTAAATACTCTGAGCTCAACCGAGCGTACTTGCCGAAAGGGTTAATAGAACATACTCGCTCAACACTAGAAAAGACCTATAAGTGCCTTATCTTCTGAGGAACAAAGAATTCTTCAAACAGTGTATTAGATAATTGATGGAGACATAGTCATAACTGTCAATTGTTGATGTGGCTCATCTCAAATGTTTAAATATGCCCCAAAATAGTCAATTACTAGCGCTTTTAGTGATACATGCGACAGACAGGTGGTTAAGTACTATAATTAACCACAACTTAATAGAAAAAAAAAACTCTATGAAAGCAAGTAGAACATTTTTTTTCACGTGCACGATAAAAACCTTGCCAATCCAGAACTTCTTATAACAGAACAAATACCGGCTAGTCATACTAATAGACATCAAAGATTGGTGAATAGTGAAAGTTTCTGGATTTTTAAACTGTCCACATTGGTTCTCAATGGATTGAATGAGTGTATAGACCGTACAGGCTGAATAGGGATATAGTGATATTTGTGTGTTATTGCTAATTGCTTTGTTCAATATCTGGGGGTATATGATTTTTTATTGATATGTGATTACATGGTAAGGGTTAAATAATTAATGAATCTATATACCTGCACCTGGTCTATGAGCTTATAAGAATGCAATTCACTCTGTATGTATGTTTTTATTTTTATACCTGATGAAGAGAGCGGTCCGCTCTAGAAACGAGTTGTATTAATAATAAAACCACTTTTATACTATATTTGGTGAGACCGCGCCTTTCGATCGGCATTTTTTCTCTTGTTCTTTAGATTTTTATCCCTGCTGGGACTGAGGAGTGCTGCAGTCTGACTATACCAGAGTTGGGCCTGTGATGGCGCTACTCGTCCAGGTGAGCCTTTCCACAACCGGCTCCAGTATGTCAGTCTGAGCGGGCTCACACATGGGAGCGACTGTCTCTTTTCTTGTTAAAAACAAAATAAAGCAATCAACCCTATGTCTATTGGGAAATGATGGGGATTGCGTAGCTTAAGTAAAAGGGGTTTTGTATAACCCCTGTTCCCCGGGTGCAGTTTGTTTTATAAAATGTACAGTCTTTACACATCCTCCCTGGGTCCAGCACAGTTTCCACTGCTCCTCCGATGTCTGAAGCCTTGGTATCATGTAAACAGCACTGCAGACAATCAGTGAGCTCAGCGTATGAGTGTTTTGTGTCGTCATCTCCGGCAGAGACACTGAGCTCCGGTATTGCCTGCAGTACCGTTGAAATGTCAGTGTTGCAGATAATAACAGACACTGGGAGCAGTGGTGAAGGCTCAGCACTGGACCTAAGGATTGGGAGTAAAGCACAGTTTGTTTTATTAAAGGGGTAATCCAGGACTAATATTTGCACATGGGGCTAAGAACTAAGAGGCAGGTAGTTGCCAATCTCTGGTGGCTCCTGCGGCTTCCATTGACATGTCGACAGAGCAGCATCTTCTCTTCAGCCTGCTCTGTTCACAAGGCATCTCTGCTCACGTCATGCTGATGACCTCGGCAGACACACCCTATCAAATCTATAGGCTAATCTGAGATAAAAAAAGGCAACTTTGACAGAAGTTAATCAAGCACTTTCATAATACAGAGGGGAGAAGGCATGCAGGTTTGGTAACACATTTATATATTCATGGCTATTTTATGCATAACCAGCAGTACAGCTTCCATAGAGATACAATGTAATAGATTTCACCACATTTGTACCCATCTCATGACAAGTGCACATTTAGTAGGGGGTAGGGTGGGGGAGGTGGAGGGGGGATAAATCAACGTTTCCATTATTTTTTCTAGCCAACTCTTATCTTGCACTGCCACAGAACAGGAGAAGTACTTACTTTCCAATGTTTTCAGGGAGTGCCTGCAGTGAGATATCGTTAATGGAAAGGCATGTGAGGCTCTCTAGATCAGGAAAACTTTCCGGTAGCCTAGATTGCAAGAAAGAAAATACATAGCATTTATCACCAATTGCCGAAAGCAGCAAATTATGCTACAGAAAGCTAAAACACTTGGAAAAAAACAAGTCTCTGCTGGTTACAATCATTTTCTTGGCACATATTATATATACAATTTACAAGGTATTCATTGAATTGTACATAGTAGGTTGCCCTTTTGTTAAGTGTATAAAGTAACTCAAACTATAGTAATTCAGTAGGGATATATCAGTGTACTAGATGTTCCTGAAGGCATGTATCCTCCAGGTAGGATGTGCTACATGGAGTCAGGGTCCCCGGTAATGCAGCTCCGATACAAAACGATTATCGGGCACCATGGGGAAGTCTTAAAGCGCATCTGTCAGCAGGATTGTGCTCAGTAAACTACATACACTGTCAGGTGGGCGCCGTTACACTGAATAAAATGATACCTTTGTTGATGAAGTCCGTCCAGTTCTTTAATAATCTTTATTTTCAGTTCTGCCATAATTATATGCTGGTGCTCTGGGGTGGGACTTTAGGGAGGGGCTGTATCTGGTGCTCTCATTATGTATGCCTCTCTTTGGCCTCTGACAGGTCACTGTGCTTTCAGTCACCTGCCTACTATTTTACATACTGCCTTTGTAATTTCTCTGCCAATATGAAATTTACATGTCCGAAAATCGCCGTCGCTGCCCACGCATGAGCAGTAGCAACTCTCGCTTGCCGAGAGATGCTAGTACGCACGCCATTTTGCTTTTGGAAAAATAATTCGGATGCAGCAATATGGTGCCACGCATGCGCAGAAGCATCTCCTGGCAACTGAGAAATGTTACTGAAACAAATTTTTTTTGACCATCAAGGTCACATATACAAATTCACTATAATCAGACAATGGTATATTAGTTCAACGTCTATAATAGCAGCTCATATAAAAAAATGACGTCAAAGAACGTAATTTAGCAAAAGAACTCCATACTTTTATTAAATACACATAGGACAACAATGATATTAAAAAAAGGGGTTGCACAAATACATAGATGGTGAGCAAAAACTGAAGACATCAGGACAGAAGCAATCATAGAATAAACCATTGGAACTAGATGCTTGGAGCAGATGTAAATAAGGGCATGTAGACCACACGCTCAAACCCAGCTATAGACCAATTTAATTCAGATGCTAAAGTGCACAGTGCATATGTCAAATAGAAACAGATATAAATATGAGCATATGGGCCACATTTCCCATCCCAAACACTCACATATAAGTCATCAGAAAACTACACTCAGATGTCAAAGTGCACGGTGCATATACGGACAAATCCATTAGGCATTAAAAATAGATAACAGAATATAACTCACATGTAGAATGCTATTCAGTCCAGATATCGTCACCCCTACGCGCGTTTCGGCGCTGTGCCTTCTTCTGGGGGCCCAGACTTATATGTGAGTGTTTGGGATGGGACATGTGGCCCATATGCTCATATTTATATCCCAGTTTCTATTTGACATATGCACTGTGCACTTTAGCATCTGAATTAAATTTGTTTAGAGCTGCGTTTGCGCGTGTGGTCTACATGCCCTTATTTACATCTGCTCCAAGCATCTAGTTCCAATGGTTTATTCTATGATTGCTTCTGTCCTGATGTCTTCAGTTTTTGCTCACCATCTATGTATTTGTGCAACCCCTTTTTTTTTAATATCATTGTTGTCCTATGTGTATTTAATAAAAGTATGGAGTTCTTTTGCTAAATTACGTTCTTTAACGTCATTTTTTTTATATGAGCTGAGAAATGTTACTGTACAAGCGTGGGTGGCGGGGGCCATATTGCTGCAAGCAAATTTTTTTCCTCTAGCAAAATGGCGCCAGCGCATGCGGAGTAGGATCTCTTGGCAAGCGATAAATGCTACCGCGCATGCGTGGGCGGCGGCCATTTTGGGGCATATAAATTTCACTTTGGCACAGAAATTACAAAGACAGTGTGTAAAATAGTAGGCAGGTCACTAAAAGCACAGTGACCTGTTAGAGGCCAGAGATAGGCATACATAATGAGAGCACCAGTTACAGCCACTCCCAAAGGTCGCCCTGAAGCACGAGCATATCATTATGGCAGAACTGAAAATAAAGATTATAAAGGAACCACAGGACAGATTTCATCAACAAAGGTATCATTTTACTCAGTGTAGCGGTGCCCACCTGACAGTGTATGTAGTTTACTAAGCAGACAGGTGCGCTAATTAACTTAATTCCACCTTGTTATGATTGTCTACCCATACCTTGGTATCTTTTCCAATAGATGCACTCATAAGCTAATACTGTTTACGTGACATTATGTAGTGTCCCATTCAAACTCGTGGGAGGTAAATATCGGAAAGTTGAAAGCGAGTTCCTGAACATGAAAACTATTCCCAACATGGCTGAAGGACATACAGCTACTATACAAAGCCCCATGGCAGGGGGGTGTCTGAGCTATTTTATCAGAAACATGCCGGCAATACTACTTGGTTATGTGCTCAAGGTATTGGAAGAGTTGGTAGACCAAGAGTGGTGGTGACTGGCCGGCCAAGCTACATTCCCCTGGAGCATATGAACTCTGAAATAGGACACTCGTTCACTTAATGGATTGCCTCATATAAACAGATCTTATGTATTACTAATTGAACTGCGAATGTTGCTCTTCTGCCTTTTCTTATTACACCTCTATTCTTGCATTATGGGGCATATTTATAAAAGCTAAACACACCAGAACTCTGGTGTCAATGTTTAGGACAACGTGATGTGCGTTTGTCACGTTTTACCACTTGCCCAATTAGGGGGTGTGGACTCAAAAATAATGTGGCTTACCAGAAAGGCATGGCTTAACATGCAACACAATGCGCCAAAAATTAGCCAAAATTGTGGCACACTTTTCTGACACAAAGTAAAGGACTATTAGATGCCCGTTTGCCCGTTAGTCTAACGTTATGCGAACCCACAGATAACAGCGGGCTCAGCCAGCAGTGTAACATGTATGGGGCCTCCCAACTCTTTCAGATGATGCCGAGGGATATATGGATTTGTTATGTATGATTTCGAACGGACAATCCTTTTCTTTTCCACAAGATAAGAAGCCACCAAAGGTTTTCTTGGAGAACTCAGGAACGTTTGGCAGAATGTATGGAAACGTTTGGCCGCCGGTGAGCTCTCCCATCAGCCACAATCGTTATACTGGAAGTGGTCCATTGTGCATTGTAAATAATTTTAACAAGCTGCAATTTAAAGTTCTATATTAAGATTGCCCCTTGGGGCTGGAGTTTCCGGATATTCTTTTGAATAAACGGTTTTATGCAATACATTTTATCACACATACAAGGAGTTAAAATATTTTTATTTTATATACAGCGGGTGAAAAGTATTGAACACGTCACCAATTTTCTAAGTAAAAACATTTCTAAAAGGTGTTATTGACATGAAATTCTGACCAGATGTCGGTAACAATCCACACAGGCAAAGAAATCCATCCACAGATGTCCAGAAATTAAGTTGTGTGTAATAATGAGAAATAACATAGGGTAAAAACATTGAACAAATGAAGAAAGGTGCAAAAAACCATGCAAAGTCATGATGCCAGCTGAAATCCATCAGTAAATAGAGAGCAATCCTGCTACTTCATGAAAAATAATATCCACTGGTGGCCTATAAATAGGTGTCTCATTACCAATGTAGCATATAAGAAATATGTCATAATGTTGATTGATACAACCACTGTCTCAAGACCTTTGAAACCTTATTGTTGCAAAACATACTGATGGCATTGGTTACAGAAGAATTTCTAAACTAAAGGTTTCATTGAGCAATGTTGGTGCCAATCACCTGACCTGAATCCAATAGAAAATTTATGGAAGCAACTAAAGCTCAAGAGTTCATAGAAGGAGCCCACAGAACCTTCTGGATTTGAAGAGAGTTTGTGTAGAAGAATGGGCCAAAATCACACCTGAGCAATGCATGTGACTAGTTTTTCCAAACAGGAGGAGTCTTGAAGCTGTCATCACCAACAAAGGATTTTGTATGAAGTATTAAATACATTTCAGTAAGAGTGTTCAATAACTCTTTCCCTGTCTCATTTCTCATTATTACACAATTTATGGACATCTATGGTTTGATCTCTTTGCCTGTGTGGATTGGATGGATTGTTACCGACATCTGGTGAGAATTTCATATTAATAGCACCTTTAGAAATATATTTACTTAGAAAATTGGTGATGTATTCAATGCTTATTTCACCTGCAGTATATTAACATTTTAAATATTAGAATAACATTTTGAGCAAGAAAAATATCCAAATAAAAAGTGCCTGCACCCAGTCCATAGTCAGACATTGCCAGAGCCATCGGAACACTTTAGCGATCGCTAATCTAGTTGACAGATGTATGACTACACAGCTTCACTCTGCACGACACTGATCTACACTATCAGGTCATAACAAAAGAAGCAGCAGAACCCAATGTACACATCACATTCAGTTTCCTGACTGGCCCTCCAGCAGTTGGCCTTGGCAATGCTGCCACAAGTCTCTTCCCTTCTTTGTACAGATCTGTCCTCCCTGTGGCGTGTCCAGTCTTCGGGCAGGAGAATGACAACTAGCCATTATGTAGAAGCTTTCATCCTGCAGCAGTTCAGAGGGACTATGAAGCCAAGTACAAAGCTGGGGATCTGCTGGCATAAGAAGCAGATCCACGCGCTGTCAGGCGAGTATGCCGGCGTCACTCAGTGGCAAGAAGTAGCGGCACTCGCTTGCTGTAGCCATTGCTTGATAATGACATGTGACAATGTAACATTTCCCAGTGACTGATGATCAATCACTGTACATTCACTGGACGACGCTCCCTTCAGTGTTTCGCTCCAAATTAAAGGAGTCCAACAAGAACTGACAAATTGTATTTTGGGTCATTGGGGTCATTTGCTTGTCTGTGTTGGGTGGATGTGTTGCATGTGATATTTAGGTGGCAGTGCATTTTCTGTGCTTTGTGTTTTTTTAACAAATTAAAAACAGGCACACTTCTAAAGCATTTTCAGAAATTATAGAAAATAAAAGGGATATTAACTTAGATGCATCTATCAAGCACTTACCTCGTCAGCGGGTTTCCGCTGAAATCAGCTACTTGGAGTTCTTTACAAAATGAGATGCTCTCTGGAATTTCTGGAATATCTGAAAAACATTTTACAGACAAAGTGAACATCTGATCATACTTGTCAAACATGTTAGTTTTCAGTATTAGGGTATGTGCAGACGATCCGGACCCGACTGCGGCCCCGAGCCTGCGGACGAGCCGCCTCCGGTTTCCGCTCATTATGCAAATGAGCGGCGACCGGGTTTTTCTTTTTCTCACAAGCGGGCTTTCCCCATAGAGGTTAGGTCTATGGGGAAAGCCCGCATGCGGACCTGCAGGAGGAAATAGACATGCTGCGGTCTGGAAAGACGCGCCGCATGTCAGTTTCCGCGGGTGGGCATGGGCTTTGTATAAATCCCATCCACTATGCTGTAACATCTGGTCACTGCAGATTGCAAGCAGTTCACTTGCGCTGCGTCCAATCCATAGCGAACACTGATCGTGTGCACATAATAATAGGTTGTTCTCCTAAGGGTAACACATTAGTTCTATTATTTCTAAACAAAAAGAAAAAATAAAGAAATTGGATTACAAAGAGTATATTACACATATATATATATATATGTGTATGTATGCAGGTGTGTCTATATATGAGTGTGTGTCTAGTGGGGAAGATAAGTATTTGATACAGTGCGGATTTTACAAGTTTTCCCACCTACATTAAATGGGAAGGTCTGTAACTTTTATCGAGGGAACACTTCACCTGTCAGACAATCTAAAAAATGTAAAAATCATACAATGTGATTTTCTGGTTTTTGTTTTTAGATTCTCTCACAGTTGAAGTGTATCTACGATACAAATTACAGACCTCTCCATTCTTTGTAGGTGGGAAAACTTACAAAATCGGCAGCGTATCAAATACTTATTTTCCCCACTGCATATGTCAAAGTTTTTAATTTTTGGGATAAAAAAAACAAACAAAAAAAAAAACAAAAACTTTGTGCTTCCCTGCAGCCTCTAAATCTGTATTTCCCAAACTCCAGTCCTCACAGCCCCCCACAGGTCATGTTTTCAGGATTTCCTTAGTATTGCACAGTTGATGGAAGTATCAAGACATTAAGGCTATGTGCCCACGATGCAGAAATGCTGCATATTTTTTCCGCTTCTCCCTGGCAGGAAAAACGCATGCGGATTTTACATGCGGTTTTCCCGCCAGGTAGAAGCGTTTGTGAGGCGTCTTCACATGCATTTCTGCATGCGGGTTATCAAGTGCTTTCCAAGCAATTTTAGCATCACTTGGAAAAGTGCTTGACACTATATAAATCCATGCAACCGGCATGGATTCATATAGTGTGACCAAGCTAGTTAAAAAAAAAAAAGAAGAAGAATTGTAAAAAATAAAGATTATACTTACCTTCCGATGTCTTCCTGGTGTTTTCTCTGCTGCGTCCGGTGTCTTGGGCGGCTCGCGGTGGTGTGAAGGACCTGCGGTGATGTCATTGAGTCATGTGTCAGGTCACATGACTCAATGACGTCATGGCAGGTCCTTCACAACACCGCGACCCATACAGCAGACCAGACGGAGGGGAGAAAACACCGGGAGGACATCGGAAGGCAAGTATAATCTTTATTTTTTATTTTAAATTCTTTTTTTTTTTTTTTTTTTTACAGTTTCTATGGTACCCAGATCTGGATGAGAGTCTCCTCTTCTCCAGACCTGGGTACCATCTGCACATTGAACCGTGTGATATCCGCTTGTGCAGATGCAGTGATGCGGATGTCACGCGGTCCAATGCAAGTCAATGGCGGCGATTACTCTGCGGGTCCGCAAAATTAATGGACATGCTGCGGATTTTTCCGAAATGATAATCCGCAGCGGAAATTTCCGCAGCACGTGCACAGCACATGCGGATTATCATTGGGGACCATGGGGCACGTATTACCAAGTGTTTTGTAAGCGTTTTCGCTGCGGAAATTCCGCAGCAAAAATGCTTGAAAAAGGCATAGTGGGCACGCAGCCTAAGAATTCTCTCACCTGTGCAACACTATGTAAATCCTGAAAACATGACCTATGGGGGACTGAGGACTGGAGTTTGGGAAATACTGCTTTAAACAGTCTCCAGATCAAAAGTGTGTCCTCTCCATCTCTACAAACGCTCAAATCTAACCGTTGTAATGACTTAATTTTTACAGTTTGATTGGGTAAAGACTCAAACCATCCAGCATTCACATTTAGCAATCCCAGTAACCTATATAGCGAACTAAAGCACAGCCAGAGTGGCGAGATGACTGTTGACCAAACCGGTCAGTCAATTTTGGCAACACCAACTGACCATCTAATGTTTAGAAGGCCCTCCCAACTCTCCACTGACAGAAAAAAAAACAGAAATCCTTTTGTTTTGCAGGAGATACAGTAAGTTGCCGCCAGATGAGTTTGGCAGCAGCCTACTCCCCTTTGTTACCAAGGCCACATGCATGCTCCACCAACAGCTCTCTCATATATATATATGACCATCTTACCAAGGACACATGTATTCTCCACCAACAGCTCTCTCATATGTATGACCATCTTACAGAGGACACATGCATGCTCCACCAACAGCTCTCTCATATATACGACCATCTTACCGAGGCCACATGCATGCACCAACAGCTCTCTCATATGTATGACCATCTTACCGAGGCCACATGCATGGTCCACTAACAGCTCTCTCATATGTATGACCATCTTACCAAGGCCACATGCATGCACCAACAGCGCTCTCATATATATGACCATCTTACCGAGGACACATGCATGCCCCAACAGCTCTCTCATATGTATGACCATCTTACCGAGGCCACATGCATGCACCAACAGCGCTCTCATATATATGACCATCTTACCGAGGACACATGCATGCACCAACAGCTCTCTCATATATATGACCATCTTACCGAGGCCACATGCATGCACCAACAGCGCTCTCATATATATGACCATCTTACCGAGGACACATGCATGCACCAACAGCGCTCTCATATATATGACCATCTTACCGAGGACACATGCATGCCCCAACAGCTCTCTCATATGTATGACCATCTTACCGAGGCCACATGCATGCACCAACAGCTCTCTCATATATATGACCATCTTACCGAGGACACATGCATGCACCAACAGCTCTCTCCTATACATTGCCATCTTACTGGGGCCACGTGCATGTTCCACCAACAGCTTTCTCATATGTATGACCAAGGTTTCTGGTGACAAATGACCTCAAACCCTGATGACAACAAACCAATGCTGCCATTTACACCATCCTTACGGTATATTCTCCAGAAAATGTGTGAATGAATTTATATTTCAATTTATCAGGTTATTTCACCTGCTATTTAGGAGAACTACGAAAGCAGCCCTATATCAATCCTTGTAATAGAACTCATGCATTATTCACTACTGCAGACTGGCATTTTATATACGGAGATCAGGCAGCAATAATTCTCCTGCCTAGGCAGATGATTTGTTTTGCTAGACATGGCATTATAAACTCTAAACAGCCTTGGAAGCTTTTCATCTTTAAATATGCCCAAGTCATGAAACAAGTGTTCACTCAGAAGAGAATATTACATGTAAATACAAAGCCTGAAAGCAAAGTCTCCTAGTGTAGACCAGATGTTCTAGGGCATATGCTGGAGAAATTTACGCACAACCAAAAGACGAGTACTTAATCCTAACTGCGTCATACAATGAAACCCAAAGCAAAACAAGGCAGGCTAAGTATAATCCAGCCAGCAAAGGCAAAGATTTCTATGTCATGGATGCTGCTCAGCAAAAGTGGATAAAACCAAAAAGCTTCTACTACCCAGTAAAGTACGGTATATTTGTGAGCTTGATTAAAAGAAATAATATTTAATCACTAATGTATGTATGTTACTGTAAAAGTCAGAAGGCCGGTAAAACCTAGGATTTACCAGTCAATCTGGACATTTACTGAGGCAGTCGGTAAAAGCTCAAAATGAAAAGTAAAATTGGACTTTTACCTGTGAAGTCTTGGTAAATGTTAACATTTATCGTCGAGCGTGGTAAAAGTCAGAAATATCAGGTGTGAAGATGGAACATCGGACTTTAACCAAGCGCAGTTGGTAAATGTGCACATTTACCACGGCTTCTTGGTAAATGTAGCTGAGAAGGGTGTAATAAAAAGTGTAAGCCACTGCGGGAAAGGTGTCTGATTAGGCAGATATGGCGAGGAAATGGAGGACAGTGTTCAAAGTTTTTATAAATGTAATAAGAGTAAATGGGGAAAATATGGTAATAACAATGAACAAAATCTTCTACCCTGTAAGGTATCTGCTACCCTGTAACGTATGTACGTTCTATATATACAGATGTCAATCCTGACTATCCTATGATTATTGTTGCGATCATACAAAAAGTGCCCACTTCCCGCTAACATACAACCACTAACCCCACACTAAAATATGCAAAAGAGAACGTCCTATGAATCTTAGGGTATCAGTGTTCCGCAGCACCCTCTCACAAAAAGTTACAAGAAGTACACACTCTGCCGGTGTAGCAGTGTATAAATTGTCCTGTACTTAGCTTCCTGTAGAGCGCAGAGTCCAAAGTCTTTCCAAGGGCCCCTTGCAAGGTGGACGCTAACACCGCTCACACGATTTACCATTGCCGCGCCAATGTGGTAGAACCAGAAGATATGCAGATAAGCTCTGAGCCGGAGTTGCTGGGTGCCATGAACGGTCTTTTCCACCCGAGCACCGTAGTCTCTGATCAGGGGAATCGGAAGACAGCACATTCCGAGAAAAGGCTGGAAGGAAACAGCGCAACAGCCCTGTCTGGGCTCAGTCTAGTCAGCACAGCACCAGTCCTCTCACTCTCCCTAAAATAGCTCCTGCCTCAAGTCCTAGTTTCCTGGGGTTCTCTTCTTAGATTGCTGCCCAATCACTGCCTGAAGAAAATCACTAACTCATCAATGGCAGTGTTAGACCAGTAGATGGTGCTGTTGTACAGTCTTTCACACAATGCTGAGTAACCCTATTACAAAAGAACATGGGATTCTTGCCAAGCAGTGTGGGTAAATGGGCGTACTTCCTGTTTGTGTCCTCATGCTGGACGACTGCCTGAGTGTTGTGCAAGCTGCACATACTGCTCAATGCTGCATAGCCGACTGCCTGTCAAAGCAGCACAGGCACTAGCTGATTGTCAGATCATGAGTGAGGAAATGAAAGATCGTTTTTCGGAGCTCTTGAATGAAGTGGTGGAGAAAAAGCGAGATAATTTTTATCTCACGGACGATAAATACGAGAATATATTGAAAGAAGTGGAGGAGGCTAAGGTGACGGTACCTAAACAGAGTATTCACTACAGGCGTTTGAAGAGGTACGACATCATGACCGTCGGAAGTGATGAAAAGTTAATTGCACCAATCTCGTGTGAAAAAGACAACGTGTTGCATTACGTTCGGTGTGCAGAACTCTTTAGAGTCATTCATAATGCACACATCAGTACCGGCCACGGAGGGCGGACCAGGATCCTAAAGGAGGTGAACAGTAAGTTCAAAAATGTCACAACGGAGTCAATAGTTATTTATCTGCGACTCTGCCAGCCATGCCAGAAAAAACAGAAGATTACCAAAAAAGGCCTTGTTGTGAAACCCATCCTACACAGTGAAATGAATTCTCGTGCTCAAGTCGATCTCATTGACATGCAATCCAATTGTGATAATGATTTCAAGTTCATATTCATCAAGACCACGTCACTAAATTTGTTCTTCTACGTGCTTTATGCACTAAAAGAGCAGAAGAAGTTGCGTACCACCTCCTTGACATTTTTTCCACTTTTGGTGCCCCGTGTATTCTGCATTCTGATAATGGGAGGGAATTTTGTAACAAGGTCATACAGAGTTTGTGCGCGATGTGGCCTGATATGAAAATAGTGCATGGTAAACCAAGACACAGCCAGTCCCAAGGCTCCGTGGAAAGAGTAAATCAAGACATTGAAAACATGTTGTCAAGGTGGATGGAAACAAATAAGACACCCAAGTGGTCTGAGGGCCTTCGCTTTGTACAAGCAATGAAAAATAGAGCATACCATGAGGGAATAAAATGCTCGCCCTATGAAGCTATGTTCGGAGTACCAATGCAGATGGGTCTAGCTACCTCCAAATTCCTAGTGATGGGATCAGAAATCTCTCTTCAGAAGAAGATCTTGAAAAAATGTTTGTTGGTTTGCAAGAGGAAGCTAGTGATCCGACATCACCAACAGAAGCCGAAGGGTCAGATGAATCTAACTTTCATCACACGTCAGCACCGACAGCAGCAGAAGCTTCGGGTGAATCCAACTGTCATCAGCTGTTCACAACGGAAGGAGAAGCTTTGGACTTATCCAACTGTCCGCACACCTTAACAGCATATGAAACTCCACCAATTTTGCCATCCAAGAATAATGAAGACCTAAAAGAAAAAAGTGTCGAGTCAAAGCCTTCTAAGAAAGATGGAGAACTTCATGATGATCAGCAACCTGACGTTTTGATTTCGCATACAATCAATAGAAGAATTGGTGCGGTCAGAAGAGTTCGAAAAGCTGCAAGAGAAGGACTTGAAACACAGGCCAAGAAAATGTTGAAATGTTCCAGTCAAAAATTACCCGAACCTAACATTGGACAGAACATCAGAATCAGAATTCCAGACGTCGACCGTTCAAAAATGGACCATAAGTCGATCATTGCGATTATTATAAAAAAAGAAGATGACTTCTACCAAGTGGGGACTACCACTGGGATCCTAAATGCATTATATTATCGCAATCAGTTCACCATCTGTCAGGAAAATTTCATAGGATTGCAGGATGTGAAAAAAGATCAGATCAGCCTTCGCACGGCAGTTTCCCAACAATCGTTGGTGGGAGGTCAGGGATTGAAGAAATGTAACTGTTTAAAGAAGTGCCTAAACAAGAAATGTGTTTGTAGGCTGGCAAAAATGAAGTGCCATTCAAAGTGTCACAATTCCCAACCGTGTTGCAACAAATAGATCCTCTTTTGTGTTTGTTGTATGTCTTTTTCATTGAGATGAAAAATTAAGTGCAATTTAACGGGTCACAATTAGAGTTGAGTGGATAGCTGGATATCCGTACGGATAAGACCGAGATCCGAGTGGATCCGGATCCTATCCGTGTCCCATATAAGTCTATGGGACAACTATCCATGTGCAGGGACATCCCTCCTGCGTCACCAGTGATGCGGGGGAGACTCCCTGCACGCCGGTGGGCATCCCTGCCGTCACCAGTGATGGTGGGGACTCGGCCGGGGCATACCTGAGCGAGGAGATCCTCGCTGCGTCACTGCAGTAGGAACTCCCCGCCCACTAGGGTCATCCCGCCCTCTGGCCGGACCCCCCCTTCTCCGCCACTTAAAGATCACTACTTACCGGAGGCTACCAGAGGCTTCCCAGGTCTCGTCGGCCGGCCGCATCCTCCTTCGTCCGGGTCACATGACTGCATACGTCACCATGAAAGTGACAGGTGCATAAGTCATGTGACACAAGTTGTGTCACATGACTTACGCATGCGTCACTTGCGTGGTGACGTATGCAGTCATGTGACCCGGAAGGAGAACGCGGACGACGAGACCTGGGAAACCTCCGGTAAGTAGCAATTTAGCTTTATACCTGTCTGCCCTGCACACTCGCACCATCCATGCCTTCCGATGATGCATGAAACATGCATTATCGGAAGGCACGGATATATCCGACAGATATCGGGATTATCCGTATCCGTACAGCCCGTTATCCGCTCGGATAACGGGTCTGGACGGATCTATCCGCTTATCCCTAGTCACAATTACAGAATTACATCGTTTTGAAGTTGCGTTATTCTTGTATTTGCGGTAATTTGTCATTTTTGAGAAGTATTTTCCTACATAAATGTTTTCTATTTGCATTTGTTCATTTGCATTTTGAAGAATAAAAATATTTCTAACGATTAAGGCCTTCATCAGAGTCGGAAATTGCGTTTAGTTAACTTTTACCACCATCATCTGCTGGTAAGAGTCAGAATTCTGTGACTCAAAGTTACTTTTACCAAAACATGCTGGTAAATGTAAAGATTTACCCATTCGCCCAGGTAAAAGTCCAAAATCGTTCGTTTATATGGAATACATCTGACTTTTACCAACGCTGTTGAGAAATGTTAAGATTTACCAAGACTTCACCGGTAAAAGTCCAATTTTACTTTTCATTTTGAGCTTTTACCGACGGCCTCGGTAAATGTCCAGATTGATCGGTAAATCCTAGGTTTTACCGGCCTTCTGGCTTTTACAGTAACATATACACGCCAATGAAAATTACATACAAGTTAAAGGGGTGATTAAAACGCTACTGAGCCAATCTGATCAGCTCCTGCTGCTCTTTAACATCCTTCCTGCAGATCAGATACCATTTTCAACACAACAGGTTTCCTTTAAGAGGGTCAATCAACCTAATCCCAATGCTACTTGAAAATCAATTTTTTCATGCATGAAAACTGCATTTCTTCTTCCCTAGAGCACCTGTGTAAACCAGGTACAGGTACTCGGTGCTCCCTAGGCATAGCTAAACATTTAAAGGGAATCTGTCACCACTTAGGAGTTATCAGACCTCCACTATGACCATACAGGGTATAGAAAAGTAAATCTATACATACCAGTATGGCCCATGGTAGAGGTTTGATTGCAGAGAAAAGTGCTTTAATCAATTCTATTTTGTACAGGCTTGGCCGCCAAGCAATCCCCGCCTATGTGCTTGTTATTTCCCCAAATCCCCGCCTATCTGCTTAATTATCATATCCCACCCCCTCTCCTGCACGTCAGAGGGCGACAGATGCTACTGCACACGCGCCATATTGCTTAAGGAAAAAGAAGTGCAGCAATATGGCGCCCGCCGCCCGCACTTGCGCAGTAGCATTTCTCGGTTACCGAGAGAAGCTACTGCGCATGCGTGGCGTCATATTGCTGCGCCTAAATTCTTTTTACTTAAGTAATATGAAGCCCGCGCGTGCGCAGTAGCATCTCGGCAACCGAAAGGTGCTACTGCGCACGCGTGGGCGGCAGCGGCAATTTTGGGTGATGTACATTTGACTTCATCACAGAAATTATACAGGCAGGATTTAAAACAGTAGGCAGGACACTGAAAGCACAGTCACCTATCAGAGGCCAGAGATGGGCATACATAATGAGAGCACCAGCTCCAGCCCCTCCCTAAAGTCCCACCCCAGAGCACGAGCATATCATTAAGGAAGAACTGAAAATAAAGATTATAAAAGAATCACAGGACGGATTTCATTAACAAAGGTATCATTTTATTCAGTGCAACGGCGCCCACCTGACAGTGTATGTAGTTTACTAAGCACAATCCTGCTGACAGGTGCGCTTTAAATAAGGGCCACCTGATTCACACCCGTTTCTTCACAGAATGATTGACCTCACTAATTGAATTCCAAACTGCTATTATTTTGAACACCCCCCCCCCCCAACCTTTCAAATAATTATTACAATACACAGACTCAAAAACCTGCAGATCATGAATGCGGAGTCTGTAGGTTTTTTAGAATCTACTGCACCAACTGGTAAATTTTTGACACGTGGTAATATAATTTATACCAAAAACGGTGCTTAATCTGGTTAGTCTGGTTTGTCATACTGGACTGCTATTATTTAGAACACTACTGTATGTCTGTGCACACTGCAATGGTTTCCGCTTCTGAGTACTGTTTACAGGTGGCCGAATAGTAGATTAATGCACAACTGCAAGCCTCTGGTGAATCCTACACCTTGAGATTCGCAGACCTCCAGAGGTACTAGCATCATCAAATACCAGTTTGCTGCCTTGTAATGGTATTTTAGCAACTGCTCTCTTAACCCGATGAATTTGTCTGGTAGAAACCTTGCACATTATGCCTTTATCTGCACAAACTGTCTGTGCTCTGTATCAACCACAATTCTCTTGACCGTACGATCATGCTTACATTTTTGTGAAACCTTGTCCAAGGCACTGCACTATTTGATGCTTTTCGGCACCAGAGAGATCCTTTTTCTTTCCCATATTGCTTGAAACCTGTGGCCTGCTTAATGATCTAGAATGTCCTTCTTAAAGGACCGGTCACCAGAAAAACGCTATTATCCTACAGATAAGGGATTAATCTGCAGGTTAATAGCATTGTTAACCTGCCAAGCACTAGTACTTAGCGGAACGCTGTGGGGAGAAAATTAACTTTATTCCCCCTGGCAGCATTTGGGTTTCAGTCATACAGAACGGCAGCTGTAACTGCGCCCCCTGCAATGGCTAACACGCGCTCAGTATTAGGGCCGGCTGCCCATGTGACTGAAACACAAATGCAATTAACCTGCAGATTAACCCAATATCTGCAAGTTAATACGTTTTTTCCTGGTGACAGGTTCCCTTTAACCCCTTAAGCCCCGAGGGTGGTTTGCACGTTAATGACCAGGCCAATTTTTACAATTCTGACCACTGTCACTTTATGAGGTAATTACTCTGGAACGCTTCAACGGATCCCCCTGATTCTGAGATTGTTTTTTCGTGACATATTGTACTTCATGATTGTGGTAAAATTTCTTCGATATCACTTGCGTTTATTTGTGAAAAAAACGGAAATTTGGCGAAAATTTTGAAAATTTTGCAATTATCAAAATTTTAATTTTTATGCCCTTAAATCAGAGAGATATGTCACACAAAAGAGTTAATAAATAACATTTCCCACATGTCTACTTTACATCAGCACAATTTTGGAACCAAAATTTTTCTTTGTTAGGGAGCTATAAGGGTTAAAAGTTGACAAGTGATTTCTCATTTTTCCAACAAAATTTACAAAACCATTTTTTTAGGGACCACTTCACATTTGAAGTCATGTTGAGGGGCCTTTATGACAGAAAATACCCAAATTGACACCATTCTAAAAACTGCACCCCTCAAGGTGCTCAAAACCACATTCAAGAACTTTATTAACCCTTCAGGTGTTTGTTTTTTTTCACTTTTTCATTTTTACGAATTAATTTGTGAAGCACCTAGGGGTTCCAAGTGCTCACTATGCATCTAGATAGGTGCCTTGGGGGGTCTAGTTTCCAAAATGGGGTCACTTGTGGGGGAGCTCCAATGTTTGGGCACGCAGGGGCTCTCCAAACACAACATGGCATCCGCTAACAATTTGAGACGATTTTCCATTCAATTTGTTAGCGGACACCATGTCGCGTTTGGAGAGCTCGTGATGTGCCTAAACAGTGGAGCTCCCCCACAAGTGACCCCATTTTGGAAACTATACCCCCCCCCAAGGATTTTATTAAGGTGTATAGTGAACATTTTGAACCCAGAGGTACGACACAGATTTTGTTTACATTAGGTCATCATATTGAATAAGTTGTCATTAGTCTTGAGCGCAAGTGCTCACTACTTGAGTTTGCATCGGGTACTCAGGTATGCACCATGTACAACGTGTGCTCGAGTGACATGCTCGAGTCCCTGCTCCGCATGTTTCACGGTTATTAGACACCCAAAAAAAAACATGCAGGGATCGCTCGTGCATGGCAGGCAATCCCCGTAAAGTTTTTTTGGCCGCGAAGCATATGGGGCAGAGACTCGAGCATGTCACTCAAATACCCACGATACTCAATGCATACCAGAGCACCCGATGCAAACTCAAGTAGCGAGCACTTGCGCTCAACACTAGTCGCCATATCGTCATCTTTTTTTCTTACTTTTGAAAAAAATCCCAACCCCATCACAGCCCTAACCCTAACCCCAGCACAACCCTAACCCCAGCACAACCCTAACCCCAGCACAACCCTAACCCCAGCACAACCCTAACCCCAGCACAACCCTAACCCCAGCACAACCCTAACCCCAGCACAACCCTAACCCCAGCACAACCCTAACCCCAGCACAACCCTAACCCCAGCACAACCCTAACCCCAGCACAACCCTAACCCCAGCACAACCCTAACCCCAGCACAACCCTAACCCCAGCACAACCCTAACCCCAGCACAACCCTAACCCCAAACCCAATCCTAATCCAAGAGTTTATTTTTGACGCCGTTCCTTGTGCGGTATAAGTGATTAGACGACTTTATTATTCGGGTCGGTGTGATTACAGCAATACCAGAATCATATGGGGTTTTTATGACTGACAGCTGTCACACACTAAAAGACGCATTTTTTGTAAAATCTAGTTTTTGCATCGCCATATTTTGAGAGATATAATTTTTCCAGATTTTGGCAGACAGTCATGTGACGGCTCGTTTTTTGCGGGATGACTTGACGTTGTTATTGGTGCCATTTTCAGGCACATGACATTTTTTGATCGCTTTCTATTCCGATTTTTGAGAGGCAGAATAAACAAAAACCAACAATTCAGGAATTGTTTTTTTGTTTTTTTTTTATTCTGTTCCGCGTGTGGTAAAATTGATAAGGTAGCTTTATTCTTCGGGTCAGTACGTTTACAGCGGTACCACATTTATATCGTTTTTCTATGTTTTGCACTTTTACATAATAAAAGCAATTTTATAGAAAAAAATATTTTTTAGCATCGCTTTATTCTGAGAGCTATATCTTTTTTATTTTTCGGATGATTGAGCTGTATGGTGGCTTGTTTTTTGCGGGACGAGATAACGTTTTCAGAGGTACCATTTTTATTTATATTTGTCTTTTTGATCGCTTGTTATTCCATTTTTTGTTTGGCGGTATGGTGATAAAGCATTGTTTTTTGCTTCGTTTTTTTTTGTTTTTTTTTACCGTGTTCATTGAAGGGGTTAACTAGTGGGACAGTTTTATAGGTCAGGTTGTTCCGGACGCGGCGATACCAAATATGTGTACTTTTATTGTTTTTTTTTTTTTTTTTTGTTTTGTTTTTATAATATTTATTGATGGGTACATTATATTTTTATTTTTGGTGGATTATTTTTTTTTTTTTTTTTTTTTTTTATATTTTTGCTATTTTTTTTTATTCTTTTTTTCACTTTCTGGAAGCTTATATTGTTTATTATTTTGTCCCACTCTGGGACTTTCACTTTTTTTTCTCTGATCGCCTGCATGGCACAGGAATGCAGCACCATCCCTGTGCCATGCAGGCTGTCAGCGCCGGACAGGGAGAAGATTGTTTGGAGATGCACTGCGCATGTCCAAACAATCTTCCTGCTGTCTGGTGACCCGGATGTTGTCATGACTACATCGGGTCGTCATGGCAACACCCGGGAAGCCTTTGCAGACAGTGCTGGAAGCCGGAAGAGGAGGGGAGTATCTGCGATCACCTCCCCTTGCCCCCGCAATGCTGCGATCGACTTCGATCGCAGCATCGCGGGGGTTAATGTGCTGGGAGCGGTGCAGGACCGCTCCCTGCACATAGTATCGGGTGTCAGCTGTGACAATCAGCTGACACCCGGCGGCGATCGCGCCCGCACAGCCTGTGTGCGCGCGCGATCGCCATGACATACTAATACGGGTCTGGCTCTTTAGTCCCAGGGCACAGACGCGTATTAGTACGTCAGATGTTATTAAGGGGTTAAAGTAGTTCTCCTTTAATTGGGCTCACCTGGCAAACTAATCATCATAGGTGTTTGAGATTAATTTCAATGATCTAAGATCCCTGAGACACAAGACCATCTATGAGTTCATTTGAAAAGCAAAATATTACACCTTTATGACACTTAAATCCAATTTGCATAATAATTTTGAACGTAGTGTACTTGTGGGTGTAGATTACGTTTATGCAGCCTATGACCTCTTTCTATCATTTTTATACGTTTTTTGCCTTAAAGAGGTAACCCAGTGCAGTTAACGTATACATAAAGCAGTGCCAATGGTATTAGGACCCCACATAACTGCCGAGCTGAGCCTTGGCATCATGGATGCATGCACGATCAGCAGCTATCAGATACATGTCTCTGCAGGTGTGGGGTCATAATCTCATCTACACTCCTCAACCTCAGATGCAAATATGAGCAGAACCAGAAATCTACTTTTAAAAAGGGGTTGTCCACTACTGGACAAACTTTTTCAATAGCCCCACAGTGCAGGGAGAGATACTTACTAGACCCTAAACAATGCCACGTGACCACTACAGGAGATCAGCGGCCATGTGTCATTGTTTAGGTCAGAATAAATGCAAAGGAATTGAGTTAGTACAGGAACGAAGTGACGCTTATTTTATGGGGCAATTTAGAAGGTCATACGATACGATACTGTAATTTCCCTCTGGATCAATAAAGTATCACAGCAGCAGAACATAGACCTCAATTACAACATAACAGTAGAATTTTGCAGGAATAATCTCATACATTCCTATTCATGACCGGTCAGTACGATATACAATTAGAACGGCAATAATACACCATTCTCTTGGAGAATTTCACACTTAAGGTAGTTGTTTTACATTCCTATAGAAGTCGGCACCAACGATTTCCTGTTTCTTTCCTTCTCACACCTTCGTAGGATTAGACGGTTGCTGAAGGTGCTCCTCTGCCTCATGAACAGCTCATATAATGGGTGTGCGTTATTCGCATTATTGCCAAACACTTCATCTGAATTCTGTCCTCCACTATCTCCTCAAAAGTGGCAAGATGGTGGCCAACAGAGGAGCTTCTAATTGATAAGCTTGTTTAGCTTATTATCAGACACCCGTACACTACTTCCCCAGCATATGATTGCGAAAACGATGGCACTTGCCACTATGGACTGGTAGAACATATCCAACAGGGCTGTGGAGATGGTAAGCCAAACCTCAGACTCAAACTCCTCAATTTCCATGACACCGGCTCCAACTCCCTCATACATGGCTCATGTTTAAGTGATAAATTTACTGTAGTATAGATTAATCTCAGCTAAAAGTCTAGACCCTTAGATCAGGAATAGGACAGACATTTATAGGACATTTCATAACTTTCCCAAAATCTTCTGAAAAAAATATTCCCCACAAACAGCATTGAACTACTGTACCCAATAATTTATTATATATTTTAGGAGTCGGTCCATTTTATACAGACTCCACAGCCCTGATTTCTAACATTTTGCTGCACACATTAACCGACCTTAGTTTCTGAAGGTAGTACAGTTTGCTCATTCCCTTCTTGAAAATCTTCCCGGTATGGCACCTCCACTCCAGTTTGTTCTCCAAGTGGATCCGGTAGTGGAAAACGCCTTTACAATCAGAACAAGCAACCTTCTTGGTTTGTTATTACGGTATAGCCTATTCTAGAGGTTACACCAAAGTCTAATGTGTATGGGGCCTCCAGACGTTTCCTTGACAGATGATGTCGGGAAAGAAAGGATCTTGGCCGGTGATTTTCAGAGGTCGATCCTTTTGTTCTCACTGAAAATAAGCCCCTAACAGAGAACACAAGAACGCTTGGCCACACGTTCCTATATGTAGGCCGACCTATCTAATGTGCTTGGGTTGTGCAGTGAAAACATTTCTAACATATCCAGAGGATAGGTACAACTTGCTAACGGGTGGAGGCTCATCGATCAGCACAATGGAGAAATGCTATTTCCGTTATGAAAGGAAGCGGAAGTTGGTTGGGTGACCACCGCTTCACTCATCCTCGATGAGGCTGCTGGAAAAAGCCCAGCACAGTGCATGGCAGCCCTATACAGAAAGAATAGAGCATGGGTCTAGCATGCGCACTGCTTCTCCATTCTAAAAGGGATAAAAGTTCCATTTTCTGCCAATCTCTTTGGGTCCCAGTGATCAAACCCCACAGATCAATGGGTAATCACCTATACTATCGGTAAGGTGATAAAACTTTGTCTGGTGAAAACAAGCTATCATAACAATGTTCCAAGCATGAAGAGAGTTAAAGCCATGGTTAAAGGGGTATTCTCATCTCTAAGATCCTATCCCTATACGTAGTAGGAATAATAATAATAACAAATACCTCCAATTAGAAATGTAGTATAGTTTTTCTGATTCGCCATGTCTCTGTCCTCATATGCAGGCATTGCATGACCTTAGGTATCCATGGTTACGACATCTGATATAGGGACAGTTGGTTACCTAGTTGCTAGTGGTCGTAACCATGGATACCTAAGGTCGTGCAATGTCTGCACATTAGGTAAGAGACATAGCGAATCTATACTACATTTCTAATTGGATCCTCCTCCTCGGATCTTGGAGATGGGAATACCCCTTTAAGTTTCTCTGCATAAATAGCGAGGTCTTAGCATTATGTATACATATATACTATAAATTTGAGTCAGTTAAATACACCTTGTTGGTTAAAAATACTTAAACTTAATAGGAATATTTATACCCCTTAGTAAAAATGTTGTGTGACTTGTGTATCTATGTAATAGACGCAGCAGAATGGCAAGGTATCACATAGTAAAAGGCTTAGTGGTCTATAAAGTATGCTCCTCTTTATAAGTGCAGCCAATGATCATCTGGACAGCTCCGGGGTCCTGAATTAATCTTGTATTTCAAGTGTCTTAAGCCTATAATGTCCCAGGTTATGAAAGACCATTACTGTGGCAGTTTGAAGCCCAATTCCTGGGTTTTCTATATTCTGCTATCAAACAATACGCAGAAAGAGCCGTGAAAACTACAAAGTCCACAGCTAGTCCTGGACCAGGAACAAGAATACGGCATTGAATCTGCAGTAAAATGGAGTCTCATGTCGCTTCTAACGGCTATGGACAACTTACAGAAAGCTTAAATAAAGCAACATTCCTCTTAGTCTTAAAGGAAACCTTCCAGCTTGAATAAGCAGCACAATATATTGAGAGCTTGTTATAGAGCCAGAAAAGCAGAGTAATTAATATACAGGTTTGCGAAAATAGATTCAGTATAACTAGTATTTATTTCTGCTCATTCTGGGCTTAGAAGTCAACTCTGTGCAAACAAATAGCTGTCAATCACTGATTAGGATCAGCCCTTTAACTACAGTTATATGAAAAAGTTTGGGCACCCCTATTAATCTTAAGCTTATTGTTTTATAAAAATTGGTGTTTTTGCAACAGCTATTTCAGTTTGATATATGTAATAGCTGTTGGACACAGTAATGTTTCTGCCTTGAAATGAGGTTTATTGTACTAACAGAAAAAGTGCAATCTGCATTCAAACAAAATTTGACAGGTGCATAAGTATGGGCACCTCACCAGAAAAGTGACATTAATATTTAGTAGATCCTCCTTTTGCAAAAATAACAGCCTCTAGTCGCTTCCTGTAGCTTTTAATGATTTCCTGGATCCTGGATGAAGGTATTTTTGACCATTCCTCTTTACAAAACAATTCCAGTTCAGTTAAGTTTGATGGTCGCCGAGCATGGACAGCCCTCTTCAAATGATCCCACAGATGTTCAATGATATTCAGGTCTGGGGACTGGGATGGCCATTCCAGAACATTGTAATTGATCCTCTGCATGAATGCCTGAGTAGATTTGGAGCGGTGTTTTGGATCATTGTCTTGCTGAAAGATCCATCCCCTGCATAACTTCAACTTTATCACTGATTCTTGAACATTATTGCCAAGAATCTGCTGATACTGAGTGGAATCCATGCGTCCCTCAACTTTAACAAGATTCCCGGTGCCGGCATTGGCCACACAGCCCCAAAGCATGATGGATCCTCTACCAAATTTTACTGTGGGTAGCTAGTGTTTTTCTTGGAATGCTGTGTTTTTTTGCCGCCATGCATAACGCCTTTTTGTATGACCAAACAACTCAATCTTGGTTTCATCAGTCCACAGGACCTTCTTCCAAAAAGAAATTGGCTTCTCCAAATGTGCTTTTGCATACCTCAGCCGACTCGGTTTGTGGCGTGCTTGCAGAAACGGCTTCTTTCACATCACTCTCCCATACAGCTTCTCCTTGTGCAAAGTGCGTTATATAGTTGACCGATGCACAGTGACACCATCTGCAGCAAGTTGATGCTGCAGCTCTCTGGAGGTG
This sequence comes from Phyllobates terribilis, assembly GCF_046119375.1. Lineage (NCBI taxonomy): Eukaryota > Metazoa > Chordata > Amphibia > Anura > Dendrobatidae > Phyllobates > Phyllobates terribilis. Next base: position 376,063,747 of record NW_027362763.1, on the reverse strand, counting down.
GTCTGAGGATTGTCCTCGACTGATCTCACCATTCTTCTTCTCTGCCTTTCTGATGTTTTTCTTGGTCTGCCACTTCTGGCCTTAACAAGAACTGTCCCTCTGTTCTTCCATTTCCTTACTATGTTCCTCACAGTGGAAACTGACAGGTTAAATCTCTGAGACAGCTTTTTGTATCCTTCCCCTGAACAACTATGTTGAATAATCTTTGTTTTCAGATCATTTGACAGTTGTTTTGAGGAGCCCATGATGCCACTCTTCAGAGGAGATTCAAACAGGAGAACAACTTGCAAGTGGCCACTTTAAGTAGCTTTTCTCATGATTGCATACACCTGGCTCTGAAGTTCAAAGCTCAATGAGGTTACAAAACCAAAAAAAGTGCTTTAGTAAGTCAGTAAAAAGTAGGTAGGAGTATTTAAAACAAGAAAATGATAAGGGGAGGGGAGAGGAGGGGAGAGGAGGGGAGAGGAGGGGAGAGGAGGGGAGAGGAGGGGAGAGGAGGGGAGAGGAGGGGAGAGGAGGGGAGAGGAGGGGAGAGGAGGGGAGAGGAGGGGAGAGGAGGGGAGAGGAGGGGAGAGGAGGGGAGAGGAGGGGAGAGGAGGGGAGAGGAGGGGAGAGGAGGGGAGAGGAGGGGAGAGGAGGGGAGAGGAGGGGAGAGGAGGGGAGAGGAGAGGAGAGGAGAGGAGGGGAGGGGAGGGGAGGGGAGAGGAGGGGAGAGGAGGGGAGAGGAGAGGAGGGGAGGGGAGGGGAGGGGAGGGGAGGGGAGGGGAGAGGAGAGGAGAGGAGAGGAGAGGAGAGGAGAGGAGAGGAGAGGAGGGGAGAGGAGGGGAGAGGAGAGGAGGGGAGAGGAGGGGAGAGGAGAGGAGGGGAGAGGAGAGGAGGGGAGAGGAGAGGAGGGGAGAGGAGAGGAGGGGAGAGGAGAGGAGAGGAGAGGAGAGGAGAGGAGAGGAGAGGAGAGGAGAGGAGGGGAGAGGAGGGGAGAGGAGAGGAGGGGAGAGGAGAGGAGGGGAGAGGAGGGGAGAGGAGAGGAGGGGAGAGGAGAGGAGGGGAGAGGAGAGGAGAGGAGGGGAGGGGAGAGGAGGGGAGGGGAGGGGAGGGTAGGGGAGGGGCGTCACGCTTGTCCTCGGGAGATAAGCGGCCGTAGCCGCTGATCTCCCGACGATAGTCGCATGTAGGTCAGCGGCGCCTGCGGTCGGGGGACTTAGGCTGCGAGCAGCCGGCTGCATCGCCGCTGACCTCCGCGCCGCACATGAGCCGCTAACGGCCGCCATGTTTTTCTGAAATGCCGCGTCGCTGATTGGCCGCGGCCGGACCAATCAGCGACCCGGGATTTCCAGGACAGACAGACAGACAGACAGACAGGATAAGACAATTATATAGATAGATGAACATAGCAAAACACAACAACGATATAAAGTATAAATATACATAGCAGTACCAAAAGACACTTCTAAAGACAAATAAAAATAACAAAACTAATATAATGTCATAAGCTGCATAAGTGTGAATACCCTCACACTTAAACTCATTTTAAATAGTAGTCAGTACACAGCTGTAGTGTTGATCGAGCACTAGAATGATCGGGTGCTCGAAGCTCGGGCCGAGCTCGCCGTGATACTCTGGTGCTCGACCCGAGCAACGAGCCCAATGTTAGTCTATGGGAGACCCGAGCATTTTTGCGGTGGCACCCCCGGCAGTCTTTTAAAAGCCTAATAAGTGCCCAAAACGATAGAGACAGTGCTCAAATGACATGGGGACAGAATGGGGATCGCCCAAGGAAGCATTTCTGACCCCCAGGTCACTGCTGTCAACAACGTGGTCAGAGGTATTAAGCCACTTTTACGGGCTCACAATAAAACGTTCAAAAGCGAAAGTGAAACTTTTTTCCTGTGAAATCTGCTAAGGAACATCCTTTCCAGGGAAAAGACTTGTGTATAAGGTAAAATAAATAACCAAAAACAAAAATACTCCTCCACACCTTGGGCTATGTTCACAAGTAGCATTTTTTATGCGTTTTTTGCACTTTTTTATTGCTTTCAACTGTGACAAATGCATTCACAGGGAAAGGTCATTTTAACATATTACAACCTTATCTGGCCATGTGCTGTGTGACAATGCATAAAGTGCTGAAAAGACATGGGAACAGCATGGGGAAGACCCCTGGAAGCATCTCTGACTCCCAGGTCACTGTCTAAAAGTGTGCCCATCATAAGTGATCCTTGCCGCATCAGAAGATGCAGACTTGCAACTATCCCTGTGCAAGTTCTAGTCCCAGGGCAGTGTTCAATTGTACCATACTGCTTGCTTGCACTTTAAATTGGGCCTTTTAGGCATGAGGAGGCGGAATCTGGCCACCACTCCATGGCTGCGTCGGCGGCCTGGTATCCATACTCCGTTCCCAGCCGCCCGGTGGCCGGATGTCCCCGCTTGCTCCCCAGCCTCCAGAGGGCGGCCGGGTGTCCATACTCGGTCCCCAGCCACCCCTATATGTCCCGGTAACCTCTCCCACAATTTCCTTAGCCTGGCCTGCTTTAGGGCAGCATTGGCCGAGCCCACCAGACAACCAGACTCCTCTGGTGGGCCCTGGCTTCTCCATCAGGGGAGTTGAGAGTGCCAAGGTGAGGAGCATGATGAGGATGATAGAAGTTAGCATCTGCTTTGTTTTGTTGTAATGCAAGCGCATGTATCTGGGCCTGAGGTGGTCAGCGTTTTGGCGCATATCCTACCTCCTCCGAGGATTGCTGGATGTTTTCCTGCTACTATCCAAGTTCTATGACTCCCGTTAAAACAAAGCTTCAGGTGATAAATGATGGATGAGGTAGTAGCAAAGGAGAAAGAGCAGGAGGAACAGGGACTATTAACATCAATATCAGGCCAGTCAACCAGATATGTCTTGTAGGATATGTTGCTGTAACAAAAGGAGCGGTTCGGCTACACAGTTATAGGGCATACAGTGAGTGCAATGCCTACAAAAAATTTTGAGGCACTCCAATGCCCCTTGGAAATGACATAGAGGTCAGAGGGCCTTAACTAAACCTTTTTTTCCATTTATAGCAACTGGGTCTCCTGTGCACTGTTGGCCTAAGCAGTGAATGGAAGGCTTTCCAAAAATTATGAGGAACTGCAATGCCCCTTACAAGAGCCATGCAGTACAGAATATTACAAACATTATTCCCATGATTGGGGAGTGGGTCTCCCACAGTGTTTGCTTATGCCTTCCAAGCAAAAGCTGACAAAAATAAGGATGGAGGAACTTGCAATGCTGGCACCCTGGTGGTATAGTGGTGGTGGAGGCGGAGGATAAGGAGAAGAATATAAAACAGCCGAAATGAGGAAGCGTATACAGATGTGTGGGTGTGAAGCGGTGCATGTGAATACACCTCCCGAAATAACACCGTGGTTTTGACTTTGTGTTACTCTGCTGTCATTTGGTGGTGATGAGAAGTCTGGCCCAATCCAGCCCTTGTTCATTTTGATAAGGGTCAGCTTGTCAGTTGACAGGCGAGTGCGCTTATCATTTATAATTCCCCCAGTGGCACTAAAAACACGCTCCGATAACACGCTAGCGGCAGGGCAGGCCAGGACCTCCAAGGCGTACAGAGCGAGTTCATTCGAAGTGTCCAGCTTGGATACCCAATAATTAAAAGGCACAGAGGAATCACGGAGGACACTGGTACGGGCGGCAAGGTACTCCCTCACCATCTTTTGAAACTTTCCACTCCTTGTGAGAGTACCCTGCGCCTCAGGGCCTGTAAGCTGGGCGGGTGTCAGAAATCTGTCCCAGAACGTTGACAGTGTTCCCCTGCCTCTGCTGGATTGGAGTTGCATCTCTCTCGCCTGTACGCCTTGGTTGGCCAACCAACTGTGACCTCTGCCGCTAGCGTGTTCAGATGGAAATTTTTTTAAGAGTTCTGCAGCAAGGGCCTTCTGGTACTGCCCCATTTTTGTAGACCTCTCCACCTCAGGAATAAGAGAGTGAAAGTTCTCCTTGTAGCTGTAATCTAAAAGTGTCACCAACCAGTAATGACTGTCACCCAACATTTTGAGAACGCGAGGGTCACGGTTAAGGCAGCGTAACAAAGTCAGCCATGCGTGCCAGACTGGTAACAGGCAAGAAGAAGCTTCTCCTCCTCCTCCTCACGTTGGGATGAGATGAGGCTGGGCTGTGTAATCACCCGCTACGGCTTCTTGATCCATCTCATCATACTCTGGCTGCAATGGCTCCTCTTTAATTCTCTGCAGAGAGCGTTGCAAAAGACAGACAAGTGGGATGCTGACGCTAATGATGGTGTCATCGCCACTCACCATCTTGGTGGCCTCCTCAAAGTTTGTCAGGATGGTACATATGTCAGACATCCAGGTCCACTCCTGAGGTCTTATGTGTGGAGTCTGACCTGAATATCGACGGCCTTGTTGCATCTGGTACTCCACAACTGCTCTCTTCTGCTCACAAATCCTTTGCAACATGTGGAGGGTAGAGTTCCAACGTGTGGGGACATCACACACCAGTCGGTGTTACGGAAGCTGCAAACGCTGCTGCAACACAGCAAGGGCGGCGGAAGCTGTAGCAGACTTGCAAAAATGAGCTGACAGGCGGCGTACTTTCACGAGCAGATCTGGCAACTCGGGGTACGATTTAAAAAACCGCTGAACCACGAGGTTAAGCACATGAGCCAAGCATGGTACGTGTGTGATCTCACCTCGCCTCAGAGCCGCCACCAGGTTACGGCCATTGTCACACACGACCATGCCGGAATGTAGGTTCAGCGGTCTCAGCCACAGATCTGCCTGCTCTTTCACAGCTGTCCACAACTCACAAGCAGTGTGAGGTTTATCACCTAAGCTTATGAGTTTCAGCACAGCCTGTTGCCGCTTGGCAGAGGCAGTACTGCAGTGCTTCCAGCTTGTAACTGATGTGGTGATATCTGAGATGGAGGCTGAACATGAGGAGGAGGATGATGCGCAGGAGCTGTACACTGTGGGGGCAACTCTGACTGACATAGGGCCCGCAATCCTCGGTGTGGGGAGGACGTGTTCCGTCCCAAGGTCCGACTGGGTCCCGGCTTCCACTATGTTTACCCAGTGTGCCGTCAGAGATGTACAGTCCCTGGCCACAAGCACTTGTCCACGTGTCCGTTGTCAGGTGGACTCTCCCAGTAACTGCGTTGTTGAGGGCACGGCAGATGCTTTGGGACACGTGCTTGTGTAGTGCGGGGATGGCACACCGGGCAAAATAGTGTCGGCTGGGGACCAAGTACCGAGGGACGGCCACCGCCATAAGATTGCGGAAGGATTCCGTCTCCACCAGCCTAAAAGGCAGCATTTCCAACGCAAGCAGTCGTGAAATGTGCGAATTTAGGACTGTGGCCTGTGGGGCGTTAGCTGCGAATTTCCACTTTCGTTCAAAGCTCTGGGATATGGACAATTGAACGCTGCGGTGGGACGTGGACGTTGATGCGGTTTCTTGAGAAACTGCCATAACAAGTGAAGACTGAGAGGAGGGGGCATCTTTACATGCAGTATGGACAGGGGATTGCCTTGCACACACAACAGGGGGTTCTATTGCATGCACAACAGTGGAAGAAGCAGTTGTGACACCCGCTGACACTGGTCGTGGACCCTGGGTTTCGCCCCACAAAGTCGGGTGCTTTGCTGCCATGTGCCTGATCATGCTGGTGGTGGTCAGGCTGGTAGTTTTGTCACCCCTGCTGATGCTGGCATGGCAGGTGGAACATATGGCCTTTTTGGGGTTATCAGCAGAGTCTTTAAAAAAATTCCAGACTCTGGAAGACCTACCGCTTGTACTGGCAACGTCCCTCGTGTTGGTGTTACGGGGAACGGTTGTCCGCCTTCTGTCTGCGGCCACCACACTGCTTCTTCCTGCCTGTTGGGGTACTCTGCCTCCCTCCCCCTGTGTGCTGCTGGCCTCACTCTGCATGTCCTCCTGCCACGTTGGGTCAGTTACTAGATCATCCACCACCTCCTCCTCTTCCACTTGCGCACCACGATGCTCCTCCTCACTTCCTGGCAATTGTGTCTCGTCATCGTCCACCTCTTGTGACAAATTGCCAGCGTCGACTTCCTGTGGCCGTGGCTGTTCAAATATTTGGGCATCGCTACATGGGATCTCCTCTTCCATCACTTCAAGCGTATCAGGCGAGGGGCACAAATATGGAAATGGACCAGTGAACAGCTCTTCAGAGTGTCCAAGTGAAGGATCAATTGCTGTCTGACGACACTCGGCATGGTGGGAGGAAGGAGCATCAGGGTGAGGAGGAGTATGCGGTCGAGACTCACGGCTACTAAGAGTTGACCATGTGGAAGACAGACCGGAGGTGGTGGTGCCCAGGTAACAGGAAGTATTATCTGCTATCCAATTAATAACCTGTTCACACTGATCAGTTCTCAATACTGGTGTTGTTCTGTGCTTCCCTAGTAATTCGGTCAAGAAGTGGGAGCGAGAAGATTTGGCTGTTGGTTGGGGCACATTTTCACCTTGGCCACGGCCCCGTCATCTGCACGAACCATCACCAGAACGTCCACTTCCACGTCCTTTGCCACGCGCCTTGCCCATTGTAAAGGAAGTAAAATAGCTTACACTCGCACTATCAATGGAAAAAGGGTAATAAAAAGTAGATTAGAACCGTGGAAGAGGAAAACCACAGTTCTATTGCTCTGGCCTACACCCGACTCTTTTAAACAATCTGAACAATCAGGGAGAAACTATTACTGTTTTTCTATACGTAAAAAATACCAAAACATGAATAATAGATTTTTTACCGTGGGATGGCAAAACCACAGTTATTGTTTACTGGGGTATACCAGACTTTTTTAAATAGATATATTTGCGGCTGAACAGTGAGCGACACACTCAAACAGTTTTTTTTTTTTTTTTTTTTTTTTTTTTTTTTTTTAGATACAAATGGCCCAAAAGTGGATAATACAGAGGTTTGAACCGTGGAAGTGCAAAACAACACTTCTGTTTCTCTAGCCTACACCTGACTATTTTCAACAGATATATTTGTGTCTGAGAAATCAGAGACACGCTTTTTTTTTTTTTTTTTTTTTTTTGGGGGGGGGGGGGGGGAGACACCAAAAGGGTTATAAGACAGGTATTTGTACAGTGTGAAGGAGGAAAAAAAAAAAAGAGGATTTAGATGAAAAAAAAAAGGATTTTTCCTGGCCCCTGAGACCTGGAGCTAAGTCCAGCAATTTCAGCAACAGGAGCAGCACACAGGACTGTAATGCAGCGTTTGCTGGTATAACCACTGCGTCTCCTATACAGCCTGCCTGCCTGATATCTGGGATGGATATTAGTCCTGAGAAGGGCTGTTTGTTTGATCTGGCAGCCTTTACAGACCCTACACTAACTATTTCGCAGTTTATATCTCTCCCTAAATCAGCAGCGCTGTCCCTACACTGTCTGATCCGGAGCGACTGTGTCCAAGATGGCGGCGCCCAGTTTTAAATACTCAAGGTGACGCTGTGCGGCCAGCCAATCACTGTAATGCCCACAACCAACATGGCTGCGGCATTACAGTGACTGGCTGGCAATCCCTGCATGTTCATTGGCTCTCTAAAGAGCGCCAAACATGCAGGGCGGAGACCTGACCTCCCGCTCGAGTAACCCGGAAATGCTCGGTGCTCGCCGAACATCCCGAGTAGCGTGATGCTCGAGCGAGTACCGAGCAGTGTCGAGCATGTTCGCTCAACACTACACAGCTGTCATCATTCACAGTTATTCTCATTAACCCCATATATAGTTTAGCTGTTCTTGTAGGATTATCCTGGACATTTTCTTAGTTGCATTTTGCAGCAAAAGCCATGGATCGTAAACAGCTGACAACACAGCAAGGGGATCTCATTGTTTAAAGTTATCAGTCAGCAGAAGAGGCCAAAAAAAAAAAAGTTTCCAATACATTAGATATATCATAGTACACTGAAATAATCAAGTAGTGACTTCTATTTGGCACAAAAGTGATCTTACCTAAAACTGGATGTCCAGCAAAAATTGATAAAAAGACCATACAAATAATGGTCTGGGAGGCGGCCAAGAGGCAGCAACATCAAAGTACATGCATGAGCTTCTGGCTACTGCTTATTGTATATTCCGTGTCACAACAATTTTCCGTATTTTTCATATATCTAGCCTATGAGGTGGGGAGGATGGTAAACACATTATACCAAAAGCATTTGGGAAAACATCTTATGGTTTGATGAGACCAAGGTTAAACTTTTTGGCCATAATTCCAAAGGTATGTTTGCCAAAAAGACATCACTGTGCATCACCAGAAGAACAGCATACCCACAGTGAAGAGGCTTTACTCAACGTGGAGGGAATTATGAGCAGTTACAACTAAAAGTTCATTTTAAACAAAACCTTCAGGCCTCTGCTAAAAAACTGAAGATTAATTTCATCTTTTAACATAACGCCCTTAAGCATACCTGAAAATCAACAAAAAAATTGCTTCGCCAAAAGATCAAAGTTTTGGAATGGTTCAGCCAGAGCCCAGACATGAATTCAATTGAAAATCTGGGGGATGGCCTGAAGAGGGCGCTGTACACAGGAGATGCAGATCATTTTGACAGATTTGGAGTGCTACTGCAAGGAAGAGTGGGCAAAGATTGCCAACTCTAAATGTAATATGCTGATAGACTCCTATACAAAATCTGCATACTGTCAAACTCAAAAGGGTACCTCAAAAATGTATAGTACTATAAGGGTGTGCATATTTATGAAACATTCTTTTAGTTCTTTATTTTGCTTTTTCCACCCAAATGGATTTTAGTTTATTTTACAATAAAATTGTACAGATTATGGGTGACATTAAAGGTGAAAAAGTTTCGGAAATGGTATGCTTCTGTTTTTTACATGACAAAGACCTGGCATTTTAATTGGAGTGTGTAGACTTTATATCCACTGTATATTGTGGAGGGTGAGAGGTTTTAGAATCTTATCATTGCCATATCCATGTATTGTGATGCACCCACTTTATAAGTATATTTATGCATAATATAGTCTAACCACAGTCTGCACAGATAATGTACACAATTGGCACCCATTTTAAAATTACTTATTATGCATAAAAAAAAAAAACCTTTGTAAAGATGGATTCCATTTGAAGGCAATGTCCATCAGCAGGTTTTGCTATGTAATCTGATGGCAGCATAATATAGAGGCAGAGAACCTGATTCAAAGGATGTGTCACTTGCTCAGCAGCTTGCTGTAATTTCAATACAATCAGTGTTTTATCAGCAAGAGATCATGGCAGTCAGGCTAATCTGTGTAACCCAGTCCCCACCATGGATTGGCAGCTTGCTGACAATGTACAGAATACACAGGAAGCTGCCAAATCAGTGGTGTGGGCAGTTATACACAGCTCAGCATTTATAGCACTGCTACATGTACAGCAGAGAAAACGGGAACTCTTAAAACTGTAGTAAGCAGTCCAGTAAGCGACACCTTGCTGGAATCAGGGTCTCTGCTCCCAGATTACATGGCATTAAAAAGAATCTGTCGAAAGGTGTTTTTTGCAAATATTGAGCACACATTTGTAACAATAGTGCTGTTTTATAGTCCGTGAACTGGGGCATGTGTCTTACTCATCACCTAATAAATGGAAGTAGAGCGCTTAGTGATTTATAACCATGCACATTTTTTACTCTCCAGCATGAGTCACAAAGTAAAAGTACTTAAAACAAGAACGTGAAAAACCACTTCACTGCATAAACACCATAATACAGAAAGGAAAGACCATCACTTTACACAGACATCACTCACTGGGAGGATGGGAACCTGAACAAAAGGTGACAGCGGTCATCACCCAGATCCTCTGCAACATGGCTCTCAACACAGCAGTTCCAGGCATCCAGGCACTACATCTGGATTACCCCCTGAAGGGTTTTGAGGTACACCAGTCTGTATACTGGGCTCTAGTGATGATGTGGCATGTCTGACTTCTGCAGCCAAATCCAGGTGACACAAATACCAGCATCCAGGTCAGCGACTGGCTGCAGCAAGCACATAGAATGCTGTCACCATCATCACCGGGGTTGAGTAACAGAAATTAGTAGTAGTACACCATAGTAAAAAAAAATAATAAATCATGATATTTATGGGGTTGGACACCCCAATTGTTGGGATTAAGGAAATCTATCATGAGTCATGACCCATCTTTTTCTTGCACCTTATATTATACTGAATGAATAAAATAAAGCATAAAAATGTGTAAAAGTTCATGAGAATTTTCAACGTACCATTACGAGACACATCAAGTTCTACCAGCTGCATAAAGTTTGCTATCTCCGGAGGAAGGCGCTGAATTTCATTATCGCTAAGACCAAGTTTTCTTAACTTCACAAGTTGGAAAAATTGCTGAAAGACAAAAAACATTTATTAAATGTCAACTTAATATAGTCACTCATTTCCAATTCAGCCCTAAAATTAAAGGGATAGTAAATATGTTTCAGCGAGAAATTTAACAGATGATGAGAATCTTAATTTCTTAGAAGAACGTGTGACCTTCATAAGAAGGTTCTGCCATAGAAGCAGAAGCTACAAGGACATCATCATCAGTGACACTAATCCTGATCCTAAGGCCAGGGTGTCACTAACATATTTCCATGGTCTGTATCTGGACCGCAGTGCTTTAACTGACGGTGGGTCTCTCGACCAAAACTTACATATATACATATATGGCTGTAAATTAAGACCAGGCATTGCAATGTGTTTACAGACTGTGAAACAGGTAGTGTGAACTTGGCCTTGCCCTCATTCTGTAAAGCAGTGTCCTCTTCACACTAAGCACCTTGAGAAGTTTCACCTTCAAGATATACTGTAAGGAACAGCCCATTCACGCAGGACGGATCCAAACTCCTGTTTACTCAATGGCTGTTCTCATTCAGTGAAGAATGTGGCTCCTGTCCTCCTCCATGTAATTACTGCATACAGCCCAGGGAAAAACACACACGTCTCAAAAGTACACGGAGGCACAACAGCGGCAACATAACACTGCTGTGATCAGTACCGCGCCTGCAACAATGTTACTTAAACCTTTCTATGGGCTTTTTTTTTACTTATCTGACTACCTCCTCCAATTGCAGCTGCTCCACTCATTTTAGAACAGATTTTCTTTTTTTACTGTGCCCCTACGTTCCAAAGTATATTTGTGCAAATTTGCCCTTCAACAGTGTGTGGACGGTTACATTTTCACCTCGAAAATTTGCCCCTATATTACCAGGGGCCATAACTTTGGAATTGAGGGGTAGAAAAAAAAAACGCTTCCAGAATTACTGAAAACAGCGGCAATTGGAGGACGTGCAAAAACATCCAGCGAATGCTCCTCTCCAAGGCAGATCTGCCACCAAATTTCACAATACACATCTCTATCTCTTAGACCAGATAAGGACGATGTATTTACCTAGACATACATTTTCATACATCCATTCCTACACAAATCTTCAATCTCCGCCCACCTAGCCTCATTGACAGCTCTTCAGTGTCCCTCCTCACTGCTGTGAAATCACACTGCTCAGTACAAGCTGCAGCTGTCAGGCTTGGTGGACGAGAGGAGATTGAATACACTCATGACCCAGGAGATCTATGAATGAGCTTTTCTGTATGTATAGCGTGACTATCCTGCTGTACCAAGGGCCTTTTACATATCATATAAAATTACTTCAACAATTAGTTTATGTTGCAATTTTTAGTTTTTTGTTTGTTTGTTTGTATGGTCATTCATTCATACTTAAAAGGAATTTGTCACCAGATTTTTGCCACCTAATCTGAGAGCAGCATAATGAAGAGACAGACCCAGATTTCAGCAATGTATCACTTACAGGGCTGCTTTAGTTTTGATAAAATCAGTTTTCTATTAAACTTGATGTCAGTACCCTCCATATTCATCATGAGCTGTGTATAACTCTGTCCACACCACTGATTGGCAGCTTTCTGTGTACAATGTACATGGGCAGAAAGCAGTCAATCAGTGGTTATATGGAGATCAAAATTCAGAGAGAACTAGTAGATCTGCAGCAGATAAAATAGTGATTTTATCAAAATGACAGCAAGCAGCCCAGTAAGCGACACTGCCCTTACATCATGCTGTTCTCTGATGGGGTAGTAAAAACCTGGTGACAGATTCCCTATAACGCCTCATAAATTTTCATATTGTCGGCAGCACATCTGCTGATTACACACATGGATGTGCTGCAGATTGATAATTCTACAGTATGCATAAAAGGTGTGTGACAAGAGCATTTTCTCATGTGTAGTTTGGTGGGTAGATTTATATTGTGCTATGATTGGGAACAGTTATTTAGGCTATTATTCCATCTAAAACACACCAGGATAAGATATTGTATGATCCATAAAAAAAAATAAAAAAAAAGTGAACACATTTTCTAATGATACATTGGACATTTTCATACAGAGGCATGGGGAGGTTTTTTTCCTTTTATGAATTCATACAGCACATTACCAATTTTAGTCACTTGATTAGAGTCATTAAAGGGGTTGTCCAGTTATAACCAGTTATCACCTGTCCTTAGGATAGTGATAGCTTGCTAATTGGTTGGTGTCCCACCGCTGGGACCCACACTGTCCGGCAGATTGGGATACTTTTGTCTTTGTTACAAATTGTGTGGCAAGTCAGATACCTAACCACCGCTCCATACTCTTTAGGGCGGCCAGAAATGCTGAGCACAGCACTCCACAGCCCCACAGAGAATAGATGGAGCACCTGTTGAGCATGCGCACTGCCCTCCATCCTGGTGGGGATGAGAGTCCATTACTCTGCAATCAATGCAGGTCCCAATGGTCAGAACTGCACTGATCAACAAGTTATCACCTGTCCTGTGGATAGTTACTGGACAAACGCCACTAACATCATTTAATGCACTGTTTATGTCAGATGCATTTGTGTACTCTATTACATACAGTACAAAAAGCAGAGCAGTCTGCCAAAGAAGATGCATAAAACAAAATAATGAATTTACCAAAAAAGGTCTTAAAATGCAGCAACAAGAATATTTTACTGGAATGTGGGAGTGAGATTTCCATAAAAGTGATTTGCAGTAATAAAGGGGTAATGTGTATTACATTGGGTCTCTGTGGATTTAACAATAACGCTTTGGAAATTAAATAAAAGCTGAGCCAGAAAGAATTCATAAACTTTTACATCCGCAGCAATCTGACAGCCAACATCAGCGCTGAGGCCTATGCTCGTCACATCAGTCCGCTCCACTCTCTGCACTAAGGCCAGGCCCTCGCCTCTACGTATGCCTCTGCTCATGACCCGGCACTGACAGTGATGTAAACCCAGGAGCTGGCACGTCTATGGACCAAGATCAGGGCAGACTGATTCATATCCAGAAGGTTTCTACAGCCCTTAGCTGCGTTACTCAACATCTGTATGAAATAAAGAGAATGATGATTGTGCCGTGTCCAGACTGAGGCTACAAGAAAACATACCACTACCGAAGGCTTCAAATAAGTGGCCAAGCAAAGGCTGTTTGGTAGAGTATGGCTGCGGTTAAAGAGGCAACTCAACTAACTGCCATATGCCAAAAAATAAAATGCAAAATTTGCCAAATTTAACAAAGCATATCCCATACAAAATCAAATGCATTAGCGCTAAGCCAAACCTCCGACTCCTCAATTATCCCAACTCCACAGCACTGCCTCACTACTGAGCGTGTACATAAAGTGCAGCACTGCCTCACTACTGAGCGTGTACATAAAGTGCAGCACTGCCTCACTACTGAGCGTGTACATAAAGTGCAGCACTGCCTCACTGCTGAGCGTGTACATAAAGTGCAGCACTGCCTCACTACTGAGCGTGTACATAAAGTGCAGCACTGCCTCACTACAGAGCGTGTACATAAAGTGCAGCACTGCCTCACTACTGAGCGTGTACATAAAGTGCAGCACTGCCTCACTACTGAGCGTGTACATAAAGTGCAGCACTGCCTCACTGCTGAGCGTGTACATAAAGTGCAGCACTGCCTCACTGCTGAGCGTGTACATAAAGTGCAGCACTGCATCACTACTGAGCGTGTACATAAAGTGCAGCACTGCCTCACTACTGAGCGTGTACATAAAGTGCAGCACTGCCTCACTACTGAGCGTGTACATAAAGTGCAGCACTGCCTCACTACTGAGCGTGTACATAAAGTGCAGCCCTGCCTCACTACTGAGCGTGTACATAAAGTGCAGCACTGCCTCACTGCTGAGCGTGTACATAAAGTGCAGCCCTGCCTCACTGCTGAGCGTGTACATAAAGTGCAGCACTGCCTCACTACTGAGCGTGTAGATAAAGTGCAGCACTGCCTCACTGCTGAGCGTGTACATAAAGTGCAGCACTGCCTCACTGCTGAGCGTGTACATAAAGTGCAGCACTGCCTCACTACTGAGCGTGTACATAAAGTGCAGCACTGCCTCACTACTGAGCGTGTACATAAAGTGCAGCACAGATTCATCTCAACTAAAAGCCTAAATCCTTAGATCAGGAACAGAACAGACATTTATAGGACATTTCATAACTTTCCCAAATGGTTAAAAAAAAAAAACATTTACAGCACATCCTGCATTGTACTAATAAACCCAATATTATATATTTTAGGAGTCTGAGTCGTTCCATTTTATACTAACGCCACAGCCCTGGCGCTAATGCTCCTAATGACAACACAGAAGATGCAGTCTGCCCAATACATTACCCTTACAGCCATACAGTACACTTGAATGGAGAGCTAATAATGACTGGGCAATCCCATAGCCCCAGACTGTGGACACCAATGCACAGTGCAGGGTTGGATTTACGGAACACCAGTTTAAGTTTTCACAAAATACAGCCAAGAATATTAGATAATACATACAGCTAATCTCATGGTTTTATTATTATTTCACGGATTTTAAAACCCCAGAAGGAGCATTTTTCCTATTACGGTTTATATCCACTGTGTGCTTGCTGTCTGGCAGACTATACTTGTACATGAATGAGAAGGCTCTTTGTGCTGAAAAATAATTGTGCAGTCCTGTACAAGTCACAAGTGTATTGAATGGAGCTGGAGAATGTTCCCTAGTAGTAGGATTCCATTTGACTGACACTCACGCAGAAAGAGAATCTGATCTGACCCTGTACGAATACGAGAGACAGTTCTAGCAAGTAACAAACACTAAACTTCTATATCTGATTTGGTTATTAAAGGGGATCTGTCAGCAGGATTTCACACACCCCCCCCCCCAGTATATACACTGCTCAAAAGAAATAAAGGGAACACTCAAATAACACATCCTAGATGTGAATGAATGAAATATTCTCATTGAATACTTTGTTCTGTACAAAGTTGAATGTGCTGACAATAAAATCACACAAAAATCATCAATGGAAATCAAATTTATTAACCAATGGAGGCCTGGATTTGGAGTCACCCCTAAAATTAAAATGGAAAAACACACTACAGGCTGATCCAACTTTGATGTAATATCCTTAAAACAAGTCAAAATGAGGCTTAGTATTGTGTGTGGCCTCCACGTGCCTGTATGACCTCCCTACAACACCTGGGCATGCTCCTGATGAGGTTGCGAATAGTCTCCTATGGGATCTGCTCCAGGATGGCACATCAATGCGATCTGTGGCAAGAAGGTTTGCTGTGTCTGTCAGCGTAGTGTCCAGAGGCTGTAGGCGCTACCAGGAGACAGGCCAGTACACCAGGAGACGTGGAGGGAGCCGTAGGAGGGCAACAACCCAGCAGCAGGACCACTACCTCTGCCTTTGTGCAAGGAGGAGCGCCCCGCAAAATGACCTCCAGCAGGCCAATTAGCTCTGACCAATGGGGTTATTGGTGAAGTATTCATCAGACCACACATAAAAAAGCACAACTTTTAAAGGGCGCAGTGAGACGACGGTATAGCAATGCTCAGACTGGCCGGCGGCTCTCCTGACCAGAGTGTGACAACATGTATTTGTATGCAGCTGTAGCACTCAGGTCAGGAGAGCCGCCCGCCAGTCTGAGCACTGTTATAGGGTCGGCTGACCTGAACCCTTAGAAAGATTATGTTCTAAAGGTTAGCAATCACCATGTTCTTCAAGTGGTAGGGACATCAGCGCGTGCTTAACAGTCAAGGCTGTACCTCAGGCTAAAACTATATATGTAGCCATTTCACCAATTAGGGCCAAGAAGTACTTGAGGTGGCGCCAGCTAAAGCGAAACAATTGCATTATCCAATGTGATCTTGGCCTGCTGTTTAAAAAAAATGAAATTAAAGAATTGTCTTTCAAATATCAGTAACTAAAGTTATTCTCATGTGAAGAATTTTAAAGGAAACCTGTCATCAGGATTTTGCTAAGTAAACTACATGCAGTGTCAGGTTGGCACTGTTACACTGATTTAAATGATACCTGGGGTGATGAAATAGGTCTTGAGATTGAAAATTGCAAATACAGATTAAGAAACAGTTAATTATATGCTCGTGCTTCGGGGCGGGTCTTTTCTTGGTGCTTTGTTCTCATATTCATCCTTATGGGCTAAAATGACAGGTCACTCAACCTTCAGTGATCTACCACCAATTTTAAGCAAGAGACAGATGCTACAGCGAATGCGTGTCCGCCAGCACCATTTTGCTGTAGTTTTTTTTGTTTTGTTTTTTTCGAAGACCACAATATGAACTGCGCAAGCACTGTATTTGAAAATAGGAGGCAGGTCACTGACTGATCACTGACCGGTCATTTTAGCCCATAAGGCTGAATATGAGAACAGAGCACCAAGAAAAGTCCTGCCCACAGGCCGCCCTGAAGCACGAGCATCTCTAACTGAAAACTGCAAATACAGATTAAACAACCACAAGGCAAATTTCTTCAACCCAATCATTTTAATCAGAGGAACGGCGCCAACCTGACACTGCCTGTATTTTAGATAGCAAAATCCAGATGACAGGTTCGCTTTAATATTTTATTACTATGGTTAATGCAGTCTGCCAACAGCTAATAGTAGCCACAACACTTTCCTTAGGGGGTTACTGAGCAGCTATTCAGAGGCATAAAAACCTGCAAGTGCCAAGTTACACTTCGTAAATTTTAATATTTCATTTGCCATTTGGGATCTCCGGAGAAAGAAATTCAGCACAATTGTGTGAAATCTCTCTCTGCAGGTGACTGATAGTTATCTTGTAGATGGCTAATGCTGCTCTCCTGCTATAGTGATTTAAGAATAGGCAATGTCATCTGCAACAACAAGTCTCTGCATGAATGTACCAACTATACTAAAAAAGACAGTTTACTGGATGAAAACAAGCGAAAAAAAAAAAAGCAGTCAGCAAAGGTGTGAGCTTCAGATGTGGAAATACCGGTCATAGTCGTATCAGTAGGACTCCATTGGATTTGGATGCGCAGTATATGTAACATCACACAGCAGTAGACAAATTGTGTCCAAATATCTGAAAACTGTTATATACAACCGTCATGAAACAATGGCTCTAAATCTGGATCAGCACCAGCTTACTCATCCTACAAAGCAAGCCGCAGTTTATAGGATTGTCATTCAGCAGAGAAGCCTCTGGAAAAACAATCTATCCAGCTGAAAAACAAAACATCATTTCGGATTCTGCCTTCTGTTCCTCTAGGACAGGCTGTATGAACACTACTATGGTCAGTCGTGCTAGCCTCACTAAGTCCATTCTTTAGGAAATCCATTACCACCTTTCAGATCTTGGCAGTCAGACATTTATAGCATTGAATCTCTGTAGAGCTGGCATCAGACCAAATGTTTTCTGTAGCCGGATACAATGCTGTAAGGCAATTACCAAATCACCAACTGCATCACTAAAAAGCAGCTCTCAAAGTAAAGGGCCACATACATAATTATAGTTTGAAAAAAACTTTTCTAGCTAGCCACAAAGTTATAGACGGACCTACTTCTCCATTTTCACTTATCAAGGAGAAAAACAAACAAAAAAAAACATACATACTCTCGAACTTTTAGAGATCATTTCATCTTCAACTTGCTTAACTGTTCCCAATAACTGTAATTTCGACCAGGTGTGCCCAAACTTTTCCATGCCACTGTATACTTGGATTGTGCCAAACTCAAATTAAAAGATATCAAAATATTGTTTTTCATGGGGTCATTTGGCTCCCTGCAGCTGCACAGTCAGTGTCGGGGGCTTCTAAGGCCCTTTTCTTACATTTGGTAGCACCTTGATGCTAGCAAGGAAGCATGTGGGAAACATCTGCTGTACTGTGGGTTATCTAGAATTGACAACCATTTGCTAATTAATCTATATACACACAATTCTTGATCCACCTGGGGATAGCTAGGTTCAATTACATGCTCACATAGGGGGGCTCTGCTGGTATGCCAATGATCTAATTCATAACTCCATTTATAACTTCCAGCAATACCTTTACATGGCTAGCTTGTTCCTCTGTTGTGGAGAAATCTGCATTTGAATGTATATGCAAATGAGGCTGTAAATCCAAAGCTTTGTGGTCATTCCAGAACTATACCCCACCCAGCGCCTCCTCCTACTTGACTAATGGCCTCTATGCTGTATGACTTCAGGGAAAGGAGCAGTCCGTCAAGCAAAATGAGGCAGCGCTAAATGGGGAAAAAAGCTGGAGTGACATGGGATTCAGATCTACAGGCACACTGGCCTATCAATTCAAATGCGGATTTCTCAGTAATGGAGGAAGGGAGTGGCCAACCTGGCATGTCACTCAACAAGGTGAAACCTTATCCCTTAGAGCCCAGTCTTAGCCTCTCACCCAGCCAAATCAAATATCATACTTTGTACTGATGAGGGGCAATATTCCGAAAAATAGTGTCTACAAATTGAGATTCTGATTTGGCTTTTATCCAAAGTCATATCTCAAGGCTCATTTAAAAAGTCAATAATGACTTGTAGGATTGCCACTTCCAATAGGTGACACAAGAGGTAAAGTCCTCTTCTTCTCTGAAGAGAGAATTTGCATATTTAATTTCTCAGAGGAGCATGCAAAGCGTTTTAAGTCTCCTCCTACTGGCATGCCAGACCTGGCATGTCACTCTCCACAAAGAGGGACCTTACCCCTTAGATCCCATGGAATTGAAAGCATATCTTTGAAAGAGCTACATGCGCATATGAATAGTTTTGGGGGTGCAAATTCTGCTGACCGCCTCCCTTTAAGAGAGATTTATACCTTGCCCATTCCAGATAAGGCATTTGAAGGTTAACTTATGAGCAACTTCTGCAGATTATGTGGAGGATAACATAAAAGGAACTTCTTACTAGGCTTCCAAGATGGCAGAGCATTGAACAGGGGACTTACATCAGACAACTACTGGCCAACTGACCTATATGTATCGCTTTAATCTTCTGTATATCTGAATACTAAAGAGATCTTCCCATCTCAGAAACACGGCATATCCACAAAATAAATATATGAAGGAAGCAGATAACAGGGGGACCATCCCAAAAGTAGCCTGCACTAGGTACAGATGTCTCTATATGTACAGGTGGTGTATCTCACCAAATTAGAATATCATCAAAAAGTTAATTTATTTCAGTTCAATACAAAAAGTGAAACGCATATTATATAGAGTCATTACAAACAGTGATCTATTTCAAGTGTTTATTTCTGTTAATGTTGATGATTATGGTTTACAGCCAATGAAAACACAAAAGTCATTATCTCAGTAAATTACAATAATTAACAAACACCACCTGCAAAGGCTTCCTAAGCGTTTAAAAAGGTCCCTTAGTCTGTTTCAGTAGGCTCCACAATCATGGAAAAGACTGCTGACTTGACAGATGTCCAGAAGGCAGTCATTGACACACTCCACAAGGTCCCAGAGTTCCAATTTTCATTTGGAAATCAAGGTCCCAGAGTCTGGAGGAAGAGTGGAGAGGCCACAATCCAAGCTGCTTAAGGTCTAGTGTGAAGTTTCCACAATCAGTGATGGTTTGGGGAGCCAAGTCATCTGCTGGTGTAGATCCACTGTGTTTTATCAAGACCAAAGTCAGCACAGATGTCTACCAGGAAATTTTAGAGCACTTCATGCTTCCCTCTGCCGACAAGCTTTTTGGAGATGGAAACTTCATTCTCCAGTAGGACTTGGCACATGTCTACACTGCCAAAAGTACCAGCACCTGGTTTACAAACAACAGTATCACTGTGCTTGATTGGCCAGAAAACTCGCCTGACATTAACCCCATAGAGAATCTATGTGGTATTGTCAAGAGGAAGATGAGACACCAGACCCAACAATGCAGATGAGCTGAAGGCAGCTATCAAAGCAACCTGGGCTTCCATAACACCTCAGCAGTGCCACAGGCTGATCGCCTCCATGCCACGCCGCATTGATGCAGTAATTGATGCAAAAGGAGCCCCGGTCAAGTATTGAGTGCATTTACTGAACATACATTTCAGTAAGCCAACATTTCGGATTTTAAAATCATTTTCAAGCTGTTATAAAGTATTCTAATTTACTGAGATAATGACTTTTGTGTTTTCATTGGCTGTAAGCCATAATCATCAACATTAACAGAAATAAACACTTGAAATAGATCACTGTTTGTAATGACTCTATATAATATATGAGTTTCACTTTTTGTATTGAAGAACTGAAATAAATTAACTTTTAAATGATATTCTAATTTAGTGAGATGCACCTGTATGTCAACCATAGATGCAGCAGTCAGATACAGCATGACCGCCATAAATAAATAATCGACTGTCACACCGGTCAAATACCCCTGCTTTACAATAGCTCTGTTTGTCAAAAACCTTGCACCCATCCATCCCCCTTTATTATATCTTACCAACAGGTCAACTTAGACACCAGTAGCAGAGCGAGAGGCTGTGCAGCCCCAATAGCCTGGCTACTAAAGCTTTATCTTATTAACACATAAGTAATTTAGGCCATAATAGTGTCAAGTAGCCAGGACATGAGCGAGATCACCATTTGGCCATTCATTTGCGACTGATAAGGTCATCCTACTGTAGCCATTAGATTTTAAGTCCATTAAAATCACCAGAATCTGCAGACAAAACTCATGTGTTTGGGCATATAATACAACTTGGTTAAACCTTCTCCATATCTGACTAATGTCTATAGGGAAATTAAAACACAGAAGTAGAGAATACTAGCTCGCATCCAAGTTTTGTTGACTAGCTGAAATCCATTTGTAGTTTGTCATTATAGAGCAAAATAAACAAAAAATAAAAAAAGCACAGACAGATTTTTAGAAGGGACAGAAAGCTACAGCCTCAATGCTATTGTTTTATGAAGGTCATTTACAGAACGGAGATTATGAGCTCGGAGACCTGTGAGACCATTCTCATGATTTATACAACCAGCGCTCTTCTTCCAGAGTGTAAATGGCTGCTCATACTGCACATGTAGATACTCTGAGAAGATGCAATAAATTCATCACAGATTTTACACACCATAAAGTGTTTTGGTGTTTTCAATCTTTTTCATCGCTTCTGCAGCATGGGGAATTTCAAATAAAAAAATTTAAAAAAATGTACAATTTTCAGAGTAATAGCACCACGAGCAACAAAAACACGCATTTGCACGTGTTGGCATGCCATCATTGAGGTCATAAATGTTCTGCCATGTTGTATGCACTTGGGAGCGAAAATCATCAAGATCTGCTGCTGGCAGCTCCCTTTCCAATTGGAGACCAATAATGTCCCAGATGTGCTCAATGGGAGACAAATCTCGAATCACTACAACCCATAACACATTTAGGCCACGAATGCAGCTCATAAGCAATGTTGTGGTGTTGTAAACCGCTTATTGGACACTTGGGAGAAATGGCCGTACCTCTGGTTCCACAACCAAATGAATAAAATACTGAGCTGTTAGTGTACCTGTAATGAAGACTGGAGGGGTCTGGATACAGAACATTATTCCAGACCACACCATAATAACGGGAGTAGGAATGGTGTGATGTTCCCTCATGAACACTTCTCTTCTTGGCGCTGCTCACATGTCTTCAGACCAAGCTTCGGCTATCATTGCATCCAAGACATAAAACTCATCGATGGAGAAGATAGTCCTCTATTCTAGTCTCCAATCTCCACCCAGAGGCCATGTGTGCTATGCAATAAAGAGACATTCACAAAAGGAAAGTCACACCAGTCTTGCTTCCGGGATTTTGGTATGGATTGACAATGTATGGTAGCCAGACCCCTTTAGTCTTCATTCTAGGTACACTAACCAGTGGTACATCCATTTTTCCAAAACTTCAAAGGAGCAGTTTTATGACAACAATGCAAGGCCGCATGTTACTCGTGCAACTGTGAGCAGGCAGTATGGCCTAAACATGCTACATCTGTCTGCAGCTTCTCAGGAGTTGGCTTTCAGCATTCACATCAGGGACGTCATTTGTTGGCAATTGCAAAGAGCTACCATCATCTTTCTGATTTGGGTGCCCAAGTGCATTCATCGTGGCAGAACATTTCTCAGATAACCATTATTAACCTCATTAACAGCATCCTAAGGTGTGACAGTGTGTGTATGCCCGCGTGTCATTCACGCTCCATACTGAATAAAATCGAGAGGTTTTGAAAAATGTTTTTCTTTGTTATTATTTGCATATCATTTTACATGTCTACAAGGGCATACATAGAAATCATGGGGCCACATAGAAGTTCTAACTGGGCCCCCTCCCCATCAAAAAAAAAAAGTAAATATTTGTTGAGGAGGGATGTTACAAAAGAGCAGATCTCACAACTTTGCAGCCTTTACAAATTTATTTTACTCCTGCTGAAGTCTTAGATTCCTCTTTCACTGCCTCCATAAAGTGTGAGTATACTCTGCCCGCCAAACACAGTATGATACCCCCCCAGTGCATTCCTCCACATTAGCCTCCACATGCACAGCATAATGACCCTACTGTATCCCACCTCAACTACCAAGGCAAAGTATGGTGACCCTAACACCGTATGATCCCCCAACTGTAACTCCCACACAGCCCTCCATGCAGTACAATGGGCCTACATACAGTATAATTGCCCCACACCTCTCCATACTGTATAATGGCCCGCACTAGTATGGAGGATACAATATAATTGCCCCCACACAAACCTTCACACTGTATAATAGAATAGAATATAATGCACTCCCCATGGTCCTCCATAAAATATAATGCACTCCCCATGGTCCTCCATAAAATATAATGCACTCCCCATGGTCCTCCATAAAATATAATGCACTCCCCATGGTCCTCCATAAAATATAATGCACTCCCCATGGTCCTCCATAAAACATAATGCACTCCCCATGGTCCTCCATAAAACATAATGCACTCCCCATGGTCCTCCATAAAATATAATGCACTCCCCATGGTCCTCCTTAAAATATAATGCACTCCCCATGGTCCTCCTTAAAATATAATGCACTCCCCATGGTCCTCCATAAAATATAATGCACTCCCCATGGTCCTCCTTAAAATATAATGCACTCCCCATGGTCCTCCTTAAAATATAATGCACTCCCCATGGTCCTCCATACTCTATCATAGCCACCAGTCACTGGTTGGGGAAAAAAAAAAAAACTATCATTGTTTCACCTGATGCTTCGGTCTCCTGAGTGTGTGGTGTGAAGCGCCACACATCAGCACAATGGGCGTGCTCTAATGCTGTCAACTTACCCGCTGCGCTAAGACATCAGATGCCGAGGAAGAATAATGGGGGAGGAAGCGTAAGCTGGCGATCCTGCCTCCATCATCATTGCTCGCGATGGCGGTCAGAGGAGGGGCCAGGTGCGGGCGCTCGTATTGGGCCCCCCAGCTCATGGGCCCCACAGCAGTTGCGTGGCCTGCTGCCATTGGCGGTACGCCACTGAATGTCTATCATTTTGGTTATTTCCATGATTCTGCCACTTTGCCATCTTGGTGACTTTTTTTCTACAAATTTTTTAATATTTTTTTTTCTCTAACAAAAAAATAAATCTGCAAGTTTGGGATACCTGTGTCACACAACTGTACAGACCTTAAGGATCCTGAAGAAAACCCCAAAAATAATGACTTTTTTTGCCGTTACACTGCAGTTACAGTTTCCACGCTTTCCAGTACATAGTGCAGTAAAAGTACAGAAAAATGCAAGCCCACCTATACAGGTGTGGTGACGAAAGAAGAAAATGAGAAAAAGATGTGCAAGACTGAAAACTAGCCACGGCAGGAAGCAGGTAATGAACATAACTGCAATTTTTTATCCTTTATCAGACAGAGATATGTATAGTTTTTGTTAAAAAAAAAATTAAATGAGTAAAAAGAAAAAACAAACATAATATACTGGCATATAGCAAGAAAAGTTTTTATACCAGTACATTCAACCTGGAACACTATAGGAATACAATTAAGGTTTTTAAGTGGTGAACCTTCGCTCATGCATAGTAATGAAGCCTGTGGCGGACCTTAAGGCTACATTCACACATCCATGAGAGTGTCACCACCCAAGAGAAAGGGACTGATTTTTTTTGTCAGGTGTTATCCTAGTTGCAACTTTTTTTCCCCACTGAAGCAGGTAGACAGTCTGAACTTAATTATTCATTGACTCTTAACATTACATCAGTTAAACACAGATGAAGATCACTTTGCACTTCAGTGTTACGTTCCATCCGTTTTAAACATTTCCCCACAAACTTAAAAGAGGTTGTCTGATCTAAAATAATAAGTCTGCAGACTTGTGAATCCTCTCTGCACACGCACTGCATGCTGTGAGGATTCTCCAGTGTCAGTGCCGGGAACTGTGATGCGATATGCATACTCCTGACCACAATCAGACTAGACTTTATCCGGCGCACTCAAGTATATCACATGAAACTGGAAACAGTCTAATCTGATTCTGTCCTGAAGTATGCGTATCACATACAGGTGCATCTCACTAAATTAGAATATCATCAAAAAGTAAATTTATTTCAGTTCTTCAATACAAAAAGTGAAACTAATATATTACATAGAGTCATTAAAAACAGAGTGATCTATTTCAAGTGTTTATTTCTGTTAATGTTGATGATTATGGATTACAGCCAATAACACAAAAGTCATTATCTCCATAAATTAATATAATTAACAAAAAACACCTGCAAAGCCTTCCTAAGCGTTTAAAAAGGTCCCATAGTCCGTTTCAGTAGGCTCCACAATCATGGGGAAGACTGCTGACTTGACAGATGTCCAGAAGGCAGTCATTGACACACTCCACAAGGTCCCAGAGTTCCAATTTTCATTTGGAAATCAAGGTCCCAGAGTCTGGAGAGTGGAAAGGCCACAATCCAAGCTGTTTGAGGTCTAGTGTGAAGTTTCCACAGTCAGTGATGGTTTGGGGAGCCATGTCATCAGCTGGTGTAGGTCCACTGGGTTTCATCAAGACCAAAGCAGCCGAAATACAGCAACCGTCTACCAGGAAATTTTAGAGCACTTCATGCTTCCCTCTGCTGACAAGCTTTTTGGAGATGGAAATTTTATTCTCCAGCAGGACTTGGCCCCTGTCCACACTGCCAAAAGTACCAATACCTGGTTTAAAAACAACAGTATCACTGTGCTTGATTGGTCAGCAAACTCGCCTGATCTTAACCCCAAAAGAGAATCTATGGGGTATTGTCAAGAGGAAGATGAGAGACACCAGACCCAACAATGCAGACGAGCTGAAGGCTGCTATCAAAGCAACCTGGGCTTCCATAACACCTCAGCAGTGCCACAGGCTGATCGCCTCCATGCCACGCCGCATTGATGCAGTAATTGATGCAAAAGGAGCCCCGGTCAAGTATTGAGTGCATTTACTGAACACACATTTCAGTAGGCCAACATTTCGGATTTTAAAAACATTTTTCAAGCTGGTGTTATAAAGTATTCTAATTTACTGAGATAATGACTTTTGTGTTTTCATTGGCTGTAAGCCATAATCATCAACACTAACAGAAATAAACACTTGAAATAGATCACTCTGTTTGTAATGACTCTATATAATATATGAGTTTCACTTTTTGTATTGAAGAACTGAAATAAATTAACTTTTTGATGATATTCTAATTTAGTGAGATGCACCTGTACTTGCGTTGCGATCACGTGACTGCCGTTCCAGGCGCTGACACCGAAGAACCTGGACAGCGCGTTGTGAGGATTCACAAGTCTGCAGACTTGTTGTTGTAAACTGGACAACCCCTTTAACACTTCCTACAATGTGGCTTTAAAAAGATCAAAATCTCACCATGTAAAATAAAATGACATCGGACCATAGTGCTTATGGTAGCAGTTCTGTTACTAAATAGTGCAGCCAACACCTAAAAGTAGGCACAATTAGGTCAGCCATTAGGCCCAAGAAGCTTTTTACTTGAGTTACAATAATGTAAGGCGAGTTCCTCTACAGTTACGCTGGTAATGGCCTCGCTGTGCTTCCCAAGGAGTTACACAGAAAGAAGAAACAACTTCCTTTATAGAAAGGAGGGAAAGAACCAATTTAATTTACTGAAAACAGCTGGATAGTAAATGAAAAAATTCAAACTTTCAAATTGTGGGTAACTTTTAGTGCCTTAAGGTGTCGACAGTTATGCATTTAATGAGCAGAATTTATGTGCATTTTCACAATGTCTCTTTCCCTGACAAACCCCCCACAGATATCGAAGCAGAAACTTGTCCAGTTCGTTTATTTAGGCAAGATGGGAGGCCGTTGTCTTTATTTCAAACTACGCACCCTTATAATCCGTCTATGAAGGCAAAATCAGTAATTTTATGCGAATTAATGTGAATAGACACAATTTTGCATAAATAGGACCTGTCACTGGATTTTTATTTTTTTTATTTAAACGGAGTTCCTGTTCTAATTTGTGCTGTTACATTGATTCTAGAACAGTTATTCTTCTACGTCCATCCATTCCAAACTTATATGTCCCTGGTAATAATGGTGAAAATTTCCTGTTCAACCGACTGGGCAGTCAGGGGTGTGGAATTGGTAAGCCAAAACTCCAACTCCAACTCCTCAATTTCCATGACACCGACTCCAACTCTGACTCCGACTCCCCCATACACGGCTCATGTTGAAGTGATAAATTTACTGTAGCACAGATTCATCTCAGCTAAAAGTCTAGACCCTTAGATCAGGACTAGGACAGACATTTATAGGACATTTCATAACTTTACAAAATTCTTTTGAAAAAACTATTCCCCACAAACCGCATTGAACTACTGTACCCAATTTATTATATATTTTAGGAGATGGAGTCGGTCCATTTTATACCAACTCCGATTCCACCAAAATGGGCTCCAACGCAAACTCTACAGCCCTGCTAGGAACCTTAATATCTTGTATTCCTGCAGTGACTTGGGCTCGAATCCACTTCCAGAGACTTCAGTGGGAAATATTGAACAAAGGAGAAGAAATCAAAGGCAACCTGGATGGAAGGATTATCATCTCAAGACTAACACAGCTCTACAAAAATAACCTCTCCTGAGGGGTCCCATGTGAAATAAAAACCCCAAAATTCATCACTACAGATGCAAGGCCTTTCAGATGGGGGGCCCACACATAGGGGAAGTTTCTTCAAGGTAGATGGCTGCCAAATCTGGAATATTAATCTTCAAACATGAAAGAACTAGCGGCAATAAAACTAGCTCTACTAGGAACTATCAGGATTAAGGGGACACCACGTAAAAGTGCTGTCAAACAACAGGACGGCAGTACATGAACAAGCAAAGGGGTAGAAGGTCCTGGCAGAGGCTAGAGACATAATAGCCTTAGCCGAAGGAAACTTTCGGTCATCAGAGTTACCTAATAAGGGAAAGAAAACTTAGTAGCAGACTAACTCAGCCGTCTCCAAATAAACCAAGACGAGTGGTCTCTAAACTAAATTACTCGCAGATGGGGGAAAAGTTAATAGACCTGTTTGCAAACCAAACCAACAAAAAAAATTTGAACTTTTTTTTCCTTACACCCCAAGGGAATTCCCCCATGGGGTGGATGCCCTCCTCCAAAAGTGGCCCAGGGGGTTAGTCTATGCCTTGCCTCCCATCTCACTAACCTTAATAGTGTTTAGGAAGATTCGGACAGACCAGGTAGAGGCAATACGAATTGCGACTTTCTGGCTCAGAAGGACTTGATTCACATGGCTACACCTGAAGACAGTGGGGGACCCATAGGTCTTTCCAGAAGTCCTATAACTGCTTTCATAAGGGCCAATCTTCCATCCCAACGTTTAGAGTCTACATCAGACAGCGTGACATTTGAGCAGGAGCTTTTAGCAGCCAAGGGATTCTCAAAAAAACTTTATCACTACCCTAATGAATTCTATGAAGAAGATCACTACTAATATTTATATTTATTTAATATGTGGACAAATATCCTACATTTTTCAGGGTTAAATCCCTTTAAAAATAACCCGATTCCCTGGTCAGTCATGCTGGAATTCCTACACAAAGGGGTTGGAAATGGGTCTTAAAGTGAATACCCTTAAAGAGAATCCCAGGGCTGGGATCTAGACTTTAATTGTAAAATAGCAGATCACCATTTGATAGTAAGGTTTATTAAAGCAGTGGATCGGTCCAGTATACTGCCTCAGCTACGAACCCCCCTTGGGACCTCAACCTAGTCCTGAAGGCCTTGACCAGAGCCCCATTTGAACCATTATTATCAGATTGCCCAATCAGGATACTAACCATTAAAAATGTCCGTTTAGTAGCCCTTAACTCGGCCAGAAGGATTGGAGAGTTGCAGGCCCAATCAACAAACTGACCCTTTACAAGTTTCCTTCCAGATAAGAGTCATGATTAGACCTGACCCAGCATTCCTCCCTAAAGTGGCTGCAGTTTTTCATAGGTCCCAAGACATCGTACTACATTCATTCTGCAATAATCTCAAAACACTTTTTTGTTAAGTATATAATTCCACATGTGTTAATTCATAGTTTTGATGCCTTCAGTGTGAATGTACAATTTTCATAGTCATGAAAATACAGAAAAATCTTTACATGAGAAGGTGTGTCCAAACTTTTGGTCTGTGATTATATATCTATCTATATATCTAAATATCATTAGTCTATACATGCATACATACATACATACATACATACACACTGCTCAAAAAAATAAAGGGAACACAAAAATAAAGGAAACACCACAATATAACGCCAAGTAAATCAAACTTCTGTGAAATCAAACTGTCCACTTAGGAAGCAACACTGATTGACAATCAATTTCACATGCTGTTGTGCACATGGAATAGACAATAGATGGAAATTATTGGCAATTATCAAGACACCCTCAATAAAGGAGTGGTTCTGCAGGTGGGGACCACAGACCACATCTCAGTACCAATGCTTTCTGGCTGATGTTTTGGTCACTTGAATATTGGGTGTGCTTTCACACTCGTGGTAGCATGAGACGGACTCTACAACCCACAGAAGTTGCTCAGGTACTGCAGCTCATCCAGGATGGCACATCAATGCGAGCTGTGGCAAGGTTTGCTGTGTCTGTCAGCGTAGTGTCCAGAGGATGGAGAAGCTACCAGGAGAGAGGCCAGCACACCAGGAGACGTGGAGGAGGTGGTAGGAGGGCAACAACCCAGCAGCAGGACCGCTAACTCGGCCTTTGTGCAAGGAGGAACAGGAGGAGCACTGCCAGAGAGCGACAAAATGACCTCCAGCAGGCCACAAATGTGCATTTGTCTGCACAAACGGTTAGAAACCGACTCCATGAGGGCCCGAGTGTCCACAGATGGGGGTTGTGCTAACAGCCCAACACCGTGCTGGACGCTTGCCATTTGCCACAGAACACTAGGATTGGCAAAGTCACCACTGGAGCCCTGCACTCTTCACAGATGAAAGCAGGTTCACACTGAGCACATGCGACAGACGTGAGTCTGGAGACAACGTGGAGAGTGATCTGTTGCCTGCAACATCCTTCAGCATGACCGGTTTGGCAGTGGGACAGTAATGGTGTGGGGTGGCATTTCTTTAGAGGGCCGCACAGCCCTCCATGTGCTCGCCAGGGGTAGCTTGACTGCCATTAGGTACCGAGATGAGATCCTCAGACCCCTTGTGAGACCATATGCTGGTGCGGTTGGCCCTGGGTTCCTCCTAATGCAGGACAATGCCAGACCTCATGTGGCTGGAGTGTGTCAGCAGTTCCTGCAAGATGAAGCCATTGAAGCTATGGACTGGCCCGCCCGTTCCCCAGACCTGAATCTGATTGAGCACATCTGGGACATCATGTCTCGCTCCATCCACCGACGTCACGTTGCCCCACAGACTGTCCAGGAGTTGGCGGATGCTTTAGTCCAGGTCTGGGAGGAGATCCCACAGGAGACCATTCACAACCTCATCAGGAGCATGCCCAGGTGTTGTAGGGAGGTCATACAGGCACGTGGAGGCCACACACAATACTGAGCCTCATTTTGACTTGTTTTAAGGACATTATATCAAAGTTGGATCAGCCTGTAGTGTGTTTTTCCACTTTAATTTTGGGGGTGGCTACAAATCCAGGCCTCCATTGGTTAATACATTTGATTTTCATGTGATTTTGTTGTCAGCACATTCAACTTTGTACAGAACAAAGTATTCAATGAGAATATTTCATTCATTCCGATCTAGGATGTGTTTTTTTGAGTGTTCCCATTATTTTTTTGAAGGGCGTGTGCAATATAAATTATATATATATATATATATATATATATATATATATATATATATATATATATATATATATATATATATATATATATATATATATATATGTATGTATGTATGTGTGTGCGTGCAGGAAATGGTGGTAAATATACAAGAGTATATCTATATTGCCAAACATGTATATATCTACAAGTCTATTAAACTAACTAAACTGAATACCTCTCATGCCCTGTAAACCACCACTGAAGTGTAGAGAGGTTCTGCCATTTCAAGCCGTAGGTTTCCAATCTTTGGGGGTTGACCTCTATCTCCATGGTGCTGTCCTGGGTCTGGAAATTCCAATTACCGGCTAGTAATTATTTGTCAGTATTGCTCTTCGCTCTCAATTACCTCTTTTTTTATCAATATAAATCAGTCAAAAATTACCAATTACAAAAGAATAGATGTGCAGAAATGCACTACAAAATGTATTTTCTTGTCCATATTGCAACTTACGGTAATTTCTTAGCTCGACGGTGGGTTTCATGACGGAAACTAAATTCCTATGATGTGGTTAGTTTGGTTCAATAGACCCATAGTAGGGCTTAAAATTGTCGCTTTCATATAGATGAAAAAATAATGCTGTAATTGAGTCATGTGACTAAACCATTTAAATTACTATTCTAAAATACATTATTAAATGTGTTGCCAGAATTAGAAAAGGTATTTGTTTTCTAGAAACTGAGCCGACTGTTGACCATCAGACGATGTTTGGCACTGCAACCTATCGCAAGTGGAGCTGAAAAGCCGAGTACAGTGGCTGTTAGTGATATGTATTCTCTATGTAACCCCTTCTCATGTACAGCACCATGGAATCAATGGTGTGATATAAATAATTATTAACCCCTTTACAACCCAAGGTGGTTTGCACGTTAATGACCAGGCCAATTTTTACAATTCTGACCACTGTCACTTTGAGGTAATTACTCTGGAACGCTTCAACGGATCCCCCTGATTCTGAGATTGTTTTTTCATGACATATTGTACTTCATAATTGTGGTAAAATTTCTTCGATATCACTTGTGTTTGTGAAAAAAATGAAAATTTGGCAAAAGTTTTGAAAATTTTGCAATTTTCTAAACTTTAATTTTTATGCCCTTAAATCAGAGAGATATGTCACACAAAAGAGTTAATAAATAACATTTCCCACATGTCTACTTTATATCAGCACAATTTTGGAACCACATTTTTTTTTTTTTATTAGGGAGCTATAAGGGGTAAAAGTTGACCAGCGATTTCTCACTTTTCCAACAAAATTTACAAAACCATTTTTTTTTAGGGACCACATCACATTTGAAGTCACTTTGAGAGGTCTTTATGACAGAAAATACCCTAAAGTGACACCATTCTAAAAACGGCACCCCTCAAGATGCTCAAAACCACATTCAAGAACTTTATTAACCCTTCAGGTGCTTCACAGGAATTTTTGGAATGTGCAAGAAAAAAATGAACATTTAACTTTTTTTACAAAAATGTTAATTTAGACCCAAATTTTGTGCAATTTCTCCTGATTACGCCAATATCCCATACGTGGGGAAAATACAGTGTTTGGGCGCACAGCAGAGTTCAGAGGAGAAGGAGCACTGTGTGACTTTTTGAACGCAAAATTGGCTGGAATCGAGAGCGGACGCCATATCGCGTTTGGAGAGCCCCTGATGTGCCTAAATAGTGGAAACCCCCCACAAGTGACCCCATTTTGGAAACTAGACTCCTCAAGGATTTTATCAAGGTGTATAGTGAACATTTTGAACCCAGAGGTACGACACAGAATTTGATAACATTAGGTCATCATATTGAATAAGTTGTCATTAGTGTTGAGCACAAGTGCTCGCTACTTGAGTTTGAATCGGGTACTCAGGTATGCACCATGTATCACAGATGCTCGAGTGACATGCTCGAGAACCCGCCCGCATGTTTCATGGTTATAAGACACCCAAAAAAATACATGCAGGGATAGCTCGTGCATGGCAGGCAATCCCCGCAAGGTTTTTTTGGCCGCGAAGCATATGGGACGGAGACTCAAGCATGTCACTGGAACACCCGCGATACTCGGTGCATACCCGAGCACGCGATGCAAACTCAAGTAGCGAGCACTTGCGCTCAACACTAGTCGCCATAACGTCATTTTTTTTTTTTTACTTTTGAAAAAAATCCCAACCCCAACCCTAACCCTAACCCAAACCCCAACCCGAGAGTTTATTTTTTACGCCATTCCTCGTGCGGTATAAGTGATTAGACGACTTTATTCTTCTGGTCAGTGCGATTACAGCGATACCAGAATCATATCTGGTTTTTATGATTGACAGCTGTCACAAGCTAAAAGACGCATTTTTTTGTAAAATCTAGTTTTTGCATTGACATATTTTGAGAGCTATAATTTTTTCATATTTTGACCGACAGTCATGTGACGGCTTGTTTTTTGCGGGATGAGTTGACATTTTTATTGGTGCCATTTTCAGGCACGTGACATTTTTTGATCGTTTTCTATTCCAATTTTTGGGAGGCAGAATAAACAAAAAACCAACAATTCAGAAATTGTTTTTTTTTTAAATTTTTTATGCTGTTCCGCGTGTGGTAAAATTGATAAGGCAGCGTTATTCTTCGGGTCAGTACGTTTACAGCGGTACCACATTTATATCGCTTTTCTATGTTTTGGCGCTTTTACACAAGAAAAACTATTTTATAGAAAAAAATATTTTTTTGCATCGCTTTATTCTGAGAGCTATAGCTTTTTTATTTTTCGGCTGATGGAGCTGTATGGCAGCTTGTTTTATGCGGGACAAGATGACGTTTTCAGCAGTACCATTTTCTTCTATATTCGTCTTTTTGATCGCGTGTTATTCCATTTTTTGTTTGGCTGTATGATGATAAAGCATTGTTTTTTGCTTCGTTTTTTATTTATTTATTTTTTTACAGTGTTCACTGAAGGGGCTAACTAGTGAGACAATTTTATAGGTCAGGTTGTTCCAGAGGCGGCGATATCAAATATGTGTACTTTTATTGTTTTTTTTGTTTCTTTCATAATAATATTTGATGGGTACATTATATTTTTATTTTTGGTGGATTCTTTTTTTTAATATTTTCACAATTTTTTTTTATTTATTTATTTCACTTTCTGATACTTTTTTTGCTTTTATACTTTGTCCTACTATGGGACTTTCACTTTTTTTATTCTGATCGTCTGTATAGCATAGGGATGGAGCACCATCCCTGTGATAAACAGGCTGTCAGCGCTGCACAGGGAGAAGATATTTTGGTCATGCGCAGTGCATGACCAAACTATCTTCATGCTGTCTGGTGACCCGGATGTTGTCATGACGCCATCGGGTCATCATGGCAACATCCGGGAAGCCGCGGTAGACAGCGCTGGAGGCCGGAAGAGGGGGTGAGTATTGCCATCACCTCCCCTTGCCACCGCAATGCTGCGAGTGTTAATGTGCCGGGAGCAGTGCGGGACCGCTCCCAGCACATAGCACCGGGTGTCAGCTGTGACAGTCGTGACAGCCTGTGTGCGGGCGCGATCGCCATGACGTACTATTCCGTACAAGGCTCTTAAGTCCTAGGGCGCAGGTACGGAATAGTACGTCATGGGCTTTAAAGGGGTTAAAACACCTTCTACCTCTTTTTCAGTTGATTCCTGGGCACTAGTGTTGAGCGAGTATGTTCTATTAACCCTTTCGCCGAGTATGCTTGGGCCGAGCTCCGAGTATTTATAGCTGCTCGGTGATATGGTTGAATCGCTCCCGTGTACATGATTTGCAACTGTTTGACAGCTTTATTACATGTGAGGAATGTCTATTTCTTACACATTCCTCACATGTAATAAAGCTGTCAAACAGTTGCAAATCATGCACACGGGAGCGAT
The DNA here is from genome assembly GCF_046119375.1 of Phyllobates terribilis. NCBI lineage: Eukaryota > Metazoa > Chordata > Amphibia > Anura > Dendrobatidae > Phyllobates > Phyllobates terribilis. Next base: position 376,029,243 of record NW_027362763.1, on the reverse strand, counting down.
TCAACCTTATCACCGAGCAGCTATTAATACTCGGAGCTCGGCCCGAGCATACTCTGACAGAACATACTCGCTCAACACTACTGGGCACTTTTCTGTTTTTGGCCAGCCGCATTTTTTTTTTGCCCATCACATTGGCTTATGTTAAGTAACATAACATAGTAACATAGTTTTTAAGGTTGAAGGAAGACTAAGTCCATCTAGTTCAACCCATAGCCTAACATGATGATCCAGAGGAAGGCAAAAAAAAAAAAAAAATGTGGCAAACACTAAGCTCCACATTGGGAAAAAAAATGACTCCATACGACAACCAGACTAGTTCCCTGGATCAACGCCCTATCAAGGAATCTAGTATATATAACCTGTAATATTATACTTTTCAAGAAAGGCATCCATGCCCTTCTTAAATTTTAACAATGAATCACTCATTACAACATCATGTGGCGAGAGTTCCATAGTCTCACTGCTCTTACAGTAAAGAATCCGCATCTGTGATTATGATTAAACCTTCTTTCCTCCAGACGTAGGAGATGCCCCCTTGTCCCCGTCTCTGGCCTCAGAGTAAAACGATCAGTAGAAAGGTCTTTGTACTGTCCCCTCATATATTTGTACATAGTAATAAGATCACCCCTAAGCCTTTGTTTTTCTAAAGTAAATAACCCCAAGTGTAATAACCTGTCTTGGTATTGCAGACCCCCCAGTCCTCTAATAACCTTGGTCACTCTTCTCTGCACCCGCTCTAGTTCAGCTATGTCTTTCTTATACATCAGAGACCAGAACTGTACACAGTATTCTAAGTGTGGTCGCACTAATGACTTGTATAGAGCTAAAATTATGTTCTCATGAGCATCTATGACTCTTTTAATGCATCCCATTATTTTATTTGCCTTTGCAGCAGCTGCCTGACACTGGCCACTAAACATGAGCTTGTCGTCCACCAATAACACCCAGGTCTTTTTCAGTTACAGTTTTGCCCAGTGTTTTACAGTTAAGCATATAATTATACATTTTATTTCCTCTGCCCAAGTGCATTACCTTACATTTATCCCCATTAAAGTTCATTTGCCCTTCATCAGCCCAAGTTTCTAGTTTACATAGATCCTCCTGTAATATAAAATTGTCCTCCTCTGTATTAATTACCCTGCAGAGTTTAGTGTCATCTGCAAATATTGAAATATTACTCTGTATGCCCCCTACAAGATTAATAAATATGTTAAAAAGAGGTGGGCCAGATACTGACCCCTGTGGTACCCCACTGTTAACTGAGACCCAGTCTGAGTGTGTTCCATTAATAACCACCCTTTGTATCCCATCACTGAGCCAATTCTTAACCCACATACATATATTTTCCCCTATCCCCATCGTTCTCATTCTATGCATCAACCTTTTGTGTGGAACCGTATCAAAAGCTTTTGAAAAGTCCATATACACAACATCCACTGCATTTCCTTGGTCCAGTCCGGAACTTGCCTCCTCATAAAAGCTGATCAGATTAGTTGGACAGGAACGGTCCCCGTAAACCCATGTTGATATTGGGTCATGAGGTTATTCTTCTTCAGATACTCTAGTATAGCATCTCTTAGGAAACCCTCCAGGATTTTACCCACAGTAGAGGTTAAGCTTACTGGCCTATAATTTCCAAGTTCAGTTTTTGTCCCCTTTTTGAATATTGGCACCACATTTGCTATATGCCAGTCCTGTGGTACAGACCCTGTTATTATGGAATCTTTAAAGATTAAAAATGGTCTATCTATGACGCTACTTAATTCCTGCAGTACTCGCGGGTGTATCCCATCTGGGCCCGGGGATTTGTCAACTTTAGTGATTTTTAGATGCCGCCGTACTTCCTGCTGGGTTAAGCAAGTGACATTTAATGGAGAATTTTTGTTATCACTGATCATGTTTTCCGTCATGCGATTTTCTTGTGTAAATACTGTTGAAAAAAATCATTTAGCATATTGGCTTTTTCCTCATCCTCATTCACCATTTCACCAAGACTATTTTTAAGGGGGCCCACACTATCATTTTTTAGTTACTTACTATTTATGTAGTTAAAGAATATTTTGGGATTATTTTTACTTTCTCTGGCAATGAGTCTCTCTGTCTCAATCTTTGCTGCCTTGATTTGTTTTTTTACAGAATTTATTCAATTTTCTGTATTTATTTAATGCCTCATCACTACCTACTTGTTTTAGTTCTCTAAATGCTTTCATTTTGTCAATTATTGCGCCCCTTACAGCTCTATTTAGCCATAGTGGTTTCCTCCTATTTCTAGCATGTTTACCCCATAGGGTATATATTGTGCACAGATCCTATTCAGGATGCTAATAAATGTCTCCCATTTGCTTTGTGTAGTTTTAGGTCTCAGGATATCGTCCCAGAGTATTGCACTAAGATCATCTCTCAGCCCCCCCTTCTTGTTGGGTCCTGAACCAGTTGTGAAAGGTAATAGTCTCTCATAGTTGCCAAAAACCTATTACCTTTGTCTGAACTACATGTTTCTGTTCCCCAATGTATTTCAGGGTAGTTAAAGTCCCCCATAATAATGACTTCTCCTTGAGTCGCTGCTTCATCTATTTGCTAAATGATTATTTTTATTTTTGGAGACTTATAACAAACCCCTATCAGTAATTTATTATTTTTTCCCCTTATCTCCACCCAGAGGGACTCTACATTTTCATTAGAATCACATATATTCTCACGCAATATGGGTTTTAAGGATGATTTTACATATAAACACCCCCCCTCGCTTGTTTGTATGTTCATTTCTGAACAGACTATAGCCCTGTAAATTAACTGCCCAGTCATTGCTCTTGTCCAGCCAAGTCTCAGATATCCCCACCATGTCAATTATTTCCCAACAAAATTAATTCTAATTCCTCCATTTTGTTGGTGAGGCTTCTGGCATTAGTGTACATGCATTTTATGTATCTCTCTATACCTCTATTCCTTCTTACTATATTGACTGTTCTAATCCCACCTCCAATTTCTTTATTTGTGCCCAGGTCACTATCTGCACTATCTTCCCCTCCTATAAAATGAATACACCCACCCAATCCCTAGTTTTAACACTTCTCCAACCTTCTAGCCATTTTCTCCCCCAGCACAGCTGCATCCTCCCAATTGAGGTGCAGCCCATCCCTAGCGTAGAACCTGAAGCCAACTGAGAAGTTGGGTCAGTTCTCCAGGAACCCAAACCCCTCCTTCCTACACCAATTCCTGAGCCACTTATTTATCTCCCATTGCCTCTCTGGTGTAGCACGTGGTACAGGCAGTATTTCAGAGAGTACCACCTTGGAGGTCCTTGCTTTAAGCTTGCAGCCCAATTCCCTGAAATCATCTTTAAAGGACCTTTCACCTACCTCTAACTTTGTAATTTGTGCCAATGTGCACCATGACCGCTGGGTCCTCACCAGCCTCTCCCAGTAATCTGTCAACCCGATCAGTGATGTGCCGGACTCGAGCACCAGGTAGGCAGCACACTGCTCGACTATCCCTGTCTTTGTGACAGATTGCCCTATCTGTTCCCCTAATAATTGAGTCCCCCACTACCAGCAGCTGCCTGGCCTGCCATGCTCTCCTATTTCTCCCCTTACTGGAGCTGACACTCCTCCGGCTTTCAGAGGACATGCCTTGCTGCAGCAGTGCTACCTCTGTACAGACAACCCCCTCATCTGCCAACTTTGCTAACTTATTGGGGTGTGCCAGATCAGGACTAGCCTCTCTGGCACTCTTCCCTCTACCCCCTATTCTGTCACTGAGCTAGTTACCTCACTCTCCTGCAGCTTCCTACTACCACCCTCCCCCACATCTACCCCAGTGAGCAGCAGACTCCTTTCCATATTGTCAATGGATCTCAGTGTTGCCAGCTGGTCATTTAGATCCAGTACCTGGTCTTCCAAACGCACAATGTGCACACATCTCGCACAGCAGTATGCACCCACGACCGGCTGTTCAAGGATTGCATACATGTGGCAAGATGTACACTGGATAGCATTGTCAATAATGGAGCTCATTTCCTAATGGGGATTGCACTAGACTAAAATGTTTAAGTAAAAAAGAAATGTAAAGAATTAATAAAATACAGACTGCAATTCAGTCCAAATTCCTCCCTTCCAAACTCCCTGAATCCAAAGTCAGTAACTGAATCACAAGTCACACACTTACTTCCGTTTGCACTTGTGCTCCGGTCACACTCGCTAAGGAATAAGCTTTAAAGAGTTTTTTTTTGTTCACCCCTTTAGCAGCAATCTAACCTACAGCTCAATGCACTTCCAAAGTATAGACGTGTTCAGAGCAGAAAACACCTGATGAATGGTCAGCTAACTTCTTTTAATTGGTGGGAATGTCTTCAACCGCTTGACATTTCCAAATGACCTGACCTGCGCTGTGCTCAGTGAGCGGTGTCCTGTTACTCCGTGAGCTCAGCGCAGTTCAGGGTCCTGCTCGCTGCATAGTCATTCTCCTCTGCTCCTCAGCGTGTGTGGTCGCCTCAAGGTACTGCACACACTGATGCAGAAATGTCGATCAGATGAAATACGGCATGGCACACTGGATTATTTCAACTTCGGACAGGAGAGGAATATTGTTCTTTTTATTTTTGCTTTGTTTACAGGGGACAGTGGCTTCAGGGAATTAGGTGTAAAGGCGAGTATGAGGTGTTTATTTTATTCTTATTTTTACACCTGTTGGAGACAGTGGGGGCTGAATGCTACCCTCAACATTGTCCCTTGCTTGCACAGATCGCAACCCAAGCAGGGGACAAGAATGAGATTGCTTCAGCACCCGCCGCTTGGGAACAGCTTGGGTTTTTTTAATGACTGTTTTATCAAAGAGCTGCGTTTTTGCAAACAGCAGCATGTCACTGTGTTTTTGCGCGTTTTTCACTCACAGAAAGCAATGGTCAAGTGCAAAAACACAGCAAAAAGTTATAAGGTTTTGCTGTGTTTTAGGTGGCAAAACCTGAGGAAGTTGAATCAGGTTTTTTGATGCACTAAACTTGATCAGCAAGCACAATGTACGCCGACAAAAATGCAGTTAAGTGCAGTAAAAATCCAGCAAAAACTGCTCTTGACATTGCTTCTTTATTGCCAAGAGAGCAGGTTTTGTCTGCAAAAAAAAAAACCAAGCAAAAAAACGCAATGTGTGAATAAAGCCGTAATTTATAATATTTTTAGTCAGTTAACTAGTCAAATCGACAGCCCATTGTGGAGAGTTTCTGAAATACAAATGTCAAACAGAAGTTTGTTTTGTGAAGAGAATCGGAAAAAGGACTGGACTGCTCCAACGAATAACGTAGCTTTAATGCAAACAGCAAAAAGTAACTTTCCAAAACTTTGAGATCTGCGACACGCATTACTTCTCAGGAAGCGAGTGCTCAGAGTTGACGTATTATTGTTGTATCCCATCTTTTATTCTATGACAAGATAAAAATGAAAACTCCATTTCTCTCATCTTTCTCCGTGCTGGACCGCTGGGTACACAATCAAAGTGAAACGCTCACATATTTGACAGAATGCTTGACCTGATTCCTGCACTGCTCCAAAATATCCAAAGGCTTAAAACAAAAAGGAAAATACATAACGCGCCCGGTCACCTGGTAAAAGTGCACTGACATTTACACCACATGACAGGAGCGATATTATCCATATTCCAGTGAAAAGTAAAGTATTTAGAGTATGACTTCAACATTATGGCTATAGCTGAATTTAAGCGCATGTGATCAAACAAGCCGACAGGTAGAAATGTACCTGAACTAATAACGGAAAGCCACAGTCTACGGCTCCACAATCCAACAGAAGCGGAGAGGTAGCAGCAATGAAAGGGATTTGGCACTTACACAATGGCTTCAAACCATTGAAGTCAAAAATATAGAATTTGTCCTTGAAAACAATATAAAACTTTTCCAGTATAAACAATACATACTCCATGTCAATACAATATGAAGTAATTAAAACATTTGCACATTAATCAGAATTACTCCAGTTTGTGTCGTTAAAGGTCGTCTGTCGGCACAGAAAGGCTGTTCATGCCAAAGGTACACTTGGTTTGGAGAAACCGTTCATAGCCCCTTCCCACCTACTTGCTTTGCATTTATCTCTATCCTCCTCTTCCTCTTGAAAAGCCAAAGGTGTAACTCAAAGAATAGACAGCAGCGATTGATGGAAAACAAGTAGGTGGGAAGGTGCACAAAATCATTTGTATTTACGGAGTGTGCCTGTGCTTGGTTTGGTCATTTTATGCAGACAGTCTCCCTTTAATCAATCCTGAAATGGCTGCAAGCTTGCAAAAAGTTGCAAACTGTGTAAAGAACTGTCACAGCAGAGTCTTCCTGTGTATTGGAGAGTTCAGGGAGATGGTAATCATCAGAGCAATTGTTTGGTAGACAGCCATCTAAAGTGGAATGGGGCCTTAAAGGGAAGCTATAGTCAAAAAATTACCCATTGTTTAAATCAGGTTGCGTTCAATGTATCCTTTTTACATTATTTTCCCCATATCACAATTTGTATTACAAATAAAAATCTTGGAACTTTCACATTGGCCATTGGGACCTTTTTTAGACACGGCCTATAGTTTCACGAAATACATGTAATTTAGACACAATAAATGGACCCCTACCCTATCTTTTGTATGGAAGCATCTAATGAGCGTGTGCAAAGGTCATCGTGAAGGGAGGGGGAGCAAGGTTGGCTGTGACATTGCCTATTGTGATTGGTGCATCCTTAATTATCAGCTACATAATGAGGATTGAGGTGACCGTTCTCAGACAGGATTTCAGTGACATTTTTTTATGAAGCAGATAACTAAAGATCCACCAATCACAATAGGCGATGTCACAGATGACCTTTGCACACGCTATTTAGATGATATTCAAAATGTAGGTTTGGAGCCAATTAATGTGGCTAATGTACATTTGCTATTTCACACTGGCCAGGAAATTACACGATTACTAATTTTGTCGTTTAATTTTCAAAATACACACAAGTTTAGATTTAGCTGAGATTTTAGAAGCCCCATGCAGTTTTTCCCATGATTGAATTTCAGAACTTCAGCATTTTTTTTTTAAATCTGTAGCATGTCACTGTCAGTGGTGTTTTTTCATACATACAGATCAATGAGAAAATGCAAAACCACTGCAAAAAAAAAAAAAAAAAAAACCATAGTAAACAGGTTTTGCTGCGTTTTTGGTGAATAAAACTAACTTTATTAAAGATGTATTGTCGACAATATCCCATTCAAGCCACACCATAAAAACACTACTAAAAATGCCACAAAAAATACCAACAAAAACGTTTTTGAGCACAGCATTTTCACTATCAAGAGAGAAGGTTTTGGCTGTAGAAAAAAATACTACATGTCAACATTGCTTAATACACCAAAACCTGAATTAAATAGATTATTATCTGACGATTGCTTCACTTTAGTCGTTTAAACAGAATTCTTCTCATATGATGGCAGGCAAAGCGAGGACCACATTAGGGTCAATCTGAAGGGGAAGATAAAACTGACAATAGCATTAGCTACAGACACACTAAATGACAGGTACGCTCTGAAGAGATTTCATATCTGCCTGTTGATATAGATTTCATAAAAACGTCTGCCTTAAGCAGAGAACAGTGCAATAAGCAGCCCTGCGTGTGACACAGTGGATTGAGAATGGGTGTATGAAGACAAATAATGAAAATGGCTCTATATGGTCATAAATGAGCCATCTAAATGGCCAGTCCAGGAGTGTTGTAATGGCTCATGGCTGCAAGGCAAAAACTGTGCCGCGCGTGCCACTACTGCAAGAAAAGGGATCAAAGAGCAGATTTGTCAGACGTTACAGTCAGAAGGCTTTTAAGCTCCAGAACTGACATTGTACTTTGATCCCTTGTAATTATAACTATATCGGCAGGCAAACACCATTCTGAGCCATTGACAAGCCATTAACTGGGACTAGGAACAGGAAGGCAATCTTACCAGAATATGAAGCACTACAAAGAGGTGTCCTAGGACTGCAATTACACCACATCATCTAAGACTTGCATTATGTTTGGCCATACTTTTCACGCACTCATTTGCAATTGACTTAGGCAAGGTGTACACTGATGTTGTGACCACTGCCGGGTATATACGCTCAGGAACTGTACGTCAAATAGTGGCGACAGTCTGGATGGATGCAGTGGCCCATAGGGATGAGCGAAACCGTGGAAGTTTTGGTTCCGGTACCAAACTTGAACTTTACTCCAAAGTTTGGTTTGGTACACGTACCAGAACTGCACACAAACTTAAACCAGAACTTGAACCCTATTGAAAACAATGGGGACCCGAACGTTTGAGCTGGAAAATTCTTATTATCTCTCTCTCTTCTCCAAGACTCAGAAAATTAAAAAACTTCTGGGAAGAGTCCATGTTCGGCGTTTAGCACCAGATACAAACCGTCCGGAACTTTTAAGTTCGGGCTCACTCATGTCTAGTGGCCCACTATAGAGCAACATTGTAAGAAAATGTATACTGCATACCTTTTATTCAGAAAATAAACAGTATACAGATGTTTATCATCCAGACGGGGAACAAAAAAAAAAACAACTCACTTTGCCACTGTTTGGTAAATGACCATCTGTGGGAACATTAAGTATACCTCAAAAAAGCCGCCTCTCCCATCACCCCCCAAGACAGTGTGAAATTAGCTTTATGCAGCCCATAATCATTAGGGCCCAGCACCCCAATACCAAGTAAAAACTTTCAGGCTCTTCTTGTAAAACTACTGCGGGGGAAAGCTGGTGATTTTCTCCTATTTAATAAATCAGAACGCATCTGCATCCCCAGAAAATGAACAGATGAGGGTCATCCAGCAAGAAAAACATGTGGTTTCAATATGTGAAGAGAAATGAAAATTACACACATTCTTGAACTTAAAGCTACCCCGCTCTCAAGCTCACTAGAGCTAATGCTGACCGGGTCACTTCAGGCTTGGGTTGGACAAGGGCGTAGCTTCCTGTGGCGCACAATGACGAGAGCGGTATATGTGTGGGACCCCTGCGGGTTCAGTCGCCACAGAGGTATTGCATCTCACCCAGAGGTGTGGTACCCCACTCTCCGGTAAGGAGGGAGTACTACCCGGAACCCACCCACCTGCATCCATTCCAGACCAGCAGGAGGGGCAAGATGCATAAATCCACTGCTGAGCACTGTCCCTGGCTGGTAGGAGGGGATCCAAGAGAAGGGGAACCATGTAGTGAGTGTGGGAAGTAGATCAGGGGAGCACAGACAGGAAGAGTATATAAGAAGGAAGTGGAACCATCTATAAGGGTCGAGTCCTGCTCAGGAGAGCAGTGTAGGAGGTCCAAGCTCTTGGCTCCATTGCTTGGAGCAGGAGTTGAGGGGAGAGCGGGGGGGGGGGGGGGGGAGGGAGAGAATGGGGGGAGGAGAGAGAGAGAGGGGGGGGACGGAGAGGGCAGAGGGAAGGCTCCAGAGACCAAGGGGATCCCAGGGGCTGATCCCATGTCTACACAGACATGGAGGGATCAGCCAACAGAGGGGACCGGCCCCTAAACTAGTGGAGAACAATCAGGCTCAGCTAGATAACCGGAGGCTGCTGTACTTGCAAGGTGCAGCTGCCAACCACCACAATTACATTGCCGAAAAGGTGGCCACAGCTTAGCCAGATGCTTTCTATCCCGACACCAGCCATGATAAGGATGAGGGTAGCCACTGAAATAAGCCAGTCAGCCCCACCATTCCAATCACCAATACAGGAAGACCGATGAAATTCTGCACCATGTTGAAATTAAGCTAAAAGTTAAGGTGGGAGGACATTAGAATAGTGCCGATACCTCACAATCTGACCAACTTCATTAAAAGTTGATTATTATTCGGTTTTGAAAAACACAACTTTTAGCAGGACAATACCTTTAACAGTGTACAGAATGTGAAGTGACCAGAATGCTAAACGGCTTTCCAGCAAAGACTGAAGTGTAAAAGTTAAGAAGCCCATGCATAATAAGTAAAGTGTCCCCATTCAGATGTATGGAGCAGTTGTGCAATTGCAGAAGTTTCTGTAAATGGCCACCGATCACATTCTCTATTACTTTGTACTGATCCCATAGAGGGCAGTTCTGCTGCAAACACAGTCTAGACTAGGTTCAGTTGTTGCAATAGTGGGGGTGGGTGGACAACCTGAGGAAGAAATGTGATCGGAGTAAATGGAATGAGTGCTTGTGTCTTACAGCACGGTTTAAGGATCTCCTTTATTCTCAATGGGATAGGCATAGAACAGTTCTTAAAAACTGGAGCAAATGGTCTTCAAAGAAAACATCCAAATGGCTAGATAGCTCCAGAGGATAGTAATAAAATGACATCATACAATTGTAAAAGCAGCTCTACAGTCGTGTGGGGTCTTTTGGTTTGTATTCATATATTTCCACAAATGTAAAGAAAGTAGGTAACCATCCCTTTTGGTAGCTTCCTAGCTCGGGCGCCACTACCTCCTCAGCACACGGCGAGACGCAATGTCGACTACACGTGCCACAGCGAGGTGCGAGTAACTAATAATGGAAGTATTTTGGTGCAACTAACTGAAAGGTAAATGCACTGCATATTGGGTGGGCTAGAACAATGAGGGTGTGGGGACAGTGTCAGATTCTTCTACCTAGGACTAGAAACCCAACGTTTTAGGGAGTTCTTCCAGAATCACCAAACATATGCAAATATACTTACAAAGCTAATCTAACCAGTTGTGCACTTGTGTGAGAATAACCACGAGAACTTAAAAAAAAAAAATCAGAAAACTTATAAAAAAAAAAATCCCACAGCAGTTACAAGCCAACATCTACCATCCTTTCTTCTCAAACTGAATGATGTGTAAAATTCATGTAACTATTGACACAATAAAAATCCTGAAAGGCATTTTAAAAAAAAAAAAAATTTGATATGCCAATATTCCTGGTTTTCTTTGCTCATCTTTAAGTAAATGTCATTTTGATGGATCCAAACTTATCTGACCTGAAAAAACATGATCTTCACAAAGTCTATATAAACAATGAAAAAGAACTCTACTATGGGGAATCCTTTATGGTCACCTAATATTGGAAGAAAATAAAAGCCAAAACCAACATAATTACCTATACAACGTTCAGATTAGAAAAAGGATGTACTAATATACATAAACTAATTTATTAACACCTAAAAAGATTAATAGCATAAATTTTGGACCAGTAAATCAAGTCAGCTGGAAATATGGAGAAACATAACACCTACAAACATCCAGAAAAGGACAGATAATGAAATATTAAAATAATCTTTATTGAAACCAAAGTGGACAAGACAAATTAAAACAATATACGACAAAACAGGCAAGATGAAATAAAAGAGTGAGGAGGAATAAGTGCAAAAATGATGATCTAACTACACTGCAGAAAAAAATAAAGGGAACACTCAAATAACACATCCTAGATCTGAATGAATGAAATATTCTCATTGAATACTTTGTTCTGTACAAAGTTGAATGTGCTGACAACAAAATCACACAAAAATCATCAATGGAAATCAAATGTATTAACCAATGGAGGCCTGGATTTGGAGTCACCCCCAAAATTAAAGTGGAAAGACACACTACAGGCTGATCCAACTTTGATGTAATGTCCTTAAAACAAGTCAAAATGAGACTCAGTAGTGTGTGTGTGTGTGTGTGTGTGTGTGTGTGTGTGTGTGTGTGTGTGTGTGTGTGTGTGTGTGTGTGTCCTCCACGTGCCTGTATGACCTCCCTACTTCGCCTGAGCATGCTCCTGATGAGGTTGCAGGTGGTCTACTGTGGGATCTCCTCCCAGACCTGGACTAAAGCATCCGCCAACTCCTGGACAGTCTGTGGTGCAACGTGACGTAGGTGGATATAGCGAGACATGATGTCCCAGATGTGCTCAATCGGATTCAGGTCTGGGGAACGGGCGGGCCAGTCCATAGCTTCAATGCCCTCATCTTGCAGGAACGGCTGACACACTCCAGCCACATGAGGTCTGGCATTGTCCTGCATTAGGAGGAACCCAGGGCCAACCGCACCAGCATATCTCACAAGGGGTCTGAGGATCTCACCTCGGTACCTAATGGCAGTCAGGCTACCTCTGGCGAGCACATGGAGGGCTGTGCGACCCTCCAAAGAAATGCCACCCCACACCATTACTGACCCACTTCCAAACCGGTCATGCTGAAGGATGTTGCAGGCAGCAGATCGCTCTCCACGGCGTCTCCAGACTCTGTCACGTCTATCACATGTGAACCTGCTTTCATCTGTGAAGAGCACAGGGCGCCAGTGGCGACTATGCCAATCCTGGTGTTCGGTGGCAAATGCCAAGTGTCCTGCACGGTGTTGGGCTGTGAGCACAACCCCCCATCTGTGGATGTCGGGCCCTCATACCACCCTCATGGAGTCGGTTTCTAACAGTTTGGGCAGACACATGCACATTTGTGGCCTGCTAGTGGTCATTTTGCAGGGCTCTGGCAGTGCTCCTCCTGTTCCTCTGTGCACAAAGGTAGAGGTAGCGGTCCTGCTGCTGCGTTGTTGCCCTCCTACGGCCCCCTCCATGTTTCCTGTTGTACGGGCCTGTCTCCTGGTAGCGCCTCCAGCCTCTGGACACTACGCTGACAGACACAGCAAACAGTCTTGCCACCGCTCGCATTGATGTGCCATCCTGGATGAGCTGCACTACCTGAGCAACTTCTGTGGGTTGTAGAGTCCATCTCATGCTACCACGAGTGTGAAAGCGCAACCAGCATTCAAAAGTGACCAAAACCTCAGCCAGAAAACATTGGTACTGAGATGTGGTCTGTGGTCCCCACCTGCAGAACCACTCCTTTATTGAGTGTCTTGATAATTCCCAATAATTTCCATCTATTGTCTATTTCATTTGCACAACAGCATGTGAAACTGATTGTCAATCAGTGTTGCTTCCTAAGTGGACAGTTTGATTTCACAGAAGTTTGATTTACTTGGCGTTATATTCTGTTTAAGTGTTCCCTTTATTTTTTTGAGCAGTGTATATAGTAAAGAGTGACCCAGACAAAATAATTTATTAGATAGAAGATACTATAGACCTTGTTAATGATCAAAAAGTGCTTGGTTCATGATATTCCCATCTATAAATATTGCAGTTCAAGTGCAGAGTGCAAAAATATGAATGCATAAATTCAAAAAAAGTGACAGTGCACAATAAAAACAGCACTTAATTCATAAGAATGTAGACGTTCATTCATAATGAATGATGGAATACCAAAAATAGATCACCTACAGGTATAAAAAGTTCATAGATGAGGGGTCACATCAATACAATAATAAAAGGATTAACCCTCTTACCCTCTTGTGCTTGGCAGAGCATGACGAGTCAATAGGCAACCCTGGAACAACCACCTCACTAAACAGCTTCGGCAAGCGTCCAGGGTTGCAGAGCAGCGTTGGAAGAAAACACAGTCACAAGATGACTTCACTGCATTCAAACAAGCAACACTCACATTCAAATTAGCCCTCACCTGTTAAACAAGCCTACTTCACAACCCTCATATCTACCTTATCTACCTTAACCCTAAACAATTATTCAAACACTTAACTCTCCCTCCACTGCCCTTTACGACCTCCTTCATCCCTGCTGAGAGGAGCTTGCCACACATTTCAAAAACAAGATTGACCAAACAAGGCAAGTCTTTACTGTCCAACCACCACAACCCCTTTGTTTTCCAGACCTTTGCACTTCCCCCATAACCTCCCTTTCCAACATCACAGAAGGAGATCTTACTTGTCTGCTCTCCAAATCACACCTCACCACTTGTGCACTCGACCCCATCCCACCTCCTCCCCAACCTCACCCATCTCTTCAACCAATCACTAACCTTCCCTGCTGCCTTCAAACATGACACAATCACGCCCATCCTCAAAAAGTCATCCCTCGACCCAACCACCTTGTCCAGCTACCGCCCCATATCACTGCTCCCATTTGCCTCCAAACCCCTTGAGCAACACGTCCATGCTGAACTTTCCTCTCACTTCTCATCTAACTCTCTCTTCGACAACCGACAATCCGGCTTCCGCCCCCACCATTCCACCGAAACTGCCCTAACCAAAATTACTAATGACTTACAGCCAAAGCTAACAGACAATTTTCTGTACTCCTTCTTGACCTGTCCTCTGCCTTTGACACAGTTGACCACTGCCTCCTACTACAGATCCGCTCTTCCATTGGTGTCAAAGACCTTGCCTTATCTTGGACCTCCTCATTCCTTTCTAACCGCACATTTAGCGCATCCCACTCCCACATTACCTCCTCATTCTGCCCCCTCTCTGTTGGATTCCCCCAAGGCTCAGTCCTAGGACCCCTACTCTTCTCAATCTATACCCTTGGCATGGGACAGCTCATCCTATGGCTGGCGGTACCATCTGTACGCGCTGATGACATCCATATCTACCTCTCTGGCCCAGATGTCACCTCTCTGCTGTTCAGAATCCCAGCAAGTCTATCAGCCATATCCTCCTTCTCCTCTCGCTTCCTCAAGCTCAATTTGGACAAAACTGAACTCATCATCTTTCCCCCATCTCGCATATCTTCCCCACCTGATCTTTCTATCACAATAAATGACATTATGCTTTCCCCTGAAACCGGCAATCCGCTGTCTCCGAGTAACCCTTGACTCTGCCATGTCCTTCAAACCCCACATCCAAGCTCTCGCCACCTCCTGTCGCCTCCAGCTCAAAAATATTTCAAGAATCCGTCCTTTCCTCAACCCTCAATCTACTAAACTGCTTGTGCATGCCTTCATCATCTCCCGCCTAGACTACTGCAACACGTTCCTCTGTGGCCTCCCTGATAACACTGTCACACACCTCCAGTCCATCCTCAACTCTGCTGCGCGACTACTTCATCTCTCGCCTTGCTACTCCTCTGCTACCCCCCTTTACAAATCCCTTCACTGGCTCCTAATTGCCCAGCGTATCCAGTTCAAAGTACTAACACTGATGTACAAAGCCATCCATAACCTTTCTTCTCTGTACATCTCTGAACTAATCTCCCAATATATTCCCTTATGTAATCTCCGGTCCTCCCAAAAACTCCTTCTCTCCTCCACACTTATTCATTCCTCACCCAATCGCCTCTAAGACTTCTCCCGAATATCCCCCATCCTATGGCATTCTGTGCCTCAACATGTGTGATTATCCGCCACATTTGGATTCTTCAGACAGAACCTGAAAACCCATCTCTTCAAACAAGCTTACAGCCTGCAATGACCATGCTGCCGCATCACCACCACCGGAGCTGCTGCAACCAGGGCTGTGGAGCCCATTTTGGTGGAGTTGGAGTCAGTATAAAATGGACCAACTCCGACTCCTAAAATATAAAATAAATTGGGTACAGTAGTTCAATGCAGTTTGTGGGGAATATTTTTTCATAAGAATTTGGGAAAGTTATGAGATGTCCTATAAATGTCTGTCCTATTCCTGATCTAAGGGTCTAGACTGTTAGCGGAGATTAATCTGTGCTACAGTAAATTTATCACTTAAACATGAGCCATGTATGAGGGAGTCGGAGTCAGTGTCATGGAAATTGAGTCGGAGGTTTGGCTTACCGACTCCACAGCCCTGGCTACAACCCCCCACCCTGTAGAATGTAAGCCCGCAAGGGCAGGGTCCTCTTCTCTCTGTACCAGTCTATCATTGTTAGTTTGTTTACTGTAAGTGATATCTGTATTTGATATGTAACCCCTTCTTATGTATAGCATCATGGAATCAATGGCGCTATATAAATAATAATAATAAACAAACCTATAGAGTAGCAGTGCACTGCTTGTCCTCGACCTCACCCTATAACGCACATTTCGCAATGCTTCCTCAGGTATTGGGCAACTCAAACTCAGCATCTACTAATGTATTCATGGATGAAGATGACTTGAAAATGGCTTTTAAATTTAAGCCTCAAGACTAATGTGACCAAACCTGCCGATAACCATGGGTTGGAGCCCCAGGCAATCAATTGTCAGAGGAGTTAAGCATCTGGCGAGTCTTGTTTTGAACTGCCAATACTTTTGTTCTCTCAGAGATAAGCCACTGCCAGAGGTGTCAGCTCTCTCAAAGAGAACACAAGAGCACTTGGTAAAGCTTGTGACAGCCATCTAATGTGTTTGGGGGGCTTTAGTCTAAGAACCTGGGAGGTTGATAGGAAGATTTCTCTCTATTACGGCATATTCAGATGTTCGTGCAAATCTGTCAAAGATTGGACCACAATGCATGGACTGGCCAAGGATCTCCCAACCAGAGTAGGACAGCTTCATATATTTCTATGAAGAGCTCACTCGGGTCAGAGTACCTGCGGTCAGTCCGTGCATTGTGGTCCGATCATGGACAGATTTTCACAGACATCTGAAGGAGTCCTTTATGTGCATAGGGAAAAAAATCTGTCAATCAATATATAAAGGATGGAGCAAGAGAAGCATGTATGTCATGAATACAACATATTCCTGGCTGGCAATACTGCCTTGAGCTACAATGATTAAGATGCAAGTTCTCAAAAACTACAGCCCATTAACGAAGTGATGAATGGTTGAAATTGGCATGTCTATCCCCAGCAAAAAAGGACCAGGTAAGTTTTATCCTATTGTATAGGTGTTATACAACAGATTGTAGTGGGCCTAAAGGCCCCCATACACATTAGACTAATGTCGGCTAGACCTGCTGAGGATGACTGGTTTGTCCAACAGTCTATAACATGTATGGGGGTACCAGCTAGCTGATTGTTGGGAGAGATGTCCGATTTCAGACTGATGATCGCATTGTCCTCCCTAAGAGAAGATGTCAGCCGACACGTCAGCCTGTTGCTTTCTCATAGAGAACACCGGAGCACTCGGTCAAAACGAGCACTGGATGGAAGATCAGTCGAAGCATCGTTCGGCCGACAGCCATCAAATGTGCATGGCCAGCCTTACTACTGACACCCGCACCAATCAGCAGACCAAGGCTGCAATTTAGAAAAGTTAAAGACTCCCTGTTATTCCAATCAAGTCTACAGTATTGACATATACAGCAGACTGCATCACTCAGCTTCTCAAGGCTTCATTCAAAAGACTTTGGGAAGCATGGGGACCTAAGTCCCTAGTTCTGCCAATTGGTTGAGGTTCCTGCTGGACGGTCAACATTAGTACTCATACTGAGTTTGTGTGGCTTTTGGAGTTTCTTTTGCATGAAAAATCACATCAAAAAATGTTTCAAATATTCTTTGAGGTTTCCTATTTAGTTTTCCTTGGGAACACGCACCTAAAGAACAAAGTACACTGTAGACATACCCATTGTCTCTTTACAATGATGATTTCTTTTAACACCATTAAATGAAAATTTTAATGTGATAAGGTAATTGAGGTTAAAGATACTGTAACCTCTGTTAGTGATGTGCCTGAAGTGGTTGGCTAAATTCAACAGCTAAGCCAGACCCCTTCTCTGTATCAGCCATCATAGAGAAGGCGGCTTGCTTCGCTAATTAACACAGCCTGCCCGCTTTGTCACAACACAGGAAGATGGAGGATACTCTCTGCCCATGTCAGAATGACAACATTCATAAGTACAACTAGTATTGTAAAAACCAAACCCTCATTCGGCTATATTGACAGAAAACAAAAAAGTATACTTTTGTATGTCTTGTTTTAAAGGGGTATTCTTATCTCCAAGATCCCATCCCAATATGTAGTAGGTGTAATTAATATATTAGCAAATACCTCCAATTAGAAATGTATAGTTCTTCTGATTCACTGTCGCTTTCCCCATGTAGGGCATTGAAGTAGCTTAGGCATCCATGGTTATGACCATTAACTAACTGTCACCATATGAGTGGTAGTAACCATGGATACCTAAGCTACTGAAATGCCTTAAGTGGGGAAAGCGACATAGTGAATCAGAAGAACTATACTACATTTCTAATTGTAGGTATTTGCTAATAGTTTTATTACACCTACTACATATTGGGATAGGATCTTGGAGATAAGAATATCCATTTAAAACAAAACCTACAAAAGTATATTTAATGCAACAAATATCTGAGAATTTTACATTGACACATCAAAATAAGGAAAACATATCAAGTAATTGCAAATGCATAAATAAAATACAATTAATAAAAGTGGACAAATTACTGTAGACTATTGGAAGTTTTATAAGTGTGGACAGAAAACAACCAGAGTTGGACTCAGATTTCCAGGCACATAGGCTGCCTGTAACCTGAGATTTGAAAGAATAAGGAGGTAGAAAGAATAATAAGATACTAATAGAGGTTTGTCATAAGTAACCAAGTATAATGGAAGCAGCAGAAAACATCCTCAAACAAATTAGGGAGAAGTAATATGAGGGACGTCAACCTCCCTAACAAATTGGGGAGCAGAACCCTCCAGGTCCAGCAAAAAACAAACAAACAGGTTTTTAACAATAAAAGACAATTTCCTTTCATACTTGATGCAGGACTCAACAAGAGGGGAGGGGGGAGGGTGGGAGGGCAGACAAGGTAATGCAGTGAATGTCCTCGGTCAGGATTGTCAAAAGGCGTTTGATACAGTAACAAATAAAAGATTTGTAAAATGAGAACTATGGGATTAACAACTGAATCAGTGATAGGAAACAGTAAGTGGTTAATATTGGGTCACAGTTAACACTGGCGTACCACTGGGGTCGGTATTGGGCCCTCTTTTTAACATTTATTAATGACCGTGTAGAGGGCAGAGCGTAAAATTTCAATATTTGCAGATGAGGAGAGATATTACAGAGGGATTTATGCAAGCTCCAGGCTTGGGATACAAAATGCAAGGTCATGCACTTGGGCAGAGGAAATAAAATGTACAATTATGTAGTAAATCGTAAAAACACTGGGGAAAACTGTCACTGAAAAAGACTTTGGCTTATACGTGGACAGAAAACAACTTCAGGCAGCTGCTGCCAAAGCAAATAAAATCATGGAATGCATTAAGAAGAATAGATGCTCATGACAAGAACATAGCTTCGCCTCTATACAAGTCACTAAAGTAGCGACACAAAATGCGGTGTACAATTTTAGTCAGCGGTGTACAAGGAGAACATCGCTGAACTAGAGTGGGAACAAACAATGTTAAGGGAATGAGCAGAATGCAATACCAAGACAAGTTATCAAACTTTGGGTTATTCACTCTAAAAACATGAAGGCTTAGGGGCGATCTTATCACAATGTACAGATATATGAAGGGACAGTACAGAGATCTTTCTAATGACAGCTTTACTCAAAAGGCCTGCAACACTGACAAGGTGCCATCCTCCATGTCTAGAGAAAAGTAGGTTAATCATAATCATAGGTAGTGATTCTTTCCTGTAAGAGCAGTGAGACTATGGAGCACTATGCCAACATGATGATCTAATGATTGAATCACTATAAAATATAAAAGATAATATTACAGGTAGTAAATTCTGTGATGGGACATTGATCCAGGGACCAAGCCTGATTGCCCTATGTGGACTTCGGAAGACGTTATACCCTTCATATGGGGAAAGAAGGGGTAAATAGAATCTGCCTCACGGGGATTTTGCCTTCCTCGGAATCAGCATGTTAGGTTATAGGTTGAACTCAAGGATGAAGGACTTAGGACTACTTTTAACCCTAAAAATGTTAAACTAACTATGAAGTTACAAATAAAGTGTCACTCCGATAACAGAAGTGAGCACTGATCTGACAAAAATCAGAAGCATAATTACTCAACCATGTTAAGATCTACGCCTGGAATCATCACGCTAAACACGATAAATAGTCTGCACTTATTTCTATTATCAGTAAAACTGTGAACTTCACTAGCTACCAGTAAATCAAAGGTATTTTAAAAAGAACCTGTCATTCGGTCCAGTGACTAGTTTATTCTGCTTGTTGAGTCTCCAATGATGCGGCCACGTGAGAAGTGTGACTTTTACAGGGTAAGGAGGGCATACATTAGGACAGCGTTCCTATTTACCAGCGTCTGTCAATCATTCTCTCTCTTCCTTGCTCCTCATTTTATTGCACTACAGCCGAAGATGCCGTCACACAAACCAGCACAAGTTTTACATAATGACTTTCCTCCCAGTGAGGGAACATTTCCAAGAACTGCCTACGTCTGTATCTAATGAGGAGTGTCTGCGGGACTATTTACACAGTAAGAGCGCATTATCTTAGTGCCACTCAAAAAATACACTTAATTCTAGGTACAAGAGCAATTACATATATAGCTGAAAAAAGAAGAAAAGACAAAACAGTGACAGCTGAATGAAAAAATGTAAAGTTACTACTATTTAAATGTCAATTACTTATCATTTTAAAGTATCCAAAAGAGCATTTAGTCCAAAAGTGGCTTCAGAGTATATAACCAGAACTGTAATTACTGCAAAAAATTACCACTGAGGTCCAGGTCGCAGCAGGGTTACCAGTGCTGCTGGGAGCTGCACTACTCGTACTCGGCCCGTCATTTCAGGTGACCCCAGAACAAGCTGTCATCTGCGCACATGAGCAATAACATTACTGACCATTATGTCACTTGTATCCTACATTTTTTAAGCCATTTTCCGCTCTGCAGGCTTTAGTCACCAGAAGCTACTGTGGCTTTTCTCAGTCGTCCTCTGCTCCTCTCTCCATAGACTTTTATAGGCAGCAGATATATCCTGATCCCTCAGTGAAGACCACTCTTATGGATTAGGGCAATAAATTCAAAGTGAATGATCAGTGCAGGAGACATAACTATTACTGAATTAGGGGAAGACATTTATATTTCAGGATTTGCTAACTTTCTTAGCACTGTTATTTTTTTATTTAAAAAAATAATGAAATGATGATTTCTATTTAAACAGAAACACAAAGTATTGCCATTTATACAAAAAAAAAGAAAAAAAAAATGATGACGTACATAAACATGGCATGGATTTGCAGCAAAACCACATGTGGTTTACCACAAACTTCTTCCATTTACCATTTTTAGACATTGTTAAAAAAAAAAATAGTTATGGACAAAGTCTGTGTATAAGAGATGACAGCAGACTGCTTTCCCTGAGGCCACATTCACACGATCGTATGAAATGTATTTACGGTCCAAGTGCTGTCCCTGAAAAAACTGACAGCACGTGGACCATTGCTTTACAATAAGGCTGTTCACATTACCTTTTGTTCATCTGACAATACAGATGAAAAATTGTCTTTTTTTTCTTGATGAAAACCAAAAGATTTTTTTTTTATACACTTTCCCATCTCCAAGATCCTATCCCAATATGCAGTAGGTGTACTAGTAGTAGTAATAGTAATAATAATAATAACAATAATAATAAAAACAAATACCCCCAAGTAGAAATGTAGTAAAGTTCTTCTAATTCGCATTGTAGTAGCTTAGATATCCATGGTCATGACAACTCACTCACTATATGAGTGATCGCAACCATGGATATCTAAGCTACTGCAATGCCCAGCACATGGGGTAAGCAACATAGCTAATCAGAAGAACTATAATACATTTCTAATTGGAGGTATTTTCTAATATTACTACAATTACACCTACTACATATTGGGATAGGATCTTGGAGATGGGAATACCCTTTTAAGGCTCATTCAGACATCCGTGTAAATCTGTTCAAGATCAGACCGCAATGCATGGACAGGCCACAGCTCTCCTGACCCGAGCGCGAAAGTCTCATAGAAATTTATGAAGTTGTCAAGATCAGGAGGGCTGCAGCCAGTCCATGCGTTGCGGTCTGATGTCAGACCGATGTGCACGGGTGTATGAATGAACTCTGAACAAAAAGCTTGCCAACAAACACTAGATCCAGCTAATACTAGGGGGACAATCCTCATCAGGTAGATCCCTTTAAATATGTTGTCTACTTCCAAGGAGCGTGTGCTTTCTGTCCATGTGTCGAAAATAGGGAGCCATGTTTGGTGGGCGTGCTTCTATTAAAAGGGCGCGTGCATGCACAGGAGTAAAAGCGACAAACGTACTAAAGGGGTTTTCCATTTTCAGAAAAAGTTGTATACCTTCAGTGGTGGCCAAAAGTATTGGCACCCCTGCAATTTTGTCAGATAATACTCAGTTTCTTCCCGAAAATGATTGCAATGACAAATTCTTTGGTATTATTCTCTTCATTTCATTTGTCTTCAATGAAAAAACACAAAAAGAATTGTCCTAAAGCCAAATTGGATATAATTCCACACCAAACCTAAAAAAGGGGATGGACAAAAGTATTGGCACTGTTTGAAAAATCATGTGATGCTTCTCTAATTCGTGTAATTAACAGCACCTGTAACTTACCTGTGGCACCTAACAGGTGTTGGCAATAACTAAATCACACTTGCAGCCAGTTAACATGGATTAAAGTTGACTCAACCTCTGTCCTGTGTCCTTGTGTGTACCACGTTGAGCATGGAGAAAAGAAAGAAGACCAAAGAACTGTCTGAGGACTTGAGAAACCAAATTGTGAGGAAGCATGAGCAATCTCAAGGCTACAAGTCCATCTCCAAAGACCTGAATGTTCCTGTGTCTTCCGTGCGCAGTGTCATCAAGAAGTTTAAAGCCCATGGCACTGTGGCTAACCTTCCTAGATGTGGACGGAAAAGAAAAATTGACGAGAGATTTCAACGCAAGATTGTGCGGATGGTGGATAAAGTACCTCGACTAACAACCAAAACAAGTTCAAGCTGCCCTGCAGTCCAAGGGTACAACAGTGTCAACAAGTACTATCCGTCGGCGTCTGAATGAAAAGGGACTGTATGGTAGGATACCCAGGAAGACCCCACTTCTTACCCCGAGACATAAAAAAGCCAGGCTGGAGTTTGCCAAAACTTACCTGAGAAAACCTAAAACGTTTTGGAAGAATGTTCTCTTGTCAGATGAGACAAAAGTAGAGCTTTTGGGGAAAAAGCATCAACAGAGTGTACAGGAAAAAAAAAAAAAAAAAGAGGCATTCAAAGAAAAGAACACTGTCCCTACAGTCAAACATGGTGGAGGTTCCCTGATGTTTTGGGGTTGCTTTGCTGCCTCTGGCACTGCACTGCTTGACTGTGTGCATGGCATTATGAAGTCTGAAGACTACCAACAAATTTTGCAGCATAATGTAGGGCCCAGTGTGAGAAAGCTGGGTCTCCCTCAGAGGTAATGGGTCTTCCAGCAGGACAATGACCCAAAACACACTTCCAAAAAGCACTATAAAATGGTTTGAGAGAAAGCACTGGAGACTTCTAAGGTGGTCAGCAATGAGTCCAGACCTGAATCCCATAGAACACCTGTGGCGAGATCTCAAAATGGCAGTTTGGAGAAGGCACCCTTCAAATATCAGGGACCTGGAGCAGTTTGCCAAAGAAGAATGGTCTACAATTCCAGCAGAGCATTGTAAGAAACTCATTGATGGTTACCGGAAGCGGTTGTTCGCAGTTATTTTGGCTAAAGGTTGTGCAACCAAGTATTAGGCGGAGGGTGCCAATACTTTTGTCTGGCCAATTTTTGGAGTTTTGTGTGAAATGATCAATGATTTGATTTTTGCTTCATTCTCTTTTGTGTTTTTTCCTTGGAAGCAAATTAAATGAAGATAATAATACCAAAGAATTTGTGATTGCAATCATTTTCAGGAAGAAACTGAGTATTATCTGACAGAATTGCAGGGGTGCCAATACTTTTGGCCACCACTGTATGCACAATGTGTTTAAAAGAAAAATTAAAAAAAAAAAAAAAAAAACTGCTTTAGGCCTCACTCATCTTTTGTCATGTATAAGAAAAAGGGACTGATTGTTTTCATCAGACTGTGGTCAGTGTCATCAGTTTTTATTGTATGTGGACCAAAAAAAAAAAAAGTTTCTCCACCTTTTCCTTTCTGACCGTCTGAAAATCAGACCAGACTCTGATGTCACCCGAATGCTGTCAGATTATTTCAGACCCGTAAACTTCCATTGCATATTTTGATCCAACTCTTGAACCAAAAATCGAACATGACCGAGCGGTCCGCGAAAAATCACAGACATGTGAATGGCCCCCCCATAGACTATCACAGCTACGAGTGCGATCTTAATCCCCAAAATCCAACTACTCTTCGACACAACAAACACATGTATCATGCGGACGCTGGTTGGCATTCAGAAGAATCTCCCAAAAATATCTTGAAAGAATGTAAAAATCTAAAGAAAAAAAACAAATATAAAATAGTGATTGTGAGCATCTCTGTGAATTACATAATACAACTCTAGGGTTTCATTGTAGACCTTGAATTAAAAAGCATAGTACAATGCAGTTTTATAGGCTATGGCTCCGACTCATTAAGACCAGCATTGTACATGGCAGTCTTGAAGGAGAGTGGTCGAGTAAAACGCACCGCAGCTAATAAATTTGGCACTCCTTACAAGGGGCATACGATTGGCCAGAAAGTTTACTCCAGTTATGGACTGGAAAAATATTTCTGGTGTAAGGTATGCAACAAATGAACATGAATGGAGTTGGTTGGGTCTGGAGTGAAAAAGCCAAAGATTGCAGCATTTGTTTTGTAACATTGGGTTGTGCAAAACTTACAAAGTGTTTAATTCCAGAAAACTGGTTAAACCACTTTGATAAATTGGCTCCATACCTTCAGGAGTTTCTGTGGTAGATTATATCTTCCTTGTCCAAGAAAATACAACACATTTCCCATGACAAAAGGAACACCTTGAAAGAAGCCATTTAAAGTCAATAGGGTACATTGTACAGCTTGTGTGCACACTTTCAGTTTATAACTAAAAACCACAATGTAAATGTGAACAGAGCCTATCACTGCAGAGAAAAACTATTCTGATGTTAACAGGCCAGGTGTTGTGAACACAGACCATTTTACTTGATAAGACCATTCTATACATTCAGAGAGCGGCTCCTAACAAGTGGCCAGACAGCAGCCTATCAGCACTCCTACCATTAGTTTAAGGGCTCGTGCACACGATCGGTTTTCTCATAGGAGTGCCATCTGTGGTCTTCACAGACAGCACTCATACCTATGGTATTCTATGGAGCTGTGCAACTGTCTGATTTTCCCCTCGGACCGACTGTTGGATCAAGATCGGCAATACAATTCTATGGGTCCGTGAAAAAAATAAAAATCGGACTGCATTCTGAACATCCGAGTGTGGTCAGACTTTCATGGACTAACAGAATAGAGAAGGTGGAGAAACATTTTTATTCTCTTCACATCCGAGAAAAACTGATGTCTCCAACGCTCTAATCAGAACAATCAGACTGCTTTTCTCAGATGTAAAGATATAGGTCATGTGAACATACGCTAAGGCTGTTTTTAATTAGTGCTGGATCCTACTTGCCCTTTAAATTTGCAGACTCTTTAACCAGGAGAGTCATGATATTAGGTTAGGGTCCCATCAAAGAAAGGTACACCTTGTCGTGGCTAGTGGGCTCTCAAAATAAGGGACTTTGTGCATAAAGTGGCCAATTCATAAGTATATTGCATATAGCAGTAATACACTCCAAACTTCATATATTCAATGTTTGCATACAGCCTAGCATTTAGAGGACATCACAAACATAATGTGAACCTACATATAATGCAGATTTTCCCACATTTGTATACACAGTGTTCATTTAGCCTACAATAACCTTCACCATGTTCCATAAATGCCTTACAACTGCTAGCTTATATCCTGGTCGGACTAGAGTAAAATACAAGGAAAAAGGACAACAAAGCAGTTGCTTTACAAGATGATTATCGCTTACAGATTGTATAAACCAGTTTGGAGCTCAGACGTGAACCAGTTAGACAGGGATTTGTAAAATGGTCGAGCTTAAGTGGAAGAGACACAGATCCGTCCTAGCATCATAAAGATATACATAAATAATGAGAATTGATACTAACCCTAAATAGATACAGACACAAGAAATCAATACATTTATTAACTCCTCCATTACTACAGAGGCTCCCGCTACCATCTGGGATAAGGCAGGCTTAATGGAAAAAAAGAAGTCAATTGATGCAAGGATTATTGCATGTGACAGATGTCCTGCTGATGTGCAGGGGGACAGAGGGGGATTAATCTGCACTCCGCAGGCAGACACTTATATGAAACATTAGCCCATTGACGTCTAACGGTCATATAATACTACTGACCCATTGTTATTCAGAAAAAGGTCTACTAAAAATAATCTAATCTTCTCCAATGTCGACACCTTGCATTATACAAGTGACCTCCATTCTACAGCAATGAACTTTACTATACCCATATAACACATTTATTGGGCTTAGCTTTACAATATACACCCTTATTAGAGTCTTGTTCATAACCTTCTTATGGCTGATACAATCATTGGTCAGACACTTGTGTTCAGTATTATAAGAGTGAAGCTCTACTTATGGAGAACGCTACATTACTGCAGAAAAACAACCCAAAGGCAAGAAAAGCAATCCATGTAGATACTGGTCAGCAAGCAATGCCAACAATGAGGCAGTTATCGGCCAGGCATCTGTGATTCCACATCTTAAGGATGTAAAAGAGGTATTCCAGTCACCAGCATGATGGCAGATCACTTTAGACACAGTTGAAGACTGGACCCCCACCACTGATGTTGGTAGCAGACCAACTCATCAATTACATGCCCCATTTTACATGATGGCCTCTGGTGGACAGCAAATTTTTAGCCCAATTCAAGTTTTGTCATTTTGCACTCCCCAAACCATTAGGATGCACTCTGCAAACCAAATTTTATCAGATCTCACGTTTTTGACAAATACATGAAATGTATTTTATGGAATTAATAATCTTAACCAACATCTCACTCCTTTCTAGCTACATTTAGCAGCAAATAGGAGCTCTTCACCCCAGAAGGTGAGAAAGAGCTACAGTGAAAAGCAGCATTTTCTTTTACCAATAATTCTGCACATAATTCACAAGTGAAATTCAATCATGTGAAACGCCACAAAAGTGAAACACTAAGGCCCTCACACAAGCCAACTATGAGCGTTCAGCTGACAAGAGTCTCTCCAGACCTCAAATGTGTACGGCCGCACGGCTGAGCCCTCTCAGAGGAAGCCACTGACAAGACTCCTGCAGCAGCAGCTCATCTCCAGCGAGAACACAACGAATGGCCGCTGACATTCTCTAATGAGCATGGGGACTAATAACACTGATAGACAATAGAGGATGCTGACGAGATATAGCCAAGTAGAAAAACGGACCGGCAGCTCCTAGCTAGTGTGTACATGTACTAAGACAACAGTTATAAGAAAAATGCATAGCTGCACTCTAGGTTGCTAGAATGGTAAATTTAGAATATTTATGTGCCAAGCACCTTCCTTCTACTGTAAATTTTTCTAGAGCAATATTGTGGTTCCATTTTTCCAAAATTCCACATGTACATAATGTAGCACTTCTCTATTTTTCATGGCAGTAATGTAGTTCCAATATTCTAAATTTACCATTCTAGCAACCTAGAGTGCAGCTATACATTTTTCTGAAGTGTCGGATGTATTTTAGCAATGCCATTAATACATTTGTATAACATGATCCTATTTTTTACTGAACTTGGACAAATACCAGCCTATAAAATGAATCTGTAAAAACGCTGCCATATATCTTCTGACTTTTTACAATTCAGTGCAGACACGTGCCATGTGCTGGCACAACTTCATTCTCAGCCATTTACTAGCACAACTCACGGTAATATACACTTCTTTTTTTCAACCGTTTTAACAATAAAAATGTTCTTAAGAAACATATATTTTACTATTATTCATCCAGCTAAAATAAACATGCAGACACATTTCTCTTATGCCTCACAGGGGTTGTCCTTCCTCCGTGCCCCATTAAGGTATATGGACATTCGTGGAACGTTCTACTCATGACCCCACCATAGGCCACAGCAAATCTCCGTGTTGGACTAAAGGTCCATTTTCACAAGCCAGTAAATGGCAAACGAGAGTTCATTAGATCATTGGCCCATGTAAGGCTAGGTTCACATGACCATATTTTCAATCATCCAAGAAAATTGGTCCAATTATACTAATCACAGAGTGTGATCAGATTTTCTCAGATGAGGAGAAGATGGGAAAAAACAAATCTCCATCTTCTCCATCCTCAGTCTGAAAATCAGAGAGGTGCGACTTTGTCCATGGACTCATTGACTTGCATGGCCGAGAGCGATCCTAATATCGGATGTAAATCGTGCATGCTGTGAATTTTTCCTGGGACAGAGTGTCCAAGGAAATATCGGACATGGTCATGGCCCCATAGCATAACATTGGTCCGAGTGTGATCCGATGTTTTGATCGCACTCGGACCGAAAACACAGCCATCAGCATAAGCCCTAAACATGCCGCCGACCAGCCAGAAAATGAGCAAAAGGGCTGGTTCACTGGCTAACAGGGTAGTTATATTTGGCCCGCGACACAAGAACCACCACCCCTATGTGAGCCCATTATTCTGTACGGGGGGACTACATGGGGCCCATTATTCTGTACGTGGGACTATGTGGGGCCCATTATTCCTTATACTGGTTGGCTCGCGACTTTGTCCAAGTTTTTCATTTTGGCCCACTGTGCTTGACATCCCTGCTATATGGGGAACAGAATAATCATTAATGAGTGCTGGTCAACTTGTATACAGTCGATCGGCACTAGTTTATGTTAAAAGATCTAACAGTCTAAATGGGCCTTAGGTCCATGCATGTGTTAGGCTAGGTTTATATGTTTTTGCAACATGTCAGTGGCTCAGTCAAGGCTTCTGTTTGATTTTGGGATTCGGGCGTATACTCTAAAAAGGGGCAATAAACTAAACTATTTTCGGGAGCATCTGCCTTTTTCCCCCAAGCTGGCACAAGAACACAGTCAAGCAAGTTTCTGCGTCCACGAGAAAAAGGCGGATACTGTTGAAAGTGAGGTCAGAGCACAAAGTGACTCGTCTTTTCCATTTAAGTCAATGACAACGTTAGCAGATACACCAGGATCCCATTTTTCATTACTATTGCCAAAAACCCTGATGGAGCTGCTGACATGTGGGAAAAACATGACGTGAACATAGTCTAACATGGGTGGCAACTTATTGGATCTGCAGTGGCTTTTTATTTTACATACAGGTGGGCTTACATTTAGAAAAGGGACATATGTAATGTTTATGAAAACCGCAAAAAAGTATATTGCTAGTAATAAGAAAAAACTAAACACTTTTCACGATTATCTTGCCATGTACACTGCTCAAAAAAATAAAGGGAACACTTGAACAACACAATATAACTCCAAGTAAATCAAACTTCTGTGAAATCAAACTGTCCACTTAGGAAGCAACACTGATTGACAATCAATTTCACATGCTGTTGTGCAAATGGAATAGACAATAGATGGAAATTATTGGCAATTATCAAGACACCCTCAAAGGAGTGGCTCTGCAGGTGGGGACCACAGACCACATCTCAGTACCAATGCTTTCGGGCTGATGTTTTGGTCACTTTTGAATGTTGGTTGTGCTTTCACACTTATGGTAGCATGAGACGGACTCTACAACCCACAGAAGTTGCTTAGGTAGTGCAGCTCATCCAGGAGGGCACATCAATGCAAGCTGTGGCAAGAAGGTTTGCGGTGTCTGTCAGCGTAGTGTCCAGAGGCTGGAGGAGCTACCAGGAGACAGGCCAGTACACCAGGAGACATGGAGGGGGGCGTAGGAGGGCAACAACCCAGCAGCAGGACCGCTACCTCCGCCTTTGTGCAAGGAGGAACAGGAGGAGCACTGCCAGAGCCCTGCAAAATTACCTCCAGCAGGCCACAAATGTGCACGTGTCTGCACAAACGGTTAGAAACCGACTCCATGAGGGTGGTATGAGGGCCCGATGTCCACAGATGGGGGTTGTGCTCACAGCCCAACACTGTGCAAGACGCTTAGCATTTGCCACAGAACACCAGGATTGGCAAAGTTGCCACTGGCACCTTGTGCTCTTCACAAATGAAAGCAGGTTCACACTGAGCACATGTGACAGACGTGAGAGTCTGGAGACGCCGTGGAGAGCAATCTGCTGCCTGCGACATTCTTCAGCATGACTGGTTTGGCAGTGGGTCAGTAATGATGTGGGGTGGCATTTCTTTGGAGGGCCGCACAGCCCTCCATGTGCTCGCCAGATGTAGCCTGACTGGAATTAGGTACCGAGATGAGATCCCCAGACCCCTTGTGAGACCATATGCTGGTGCGGTTGGCCCTAAACCACAGGACAATGCCAGACCTCATGTGGCTGGAGTATTTCAGCAGTTCCTGCAAGATGAAGGCATTGAAGCTATGGACTGGCCCGCCTGCTTCCCAGACCTGAATCCTATTGAGCACATCTGGGACATCATGTCTCGCTCCATCCACCAACGTCACGTTGCACCACAGACTGTCCAGGAGTTGGCGGATGCTTTAGTCCAGGTCTCGGAGGAGATCCCACAGGAGACCATCCGCAACCTCATCAGGAGCATGCCCAGGCATTGTAGGGAGGTCATACAGGCACGTGGAGGCCACACACAATACTGAGCCTCATTTTGACTTGTTTTAAGGACATTACATCAAAGTTGGATCAGCCTGTAGTGTATTTTTCCACTTTAATTTTGGGGGTGACTCCAAATCCAGGCCTCCATTGGTTAATAAATTTGATTTCCATTGATGATTTTTGTGTGATTTTATTGTCAGCACATTCAACTTTGTAGAGAACAAAGTATTCAATGAGAATATTTCATTCATTTAGATCTAGGATGTGTTATTTGAGTGTTCCCTTTATTTTTTTGAGCAGTGAAAATAGGCTGCCGATCACTTGATGAGAGATCAAAAGGCAGGTTCAATGGGTGAAATAATCTTATGTGCAGAGTAAGATAATCGTTGTCGGTGGTGCATCATCTTGTGTAAACCAGACTTACACGGCTGAGAACGATGGCAGCCTATGTGCAGGAACCAACGTAGCACAGATCGCTCACTGGGTATTGTTTCCTTTGGTCTGTCGGTGTAAACAGGTATTGAAACGACCGCCGAGAGGTAAAAGTTTAGCAATCAGCGGTCATATCGCACCGCACAGCACATCAGTCCATGTAAAAGGACCTTTCCCATGCACAAAAAATGCAGAGTTTTACAGTTTCCCAGCAAAGTGGATGGAATTTATGGAAATCCCATGCCCATAGTGATTTATTTTTTATACTCTGTAAACTAAATTGCGGTGCATGTCTGAAATTCGCATATTGTCAATTTAACTTGCAGGTGCGCTGAGTTTTATGTGTCAATTTTGCCCATAGAATTGCATTAAATGCAGACAATCAGCAGGTAAAAAACACATGCATTTTTAGAGCATTTCTGCAGCTGAAAAGCAGTAAAATTGCATGTAAACCGCAAAAGACCATCAATAAGTTTTGTCAAAGCTGAATACCGGGAGGCATCCAAAACAAAGTAATTTCATTAAAAAAAAAATGACATACCAAAAAGACAAAAATCTCATGATAAACCCATATGCAAGAGAAAAAAGAAAAAAAAAAAAAACACACCCAAAATTGCAATTAAGAAACTCAAGTAACCTAGTTTACCTAATAGGTGCAGAAATGCTGTAGAAAATCTGCAACAATAAAACTCACCAAATACCGTGGGAACGAAGCCTTAGACGGTAAAAGAGGTGGGGGTCATTGATTATCAGCATTTTGTAAGTGACTCAGCTGCTTTACTGCTCTACAAAATGTATGGAGACAGTGTGCCGACAGACTGGAATTATGGAAACTTCTGCAGAATGTTTCCCTTCTCTGTGTTCTCATCAGGCTATATATATAATTATTAGGCCGGCACATTAAACACCTTCTAGAGAAAGGCCATGGGTGTGACCAAGCTGTGATGTGACAAGTATACTTATCACTGTGAAGTCCATGCCTCCCATCACTACACGACTGGATAACTACTTATACATGCAAGGAATGGCTGCACTCTGCGTGGGGAATACAATAAACCGCACCGCCTATATTGTCGTAGAATAGCATACCGTACTTATAATATTAACCTGGCTTACATACAGAAATCAAAGCATTATGCTTCCGTCAACTCTTGTAAAGCAATTCAGACTCGTCATAATCCATTCAATTAGGCTTATAAACTGAATTTACAAAAGCTCCTTCCCTTGCGTATGGCGGGATCATGGAGTACCTGTGATGCCGCCTTCAGATCTGCTTATAAAACTTCCAACAAATTGAAAAGCTAAAGGATCAACAGATGTAAACTTCGAGCCCACTTGTAAAGGGGCACCAAATCTGTCTAATGGAGGTGTGCGCTGGGCCTGTCCAGTAAGACTAGCACGTAGATGACTCTACTGGCCTCTATATCCCACAGTATATGCCCATATGGAAAGCTAGGCAGTCACAAATTCAGTCCACGCATCCAGCAATGAGAATCTATGCAGAGAACAAGTCAAACTAGTAGGGCTGAGCTTGAAGAAAAGTAGAAGGAAGAAGACCCCTTTCTATGATCTGAGAAGCTTTACGCATTACTTCCAATAAAGAAAATAGTTATGTGGACCTGTAGAAGGCTTTCTAGGAATATGGTTGCTGTAGATCACTTTGCAGGATGTAAATAAGCAATAAATTACCGTATGTGATCAATGTAGTGGATCCAAAACTGGCTACAAACTGTGCAACCAGACCAATAAACGGACCAGGCATGGTCAGATACAAAGCAGCTCAAATTATATAGAGAGAGGTCCAACCTGTACAAAGAGAAGAGCTCAATCAGCATGAGGCTTTTATCCCCCTCATGGATCATGGGAGCTTAAAATTTGCAAAAGTATTTTGGTTCATAAACGCAATACAGATATAGTTAGGTAGGAAGGCGTTTACTAGGTTAAAGGGGGGAGTTGGGGTAAAGTTTCTCACAGGCCTTCTTTAAAAGTAATCTGTCACCATGTGTTTGTTACCCCATCTGACAGCAGCTATCTGTTGGGGCAGAGCCCCCGAATCCAGCGAGGTGTCACTCACTGAGCTGGTTGATATTTTGATAAAATCACAGTTCTCTACTGCAGATCTGGTGGTTCTCTGAATGCTTAGCTCTATATAACCCCTCCCCCACCACTGATTGGCAAGCTGGGTACGCTGAGCATGGGCAGAAACCTGCCAGTTAGTGTTGGTGGGGTTATACAGAGCTCATGAATATGGGGGATTACATAACAGCAGGTTTACTTTTCCTCTAGTGATGATCTCCTGCTGATAAAACAGGGATTTTATGAAAACTACACTAAGCAGCCCAGTAAGTGACGCATTGCTGGAATCAGGGTCTCTTTCTACATCGGGCTGCTCTCCGATTAGGTTGCAAACACTTGGTGAAAAAAATTCCCTTTAAAGGAGTTGTCCAGGTTTCAGATGAATCCTCAAAGCGTGTCCCCCTGCACGCTGTTCGAATTCTCTGGAGCCGGTGGCCATGTGATTGGCATACTTCTGGCCACATTCCAACTAGATGTGTGCAGCCTCACTCTATGCATTGATTGAGGCTCAGCATGTCTAGTAGGCACTTGACCACATGTATGCAAATTGCATACTTGGTGTCAGCTGCCAGCCCACTCTCGCCACCGGAGAATCCTGACAATCTGGACAAACCGTTTAAAGAGAACCTGTCAGAAACGAACCCCCCAAATCATTTGCACAGCTGTGTAGCCCGTTAAAAGATAAGCCAGTAGTTCCTTTAAGGGCCTCAAAGTGCTTCTCCAGCACTGAGAAATAATGTTTTGCAATTGTGTCTTGAAGTGCATTGGGACAAGACGATGCAATTATAGCTTCTCGGCCTTACACTTTATTTCCTACCTAGCAGAACAAGTCGTGGGAGTGTACTAGAGCAAACGACTTGTCAATCAGCCAACGGAGGGTGCTGCTGGGTAGGAAATACAGTGTGAGGCCGAGAAGATAGAAGTGCATCGCCTTGTCCAAATGCACTTCTAGATAACTTCAAAATGAGATTTCTCGCTGGTGGAGCAGCCTTGTGGGGTCGTCACTTCAGCATCATCCCTTCCATTCTCTGCACATAGCACTAGGGTATCCTGCACTGGAGTCATCGTGGCGCAGTGGTTAGCACTGCAGCCTTGCAGCGCTGGGGTCCTGGGTTCAAATCCCACCAAGGACAACATCTGCAAGGAGTTTGTATGTTCTCCCCGTTTTTGCGTGGGTTTCCTCCGGGTTCTCCGGTTTCCTCCCACACTCCAAAGACTTACTGATAGGGAATCTAGATTGTGAGCCCCGGTGGGGACAGCGGCGATAAGGTATGTAAAGCGCTGCGGAATATGTTAGCGCTATATAAAAAAAGATTATTATTATTATTATTATTATTATTATCGTGATTCAGCCTGGTGAGCGCAGTCATTTATTTTGGGCAATTAAATGGCAGTCATGGAATTTTCAGTAAACCTGGACAACCCCTTTAATCAGCTCACGTGACTCAGTCTATAACTAGTTCGGCACACGGGACATGAAATGCCTTCAACTTCATAATTTCAATGTAGCTTCACAGTTAGAAGTTATAAAACACAAGGTGAACGAGCATCAGAGGAAAGACCAAGTTTTAAGTTTAACAAACGTTATTCATTAAGCCAATTCTTTTCCACTTGAACTTTGTAGCAGCCTCAGAAACGTCATCTAATAAAAAAACATAGGATTCAAGGGGAACCCTGCAAACGCTGAAGGGTAGAGCTGGAAACCACCCTCGCACAATGACTTGTTTGCTGTGGGTGGATACCACATATGACACAACCTGGGCAGGCTGTCCGGATGGTTTACAAACATGATCAGCTTGCTAGGCAGGTATAATCACACAATCAAACTGGTCAATGCACAAAAAAACACCCCAAAGAGTCCATCAACACAAAGGGAGTTTCAGCTGATGTGAAAATAGTCCTACAGAATGGTAAATCCACCGCACATGCTTAAAGGGGTTTGACAAATACCCAGTAGATGTGGGTCCCAGAGGTGGGAACTACCTCTATCTTGAGAATGGGGTCCCCATCTCCTTAGTGGTGCATGCTTGGCGGTCTCCATTCATTTGTATAGCAGCTTTAAATACTACAGAGTAAGAGGGTCCAGTCTGCAAACGCTCTCTAAATAAGTGAATCACTGCCGATGCAAATTCTTTTCTACAGCGTTGGACACAAAGCATACAGTGAAGGTAGAGTTACATTACATACCAGAGACGTGTCCATTCTTGAGTTAAGAATTAGGTTTCATGAACAGCTCTGGTGAAAATGTGCAAGACGCCGAGAATTAGCAATGCGGAGCAGCAACGTTAGACGTCTATGGAGTACACAACCTGATCAGTTCATGAATATCAATCTTATAAGCCTTTAATGCGAGGGTACCCAATTGGTTACATTAACACATCGGCATTAAAGGGGCTGTACACTACCCGGACAACCCCTTCTAAATTAGTATAGCCCGCCATGGAAAATATAAAACAGCCTGTACTCATCTGTGGTGCCGGATCCCCCCAGGGTTCGCATGACATTATATAATGTGAGCACTGCAGCCAATCAGCGGCCGCTAACTTGCCGCTTCAGTCTCACTTCCTTTGGACAAAACAAAACATCCAGAGAAAGTCAGAACTGTTGATGCTCTCTGGCCTCCTCCAGATGTCAGTTTCATGAGAAGGAAGTGAAAGTGAAGTGGTCGCTGATTGGTGGAAGGGCTCAACGTGACGAAACAATGTCACACAAGTACCCAGAGACCCACTACTGGAGGGCAGTACAGGCTAGATTTATTTTACATGGTGGAGTATACTAATTGAAAAGGAGTCTGAGTAACGGACAACCCCTTTAAATATGAAGAAGTGCATATCCACTATCTGTCTTGAACTTGCGGTGGATGTGCTGCTGTATACAGCAGATCCATATGCTGTAACCACCGCCCCACCACATTACTGCACGACCTCCTCTACCCCCACCTACTGTATCCTCACCCATCCATTGTAGACTGTGAGCCCTCGGGGGCAGGGTCCTCTCCTCCTGTACCAGTCGCTGACTCGTTTTGTTAAGATTATTGTAAGTGGTTTTGCCATGTATATCCCTATCACATGTAAAGCTCCATGGAATAAATGGCGCTATAATAATAAATAATAATTGTCATTCAATGGGGCTAATCTTAAAAAATCTTAATTGCTGTTTTAAGATTTATTGAGCAAATCAATAGTACAGGTGAAAATATCTTACTTTGTAATAGCTCTCATAACAGAAATTTGCTTCTTTTCTCTCCTGGATTGACATTTCACTCAATTCACAGGTAAAACCTGTAAAATATGAGAAAAGAGATGACAGTTGGTGCTTTTAAAATTTTATGTAAAAGTCAGGAGGAGGTAGACCAATAAATCCTGCTTCAAGTTCCACTGAAACAGTAGTCCATAGAACAATATGAACACCAACTGTCATATCTCAGTAATGGGAAAGTTGCCTTCACCGAATAGCTTTTACCTGTGAATTGAGAATGAAAGCTTAGTCATTGCAGAGAAAAAAGCAGATCTCTCTAATAAATTAAATATTTTTTATTTGATTCATGAAAGAAAAATTAAGACGAAGGTTACTCTCTAAGCTTTTCCACGTGGAAATAAACACCATGATGCTTCCTTCTGTGGCGACAACAAAAACACAGAATCCTCATTCACAATTATGGGATGTGAATTGTACTCTGATTTCAGCACAAACTCACCAAAATCTGTGACAAATCCAAAATGTACTGTATACCAAATGTCAGCCAAATCCACTGATTTGCCAAGGTCGGCCTATGGTCTAATGTCCGCGTTTAGACGGCCGTTCTCCATGAGATAAGGAGCCACCAGAGATGTCTGGTAGTGGCTCTCTCAGAGAACACAAGAGCGCTCCATAGAGGGAGAGATGGCCAAGAATACCACCAGCTGAAGGGTGGTTAGTCTACCAGGGGTGTGGAGTCAGAGTCAGGATCCATTTTGGTGGAGTCTGTAAAAAATGGACTGACTCCAACTCCTAAAATATATAATAAATTGGGTACAGTAGTTCAATGCAGTTTGTGGGGAATATTTTTTCATAAGAATTTGGGAAAG
The DNA here is from genome assembly GCF_046119375.1 of Phyllobates terribilis. Lineage (NCBI taxonomy): Eukaryota > Metazoa > Chordata > Amphibia > Anura > Dendrobatidae > Phyllobates > Phyllobates terribilis. The sequence goes on along the minus strand of NW_027362763.1, from coordinate 375,992,236 downwards.
TTATGAAATGTCTGTCCTATTCCTGATCTAAGGGTCTAGACTTTTAGCTGAGATTAATCTGTGCTACAGTAAATTTATCACTTCAACATGAGCCGTGTATGAGGGAGTCGGAGTCATGGAAATTGAGGATTCGGAGGTTTGGCTTACCGACTCCACAGCCCTGTCTACTACTATCTAAAGTGTGCGGAGGACTTAATACCTTGAGGTTTGGGTTCTGGGGGCTGGCACACATATGGGCATGGCTGTAAATAATAAGGATTGATAAGAGACAGCTGATAACCTCAGACAGTCAGTATCACACTCCTGGGTGTGGAGGGCTGGCTACTTGAAGCCCATCATCAGGTAGACCACACTTTGCGCCTGCACTCGATCTAAATATCTCAACCATCGCTTAGAACAAGTAACATTGAGGAGTTGAATATTCTTGCAAATACCTGATTAATGTACTGCGCTACTGACGTTGATAGCGATAGAACCTGTAAATAATGCAGCTTAGTTGCCTGTACACTGGCAGAAAAGTAAAGACATTGTCACTCAGCGTGACAATGACATTGTGAAGACCACTAAGTGGATGGGAACCACGGTTATCTTGCGGCTTTCCAAACCCCCTTGTACCAGGGTACAATCCTGGCAACAAGCGTTTGTGCCGTGGCACCAGTCTGTGACCGAGGCACTAAAATACACAGCTGAACCAGAGCAAATAATGAACAGACTGCGGAAAACTACAGGACGAGGAGCAGACAGAAGCAAGTCACGTCAGGCAGGGACACATCTGACACCAAATACTGTACTGTAATTACTAAACACACAGAAATGACAATACAGGAGCAGAAAGTCACCTGTGCGCGCTCCCCTCCCCCACACTCACACACAACGTCTGACATGGAGAGATTATCCACATACCACCGCACACCGTAACATACCACCTCATCATGTCAGGTACCCCACAACCTTCATGTCATTAACCCAGTCTGTTCATAGAAGTCTCCGTCATCTGAACAGACCACCTAAACTTAAAGGGGGTCATTCATTTTTAAAGAGGACTGGAACCAAAGCGGGAAATGCCTTAAACTTTCCACTGCTAAAGCCCCTTCCGGTCCAGCACCTCCTCTAGACCGCTCCCCACCATCTTTGCCCCACCAGGGTAGCAGCAGTGAGGTCCTCTCTACAACAAATGCCTGCAGCCAATCACTGGGTTCAGTGGCCCCATGCCATTTCATTGGCTTCACCATTATGGTCACGAGTTATAGATAGACTGTCACCACTACATCCCTATAAACAAAAACGGGTGGAGAAGAGACACTAGAGCAGCAGAGGCTTCATCAGGTCACACACTTATGGCCGCCCACTTTAAGATGGCTACATGCTGAACCCACGTGGCCAGCGGCTTTTGCTTACAATCTTTTGCCCACAACACACGACCAAGCGTGCATGTGTTCTCAATGGGGAGACTGGAAAAAGCTGCTGTTGGGCCCCTCTGGAAGCTACTTCCCTTTAACAAAAGGATGGGGCATGTTTAAATCCAGCATGTTCCAACTCTTCTTTCCCCTGACATCTAGACACCCCTCATACATGTTTATGGCTGGCCAGTCCAGACAATTTGGGCCAACATTTATCTAAAGTATCTGGACACGTTCAACCCATAACAACATCAGTGTATAGATGTTACACCGTCACCAGTAGACCCCAGTGATAAATACTGGGGTCCATCAGTGTTCCATTAAGCTTTCCGTTGCCATCAGGGTAAATAAAAGAAAGCCAAAATTTTAGGAACTTATTTCGAGAGAATTCTGAAGGATCACGGTTGGGTGCACTAAGCCAATGACAAGTGAGCAGGACTCAGTCGTGGCAGATTGGCTGAGAGCACAAGTCTGAAAAATAGCAGCACACAATGCCCCTCACAGATGTCCTTTTCAGCCAGATGCCAGTTTACACAAACTTTGGTTCTGAATGGAAGCCCATAGCCCTCAGTGGCCAAAGATAAAATGTAACTGCCCTTTTAGAAAATGTTGGCATCAGAGACTTGTCAGGAGTTTGGGCCAATGATTACAGACTCCTACAACAAAGGAGCAGAAGCCAAATGTGGCTCCTCAGCCAAGATGATGGTCTAGGACGGCCTATCGAGAAGAAGAAAGAAGCACTTGGCTGAGAGCTCCTGCGCCTTCGTTTTTGAGGTTAGAGGGCATCTCATCAACCTGACCTCCACCGATCAGCCTCCGACATGTCTAGACAAGAGTTTTCTAAAAGTGCAGATCCGTTTATAGTCGCCATCTCATCTACACAGGTCACATGCCTCTTCACAGCACACACCTGGGGGTCCTCAATGTGAGGAGAATGCCACCCAATTATATGTAGTGAGGTCTCTCTGGGGACCACCATGGCTGGCGCTCACACAACGCCTTCTGGCAGGACACCAAGCCCAGGACCACCAAGGCTGGCGCTCACACAATGCCTTCTGGCAGGACACCAAGCCCAGGACCACCAAGGCTGGCGCTCACACAATGCCTTCTGGCAGGACACCAAGCCCGGGACCTCCATGCCCTACAGAAGCTCAGACTTCTAGAAGAACCGTGCACACAGTGCCATCCCCACAACATGGCAGCAGAAGGTGCCACAACATGGCAGCAGAAGGTGCCACAGCCACCAGTCAGGACTTTCCCAACTTCCCCAGCAGCAGCAGCAGCTCTCACCCTGGGCAGCTCCCTCAGCTGGTTGGCATCCAGCAGCAGCTCCTCCAGGCTCCGGCTGTACCTGTAGATCTCCTCGGGCACCGCCAGCAGGGAGCAGTGCCTCTTGTCCATAGCCTCCACATGACGGTTACACCGCCACAGGGGGATGCAATGAAACATCCCCGAGGAGAGTCCAAACCAGCGGCCCAGCGTGTCTATTGTGCCCGTGGGCTCCGCCTGGCACCGGCTCACTGCCAATCACTGTGTATGTCCCGGTGCAGCGTCACATCCAGGTGCAGCAAGTTTCCAAACTCCCGAGAGTCGCGTTCCCTGTGATCCGGCCACGACCCGTCCTCCGGTGCAGACAATGCCCCTGTGCCCGCGGGTCACCCGGAAGTAACCTGAGCGGATAGCGCGTCCCGGCTCGCGTCCCGGCTCACGCCCCGTGAGGACATGTACACATGGACCGGTGTGTGAGGCCGCTCCCCCTGTTATCACCTCAGCGCCGCTCCTCCCGCCTCCGGCCGCTGTGACGTCTCCGTGTCCCGCCCTTCCCGGCTCTGGTGTCAGCGCTCCGGGCTCGTCCTGCAGGAGGCGGGGACGTCTGGCGAGGCCACCCCGGCATTACCCTGCTGACACCGGCCGGGAGAAGGGCGGCAGCTGTGCGCAGAGTTGTCACAGGGCGGTGCGTGCGGGCCAGGCTGCCGGGAAAGTGCTGCGCAGAGGGCGAGAGCCGGTCCGTAATGTCAGCTCCGTCCGTAATGTCAGCTCCGTCCATAGTGTCAGCCGGTCCGTAATGTCAGCTCCGTCCGTAGTGTCAGCTCCGTCCGTAGTGTCAGCTCCGTCCGTAGTGTCAGCTCCGTCCATAGTGTCAGCTCCGTCCATAGTGTCAGCTCCGTCCATAGTGTCAGCCGGTCCGTAATGTCAGCTCCGTCCATAGTGTCAGCCGGTCCATAATGTCAGCTCCGTCCATAGTGTCAGCCGGTCCGTAATGTCAGCTCCGTCCATAGTGTCAGCTCCGTCCATAGTGTCAGCTCCGTCCATAGTGTCAGCTCCGTCCATAGTGTCAGCCGGTCCGTAATGTCAGCTCCGTCCATAGTGTCAGCTCCGTCCGTAATGTCAGCTCCGTCCATAGTGTCAGCTCCGTCCATAGTGTCAGCTCCGTCCATAGTGTCAGCTCCGTCCATAGTGTCAGCCAGTCCGTAATGTCAGCTCCGTCCATAGTGTCAGCCGGTCCGTAATGTCAGCTCCGTCCATAGTGTCAGCTCCGTCCATAGTGTCAGCTCCGTCCATAGTGTCAGCCGGTCCGTAATGTCAGCTCCGTCCATAGTGTCAGCTCCGTCCATAGTGTCAGCCGGTCCGTAATGTCAGCTCCGTCCATAGTGTCAGCTCCGTCCGTAGTATCAGCTTCGTCCATAGTGTCAGCTCCGTCCATAGTGTCAGCCGGTCCGTAATGGCAACTCCGTCCGTAGTGTCAGCCAGTCCGTAATGTCAGCTCCGTCCGTAATGTCAGCTCCGTCCGTAATGGCAACTCCGTCCGTAGTGTCAGCCAGGCCGTAATGTTAGCTCCGTCCATAGTGTCAGCCGGTCCGTAATGTCAGCTCCGTCCATAGTGTCAGCTCCGTCCATAGTGTCAGCTCCGTCCATAGTGTCAGCCGGTCCGTAATGTCAGCTCCGTCCATAGTGTCAGCCGGTCCATAATGTCAGCTCCGTCCGTAATGGCAGCTCCGTTCATAATGTCAGCCGGTCCCTAGTGTCAGCCGGTCTGTAGTGCCAGCTCCATCCCTAATGTCGGCCGGTCCTTAATGTCAGCTCCGTCCGTAGTGTCAGCCGGTCTGTAGTGTCAGCTCCGTCTGTAGTGTCAGCTCCGTCCATAGTGTCAGCCGGTCCGTAATGTCAGCTCCGTCCATAGTGTCAGCCGGTCCGTAATGTCAGCTCCGTCCATAGTGTCAGCTCCGTCCATAGTGTCAGCCGGTCCGTAATGTCAGCTCCGTCCATAGTGTCAGCCGGTCCGTAATGTCAGCTCCGTCCATAGTGTCAGCTCCGTCCATAGTGTCAGCTCCGTCCGTAGTGTCAGCTCCGTCCGTAGTGTCAGCTCCGTCCATAGTGTCAGCTCCGTCCATAGTGTCAGCCGGTCCGTAATGTCAGCTCCGTCCATAGTGTCAGCCGGTCCGTAATGTCAGCTCCGTCCATAGTGTCAGCTCCGTCCATAGTGTCAGCCGGTCCGTAATGTCAGCTCCGTCCATAGTGTCAGCCGGTCCGTAGTGTCAGCTCCGTCCATAGTGTCAGCTCCGTCCATAGTGTCAGCCGGTCCATAATGTCAGCTCCGTCCATAATGTCAGCTCCGTCCATAGTGTCAGCTCCGTCCATAGTGTCAGCTCCGTCCATAGTGTCAGCCGGTCCGTAATGTCAGCTCCGTCCGTAGTATCAGCTTCGTCCATAGTGTCAGCTCCGTCCATAGTGTCAGCCGGTCCGTAATGTCAGCTCCGTCCATAGTGTCAGCTCCGTCCATAGTGTCAGCCGGTCCGTAATGTCAGCTCCGTCCATAGTGTCAGCTCCGTCCATAGTGTCAGCCGGTCCGTAATGTCAGCTCCGTCCATAGTGTCAGCTCCGTCCATAGTGTCAGCCGGTCCGTAATGTCAGCTCCGTCCATAGTGTCAGCTCCGTCCATAGTGTCAGCCGGTCCGTAATGTCAGCTCCGTCCATAGTGTCAGCTCCGTCCATAGTGTCAGCTCAGGCCATAGTGTCAGCCGGTCCGTAATGTCAGCTCCGTCCATAGTGTCAGCCGGTCCGTAATGTCAGCTCCGTCCATAGTGTCAGCTCCGTCCATAGTGTCAGCCGGTCCGTAATGTCAGCTCCGTCCATAGTGTCAGCTCCGTCCATAGTGTCAGCCGGTCCGTAATGTCAGCTCCGTCCATAGTGTCAGCTCCGTCCGTAGTATCAGCTTCGTCCATAGTGTCAGCTCCGTCCATAGTGTCAGCCGGTCCGTAATGTCAACTCCGTCCGTAGTGTCAGCCAGTCCGTAATGTCAGCTCCGTCCGTAATGGCAACTCCGTCCGTAGTGTCAGCCAGGCCGTAATGTTAGCTCCGTCCATAGTGTCAGCTCCGTCCATAGTGTCAGCCGGTCCGTAATGTCAGCTCCGTCCATAGTGTCAGCCGGTCCGTAATGTCAGTTCCGTCCATAGTGTCAGCTCCGTCCATAGTGTCAGCCGGTCCGTAATGTCAGCTCCGTCCATAGTGTCAGCCGGTCCATAATGTCAGCTCCGTCCGTAATGGCAGCTCCGTTCATAATGTCAGCCGGTCCGTAGTGTCAGCCGGTCTGTAGTGCCAGCTCCATCCCTAATGTCGGCCGGTCCTTAATGTCAGCTCCGTCCGTAGTGTCAGCCGGTCTGTAGTGTCAGCTCCGTCTGTAGTGTCAGCTCCGTCTGTAGTGTCAGCTCCGTCTGTATTGTCAGCTCCGTCCGTAATGTCAGCTCCGTCCGTAATGTCAGCTCCGTCCGTAATGTCAGCTCCGTCCGTAATGTCAGCTCCGTCTGTAATGTCAGCCGGTCCATAATGTCAGCTTCGTCCATAGTGTTAGCCGGTCCGTAGTGTCAGCCGGTCGGTATTGGCACCTCTGTTGGTATTGTCATTCGGTCCTTAGTGTCAGCCGGTCCATAATGTCAGTTCCATCCGTAATGTCAGTCAGTCCTTATTGTCAGCTCCGTCTGTAATGTCAGTGTTAGGAATAGTGGTTCTGTACTCCCACCTGGTAATGGATTGGGTTCGGTGCTACACTACTCCAGTCACACGCTCCGCCATTGTCCTGACCCTGGAGGCTGAGATACCATGCACGCAGGGAAACTGTCCCAATCTCGTGGAGCGTTGCGTTCTGGAGTAGCAGGATGTGTGAAGACACGGGACCCTGTGTCTCTCACGGGTTTCTCTGTCCAGGGAACATGGGATGCTGTGTTCCCTGGTTGCCAGGCAATGCAGGACGTTTCTAGAACTAGGCAGTGGTGGGATTGTGTCTATTCTGCTGTGCAAGCTAGCAGGGAGTGGATGATTGGGAGGTATTCAACACCTGATCACTTCCTTCAGCATCAGGCAGACTGTATAACCCTGCTCCCCACTCAGGCCTTTGCTGTTTAGTGCAGTTCCTATGTTATTGTCACGCAAGGTGTGGTAAAGTGCAACACAAAGGGAAGAGGGAAAGGGAGCCCAGACTCTAGGGAAAGGGGGGAGTGGAGACCTCCTAGGCCTGTGCTGGCGAACCTATGGCACGCGTGCCAGAGGGGACACGCAGAACCCTCCCGGTGGGCACGCGCGCCATCGCCGTAGCACTTGCACTACTGGATCTTGCCCGGCGGGTGTGAACTCTGAGCCCGCCGAGTGCCCACACCAGCACCGCTACTTCAGCTAGATGTGCGTTCTCGGACGCACATCTAGCTGGTGTATTGCAGCGCACGAACTTGCCAGGCCCGTGCGCCGCAATACACACTGCTAGCCAATCAGAGGCCAGAAGCTAGCAGCTGATGTCAGCGTACAAGCGACTGAGCGCATGGCAGTGACGTCATGCGCCCCGTCGCTAGGACGCTGGAGTCAGCTGCCAGCTACAGGAGAGGACGCTGCGCGGGAGAAGGATGTTTTTTTGTTTTTTTTAATATGCGACTAACAGCGGCGCTAGCAGGCTGGGGGGAGTATATATACATGGACTGGGGGGAGGGAGCTTATATGCATGGACTGGGGGGAGCATACATACATGGACTGGGGGGAGCATATATTAATGGACTAAGGGGGGAGCATATATGCATGGACTAAGGGGGAGCATATATGCATGGACTAAGGGGGGAGCATATATGCATGGACTAAGGGGGGAGCATATATGCATGGACTAAGGGGGGAGCATATATGCATGGACTAAGGGGGGAGCATATATGCATGGACTAAGGGGGGAGCATATATGCATGGACTAAGGAGGGAGCATATATACATGGACTGGGGGGGAGCATATATGCATGGACTAAGGGGGGAGCATATATACATGGACTGGGGGGGAGCATATAAACATGGACTAAGGGGGGAGCATATATACATGGACTGGGGGGGAGCATACAGTGCTGGCCACACACAAAAGAGAATGAAGCAAAAATCAAATCATTGATCATTTCACACAAAACTCCAAAAAAGGGCCGGACAAAAGTATTGGCACCCTCAGACTAATACTTGGTTGCACAACCTTTAGCCAAAATAACTGCGAACAACCGCTTCCGGTAACCATCAATGAGTTTCTTACAATGCTCTGCTGGAATTGTAGACCATTCTTCTTTGGCAAACTGCTCCAGGTCTCTGATATTTGAAGGGTGTCTTCTCCAAACTGCCATTTTGAGATCTCTCCACAGGTGTTCTATGGGATTTAGGTCTGGACTCATTGCTGGCCACCTTAGAAGTCTCCAGTGCTTTCTCTCAAACCATTTTATAGTGCTTTGGGAAGTGTGTTTTTGGGTCATTGTCCTGCTGGAAGACTCATGACCTCTGAGGGAGACCCAGCTTTCTCACACTGGGCCCTACATTATGCTGCAAAATTTGTTGGTAGTCTTCAGACTTCATAATGCCATGCACACGGTCAAGCAGTCCAGTGCCAGAGGCAGCAAAGCAACTCCAAAACAAAAGGGAACCTCTGCCATGTTTGACTGTAGGGACCGTGTTCTTTTCTTTGAATGCCTCTTTTTTTTTTCCTGTACACTCTATGTTGATGCTTTTTCCCAAAAAGCTCTACCTTTGTCTCATCTGACCAGAGAACATTCTTCCAAAACATTTTAGGCTTTCTCAGGTAAGTTTTGACAAACTCCAGTCTGGCTTTTTTATGTCTCGGGGTAAGAAGTGGGGTTTTCCTGGGTATCCCACCATACAGTCCCTTTTCATTCAGACGTCGACGGATAGTATGGGTTGACACTGTTGTACCCTTGGACTGCAGGGCAACTTGAACTTGTTTGGATGTTAGTCGAGGTTCTTTATCCATCATCCGCACAATCTTGCATTGAAATCTCTCGTCAATTTTTCTTTTCCGTCCACATCTAGGGAGGTTAGCCACAGTGCCATGGGCTTTAAACTTCTTAGTGACACAGCGCACGGAAGACACAGGAACATTCAGGTCTTTGGAGATGAACTTGTAGCCTTGAGATTGCTCATGCTTCCTCACAATTTGGTTTCTCAAGTCCTCAGACAGTTCTTTGGCCTTCTTTCTTTTCTCCATGCTCAATGTGGTACACACAAGGACACAGGACAGAGGTTGAGTCAACTTTAATCCATGTTAACTGGCTGCAAGTGTGATTTAGTTATTGCCAACACCTGTTAGGTGCCACAGGTAAGTTACAGGTGCTGTTAATTACACAAATTAGAGAAGCATCACATGATTTTTCAAAGGGTGCCAATACTTTTGTCCACCCCCTTTTTTAGGTTCGGTGTGGAATTATATCCAATTTGGCTTTAGGACAATTCTTTTTGTGTTTTTTTCATTGAAGACAAATTAAATGAAGAGAATAATACCAAAGAATTTGTGATTGCAATCATTTTCAGTAAGAAACTGAGTATTATCTGACAGAATTGCAGGGGTGCCAATACTTTTGGCCTGCACTGTATATGCATGGACTAAGGGGGGAGAATATATACATGGACTGGGGGGGCATATGTACATGGACTGGGGGAGGGAGAATATATACAGTACAGACCAAAAGTTTGGACACACCTCATTTAAAAAATTTTCTGTATTTTCATGACTATGAAAATTGTACATTCACACTGAAGGCGTCAAAACTATGAATTAACACATGTGCAATTATATACTTAACAAAAAAGTGTGAAACAACTGAAAATATGTCTTATATTCTAGGTTCTTCAAAGTAGCCACCTTTTGCTTTGATGACTACCTTGCACACTCTTGGCATTCTCTTGATGAGCTTCAAGTAGTAGTCACCGGAAATGGTCTTCCAACAATCTTGAAGGAGTTCCCAGAGATGCTTAGCACTTGTTGGCCCTTTTGCCTTCACTCTGCAGTCCAGCTCACCCCAAACCATCTCGATTGGGTTCAGGTCTGGTGACTGTGGAGGCCAGGTCATCTGGCGTAGCACCCCATCACTCTCCTTCTTGGTCAAATAGCCCTTACACAGCCTGGAGGTGTGTTTGGGGTCATTGTCCTGTTGAAAAATAAATGATGGTCCAACTAAACGCAAACTGGATGGAATAGCCTGCCGCTGCAAGATGCTGTGGTAGTCATGCTGGTTCAGTATGCCTTCAATTTTGAATAAATCCCCAACAGTGTCACCAGCAAAGCACCCCCACACCATCACACCTCCTCCTCCATGCTTCATGGTGGGAACCAGGCATGTAGAGTCCATCCGTTCACCTTTTCTGCGTCGCACAAAGACACGGTGGTTGGAACCAAAGATCTCAAATTTGGACTCATCAGACCAAAGCACAGATTTCCACTGGTCTAATGTCCATTCCTTGTGTTCTTAGCCAAAAAAAGTCTCTTCTGCTTGTTGCCTGTCCTTAGCAGTGGTTTCCTAGCAGTTATTTTACCATGAAGGCCTGCTGCACAAAGTCTCTTCTTAACAGTTGTAGAGATGTCTGCTGCTAGAACTCTGTGTGGCATTGACCTGGTCTCTAATCTGAGCTGCTGTTAACCTGCGATTTCTGAGGCTGGTGACTCGGATAAACTTATCCTCAGAAGCAGAGGTGACTCTTGGTCTTCCTTTTCTGGGGCGGTCCTCATGTGAGCCAGTTTCTTTGCAGCGCTTGATGGTTTTTGCAACTGCACTTGGGGACACTTTCAAAGTTTGCCCAATTTTTCGGACTGACTGACCTTCATTTCTTAAAGTAATGATGGGCACTCGTTTTTCTTTACTTAGCTGCTTTTTTCTTGCCATAATACAAATTCTGACAGTCTATTCAGTAGGACTATCAGCTGTGTATCCACCAGACTTCTGCACAACACAACTGATGGTCCCAACCCCATTTATAAGGCAAGAAATCCCACTTATTAAACCTGACAGGGCACACCTGTGAAGTGAAAACCATTTCCGGTGACTACCTCTTGAAGCTCATCAAGAGAATGCCAAGTGTGTGAAAAGCAGTCATCAAAGCTAAAGGTGGCTACTTTGAAGAACCTAGAATATAAGACATATTTTCAGTTGTTTCACACTTTTTTGTTAAGTATATAATTCCACATGTGTTAAATATTACAGTACAGACCAAAAGTTTGGACACACCTCATTTAAAGATTTTTCTGTATTTTCAAGACTTTGAAAATTGTACATTCACACTGAAGGCATCAAAACTATGAATTAACACATGTGGAATTAGGACCATCAGTTGTGTAGTGCAGAAGTCAGGTGGATACACAGCTGATAGTCCTACTGAATAGACTGTTAGAATTTGTATTATGGCAAGAAAAAAGCCAGTAAGTAAAGAAAAACGAGTGGCCATCATTACTTTAAGAAATGAAGATCAGTCAGTCCGAAAAATTGGGCAAACTTTGAATGTGTCCCCAAGTGCAGTTGCAAAAACCATCAAGCGCTGCAAAGAAACTGGCTCACATGAGGACCGCCCCAGGAAAGGAAGACCAAGAGTCACCTCTGCTTCTGAGGATAAGTTTATCCGAGTTACCAACCTCAGAAATCGCAGGTTAACAGCAGCTCAGATTAGAGACCAGGTCAATGCCACACAGAGTTCTAGCAGCAGACTCATCTCTACAACAACTGTTAAGAGGAGACTTTGTGCAGCAGGCCTTCATGGTAAAATAACTGCTAGGAAACCACTGCTAAGGACAGGCAACATGCAGAAGAGACTTGTTTGGCCTAAAGAACACAAGGAATGGACATTAGACCAGTGGAAATCTGTGCTTTGGTCTGATGAGTCCAAATTTGAGTTCTTTGGTTCCAACCACAGTGTCTTTGTGCGACGCAGAAAAGGTGAACGGATGGACTCTACATGCCTGGTTCCCACCGTGAAGCATGGAGGAGGAGGTGTGATGGTGTGGGGGTGCTTTGCTGGTGACACTGTTGGGGATTTATTCAAAATTGAAGGCATACTGAACCAGCATGGCTACCACAGCATCTTGCAGCGGCATGCTATTCCATCCGGTTTGCGTTTAGTTGGACCATCATTTATTGACAATGACCCCAAATACACCTCCAGGCTGTGTAAGGGCTATTTGACCAAGAAGGAGAGTGATGGGGTGACCTGGCCTCCACAGTCATAAGACCTGAACCCAATCAAGATGGTTTGGGGTGAGCTGGACCGCAGAGTGAAGGCAAAAGGGCCAGCAAGTGCTAAGCATCTCTGGGAACTCCTTCAAGATTGTTGGAAGACCATTTCCAGTGACTACCTCTTGAAGCTCATCAAGAGAATGCCAAGAGTGTGCAAAGCAGTCATCAAAGCAAAATGTGGCTACTTTGAAGAACCTAGAATATAAGACATATTTTCAGTTGTTTCACACTTTTTTATTAACTATATAATTCCACATGTGTTAATTCATAGTTTTGATGCCTTCAGTGTGAATGCACAATTTTCAAAGTCATGAAAATACAGAAAAATCTTTAAATGGGAAGGGGTGTCCAAACTTTTGGTCTGTACTGTATATATATGTATATAATTTATATATATATATATATATATATATATATATATATGAATGAATGAATGAATGAAATATTCTCATTGAATACTTTGTTCTGTACAAAGTTGAATGTGCTGACAATAAAATCACACAAAAATCATCAATGGAAATCAAATTTATTAACCAATGGAGGCCTGGATTTGGAGTCACCCCCAAAATTAAAGTGGAAAAACACACTACAGGCTGATCCAACTTTGATGTAATGTCCTTAAAACAAGTCAAAATGAGGCTCAGTATTGTGTGTGGCCTCCACGTGCCTGTATGACCTCCCTACAACGCCTGGGCATGCTCCTGATGAGGTTGCGGATGGTCTCCTGTGGAACCTCCTCCCAGACCTGGACTAAAGCATCCGCCAACTCCTGGACAGTCTGTGGTGCAACGTGACATTGGTGGATGGAGCGAGACATGATGTCCCAAATGTGATCAATCGGATTCACGTCTGGGGAATGGGCGGGCCAGTCCATGGCTTCAATGCCTTCATCTTGCAGGAACTGCTGACACACTCCAGCCACATGAGGTCTGGCATTGTCCTGCATTAGGAGGGCCAACCGCACCAGCATATGGTCTCACAAGGGGTCTGAGGATCTCATCTCGGTACCTAATGGCAGTCAGGCTACCTTTGGCAAGCAAATGGAGGGCTGTGTAATATATATATATATATATATATATATATATATATATATATATTACGTACACATATAGTGGCTTGCGAAAGTATTCACCCACCTGGACATTTTTCGTGTCTTGCTTCCTCACAGTCTGGAATTTTCCTGTTTTTTTTATTTGAGGGTTTGTATCAGTTCATGTAAAGAACATGCCTACAGCTGTGAATTTTTGATTTTCTTTTTATTGTGAGGCAAACAACAAATAGGACAAAAACTGAAAACTTCAGTGTACAAAACTTTTCACCCCCCTAAAGTCAGAGCATCTTTTGCGTCAATTACAGCTGCATGTTGCTTTGGATAAGTCTCTACGAACTTTCCACATCTTTTCACTGGGATTTTCGCCCATTCCACAAGGCAAAACTGCTCCAGCTCCTTCAAGTGAGATGGTGTTCTTGGATTGATGACAGTATTTGTTTGGCACCAGACATAGTGCTTACCTTGGTGCCCAAAAAGTTCAATTTTGGTCTCATCTGACCACAGCACCTTCCTCCATACATTTCGGGAGTCTTCCACTTGTCTTTTAGCAAAATCAGCCTTACAATTTCTGTGTGTAAGTAAAGGCTTTTTTCTGCCCATTCTCTTGTATAAAGGCCATCTCTGTTGTGGTTGTATAGACAGATACTCCAATCTCTGCTTGGGAACTCTGCAGCTCTTTCAGGGTTAACTTAATTTATGCCTATACTTTTCTCATTTCACCTATTTAACTTATATAGTGCTGATGCATCACGCACAAATCAGATTACAAAGAAATTTAAACACAGGATGTAATGTAACAAAATAGATCCCGAAGTGCCGAAGCAAGAAAGAAATACGAATATACGGCCAAAAAATTATAGAGAAAATAATAGAAAAAATATCTTTATTGAGAAATATATATATAAATAATCATAACATCATATAAGGCTATGGTGGCACAGCATATGTCAGAAGCCATTACACATAGACAAATAAAACATACTTAAAAACAACCACCAGGTGTCACCACAGAGTACAGATATCGCATGCCTCACATATCATTTTAAACTATAGACATATCACTTAGGGTAATCATATCTGTAGACAAATAAATATCTACCACTAATACACCCGCATAGAGACATAAACCTTCATAATTCAAGGCGGGAGCGCCGAAACGCGCGTCGGGGAGCCACACAGCGTGCAGTCTCAATCCCATTACAAGGTGAATCATATCTCTGATGTGACATTTCTTTCTTCTTGTACTTTCTATAATCGATATGCATTATGAAGGCTTATGTCTCTATGCGGGTGTACTAGTGGTAGCTATTTATTTGTCTACAGATATGATTACCCTAAGTGATATGTCTATAGTTTAAAATGATATGTGAGGCATGCAATATCTGTACTCTGTGGTGACACCTGGTGGTTGTTTTTAAGTATGTTTTATTTGTCTATGTGTAATGGCTTCTGACATATGCTGTGCCACCATAGCCTTATATGATGTTATGATTATTTATATATATATTTCTCAATAAAGATATTTTTTCTATTATTTTCTCTATAATTTTTTGGCCGTATATTCGTATTTCTTTCTTGCTTCGGCACTTCGGGATATATGTTGCTTATACCAATGGCCCTAGATATATAGTCTTCTGAATTGGTTGTAATATGGAGATACTTGTTATCTTCACAATATATGTATATGGCAACCTTATATTCGGTTCTAATCTTTCTTCTAATGTAACAAAATAGGTAAAAAGCCAAGGGCGTGAATAATTTTGTAAGCCACTATATATATATATTATAGCATTTAAAGACAAATATATGTGTTTGGTCAATGATATTAATATCATCTGATATCAAATAACAAATTGTCAACCAAGCAACCAACTGATATAATATAAATCTTTAACTCTGTTTCTGAAATTCTGTATTTTATCTCTTTTTCGTCACAATTGACAGTATATTTTCCCATCGTCATGATGACGTTCTGGATCTTAGTAGAAATAAAAGTGCTGAAGTCGATTTGAAGCAATAAATAAAGCAAACTTATCACTGGAAAGAACGTTGGCAGACTGGCACCAACTGATGTTTTCTTCAAGTTTTAAATTGAAATCTTGCGATTCTATTGGTTGATGATTGTGGCACCTGCCACTAAGAGTAATACAGCAGCACATTTAAAGGGATATCCCACTTTTATAATAGTAGAGTACATTTCAATGTATTATTATTTGAAAAATTGCTTAACACATGGTGCCCACCTTTTATACCTCCCTCTAGGTGCACCCAGGAACTGCTTCCTCCCTGCTCCTGCACTACAGGGTCCCCCCTTCCTCGGTGTTCCCTGCCCCCACTCCAGCCAGGGACAGGGACTGTCGTGCTCTACTTGTAGCATATCGGTCGCCCTGCCCCCCGGAAATGTGGTGTAATGCATGCAGGTGTCGGGGTCCTGATCCACACTCCATCCTTACCTGAGAGTGAGATATCGCACATCTGGCTGAGATGCAATACCTCTGTAGCAACCGAGCCCTCGGGGTGCTACAGAAACATGTCACCACTTCTGTATTTATCACCCACTCCTGGTTTTGGCTTAAAAATACTGAGGTAAAAGCTCACCAAATACTGAACATGTGCATGTAGCAAGCAAGAATACTTTCTGAGACCGACACTGATTTCAGATTTTTTTCTTTAAAAATGAATGTGCTGCTCTCTAGTGCATTAAGAATGAAAAAAGAAGAAGTGTAATTATTAGTGATGAGCGAGCGTGCTCGCCACTTCTCGGTACTCGCCCAAGCAACTCACTGCCGAGTATTTCCGGGGTTGCTCGGCAGGAGCTCGGGTCTCCCCCCTGCATGTTTGGCGCTCTTTACAGAGCCAATGAACATGCAGGTATTGCCTGCCACTCACTGTAATGCCGTAGCCATATTGGTTGTGGCATTACAGTGACTGGCTGGCCGCATAGCGTCATCAGGTCTATGTCAGACCTGGCGCCGCCATCCTCGTCACAGTCACTCCGGAATCAGAAAGTGTAGGGAGAGGTGCTGCTGTGCCAGGGAGAGATTTGCTTGTGTATTAGGTAATGTATGGAGAAAAACCGTACATTACACATATCCATCTTAACAAACAGTCCTTTTGAGGACTAACTAATCCATCTGCAGAGATATCAGGCAGGCAGTGTATATAGGCAGGCAGGCAGTGTATATAGCAGACTGTAGTGCATATAGCACAAGAGGTTCCATTCCAATTCTGCCTTCTGCTGCTGTTAGATATTTCTATACAAAGGCCCTGGTCTCAGTGGCCAGGAATACTTTTCTTTGGATCTTAATCCTCATTATTTGCTTAAAAAGCCATCCAGAGAACACCGTTTTTCTGCGCCATTTGCTTGTTGGCACTGCAGAATACAGCCAGGTCCTTTCCATATTACAGCGCTAGAAATCCAGCTATTTAAAAACTGTGTTTTCTCCGTCAAATACATATACAGTGTCAGAAAATACTGCCATTTCTGGCCTCCATTAAAATTTTCTTTCAGTGTGTCAGTGAAGCAATTCACAGCAGTTTGCTGTTCAAACTACTTACCCACAGGCAAGGTATTTAAAACTCTGTTTTCTCCGTCAAACGGATCACATATACGTTGTCAGAAAATACTGCCATTTCTGGCCTCCATTAAAAATTTCTTTCAGTGTGTCAGTGAAGCAATTGACACCAGTTTGCTGTTCAATCTACTTACCTACAGGCCAGCTAATTGAAACTCTGTTGTCTCCGTCACACGGATCACATATAAGTTCGCTCCAAACTCTGTCATTTGTACTGAGCGTGGAAGATACTGTCCTCCATTTAAAATGGGCAAGGCACGTGGCAAGGGACGGGGAACTGGACGTGATGGTAATGCTGCATGCAGAGGCCGAGGACAAGGCCGTGGGCAAGCTGAAATTGTGCCACAACATACACCCACATCTTCTCGCCTGACCTTCCTGTCCCAATTTCTAGGGGACCGTAGCACACCACTATTGAACCCAGATCAGTGTCAAAAGGTTGTTGGTTGGATAGCGGATAATGCTTCCAGTCACTTAGCCACCACCACCACCCTGTCTTCCACACGGTCAAGTCTCAGTAGCCGTGAGTCTGGACCGCATATTCTTCACCCTGATCCTCCTTCCTCCCACCATGTCGAGTGCCCGAAGACAACTGATCCCACACTTGGACACTCCGAAGAGCTGTTCACTTTTCCATTTAAAGATTCGGGCCTCTTGCCCGGTCCACTTGAAGCGGGCCAAGAGGAGATCGCATGTAGCGATGCCCAAATATTTGAGCAGCCACGGTCACACGAAGGCGACAGTGGGAAAGTGTAACAAGAGGTGGACGATGATGAGACACAATTCCCAGAAAGTCAGGAGGAAGACCAAGGTGTGGAAGTGGAAGACGAGGTGGTGGATGATATAGTAACTGACCCAACCTGGCAGGAGGACATGCAGAGCGAGGACAGCAGCACACAGGAGGAGGGAGGCAGAGCACCCCAACAGGCAGGAAGAAGCAGTGTCGTGGCCGCAGAAAGAAGGTAGGCAACCATTCCCCGTAACACCAACACAAAGGAAGTTGCCAGTACAACTGTTAGGTCTTCCTGAGTCTGGTTGTTTTTTAAAAACTCTGCCGATATCCCCAAAAAGGCCATTTGCACCACCTGCCATGCCAGCATCAGCAGGGGTGGCAAAACTACCATCCTGACCACCACCAGCATAATCAGGCACATGGCAGCAAAGGACCCAACTTTGTGGGCCGAACCCCAGGGTCCAGAAACAGTGTCTGTGGGTGGCACCACTGCTTCTTCCACTGTTGTGCATGCAAGCCAATCCCGTCCATGGTGCATGCGAAGATGCCTCCTGCCCTGCACCTGTCGTTGCACACTCTCAAGTAGCAGCATCAGGAAGCATGTCTATGTCCTTGTCCCAGTGCAGCATTCAGTTGTCCATACCCCAGTCCTTAGAACGCAAGCGCAAATACGCAGCCAACGCTTCACAGGCCACACTACTAAATTCCCACATTTCGCGACTGCTTGCACTCGAAATGTTGCCTTTTAGGCTCGTGGAGACGGAAGCATTCCGCAACCTGATGGCGGCGGCCGTCCCTCGGTACTCGATCCCCAGCCGCCACTATTTCTCCCGGTGTGCCGTCCCCGCATTACACAAGCATGTGTCCCAAAACATTAGCCGTGCCCCCAACAACGCAGTTGTCCACCTAACCACAGACACGTGGACAAGTGCTTGTGGGCAGGGATGGTACATCTCGCTGACGGAACACTGTGTTAACATAGTGGAAGCCAGGACGCAGTCGGACCTTGGGACGGAATACGTCCTCCCAACGCCAAGGATTGCGGGCCCTAGGTCAATCAGGGTTGCCCCCACAGTCTACAGCTCCTGCACCTCATCCTCCTCCTCCTCTTCAGCCTTCATCTCCGAAATGACCCCATCAGTCACAAGCTGGAATCACTGCAGCACTGCCTTGGCCTAGTGGCAACAGACTATGCTGAAGCTAATATGCTTAGGTGACAAACCGCACAATGCTGAAGAGTTGTGGACAGCTCTGAAAGAGCAGGCAGATCTATGGCTCACACCGCTGAACCTACAGCCAGGCATGGTCGTGTGTGACAATGGCCGGAACCTGGTGGCGGCTCTGAGGCGAGGCGAGTTCACACACGTACCATGCCTGGCCCATGTGCTTAACCTCGTGGTTCAGCGGTTTCTCAAATCCTACCCGGAGCTGCCGGATCTGCTTGTTAAAGTACACCACCTGTGTGCCCATTTTAGAAAGTCACCTACAGCTTCCGCCGCCATTGCCGTGTTTCAGCAGCATTTGCAGCTTCCGGCTCACAGACTGATGTGTTATATCCCCACGTATTGGAACTCTAAACTGCAGATGTTGGGAAGGATTTGTGAGCAGAAGAGGGCAGTTGTTGAGTACCTGCATCAACAAGGCCGTAAGTATTCAGTTCAGACTCCACACTTAAGACCTCAGGAGTGGACATGGATGTCAGACATATGTACCATTCTCCAAAACTTTGAGGACTCCACCAAGATGGTGAGCGGCGATGACGCCATAATTAGCATCACCATCCCGCTTCTCTGTCTTCTGAAACGCTCTCTGCTCACAATCAAAGAGGATGCATTGCAGGTGAAGCACAATGAAATGGAGCAAGGAACAATACAGGGTGATTATACACAGCCCAGCCTCATCTCATCCCAATGTGGATTGGGTGACAATGTCACGGGTGTGTCGCCACGAAGATCGTCGCGATTACACAGCCTGACTTCTCGCAGCTGAGTTTTTGGTGCTTGGTGTTTTTCGGCAGGGAGGGAGTTAATTCTCTCTCTCTGTGCTAGACGAGGCCCAGCCTCGCCCAGCTGCAGTTAATTCTGCAGTATTGGGACTCCTTCAAATACCTGCCGTTCTGATAGGGTAGTTGTCGGTGAAAGCTTTTCATGCAGACTATCAGAGTGATACGTGGTATTGTGGAGTTTGGAGCGAAGTGTACTCGGTGTGGTTTTTTCCCTTCCTCGCTTTATTCTTTATCCCCTTACCCATTGGTGTTCCCTCCGTTGTAGAGGTGTAAGTTTTTTGTATGCGAGGTGGTTTTTGGTTTGCCCCTTGTACTGTCTCGTTCGTCTTGTACTGTGTTTGGCATATACGGTCCTGTCCCCAATTGTTGTGATCGGGGTCCTTCTCAGGACTAGATAACTGAGGTTCAGGGATTCTCAGGAGGTAGGTTTGCGCTGGCGGCCTGGACCTCTGTACCATCAACAGTACCTCCAGGTAGAGGGATTAGGCAGGGCCTCAGTGTAGGGTCAGCATAGGCTCCTGACCTCCTGAACGCCGAGACAGCGTGACATTTTCACCGACCCACTAAAAGAATCTCTCCAGCCACCATGGATCCAGTAGCCAATATAGCTCGGCAGTTGCAGAGTTTGTCCTTGGAGCTGGCGGATGTTAAGTCCAAGGTTTTGTATCCCCTGGATCAAGCCGGATCAGAACCCAAAGTGGCTCTCCCTGACAGGTTCACGGGGGGGCGGGACAAGTTTTTTGTTTTCCGGGAGGCATGTAAGTTGTACTTTCGGCTGCGGCCTCGGTCATCGGGGAGTGAAGAACAAAGGGTGGGAATAGTCATCTCGCTCCTTCAAGGGGACCCCCAATCTTGGGCGTTCTCTCTTCTCCCGGGCTCTCCGGCTCTCCGGACAGTGGATGGGTTTTTCTCTGCTCTGGGTCTTGTATATGATGACCCGGATCGGATCTCCCTTGCTGAATCTAAGTTACGTAGGATCCAGCAGGGAGATCGTCCTGCGGAGTAATTCTGTTCAGAGTTCCGTAGGTGGGCCACGGACACCCAGTGGAATGACCCGGCTCTTCGGAGCCAGTTTTGTCAAGGTTTATCTGACAAATTAAAGGATATGTTGGCACAGTATGACTCTCCCGCTTCGCTGGAAGCCGCTATGGCCCTTGCTATTCGCATTGACAGACGGCTTCGGGAGAGGTGCGGGATAACTCCACCCCCTGTGATGACTCCACCTTCTACAAGGGTCCCTTATATGGAGGTTCCCCTGGTCAGTCCAGAGGAGCCTATGCAGTTAGGAGGGACATCCTTTCGGGGGAGGGGACCGGCGGTGTGCCACAAGACAGGAAGGTGTTTCTTCTGCGGGAGAAAGGGACATTTTATTGGGCGGTGTCCTTCCCGTCCTTCGCTGAGCAAAGAGTCGTCGGAAAACTATTGATCCCAGGTTGTGTGGTGGACGGCAATCTGGGAGTAGGTATTTCGTCCCTAGGTTCGTCTCAGTTTCTTGTACCGGCGGAGGTGGTGGTGGGTACGAGAACTGAGAGGTTATCTGTTCTTCTGGATAGTGGGGCCGGGGCTAATCTGGTGGAGGCTCGGTTTGCTCGGGTTCAAGGTATGCGATTGAGTGTGTTGGCTAAACCCATCCCCATATTCTCGATCGACGCTAGGCCTCTCGGTCAGGGAAGTTTTTCGCAAGCGGTGCATAACATAAATCTTCAGGTGGGGGCGATACATAAAGAACTGTTGTCTTGTTACGTGTTGGAGGGTCTTCCCGCTCCTATTGTGTTGGGCCTTCCTTGGTTAACTAAGCATAACCCGGTTATTAATTGGCAATCTAGAGAGATAAGCCAATGGAGTGAATTCTGTAAAAAAAACTGCATGAATACGGTCATCGGTACAGTCGCTCCTAGGGTCTTACCCCCATTTCTGGCTGACTTTGAGGATGTGTTCTCGGAAATAGGGTGTCAGGAGCTACCTCCTCATCGCGTGTATGACTGTTCGGTAAAACTGCTTCCTGGGGTCAAGTTACCTAAATCTAGGTTGTATAATTTGTCTGGTCCGGAGAGGCAGGCCATGAAGGATTATATTTCAGAGAGTCTGGCTAAGGGGCATATTAGACCTTCATGTTCCCCGGTGGCCGCGGGGTTCTTCTTTGTGAAGAAGAAAGATGGTGGCCTACGCCCTTGCCTTGATTTCCGTGAACTTAATCGGATTACGGTCTGAGATCCGTATCCGCTCCCACTCATCCCCGATCTCTTCAATCAGATCGTGGGCGCCAAATGGTTCTCTAAATTGTACGCCCCCCTGAGATCCAATCTGATTAGGATGAAGGAGGGGGATGAGTGGAAGACGGCTTTTAACACTCCGGAGGGACATTATGAGAACCTTGTCATGCCATTTGGTCTGACTAATGCCCCGGCGGTGTTCCAACACTTTGTTAATGACATTTTTCACTGCCTGATGGGTCAGTTTGTTGTTATTTATCTGGATGACATCTTAATTTACTCGCCTGATCTTGTGTCTCATCAGGAGCATGTTAGGCAGGTGTTACAGATCTTGCGGGATAATAAACTGTACGCCAAGTGGGAAAAGTGTGTGTTCGCCGTTCAGGAACTCCAGTTTCTAGGCTTCCTGGTGTCAGCGTCTGGTTTTCGTATGGACCCTGGGAAAGTGCGGGCAGTTCTTGAGTGGGATCTGCCAGAGAATCTTAAGGCACTACAACGTTTTCTGGGGTTTGCTAATTATTACCGGAAATTCATTCGTAATTTCTCGTCCATGGTTAAACCTCTCACAGACATGACAAAAAAAGGGACGGATTTTTCTAGGCGGTCTGACAAGGCTTGTCAAGCTTTCTCCTCCTTGAAAAAATGTTTTGCCTCGGCACCCATACTCATTCAACCTGATGCGTCAGAGCCATTCATTGTAGAGGTAGACGCTTCTGAGGTAGGGGTAGGGGCAGTATTATCACAAGGTTCGTCCCCTGGTAAATGGCGTCCGTGCGCTTTTTTCTCTAAAAAATTGTCGTCCGCTGAGAGGAATTACGATGTCGGCAATAGGGAACTCTTGGCCATTAAGTTAGCTTTTGAGGAGTGGCGCCATTTTTTGGAGGGGGCTATCCATCCGGTCACCGTCATCACCGATCACAAGAACCTGCTATATCTGGAGTCTGCAAAACGTCTGAATCCCAGACAAGCTAGGTGGTCATTGTTTTTTACCAGGTTTAATTTTGTCGTCACATATCGTCCTGGATCAAAAAATGTAAAGGCGGATGCCTTATCTCGTAGTTTCCCTGGGGCCAGGAATACGGATGACCCGGTTCCTGTCCTTCAGGAGGGGGTGGTGGTGTCGGCAGTATTCTCTGAGCTTGAGGAGGAAGTATTGGAGGCTCAAGGGGATGCCCCTGTTGGACCTCCTGGGAGACTGTTTGTTCCAGATCAGTTGCGACAAAAGGTGATCGAGGCACACCATAACTCAGCTTTGGCAGGACACCCAGGGAGTAAAGCAACTGTGGATCTACTTTCGCGTCGGTTTTGGTGGCCTAATTTACATAGGGAGGTGGGAACTTTTGTTGCGTCCTGTGGGGTTTGTGCGCGCTCTAAGACCCCACGTACCCGTCCGTCTGGGGCTCTCTTACCTTTGAAGATCCCGGAGCATCCTTGGACTCATCTGTCTATGGACTTTATTACGGATCTCCCGCCATCTTCGGGTAAAACGGTCATACTCGTTGTAGTGGACAGGTTCAGCAAGATGGCACATTTTATCGCTCTTCCTGCTCTTCCTAATGCTAAAACTCTTGCGCAAGTGTTCATTGGGGAGATTGTAAGGCTTCACGGTGTACCCTCTGATGTGGTGTCTGATCGGGGGTCTCAGTTTGTGTCCAAATTCTGGAGGGCATTTTGTACTCGGCGGGGGATGCATTTATCGTTTTCTTCGGCTTTTCATCCTCAGACCAATGGTTAGACGGAACGTCTGAACCAGAGTTTGGAAACATATCTCCGGTGTTTTGTGTCAGAGAACCAGGAGGACTGGGCTTCTTTCTTACTTCTGGCGGAGTTTGCTCTTAATAATAGGCGGAGTGAGTCCACTGGTAAGTCCCCGTTTTTTGGGGCATATGGTTTTCACCCCCAGTTTTGTACTTTCAGTAGGAGGGGCTCTTCGGGGGTTCCTGAGGAGGAACGATTTTGGTCATCACTCGCTTCGATATGGAAAGGGTTGCTGTATAATCTAAGTTCTATGGGGAACCGATACAAACGTATGGCTGATAGGAAGAGAGTGTCTGGTCCGGACCTAAGTGTGAACGATCGGGTATGGTTGTCTACCAAGAATATAAAACTTAAGGTTCCCTCCTGGAAACTGGGTCCCAGGTTCATCGGGCCGTATAGGATCTGCTCTATAATTAATCCGGTGGCATTTCGTCTTGACCTCCCCTCTACTTTTAAAATTCACAACGTGTTCCACAGATCTTTGCTTAAAAGGTATGTGGCGCCGGTGATACCGTCACCTTTATCTCCTCCTCCTGTGGTGGTCAATGGTAACTTGGAGTTTCAGGTATCGAAAGTCATCGATTCACGTTTTAATCGCCGGTCCCTTCAGTGCCTGGTTCATTGGAAGGGGTATGGTCCTGAGGAGAGGATGTGGGTTTCTGCGTCGGATATTAACGCAGACCGATTAATTCGGGCCTTCCACACGACTCACCCGGATAAACCTGGCCCTGAGGGTCCGGAGGCCCCTCGTAGAAGGGGGGGTACTGTCACGGGTGTGTCGCCACGAAGATCGTCACAATTACACAGCCTGACTTCTCGCAGCTGAGTTTTTGGTGCTTGGTGTTTTTCGGCAGGGAGGGAGTTAATTCTCTCTCTCTGTGCTAGACGAGGCCCAGCCTCGCCCAGCTGCAGTTAATTCTGCAGTATTGGGACTCCTTCAAATACCTGCCGTTCTGATAGGGTAGTTGTCGGTGAAAGCTTTTCATGCAGACTATCAGAGTGATACGTGGTATTGTGGAGTTTGGAGCGAAGTGTACTCGGTGTGTTTTTTTCCCTTCCTCGCTTTATTCTTTATCCCCTTACCCATTGGTGTTCCCTCCGTTGTAGAGGTGTAAGTTTTTTGTATGCGAGGTGGTTTTTGGTTTGCCCCTTGTACTGTCTCGTTCGTCTTGTACTGTGTTTGGCATATACGGTCCTGTCCCCAATTGTTGTGATCGGGGTCCTTCTCAGGACTAGATTACTGAGGTTCAGGGATTCTCAGGAGGTAGGTTTACGCTGGCGGCCTGGACCTCTGTACCATCAACAGTACCTCCAGGTAGAGGGATTAGGCAGGGCCTCAGTGTAGGGTCAGCATAGGCTCCTGACCTCCTGAACGCCGAGACAGTGTGACAGACAATGAGGAAGAGGAGGAGGAAAAACAGGAGCTAGTTTCATGCGCTGTAGATGGTACTACCTGCACAACTGTCATATCGTCTGTTCAGTCTGGATGGCCTGAGGACAGAGAGGAAGAGGAGAGCTTGGTCAGTCGTCCTCTTGGTGAGGACACGGAAGTCTTGCCTGTTAGCAGTCTGGCACGCATGGCTGAGTTTATGTTATGATGCCTTTCCCATGACCCTCACGTTCTCAAAATTTTGGGTGACAGTCATTACTGGTTGGTGACACTTCTAGACTCATGCTACAAGGAGAACTTTCTATCTCTTACTCCTGAGGCGGACAGGTCTACAAAAATGGGGCAGTACCAGAAGGCACTTGTTGCGGAACTAGCAAAAAATATTCCCATCTGAAAACGCTGGCGGCAGAGGTCACAGTTCGTTGAACAATTATGGACTACAGGCAAGAAAGACACAACTCCAATCCAGCAGAGGCAGGGGAACACTGTCAAATTTCTGGGAGAATTTTCTCAGCCACTCCCATCGCACAGGCCCTGAGGCGCGGGGTACTCTCACAAAGAGTGCAAAGTTTAGGAAGATGCTGATGGAGTACCTTGCCAACCGTATAAACGTCCTCCGTGATTCCTCTGTGCCTTATAATTATTGGGAATCCAAGCTGGATACGTGGAATGAACTGGCTCTCTACGCCTTGGAGGTCCTGGCCTGCCCTGCCGATAGCGTTTTATCAGAGCGGGTTTTTAGTGCCGTTGGTGGAATTATAACTGATAAGCGCATCCGCCTGTCAACTGAAATTGCTGACAGGCTGACTCTTATAAAAATGAACAAGGGCTGGATTGGGCCAGACTTCTCAACACCACTGAATGATAGCAGCGTAACATAAACTCAAATCCAGTGTCTTTTTTTGGGAGGTGTATTCCCATGCACCTTTTCACACCCACACATTGGTATACGCTTCCTAATTTTGGCTATTTGCCTCCCAATTTTTGGCAGCCCTTACATTCACTGTATAGGCCAACACTATGGGAGACCCACTTCCTATTAATTGGAACATTTTTTCATGAGTCCCTCTACGTCTCTTCCAAGGGGTATTGGAGTGCCTCCCAATTTTTGTCAGCCCTTGCATTCACTGCATAGGCCAACACTATGGGAGACCCACTTCCTAATAATGGGAACATTTTAATTTTTTCATGAGACCCTCTACATCTCTTCCAAGGGGCATTGGAGGGTCTCCCAATTTTTGGCAGCCCTTGAATTCACTGCATAGGCCAACACTGTGGGAAACCCACTTCCTAATAATGGGAACATTTTTTCATGAGGCCCTCTACGTCTCTTCCAAGGGGCATTGGAGTGCCTCCCAATTTTTTTTTCAGCCCTTGCATTCACTGCATAGGCCAACACTATGGGAGACCCACTTCCTAATAATGGGAACATTTTTTCATGAGGCCCTCTACGTCTCTTCCTAGGGGCATTGGAGTGCCTCACAATTTTTGGCAGCCCTTGAATTCACTGCATAGGCCAACACTATGGGAGACGCACTTCCTAATAATGGGAATATTTTTTCATGAGGCCTTATAGGTCTATTTCCAATGGGCATGGGAGTGACCCACAATTTTTTTTTCAGCCCTTGCATTCACTGCATAGGCCAACACTATGGGAGACCCACTTCCTAATAATGGGAATATTTTTTCATGAGGCTCTCTATGTCTCTTCCAAGGGGCATTGTAGTGCCTCCAAATCTTTGGCAACCCTTGCATTAACTGCATATGCAAACACAATGGGAGACTCACTTCTTAATAATGGGAACATTGTTTTCAGGAGGCCCTCTGACCTCCACATCTCTTCCATGGGGCATTGGAGTGCCTCCAAATTTTTGGCAACCCTTGCATTCACTGCATAGGCAAACACAATGGGAGACCTACTTCCTAATAATGGGAACATTGTTTTTGAATAGGCCCTCCTCTACGTCTCTTCTAAGGGTCATTTTAGTAGGTCCAAATTTTTTGCAGCCCTTGCATTCACTGCATAGGCAAATAGTATGGGAGACCCATTTCCTAATAATGCGAACATTGTTTTCAGGAGGCCCTCCTCTAAGTCTCTTCAAAGGGGTATTGGGGTGCATCCAAATTTTCAAAGAGGTATTGGGGTGCGTCCAAATTGTGGGCAGCCTTGACACTCACTGCATATGCAATAACAGTATAGGAGACCCACTCTTTAGTAATGGGAATGACGCGCCCCTGGGCCTGTGTCGCGCAGCGTTGCTCACGCGGGAGCTTACCCGGAGCCGGATCTGTTGAGGGTTGTAGTCTCGTGGCGGTGATCCGGTCCGTGCCCAGGGAGTCAGACTAAGTGGCGCTGTATCAGCGGTAGATGTTGGACGACTACGCCACCCATTGAGTACAGCTAAGGAGCTGCTGCTGCAGGGCAGACCGCTGAGGCCGGTGGTAGGATTGTGCAGCGTGATAGTATAACCCCCAACGGGAGGGGTATGGCCTCAGGGCAGCCGACGTGGATGATGGGGGTAGCAGGAACCACTCGGAGACGGTACGGTGTAGTTCAGGGTCTTTACTGGTGACAAAGATAGACCCTCCCGGAGTACTGGCTAGCGATTGGGGCCTGGTCAGTCCTTGAGCAGATGGGATCTCCCCTGGCCAGGCGGAGTTGTAGGCCTCCCAAACTAACGATACTCTTCTGGCTACCTTGCTAGAGGCGGGTATAAGTAGCCCACGTCCCTGAGTGTACCGTGTGGTGCTCACCCGTATGACCGGTGACTCGGGGCCTTCTAGTAGCTTTCGCTCCACGACGGCGGTGCTGGTCCCACGCGTGTGACCGTGCCTTCGGGTTTCTGGGCCAGAGGACCTGCAATCCCCTGCCGGTCGGTTTCTGCTGCTGGATAGGAGTTAGTCCCCACAGCCTCGGACTCCGGGTCCGGTGATAACTTCTCAGTCAGGGCGAGCTCTGCAGCTGCCAGCCCCTGACTCCTTGTAGCACTGCTCCCACAGAGCTCCTGTTGTTTCTTCCTATGCTGCTTCTCTTCTCTACTTCTTCTCTACTCCAGGCTCAGGCCTCCTGACAGGGCCTGCCTGTGGAGCAGAGCCCATAAAGCAGCTCTGCTCCCTGTCTTCTCCTCTCTCAACTCACTCCCTTTCCAAGATGGTGCCTCCCTTTTTACTCCTGTACAGAGTGCACCCAGGATCTACTTCCCCCACGCACACACTACCGGGTTCCCTTCTCTAGGTGTTCCCTCCCCCCCACTCCAGCCAGGGACATGCTCACTCGTGCCTGCATAACTAATGGGAGCACCGTCGAGCTGTCCCCCGGAAATGTGGTGTAGTGCATGTGGGTGTTAGGGTCCTGAGCCACACTCCATCCTTACCCGGAAGTGAGATATCGCACATCTGGGTGAGATGCAATACCTCTGTAGCAACCGAACCCTCGGGGTGCTACAGGAACAACAAAGCATAGCCGGCTGATGGCTCTCTAAGAATAGTAAGGGCCGACTGCTGGCCCTTTAAGAATAGTAAAGGCCGCCTGATGGCCCTATAAAAATAGGCTTTGTTACTTTCAGAGACCCTCCTTCATAAATGAAACAGGATGTGCCTGATCATGTGTCACACACCACATGGCCAGATAAGGTTGTAAAATGTTAAAATGACATTTCCCGGTGAATGCATTTGTCACGATTGAAAGCAATACAAAAGTGCAAAAACGCTTCAAAAACGCTACGTGTGAACATAGCCTATGGTGTGGAGGAGTATTTTTGTTTATTTATTTTGCCTTATATACAAGTCATTACCCTGGAAAGGATGTTCCTTAACATATTTCCCAGGAAAATCCATTTTGTTTTTGTTTTTGTATGTTTTATTGTGAGTCCGTAAAAGTGGCGTAATACCTCTGACAACATTGTTGACAGCAGTGACCTGGGAGTCAGAAATGCTTCCAGGGGTCTTCCCCATGCTGTTCCCATGTCATTTGAGCACTGTTCCCATCGATTTGGGCAATTTTTAAGTCCTCTGCAGACCACCGGAGGAGCCGCCTGAAAAATGCTTGAGTTTCCCATAGACTTATATTGGGCTCATTGCTCGGGTCGAGCACCCGAGTATTCCAATGTGCTCCACCCGAGCAACGAGCACCTGAGCATTTTAGTGTTCGCCCATCACTACTCGCCTGCTCTATGAGCATGAGCGTCACTAATAGGCTGTAAACCAGACACTGTGTGCTACCTGTGTTTGACCAGCGCCCTATACAAGCCTTTTTGTGTGTAATTTTAATACTAAGCAATCACCCCCTTCATGAATTGGTAGATTATGAGTGGCTTTCTCATCAGTATTTTGCACCTGTGTTGCCGCCATCTCTATTATATGTGTTGGCTGCATCCTTATAGTACATTAGGTCTGTGACGTGGGCAGGTACAGTTGCAACCAAAAGTTTTGCATTATTTTTAAAAGTGTGATTACTAGTGTTGAGCATTCCGATACTGAAATATCGGGTATCGGCCGATATTCGCGGTATCGGAATTCCGATACTTAATTCCGATACTTTTAGAATATCGTATACCGGAATCGGAAGTTTCCATAATGCAATGAGCCAGTTTAATTTTATTCAGCCAATGAGGATCCTAAGAAGTGTGGGCACATCCTGTTAGGCATGTAGGCATGTTGACTAATGGCATGGCTGTGATTGGCTGCTGAAATGATGTCATGATGCACTATAAAACCGCCGCCGCCATTTTGAGCTCACTCTGCTGTGAATTCAGTTAGGGATAGGACGCTGTTGTTCTGAGGGACAGTTTTAGCTACCTATTTGCTCTATTCTGCTTTACCCAAGCTACTTTATAAATCACTGCCTTGCAGCGCTAGTGCACAGTTCTCTGTGCTGTTCACCGCTGTCTGCAAGGTCTCTGTGTGTGAGTGCAGCTTACGCTGTAGTGTGTGCTTCAGCCACGTCTGGTTGTAGTGCGCTCAGTGTGCGTCACTGCCTCATACATTGTCCTTTTTTGCTAATTGATAATTTTTCCTGATTTCTCCTATTAGTTTGGTGGTTCCATCCGTATTCAGCTAAATTGGTTCCAAACACACTATATAGGAGTAGATAGAGAATTTTTTTTTTGTCTTGCAGCGCTAGTGCACAGTGCTCTGCATCTGCACTGTTCACCGCTGTCTGCAAGGTCTGTGTGTTTGAGTGCAGCTCATGCTGTAGTGTGTGCTTCAGCCACGTCTGGTTGTAGTGCGCTCAGCGTGTGTCACTGCCTCATACATTATCCTTTTTTGCTAATTGATAATTTTTCCTGATATCTCCTATTAGTGTGGTGGTTCCATCCGTATTCAGCTAAATTGGTTCCAAACACACTATATAGGAGTAGATAGAGAATTTTTTTTTGTCTTGCAGCGCTAGTGCACAGTGCTCTGCATCTGCACTGTTCACGCCTGTCTGAAAGGTCTCTGTGTGTGAGTGCAGCTCAAGCTGTAGTGTGTGCTTCAGCCACATCTGGTTGTAGTGCGCTCAGCGTGTGTCACTGCCTCATACATTGTCCTTTTTTGCTAATTGATCATTTTTCCTGATTTCTCCTATTAGTGTGGTGGTTCCATCCGTATTCAGCTACATTGGTTCCAAACACACTATATAGGAGTACAGTCATGGCCAAAAGTTTTGAGAATGAAACCAAAATTATATTTTCACATGATCTGCTGGCCTCTGGTTTTTATTAGTGTTTGTCTGATGTTTATATCACATGCAGAAATATAATTGCAATCATATTATGAGTACCAATAGGTTATATTGACAGTTAGAATGAGTTAATGCAGCAAGTCAATATTTGCAGTGTTGCCCCTTCTTCTTCAAGACCTCTGTAATTCTCCCTGGCATGCTCTCAATCAACTTTTGGACCAAATCCTGACTGATACAAGTCCATTCTTGCATAATCAATGCTTGCATTTTGCCAGAATTTGTTGGTTTTTGTTTGTCCACCCGTCTCTTGATGATTGACCACAAGTTCTCAATGGGATTAAGATCTGGGGAGTTTCCAGGCCATGGACCCAAAATCTCTATGTTTTGTTCCATGAGCCATTTAGTTATCACCTTTGCTTTATGGCAAGGTGCTCCATCATGCTGGAAAAGGCATTGTTGGGCGCCAAACTGCTCTTGGACGGTTGGGAGAAGTTGCTCTTGGAGGACATTCTGGTACCATTCTTTATTCATGGCTGTGTTTTTAGGCAAGACCGTGAGTGAGCCGATTCCCTTGGCTGAGAAGCAACCCCACACATGAATGGTTTCAGGATGCTTTACAGTTGGCATGAGACAAGACTGGTGGTAGCGCTCTTCTTCTCCAAATAACCTGTTTTCCAGATGTCCCAAACAATCGAAAAGGGGATTCATCAGAGAAAATGACTTTGCCCCTGTCCTCAGCAGTCCACTCCCTGTACCTTTTGCAGAATATCAGTCGGTCCCTGATGTTTTTTCTGGAGAGAAGTGGCTTCTTTGCTGCCCTCCTTGAAACCAGCCCTTGCTCAAAGAGTCTCCGCCTCACAGTGCGTGCAGAAGCACTCACACCAGCCTGCTGCCATTCCTGAGCAAGCTCGGCACTGCTGGTAGTCCGATCCCGCAGCTGAAACAGTTTTAAGATACGGTCCTGGCGCTTGCTGGTCTTTCTTGGGCGCCCTGGAGCCTTTTTGACAACAATGGAAGCTCTCTCCTTGAAGTTCTTGATGATGCGATAGATTGTTGACTGAGGTGCAATCTTTGTAGCTGCGATACTCTTCCCTGTTAGGCCATTTTTGTGCAGTGCAATGATGGCTGCACGTGTTTCTTTAGAGATAACCATGGTTAACTGAAGAGAAACAATGATACCAAGAACCAGCCTCCTTTTAAAGTGTCCAGTGATGTCATTCTTACTTAATCATGACTGATTGATCGCCAGCCCTGTCCTCATCAACACCCACACCTGTGTTAATGGATCAATCACTAAAACGATGTTAGCTGCTCCTTTTAAGGCAGGACTGCAATGATGTTGAAATGTGTTTTGGGGGTTAAAGTTCATTTTCTGGGCAAATATTGACTTTGCAAGTACAGTAATTGCTGTTAAGCTGATCACTCTTTGACATTCAGGAGTATATGCAAATTGCCATTACAAAAAATGAAGCAGTAAACTTTGGAAAAATAACTATTTGTCTCATTCTCAATAATTTTGGCCATGACTGTAGATAGAGGAGCCTTTCTGCAGCATTGTGCCCTGCAGCCCCAGCCAGATTAGTATTAGCCTATTTTTTGTAGCCTTATATATTGCATTGTAGGTTACCTTCCTACATTGTAATAGCTACAAAAAGTTTGTGATACTATCGGTATTACATCTTTGGGCACATCCAGTGTCTTTTTGTGACAAAAAAAACCTAAATAAAGTTCACCAAACACTCCACTTTACAGTTGTGTAGGCCACATTCGCTCATATTAAAGTCTAGTCCACACTTTATAAAATTAGTGTTTCTTGTACCTGTTAGCAGCTGTTCAGGAATAAGCACACTAAGCCCTTAGTACTTTTCTGCCTATCTTTATCAGTCTACCAAGATGAAGAAGGCAGGGAGTAAGGCATGTGGTCATGGACGTCGGTGTGGGTATGGAGTTTCTGCAGGGAGAGAACGTGAGGATTCTGTGCCTGCAGGGAGAGGACGTGGGGATTCTGTGCCTGCTGCGGGCACCAGTGACTCAGCATCCCACAGTTTTACCAGGGAACAGTCCTTTATGCGCAGCTTTGTAGGAGCTAGCCGTACCCACTGCTGCGGGAGGACCAAATTGAAGCCGTTGTCGGATGGATGCCAGCTAACGCATCGACTTCAATTAGTTCCAGATGCTCTCAGGTCCTGAGCACTGAAGAGCACCCATCTGTCTCTTCACCACCTGCCAAATTGCCTAGGCAGTCAGAGAGCCCTGGACAGGAGCCATCTCTACTTCTGTTCTCTGAATCTCTTGGCTTGGAAAGAGGGGGCGAGCCAAGCAGAATTCGAGAATTTGAAGAAGAGGTAGTATGCAGTGATGCGCAACCGTTTTGTCTCTCTGAATCTGAAGAGGCGGGTGGGCCAGTGCCTATGGTCAGCAGCACACCTCAGTACGCATCTGATGATGAGACTCAGGTGCCACTTTCTGGTGCGTACTGTGCTGTCGAGACTACCCAGGAGAAGCAGTTGTTTGAAGAGGGTGGTGTAGATGATGAGGTCCTTGACCCATCATGACGTGAGGGACAGGAAGGTGGTGGGAGCAGCTCTGAAGAAGAGATTCCCCAAACGGCCCAAAAAGGAGGGAGAGGGAGGGGGCAGACTTGGTTGCCTGTAGCCTCCACTTCGGCATGGCTCTTCCAAAATCCAAAGCGGGCGCTCCCAAGACTTGCAGTGCCTGGTCCTTTTTTGACACAGTTGCAGATGACATTTGCTTTGTCAAATGCAAGCTGTGTAATCAGAAGGTGAAAAGAGGGAAAAGTGTCAGCAACCTCAATACCACAAATATGTGGAAACATGTGCGGACCAAGCACATGGTGGAGTTACAAAGACACACTGAAGACCTAGGCCAACCTACAGTGCCACCTACCACCTCTTCAGCTCGTGTTGTAGCCTCTTCCTCCAGCTCACACACAGCTGGTTCGGCTTCCTCACAGGATCGCCATGGAAGAACCTCTGGCACTGTTGTACAGAGACACAGTGTAATTCCACCCTCAGCACCACGTTCCCTGTCATCCTCACACTCCCAGGCCAGTCTACAGCCATCGTTAGCACAAGCATGGGAGAAAAGGCGCCCATACTCGGCAAACCACCCCCGAGCACAGGCTCTGAATGCTGGCATTGCTAAACTGCTGGCCCTTGAAATGCTATCATTCAGGCTGGTGGAGACTGACACCTTTCGTAACTTTATGGCATTGCCAGTCCCACAATACAACATGCCCAGCCGCTTTTATTTCAGCAGGCAAGCCGTCCCTGCCCTGCAACAGCATGTGGAGGGAAAAATTAAACATGCGCTACAAAACGCCGTCAGTAGCAAGGTTCACCTGACCACCGATGCGTGGACCAGTAAGCATGGACAGGGACGATACCTTTCCCTCACTGCCCATTGGGTAAATGTCGTGGAGCCGGGTACAGATCTTGAGAGTGGCGGCGCTGTACGTGTTCTGCCAACTCCATGGATTGCAGGAATCCAGTCTGTACACATTGACTCCTCCTCATACTCCAGTTCCTCTGAATCAGCGCTGCAGGAGCCGTC
This sequence comes from Phyllobates terribilis, assembly GCF_046119375.1. Classification (NCBI taxonomy): domain Eukaryota; kingdom Metazoa; phylum Chordata; class Amphibia; order Anura; family Dendrobatidae; genus Phyllobates; species Phyllobates terribilis. The sequence continues at coordinate 375,958,356 of NW_027362763.1, read as the reverse complement.
ACGGTCTACCTCCACATCGACCCGTGAACGGTTAACTGTTATGATGACCGATATGAGCACAGCCGTGGCCAAACGTCAACAGGCCGTATTAAAATTAATTTCTTTGGGGAATCGAAGCCACACAGCGCAGGAGCTCTGGAATGCCATCAAGCAGCAGAGCGACGTGTGGTTTGTGCCAGCGAATCTCCAGCCAGGCATGGTAGTGTGTGACAATGGCCGAAATCTGGTGGCAACTCTGGGCCTAGGCAACCTCACTCACATCCCATTTCTGGCACATGTGCTCAACTTGGTCGTGCAGAGTTTTTTGAGGGACTATCCGGATTTTGATGCACTGCTTCACAAGGTCCGCATAGAGTGCGCTCACTTGTGGCGTTCCAGCAACGCAATATCGCGCATTGCAGCTCTGCAGCGCCGATTACGTCTTCGCATCATATGTGACCTACCCACCAGGTGGAATTCAACGTTACATATGTTGGAGAGGTTGTGTGAGCAGCAGGCAGCAGTAATGGAGTACCAGCTGCAGCAGGCGCAAGTAAGTCGCAGTGCGCGCCGTTCACACTTCCCCACCACTGAGTGGGCCTCTATGAAGGACATTTGCCACGTTTTGCGTGCCTTCGATTATTCCACGCGGATGGCGAGTGCAGATGATGCACTAGTTAGCATGACTATCCCCCTTATCTGCCTGCTTGAAAAAAACACTGCAAGCACTAAGGGACGAGGTTTTGGAAGAGGTGGAGGATGAGGAGTCACAAATGCCATCTGCTTCTCTACAGTCTGCGCAACGTGGTTCCTCACAAAGGCCTAGGCAGGGGACACTTTGTGAGGAGGATGAGGAGGAGTCAATGGAGGAGGAAGACATCTGTCCAGAGGGAGGTACACAATGCTCTATTAGTCAGTATCTAGAGCGAGGGTGGGGTGATGCAGAGCAGGCAGAGATCACGCCTCAAGCAGGGGACAGCGTTTCTTGGCCAGTTGTCAGTCTGCAGCACATGGTTGATTTCATGCTGCAGTGCCTGAGAAACGACCGCCGCATCGCCCACATTCTCAACATGGCTGATTATTGGGTGTCCACCCTCCTAGATCCTCGCTACCGGGACAACTTACAAAGCTTCATAACACCGTTGAACCGGGAGCGTAAAATGCGGGACTATGAAGATGCACTGGTGCATTCCATCATGTTCTCCATTCCAACCGAGAGCAGTGCTGCTAGTGCTGTACAAATCAGCTCAGTGCGTCGAGGCAGTGGAGAAAGCTTTGCACAAAGAGGGAGCAGAAGCAGTGCCTCAGCACAAGGCAAGACCAGTATGGCCCAAATGTGGCAAAGTTTTGTGTCCCCGCCGCCACAAATGTCTACACCATCACAGACGGCTCCAGTCAGCAGGAGGGAACGTTTCCGTCAGATGGTGACAGACTACATGTCTTGCCCTCTCAGTGTACTCCCAGACGGCTCTTCCCCCTTCAAGTTTTGGGTCTGTAAGCTGAGCCAGAGCTTAGCCAGTATGCATTGGAGGTGCTAGCTTACCCTGCTGCTAGTGTATTATCGGAACGCGTCTTTAGTGCCGCAGGTGGTGTACTAACAGACCGTCGCATGCGACTATCCTCCGATAACGTTGACCGGCTGTAATGCACACGCCCGGGCTGAGCGGCTTGTGCGTGTGATTCCACTGGACCGTGCCGGAGAGTGAATGCCTGGAGGGGCGTAACTAGGTATTCACCCGATCTGACCAGGGTATAATAACGGCATACGACGCCAGTGCACCAAGGAGGAACCGAGCAGAGGGACCAGGTGCTACTCCAGGACAGACCCCGGACACGGCTGTTGACCCACACAGGGGAATACAGGAACAGACTGGTTAGGCTGGCACACAGACTGGTGGGTATAGGCAGGCACGACTGGTATGCAGGCAGGTGGGTATGCAGGCAGGGGGGTACAGGCAAGCACGGCTAGAGTGCAGTCAGGGAGGCACTAGCAGGTAGGAACACAGGCGGGATAGGACCCAGTACACACTGGGACTCAGGAACAGAACCACAGATGTGGCGGACAAACACAGCAGAGTAAGGCCGCCCAGAGTGGTGAGCGAGAGCAGGGCAAGACGAGACCGCCTGGAGCGGTGAGCGAGAGTAGAGCAGGACGAGGCCGCCTGGAGCAGTGAGCAAGAGTAGAGCAGGACGAGGCCGCCTGGAGCGGTGAGCAAGAGGTCAGAGGTGAGCGAGACTGCCGGAGCAGAGAGCAAGGAGTCAGAGCAGAGCGAGACTGCCGGAGCAGTGAGCAAAGGAGTCAGAGCAGAGCGAGACTGCCGGAGCAGTGAGCAAAGGAGTCAGAGCAAAGCGAGACAGCCGGAGCAGTGAGCAAAGGGTCAGAGCGGAGCGAGACTGCCGGAGCAGTGAGCAAAGGGTCAGAGCGGAGCGAGACTGCCGGAGCAGTGAGCAAAGGGTCAGAGCGGAGCAGTGAGCAAAGGGTCAGAGCGGAGCGAGACTGCCGGAGCAGTGAGCAAAGGGTCAGAGCGGAGCGAGACTGCCGGAGCAGTGAGCAAAGGGTCAGAGCGGAGCGAGACTGCCGGAGCAGTGAGCAAAGGGTCAGAGCGGAGCGAGACTGCCGGAGCGGTGAGCAAAGGGTCAGAGCGGAGCGAGACTGCCGGAGCGGTGAGCAACGGGTCAGAGCGTAGCGAGACTGCCGGAGCAGTGAGCAAAGGGTCAGAGCGGAGCGAGACTGCCGGAACAGTGAGCAAAGGGTCAGAGCGTAGCGAGACTGCCGGAGCAGTGAGCAAAGGGTCAGAGCGGAGCGAGACTGCCGGAACAGTGAGCAAAGGGTCAGAGCGGAGCGAGACTGCCGGAGCAGTGAGCAAAGGGTCAGAGTGGAGCGAGACTGCCGGAGCAGTGAGCAAAGGGTCAGAGCGGAGCAAGACTGCCGGAGCAGTGAGCAAAGGGTCAGAGCGGAGCAAGACTGCCGGAGCAGTGAATAAAGGGTCAGAGCGGAGCAAGACTGCCGGAGCAGTGAGCAAAGGGTCAGAGCAGGCCAGAACCGCCGGAGCGGTGAGCAAGGCAGAGCAGGCTAGAACTGTCGGTGCGGTGAGCAAAGGCAGAGCAGGCTAGAACCGCCGGAGCGGTGAGCAAGGCAGAGCAGGCTAGAACCGCTGGAGCGGTGAGCAAGGCAGAGCAGGCTAGAAACGCCGGAGCGGTGAGCAAGGCAGAGCAGGCTAGAACCACCGGAGTGGTGAGCAAGGCAGAGCAGGCTAGAACCGCCGGAGCGGTGAGCAAGGCAAAGCAGGGGGGACAGGGCTCTGTACACACGGAACAGGCAGGAAGGGAAAGGCAGAACCAGATACCCACAGGGTACTTGCAGTGAAGTAGCCAGTGGACCACAAACTCACAAACGGAAGTACAGAGACAATGAGCAGGAGTTAGGTACGAGTTCAGACTCTGCAGAAAAAGGAAAGGTACGGACATAGAGAAACTCAGGAAACAGGCTAGAAGAGTATACAGACAAGAACTGACACAGTAGCAAGATACAGGAGCGGGTCTAGGTATGCAGCCCCTAGAAGGTGGGAGGAACAGGCTAGGAGCGTGTTCAGACAGGACAGACAAGATACGGGAGCGGGTCTAGGTATGCGACCCCTAGAAGGCGGAACGAACAGGCAAGGAGCGTGTTCAGACAGGACTGGAAATACAGCCTACAAGAAAGGCAAGCAAGCAAACACAGAAAGGGACCTGGCACATTCAGAGTGAAAGAGCACACTGAATGAAACACAATGCTCAGGCAGGGATTCATTGGAGCAGCCGGGTTAAATACCAGGTGACAGACAGCAATAGGCTGAGGACGCACAAGGGGTGTGCCCGCAACAGGTACAAGAAACAGGAAGTGATCGGGCGCCGCCCTTAAGCAGCAGACACAGAGGCAAGCAGACAGCATGGAGAGAAGCCAGGCTAGCAGACTGGACTGGAGACCAAGTGCGCGCTTCTGCACAGTGGGAGATGGACCACTATGCAAGGACGCCGCCAGGTATGTTACACCGGCTTACTTTTCTCAAAATGAACAAGGCCTGGATCTCGCATGAATTTGCCCGTCCTCTTCCAGAATAAATAATTGGTTGGCAACAGTATCCAGGTCTCCTGTTGTGTTCATGTTTCTACCACCTGAACTGTAATCCCTGAGCTCCAATACCGCCAGTTGCTGCTCAGAAGTGCCGTCTGCACAGTAAACGCTTGCTCCAGTGTTATTGGGGTTCAGTAACGTCAGCTGATCCCCAGCTGTGTGTCCGGCAAATTCTCCTGCTCTGTCCACATCCACTGTACTACTGATTTAAAACTTGCTCCAATTACACCTCTGGCTCCTCTGTTGCTAGTATTTACCCTGGGCTCCAATACCGCTAGTTGCTGCTCAGAAGTGCCGTCTGCACAGTCAACGCTTGCTCCAGTGTTATTGGGGTTCAGTAACGTCAGCTGTTCCCCTGCTGTGCGTACTGCAATTTCTCCTGCTCTGTCCACATTCACACTACTACAGATTTTAAAGTTGCTCCAATTACACCTCTGGCTCCTATGTTTTCAGTATTATCCCTGAGCTCCAACACCGCCAGTTGGCGCTCAGAAGTGCTGTCGGCACAGTCAACACTTGCTGCCGTGTTATTGGGGTTCAGTAACGTCTGCTGTTCCCCTGCTGTGCGTACGGCAATTTCTCCTGCTCTGTCCACATTCACACTACTACAGATTTTAAAGTTGCTCCAATTACACCTCTGGCTCCTCTGTTTTCAGTATTATCCCTGAGCTCCAACACCGCCAGTTGGCGCTCAGAAGTGCAGTCTGCACAGTCAACACTTGCTGCCGTGTTATTGGGGTTCAGTAACGTCTGCTGTTCCCCTGCTGTGCGTACGGCAATTTCTCCTGCTCTGTCCACATTCACACTACTACAGATTTTAAAGTTGCTCCAATTACACCTCTGGCTCCTCTGTTTTCAGTATTATCCCTGAGCTCCAACACCGCCAGTTGGCGCTCAGAAGTGCAGTCTGCACAGTCAACACTTGCTGCCGTGTTATTGGGGTTCAGTAACGTCTGCTGTTCCCCTGCTGTGCGCACGACAATTTCTCCTGCTCTGTCCACATTCACACTACTACAGATTTTAAAGTTGCTCCAATTACACCTCTGGCTCCTCTGTTTTCAGTATTATCCCTGAGCTCCAACACCGCCAGTTGGCGCTCAGAAGTGCCGTCTGCACAGTCAACACTTGCTCCAGTGTTATTGGGGTTCAGTAACGTCAGCTGTTCCCCTGCTGTGCGTACGGCAATTTCTCCTGCTCTGTCCACATTCACACTACTACTGATTTTTAACTTGCTCCAATTAGGCCTCTGGCTCCACTCTGTTTCTAGTATTTACCCTGGGTTCCAGCACCGCCAGCTGTTTCCCAGCAGTGTCTTTGGCACGGGTACTCCCTCCCGCCCACCTGGTTCCAACACGCCAGCTGTTTCCGGGTAGCGTCAACGTCACTTTGCCTCCAATGCCTTGTCCTGTCGTGTTGCGGTCGCGTTAGCTGACTCTATGGTGCCTGCAGTTTAGGTGACTCCTATGTGGGCTGCGGGATCTGGCAATGAAGGCTGGTTCCATAGTGCCAATAGGACAAGCACCCCCTGTAGGACTGTGGGTTTTGGTAACTCAGGCCGGCTCGCGGCCTTGCAACTTTTTTTTTCATGGGTACCCTCTGCTACCCATCCGAGTTCCATTACCGTCAGCTGGTTCTCGGCAGTACCTTTGGCTTAGGTGCCTCCTTCTCGGTATCCAAGTTCCACCAATGTCTGCTGGTCCTTGGTAGTGCTTTCTGGCACAGGTACCTCCTGCTTAGTAACCGAGTTCCAGTACCGTCAGCTGGTCCTCAGTAGTTCCATTGGCTCTTGTACATTCTGCTACCCATCCGGGTTCCAGTACCGTCAGCTGGTCCTCAGTAGTTCGATTTGCTCTTGTACCTTCTACTACCCATCCGGGTTCCAGTACCGTCAGCTGGTTCTCGGCAGTGCCTTTGGCTTAGGTGCCTCCTTCTCGGTATCCAAGTTCCACCAACGTCTGCTGGTCCTTGGTAGTGCTTTCTGGCACAGGTATCTCCTACTTAGTAACCGAGTTCCAGTACCGTCAGCTTGTTCTCGGTAGTTCCATTGGCTCTTGTACCTTCTGCTACCCATCCGGGTTCCAGTACCGTCAGCTGGTTCTCGGCAGTGCCTTTGGCTTAGGTGCCTCATTCTCGGTATCCAAGTTCCACCAACGTCTGCTGGTCCTTGGTAGTGCTTTCTGGCACAGGTACCTCCTGCTTAGTAACCGAGTTCCAGTACTGTCAGCTGGTCCTCAGTAGTTCCATTGGCTCTTGTACATTCTGCTACCCATCCAGGTTCCAGTACCGTCAGCTGGTCCTCAGTAGTTCCATTTGCTCTTGTACCTCTACTACCCATCCGGGTTCCAGTACCGTCAGCTGGTTCTCGGCAGTGCCTTTGGCTTAGGTGCCTCCTTCTCGGTATCCAAGTTCTACCAACGTCTGCTGGTCCTTGGTAGTGCTTTCTGGCACAGGTATCTCCTGCTTAGTAACCGAGTTCCAGTACCGTCAGCTGGTCCTCAGTAGTTCCATTGGCTCTTGTACATTCTGCTACCCATCCGGGTTCCAGTACCGTCAGCTGGTCCTCAGTAGTTCCATTTGCTCTTGTACCTTCTACTACCCATCCGGGTTCCAGTACCTTCAGCTGGTTCTCAGCAGTGCCTTTGGCTTAGGTGCCTCCTTCTCGGTATCCAAGTTCCACCAACATCTGCTGGTCCTTGGTAGTGCTTTCTGGCACAGGTACCTCCTGCTTAGTAACCAAGTTCCAGTACCTTCAGCTGGTTCTCGGTAGTTCCATTGGCTCTTGTACCTTCTGCTACCCATCCGGGTTCCAGTACCGTCAGCTGGTTCTCGGCAGTGCCTTTGGCTTAGGTGCCTCCTTCTCGGTATCCAAGTTCCACCAACGTCTGCTGGTCCTTGGTAGTGCTTTCTGGCACAGGTACCTCCTGCTTAGTAACCGAGTTCCAGTACCATCAGCTGGTCCTCGGTAGTTCCATTGGCTCTTGTACCTTCTGCTACCCATCCGGGTTCCAGTACCATCAGCTGGTTCTCGGCAGTTCCTCTGCCTTCTTGTACCTTCTGCTACATTTCCAAGTTCAAGCTTTTTGAAATGGTTCTTGGTAATCACTCTGGATCTCCCTGATGAGGACCCTGAAGACGAGGACCCTTGAGACCACCCCGAAGAAGACGAGGACCCCGAAGACGAGGACCCTGAGGACGATGACCCTGAAGACCAACCCGAAGAAGACGAGGACCCTGAAGATGAGGACCCTGAAGACGAGGACCCTGAAGACCACCCCGAAGAAGACGAGGACCCCGAAGACGAGGACACTGAAGACGAGGACCCTGAAGACCACCCCGAAGAAAACGAGGACCCCGAAGACGACGACCCTGAAGACAACGACCCTGAAGACCACCCCGAAGAAGACGAAGACCCTGAAGATGATGACCCTGAAGACGAGGACCCTGAAGACCACCCCGAAGAAGACGAGGACCCCGAAGACGAGGACCCTGAAGACGAGGACCCCGAAGACGAGGACCCCGAAGACGACGACCCTGAAGACGACGACCCTGAAGACCACCCCGAAGAAGACCAAGAAGATGACCCTGAAGAAGTTGACCAAGAGGACAAAGAACAAGAAGACAACCACCAAGATACAGAAGAACAAGAGACAGAAAACCAAGAAGCAGAAGTACAAGAAGCTGCTGAACAAAAAGCGGAAGAACATTAAGCATAAGACTAAAAATCAGAGCAAAAGATATTATCTAAATTATAAGCAGAAGATGACTAAGCAGTGTATGGGGGTGAGTCCGTTCCTCCTCTTGGTGCCCCTGGAAAAGACCTGCTGCTGCAGGCCAAACTGAACGTGGACAAATCCTGTTGTAAATCTTTTGTGACGGGCAGAACGAAAGGTGTAATGTTCAAACTTTTATAGATAACAACTACAGGAATGCCTGTCACAAATAAGAATATGATGAAGAAGAAGAATATGAAGAAGATGAAGAAGTAGAATATGAAGAAGAAGAAGAATAGTTGAATAAGAAGAATATGAAGAATGTAAAAAAAAGAATAATACGAAGAAGGTGAAGAAGAAGAAGATGAAGAAGGTGAAGAAGAAGTTGATGAAAAAGATGCTGATGCTGAGGATGATGAAGGAGAAAGTGTGGGAGAAGTAAAAAAGAAGGTGAAGAGCATGGTAATAGTGAAACATAAATATCTGACAAAATATAAAAAAACTTAACATAGTCAATATTTCCATAACTCAGAACGTCTTAAAAAAAATATTAATTCCTGCTATTCCATTTGATTGGGCTAAACCTCTATGCCTTTATTGTCTCCCCCACCTCCCCCAATACATTCTACATTATTCTTAGTTGTTTTCCTTCATGTAGAATTAACCTACAAGGAAAGAAAGGGTTTATTTTTATTCCGATATTTCTGTCCCATTGACTTGCATTGGGTTCCGGTATCGGAATCGGCGATATCCGATACTTTTTGGGTATAGGTCCGATCCAATCCGATCCGATATTTCCCGATATTGGAAGGGATCGCTCAACACTAGTGATTACTTCTGTCGGGTTGTTGTGATGCCATTTCCCTGGAAATGAATTGAAAGTGAATGAAGTTGTCATCATGCAAGACCTTAATTTTAACCAAAATGTTTTTGAATATAGGTATTGTCATTAAATTAAAGAAAACTGACTGTCAAACGTTTTGCATGTACTAGTTATTGATCACAACATAGAGAGCAATTCATTGTTTACAATGCCATAACTTAGTATTTTGTAGCATAACCTCTTGCTTTAATTACTGCACCACACATCTTGAGGGATCTTGTTCCATTCTATTTGCAAATCTGCAAACAATTCATATTTATTGCTATGGGTACGAACCCCAACTCATCACCCTAATTCATCCCAAAGGTGCTCTCTAGGGTTTAAATCAGGTCAATGGATTGGCCATTGTAACAGGCGAACATTTTTCTTTGCTAACTAATTTTTGACTAAATTGCATGTGTGCTTAGGATCATTGTCTTGCTGGAATTTTACCATGTATCAGCATTACATTCTCTAGTATATCCTTGTACATGGTAGCATTCATATTTGCATCAATTCTATGCAGAGGGCCAATGGCAGATGCAGAAAGGCCGCCTAAAACCATGACGTTGCCACCACCATGCTTCACTGTAGGTGTTTGGTACCTTACATCATTACATTTTCCATTTGGGCGAAATATATAGTGCTTGCCATCACTACCAAATAGATGGAACTTGGATTCATCCAAACACAACACCTTAGACCATTCTGTCTCTTTCCATTGGCTGTGTTCTTTGGCAAACTCAAGTCGGACCTTCCGGTTCTTTACAGAGATGAAAGGCTTCTTGATTAGAACTCGTGCATTCAACCCTACTGCTCTTAGCCGTCACACCACAGTTTGGCCATTCACCTTGACCCCATATTCTTTGTTCTTTTCGTGTGAAATCTGTACAGCACTTTTATGGACATCAGATAGATACTGACTTTTTCTTAATAATGTGATCAACCCTGGAGGAAGTTTTCCGTGGTCGTCCACATCTAGGTTTGTCAACTGTTCCATAGCCTTCTTTTTTTTTCTTTAATATACAAGACACTTGACTCTGAGAAAAGTTGAATTCCATAGCTACCTTTTTTTGCCGTTTGCCTGACTTCACTCTCAGAATAATAAGCTTCCTGTAGCATACCTGGCGGCGTTCATGCATAAGGCACCATCTCCCACTATGCAAGATCACAAACTTGTTCATCAGTCCAGTCTGCTAGCCTGGCTTCTTTCCATGCTGTCTGTTTGTCTCTGTTCTGACTGCTTAGGGCGGTGGCCCGGTCACTTCCTGTTTCTTGTAGCTGCTGTGGGCACACCCCTAATGCATCCTCAGCCTATTGCCGTCAGTCACTGGATATTTAAACCAGCTTCACCTGGTAGCTGATGCCTGAGCAACGCTATCATTCAGTGTGCTGCCTTACTCTGAATGTGCCAGGTCCTGTTCTTGTCTGTTTTCACCACTCTGGGGACTGTATTCCCAGACTGGCTCCTGTATCTCCTTCAGTAGCAGTTCCTGTCTGAACTGTATCCTAGCCTGTTCGTCCCGCCTTCTAGGGGCCGCATACCTAGACCTGTTGTCTGTGTTTTCTTGCCTGTCTGTCCGCCTTCCTGGAAGCTGTATTTCCAGGCTAGTCTGAACACGCTCCTAGCCTGTCCTGTCTGAACTGTCTCCTAACCTGCTTCCTGTTTTTCTCTATGTCCATACCTTTCCTTTCTCCTGCATTGTCTGAACCAGCACTTGGCTTTACCTTGGCTCGTTCCTGTATTTTGTTGCAGTAACAGTTCCTGTCTGAACTGTCTCCTAACCTGCTTCCTGTTTTTTCTATGTCCGTACCTTCCCTTTTTCTGCAGAGTCTGAACCTGCACCTAACTCCTACTGTGGTGTGGGTCAACAGCCGTGTTCGGGGTCTAACATGGAGTCGCACCTGGTCCCCCTGCTCGGTTCCTTCCTGGTGCACAGGCGTCGTATGCCGTCGTGCGACCTTGGTCGGATCGGGTAGATACTTAGTTACGCCCCTCCAGGCACTCTCCGGTTCATGGTCCAGTGGAACCACTAAACACGCACACGCCAGTCAGTCCGGGCGTGTGCATAACAGTTTGCTCAGGCCATGGTTCCCGTTGAGCCCCACGGCCCTTCGCTCTCAGAGACATTTTGAATCCATGTCCAGCGAATACGTGCATTAAAAATAAATAAATATTTTTTTTTTCTCTAGCTATGGCCCAGGTGATGTACGCACCAGTCCAAATGGAGCTTTCTGCACCCGTTCCTGCGGATCCGCCACGGTACTATGAAGATCCTAAACAAAGCCATGCGTTTGTGGAGCAATGCATGCTGCATTTCAAGTTCTACCCTCTCTATTTCCCTACCGAGTGGTCTAAAGTGGCATTTATGTTCTCCTACCTAGCGGGTGATGCCTTGAAATGGGTCACCACCCTATGGGAAGCATGGGATCCTATCGTCCTTGACCTGCAGGCCTTCCTGGTGGCCTTTCTAATGGTCTTCGACGACCCTAATTCGGGGGACTCTGCTGAAGCTGCCCTTCCCAGTGTCCCAGAGCAGCCCCAATGGGTGATGTGTGTCGGTAGCTCACCAGTTCTCCTGCCCTAAGAGACTGCTGCCCACCCAGAAACCAGACTGAAGATGATCCCTAAGCAGGAACTCTCCATCTTTAATGAATCTGGCGATACTTCCATCGAGGCGGAGGATACTTCCAAGTCTCTGCACCCCTCTGACCAGGCGGAGGACCTCCAGTTGCCTCCTGAATCCTACGGGATACCACCTGATGGCAAATGGAGAGAGACTTTCCTAAACCCGGTACCCGATACTTCGCCTGCACCGTCCAGTGAGCTTGACAAAGGGTGCTTCAAAGCAGTGGTTTCCCCGAGTCCCTGCACCCCTTCAACCTGGTGGAGGACCCCCTGTTGTCTCCTGAATCCTCTGGGGTACCACCTGATGGCAAATGCAGAGAGACTTTCCTACACCCGGTACCCGATACTTCGCCCGCTCTGTCCAGTGAGCTTGTCAACGGGTACCTCAAAGCAGTGGTTACCCCCGAGTCTCTGCACCCCTCCAACCAGGCGGAGGACCTCCAGTTGTCTCCTGAACCCTCTGGGATGCTACCTGATAGCAAATGGACAAAGACTTTCTTACACCCTATACCTGGTGCTTCGCCCACTTCATCCAGTGAGCTGGACCAAGTGCTGTCCGAAGCAATGGTTACCCCTGAGGCTCTGCACCCCTCCAACCAGCCGGAGGACCTCCAGTTGTCTCCTGAATCCACCGGGGTGCTATCTGAAAATAAATGGAGAGAGAGTTCTCTGTGTGCTGTTCCCGGTACTTCACCCAATTCATCTGTTGCTGAGGATGGCTTGATGGGAGGAAGCATCCTAGTTACCAAGATAATGAGACCAGGTTCATTTCCTCTGGTGGACAGAAGAGGTAGTCCTCTTAAAGAGAAGGATTGGCCTCCAAATTCTCTGCGGAACATCCTTGCAGGCTTGAAGAAGAGGGGGCGTAAAGGGGGGGGGTACTGTAGCATACCTGGCGGCGTTCATGCATAGGGCACCATCTCCCACTATGCAAGATCACAAACTTGTTCATCAGTCCAGTCTGCTAGCCTGGCTTCTTTCCATGCTGTCTGTTTGTCTCTGTTCTGACTGCTTAGGGCGGCGGCCTGGTCACTTCCTGTTTCTTGTAGCTGCTGTGGGCACACCCCTAATGCGTCCTCAGCCTATTGCCGTCAGTCACTGGATATTTAAACCAGCTTCACCTGGTAGCTGATGCCTGAGCAACGCTATCATTCAGTGTGCTGCCTTACTCTGAATGTGCCAGGTCCTGTTCTTGTCTGTTTTCACCACTCTGGGGACTGTATTCCCAGACTGGCTCCTGTATCTCCTTCAGTAGCAGTTCCTGTCTGAACTGTATCCTAGCCTGTTCGTCCCGCCTTCTAGGGGCCGCATACCTAGACCTGTTGTCTGCGTTTTCTTGCCTGTCTGTCCACCTTCCTGGAGGCTGTATTTCCAGGCCAGTCTGAACACGCTCCTAGCCTGTTCGTTCCGCCTTTTCTGGGGGCCACATACCCAGACTCGCTCGTGTATCTCGCTGCAGTTTCAGTTTCTGTCTGAACACTCAGTTCCTGTCTGAACTGTCTCCTAACCTGCTTCCTGTTTTTCTCTATGTCCGTACCTTCCCTTTCTCCTGCATTGTCTGAACCAGCACTTGGCTTTACCTTGGCTCGTTCCTGTATTTTGTTGCAGTAACAGTTCCTGTCTGGACTGTCTCCTAACCTGCTTCCTGTTTTTCTCTATGTCCGCACCTTCCCTTTTTCTGCAGAGTCTGAACCTGCACCTAACTCCTACTCGTTGTCGCTGTACTTCCGTTTGTGAGTTTAGAGTCCACTCGCTACTTCATTGCAAGTATCTTGTGTGTATCTGGTTCTGCCTTTCCCTTCCAGTCTGTTCCGTGTGAACAGAGCCCTGTCTCCTCTGCTCTACCTTGCTCACCGCTCCAGGTGGTCTCGCTCTGCTCTGCCTTTGCTCACCGCTCCAGGCGGTCTCGCTCTGCTCTGCCTTTGATCACCGCTCCAGGCGGTCTCGCTCTGCTCTGCCTTTGCTCACCGCTCCAGGCGGTCTCGCTCTGCTCTGCCTTTACTCACCGCTCCAGGCGGTCTCGCTCTGCTCTGCCTTTGCTCACCCCTCCAGGCGGTCTCGCTCTGCTCTGCTCTTGTTCACCAGTCCGGTGGTCTCGCTCTGCTCTGCTTGTCTACAGCATCTGCGGTTCTGTTCCTGAGTCCCAGTCTGTACTGCACCTTATCCAGTCTGTGCTCCAACCTGCTAGTGCCTCTCTGTCGGCAATCCAGCCGTGCTTGCCAGTACCCCCTGCCTGCATACCAGTCGTGCTTACCAGTGCCCGCCTGTCTGCATACCAGCTGTGCCTGCCTATACCCACCAGTCAGTGTGCCAGCCTAACCTGCCTATTCCCCGGTGTGGGTCAACAGCCATGTCCGGGGTCTGACCTGGAGTCGCACCTGGTCCCTCTGCTCGGTTCCTCCCTGGTGCACAGGCGTCGTATGCCGTCGTGCGACCTTGCTCGGATCGGGTAGATACTTAGTTACACCCCTCCAGGCACTCTCCGGTTCATGGTCCAGTGGAATCACTAAACACGCACACGCCAGTCAGTCCGGGCGTGTGCATAACACTTCCAGACATCTGGTGATAAATTTGTCTTTGTCTTTGTCCAATGTTTTAACCTAAAAACACACACATTTAAAAAAAAATTAGGCAAAATTCGACTACCCGTGACAAAATATCTGAAAAAAACCTGGTTCCGGTTTACTAAAATCACCAGGAAAATGGCATCACAACAACCAGACAGAAGTGATCACACTTTAAAAAATTCAAAACTTTTGGTTGCTACAGTATATACTATTTATAGAATTGAAATGTTAATTCAAAAGCGCAATACTTAGTTCTATGAAGCATGCCTAATGTCTGCTCTACAGGTTGTCATATGACCAACATGTAATAAGGCATTAAAAGTGTTTTAATCAATAGACTTTGCAATAATAATAACTTCCAAAATTGAATGTATTTAAATAAAATGTTCCTGTGCTGAGATAATCTTATAAATGTGCCCCTGCTGTGTACTGTGTAATGGCTGTGTCTGACTGTGCAGGAACATGGTCTGATCATACTACCGCTACTGGGCAGGGGAGGAAAGAAAAAAGTATACAGACATTACAGCAGGGGATCACAGCTGATTACTTCTTTGAAGTAAAACGTTGTTCAAAATCAGGCAGTGAAATGTTTTACCTCACAAAAAGAATCATCTGTGATCCCATGCTGTAATGTCTGTATACTCTTTTGCTTCCTCCCCTGCCCAGAAGATGTGGTATGATCAGACCATGTTCCTGTACAGTCAGACGCAGTCATTACACAGTACACAGCAGGGGCACATTTATAAGATTATCTCAGCACAGGAACATTTTATTTAAACAAATCCAATTGTGGAAGTTATTATTATTCCAAGATCTATTGATTAAAATGAACCTTTGTTCATGGGAAAACCTCTTTGAGTTCATATTTTCCTTCTTTTTCAATCTCTAAATTTCTGGGTAGAATAATTAACTGTGCTCCCAGAAAGCGACCATTGAGGACAAGAAACAAAAAAATTTCCATAAGAATTCACAGGGAAATTTGCAGTAACAAATTACATCAAATCATGTTTCCCTGTGAAAATCTGCTGTGTGTAAAATACAAAAAATAAATATTTCTACTTCCCCTGGCGCTTCTGTAGCTCCTTTACCTGGTTACTTACCAGTTGTTGTATAAACCAACTGGTCAAAAGATAGGGATGCTCAGAATTTCTAATCAGGCATAAATGGATTTACTAACCGAGACAAGCCCATGATAATTCTTATGTAAGAATTTTTGTAGGTTGTTATCAAGATTCACAGGTACATGTAGAGAAATGACATGAGCCCCTTCTGTATGAATGGCTTCTTATTCTTTCTTTTTTGGCCACGAACATAATAATACTGAAATAAAGATAATTTTCTTTGTGGCATAAATAACCATTTATAGTGCCAAACATGGTTACGATTCCTAGTGTCAGCCCTATATACCAGCTTTAGTGTCATTCCTGTATACCAGCTTTAGGCCACGTTCACATGTTCAGTATTTGGTCAGTATTTTACATCAGTCTTTGTAAGCCAAAACCAGGAGAGGGTGAAAAATGCAGAAGTGGAGGTGACATGCTTCTATTATACTATTCATCTGATTGCTTCAATCCTTATTTTGGCTTACAGATACTAATGTAAAATACTGACTAAATACTGAACATGTGAATGTGGCCTTAATGTCAGCCCTGTATGCCAGCTTTAGCTCAGTCCCACTTTAAATCCTACTACCTAAAACATACTGTTCCCATAAATATCCCCACTCTTGGCTTCAAAGTAGAGAATGGCGGAGAGCCAACCTGATCCCAGATATATGGAGTTAGCTTATCTCCATAGGTGTTTCATCATATATGTGTCTATATGCTAACACCTTAGCAACAGCACATTTAGATCAGTGTGGAAAAATTCAATTTTTCAAATTTAACATGTCACTTTATGTGGTAATAACCTTGGAATTCTAAATATCCCAGAGATTCTGCTTTTTTCAAGACACATTATACTTTGTTAGTGGTAAATTTAGGTTGATATGCTTTGCATTTAGTTCTGAAAATATCTAAAAGTTTATGTGAATTTACAAAAATTAGTAATTTTCAAACTTCTACCCCTTTACGACCAATGACGGACATAGCACGTCATGAGCGGGTGTCAGTTCCCGCATCATGATGTAGATAAATTCCCAAAGGGGTATAATTTCCAAAATATGGGTCACTTGAGGGGGATTCAGCTGTTCTATCTCTCAGGGGCTCTTTATATGGAGTCCACATACTATTTTAGGAAAATCTGCGCTTCAACAGGCAAATAGCGCTCTGTCCCTCCTGAGTCTCGCCGTATGGCTAACCAGTACTATATAGCCACATATGGTGTATGTCTACATTGAGCAGAAATTGTGGGATAAATTTTGGTGCCATTGTTACCCATTTCCCAGTGTGAAAATCTAAAATCTGGGGCGAAAACAATATTTTGGTGGTAAAAATGTAATTATTTTTTCCTCACTGCCCAATGGTATAAAATTATGTGACCCACCTGTGGTGTAAATATGATCACTGCACCCCTAGATGAATTCATTGAGAGGTGTAGTTTGTAAAATGGGGTCTCTTATGGGGGGTTCTGCTGTTCTGGCACCTCAGGGGCTCTGCCAATGTGACATGGCACCCTCAAACTAATCCAGCAAAATCTGAACTCCAATATGGCGCTTCCCTTCTGAGCTTTGCACTGTGCCTCAAAAATTGTTTTCGACCACATCTGTGGTATCGGCGTACTCAGGAGAAATTACACAACAAACTGTGGGGTTCATTTTCTCCTGCTAACCTCGTGGAAATGAAAAACATTGAGGCTAAAGCAACAATCTTTTGGGAAAATTTTTTTTTTTCATTTTTACAGATCAACGTAAAATTCTGTGCAGCACTTGTGGTTTCAAGGTGCTCACCACATGTCTAGTTAAATTCTTTGAGGGGTCAAGTTTCCAAAATGGTGTCCCTTGTGGGGGGTTTCCACTGTATAGGCACATCAGGGGCTCTCCAAATATGAAATGAAATCCGCAGAGCATTCCATCAAAGTCTGTGTTCCAAAACGTCACTCCTTCCTTTCTGAGCCCTGCCGTGTGGGCAAACAGCAGTGTTCCCCTATACATGGGGTATCTGCGTACTCAGGAGAAGTTGCACAACAAATTTTGTGGTCTATTTTCTCTTATTACTCTTGTGAAAATAAAAAAATTGGGGCTAAAAAAATTTTTGTGGGAAAAATGATTTTTTTTTTCATTTTCACAGCTCTGTGAAGCACCTGGGGGTTCAAAGTGCTCACCACACATCTACATAAGTTCCCTGAGGGGTCTAGTTTCTAAAATGGTGTCACTTGTGGGGGGTTTCCACTGTTTAGGCACATCAGAGGCTTTACAAACGCGACATAGCGTCCGCAAATTTTACATTTCAAGCAAATTTTACATTTAAAAAGTCAAATGGGGCTCCTTCCCTTCCGAGCCCTGCCATGCGTCCAAACAGTGGTTTTCCCCCACATACAGTACAGACCAAAAGTTTGGATACACCTTCTCATTTAAAGATTTTTCTGTATTTTCATGACTATGAAAATTGTACATTCACACTGAAGGCATCAAAACTATGAATTAACACATGTGGAATTATATACTTAACAAAAAAGTGTGAAACAACTGAAAATGTGTCTTATATTCTAGGTTCTTCAAAGTAGCCACCTTTTGCTTTGATGACTGCTTTGCACACTCTTTGCATTCTCTTGATGAGCTTCAAGAGGTAGTCACCGGAAATGGTCTTCCAACAACCTTGAAGGAGTTCCCAGAGATGCTTAGCACTTGTTGGCCCTTTTGCCTTCACTCTGCGGTCCAGCTCACCCCAAACCATCTCGATTGGGTTCAGGTCTGGTGACTGCAGAGGCCAGGTCATCTGGCGTAGCACCCCATCACTCTCCTTCTTGGTCAAATAGCGCTTACACAGCCTGGAGGTGTGTTTGGGGTCATTGTCCTGTTGAAAAATAAATGATGGTCCAACTAAATGCTAACCGGATGGAATAGCATGCCGCTGCAAGATGCTGTGGTAGCCATGCTGGTTCAGTACTTCAATTTTGAATAAATCCCCAACAGTGTCACCAGCAAAGGACACCCACACCATCACACCTCCTCCTCCATGCTTCACAGTGGGAACCAGGCATGTAGAGTCCATCCGTTCACCTTTTCTGTGTCACACAAAGACACGGTGGTTGGAACCAAAAAAATCTAATTTGGACTCATCAGACCAAAGCACAGATTTCCACTGGTCTAATGTCCATTCCTTGTGTTCTTTAGCGCAAACAAGTCTCTTCTGCTTGTTGCCTATCCTTAGCAGTGGTTTCCTAGCAGCTATTTTACCATGAAGGCCTGCTGCACAAAGTCTCCTCTTAACAGTTGTTGTAGAGATGTGTCTGCTGCTAGAACTCTGTGTGGCATTGACCTGGTCTCTAATCTGAGCTGCTGTTAACCTGCGATTTCTGAGGCTGGTGACTCGGATAAACTTATCCTCAGAAGCAGAGGTGACTCTTGGTCTTCCTTTCCTGGGGCAGTCCTCATGTGAGCCAGTTTCTTTGTAGCGCTTGATGGTTTTTGCAACTGCACTTGGGGACACTTTCAAAGTTTTCTCAATTTTTTGGACTGACTGACCTTCATTTCTTAAAGTAATGATGGCCACTCATTTTTCTTTACTTAGATGCTTTTTTCTTGCCATAATACAAATTCTAACAGTCTATTCAGTAGGACTATCAGCTGTGTATCCACCTGACTTCTGCACAACACAACTGATGGTCCCAACCCCATTTATAAGGCAAGAAATCCCACTTATTAAACCTGACAGGGCACAGCTGTGAAGTGAAAACCATTTCCGGTGACTACCTCTTGAAGCTCATCAAGAGAATGCCAAGAGTGTGCAAAGCAGTCATCAAAGCAAAAGGTGGCTACTTTGAAGAACCTAGAATATAAGACATATTTTCAGTTGTTTCACACTGTTTTTGTTAAGTATATAATTCCACATGTGTTAATTTATAGTTTTGATGCCTTCAGTGTGAATGTACAATTTTCAAAGTCATGAAAATACAGAAAAATCTTTAAATGAGAAGGTGTGTCCAAACTTTTGGTCTGTACTGTATGTTGTATCGGCGTGCTCAGGAGAAATTGCACAACACATTTTGGGGTCCATTTTCTGCTGTTACCCTTGTGAAAGTAAAAACAATTGAGTCTAAAGTAACATTTTTGTGAACAAAAGTTAAATGTTTATTTTTTCCTTCCACATTACATTCATTCCTGTGAAGTACTTGAAGGGTTGATAAACTTATTGAATGTGCTTTTGAGTACCTTGAGGGGTGCAGTTTTTAGAATGGTATCTCTTTTGGGTATTTTCTTTCATTTAGGCCCCCAAACCCACTTCAAATGGGGTCCCTAAAAAATGGTTTTGTTAATTTTGTTGGAAAAATGAGAAATTGATGGTCAACTTTTAACCCTTATAACTTCCTAACAAAAAAAAAATTGTGCTGATAGAAAGTAGATATGTGGGAAATGTTATTTATCAACTATTTTGTGTGCCATAACTCTGATTTAAGGGCATAAAAATTCAACGTTTGAAAATTGCTAAATTTTCAAAATTTTTGCCAAATTTCCATTTTTTTTACAAGTAAATGCCAGTCATATTGAACAAATTTTATCACTATCATGAAGTACAATATGTCACAAAAAAAGCTTCTCAGAATCAGTATGATTCACTGAAGCATTTTGGGGGGTGAAGTGGTTAAATAATTCCCACCACTAACTACTATATCTAGTGGAGGTAAAAAATCTAGCTATTGTAAGTGCAGTTACTCTCTGTTGATTAGAGCATTATATGCAGACTCTATTATGCTTAATTGGCCTTAACTTTTGATTTAATGTCTTAAAAAATGACGTATTAAAATGGGGTGTGACTAGTTCAGCTCATTGTTTGCTGAAGTCTAGACTGAAATTCACCGAGCAGATCATTAATAGTAATTTAATAGCATAGATGAAAGTGTATTTAATTTCTTTAATGGACAGTTCAGGCACAACACTTTGAAATACCAGAAGGAATTGAAAGCATAAAATGAGCTTAGTGGCTTATCTGTCTATAAATGCATGTGTCAAATCAGTTTTATTCATTGATCATCCAACAAATTAGATGCCTATAAAGTGGGCAATGCCAATATAGCTTAATGTCCAGCAGAGAGTATTTAATATTTAATCTGTGTGATTACAGAATACTTTTCTGTATGATGCCATTGAAGGAATTAAACGTTATTTCTACGGCGATGAGAAGATACTCTTTCTCTGTTGAAATCTTTGCATCTTGAGTGAATTGATTTAGATGAAAAAATACAGATATTTATGGGGGAACGTTTAGCTACAAAGTATCGACCTCTATTTCCATGCAGATACTTTTCCTGCTACCACTTTAGAATATATTGGGCAGGCGAACACTGTGCATTAGTCGTGAACAGATCGTTTGAAATTTGAATTTGCAGATTTCTCCTAATTTTCCCTAAAAATTAAATTTGCCATAAATCTAAATTTGCACAAATCTCAATACTGGAAATCTTATAATACAAATGGGGGAGAGGAGAGAGATTCTAGATGATTATAACAGCTTACACTTTACAGGTAAGAGAAAAAGGACCTCACTGACCATAATTGCTTACACTCTACAGAAGACAAAAAGAGAGAGAAGACCTTGCTGACGATAGGAGCTTACATTCTACAGGAGCGAAATAGAGAAAGGACCTTGCTGACCATAAGAGCTTACACTTTACAGGAGATAGAAATAGAGAGAAACAACCCAGCCAGACATAAGAGCTTACTCTCTATAAGAGAGAGAAAGAGAGCGACAACAAACCTTGCCATAACAGTTTACACGCTACAAAAGAGATAAAAGAGACTGATCATAAGTAGTGTTGAGCGAACATGCTCGACACTGCTCGGTACTCGCCCGAGCATCACGCTACTCGGGATGTTCGACGAGCACCGAGCATTTCCGGGTTACTCGGGCGGGAGCTCGGGTCTCCGCCCTGCATGTTTGGCGCTCTTTACAGAGCCAATGAACATGCAGGGATTGCCAGCCAGTCACTGTAATGCCGCAGCCATGTTGTTTGTGGGCATTACAGTGATTGGCTGGCCGCACAGCGTCACCTCGAGTATTTAAAACCGGGCGCCGCCATCTTGGACACAGTCGCTCCGGATCAGACAGTGTAGGGACAGCGCTGCTGATTTAGGGAGAGATATATCCTGCAAAATAGTTAGTGTAGGGTCTGTAAAGGCTGCCAGATCAAACAAACAGTCCTTCTCAGGACTAATATCCATCCCAGGTATATCAGGCAGGCAGGCAGGCAGGCTGTATAGGAGACACAGTGGTTATACCAGCAAACGCTGCATTACAGTCCTGTGTGCTGCTCCTGTTGCTGAAATTGCTGGACTTAGCTCCAGGTCCCGGGGGCCAGGAAAAATCCTTTTTTTTTATCTAAATCCTCTTTTTTTTTTCCTCCTTCACAATGTACAAATACCCATCTTATTAACCTTTTGGTGCCCCCCCCCAAAAAAAAAAAGTGTGCCTCTGATTTTTCAGACACAAATTTATCTGTTGAAAATAGTCTGGTGTAGGCCAGAGAAATAGAAGTGTGGTTTTGCAGTTCTATGGGCCATTTGTATCTAAAAAAAACAGTTTGAGTGTGTCGCTCACTGTTCAGCCGCAAATATATATATATTTAAAAAGCTTGGTATACACCAGTAAATTATTACTGTGGTTTTGATGTTCCACGGTAAAACATCTCTATTATCCTGTTTTTGGCATTTTTTGCTGTATAAAAATGATAATAGTGTCTCCCTGATTTTTCAGACACAAATATATCTGTTGAAAATAGTCTGGTGTAGGCCAGAGAGACAGAAGAGTGCTTTTGCTGTTCCACGGTAAAAAATCTCAAATCTCTATTATCCTGCTTTTTGCATTTTTTGCTGTAAAAAAAAAAAAAATAGTGTCTCCCTGATTTTTCAGACACAAATATATCTGTTGAAAATAGTCTGGTGTAGGCCCGAGAAATACAAGTGTGGTTTTGCAGTTCCACGGTACAAACCTCTGTATTATCCACTTTTGGGACATTTGTATCTAAAAAAAACAGTTTGAGTGTGTCGCTCACTGTTCAGCCGCAAATATATATATATTTTAAAAAGCCTGGTATACACCGGTAAATTATTACCGTGGTTTTGATGTTCCACGGTAAAACATCTCTATTATCCTGTTTTTGGAATTTTTTGCTGTATAAAAATAATAATAGTGTCTCCCTGATTTTTCAGACACAAATATATCTGTTGAAAATAGTCTGGTGTAGGCCAGAGAGACAGAAGTGTGCTTTTGCTGTTCCACGGTAAAAAATCTCTATTATCCTGCTTTTTGCATTTTTTGCTGTAAAAAAAAAAAAAATAGTGTCTCCCTGATTTTTCAGACACAAGTATATCTGTTGAAAATAGTCTGGTGTAGGCCCGAGAAATACAAGTGTGGTTTTGCAGTTCCACGGTACAAACCTCTGTATTATCCACTTTTGGGACATTTGTATCTAAAAAAAACAGTTTGAGTGTGTCGTTCACTGTTCAGCCGCAAATATATATATATATTTTAAAAAGCCTGGTATACACCAGTAAATTATATTACTGTGGTTTTGATGTTCCACGGTAAAACATCTCTATTATCCTGTTTTTGGCATTTTTTGCTGTATAAAAATAATAATAGTGTCTCCCTGATTTTTCAGACACAAATATATCTGTTGAAAATAGTCTGGTGTAGGCCAGAGAGACAGAAGTGTGCTTTTGCTGTTCCACGGTAAAAAATCTCTATTATCCTGCTTTTTGCATTTTTTGCTGTAAAAAAAAAAAAAATATTGTCTCCCTGATTTTTCAGACACAAATATATCTGTTGAAAATAGTCTGGTGTAGGCCCGAGAAATACAAGTGTGGTTTTGCAGTTCCACGGTACAAACCTCTGTATTATCCACTTTTGGGCCATTTGTATCTAAAAAAAACAGTTTGAGTGTGTCGCTCACTGTTCAGCCGCAAATATATATATATTTTAAAAAGCCTGGTATACACCAGTAAATTATTACTGTGGTTTTGATGTTCCACGGTAAAACATCTCTATTATCCTGTTTTTGGCATTTTTGCTGTATAAAAATAATAATAGTGTCTCCCTGATTTTTCAGACACAAATATATCTGTTGAAAATAGTCTGGTGTAGGCCAGAGAGACAGAAGTGTGCTTTTGCTGTTCCACGGTAAAAAATCTCTATTATCCTGCTTTTTGCATTTTTTGCTGTAAAAAAAAAAAAAAAATAGTGTCTCCCTGATTTTTCAGACACAAATATATCTGTTGAAAATAGTCTGGTGTAGGCCCGAGAAATACAAGTGTGGTTTTGCAGTTCCACGGTACAAACCTCTGTATTATCCACTTTTGGGCCATTTGTATCTAAAAAAAACAGTTTGAGTGTGTCGCTCACTGTTCAGCCGCAAATATATATATATTTTAAAAAGCCAGGTATACACCAGTAAATTATTACTGTGGTTTTGATGTTCCACGGTAAAACATCTCTATTATCCTGTTTTTGGCATTTTTTGCTGTATAAAAATAATAATAGTGTCTCCCTGATTTTTCAGACACAAATATATCTGTTGAAAATAGTCTGGTGTAGGCCAGAGAGACAGAAGTGTGCTTTTGCTGTTCCACGGTAAAAAATCTCTATTATCCTGCTTTTTGCATTTTTTGCTGTAAAAAAAAAAAATAGTATCTCCCTGATTTTTCAGACACAAATATATCTGTTGAAAATAGTCTGGTGTAGGCCCGAGAAATACAAGTGTGGTTTTGCAGTTCCACGGTACAAACCTCTGTATTATCCACTTTTGGGCCATTTTTATCTAAAAAAAACAGTTTGAGTGTGTCGCTCACTGTTCAGCCGCAAATATATATATATTTTAAAAAGCCTGGTATACACCAGTAAATTATAACTGTGGTTTTGCTGTTCCACGGTAAAAAATCTCTATTATTCAGGTTTTGGTAGTTTTTTCCGTAAAGAAAAACAGTAGTGTCTCCTGACTGTTGTGTCACAAAATTATATCTGTTGAAAATAGTCTTGTGTAGGCCCGACATCCCAGTGTGGTTTCGCAGTTCCACGGGTCAAATCGCTGTACTATCCAGTTTTGGGCCTTTGGTATCTAAAAAAAAAGCAGTTTGAGTTTGTCGCTCACTGTTCAGCCGCAAATATCTCTATTTAAAAAAGTGTGGTATACCCCAGTAAACAATAACTGTGGTTTTCCTCTTCCACGGTTCTAATCTACTCTTTATTACCCTTTTTCCATTGATAGTGCAAGTGTAAGCTATTTTACTTAATTTATGATGGGCAAGGAGCGTGGCAAGGGACGTGGAAGTGGACGTTCTGGTGATGGTTCGTGCAGAGTACGGGGCCGTGGCCAAGGTGAAAATGTGCCACAACCAACAGCCACATCTTCTCGCTCCCACTTCTTGACCAAATTACTAGGGAAGCACAGAACAACACCAGTATTGAGAACTGATCAGTGTGAACAGGTTATTAATTGGATAGCAGACAATACTTCCAGTTACCTGGGCACCACCACCTCCGGTCTGTCTTCCACACGGTCAACTCTTAGTAGCCGTGAGTCTCGACCGCATACTCCTCCTCACCCTGATACTCCTTCCTCCCACCATGCCGAGTATCGTCAGACAGCAAGTGATCCCATACTTGGACACTCTGAAGAGCTGTTCACTGGTCCATTTCCATATTTGGGCCCCTCGCCTGATACGCTTGAAGTGGTGGAAGAGGAGATCCCATGTTGCGATGCCCAAATATTTGAACAGCCACGGCCACAGGAAGTCGACGTTGGCAATCTGTCACAAGAGGTGGACGATGACGAGACACAATTGCCAGGAAGTGAGGAGGAGGATCGTGGTGCGCAAGTGGAAGAGGAGGAGGTGGTGGATGATCTAGTAACTGACCCAACGTGGAAGGAGGACATGCAGAGTGAGGCCAGCAGCACACAGGGGGAGGGAGGCAGAGTACCCCAACAGGCAGGAAGAAGCAGTGTGGTGGTCGCAGACAGAAGGCAGGCAACCGTTCCCCGTAACACCAACACGAGGGACATTGCCAGTACAAGCGGTAGGTCTTCCAGAGTCTGGAATTTTTTTAAAGACTCTGCTGATAACCCCAAAAAGGCCATATGTTCCACCTGCCATGCCAGCATTAGCAGGGGTGACAAAACTACCAGCCTGACCACCACCAGCATGATCAGGCACATGGCAGCAAAGCACCCGACTTTGTGGGGCGAAACCCAGGGTCCACGACCAGTGTCAGCGGGTGTCACCACTGCTTCTTCCACTGTTGTGCGTGCAATAGAACACCCTGTTGTGTGTGCAAGGCAATCCCCTGTCCATACTGCATGTAAAGATGCCCCCTCCTCTCAGTCTTCACTTGTTATGGCAGTTTCTCAAGAAACAGCATCAACGTCCACGTCCACGTCCCACCGCAGCGTTCAATTGTCCATATCCCAGACCTTTGAACGAAAGCGGAAATTCGCAGCTAACGCCCCACAGGCCACAGTCCTAAATTCGCACATTTCACGACTGCTTGCATTGGAAATGCTGCCTTTTAGGCTGGTGGAGACGGAATCCTTCCGCAATCTTATGGCGGTGGCCGTCCCTCGGTACTCGGTCCCCAGCCGACACTATTTTGCCCGGTGTGCCATCCTCGCACTACACAAGCACGTGTCCCAAAGCATCTGCCGTGCCCTCAACAACGCAGTTACTGGGAGAGTCCACCTGACAACGGACACGTGGACAAGTGCTTGTGGCCAGGGACGGTACATCTCTCTGACGGCACACTGGGTAAACATAGTGGAAGCCGGGAACCAGTCGGACCTTGGGACGGAACACATCCTCCCCACACCGAGGATTGCGGGCCCTATGTCAGTCAGAGTTGCCCCCACAGTGTACAGCTCCTGCGCATCCTCCTCCTCCTCATGTTCAGCCTCCTTCTCAGATATCACCACATCAGTTACAAGCTGGAAGCATTGCAGTACTGCCTCCGCCAAGCGGCAACAGGCTGTGCTGAAACTCATAAGCTTAGGTGATAAACCTCACACTGCTTGTGAGTTGTGGACAGCTGTGAAACAGCAGGCAGATCTGTGGCTGAGACCGCTGAACCTACATCCCGGCATGGTCGTGTGTGACAATGGCCGTAACCTGGTGGCGGCTCTGAGGCGAGGTGAGATCACACACGTACCATGCCTGGCTCATGTGCTTAACCTCGTGGTTCAGCGGTTTATTAAATCGTACCCCGAGTTGCCAGATCTGCTCGTGAAAGTACGCCGCCTGTCAGCTCATTTTCGCAAGTCGGCTACAGCTTCCGCCGCCCTTGCTGTGTTGCAGCAGCGTTTGCAGCTTCCGGCACACCGACTGGTGTGTGATGTCCCCACATGTTGGAACTCTACCCTCCACATGTTGCAAAGGATTTGTGAACAGAAGAGAGCAGTTGTGGAGTACCAGCTGCAACAAGGCCGTCGATATTCAGGTCAGACTCCACACATAAGACCTCAGGAGTGGACCTGGATGTCTGACATATGTACCATCCTGACAAACTTTGAGGAGGCCACCAAGATGGTGAGTGGCGATGACGCCATCATTAGTGTCAGCATCCCACTTGTCTGTCTTTTGCAACGCTCACTGCAGAGAATTAAAGAGGAAGCATTGCAGCCAGAGTATGATGAGATGGATCAAGAAGCCGTAGTGGGCGATTACACACAGCCCAGCCTCATCTCATCCCAACGTGCATTGGGGGACAATGAGGGAGAGGAGGAGGAGGAGGAGGAAGAACAGGAGCTGCTATCATGCGTTGTAGATGGTAGTACCTGTACAAGTGTCATACCGTCGGTTCAGCGTGGGTGGCCTGAGGACAGGGGGGAGGAGGAAGAGGAGGAGGAGGAGGAGAGCATGGTCAGTCATCATCTTGGTGAGGACACGGAAATCTTGCCCGTTACCAGTCTGGCACGCATGGCTGACTTTATGTTACGCTGCCTTAACCGTGACCCTCGCGTTGTCAAAATGTTGGGTGACAGTCATTACTGGTTGGTGACACTTGTAGACCCCCGCTACAAGGAGAACTTTCACTCTCTTATTCCTGAGGTGGAGAGGTCTACAAAAATGGGGCAATACCAGAAGGCCCTTGCTGCAGAACTCTTAAAAAAATTCCCATCTGAACACGCTAGCGGCAGAGGTCACAGTTCGTTGCCCAACCAAGGCGTACAGGCGAGAGAGATGCAACTCCAATCCAGCAGAGGCAGGGGAACACTGTCAACGTTATGGGACAGTTTTCTGACACCCACCCAGCTTACAGGCCCTGAGGCGCGGGGTACTCTCACAAGGAGTGGAAAGTTTCAAAAGATGGTGAGGGAGTACCTTGCCGATCGTACCAGCATCCTCCGTAATTCCTCTGTGCCTTTTAATTATTGGGTATCCAAGCTGGACACTTGGAATGAACTCGCTCTGTACGCCTTGGAGGTCCTGGCCTGCCCTGCCGCTAGCGTGTTATCGGAGCGTGTTTTTAGTGCCGCTGGGGGAATTATAACTGATAAGCGCACTCGCCTGTCAACTGACAATGCTGACAAGCTGACCCTTATCAAAATGAACAAGGGCTGGATTGGGCCAGACTTCTCATCAGCACCAAATGACAGCAGAGTAACATAAAGTCAAATCCACTGTGTTATTTCGGGAGGTGTATTCACATGCACCGCTTCACACCCACACATGGGTATACGCTTCCTCGTTTCGGCTGTTTAATCTTCTTCTCCTTATCCTCAGCCTCCACCACCACTATACCACCTGGGTGCCAGCATTGCAAGTTCCTCCGTCCTAATTTTTGGCAGCTTTTGCTGGGAAAGCATAAGCAAATACCATGGGACACCCACTCCCCAATAATGGGACTTATGTTTGTAATATGCTGTACTGCACGGCTCTTGTAAGGGGCATTGCAAGTTGCTCCGTCCTAATTTTTGGCAGCTTTTGCTGGGAAAGCATAAGCAAATACTATGGGAGACCCACTCCCCAATAATGGGACTTATGTTTGTAATATGCTGTACTTCATGGCTCTTGTAAGGGGCATTGCAAGTTGCTCCATCCTAATTTTTGGCAGCTTTTGCTGGGAAAGCATAAGCAAATACTATGGGAGACCCACTCCCCAATAATGGGACTTATGTTTGTAATATGCTGTACTGCATGGCTCTTGTAAGGGGCATTGCAAGTTGCTCCGTCCTAATTTTTGGCAGCTTTTGCTTGCAAGGCATAAGCAAATACTATGGGACACCCACTCCCCAATAATGGGACTTATGTTTGTAATATGCTGTACTGCATGTGACGCGCCCCCAGGGCCGTGTGTACACGTGTGTGGGATACCCGGTGCCGGGTCTCTGGGGTCTGTATTCTCCGTGGCGGTGACCCGGTCCCGTGGCTCAGGCTGGTCAAACCAGTGGCAATCTTTCTTAGGTTTTGAGGTTAATTGTCCGACTGCGCCACCCGTGGATTGCGGTCAGGGAGTACCACCGCTGCGAGGCAGACCGCTGAGGCTGGTGTTGTGTGCGCAGCATAAAATGGGATAACTCCCCTCGGGAGGAGTATAGCCTCAGGGCAGTGAGTGTGGATGATGGGGGTGATGGTGCACGAGCGCAGCAGGAATGACTCAGAGTCTTTGCAGTGCAGTTCAGGGTCTTTACTGATGATTATAAGGTAGACCCTCCCGGGAGTACTGGCTAGCATAAGAGGCCTGGTCAGTCTGTGAGCAAGCAGGAGTTCCCCTGGCCAGGTGGAGTTGTAGGCCTCCCCGTCTGTCTGTACTCTTTCTGGCTACCTTGCTGTAAGCGGGTAGAAGTAGCCCACGTCCCTGAGTGTACCGTGTAGTGCTCACTAGAGATGAGCGTTGTTCTACTCGAACTGTTCGCCAATCTCAAATTCGAGCTGTTTTGGGCGGTGTTCGAGCCGGTCGGCGAACACGAACAATTTGAGAAAAATTCGGCTGTTCGAGGTTATGTTCGATAACTGTTCGTGCACCAAAATCATAACTGGATTTTTTCTCAGTAATGATGAAAATTAATGTTAATACGCAGTTTGAGTGTACAGCGGGGCGGGGGGAGGGGCAGGGGATGGATCTCTGCAGGAACAATGAAGATCTCCATTTTTTTTTCTCTTTCCCGCATTTGCAGTGGGGAGGTGCAATCTGTCAGCCTATCAGCAGCGCACACACGGAGCGAAGTGCTTTTTTTCACACAAGCAAGGGCATGTGTGATTGGCAGTGTATGTCACATGTCCTTGCCCTATAAGACCAAGCCATTTTCCCCGTCGCCACCATTTTCTCACTGCTGCAGCTGCGTGTTAGACGGCACCGCTGTTGCTGTGTGCGCTATACCTTGTTAATTTCAAGCCAATTTTCGCACAAATATACAGATAGCTTGGGAGTAGGGAATAGTTGTGATTGCAGTCCTTTTAAGGACTAGGTTACAGCATTTCCTACGACTTTTATCAGGCAGGTCTGTGCTCTTAAATAGATAGATTGTGGGAGTAAAGACTAATTGTAATTGGAGTCCTTTTCAGGACTAGGTTACATCAGTTCCTATCAGTTTTTGCCAGGCAGGTCTGTGCCAGTGCTGTGCAAGTTTTTTTCACAGCATTTGGCTGAATCTAGCAAAGCTAATCCTTTTTGGCCTATTGCAGAGTGTGTTAGTCAGTGGAGTAGCCTATCTGTGTTGCAAGATATACCACCTGTGTATAGAATACCAATTTTTTTACTGCACCTAGTGAAGTAAAATCTTTTGGGCATAGCATCATTCTATTAGTCCATCTATACTGACCTCCATCAGGTTGCAAACTGAATATAATTTTTTTCTGCATCTAGCTCTGAAAAAATATTTGGGCTTCTAGCAGTGTGTGGGACTTGGTCTATTAGTCCATCTATACTGACCTCCATCAGGTTGCAAATTAAAAATAATTTTTTTCTTCATTTAGCTCTGAAAAAATATTTGGGCTTCTAGCAGTGTGTGGGACTTGTTCTATTAGTCCTTCTATACTGACCTCCAGCAGGTTGCAAATTGAATATAATTTTTTTCTGCATCTAGCTCTGAAAAAATATTTGGGCTTCTAGCGGTGTGTGGGACTTGGTCTATTAGTCCATCTATACTGACCTCCATCAGGTTGCAAATTAAAAATAATTTTTTTCTGCATCTAGCTCTGAAAAAATATTTGGGCTTCTAGCAGTGTGTGGGACTTGGTCTATTAGTCCATCTATACTGACCTCCATCAGGTTGCAAATTAAAAATAATTTTTTTCTTCATTTATCTCTGAAAAAATATTTGGGCTTCTAGCAGCGTGTGGGACTTGTTCTATTAGTCCATCTATACTGACCTCCATCAGGTTGCAAATTAAAAATAATTTTTTTCTGCATCTAGCTCTGAAAAAATATTTGGGCTTCTAGCAGTGTGTGGGACTTGGTCTATTAGTCCATCTATACTGACCTCCATCAGGTTGCAAATTAAAAATAATTTTTTTCTGCATCTAGCTCTGAAAAAATATTTGGGCTTCTAGCAGTGTGTGGGACTTGGTCTATTAGTCCATCTATACTGACCTCCATCAGGTTGCAAATTGAATAAAAAAATTTTCTGCATCTAGCTCTGAAAAAATATTTGGGCTTCTAGCGGTGTGTGGGACTTGGTCTATTAGTCCATCTATACTGACCTCCATCAGGTTGCAAATTAAAAATAATTTTTTTCTGCATCTAGCTCTGAAAAAATATTTGGGCTTCTAGCAGTGTGTGGGACTTGGTCTATTAGTCCATCTATACTGACCTCCATCAGGTTGCAAATTAAAAATAATTTTTTTCTTCATTTAGCTCTGAAAAAATATTTGGGCTTCTAGCAGTGTGTGGGACTTGTTCTATTAGTACTTCTATACTGACGTCCAGCAGGTTGCAAATTGAATATAATTTTTTTCTGCATCTAGCTCTGAAAAAATATTTGGGCTTCTAGCGGTGTGTGGGACTTGGTCTATTAGTCCATCTATACTGACCTCCATCAGGTTGCAAATTAAAAATAATTTTTTTCTGCATCTAGCTCTGAAAAAATATTTGGGCTTCTAGCAGTGTGTGGGACTTGGTCTATTAGTCCATCTATACTGACCTCCATCAGGTTGCAAATTAAAAATAATTTTTTTCTGCATCTAGCTCTGAAAAAATATTTGGGCTTCTAGCAGTGTGTGGGACTTGGTCTATTAGTCCATCTATACTGACCTCCATCAGGTTGCAAATTAAAAATAATTTTTTTCTTCATTTAGCTCTGAAAAAATATTTGGGCTTCTAGCAGTATGTGGGACTTGTTCTATTAGTCCTTCTATACTGACCTCCAGCAGGTTGCAAATTGAATATAATTTTTTTCTGCATCTAGCTCTGAAAAAATATTTGGGCTTCTAGCAGTGTGTGGGACTTGGTCTATTAGTCCATCTATACTGACCTCCATCAGGTTGCAAATTAAAAATAATTTTTTTCTTCATTTATCTCTGAAAAAATATTTGGGCTTCTAGCAGCGTGTGGGACTTGTTCTATTAGTCCATCTATACTGACCTCCATCAGGTTGCAAATTAAAAATAATTTTTTTCTGCATCTAGCTCTGAAAAAATATTTGGGCTTCTAGCAGTGTGTGGGACTTGGTCTATTAGTCCATCTATACTGACCTCCATCAGGTTGCAAATTAAAAATATTTTTTTTCTGCATCTAGCTCTGAAAAAATATTTGGGCTTCTAGCAGTGTGTGGGACTTGGTCTATTAGTCCATCTATACTGACCTCCATCAGGTTGCAAATTGAATAAAAAAATTTTCTGCATCTAGCTCTGAAAAAATATTTGGGCTTCTAGCGGTGTGTGGGACTTGATCTATTAGTCCATCTATACTGACCTCCATCAGGTTGCAAATTAAAAATAATTTTTTTCTGCATCTAGCTCTGAAAAAATATTTGGGCTTCTAGCAGTGTGTGGGACTTGGTCTATTAGTCCATCTATACTGACCTCCATCAGGTTGCAAATTAAAAATAATTTTTTTCTTCATTTAGCTCTGAAAAAATATTTGGGCTTCTAGCAGTGTGTGGGACTTGTTCTATTAGTCCTTCTATACTGACGTCCAGCAGGTTGCAAATTGAATATAATTTTTTTCTGCATCTAGCTCTGAAAAAATATTTGGGCTTCTAGCGGTGTGTGGGACTTGGTCTATTAGTCCATCTATACTGACCTCCATCAGGTTGCAAATTAAAAATATTTTTTTTCTGCATCTAGCTCTGAAAAAATATTTGGGCTTCTAGCAGTGTGTGGGACTTGGTCTATTAGTCCATCTATACTGACCTCCATCAGGTTGCAAATTAAAAATAATTTTTTTCTGCATCTAGCTCTGAAAAAATATTTGGGCTTCTAGCAGTGTGTGGGACTTGGTCTATTAGTCCATCTATACTGACCTCCATCAGGTTGCAAATTAAAAATAATTTTTTTCTTCATTTAGCTCTGAAAAAATATTTGGGCTTCTAGCAGTGTGTGGGACTTGTTCTATTAGTCCTTCTATACTGACCTCCAGCAGGTTGCAAATTGAATATAATTTTTTTCTGCATCTAGCTCTGAAAAAATATTTGGGCTTCTAGCGGTGTGTGGGACTTGGTCTATTAGTCCATCTATACTGACCTCCATCAGGTTGCAAATTAAAAATAATTTTTTTCTGCATCTAGCTCTGAAAAAATATTTGGGCTTCTAGCAGTGTGTGGGACTTGGTCTATTAGTCCATCTATACTGACCTCCATCAGGTTGCAAATTGAATAAAAAAATTTTCTGCATCTAGCTCTGAAAAAATATTTGGGCTTCTAGCGGTGTGTGGGACTTGGTCTATTAGTCCATCTATACTGACCTCCATCAGGTTGCAAATTAAAAATAATTTTTTTCTGCATCTAACCCAGCCAATAGTTTTGGCCTAATACCACAGTTTGGCCACTCAGCTCTGCTCGGTTACCATCCATTGTTTTTTTGTGCAAACAACTCCAGAGTTGTGAATTAGTTAACCACCAAAATGAGTGGAAAAAGGCCTGCTGCTGGTGGAAAGGGGAATAGGCGTGTTGGGAAGGGGAAAAAAGGTTGTGTCCGTGGGGTAGGTGCAGAAGAAAGACCATCTTCCAGCCAAACTAAAATGTCTACTTCTTTTAGCGGACAATGTGATAAGATCCCTTTCTTACGGCCACGCCAATCGCTACAAATTCCAGATGAGGCACAAAAACAGCAGGTGCTTCAACGGATATCAAGTGCTCCTTTAAGTGGGCTCTCCTCCACATCAACTTCAACATCACAAATACTCCAGTCCTCAAAGGTGTCACCCAAATCGCACTTGCTTCCTCACAGCTCCCAAATCTCCAGCTGCCCGTCTGAGTATGAGGTAGAACAGATGGTTGAGTCTGCAGAGCTGTTTACTCATACTATAGCCTGGGAATCAGAGGTCGACTCCAGCGCTTCTGTGAATCCAGACGAGGAAATGATCTGCACTGATGCCCAGAATCTTTATGAGTCGGATCCAGGACCAGACGCAGAAGGTTCTGACCATAATGTAGACCCTCATTCCCAAACTGTAACTCCTGTTGGTGGAGACAATGAGGAAGACGATGATAAGACTCAAATACCTGATTGGAGCGACAACTTTAGTTTTTTGTCAGGGCAGGAACAGGTTGGCTCTGAGGACGACGGGTGTGATAACGCACAGGGTGATGATGATGAGGTCGGAGATCCCACTTACTGTCAACCCACAGTCAGCCAAGAGATGAGGTCAGCAGAGGAGGTGGAGGAAGATGCTAGTGACGACGAGGTCAGGTTGCGCCTTCCTGGACAGAGACGTAGTACTGGAAGCACGTCAACAACTGCATCCTCAAACACAACTCTGCCTCTCACCACAAGTCGTGGTGGCTCTTCAGGTCGCATGGGTGCTAAGCCTTGCATAGCCTGGGCATTTTTTCAGATCGATAAAGATGACCCAACTCGTGTTATCTGTAACATTTGTCAGCAAAAGCTAAGTAGAGGCCAAAAAATACATAGTTTGAGTACTTCATGCATGAACCGGCACATGGACATGAAGCATAAGTTGCAGTGGGAAGCTCAGTGTGCTACAATGCGGCCTAGCCGGCCGGGCCAACCACCGTCTGCCATATCTTGTGCATCCGCGGCCTCTTCATCCTCTGTGACTGGGGGGACAGCAGTCACACCTGTTTTGGGGCGCAGACCTGCCACCTCTTTACCCGCAACAGCCAGCGTGATTGGCAGGTCATCATTTTCTTTGGAGGTGGTAACACCAGCTGGTCTTGAGCGCTGTCCGACATCGATAGCACCACCTTTGGATCAAGGCAACCTAACATGTCCGCCTGCATCTTCCTCACAGACCGGCAGTTTGCCGGGGACACCCTTATCAACCCCGTCTAAGCACAATAGCCAGCCCTCGGTCCCTCAGATGTGGACAAGTAAAAGACCATTTCCTCCTAGCCATGAGAAAGCTAAGAGGTTGAATTTCACCATCTGCAAGCTCTTGGCTACAGAAATGCTGCCTTTCTGCCTGGTGGACACAGAGGATTTTCGAGACCTTATGTCCGTCGCAGTGCCCCAGTACCAGATGCCCAGTCGGCACTACTTCTCAAAGAAAGGTGTGCCTGCGCTCCACCAGCATGTCGCACAAAACATCACCGCTTCTTTGAGAAACTCTGTGTGTGACAGGGTGCATTTCACCACAGACACTTGGACGAGTAGGCATGGACAGGGGCGTTACATGTCGCTGACTGGGCACTGGGTAACTATGGTGACAGCAGGACAAGGGGCTGCTGTCCAAGTCTTGCCGTCCCCACGAGTTGTGCGTCAATCCTCTTTATGTCAAAGTTCCTCCACTGCTTCTGCCTCCTCAACCTCCTCTCGGTCTTCCACCTGCACCCAAAGCCTGTCTGGTCATGCCACAAGCTTTCTAACTGCGCAGAAGGGATCCTGCACACCTCCTTACTATGCTGGCAGTAGGGCTCAACGTCATCAGGCGGTTTTTATATTGAAATGTCTGGGAAATGTGAGTCACACACCTGAGGAGTTGTGGTCAGCTCTGGAGAACCAATTTCATGAATGGTTGTCTCCACTGGACCTGAAACCAGGGAAGGCCGTGTGCGACAATGCTGCAAACCTGGGTGCGGCCCTTCGCCGGGGCAATGTCACACACGTGCCTTGTATGGCTCACGTGTTGAACCTGGTTGTCCAGCAATTTTTAGCCCACTATCCCAGACTAGATGGCCTTCTGCAGAGGGCACGGTCGCTGTGTGCTCACTTCCGCCGTTCGCATCCCGCAGCTCAGCGACTTACATCTCTACAGAAGTCGTTGGGCCTGCCACTTCACCGGCTAAAATGCGATGTGCCTACCCGGTGGAATTCAACTCTGCACATGTTGCAGCGACTGTGGCAGCACCGACAAGCCCTGGTGCAATACGTTCTGACGTATAGCCTGGGCCAACGAGATTCAGAGGTGGGGCAAATCACGCTGGAGGAGTGGTCTCAGATCAGGGACCTATGCACCCTTCTGCACAGTTTTGAAATGGCGACGAAGATGTTTAGTGCTGACGATGCCATTATCAGCATGACTATTCCGGTGATTTACATGCTGGAGCACATGTTAAACAGAATTCGGAGTCAGGTGGTGGCACAAGAGGAGGTGGAGGAAGTAGAGGAGGAGGAGTTGTATGCGGAAGGGCTAACATCTGCAAGGTCCAGACGGTCGGCAGCACCAAGGCGGCAGGCATGTGAGGGTGGGGGAGATGATTTTACCAGGGCGCATGGTAGCAGCCAAACTAGTGAGGAAGGTGCAGGAGCCCAGGAAGAAGTGGAGGACGAACTGATGGAAGACTCATCAGATGAGGGAGACCTTGATCACATTTCTGTTGTGCGAGGTTGGGGGGAGAGGACAGAGGAAGGAAGCATGATTGTTACCTCGCCACCAACACAACAGGGACTTGGTGCTCCTGGAT
Organism: Phyllobates terribilis; assembly: GCF_046119375.1. NCBI lineage: Eukaryota > Metazoa > Chordata > Amphibia > Anura > Dendrobatidae > Phyllobates > Phyllobates terribilis. The sequence goes on along the minus strand of NW_027362763.1, from coordinate 375,922,391 downwards.
GCGCAACACACATGAGTGCCTTCTTGCTGCACTACCTGCAACATGACCCTCGAATTGTGAGAATTAGAAATAATCCTGACTACTGGGTTGCCACACTGTTAGATCCCCGGTACAAAAGTAAATTTGCAGAAATTATTCCTGCCATAGAAAGGGATGCACGCATGCAGGAGTATCAGCAGAGACTGTTGCAGAATCTTACATGTGCTTTTCCACAAAATACCAGTGGTGCACGTAGTGAATCTCACAGTTCCAACTTGCCAACCGTGGGACCGTCAAGTGTTCAGCACTCAAACCGTAACAGAAGCACAGTATCTGCTGGTAACATCAATTTTGCGGAATCATTTCACCACTTTTTTAGCCCATCCTTTGCAAGGCCACAGGAGACAAGAAGTCTGACACATAGTCAACGCCTAGAGACGATGGTACAGGAGTATCTCCAAGTAAACATTGAAGCCACGACTGTGTCACTGGACCCTTGCTCTTTTTGGGCTTCCAATCTGGATAAATGGCCGGAGCTAGCCACTTACGCCTTGGAGATCTTGTCATGCCCCGCAGCCAGCGTTCTGTCTGAACGTGTGTTCAGCGCTGCTGGTGGTGTGCTGACAGATAAGCGCACGCGGCTCTCCACTGATAATGTAGACAGACTCACGTTCATAAAGATGAACAAATCATGGATCCGAAACGACTTTTCTACCCCTGTGTCATCCTGGGGAGAATAAAACCTTGATGATTGGTTAAAATCACCCTACCAACCGTTTTAAGCTTTCAAATTACTAATCATGTTTATCTGTATCTTGACTGGAAAATAATTTGGCTTTGTAGCAGTGTGCAGCACTGATCCTATTAGGCCGTCTATAATAAGCTTCACCAGATTTAAAATTAAAAATAATTTTTAGCTGCATCTAGCCCGGAAAATAATTTTGGGGCTCCGAGATGCGCAAGACACATAAGTGCCTTCTTGCTGCACTACCTGCAGCATGACCCTCATATTGTCAGAATTCGAAGTAATCATGACTACTGGGTTGCCACACTCTTAGATCCCCCAAACTTTTCGATCAACCTTTTCATTTTAATAAAGACCAAAAAAATGGTCATTTTTGAAATTATAAGCATTAGCAGGTTGTTAGAAACTGAAATCAAACAGTTTTCAACTCAAAACTTTATTCTAGGTGATGTTACATTTTCACATAGGACCCCTTGTTCGAAAGGAGCTTCTGAACTCTCTCGTCCATTGAATTTGTCAGGTTTTGGATGGTTTCTGCTTCAATTGTTTTGCATGAGGACAGAATACCCTCCCAGTGCTGTTGCTTAGATGTGAACTGCCTCCCGCCATCATAGACACTCCTTTTAATGATGCTCCAAAGGTTCTGAATGGGGTAGAGGTCAGGGGAGCATGGGGGTCACACCATAAGTTTGTCCCCTTTTATGCCCATATCAGCCAGAGATGCAGATGTTTTATGTGCAGCATGAGATGGTGCATTATCATGCAGAAAAATGATCTTGCTGTGAAATACACGGTTCTTCTTCTTGAACCATGGCAGGAAGTGCTGTTTGAGAAAATCCACATACATTATGGAGTTCATCTTTAGCGCCTTCAGGGATCCTAAAGGGGCCGACAATCTCTCTCCCCATGATTCCAGCCCAAAACATTACTCCACCTCCTCCTTGTTGGCGCTGTAGCCGTGTTTGCGTGGGGTGTCCATCAACCAGCCATCCTCCACTCCATTCATCTGGACCATCGAGCGCTGCACGGCACTCATCCGTGAACAAAACAGTTTTGAAATCAGTCTTCATGTAATGTTTGGCCCACTGGAGCCGTTTCTGCTTGTGTGAAGTGGATAGAGGAGGTCGACAGGATGGCGTATGCACAGCTGCAAACCTCTGAAGGACCCTGCATCTTGTTGTTCGGGGGACGTTGGAGGCGAAAGCAGCTTCAAAAACTTGTCTGCTGCTATGACAAGGCTTTTTTGCCGCTGCTCTTTCAACCTGACGTAATTGCCTGTAGGAAAGAGTCCTCAATTTGCCCTTATCAGCACGCACACGTGTGTACTGTGAATCAGCTACATACTTCTTGATTGCCAAGACACTTCATCCTGATCATCGCACAATGTTGATTGTAGTCATGCCTTGACCTAAACACTCCACAATTTGTTGCTTCTCAGCAGCCGACACATCCTTTTTCTTTCCCATTTTGGCAGAAAATGTAGGCTGCTTAATAATGTGAGAGAGCCTTCTTAAGTAGTCTTGCCTTTCATTGGACACACCTGCCAAACTAATTAGCACAGATGTCTGCAATTGCTTACAGTGATATAAAGAGCCCTGACACACATCACCATCAATGAGTTTAACTGACAAACAAACAAATTCTTCCCTTATCACTCCTAAACACTTTTTGCATAATAATTTGGAACGCGGTGTACATGTGCTTTTCCACAAAACACCAGTGGTTCACGTAGTGAATCTTACAGTTCTAACTTGCCAACCGTGGTCTGTATGGAATTGTTCAATAAAGGGCCCAAAATTAAGATAACATAGATGGGAGAGGTCTCTATGAATAGGAATTCCTAAGTATTTGATACCCTGTGAGGGCCAGGCAAAGGGAAAGTTGGACTGGATGGAATCCTATATGGATTTAGGGAGGGAGACATCGAGGGCCTCAGACTTCGCTGCATTGATTTTAAAATTTTACCATGTAACAAAGTGATCTATTTCAGCCATAACAGCAGGGATGGATATATGTGATTGAGTGATATATACTAGGACATCATCAGCAAATAGAGAGCACTTGTACTCGGTGCCTCCCACCTCAATCCACCTAATATTGGGGTTATGGCGAATTGATGAGAGCAGGTGCTCCGTCACTAGGATGTATAAGAGAGGGGACAGAGGACATCCCTGCCTTGTCCCATTGGTGATTGTGAAAGGTGATGAAAATGTTCTGACGCACCCCCTGGGCCTTGGGACACCCGGAGCCGGACCCTTTTTGGTGGATGCTGGTGGTTGTAGTCTTCGTGGCGGCGATCCGGTTCCGTGGCTCAGGGCGGTCAAACCAGTGGCGGAACTATTTATGTGGTTTTGATGTTTAAATGTCCGACTACGCCACCCGTGGATTGCGGTCAGAGTGAACCGCCGCTACAGGGCAGACCGCTAAGGCTGGTGTTGTGGGTGCAGCAGAGCGTAGCATAACTCCCCACGGGAGGAGTATAGCCTCAGGGCAGTGTATGCGGAGGATGGGGGTGATGGTGCAGGGCAGCAGCAGTAACGACACGGAGTCAGTGATGCAGTTCAGGGCCTTTACTCACAGTTCTTATTATCCAGACCACGTCTGCAGGTAACGGCTGCCCACGTCGTACTGTGCTCACCAGGTGAGGGGCTCAGACAACTCCCAGATAACTTTGGAGCGCTTCACAGGACCCCCTTTGTGTGTCCTTTGTCTGGCCTTTCTTACCAACACTTCTGTCCGGCTGCCTCGGGCCTCCTCTTGGTAAACTTGGCGCCAGTTTCCCTGACCCTATATGGTGCCTTCCTAGCGGGTGGAGCAAGGGGCTGCGCCACATAAAATGTCAGAGCCTCCGGTTTCTAGCTGAGGGTCGTTTCCTGCCTCCACTAGTTCGGGGACCGGTCTCCCCCTTTGGCCTGACCCCTCCACGCAGGTGGATTCGGGCGTGCGGTGGCGACTCGCCCGTCCGCACCCCTGGGATCCCTTCATTCCTCGTTCCTGGAGCCTTCTCCGCTCCTCTTCCTTCCTTCTCCCTCTTGCAGGCCTGGGCCTCTGTTACTAGGCCCGCCTCCGGAGCAGAGCTCATGCAGAGCCCCTGCTCCCTGCCACTTCTGCTCAGACTTCTCTGCACTGAACTAAGATGGTGCCCACCTTTTATACTCCCTTCTCAATGCACCCAGGAACTGCTTCCTCCCTGCTCCTGCACTGCAGGGTTCCCCTTCCTCAGTGTTCCCTCCCCCCACTCCAGCCAGGGACAGGGACTGTCGTGCCCATCTCAGGGGCATATTGGTCGCCCTGCCCCACGGCAATGTGGTGTAATGCATGCAGGTGTCGGGTCCTGATCCACACTCCATCCTTATCTGAGAGTGAGATATCACACCTCTGGGTGAGGTGCAATACGTCTGTAGCAACCGAGCCCTCGGTGCTACAGTTCCATTTATCTTCAGCCTAGGTGACGTATTGTGATACAGGGCCGTGATTTTGGCTATAAAAGGGTCCCCTAGACCCCTACCCCAAGCTTTTTAAGAGAATCATATATGGCGTGCCAGGAGACTCTATGGAATGCTTTCTCAGCATCCAACGAGAGCATCTACTTACAAATTTTTAACTGCATCTAGCCCAGGAAATACTTTGTGCCTAGTAGCAGTGTCTGCTAGTCAGCGGATTATCACGGCTGTTAAGCAAGCTACACCACCTGTAGTTTGGACACTTAATTTTTTCAAAAGAAATGCTTCGGGACCACGGGATACTTAGTGAAGAGCATCAGGAGGCACCCCAAGGCATAGGGGCTGGGACTGGCACTAGGATGCCTTGCGGTGGACAGCCGAGCTCGATCCTTATAAAAGCTTTTTAACTGCAGCAGCTTTAGTGGACGCTACTGGAGCTGGAATTACGCGGCTGCTGGCATGAGACTTGCCCTCCAATAGATCCTTGTAAATGGATTTAAAGTGTATTCATTCAAATTAGAGGGACAATTTAAATTAAAAAGCTTAGAGCTGCCTCCACCACAGGGGGGCTCTCTCGACCCACCAGCGGACAGGCACCAGTATTGGGAGAGGGGGGCTGGCCGTCAGGGTTCACCGCGGCTCTGGCACAAACCCGGCGACACGGAGGTGGCACGGGCAGGAGCGGACTGGCCGTCTCGGCTTCTCACTTTTTGGATTTTAGAAGGGCATGACATGCCTATATCTGTGTCTCCCCCTCCTTTTACTCCTCCACCTCTTTTCTTTTCGCATGACTATATGTACTTGTCACTTTTCCATGTGTTAGTTGTGTCTTCTGAGCAGTTTGTCAGCTTTTGGACACCTTTGAAGGTGTTTTCTATGTGTTTCTATGTGTTTTTGTTTGCCTGCCATTGGTTTTAACGGTGTTCGAAGGTGTTCGACGAACAGTTCGACGAACAGTTCGGCGAACACACGGGTGTTCGACGAACCGAACCGAACTCGAACACTACGGGGGTGGCTCAACACTAGTGCTCACCCGTATGGCTGGTGACTTGGGGCCTTCTGTTAGCCTCCGCTCCACGACGGCGGTGCTGGTCCCTTGCTTGTGACTGAGCCTCCGGGCTTCTATGGCCAGAGGACCTGAAATCCCCTGCCAGCTGGTTTCTGCTGCTGGATATATAAGTCCTCACAGCTTCGGACTCCTGTGTCCGGTTCCTATTGTCTTCTGCCAGGGCGAGCTCTGCTCAGCTTCCAGCCCCTTGTCTTTAGCTCCTAGCTCCTACAGAGCTCCTTGCTGTTACTTTCCCTTGCTCTCACTCTGACTCTGACTGTTCTCTGTTCTCTGACTCACTCAACCCCACCGCAGATCCAGTTTATAAGGGCAGAATTCTCCCCTCCCAGGACTGGGGCAGGAGGATGTTGCATGTTTAAGGGATCCTGACCAGGAAACCTCCCACTTGCTCTCCGACGTAATCTCTATTACTGTGGTGACCAGACCCCTGGGGCGCCACACATGGCTCTTGTAAGGGGCATTGCAGTACCTCATAATTTTTGGAAAGCATTCCATTCACTGCTTAGGCCAACAGTGCACAGGAGACCCAGTTGCTATAAATGGAAAAAAGGTTTAGTTAACGCCCTCTGACCTCCATGTCATTTCCAAGGGGCATTGGAGTGCCTCGAAATTTTTGGTAGGCATTGCACTCACTGTATGCCCTATAACTGTGTAGCCAAACTGCTCCTTTTGTTACAGAAACATATCCTACAAGACATATCTGGTTGACTGGCCTGATATTGATGTGAATGGTCCCTGTTCCTCCTGCTCTTTCTCCTTTGCCACTACCTCATCCATCATTTATCACCTGAAGCTTTGTTTTAACGGGAGTCATAGAACTTGGATAGTAGCAGGAAAACATCCAGCAATCCTCGGAGGAGGTAGGATATGCGCCAAAGCGCTGACCTCCTCAGGCCTAGCCGCTACTATATACATGCGCTTGCATTACAACAAAACAAAGCAGATGCTAACTTCTATCATCCTCATCATGCTCCTCACCTTGGCACTCTCAACTCCCCTGATGGAGAAGCCAGGGCCTACCGGAGGAGTCTGATAGTCCGGTGGGCTCGGCCAATGCTGCCCTAAAGCAGGCCAGGCTAAGAAAAGTGTGGGAAAGGTTACCGGTACAAATAGGGGTGGCTGGGGACCGAATATGGACACCCGGCCACCCCCTGGAGGCTGGGGAGCAAGCGGGGACACCCGGCCACCAGGCGGCTGGGGACTGAGTATGGATACCAGGCCGCCGACACAGCCATGGCGTGGTGGCCAGATTCCGCCTCCACATGCCTAAAAGACCCAATTTAAAGTGCAAGCAAGCAAGCAGTATGGTATTGCAGCCTGGGGGTGGGTGGGTGGCAGGCTGCATACTTGCGCTTGCATTGCAAGGAATGGGAGAGGTACAATTGAACACTGCCCTGGGACAAGGACTTGAATGGGGATAGTTGCAAGTCTGCAACGACAGGTGCAAGGTGGGAGGCATCTTCGCATGTACCATGAACAGGGGTTTGGCATGCACACACTACAGCGGAATAGGCTCTCCTTCCCACTAAATGCACTGGGGAGGGCACAGGTAATGTTTTGGTATACGCGCTTAATCTTATGTATAAGGCACACCAGGACAAATAGGGGCGGCTGGGGACTGAGTATGGATACCTCGCTGCCGAAGCAGCCATGAGGTAGTGGCCAGCTTCGGCCTCCTCTAAACTAAAAGGCCCCATTTCAAGTGTAAGCTAGCAGTATGAATTGCAGTCTGGGGGTGGGTGGGTGGCAGGCTGCACACTTTCACTTGCATTAAAAGAAAACATAGCAGATGCTAACTTCTGTCATCATCATCATGCTCCTCACCTTGGCACTCTCAACTCCACCGATGGAGAAGTCAGGGCCCACCGGAGGAGTCTGGTTCTCTGGTGGGCTCGTCCAATGCTGCCTAAAGCAGGCCGGGCTAAGAAAAGTGTGTGGGCGGATGTTCCAAGGAGAAATGGGGGCGGCTGGGGACCGTTTATGGACACCCGACTGCCCCCAGGCGGCTGGGGACCGTGTGGACACTCGGCCGCGGGGCGGCTGGGGACTGAGTATGGACACCCGGCCTTTGGGCGGCTGGGGACTGAGTATGGATTCCAGGCCGCCAACACAGCCATGACGTGGTGGCCAGATTCCGCCTCCACATGCCTAAAAGGCCCAATTTCAAGTTCAAGCAAGCAAGCAGTATGGTATTGCAGCCTGGGGGTGGGTGGGTGGCAGGCTGCATACTTGAGCTTGTATTGCAAGGAATGGGGGAGGTACAATTGAACTCTGCCCTGGGACTAGAACTTGCATGGGGATAGTTGCAAGTCTGCATCTTCTGATGCGGCAAGGATCACTTATGATGGGCACACTTTTAGACAGTGACCTGGGAGTCAGAGATGCTTCCAGGGGTCTTCCCCATGCTGTTCCCATGTCTTTTCAGCACTTTATGCATGTGTCACACAGCACATGGCCAGATAAGGTTGTAAAATGTTAAAATGACATTTCCCGGTGAATGCATTTGTCATAGTTGAAAGCAATAAAAGAGTGCAAAAACGCATAAAAAATGCTACTTGTGAACATAGCCGAAGGTGTGGAGGAGTATTTTTGTTTTTGGTCATTTATTTTAACTTATACACAAGTCTTTTCCCTGGAAAGGATGTTACTTAACATATTTCACAGGAAAAAAGTTTCACTTTCGTTTTATTGTGAGCCTGTAAAAGTGGCTTAAGGCTATGTGCCCACGTTGCATTTATGAAGCAGAAAATTTCTGCTGCATAAATGCAAGTCCTCTCCCGGAAAAACGCATGCGGAATTCTGCACGCGTTTATCGCGCATTTTTCGCGCGTTTATCACGCGTTTTCCACATGCGGAATTGCCTTGCGTTTTTTATGCATTGGACAAAGGCAATTCCGCTTGCGGAAACGCAAAATTAAATGACATGCTGCGGATTTTTGAACGCGGCATAAACGCTGCGGAAAAATCCGCAGCATGTGCATAGAACTTGCGGAATCCCATTGGGGACCATGGGGTGCGGATATACATGCGTTTTTCAAGCGTTTACGCTGCGGAAATTCCGCAGCATATACGCTTGAAAAATGCTACGTGGGCACACAGTCTAAGGCTGTGTGCCCACGTAGCATTTTTCAAGCGTATATGCTGCGGAATTTCCGCAGCGTAAACGCTTGAAAAACGCATGTATATCCGCACCCCATGGTCCCCAATGGGATTCCGCAAGTTCTATGCACATGCTGCGGATTTTTCCGCAGCGTTTATGCCGCGTTCAAAAATCCGCAGCATGTCATTTAATTTTGCGTTTCCGCAAGCGGAATTGCCTTTGTCCAATGCATAAAAAACGCAAGGCAATTCCGCATGTGGAAAACGCGTGATAAACGCGCGAAAAATGCGCGATAAACGCGTGCGGAATTCCGCATGCGTTTTTCCGGGAGAGGACTTGCATTTATGCAGCAGAAATTTTCTGCTTCATAAATGCAACGTGGGCACATAGCCTTATACCTCTGACCACGTTGTTGACAGCAGTGACCTGGGGGTCAGAAATGCTTCCTGGGGCGATCCCCGTGCTGTCCCCATGTCATTTGAGCACTGTCACTATCGTTTTGGGCAGTTGTTAGGCTTTTAAAAGACTGCCGGGGGTGCCACCGCAAAAATGCTCGAGTCTCCCATAGACTAACATTGGGCTCGTTGCTCTGGTCGAGCACCCGAGTATCACGGCGAGCTCGGCCCGAGCTTCGAGCACCCGAGCATTTTAGTGCTCGCTCAACACTAATCATAAGAGCTTACACTGTACAGGAAAGAGAGAGACTTACCCAGTGACTCTGGAGAAGGGAAACAACTCTGCCTTATGTAACCCTGGTGGGTGTTGATCCACTGCACCACGAGCTGGGCTTAACCTGGAAAGGCAGGACTGAAAGACTACCTGGTTTTCATTAAAGCCTCTGATGGTGAAGATAGGCTGGGCTGCAAGTAGTTGCCAGGTACCACTCCAGAGCAGTCCCCGGGTCTGCAGTAGCTGACTGGCAGGTCAGAGGCACATATTCGCGGTACAGGAGGGCAAAGACAAAGCGTAGTCAGATGGTCCGAGGTCAGGGCAGGCAGCACAGGGTCAGTAAGAATAGCCGAGGTCAGGAGCAGAGAGGTCAGACAGGACCTCTCAGCTCCTGACAGGGAAATTAGGGTGCCTTTATATCTATGTCCAATCCTGAATATATGGACGGCCGCTTCAGAAAACAACAAGTGGTGAGACTGTACCATTTTTATTGTACTGGTTCACTTTTGCACTTTACAGTGCTGGCCAAAAGTATTGGCACCCCTGCAATTCTGTCAGATAATACTCAGTTTCTTCCTGAAAATGATTGCAATCACAAATTCTTTGGTATTATTATCTTCATTTAATTTGCTTGCAAGGAAAAAGCACAAAAGAGAATGAAGCTAAAATCAAATCATTGATCATTTCACACAAAACACCAAAAAAGGGCCGGACAAAAGTATTGGCACCCTCAGCCTAATACTTGGTTGCACAACCTTAAGCCAAAATAACTGCGAACAACCGCTTCCGGTAACCATCAATGAGTTTCTTACAATGCTCTGCTGGAATTGTAGACCATTCTTCTTTGGCAAAATGCTCCAGGTCCCTGCTATTTGAAGCGTGCCTTCTCCAAACTGCCATTTTGAGATCTCTCCACAGGTGTTCTATGGGATTCAGGTCTGGACTCATTGCTGGCCACCTTAGAAGTCTCCAGTGCTTTCTCTAAAACCATTTTATAGTGCTTTTGGAAGTGTGTTTTGGGTTATTGTCCTGCTGGAAGACCCATGACCTCTGAGGGAGACCCAGCTTTCTCACACTGGGCCTTACATTATGCTGCAAAATTTGTTGGTAGTCTTCAGACTTCATAATGCCATGTACATGGTCAAGCAGTCCAGTGCCAGAGGCAGCAAAGCAACCCCAAAACATCAGGGAACCTCTGCCATGTTTGACTGTAGGGACTGTGTTCTTATCTTTGAATGCCTCTTTTTTTTTCCTGTACACTCTATGTTGATGCTTTTTCCCCAAAAGCTCTACTTTTGTCTCATCTGACCAGAGAACATTCTTCCAAATCGTTTTAGGCTTTCTCAGTTAAGTTTTGGCAAACTCCAGCCTGGCTTTTTTATGTCTCGGGGTAAGAAGTGGGGTCTTCCTGGGTATCCTACATACAGTCCCTTTTCATTCAGACGCCGACGGATAGTACGGGTTGACACGGTTGTACCCTCGGACTGCAGGGCAGCTTGAACTTGTTGGATGTTAGTCGAGGTTCTTTATCCACCATCCGCATTATCTTGCGTTGAAATCTCTCGTCAATTTTTCTTTTCCGTGCACATCTATGGAGGTTAGCCACAGTGCCATGGGCTTTAAACTTCTTGATGACACTGCGCACGGAAGACACAGGAACATTCAGATCTTTGGAGATTGACTTGTTGCCTTGAGATTGCTCATGCTTCCTCACAATTTGGTTTCTCAAGTCCTCAGACAGTTCTTTGGTCTTCTTTCTTTTCTCCATGCTCAATGTGGTACACACAAGGACACACGACAGAGTTGAGTCAACTTTAATCCATGTTAACTGGCTGCAAGTGTGATTTAGTTATTGCCAACACCAGTTAGGTGCCACAGGTAAGTTACAGGTGCTGTTAATTACACGAATTAGAGAAGCATCACATGATTTTTCAAACAGTGCCAATACTTTTGTCCACCCCCTTTTTTAGGTTTGGTGTGGAATTATATCCAATTTGGCTTTAGGACAATTCTTTTTGTGTTTTTTCATTGAAGACAAATTAAATGAAGAGAATAATACCAAAGAATTTGTGATTGCAATAATTTTCAGGAAGAAGCTGAGTATTATCTGACAGAACTGCAGGGGTGCCAATACTTTTGGCCAGCATTGTATATATATGTTTTGTGTCTGTTAAGATGGCTTTTTGCTGGTTTAGCTGCAGTTTTAAAATTATCTATTAAAAGTTACTTTAATTATATATCGGATACCTGTTGCTAGTGATTTACCTTCATAGGATCATGGTGCCCCTTGTGGGTTATTGCTGTTTCCAAAGACAAAGCATGGTCATACAGTCCGAGGTCAGGGCAGGCAACGCAGGGTCAGTAAGAATAGGTGAGGTCAGGAGCAGAGAGGTCAGACAGGATGGAAAACTAGACGGGGTCATTATCAAAGAACAGAGTACGAAGACAAGTATGCTAGTGGACTAACGGGACAGGAAAAAACGTTCGGGCAGGGGTTGGTAGGAGGAGCTGCCTGATAAAAGGCCCTGCTAGCATGGGATAGGCCGGAAAAGCCAATCTCTGCAGGACACATCACGGTTAAGTTCCTGCAGAGACTGGCTATACCCCTTTCCCCCTAAGGCTAGATGGAAAAACCATGCTGTAGCAGTCATGTAGTGAAAACAGCCTCAGCGAACCGACTTAATGCGAGTAGATGCCGCTCAGTGACCACGGTGAGTACGGTGGTGCTGAGGAGGCCCGTGAGTTGCCACCATGACACCTTACAAACTGTGCACCACTGAGAGTCACTGATTTTGGGTGGCCCAGATACTGACTACTTCTGTGCAAGGCATGATAATTCGTATGGTGTTATAGTAGCAGGGTATGATGAGGAAGCCCACATGGCAGCGCAAAATGACGAGAGCCTGCACTCTCATGCTTCAGCAGTGTGGGAAATGGTGCCGGGCAAGTTTTTAATTTTGCGAATGGTGCATCAATTCTCAAGATGTCTGAATTGTTGTGAAACCACAAATTTCTGGAAATACAAATCAAACTCTGTCTCTCGTGGATAGATCCACTCATTTCTACTAGGGATTGGCTTCACTAATTGTGCCCACACATGCAGTAAACTAGACTGTGTTCATCAGCATAGTATGGGGGAAAGTCCTAAATGCAAACTGCCCCATATTGTCACTAGAGTTATCATAGCTATTCAGCCTTTATAGTAGATTTGTCTTACTGTACTGTCACTTTGATGGAGTCATTCTGTAGAAAGAATTGTATGAAAGACAAAAAACGATTCTTACTGCATGTGTATATCTACAGCCTGCCGTGAAGTTGCTTGGTACTTTGCTGAACAAGCATCTCTGTTCATTACTAAATACCCCTACAGACATTTGATGAGTCTGGCACTGTGGCTATTATCATGAGACTAGTACTACACTGTCTTGCACTTGGCTCTTTTGCCTATTTACTGTTGTATCATTTCCTTTACACTTCACAAATACTTGCTACTTTGTGTTGGTATATCACTTGAAATCCCAATAAAATAAAAGTTTGTGGGTGTAACATGAAAAGTGTGGAAAAGTTCACAGGGTATGAATACTTTTTCAAGACCATGTAATTCCAGTAACCAATTTGGTTTCAAAGTTATGAAAGTTCTTTTGATTAAATCAAGCTTTTTAATGATTATCCGTTGATCATTATATTACAACAATGTTTTCAAAGCTGCAAAAACTTAGACGTATAATATAACAAAGGGTCATGTGTCTGTTCTAGCTGCTTTAAACTTTTAATGACATAATTTTCTCAAGTAGACATTGGTGTTCTGAATGATTTATTTCTTTAAAGCGACCAAATAAAAGACCAAGGTGAGCTACGCTTTCAATGCTAATGTTCGGCATCTTCTTGTCAACTAGTTTTTACTTGTTTCATTTATACAGGGAATTATGTTTTTTTTCCCTAGCTAATGTAGTGTCATTATCAGCTTCTTTTGTATCTTTTGTACATTTCAATGTAGTGCAAAAGAAAGAAAACAACAATAGGTTATGATTTCTATGAACCAAACAAATAGTAACAAAATGTTAATAGAGAGAGCTCTGCTCATAATATCTTATGGTTTAAAGGAACTCAATTGGCGCATTAGACAAAAAGCTCAGACGATCATGAAACCGACACAATTCCTCATAACAAGTTTAATGATCCCTTCCAAAATTAGCAATAAAACCTAAAATGACCATGAAGGAGCATACGATCAGAAGTTATTTTTACTTATTTATTTATAAAGATTAACAAATTTTATTTAAACATTACAAAAACTTATAACACACAATGTATATACGAGGGTCAGTCAATAAGTAATGCCTCCTATTTTTTTCTCCTTAAATAAGGTAGTTATATTAAATATTCGAATTTGGCACAATTCCTCAAACCTTCTTCTCCAATCCACAGCAATTGCAACTTCCTGCACCAACAGGTGGCCGGACTGTATCCTTTTGCAAAATGGCTGACATCGATGTTCGTATTAGACAACGTTCTGTAATTGAATTCTTGCATGCAGAAGGTGAAAGCCCATTCGAATTCATGAGAGACTGAAAAATGTGTACGGTGAAGCAACATTGGATGTCAGTACTGTTAGATGATGGGTTCGTCGCTGTAACACAGCTGAAGGGCCATCACCGTTGGCTGACAAAATGTGGAGTGGCAGGCCAGTAACCGCAGTGACTCCAAGCAACATTCAGTGAGTTGATGACATCATTCGTGGTGACCGCCGGGTGACTGCCGATGAATTGTGTGGCATTATCTGCCTCAGTAAAGGCAGTGTGATGAAAATTATTGAACAACTGGGATACAGAAAAGTTTGTGCACGGTGGGTCCCAAGAATGCTTTTTACCATGCTGGAATACATGCCCTTGTTAAACAGTGGACCAAGACTGTGGAGATGGATAGAGATTATATTGAAAAGTGACAAATTAATCTTTAATGTTGTGGTTTTCAACCTATGTAATTGCATTTGAATTTCTTGCCAATTTAAAGGAGAAAAAAAATAGGAGGCATTACTTATTGACTGACCCTCGTAATACAATACATAAGAGTTAAAGCTCATTGTTAGAAGGGAGAATGATATCAGAAACTATTCAGCAGGCAAATATATCCTCATAAAAAATAGTAGATGTTTCCCCTAGTAAGTATAATTCACTGTATCTATAATGTAAGTCAACCTAAGAGTATGTATATCTACGTAAATTGGTATTGCCACATACTGGCAACAAATCAGGATAAAGAGTGTGAATATATTTATATAAATAGATCCTAATCGGTCATAAGAAATAATATGCAGGATCACATATATGATCTGTTACCTGTCGTCATGCTGAGAGGAGAGTGTGCACTGCTGCTAATACCTCGACGTGCATTTCAACGACTCTGCAGTTTCGTCAGGAGGTAGGGAAGCAACAAATTGATTGGTGTTTTATAGTATGTGGGATTATTTGATTGGCCTGGCATGTGTCCTGGCGCATGCCCGCCATGTGATCAGTTGGAAGCAGTACTTAAATGTATAGGGCAATACTATTATACATTCAAGCAGTATGTGAATGGACTTTTACAGTAAAAAATACCAGTCTAGTGGTTAGTTTCAAGATGGAAATGAGATCTAAGGAGTAAGGTTTTTCCTTGTAAAGAGTGACAAGCCAGGTCTGGAGACTTAAACGCCTTGCATGCTCCTCTGGGAAATTACATATGCAAATTGTCTCTCCAGACAGGAAGAGAACTTGAACTCTAGTGCCACCTATTGGAATTAGCAATTCTACAAGAGAATTACTCTTCTCCTGCTTTCCAGATCCCCAGACATTGTGCTTAGAACACAGACTCCCTCCTTCTCATAGGCTCATAGGAGCTTTGCGCGCCATCCTACAGTGTCACCAGCCAATGGCTGGGAGACAATTACTATTTAAGGCACCTCCACCTGCATGGAGGTGCCTCTGCAACGTTGTTAGTCTGTTCCCAAACACGCTTTCTAGCTCTAAGGTTCCCAGTGCTCGTATTTCAGTATACCTGTCCTCTATATCCATGCCTGCCTGTGTTACAATATATCTTCCAGCTCACCTGCCTGCCTGTATATCAGCCGTGCCCGTCTGCACCTGTCTGCTTGTTTATCAGCCATGCCTGCCTGTATATCTGCTGCTCACCTCCGCACCCGCAGTGCCCATCAGTATACCTGCCAGACCCCCTGCACTTGCGGTGCCAGTCTGTATATCAGCCGGACCCGCCTGCACTAGTCTTGCCAGTCTGTGTATCAGCCGGACCCTTCTGCATCTGTGGTTCCTGTGCTCCTGTCATGCCTGTTACTATCAGCTGTATTCTCTTACTGGGCTGTTCCAGCTACCTGTCCCTTGGAGGTCAGCTACCGTGTATCCGAGGTCAGTCCTGGTATAACACCTGCTCTTGCCTCCCCGGGCTCTCCTGGAATGCGGCACTGTCAGTTACCATGCATTCGGGGTTAGCCTTGGTGTGGTGCTTAGTCATGCCCCTCTAGGCTCCCCTCTGGTTTTTGCACAGTGGTTCCACCACTTAGTCCGTTACACACTGTAAATTCACTCCAAATTTTGTTGGAGAAATAAACACAACATAGAAATGGGATGTCTGACTGTGTGACAGAAATATTATGGATTTTCTTTTCTTGTGAAACTATGATGACCAGCGCTATACCTTATTTACTAAGATCCACGTGCCTCTTAATAAATTATAAGCATCTTGCTCCAACTGGGTTTTCACTATGATTGGCATACAAAATGTGAGTATTTATAAATTCCCCATGTGCATCCTCAATTATATATTTTTCTTTACAAAGACAATATAATTTCTACAAATTTTAGTTCTGAAAATATTCTTATTAAATAAAAGATGTATTTGCTAATATGGACAGCATGGTGGCTCAGTGGTTAGCACTGTAGCTTTGCAGCGCTGGGGTCCTGGGGTTAAATTCCACCCAGGACAACTTCTGCAAGAATATTATATGTTCTCCCCGTGTTTGTGTGGGTTTATTCCCTGTTCTCCGTTTTTCTCCCACACGCCAAAGACATACTGATAGGGAATTTAGATTGTGACCCCTGAAGGGAAGATGATGTCTGTAAAAAGCTGTGGAAATTTATGGTGCTATATAAATGAATAAAATAATAAGTTAATATTTTAGCTTATAGAGGAGGAAAGTTGTAATAAAGGTTCAGGGTTCCTACATATTCACTACTGAAGTGCTTTTTTATTGAAGATGGCATTCTAAGACACAAAGCTTCAGGTTTCACAGGGCAGATTCTGTAGATCTGCATTTACCAAAGACAAGAAACATATTGTTGGCTTGCCAGTAGTTGTTTTCCTGACTGTGTCTTGCAGAAAAGGTTCCCTTCATGTCTGATAGAGCTGGCAACATATACATAACTTGTAGAACAAGTGCCTGGTTTTCACAACAGAGAAATAACCCTGTACTTGTTTTATATGATGAACACTATGTAATTGCAATATAACAACTATAATAATTTCCACAACCAGCAATATAATAACATGTAGAAAACTGCAGTTTATTATCGTACATAGAAATACTTCTGCTCATCAAAGGCTTAATCAACATAGAAATTAAAAAAAATATTACAGCATGAAATATAAGTATATATGCTCTAAATGAACCACAATATGGAAGATGTGAGCTAGTTCCCAAAGATAAACTTATACAGTAGAAGCACATTTGATATATTGGAAAAATGCATAAAGCAGATCCTGCATTCTCAAATAAAATATAAAAAAAGTATTTTCTATGCAGAGCTATTTAGTAAGCTTGGACAGCAGCACACATGTAAATTATGTCACATCTAAAACATCTGCCATTAACATATTGAATCTAATGCATCAATTATATGCTGTAAAAAAACATAAGATAATTTATGTTTCAAACGTTTGACATTTTATTGAAACTGTACTAAGTGTATTATCCTATTATACTTCTTACGTGCACCATAAATTACTGACCTGTATGACCGGCTTCACCTGCCTAACAGGTTTATCTTTCAATTCTAGTTGCTTATAATTTATGATGTATGTTGCAACATCTTTTAATCAGAAAAACTTTGTTTTGTAAATTACCCCACACACATCCGATAGCTGTCAACCACTTTCTCTCTTGACTCCCTCCCTGTGTGCTCTATGAGAGAGACACTGCCACACTCCTCTGACATTTGCTTATCTTGGTGTCAAAGAAAACAATTGGTCTTTGAAATTCAAATTTTGAATTTTTCTCTCCCCAAACATCATCTATTAGGGGAGAGATGGGGAATTCTTATGCATATTAGACAATTGGGCTATTTGACCGACTTAAAGCCACCTACCCCTGTAAATATTAAAGTCTCTATTAGAAATTAGTAAAGACACAGTAACAATTCTGACTAGATTGTGTTCTTAGTTTTCTCATAATATGTCATACACATCCAAATAAATGCCACTCAGAGTGAGCATCAACTTGTATGTTTTTGGACCTGCACTAGTTCCTCTAGTAGTGTTGCTTCACTCTCAGCGTCAGTATGTAACGGGCTTAGCGACTATGGCTGAGGGTCGCATCTGTGCCCCGTCACACTACATAAAAATGGGGATCCTGGATGGGTATGTGTGCTTTTACCTTAGCGATACACCACTGCTGATCACATGCTGCCGCTTGACTTGGCAGGCCAGGACGCAACAAAGTAGAGATGAATAAGGGAGACCAGAGTGCATAAATAAACTCTTTTACTGTACGAACTCAAGAA
Organism: Phyllobates terribilis; assembly: GCF_046119375.1. Lineage (NCBI taxonomy): Eukaryota > Metazoa > Chordata > Amphibia > Anura > Dendrobatidae > Phyllobates > Phyllobates terribilis. Next base: position 375,904,618 of record NW_027362763.1, on the reverse strand, counting down.
ACATACTGTATACATCAGATAGCAGGCATGACACATTAAGAATACATCTTCTGCACAATCCAGAGGCAGGAACTTGATGGTTTCACGTGGCAGTCAATTTCTTCCATTACATGTTACAGTCTACAGCCAGATCACAATTGCAACCACCATTTTCTCTTATGTAGGCCACTATGACCCCTCATGACTATTCTCAACTTCCAATTGATGTGGGCCACACACCCTTTGGTGTGTTACTGTTATGCACACGCCCGGACTGACTGGCGTGTGCGGGTGTTGTGGTTCCACTGGACCATGGACCGGAGAGTGCCTGGAGGGGCGTGACTAAGTATCTGGCCGATCCGACCAAGGTGGCACGACGGCATACGACGCCAGTGCACCAGGGAGAAACCGGGCAGAGGGACCAGGTGCTACTCCAGGTCAAACTCCGGACACGGGGGTTGACCCACACTGGGATTACTGGAACAGGCAGGTTAGGCTGGCACAGACTGGTGGATGTAAGCAAACACGGCAGGTATGCAGATGGGTGGATACAGGCGAGTATGCAGGCAGGGAGGTACTGGCCGAAAGGACGGGCTGGAGCACAGAAAGGTTAAGACCCAGTACAGACTGGGTCACAGAACCGCAGATGCGGTAGACAACCACAGCAGAGAGGGAACGCCCGAAGCGGTGGGCAAGAACAGAGCAGGACGGGGGTGCAGGAGCAGCGAGCAAGAACAGAGCAGGACGGGGCTGCAGGAGCAGCGAGCACAAGCAGGGCAGGACAGGACTGCCGGAGCAGCGGGCAGAAGCAGGGCAGGACAGGACTGCCGGAGCAGCGGGCAGAAGCAGGGCAGAACAGGACTGCCGGAGCAGCGGGCAGAAGCAGGGCAGGACAGGACTGCCGGAGCAGCGGGCAGAAGCAGGGCAGGACAGGACTGCCGGAGCAGCGGGCAGAAGCAGGGCAGGACAGGACTGCCGGAGCAGTGAGCAAAAGGGTCAGAGCGGAGCAAGGCTGCCGGAGCAGTGAGCAAAAGGGTCAGAGCGGAGCAAGGCTGCCGGAGCAGTGAGCAAGGAGTCAGAGCAGGACGGACAGGGCTCTGTTCACACGGAACAGACAGGAAGGGAAAGGCAGAGCCAGATACCCACAGGGTATTAGCAGTGAAGTAGCAAGTGGACCACAAACTCACAAACGGGAGTACAGAGACAACAAGCAGGAGTTAGGTACGAGTTCAGACTCTGCAGAAAAAGGAAAGGAACGGACATAGAGGCAAAACAGGTAAAGGATAGGAGAGAGTTCAGACTGGAACTGAGTGTACGGAAGAGACCGACACTGCAGCGGGATACAGGAGCGGGTCTGGGAATACGGCCCCCAGAGAGGCGGGACGAACAGGCAAGGAGCGTGTTCAGACAGGACAGACAAGATACAGGAACGGATCTAGGTAATCGGCCCCTAGAAGGCGGGAGGAACAGGCTAGAAGCGTGTTCAGACAGGCCTGGAAATACAGCCTCCAGGAAAGGCAGCAGGCAAGAGTACACAGACAGGACTCAGTTCAGACACGGGAACTGATACCGCAAGGCAGGAGACATAGACAGGACTCAGTTCAGACACGGGAACTGATACTGCAAGACAGGAGAAATAGACAGGACTCAGTTCAGACAGGAACAGATACCGCAAGGCAGGGACACAAACAGGACTCTGTTCAGACGGGAACAGATACCGCAAGGCAGAGACACAAACAGGACTCTGTTCAGACGGGAACAGATACCGCAAGGCACAGACAGGCAGATCTAGGAATACAGCCCCTAGAAGGCGAAAGAACAGGCAAGAAGCGTGTTCACAAGAACAGACCACAGTTCAGACACAGAACTGGAAACCAGGCAGGAAAACAGGATAGGACCTGGCATGTCAGAGACAAAAAGCCGACTGACAGGACACAATGCTCAGGCGCCATCTTGAGGAAGAAGGTGGTATAAATACCCAAAGATGGACAGCAATAGGCTGAAGGTGCAACAGGGGCATGTCCGCAGCAGGTACAAGAAACAGGAAGTTCAGCGGGCGTCGCCCTATGCAGCCAAAACAGACAAACAGACAGCAAGGAGGGAAGCCAGAGAGACATTCTGGACTGGAGATCAAGTGCGCGCTCTTGCACATTGGGAGATGGACCACCATGCAAGGACGCCGCCAGGTATGTTACAGTACCCCCCCCCTTACGCCCCCTCTTCTTCAGGCCTGCCAGAATCTTCTGCAGGGAATTCGAGGACCAGTCGTTCACTTCAAGGAGATCACTTCCACTGTCCACAGGAAAAATTGATCTCATCTGGTTAGCTAGGATGCTACCTCCTATCCAGCCATCCTTAGCAACAGACGAAACGGGTGGAGTACCAGGAACACCACACAAGGAAGTCTCTCTCCACATATTTTCAGGTGGCACCCCAGAGGGTACAGGAGACAACTGGAAGTCCTTCACCGGGTTGGAGGGGGACAGAGACTTGGGGGTAATCTCTGCTTCGAGGTACATCTTGTCAAGCTCACAGGAAGAAATAGACGGGTTATCAGGTACATAATGAGGAAAAGTCACTGTCTCTTTGTTATCTGGTGGTACCCCGGAGAATTCAGGAAACAACTGGAGGTCCTCCGCCGGGTCAGAAGAGTGCAGAGGCTCAGAGAAAACATCTGCTTCAGAGTACACTAGGTCGGACTCACTGGAGGAAGCAGGCGAGGTATCGGGTACCGAGTATAGGAAAGTCTCTGTCCATTCACCACCAGGTGGCACCCCGAAGGGTTCTGGAGACAACTGGAGGTCCCCCGCCTGGTCAGAGGGGTGTAGAGACTCAAGGGTAACCTCTGCTTCAGAGTACACAAGGTCGGACTCACTGGACGAAGCAAGCGAGGTATCAGATCCAGGATATAGGAAAGTCTCTGTCCATTCACCACCAGGTGGCACCCCGAAGGGTTCTGGAGACAACTGGAGGTCCTCCGCCTGGTCAGAGGGGTGTAGAGACTCGGGAGTAACCTCTGCTTCGGAGTACACTGGGTTGGACTCACTGGACGAAGCGAGCGAGGTATCAGGTACAGAGTAAAGGAGAGTCTCTGTCCTTTCGCTACCAGGTAGCACCCCGAAGGGTTCTGGAGACAACTGGAGGTCCTCCGCCTGGTCGGAGGGGTGTAGAGACTCGGAAGTAACCTCTGCTTCGGAGTACACTAGGTTGGAGTCACTGGACGAAGCGAGCGAGGTATCAGGTACAGAGTATAGGAGAGTCTCTGTCCTTTCGCTACCAGGTAGCACCGCGAAGGGTTCTGGAGACAACTGGAGGTCCTCCGCCTGGTCGGAGGGGTGTAGAGACTCGGGGGTAACTACCACTTTGGGGTACCGATTGTCAGGCTCACAGGACGAAGCGGACAAAGTATCGAGTACCGAGTGTAGAGAAGTCTCTCTCCATTTGTCATCGAGTGGTATCCCGGAGGATTCAGGAGGCAACAGGGGGTCCTCCGCCAGGTAGTAGAGGTGCACAGACTCAGAGGTAACCACAGCTTTGGAGCATCCTTGGACATGCACACCGGTTAAAGTGGGTGAAGCATCTGATGCCGGGTGCAGGAAGTTCTCCTGTGTGGAGTCTGGATGGGCAGAAGTCTCTTCGGGCAGGAGAACCGGAGCACTACCCACGCACATTACCCGTTGGGGCTTCTCCGGGATACAGGGAGATGAAGCTTCAGTAGGGACTTCAAGGTTGGGGTCAGGAGGTCTCAGGGAAGACAGACCCTGGCGTGACGGCTTGCCTCTACGTCTAGCACGTCTGGACTGCCTCTTGAGGTTGGGAGAAGTATTCCGGAAAGCGTAGTCACCCTGTGAGGATTCTGGGTGGGCAGTAGTCTCATTGGGCTGGAGGACTATTGCGCTACCCACACACATTACCCATCGGGGCTGCTCCGGGATATTGGGAGGTGAAGCTTCAGCAGGAGCCTCCGGGTTAGGATCATCGAAGACCATTAGAAAGGCCACCAGGAAGGCCATTAGGTCCAGGAGGATCGGATCTTGTGTTTCATATAGGGGGTTGATCCATTCCAAGGCATCACCCGCCAGGTAAGACATAATGAATGCCACCTTAACCCGATCGGTGGGAAAACATAGAGGGTAGAACTTGAAGTGTAGCATGCATTGCTCCACAAATGCACGACTGTCTTGGATCCCCATAGTAACGTGGCGGATCCGCAGGAACGAGAGCAGATAGATCCATCTGGACGGGTGCGTAATTCGCCTGGAACTCAGCTGAGAAAAAAAAAAAAAAAATTTTATTTATTTATTTTTAATGCATGTATTCGCTGGAAAACTTCTCAGAGAGCGAAGGCCGTGGGGCTCAACGGGAACCATGGCCTGAGCATGCTGTTATGCACACGCCCGGACTGACTGGCGTGTGCGGGTGTTGTGGTTCCACTGGACCATGGACCGGAGAGTGCCTGGAGGGGCGTGACTAAGTATCTGGCCGATCCGACCAAGGTGGCACGACGGCATACGACGCCAGTGCACCAGGGAGAAACCGGGCAGAGGGACCAGGTGCTACTCCAGGTCAAACTCCGGACACGGGGGTTGACCCACACTGGGATTACTGGAACAGGCAGGTTAGGCTGGCACAGACTGGTGGATGTAAGCAAACACGGCAGGTATGCAGATGGGTGGATACAGGCGAGTATGCAGGCAGGGAGGTACTGGCCGAAAGGACGTGCTGGAGCACAGAAAGGTTAAGACCCAGTACAGACTGGGTCACAGAACCGCAGATGCGGTAGACAACCACAGCAGAGAGGGAACGCCCGAAGCGGTGGGCAAGAACAGAGCAGGACGGGGCTGCAGGAGCAGCGAGCACAAGCAGGGCAGGACAGGACTGCCGGAGCAGCGGGCAGAAGCAGGGCAGGACAGGACTGCCGGAGCAGCGGGCAGAAGCAGGGCAGGACAGGACTGCCGGAGCAGCGGGCAGAAGCAGGGCAGGACAGGACTGCCGGAGCAGCGGGCAGAAGCAGGGCAGGACAGGACTGCCGGAGCAGCGGGCAGAAGCAGGGCAGGACAGGACTGCCGGAGCAGCGGGCAGAAGCAGGGCAGGACAGGACTGCCGGAGCAGCGGGCAGAAGCAGGGCAGGACAGGACTGCCGGAGCAGCGGGCAGAAGCAGGGCAGGACAGGACTGCCGGAGCAGTGAGCAAAAGGGTCAGAGCGGAGCAAGGCTGCCGGAGCAGTGAGCAAAAGGGTCAGAGCGGAGCAAGGCTGCCGGAGCAGTGAGCAAGGAGTCAGAGCAGGACGGACAGGGCTCTGTTCACACGGAACAGACAGGAAGGGAAAGGCAGAGCCAGATACCCACAGGGTATTTGCAGTGAAGTAGCAAGTGGACCACAAACTCACAAACGGGAGTACAGAGACAACAAGCAGGAGTTAGGTACGAGTTCAGACTCTGCAGAAAAAGGAAAGGAACGGACATAGAGGCAAAACAGGTAAAGGATAGGAGAGAGTTCAGACTGGAACTGAGTGTACGGAAGAGACCGACACTGCAGCGGGATACAGGAGCGGGTCTGGGAATACGGCCCCCAGAGAGGCGGGACGAACAGGCAAGGAGCGTGTTCAGACAGGACAGACAAGATACAGGAACGGATCTAGGTAATCGGCCCCTAGAAGGCGGGAGGAACAGGCAAGGAGCGTGTTCAGACAGGCCTGGAAATACAGCCTCCAGGAAAGGCAGCAGGCAAGAGTACACAGACAGGACTCAGTTCAGACACGGGAACTGATACCGCAAGGCAGGAGACATAGACAGGACTCAGTTCAGACACGGGAACTGATACTGCAAGACAGGAGAAATAGACAGGACTCAGTTCAGACAGGAACAGATACCACAAGGCAGGGACACAAACAGGACTCTGTTCAGACGGGAACAGATACCGCAAGGCAGAGACACAAACAGGACTCTGTTCAGACGGGAACAGATACCGCAAGGCACAGACAGGCAGATCTAGGAATACGGCCCCTAGAAGGCGAAAGAACAGGCAAGAAGCGTGTTCACAAGAACAGACCACAGTTCAGACACAGAACTGGAAAACAGGATAGGACCTGGCATGTCAGAGACAAAAAGCCGACTGACAGGACACAATGCTCAGGCGCCATCTTGAGGAAGAAGGTGGTATAAATACCCAAAGATGGACAGCAATAGGCTGAAGGTGCAACAGGGGCGTGTCCGCAGCAGGTACAAGAAACAGGAAGTTCAGCGGGCGTCGCCCTATGCAGCCAAAACAGACAAACAGACAGCAAGGAGGGAAGCCAGAGAGACATTCTGGACTGGAGATCAAGTGCGCACTCTTGCACAGTGGGAGATGGACCACCATGCAAGGACGCCGCCAGGTATGTTACAATATGATATTAATCATTATGACACCTAATCCTCAGTTGTGACTTAAAGAATCTGTCAACAGTAGGGATGAGCAAAGGTATTACAGTGGAATTGAATTGTACTTGAATATTACAAAAATACGCATTCACCAAAATGCAGATTTTTTTGTTATTCGCTTCCACGTAGATTCAGCAAAATGACGTTCGCCTGGTTGGCATTTTACTGAACCATAAAAGGCCATCAAAAGATTAAAAAATAAAAAAGTTACAAATACTCTCCTCACTGCTCACATCTCTCACTCCTACGCCCTTCACCATCCCCAGTCCAGTCCTTTGACGCAAGGTGCATGGTGTGACATCATGAGGTCATGACCAGAAACATCCCAGTCTTCACCAGCGCTAGAAGTCATGGCCTGAGGATTCAACATTCAGTGATGGTTATAAGCAGATGCGACAAGGACCAGACGGGAGTGGGGTGGGCGGTGAAGATCGTAAAGGCTGGAGAGAAGTAAGGTGAGTATAAGTATTTTTTCTTTTTTTTTTTTTTTTTTTTTTTTTACATCTTACATTTATTATGCTTTGGGATCTCTATAGACCCCAAAACATAATAAGGGAAATTCAATTTGTGAAGATTAATTTTGCTGCAATTAGAATTTCCTAGCAAAATCCACGCTATTTGGCGACTTCTAATTCTGTTGGATCCGCTCATCTTTAATTCTGCCCTAATGCTATGGGCAAATTCTGCCCAAGGAAGCAAATCCAGCCAATTAACATAAAAGGGCTGTCCACTACTAGTATAACTCCTTCTTAAATACTATATTCCTTCATGTAAAATAAAAATATCCTACACTCTCATCCAGTACCGGCGCCGTTTTGCAGCCAATGAGTGGTCGATAATGGGCTGCTGTGCTCTCACTTCCTTCAGATATCCGAGGTTCATCCAAAACAAGTTATAACATAGCAGCACAATAGTGGCCGCTGGTTGTAGCAGGGCTCAGGTGGCACGCTCGAACGGTGTCTGTGCTGGGGGCGAATATAGGGTTTTTTATTTTACTAAGGGGGAGATAGTATTTTAGAAGTGTTTGTCCTAATACTGGACAACCCCTTTAATTAAGAAAATTTGTAGAAATTTCTACATAGACTGCTTGATTCTTTCTGTTTGCTCATTACTTTAAAGTTGATAGGCAGAGCAGAAGTCTAAGGAGATTTTTATATTTTTTTTCCATGCTCCCTCCACAACGTGGAAATAAATTGCATGCCACATTCAGACATTATACGAGCTGGAATACTACGGAACCAGAACATTTCTTTAAACACTTGAGCCAACTGTGGAACAGATGGAGGTACCGGCAATGTAACAAAATTAGACAGCTAGTAGAAGAATTTCACCCAGGCCCAGATAGTAGTGAACCCTTCAAGAATTAGCAACCTTAAAGTGAGGCCCATAAGAGGAGCTATAGTACCACATAAGTACTTTTCAACCCCTTAACCTCTTTTTAACGTGAGGCATAATAATACGTCTCTGTGACCTGGGACTTAATGACTAGATACGTATTATTACGACACACCGATCGCGCCGGCACAGAGACTGTATGGGCGCGATCGCCGCCAGGTGATAGCTGATTCTTACAGCTGATACCTGGTACTATCTGCCAGAAGCAGTCTCGCACCGCTCCCAGCACATTAACCTGCGAAATGCTGCGATCAAAGTCGATCGCAGCATTCTGAGAGCAAGGAGAGGAAAAACAGCCCCTCTTACCTTGCATCGGAGACCCCGCGCTGTCATCGCGGGGTCCCGATCGTTCCCATGGTGCCCCGATGTCGTCACCAGGCATCAGGAAGTTAGATATATCATGAGCAATGCACAATCTATTTAATTTGTGTCTGCAGGGCTGACAGCCTGCATAGCATAGGGATGCTACTGCATCAAATGGCGCTGCTTCCCTTCCGAACCCTGCCGTGTGCCCAAACAGTGGTTTTCCCCCACATATTGGGTATCGGCTTACTCAGGAGAAATTGCACAACAAATTGTATGGTGAAATTTCTCCTGTTACCCTTATGAAAATACAAAATTGGGGGCTGAAAAACATTTATGGGAAAAATGTGAAAATGTTATTTTTATGGCTCTATGTTATAAACTTCTGTGAAGCACCTTGGGGTTCAAGGTGCTCACCACACATCTAGATAAGTTCCCTGAGGGGTCTAGTTTCCAAAATGGCATCACTTGTGGGGGGTTTCCACTGTTTAGGCACATCAGGGGCTCCCGAAATACGACATAGCGTCTGCTAATTATTCAAGCTAATTTTACATTTAAAAAGTCAAATGGCGCTCCTTCACTTCCGAGCCCTGCCGTGTGCCCAAACAATGGTTTTCCCCCACATATAGGGTATCGATGTGCTCAGGAGAAATTGCACAACAAATTTTGTGGTCCATTTATTCCTGTTAACCATGCAAATATAAAAAAAATTGGGTTTAAAGTGACATTTTTGTGAAAAAAAAGTTAATTGTTCATTTTTTTCTTCCACATTCCAAAAATTCCTGTGAAACACCTGAAGGGTTAATAAACTTCTTGAATGTGGTTTTGAACACATTGAGGGATGCAGTTTTTAGAATGGTGTCACTTTTGGGTATTTTCTGTCATAAAGGCCCCTCAAAGTCACTTCAAATGTGATGTGGTCCCTAAAAAAATGTTTTTGTAAATTTTGTTGGAAAAATGAGAAATTGCTGGTCAACTTTTAACCCTTATAACGTCCTAACAAAAAAAAATGTTGGTTTTAAAATTGTGCTGATGTAAAGTAGACATGTGGAAAATGTTATTTATTAACTATTTTGTGTGACATACAGTACAGACCAAAAGTTTGGACACACCTTCTCATTTAACGATTTTTCTGTATTTTCATGACTTTGAAAATTGTACATTCACACTGAAGGCATCAAAACTATGAATTAACACATGTGGAATTATATACTTAACAAAAAAGTGTGAAACAACTGAAAATATGTCTTATATTCTAGGTTCTTCATAGTAGCCACCTTTTGCTTTGATGACTGCTTTGCACACTCTTGGCATTCTCTTGATGAGTTTCAAGAGGTAGTAACCGTAAATGGTCTTCCAACAATCTTGAAGGAGTTCCCAGAGATGCTTAGCACTTGTTGGCCCTTTTGCCTTCACTCTGCGGTCCAGCTCACCCCAAACCATCTCGATTGGGTTCAGGTCTGGTGACTGTGGAGGCCAGGTCATCTGGCGTAGCACCCCATCACTCTCCTTCTTGGTCAAATAACCCTTACACAGCCTGGAGATGTGTTTAGGGTCATTGTCCTGTTGAAAAATAAATGATGGTCCAACTAAACGCAAACTGGATGCAATAGCATGCCGCTGCAAGATGCTGTGGTAGCCATGCTGGTTCAGTATGCCTTCAATTTTGAATAAATCCTCAACAGTGTCACCAGCAAAGCACGCCCACACCATCACACCTCCTCCTCCATGCTTCATGGTGGGAACCAGGCATGTAGAGTCCATCCGTTCACCTTTTCTACGTCGCACAAAGACACGGTGGTTGGAACCAAAGATCTCAAATTTGGACTCATCAGACCAAAGCACAGATTTCCACTGGTCTAATGTCCATTCCTTGTGTTCTTTAGCCCAAACAAGTCTCTTCTGCTTGTTGCCTGATCTTAGCAGTGGTTTCCTAGCTGCTATTTTACCATGAATGCCTGCTGCACAAAGTCTCCTCTTAACAGTTGTTGTAGAGATGTGTCTGCTGCTAGAACTCTGTGTGGCATTGACCTGGTCTCTAATCTGAGCTGCTGTTTACCTGCGATTTCTGAAGCTGGTGACTCGGATAAACTTATCCTCAGAAGCAGAGGTGTCTCTTGGTCTTCCTTTCCTGGGGCGGTCCTCATGTGAGCCAGTTTCTTTGTAGCGCTTGATGGTTTTTGAAACTGCACTTGGGGACACTTTCAAAGTTTGCCCAATTTTTCGGACTGACTGACCTTCATTTCTTAAAGTAATGATGGCCACTCGTTTTTCTTTACTTAGCTGCTTTTTTCTTGCCATAATACAAATTCTAACTGTCTTTTCAGTAGGACTATCAGCTGTGTATCCACCTGACTTCTGCACAACACAACTGATGGTCCCAACCCCATTTATAAGGCAAGAAATCCCACTTATTAAACCTGACAGGGCACACCTGTGAAGTGAAAACCATTTCCGGTGACTACCTCTTGAAGCTCATCAAGAGAATGCCAAGAGTGTGCAAAGCAGTCATCAAAGCAAAATGTGGCTACTTTGAAGAACCTAGAATATAAGACATATTTTCAGTTGTTTCACACTTTTTTGTTAAGTATATAATTCCATAACATTACATGTGTTAATTCATAGTTTTGATGCCTTCAGTGTGAATGTACAATTTTCAAAGTCATGAAAATACAGAAAAATCTTTAAATGAGATGGTGTGTCCAAACTTTTGGTCTGTACTGTATCTCTCTGATTTAGGGCATGAAAATTCAAAGTTTGAAAATTGCAGTTTTCAAAATTTTCGCCAAATTTACGATTTTTTTCACAAAGTAATGCAAGTCATATCGAAGAAGTTTTACCACTATCATGAAGTACAATATGTCATGAAAAAACATTTCCAGAATCAGTGGGTTCCATTGAAGTGTTCCAGAGTTATTACCTCATAAAGTGACAATGGTCAGAATTTTAAAAATTGGCACTGTCATTAACGTTCAAACTACCTTTGGGGGTAAAGAGGTTAAAGTGTAACCATCGTTTTAATATTCATTTCATAAATAGATAGTACACTTGAAAATAAGAAACTTTTGTAATATATATCTTAAGAAAAATTAGCTTCTTTCTCTACCAGAATTGATCAGTGTTTATCAAAATTCTCAATTCTGAGGTAAAATCTGTATTCAGTGAAGACAGACTTTCCCATTACTGAGAGAGGAGATGGCAGCTGCTACTGATGAGATTCTATGTTGACGGAAGGAGTGAGGAGCTAGAAACAGAGCTCCTCCTATCTGTTCCTCCTCCTATCAACCCACATTTGGGCACATTTGGTTCCCCATCTCTGGAACCTTTACCTGACTCCAGCCACTACGGGTGTTTTCCTTCCCCCCACCCTCCCCTTATGAGTCAAATTACGAAAAGCGCAGGGAGCGGGAGCGTTTTGGGGCATGTGCAATAAGATCCCTTTTTCTAATCACACAAGAGATATACATTGGGTATTGTGTGAGTCATTTTTTCTCCCCCCATTGACTAATATCTCCTCTGTGGATTGTGTTTTTCCCTGGATGAATGCCAGTGTATTTGGGATCCTATCTGGTCTGAGTTACATCCAATTCCAACTAATGGTGAGCTTGTTCCTTTCTTATACATGTTCTTATTGTTTTACCTTCACTTTAATGAGGCTACACTGCTAGGATTTCTACCTTTTCACTTTGTAGTTGACAACCATTTATGAGTGTCGTTTAATTCTGTTTTTGTATTTTTGTTGCATCCTTTTTGAATCTAATTGGCTGTTTTAACAATATTTATTAAAAGTTAATTTTTAAATATATCTACTACCCTGCTTGATATATATCTAAGATACGTAGCCCTGTATACATTTTTTTTTGAACTATAAGACACACCTTGGATTTAGAGGAGGAAAATAGAAAAAAAATTGAAGCAAAAAATGTGATCATGACTCTCTGTTATGGGGTGGGGATCTGCTGCTGACACTGTTATAGGGGTAATGTCCCCCAATTTTGTACTAATGTCCCCCAATCCAGGTATATATGGCACCCCATCCAGGTATACATGGCCCTCTCATCCCCATCGTGTTATACATAGCCCCCCTCATCCCCATCCTGGTATACATGGCCCCCCTCATCCCCATCCTGGTTTACATGACCCCCCTCATTCCCATCCTGTTATACATTGCCACCTCATCCCCATCATGGTATACATGGCCCCCCTCATCCCCATCATGGTATACATGGCCCCCCTCATCCCATCATGGTATACATGGCCCCCCTTATCCCCATCATGGTATAAATGGTCCCCCTCATCCCCATTGTGGTATACATGGCTCCCCTCATCCTCATCCTGGTATATATGGCCCTCTCATCCCCATCCTGGTATACATGTTCTAAGTGTGTTACCTTCCCTTTAATGAGGCTACACTGCTAGGATTTCTACCTTTTCACTTTGTAGCTGACTATCATTTATGTGTGTTGTTTAATTCTGATTTTGCATTTTTGTTGTGCCCTTTTTGAGTCTAATTGACTCTTTTAACAATATTTATTAAAAGTTAATTTTTAAGTATATCTACTACCCTGCTTGATATATATCTATGATAGGTAGCCCTGTATACTTTTTTTTTAACTATAAGTCATACCTAGGATTTAGAGGAGAAAAATAGAAAAAAAATTGAAGCAAAAAATGTGATCATGGCTTTCTGTTATGAGGTGAGGATCTGCTGCTGACACTGTTATAGGGGTAATGTCCCCCAATTTTGTACTAATGTCCCCCAATCCCAGGTATATATGGTACCCCACCAGGTATACATGGCCCTCTCATACCCATCCTGGTATACATGGCCCCCCTCATCCCCATCGTGGTATATATGGCCTCCCTCATCCCCATCGTGGTATACATGGCTTCCCTCATCCCCTTTGTGGTATACATGGCCCCCCCTCATCCCCATCGTGGTATACATGGCCCCCCTCATCCCCATTGTGGTATACATGGTCCCCCTCATCCCCATCATGGTATACATGGCCCTCCTCATCCCCATCATGGTATACATCGCCCCCCTAATCCCCATCGTGGTATACATGGCCCCCCTCATCCCCATCGTGGTATACATGGCCCCCCTCATCCCCATTCTGGTATACATGGCTCCCCTCATCCCCTTCGTGGTATACATGGCTCCCCTCATCCCCATCGTGGTATATATGGCCCTCTCATCCCCATCGAGGTATATATGGCCCCCTCATCCCAGTATACACGGCCTCTTCATCCCCATTCTAGTATATATGGCCCCCTCATCTCCATCCTGGTATACATGGCCCTCATCATCCCCTTCGTGGTATACATGGCCCCCTCATCCCCATCGTGGTATACATGGCTCCCCTCATCCCCATCGTGGTATACATGGCTCCCCTCATCCCCATCATGGTATCCATGGCTCCCTCATCCACATCCTGGTATATATGGCCCCCCATCATGGTATATATGGCCCCCAACATGCTGCACACATAAAAAAATAAACAATTTTACTTACCTTCCCTCTGCTCTGTGTAAGCAGCGCATGATGTCACTGCCATGCGCCCTCACACACTGAGGTCAGCTGCCGGAATATTCACTGCTCCCCACGCTCATGTTAGCCACAGCTGCGGCACCTGCAGATGCTCGGCGATCACATGTGCCCGCTATTAAAGAGAATGAATATTCACTGCTTTCCACTCCCATCGGCGTGGGGAGCAGTGAATATTCACTTTCTTTAATAACGGGCACGCGTGATTGCCCAGCTGCTGCAAGAGCCGGCGACTGCGGCTAACAGTGTGATCGCTATTAAAAAAAAAAGAATATTTACTGCTACCCACGCCTATAGGAGTGGAGAGCAGTGAATATTCATTTTCTTTAACAGCGGGTACAAATGATATCTGCAGCAGCAGGCTACTGCATCTGTGACCCGCTCCTCCACCGCTTCTGCCCCCCCCATGCACAGCCACTGCAGGTACATCCAGAATATAAGACACACACCCTACCTTCCTCCAAAATTTGAGGAAAAAAGTGTGTCTTATAGTCCGAAAAATGCGATAGTTAATATTGTAACTTCTACCAAAAATCAAGTAGCGAATATAACGGAAATAATATGAAATAATAAAGCAAATAAATGTCATATAAGTATATTGCAAGACATGTATACACACAGTAATTGCTGAAAAAATATACATTTTTGATATTCCACTTTCATTTCATTTCTTTTTCATTTCATTGCTTATGAAAAAAATAGTGACTTTAAGACAAAAAAAAATATTTCCAAACTATTTTCTTTGATGTCTGTGCTTTTGATGACTTAAAAAACACAAATCCCACATATAAATTCTTGTAAATAACCTTGAACATATTCCCTTTACACCTTCAATAACGGAATTAAAGGCAATTAAAATCACATAAGTTGAAAAATGTAAAACAAGTACAGTGAGTTACAGTGTTTGAACTACTTCAAGGACGCATACAGTGCCTTGAAAGAGTATTCATATACAGTGAACTTTTCCACGTCTTAACATTACACTCACAAACTTAAATGTATTTCTTTCAGATTTTTATGTGATATATCAACACAAAGTAGCAAGTATTTTTGAAGTGTAAAGAAAATGATACATGGTTTTCTAATTATTTTATAAATCTGAAAATTGTGACATGCATTTATATTCTGCCTCCCTGAGTGAATACTTTGTAGCACAACCTTTTGCTGCAATTACTGCAGCAAGTCTTTTGGGTTTTGACTCTGCTTTGCACATTTAGAGGCCGAAATTTTTACCTGTTCTTTGCAAACTAACTGTAGCTCAGTGACATTGGATGCAGAGCGTCTGTGAACAGCAATTTTCAAGTCTTGTCACAGATTCCCAATGGGATTTAGGTTTGGACTTTGGGGCATTCAAACACATGAATATACTTTGATCTATAGAATTGATTTGTAGCTTTGGCAAATATGTTTAGGGTCGTTGTGCTGCTGGAAGGTAAACCTACACCCAGTCTGAAGTCTTTTTCAGTCTCTAAAAGGTTTTCCTCCAGGATTTTCTGTATTTACTCCATCTTTCCATCAACTCTGACCAGCTTCCCTGTCCATGCTGAAGAAAAGCATCCCCACAACATGATGCTGGCTTCACCATGTTTGATGGTGGGGATGGTGTTTTTAATATGATGAGAAGTGTTAGTTTTCCCACACATAGTGCTTTGCATTTAGTCCACAAAGTTCTCCTTTGGTCTCATCTGCCCAGAACATCTTCTACCACATGGTAGACATGTCCCCTACATGGGTTTTTGCAAACTGCAAACAGAACGTCTTATGGCTTGCTTTCAAAAATAGCTTCCTTCTTGCCTCTCTTCCACAAAGGCCAGGTTTGTGGAACATATGACTAATAGTTGTCCTGCGATCAGATACTCCCACCTGAGCTGTGGATCTCCATGGCTCCGCCAAAGTGACCAAGGGCCTCTTGGCTGCTTCTCTAGCTAATGCTCTCTTTGCCTGGGATGTCAGTTTAGGTGGGCGACTATGTCTTGGTAGGTTTGCAGCTGTTCCATACTCATTCTATTTTTGTATGATGGATTGAACAGTACTCCACAAGAAAAAATGTGGAAAAGTTCATGGGGTATGAATACTTTATCAAAGGGCTGTATGTATTAGAAATATCATCCTATATATCACCCAGTAGAGGCTTTTAAAATGAGGCACAGTTAATGCTGAATTATGGTAATAAGAAACTTGAGAAAATTAATTTGCAATTAGAGTGTTCTAAAGATGTTCATAGTCGTAAGAATTAAGGTCATGGATCAAGTAGCATATAATAGAATTCTCCCTGCTGGAAATCATACCTCTCCAAGTAAAGACTTATTAAATATTTCACATGTATGTACTGATTCTTTTTATTTCCTCTTTAGAAATATACACTCTTTCCTTAAAGGGGTATTCCCATCTTCAAGATCCTATCCCAATATGTAGTAGGTGTAATAATAATAATATTAGCAAATACCTCCAATGTCTCTTACCTCATGTGCAGGCATTACATGACCTTAGGTATCCATGGTTAAAACCACTAGCAGCTAGCTAACTAACTGTCACTTTATCAATGGACGTAACCATGGATACCTAAGGTCCTGCAATGCCTGTACATGAGGAAAGAGACATTGGAGGTATTTGCTAATATTATTATTATTACACCTACTACATATTGGGATAGGATCTTGGAGATGGGAATACCTCTTTAAGCTCGTTGCAGAGAAGTATATGCAACTTCTGCAATTGACATGCAGCTTGATAAACATATGAGAAACTCACCAAAGGCACATATTTGCCTTTGAAGTTCCTTTCATGATTTTTCATGCACAAAACTGAACCACAAATGCGCAGGACCTCTTTAATTCTTTGAACATACTCATTTGGCAAATGCTCACTGCAGAACAAGGCCCCAGGTCGGACTAACTGTATAGTCATTTTCATTTAAATACAGCATAAAATGTGGAATTACAAGAAAATTGTATTTACTTGTTTGGTTTGGATAAGTTATTCTATTTTATTCTAACAATGGTAATTATGATGAAAAAAGAGACTTTCAAGTGAAGTAAGACCCTGATTTATTCAAAGTATGACAGAAAAAGTTGAAAATTATGGTGCGATGCAGAGTTGCATAAAAATGTTGCAATTTTGGGCATTTCTGCCATCTTTGGGCAATGTCAAATTTTTCAACAGTGGCAGCATTTCCTTCACCAGAAATTTTACTTCAGTCGCTGCAGCAAAATTTCTGCCAAAGCACACAAAGGCCCATACCACTGAGAAGATATGACGAATTCAATAAGTGGTGTGCGCCTCCTAATGAATTTAGGACATCTTATTCCTGGAAATAGCTCATGATGATGCCAATCATAATGAATCAGGACCGAAGTGACTTAGTTTTAAAGATCCTGCAGGTCACTTGGGATGAATAACTATGGAAAGGAGAAAAATAAAACAAAAGGAGAAGAGAAAAAATAGAGGGCATAAAATGGAGGAAAAGGAGGCTGCAGGTATTTCATAGCTTCAATAATTTTTAATTACATTTGTAATATCTTTGGATCAAAGCTATGGTCTACACAACACAGCTTCTAAAAAAACCTCAGATAAATCCAAATTGACACATGGCCGGGTACAGCTAGTATAACTAATATTAAGCTTGATGGTTGTCAAAAACCTTGAGTACCTGACTTTGTAAGATAGCCCTTTTAGTAGAGGTGGTTGATGCACCTTGTTCAAAAATTATTCCATAACTTGCTGTACCTGGCCACGTGTTGCTGTGGCTCAGTCTGGTTAAATGGAAAAGAAAGAAAAGAGAAAGCACACGTTTCTAAAATATTTAACTTCACAATGCTTGTGGGTATACAATATTTATTGTTGGGGTATAGCGTGTGTTTCTTTTACGTTCAACAGCTGGTATATAAAAACATAGTAGGTATATAAAAACATGCGAGTATTCGAATGGAACGTTAATTTTTATTTATATAGATTATATACAGTACAGACCAAAAGTTTGGACACACCTTCTCATTTAAAGATTTTTCTGTATTTTCATGACTATGAAAATTGTACATTCACACTGAAGGCATCAAAACTATGAATTAACACATGTGGAATTATATACTTAACAAAAAAGTGTGAAACAACTGAAAATATGTCTTATATTCTAGGTTCTTCAAAGTAGCCACCTTTTGCTTTGATGACTGCTTTGCACACTCTTGGCATTCTCTTGATGAGCTTCAAGAGGTAGTCACCGGAAATGGTTTTCACTTCACAGGTGTGCCCTGTCAGGTTTAATAAGTGGGATTTCTTGCCTTATAAATGGGATTGGGACCATCAGTTGTGTTGTGCGGAAGTCTGGTGGATACACAGCTGATAGTCCTACTGAATAGACTGTTAGAGTTTGTATTATGGCAAGAAAAAAGCAGCTGAGTAAAGAAAAACAAGTGGCCATCATTACTTTAAGAAATGAAGGTCAGTCAGTCCGAAAAATTGGGAAAACTTTGAAAGTGTCCCCAAGTGCAGTTGCAAAAACCATCAAGCACTACAAAGAAACTGGCTCACATGAGGACCGCCCCAGGAAAGGAAGACCAAGAGTCACCTCTGCTTCTGAGGATAAGTTTATCCGAGTCATCAGCCTCAGAAATCGCAGGTTAACAGCAGCTCAGATTAGAGACCAGGTCAATGCCACACAGAGTTCTAGCAGCAGACACATCTCTTCAACAACTGTTAAGAGGAGACTTTGTGCAGCAGGCCTTCATGGTAAAATAGCTGCTAGGAAACCACTGCTAAGGACAGGCAACAAGCAGAAGAGACTTGTTTAGGCTAAAGAACACAAGGAATGGACATTAGACCAGTGGAAATCTGTGCTTTGGTCTGATGAGTCCAAATTTGAGATCTTTGGTTCCTACCACCGTGTCTTTGAGCGACGCAGAAAAGGTGAACGGATGGACTCTACATGCCTGGTTCCCACCGTGAAGCATGAAGGAGGAGGTGTGATGGTGTGGGGGTGCTTTGCTGGTGACACTGTTGGGGATTTATTCAAAATTGAAGGCATACTGAACCAGCATGGCTACCACAGCATCTTGCAGCGGCATGCTATTCAATCCGGTTTGCGTTTAGTTGGACCATCATTTATTTTTCAACAGGACAATGACCCCAAACACACCTCCAGGCTGTGGAAGGGCTATTTGACCAAGCAGGAGAGTGATGGGGTGCTACGCCAGATGACCTGGCCTCCATAGTAACCAGACCTGAACCCAATCGAGATGGTTTGGGGTGAGCTGGACCGCAGAGTGAAGGCAAAAGGGCCAACAAGTGCTAAGCATCTTTGGGAACTCCTTCAAGAATGTTGGAAGACCATTTCCGGTGACTACCTCTTGAAACTCACCAAGAGAATGCCAAGAGTGTGCAAAGCAGTCATCAAAGCAAAAGGTGGCTACTTTGAAGAACGTAGAATATAAGACATATTTTCAATTGTTTTACACTTTTTTGTTAAGTATATAATTCTACATGTGTTAATTCATAGTTTTGATGCCTTCAGTGTGAATGTACAATTTTCATAGTCATGAAAATACAGAAAAATCTTTAAATGAGAAGGTGTGTCCAAACTTTTGGTCTGTAATGTATATATAGACTCACTTGCGGAGAAGAAGAAGCCACAGCAGCAGCAGTGCTGGAGAGCAGAGACGGCCGCCTCTTGAACAGACGGTCTCGTCAGTCCCCTTTCCTCCAACCCCCACAGGGGACACGAAAGGAGCAGAGCACAGGCAGCGGCTGGGGCGAATGAAGGAGAGAGAGAAACTGTAGCATTCAGCTACATCCCGTAGCAGTGCACAAGTTACATCCCGTAGCACTGCACAAGTTACATCCGGTAGCAGTGCACAAGTTACATCCTGTAGCAGTGCACAGGTTACATCCCGTAGCAGTGCACAGGTTACATCCCGTAGCACTGCACAAGTTACATCCGGTAGCAGTGCACAAGTTACATCCCGTAGCAGTGCACAGGTTACATCCTGTAGCAGTGCACAGGTTACATCCCATAGCAGTGCACAGGTTGCATCCCACAGCAGTGCACAAGTTACATCCCATAGCAGTGCACAAGATACATCTCACAGCAGTGCACAAGTTACATCCCACAGCAGTGCACAAGTTACATCCCACAGCAGTGCACAAGTTACATCTCACAGCAGCACACAAGTTACATCTCACAGCAGTGCACAAGTTACATCCCACAGCAGTGCACAAGTTACATCTCACAGCAGCGCACAAGTTACATCTCACAGCAGCGCACAAGTTACATCTCACAGCAGCGCACAAGTTACATCTCACAGCAGCGCACAAGTTACATCTCACAGCAGCGCACAAGTTACATCTCACAGCAGCGCACAAGTTACATCTCACAGCAGCGCACAAGATACATCTCACAGCAGTGCACAAGATACATCTCACAGCAGTGCACAAGATACATCTCACAGCAGTGCACAAGATACATCTCACAGCAGCGCACAAGATACATCTCACAGCAGCGCACAGGTTACATCTCACAGCAGTGCACAAGTTACATCTCACAGCAGTGCACAAGATACATCTCACAGCAGCGCACAAGTTACATCTCACAGCAGCGCACAAGATACATCTCACAGCAGTGTACAAGATACATCTCACAGCAGCGCACAAGTTACATCTCACAGCAGCGCACAAGATACATCTCACAGCAGCGCACAAGATACATCTCACAGCAGCGCACAAGTTACATCTCACAGCAGCGCACAAGTTACATCTCACAGCAGTGCACAAGTTACATCTCACAGCAGTGCACAAGTTACATCTCACAGCAGCGCACAAGATACATCTCACAGCAGCGCACAAGTTACATCTCACAGCAGTGCACAAGATACATCTCACAGCAGTGTACAAGTTACATCTCACAGCAGTGCACAAGTTACATCTCACAGCAGTGCACAAGTTACATCTCACAGCAGTGCACAAGTTACATCTCACAGCAGCGCACAAGATACATCTCACAGCAGTGCACAAGTTACATCTCACAGCAGTGCACAAGATACATCTCACAGCAGTGTACAAGTTACATCTCACAGCAGTGCACAAGTTACATCTCACAGCAGTGCACAAGTTACATCTCACAGCAGCGCACAAGTTACATCTCACAGCAGTGCACAAGTTACATCTCACAGCAGTGCACAAGTTACATCCCACAGCAGTGCACAAGTTACATCTCACAGCAGTGCACAAGTTACATCTCACAGCAGTGCCTTTCATCACAGGAGTTTAGCGATTCCAGATGTTTTCAGCTGATTCATCAATTGCGACTTTTCAAAAGGTCTCGAAATTTGGTGCAACTCTACTACAGTTTCTCCCTGGTGTCGTTTTATGCACATCCTTCCAAAATGTTACTTGCTTAGCTGCATTTTTAAAAAGATGTGACATTTGTGCTCAAAAATTCACAAAAAATGGTTATGAAAGAATTTAGGACTTTGTGCCAAATTTATGAACCGCATGAACCATTTTAATTAATTTGGCAAATAAACATCAGTGGATACCAGAAGACAAAAAAAGAAAAGTGACCTTAAAAAACAGCAAATTTTTTTCATGTTTTTCAATACATTATATCATAAAACAAATGAATTTTGTCATCCAAATCTACAACTCGTCCTCCAAAAATTGAAGCCCTTGTAAGGCTATGTTCATGGAAAAGAAAGAAATTAATGCTTTTGGACCAAGATGAGTTGAAAATGAAAGTGCAAAAATAAAAAATTGCCAGGCTCTTAAGGGGTTAATAATGTAAAGTAAACTTTTTATGTTGAAAACTTATAATATTATGTTACTGATTTTACTGATCAGTAAATTACGGTATGTAATTTTCTTGTTATGGTGCATACAGGTTTACTTAGTAAGTTATATAGCAATGTCCTTTGGCTATGGCGACCATACTATGTGCGAGCACTTTGTTAAACAATTGTTATAAAGCTAAGCTAGTTGCACTTTACTTGCTGCCTGAATTGTTCTTATTCTTTACCATCATCACCTTCATTAGATGAGCAGATCTATTTACTATGGGTCAACAACATGGCAAGAGAAAGTGAAATCGGATTTTTTTTTTATTATTTAACATTTGTATGGAATTGGGGAGAATAACTCCTAATGTAGTTATATTAGGAAAAAAAATTCAACTTTGTGAATAAAGTGGCAATATGGAATGTATTTCTATAGCTGTTTTCTAAATAAAAAGAGAAATTCTGTTCTGTATATCAATGTTCCTTATTGAAGTTTATATATATTTATTCTAGTATAATCCTGTACGTATTCTGAAAATGCTGTCCCTATGGTAAAGCAATACAATTAGATCTCTTGCAATGGGCCCTCAGATAAAAGCACTGGGTGATAAATTTGATTGCCTTTTGCTGAGTGAAAAATAATTTTACATCTGGGAGGTATAAATTGGGAAAATGGAGACTGCTTTGCTAAAATGAATTGTATACATTACAATAAAATAAAATACAAATAGATATGTTATTTGTATTAATGATAATTTTCCAGTTTTATGCAGATTGTATCTTGAGGAGCATTGATACATTGTGCTGAATTAACGGGAGATACAATTTGATTAATACGTAATGTATATATAAAACCACAGAGACACCATGCCATTTGTATTATAGACATGAGCTTGTTTCCCTAAGGCACGAAATCCCAGACCTAGGAATGAGGACAGAATACAGTAGCACTGAAACCAAGGACGTGACATTGCCTCTTTACAAGAGATTTCTTAGCCTGAGGATATTAAAAAAATATTGCTGGCCATGGAGGATACATGAAAATGAGTCAGATACTCCTCAAAACATTCATCAGAAATGCATAGACAAGCATTGTGAGATTCACAATGAATAACAATACCTCTGTTGAAGGAAAGAAAAGTCCTAAAGACATGCTTCATTATAACGAGTGGGACAAACATGGTAAACTAATGGCACGTGCGTTGGGAATTGTTTGATTTAATTATAATTATCTGTCTATGTCAGGGGCGAACATCCATTTCTGGTCTGAAGGTCACACCAAGGGCAGCATTAAAGGCGTTGGGGTATTACCATGTAAGACATTTATGACTTAGCTTAATATCTCGCTAAGGTGATGCCTATTCTGTCAATATATGGGGGTATATCTTACAGATAGCCATTAATGCCCGTCCCTTTTCATGTGCTATGCATAATTCCTCTTGTCTCTGACATGAGCAGCAACGAAAAACAAGCAGCGACCAGATAGTTATAGAATGCACAAAAAATGCCAATGTGGGCCTCAGGTCCTGACCACCTGGCCACTTACAGCTGAAATGAGAAAATGCTAAAGACAATTTATCCTATTAATTATAATTTTGCCGAGACAGGTAGTGAAAATGATAAGTAAATTAGTATTTTTGTTCTACATTTAAAACCATTAAAACTATTTGATTTGTCAACAGATCTGTTTTTACACTTTTTTTGTATTTAATATTTATAGAGGAAAATAGTAATCATAGTTGGAAAAATTGCTAACAGGGGTTAAAGGGTATCTGTCAGCAGGTTTTTACAATGTAATCTGAGAGTAGAATGATGTGGGGGCAGAGAGCCTGATTCAAGCGATGTATCACTTAATATGGCTGCTTGGTGCAGTTTTGATATAATCCCTGTTCTATCTGCTGTTAGATGTAGCAGTGCTATGAATGCTAAGCTGTGTATAATCATGCCCACACCCCTGATTGGCAGCTTCCTGTGTACACTATGAATTGTCAGCAAGCTGCCAATCCGTGGTGGGGTTACACACTTTAGCTGGAATGCCCGGTAAGAGACACCTAGTCCTGCAGTGATAATCTCCTGGTGATAAAATACTGATTGTAGTGAAACTACAGCAACTTAATGAGCAAGTGACACATCGCTAGGATCAAACCTTCATTATGCTACTCTCAGATTACATAACAAAAACCTGCTGACAGATTCCCATTAAAACATATGCAAAAATATAAGAGCATAGCTAGTGCTTTCCTAGTTTAATGTTTTGTTATTTTCATTTTTCTATATTGCAAATTAATCTTGTCTGAAACTGTGCTGCACCCCGTCCCCATCGGGGCTCATAATCTAAGTTCCCTATCAGTATGTCTTTGGAGAATGGGAGGAAACCGGAGGAAATTCAGACAAACACAGAGCAGAAAGCAATTTGGCAAAGGGTATCAGCAAATGATAACCAATTCACTGACTAATAAATTTTAAGGTGTCTACAAAAAAAAGTTATATTTTATTATTACTCTAACTGGATTAGACAGTGAATTGGTATCAGCACGTGTTGTATCCTATTTGGCTTATTTGTTCTTACAAACGAAAATACAAAGAAGAAATGAAAATTTCAGTCACCCACACCTGTAAAAACTAGGAAATAAGTAAGTTACAGGGGTGTCACAGTTTGAAATAGAGAAAGAAACGGAAGACAAAACAAGAAAAAACAGAATAACACAAAATGCAAAAAGAAAGCTACAGTTCAAATTGCTAGTTCTAGTCCTTCCTTCTACCACCTAATAAAAATATATCACAAGGATAATAATTATTTTAAAGGAAATCAGAACACAATTTCAAACTTATTTTAGTTTAATATTGTGCTCAGAAAAAAAATATTGTTCTTAGAAAAAAAACCTGACATATTTCCTTTTTTTTCCTTTACATTTTTCCCCCAAATACCAGCAACCCCCCACCCCCAAATACATAAATTACATAAAAATTAGGCCCCTCATATGATGGAAAAAAAGAGGCAAAAATTATCTGAGTAACAGACAAAAGAGACCATATTAAAGCTGTTAGAACCACACATACAAGAATAAAGAAAATATGTGTCACGCACCACTCAGACGCCAAACAGCGCACGGCGAGACGGATGGGAAAGGAAGCTCTGCCACTAGGGAAAGATAAGAGGGACAACTCCTGAAAATTGCCCTGCACAACACTGAGGTCCCTAACGTCCTTAGACAGGTTCTTTCATCCAGTGCGGCGATCGCATTGCACGACCCTGGCTGGTGTGCAGAGCAGCAGGTACGCTAGTCCTGCTCTATAATAAAGGCACAAAGGTAAACAGAAAAGGGTAAAAGAAACAGCAATCACTCAACGCGCACCCAGATTACAGAAAGGTCTAAAGGGAAAGGAAGGGTGAGGCTAATCAATAGGGTGATAAAGAAATGGAAGACACCAAACAAACTTCCAAACAGCAATCTCCGGAGACGACTCCTAGACGACTTCACTTTCCACAGCTCGATACCGATACCAAGATTTAGCAAGCTAACACTGGCAACTACCCAAGCTTAGAGGTGAGTACTTATACCAGAAGGGAGTGGAGAAATCAGAACAGCTGAGATAACCCAGGACTGAAAGCTTTAGGAGACAAAGTTGCTGAACTCTTGCAACAAAAGAACAAGGGAAATTTACATAGCTAACTGGAAAGCTAAGTAGATCCAACCAGTGCAGGTGTATGAAGAGGCAAACTCTGTGATCTTTTGACCCCTGGTATACAGGAGACCACTCTCTGTTGTGGTATTCCAGTGACAATATTACTGTTTTTGGAAAGGGAAAATAGCCTGCTTCAAACCCCAATTGCCAGTTAACTGCACTAAAGAGGTTGTCCAGGACTTTAACAATGATGACTTATCCCTAAGATAGGTCATCAATGTCTGATCAGTGGGGGTGCGACACCTCCTACTCCCCCATTGGCTGTTCTAAGTGCTGGCAGAGGCCGGATGTGCTGAGTTGTGGAGCTGCACAGCTCCATCAACTGCATAGTGGCCGCTGCCAGGTACTGCACATCTTCCCCTATTCAAATCAATAGGGGGTAGATGTGTAGTACCCGGCTCCTTCCACTATCAGTAGGTGAAGCAGCTCTGTAACTGAGCACTTCTGGCAGCCGCCGACACCTAGAACAGCTGATCGGTGGGGGTACCTGGTGTCACACCCCCACTGATCAGACATTGATAAGCTAGCTTAAGGATAGGTCATCAGTGTTAAATTAGTGGACAACCTCTTTAATCTTTATCTGGTGAAGAAAGGAAATATGAAAATACTGCATCATCAAAAGCATCGTCACCTCTTCATGTCATGTCTTCAGCATGCTTGCTCTATTTGCAGTGATTATAATGAGATATTATAGGTATTTTAGAAAGTGGTATAAATAATTGGTGGATGTTTACAGTGTAGAATTTAAGTATGATTTTCACACATATTTATATGGAATTATAGGGCAATTATTTGAATGTTTTCATATTATAAATTGGTCATCTTCAAAATAGCAAAGACAATGGGGGGAATTTATCATCCCATCTATGCAATTTTCTGTAGTCAAAAATTTGCAACTAGCAAAAGGGGTGCCACGCAACAGATTTTTTATAATGTATGTCACAAAATTTGCAGAAATGAAAGCTGAAATCTCTGGCAGTTCAGAGCCAGGGTAAATTTTATTCTCTAGCCTACAGCCCAAGCAGGTGCTTGTGTCTCTTAACCCGTTAATGACACTGCCTATTTGGGTCATTTGGATGCAGGCACATTTTTCAAATGTGACATATGTCACTTTACCGAACAATAAATTTGAGATGCTATTGCATATCTAAGTGATTCTGATACAGTTATTTCATGACGCATTGCACTTTAAGTTATTAAATTTAGGTGTCGAATTTATGCTTTGTATTTAGTTAAAAAAAATGACATTTACAAAAAAAATGGAAAGATTTACACTTTTCAAAATGTTAATGTGTCTGCCATGAAAACATATATTCATACAATACTAAAGAGTTAATAATTAACATTTCTCTTTGGGCTCAAACTCATTTGCGAGAAAAATGGACAAGTGCAATCTGATAAAAATCTGATTGCACTCAGACTAATGTTATTCTATGAGTCCCTGCTTGTCTGCTATTTTTTTCTCAGCTCAGATCAGACTGATAAAAAAAATCGCAGCATGCTGCGAGTGGCCACGTAATGCAAGTTAATGGGTGCGAGAAAAAAAATCGCACGGCACTCGGACTATGTAAGTGCCGTCTGGTTTTTACTCACCCATCTCCTTGAAAACCCGATATTTCATCTGCAGCGTACAGTAAAATCACAGCATGCTATGATTAAGGGCGTTTTCTCCTCTTGAAACGCATCAGTTTTAAAGTTTCTTCTTGCTATTTTTTGCTATTTTTCTCTTTCTGCATTTTAATGGACCATTAACAAAATGAAATAATTTTTTATCGACAGATGGCTGTGCTGGATTCCCTTTTACTTACCTGACCAAAACACAGCATTACTTGTTTTATTTATATAGCTTCTTTATATTTATTATTTTTTTCTAATATTTTTTCCAAAGAATTTATGATTTTATGTGTCGCCAAAATCGAACTTTTTTATTTTTTTGACAACGGAGCTTTATGAGGGCCTGTCTTTAGATTTACTTGGTTTCACTTGCTGTTTTGATCAGTTTTTATTAATTTTTGA
This sequence comes from Phyllobates terribilis, assembly GCF_046119375.1. NCBI lineage: Eukaryota > Metazoa > Chordata > Amphibia > Anura > Dendrobatidae > Phyllobates > Phyllobates terribilis. The sequence goes on along the minus strand of NW_027362763.1, from coordinate 375,877,508 downwards.
AGGCAAGATGAACAAAAAACAATTTTTTTCTATCTGTACTTTTTATTTTTGGGATTGTTTTTTTGCTCACAAACTGTAGTTTTTAATGTTATCATTCTTGTGTGACTTTTTGAGTTCTTTTTATTCAATTGTTATGAGGCAAGGTGACAAAAACACAGCTATTCTGGCTTTGTTTTAATTTTTTACAGCATTCAATGGGTGAGTTAAATGACACGTTCATTTTATAGTTCAGGTTGCTATGGATATTTTCTGTTATTTTTTTTGTTTTGTTTTTACTTTTAATTACTTATTGTGGGAGCTAAACATTTTATCAGTATGATCGCTGGTATAATACACTGCAATTCTCCTGTATTGCTGTGTATTATACATGAGACATTCAGTCTAACAGACCCTGCTGCTGGTACGGCCTAATGGTCTTCTGCAGCTGGCAGACCCAGAAGTCATTTCTAGGCCCTGGATTGCCATGGTAACGAGTGGCACCCCAAAATCATATCTAAAGGGGGCTGATGAATGTACAAAGGGAGCCCCTTCCCTCTGTCAACCATCTAGATGCAACAGTTGCTATCAAACAGGGCCGGACTGGGACAAAAAAGCAGCCCTGCCACACAAACCCCACCAGGAGATAGGGGGCAACTTTCAAACTTGGAATAGCCCATTTAAACAGATTTTTCATGATTTATTTTTATATGTAGAAAATAATGAACCCATAATGACAATCCAGAAGTCCAATGCCGCCAAGGGCTCATGCAAACAAGAGTGTAAATCAGGCATGTACTATCCAATATTTTATCAGATTGCACACTGACCAGTGTTATGCATTGAGGCCATAGGGAGAAACCTTTTTAACCCCTTTACCCCCGAGGGTGGTTTGCACGTTAATGACCAAGCCAATTTTTACAATTCTGACCACTGTCACTTTATAAGGTAATTACTCTGGAACGCTTCAACGGATCCTCCTGATTCTGAGATTATTTTTTCATGACATATTGTACTTCATGATTGTGGTAAAATTTCTTCGATATCACTTGCGTTTATTTGTGAAAAAAATGGAAATTTGGTGAAAATTTTGAAAATTTTGCAATTTTCAAAATTTGAATTTTTATGCCCTTAAATCAGAGAGATATGTCACACAAAAGAGTTAATAAATAACATTTCCCACATGTCTACTTTACATCAGCACAATTTTGGAACCAAAATTTTTTTTTGTTAGGGAGCTATAAGGGTTAAAATTTGACCAGCGATTTCTCATTTTTCCAACAAAATTTGCAAAACCATTTTTTTAGGGACCACATCACATTTGAAGTCACTTTGAGAGGTCTTTATGACAGAAAATACCCTAAAGTGACACCATTCTAAAAACTGCACCCCTCAAGGTGCTCAAAACCACATTCAAGAACTTTATTAACCCTTCAGGTGCTTCACAGGAATTTTTGGAATGTGGAAGAAAAAAATGAACATTTAACTTTTTTCACAAAAATGTTACTTTAGACCCAATTTTTTTTATTTTCGCAGGGGTAACAAGAAAAAATGGACCCCCAAATTTGTTGTGCAATTTCCCCTGGGCACGCAGATACCCCATATGTGGGGAAAAAACACTGTTTTGGCGCACGGCAGGGCTCGGAAGGGAAGGAGCGCCATTTGACTTTTTGATTGTAAAATTTGCTTGAATAATTAGCGGACGCCATGTTGCATTTGGAGAGCCCCTGTGTGCCTAAACATTGGAGTACCCCCACAAGTGACCCCATTTTGGAAACTAGATAGGTGCCTTGGGGGGTCTAGTTTCCAAAATGGGGTCACTTGTGGGGGAGCTCCAATGTTTAGGCACACAGGGGCTCTCCAAACGCGACATGGTGTCCGCTAACAAATTGAATGGAAAATCGGCTCAAATTGTTAGTGAACACCATGTTGCGTTTGGAGAGCCCCTGTGTGCCTAAACATTGGAGCTCCCCCACAAGTGGCCCCATTTTGGAAACTAGACCCCTCAGGGAACTTATCTAGTTGTGTGGTGAGAACTTTGAACCCCCAAGTGTTTTGCAAAGGTTTATGACATAGAGCCGTGAAAAAAAATAAAATAAATGTTTTTCCACAAAAACGCTCTTTTAGCCGCAATATTTTTATTTTCACGAGGGTACTAGGAGAAATTGGACCCCAAAAGTTGTTGTGCAATTTCTCGTGAGTACGCTGATACCCCATGTGTTGGAGAAAACTACTGTTTGGGCGCATGTCAGGGCTCGGAAGGGAAGGAGTGACGCTTTGGAATGCAGACTTTGACGGAATGGTCTGCGGGCGTCATGTCACGTTCTCAGAGCCCCTGATGTGCCTAAACAGAGGAAATGCCCAACAAGTGCCCCCTTTTTGGAACGGATACCTGATTTGTCAATTTTATAATGTAGTGTTATACGCTAGTTGTGTAGGACAACGTGACAAACACTACACAACTGAAGTATGACAACCTGAAGAACACTACGTCAGCTGTGTAGTGTTCGTCAGGTTGTCATACGTCAGAAATTAATTCAATAGTCCATGGAAGTATGGTACCTTTTGAAGCAGTCTTTCATGCAGAGGCCAGGTTTGTCAGGGCGGGTGTCACATTGGTAAATGGTGTGCTTGCGTATTCCCCTTCGGTAACACACTCAGCACTTCTTTTGTGACTTACCTTTTTTTTCCGCTGTGAGGGATCTGCCCCGGGAAATGCTGGCCCGGTACAATTCGAGGTCCTTCAGTTCCAGAAGTAGTGGGGCCCTCTCCACCACCACTGCCAAATATCAGGGCCTTGATAACTGTTTCCTGAAAGTGAAGATACGACGCAGAAGCCTGGCCTGCACATTTTGACAGAAGGAAAGCGTTGTGCATTGCCATCTGAACAATATGCACGGCCAGCTTCTTATACCATACCTTGGCCTTTCTCAAAGCACTGTACGGCTTGAGGACTTGATCGGAGAGATCAACTCCCCCCATGTACTTGTTGTACCCCACTACACAGTCTGGTTTGGCGACCTGTGTAGTGGAACCTCTTACAGTGCTGAGGGTGCTGCCATCATCATATATGGTGGTCAAGAGAAGGACACCCCTCTTGTCCTTGTACTTGACCACCAACAGGTGGTCACTACATTGGGCTCTGCTCTCACCCCTTCTGAGCAGCTGCCCAATTAGCGTCTTTGGGAGGCCTTTCTGATTTTTGCGGACAGTACCGCAAGCTGTGGTATGTCGCGCAGAGAGGGACTTGAAGAGCGGGATTCTTGTATAAAAGTTATCTACGTACAGGTGATAACCTTTATCCAGCAGTGGGTGCACCAAGTCCCACACAATTTTCCCACTCACTCCCAGAACAGGGGGGCATTCAGGGGGTTCAATCCGGCAGTCCTTCCCTTCATAAACTCTAAACTTGTGAGTGTACCCTGAGGTACTCTCACAAAGTTTATGCAGCTTGATCCCGTACCTGGACCTTTTACTGGGCAGGTACTGACGGAATCCAAGCCGCCCCTTAAAAGAAATTAAGGACTCATCCACGCAGATGTCCCTTTGGGGCACGTACACTTCACCAAACTTGTTGTTGAAGTGCTCGATGACCGGCCGAACTTTGAAAAGACGATCAAAGTTTGGGTCATCGCGTGCAGGACACCTTGCATTATCTTGGTAATGCAAGAACTTGTGGATGGCCTCAAAACGTGTTCGGGTCATGACCATTCGGAACACTGGAGTGTTATACAAAATGTCAACACTCCAGTATTGCCGAACCTCTGTTTCTTTCAGGATCCCCATATGAAGGACCAAGCCCAAAACGTCATCATTTCTTCTGCGTCTACAGGAGACCAGTTAGAAAATGATGAAGAGGGGTTTTGTTCCAAAAATTGATGAGCATACAAATTAGTTTGGCCCACCATGAGGTTTATAAAATCCTCAGAGAAAAAGACTTTGAAAAAGTCTATTTCTGTGAGGCCGGTGGTGTGAAACTTGATTCCTGATTCCGTCACAAAATCAGGAATCAGTGGCTCAAAATTTCGGGGGGCAAGGTCCATACGGGATCAGAAGTGGGGGGGCACTGGAACATCTTCTCTCCTGCGACGACTGCGGGGCGGTCCAGCAGCACCTGAGGAGGAAGAGGAGGACGAAGAGGCGTCGGAAAAGTAAAGAAATGTGGGATCCTCGCCCTTGCTGTCAGTCTCAGTGTCGGAGGCAACAATAGCGCATGCCTGCTCCGCTGAATAGCGAGTTTGGGATGAGCAGGACATTTTTTTTTCTTGTGTATGTGGTGCGTGTGTGTCAGTACTTTATTTAGAGTGTGTGTGTGTCAGTGTGCTTGGTGTGAATTTTTTTTTTCTGAAAAAAAAAAAGAGAAAAAAAGGAACTACCGTAGGTGGTGCAAACAGCGAGCACGAGTGCGGATCGGTGAACTATGTCACCTATCAACTCTCGGCAGCTGCTGGGTGTGTGCGCGGATGTGGTGCAAAGGTGGGGGGGGAATTGACGGGGACAAGAAAAAGTCCTGAAAATCAGCGATCACGGACGTTGATCAGTGACGTAGACACTGCTCTGTGCTCGGCCGCTGCAGGACGCACGAAAAAAAAACAAAAACTGGGGGGGAGGAGGATTGGGGGTAAAAGGAGGGGGGGGGAGGAGGAGGGGGGGAGAGGGGTGGATGAGGAGAGAACAGAGATGGACTTACCAAAGTCTTCTCTGTTCTTCTTTCAGCAGGATCAGCAGCAGGTTCTGGAAGAGGCTCTGGAGCAGGATCCGCAGCAGCAGGATAAGGAACTGGAGACAGCAGCAGGACGCCGGAGCAGGAGATCCAGGACCCTGGAGACCGCAGCAGGATGCCGGAGCAGGAGATCCAGGACCCTGGAGAACGCAGTAGGATGCCGGAGCAGCAGCAGTGACTGGAGCAGGTAGGAGAAAGGTCTTGTAGTGTAACAGAAGATTCTGTAGCACTACAAGGCCCAGCACAGCGCAGATCAGACGTGACCGCTCTGAAGAAATCCTCACCAAGTGTGAGGATCTGCAGGGCGGTCACAAGGGGGTGACAGGGTGGTGACAGGCAGGTCACAGGCCGGTCACCACCCGGTCACCTGCCGGTCAGGTACTCTGATTGGTGCGATCGATGATGACATCGATCGCACCAATCAGAGATGGCTGGAGCCTGGTCACGCTCCACAGGGGGTCACAGGGAGGTGATAGGCAGGTCACAAGCCGGTCACCGCCCTGTGACCGCCCTGTCACCTGTGTTCAGGTACTCTGATTGGAGCGATCGATGTCATCATTGATCGCTCCAGTCAGAGCTGGCTGGGGGCTGGCTGGGGGATATATGACATCACAGGGGGTCATGGGGAGGTGACAGGCAGGTCACAAGCCGGTCACCGCCCCGTGACTGCCCTGTTACTGCGCGGTCCCTCTGTGATCGGTGCGATCGATTTGATTGGCGATCGCACCGATCCTAGCAGTTTGGGGAGAGGGCTGGGGTTACTAGGCAACAGCCTAGGATCGGTGCTCTTAGGGGCACCGATCCTAGGCTGCACATCACTGTTTCCGGCAATCTGATTGCCAGAAACAGTGAGAAATGGTGTGATTGGCTGTTCAGAATTGAACAGCCAATCACAGCGATCGTGGGTGTGAAGGGGCGGCGACACCCCCGAGATGCTGGCGCCATCTACCCTAAGGTAAGATGGCGCCGGAATTTTAATCCTATCACCGCGACTTCGGTCGCGGTGCCGCATTAAAGATAGGGCGTATAAATACGTATCTGGTCCGTAAGGCCCAGGGCACAGATACGTATTAATACGCCCTATGTCGTAAAGGAGTTAATCATACTGATTCGGTGTGAGAAAAAAAATTATATCTTGCTGCGATTTGACTCTGAAATTGGATGAGACTCACCCATTCAAGTTTAGGAGTACGAAAAAAAACAAAACGGATGCCACAGTATAGCATCCAAAAAGAACAGACTGCACACGGATGACAAGTGAGAAGAAAATCGTCCCACTTTTCTTGATGAAAATAATAGATACTTATATATGATGCACAGATAAAAAATATAGGTATAGTACAAGGCCAAAGATTTCACTGACTTCTTACATTACAAGAGTGATATCTATTGTAAATTCTACAACAGCTCAGAATCCTCACAGTGCACAGTACATGTCCTGAGGGGGACTCAAAAGTCTGCAGTCACACAGAATGACTGCTGACTTATCATTCAAGACCGGACAGTACAGTCCTCCATACAGTATTATGGGCACCACATAGTGCTCCATACAGTATTATGGGCACCACATAGTCCTCCATACAGTATAATGCACCCCACATAGTCCTACATACAGAATAATGGCCCCACATAGTCCTCCATATAGTAATGTCCCCCATAGTCCTCCATACAGAATAATGGGCTCCACATAGTCCTCCATACAGAATAATGGGCCCACATAGTGCTCCACACAGAATAATGGGCCCCACATAGTGCTCCACACAGAATAATGGGCCCCACATAGTCCTCCATACAGAATAATGGGCCCCACATAGTCCTCCATACAGAATAATGGCCCCCCACATAGTTCTCCATACAGAATAATGGGCCCCCACATAGTCCTCCATACAGGATTATGGGCACTACATAGTCCTCCATACAGTATTATGGGCACCACATAGTATAAAGGGCCCCATATATTGCTCCATACAGTATAATGGGCCCCATATAATGCTCCATTACATAAAAAAATCAAATACTCACCTCACCCCATTCCCCGCTGCTCCAGTCTCCTCAGCGTCTTCCGACCCTCTGCACTGCACGGCACAGAGGGCGCAGTACTGAAAATCATCGTGCCTGCTGCACTGAGAACTCACAGAGCTCAGACACAGTGGGGGAATGAAGGGAGAGGGAGCGTCAGGGGACGACTCCCTCACCCATAATTGTTTTCAACTGTATTGGCATCCAGGATGCTGAAACAGTTGAAAGTATGATGCAGGGGGTGGGGGGCCTCGACTCATGAGCCCCACAGCGTGCCGAGTCCCCGACGGCTAATGGGCTCCCCATTTGTCGAGGGCTCCGGCACTTGCCCAGGTGCGCCGGGTGGTGACGTCAGCCCTGATATATGTGTCATAACTGAGCACCACCAAATCTTAAGCAGTGAGTGAAATGCTTTCAGGACACATACCCTAAAACAGAGGGATTTATAAAAAGAATAAAAGCAGCACACCAATTAAAAAAGAGAAAAGTGGAGGACTCCTCTTTATTAGCCCCTGTGGCCATGTTTCGGTTCCATAACAGAGAAATGTTCTGTTATGTATCCGAAACGTGACCACAAGGGCAAAAAAAGAAGAGCCCTCCACAATTAATCGGAGTGCTGCTTTTTTTTTTATATATATATATATATATATATATATATATATATATATATATATGTGACACACGCTCGCCTTCTGTAAGCCCTACCCTGGGAGATGGGGGACTCGGAGCCTGGTCCTGTGATGTAGATGGGGTGCAGCCGTGGCCCGGACCCGCTCAGTGCCCAGGGCCGTCACACTAAAAAAAGAGATGGTACGAGCTTATCCGGGTTGAGTGGTTGATCTCGACTACGCCACCTGTGGCACCTGGTGAAGGCCACCAGCGCTGCTGCAGTCCGCTGAGGCATGGTGTTATCGCAGCCGTCGTTGTTACTACTCCCAACAGGCGCAGCAGGGCCTCAGGGCAGAGGGACAGGATGAAGGGGGTAGTAGTGTAGGAGGTCTGGTGCTGCATAGTGCGGTGTAGTGCAGAATAAGAGTCCGGAGACCATAGGGGTTAACTTCCAGGGTTTTTACTCACGATGGAGATGGCAGTAGGAAGGCGTCTCCCTGCTCCTCGCGGAGTTCTGCGGTCACCAAAGACGGGGGGGGGGGGGGTCCGACAACCTCCGAGTAAGTCCAGTGTTCAATCAGGACCCCACAACAGAGTGTTCCTAGACTTCAGATCGGGTCCTTTCCTGTCTGTGTGTGTGTTGATAGGCCGGGTCTCCCTCTGAACTTCATTCAGAAAAAGGGTACGGGTGGCAGCTCCGCTCTTTCCGTTACCCGGTGGGATCCTCAGGGCCTACCAGGCTTCCCTGACCAGAAAGTGGAGTAGCAAGGTCAGGTATCGGGGGCCGGTACCCCTCTTGCAGCCGGAATCCCTCTGAATAGATCAGGTTGGCGAGGACAGGTGGCATATACCGCTCCGTCTGCATCCTCCCTGGGATCTATTTGTTGTGGAGCTACACTCCTAAGCTCCGGGCCTTCTTGGTCATGGTCCTTGACCGGGTTGAGACATTCCTTATCTGCAACCTGCCCCTCAACTCAAGGCCAGGGTATGAGGGCTGTGACTCCATCCACTGCAGGTCCACACAGGATCCATGTTTAGGGTGGGAGATCACGATCGAAGAACAGTCAAAGAACCGCGAGCCCAAGATGGCTGTGTATTATATATGAATTATTAAGTGTCACTAAAATGTGAATCCTCCACCCTCACCCACTAATTGGTTCCCCTATCTCTTGGTTCCCCTCTCTCCCAACTCCAGTAGGGGCAGCAGCTGGTGCATAATAGCCCCCTCTGGTGGAAGAAGTGTGGTGTTGGATGTGGAGGTGAGGTCCTGACCATCGCACTGTTCTTACCTCAGAGGAGGAACACTACACTCCATTAGAGAAGTGCAGCATCCCTGTGGCGGTCGAACCCTCAGGGGCACCACATATACACTGCTCAAAAAAATAAAGGGAACACTCAAATAACACATCCTAGATCTGAATGAATGAAATATTCACATTGAATACTTAGTTCTGTACAATCATCAATGGAAATCAAATTTATTATCCAATGGAGGCCTGGATTTGGAGTCACCTGTAAAATTAAAGTGGAAAAACACACTACAGGCTGATCCAACTTTGATATAAAGTCCTTAAAACAAATCAAAATGAAGCTCAGTATTGTGTGTGGCCTCCACTTGCCTGTCTGACGTCCCTACAACTCCTGGGCATGCTCCTGATGAAGTTGCAGATGGTCTCCTGTGGGATCTCCTCCCAGACCTGGGCTAAAGCATCCGCCAACTCCTGGACAGTCTGTGGTGCAATGTGACGTTGGTGGATGGAGCGCGACATGATGTCCCAGATGTGCTCAATCGGATTCAGGTCTGGGGAACGGGCGGGCCAGTCCATAGCTTCAATGCCTTCATCTTGCAGGAACTGCTGACACACTCCAGCCACATGAGGTTGGGCATTGTCCTGCATTAGGAGGAACCCAGGGCCAACCGCACCAGCATATGGTCTCACAAGGGGTCTGAGAATCTCATCTCGGTATCTAATGACAGTCAAGCTACCTCTGGCGAGCACATGGAGGGCTGTGTGACCCTCCAGAGAAATGCCACCCCACACCATTACTGACCCACTGCCAAGCCGGTCATGTTGAAGGATGTTGCAGGCAGCAGATCACTCTCCACGGTGTCTCCAGACTCTGTCACGTCTGTCACATGTGCTCAGCGTGAACCTGCTTTCATCTGTGAAGAGCACAGGGCACCAGTGGCGACTTTGATTCTGCGATCATCCACCACTATTGTCTTCCATGGGCGCCCAGGTCTTTTTGCATTGATGAGTTCACCAGTGCTTTCTTTCTTTCTCAGGATGTACCAAACTGTAGATTTTGCCCCTCCTAATATTGTAGCAATTTCTCGGATGTTTTTTTTTCTGTTTTTGCAGCTTAAGGCTGGCTTGTTTCACCTGCATGGAGAGCTCCTTTGACCGCATGTTTACTTCCCACAAAACCTTCCAAATGCAAGCACACACCTCACATCAACTCCAGGCCTTTTATCTGCTTAATTGAGAATGAAATAACGAAGGGATTGCCCACACCTGTCCAAGAAATAGCCTTGAAGTCAATTGTTCAATTACTTTTGGTCCCTTTAAAAACAGGGTGGCACATGTTAAGGAGCTGAAACTCCTAAACCCTTCATCCAATTTTAATGTGGATGCCCTCAAATGAAAGCTGAAAGTCTGAACTTCAGCTGCATCTGAATTGTTTTGTTTAAAATTCATTGTGGTAATATCTAGAACCAAAATTAGAAAAATGTTGTCTCTGTCCAAATATATATGGACCTAACTGTAGACTGCTGTGTATAATTGCAGTATAACCTATACAATGTATACAGACTGCTTTATATACAATATATAAGTGATACTGCTACTGCTGTGTATACATTATATAGACTACACTGCAATTATACACAGCAGTTGCTGTATTGTATCTGCTCTAATTTTAAATGAAGCCCCTGTGTGCCCCACGCTGCCTCTCTTGCACGTGCTGGCAAGGGCCGCCGCATGCACTTGCACACTCTGACAAGGACACGGTGGTGCGCATGTGTTGACTAGGGCCGCCGCGGATGCTGTGCAACCTTGTCAGCGCGTGCAAGTGCAAGCGGCGGCCTTTGCCAACGCGTGCAAGAGAGACAGCGTGGGGCGCGGGCACACAGGGGCTTCGTTTAAAATTAGAGCAGATACAATACAGCAACTACTGTGTATAATTGCAGTATAACCTAAATAATGTATACACAGCAGTAGCAGTATCACTTATATATTGTTTATACAGCAGTCTGTATACATTATATAGGTTATACTGCAATTATACACAGCAGTTGCTGTAATATATATAGACTGCTGTGTATAATTTCAGTATCACCTAACATATACACAGCAGTAATAGTATCACTTACCTATATATTGTATATACATACATTATAAAAATAAACATTTTACAGCATTCAGTTTTACACCTTGGGACTTACCCAGGTCCCTAAAATGGGAGGGGGAGGACCCGGAGGAGAGATGGATGAGGAGTTGCAGCATCTGACATGCGGAGGAGCAGGAGCTGATCCCGGTTCACTGCCGCTGATACCAGTGACACCGGCGGTGAGTTGAAAAAAAAAACACTTTTAAATTAAGCCCCTGTGTGCCCTAGCTGTCTCTATGCACGTGCTGCTGGCAAGGGCCGGCGGGGTGGCTCGCACGTGGTGACAAGGGCCGCCGCGGACGGAGTGCGGCCTTGTTAGGGTGTGCGTGTACAGGCGGCCCTTGTCACCACATGCGCGCCACCGTGGCCTTGTCAGAGTGTGCAAGTGCACGCGGCGGCCCTTGCCAGCGGTGCGTGTAATAGAGACAGTGCAGGGCGCGGGCTCACAGGGGCTTAATTTAAAAGTTTTAAAGGGCCGACGGCCCACGTCACAGCTCAGGGCCGTCGGCTCACCGGGAAAATGCCCGCCTTGGCAGATTGCCAATCTGGGCCCGATATCAACCATGGCATCTAAAGGGTTATACTGTCAGAATCAGTGCTACCACCTAACCTAGCAGCTACAGAAGGGCATCAGCTGACACCCACTCCTTCAATTGTGGGTCCCGCTCCTGAGCCCGTGCAGTGCGACTGCTATAATAATATCGCAGTTTGCCCTAAATCCCACCCACCCATGATGTGGCAGTCGTCATAGTGAGGAAAGGGCATACTTTACTGCAGCGGCCTGTTGATTCAAGACTGGTGCTCCCATTTGCCACTACAAAACACTGCCATGTTTATTGTAGAGCTCTGTTGTCTTCCCCTCCCGTTAATGTCTATGTGTCACCAAATCAGGTGTCTGTAAATGGCTGTTAGGTCACGTTCACACATTCAGGATTTGGTCAGTATTTCACATCAGTATGTGTTAGCCAAAACCAGGAGTGGAACAATCAGAGGAAAAGTATAATAGAAACACATCACCACTTCTGTATTTTTCACCACCTCTGATTTTGGCTTACAAATACTGATGTAAAAAACTGACCAAACACTAAACGTGTGAAAATGGCCTTACTCTCAGTCTGATACTAGAAAAAAAAATTGTTGAGTGTGGGTGCTGATAGCTTGGATAAGTCGATATTAGAGCATGCGGGAATTTACAGTTTTTTCAATATGCTCTAAAACACTGAGTCCTAAAAATAATGAGCAGGTCTGCCATGGAGTGGGCTTTGGTTAATAAGAAAAAAATGTTTCCTTATTTCAACAAAGATGACACATAGGCATTAGCGATAGAGATAGCGTGAAGAGTTTGTTTCACTTTTATTTCTAGTACCCAGATACCACCTGTAATATGGAATGGTTTGAAAGAAAATACTCAAATGGATGGTGTGTGTATGTAGAACTGGAAATATAATTCATGGATTCCTTAATAGTGATGAGCGAGCACTAAATTGCTCCGGTACTCGTTGCTTGGGTCAAGCAAATAGGAATACTCGGGTGCTCGACCCAAGCAAAGAGACCAGTGTAAGTCTATGGGAAACTCGAGCATTTTTTAGGCGGCTCCCCCCGGCGGTCTGCAGAGGGCCTAAAAATTGCCCAAATCTATAGGAACAGTGCTCAAATGACAAGGGAACAGCATGGGGAAGACCCCTGGAAGCATTTCTGACTCCCAGGTCACTTCTGTCAACAACGTTGTCAGAGTATTATGCCACTTTTACGGACTCACAATAAAACATACAAAAACAAAACCAAAATAGATTTTCCTGGGAAATATATTAAGGAACATCCTTTCCAGGGTAATGACTTGTATATAAGGCAAAATAAATAACCAAAACCAAAAGTACTCCTCCACACCTTGGGCTATGTTCACACGTAGCGTTTTTGATGCGTTTTTTTCACTTTTGCATTGCTTTCAACCGTGACAAATGTATTTACTGGGAAATGTCATTTTAACATTTTACAACCTTATCTGGCCATGTGGTGTGTGACACATCATCAGACACATGCATACAGTGCTGAAAAGACATGGGAACAGCGTGGAGAAGACCTCTGGAAGCATTTGTGACTCCCATGTCACTGCCTAAAAGTGTGCCCATCATAAGTCATCCTTGGCGCTTGAGAAGATGCCACCCACCATGCACCTGTGGTTGCAGACTTGCAACAATCACCGTCCATGTCCTTGTCCCAGTGTAGCATTCAGTTGTCCCTACCCCATTCCTTGGAATGCAAGCGCAAGTATGCAGCCAGCCACCCACAGGCTGCAATACTATACTGCCAATTTTTTGACAGCTGCTTGCACTTGAAATGTGGCCTTTTCGGCTCGTGGAGGCGGAAGCTTTTCATAACCTCATGCCGGTGGCGGCCAGGTGTCCATACTCAGTCCCCAGCCGCCACTGTTTCTCCCGGTGTCGTCTCCGCCTTCCACAAGCACGGGTCCCACAACATTACCCGTGCCCTCCCCAGTGCACTTACTGGGAAGGACCACTTATCCACAAACACGTGGACAGGTGAATGTGGCCAGGGAGGGTACGGAGCCAATCCACAGCTTTTTTTGCTGAGAGTTGTATTTAGCTCGGTGAAAGGACTGGCATAGAGGGGAACCGTATCTACCCTAGGTGTCATTTCTCCCAGGAAGTACTCTAATGCAGCTTGTTGCAGAAGCAATGGCAGCCCGTCCAACATCAACTCGCACTTGTCGGTGGTGCTTTGACACACAAACATCTTTCTGTGCGCATTTAATTTCATGAATACAGAGTTGGACAATGGCCTGATCTGCAATGCGGTTTAAGAAATAACATGCATAAGCATGTCCAATCCACATTAAAAAAGCAGCCATAGAGTGTCCGGGAACCTTCCCCCACACTTTTCTTAGCCAGGGCTGCTTCTCGGCAGGGTTGGACGGGCCCACCAGACAACCCGAGACTCCTCCGGTGGGCCCTGGCTTCTCCTTCAGGAGAGTTCATAGTGCCGAGGTGAGGCTATGATGATGATAGAGGCCACCATCTGCTTAGTTTTCTGTTACTTGGAATGCAAGCGCAAGTATGCAGCCAGCCACCCACCCACCCACAGGCTGCAACACTAAACTGCCAGATTTCTGGGCAGCTGCTTGCACTAGAAATATGGCCTTTTAGGCTCGTCGAGGCGGAAGCTTATCACAACCTCATGCCGGCGGCGGCAGGGGGTTCATACTCGGTCCCCAGCAGCCACTGTTTCTCCCGGTGTCATCTCCGCCTTCCACAAGCACGGGTCCTACAACATTACCCATGCCCTCCCCAGTGCACTTACTGGGAAGGACCGCCTAACCACAAACACGTGGATAGGTGAATGTGGCCAGGGACGGTACGGAGCCAGTCCACAGCTTTTTTTTGCTGAGTTGTATTTCACCACAGGCATATTCTTTAGCTTGGTGAAAGGACTTGGGAAACCATATCTACCCAGCTGTTATTTCTCCCAGGAAGTCCCCTGAAGCTGCTTTCACTTGAAATCTGGCCTTTTAGGCTCGTGAAGGCAGAAGCTTTTCACAACCTCATGCCGGAGGCGGCCGGGTATCCATACTCGATCCCCAGCCGCCATTATTTTTCCCGGTATCGTCTCTGCCTTCCACAAGCACGGGTCACACAACATTACCCGTGCCCTCCCCAGTGCACTTACTGGGAAGGACCGCATACCCACAAACACGTGGACAGGTGAATGTGGCCAGGGACTGTACGGAGCCAGTCCACAGCTTTTTTTTATGAGAGTTGTATTTAGCTCGGTGAAAGGACTGGCATAGAGGGAAACCGTATCTACTCTGGGTGTCATTTCTCCATCACCAGGTTCCGCCCATTGTCACACACGACCATGCCTGGCTGTATGTTCAGTGGTGAGAGCCACAGATCAGGCTGCTGTGTCACAGCTTTCAACAACTCTGCAGCGCTGGGTGGTTTGTCAATTAAGCATTAAGCATGTTATCTTCAGCACAGCCTATTGCCGCTTGGCCAAGGCAGTGCTGCAGTGCTGTCAGCTTGTGACTGATGTGGTCATTTCGGAGATGGAGGAGGAGGTGCAGGAGCTGAACAATGTGATTACATTGAGGATAAATTGGTGACGCTGTTTTTTATACTAAAGAAAGATCCTATTGTTTTGAGTTTTTTTACGTTATTTTTTAAGACAAATGCATTCACCGGGAAATGTCATTTTAACATTTTACAACCTTATCTGGCAATGTGGTGTGTGACACATCATCAGACACATCCTGTTTTATTTATGATGGAGGGACTCTGAAAGTCATAAAGCCTATTTTTATAGGGCCATCAGACGGCCCTTACTATTCTTAAAAGGCCAGCAGTCGGCCCTTGCTATTGTTAGAGAGCCATCAGCCGGCTATGCTTTGCTGTTCCCATTATTAACAAGTGGGTCTCCTATACAGTTATTGCGTATCCAGTGACTGCAAGGGCTGCAAAAATTTGGGCGCAACGCAATACCCCTTTGAAGAGACATAGTAGAGGAGGGTCTCAGTAAAAAAAAAGTTCCCATTATAAAGGAACGGGTCTCCTATAGTGGTAATGTCCATGCTGTGACTGCAAGGGCTGCCAAAATTTGGGAAAAACCCCACTAAGAATTTAAAGACACATAGAGCAGGGCCACAGTAACGACAAATTCCCATTAGAAAGGAGAGGCTCTGCTATACAGTTATTGGGTATGCAGTGAGTCCAAAGGCTGACCAATTTTAGGAAAAACCGCACCTAGAATTTAAAAACACATAGAGCAGGGCCACAGTAACGACAAATTCCCATTAGAAAGGAGACAGTCTCCCATAGTGTTGGCCTATACAGTGAATGCAAGGGCTGCCAAAAATTTGGAGGCACTTCAATGCCCCTTGGAAGAGACGTGGAGGAGGGCCTCATAAAAAAATGTTCCCATTAGAAAGGAGCGGGCCTCCTATACTTGCAATGCCCATGCACTAAGTGTATGGGCTGACAAACATTTACATACTGTATCATTTTTTTTTTTTTTACGGGCATCATAAACACCCTTTAAAAAAATTATGTGGGTGTTGCATCACGGACCACAGTCACCCTGGTGATATGGTGGTGGAGGATGAGGAGATGGAGGAGGACATGAGAAAATAGCCAAAATTAGGAAGCGTATACCCATGTCTGGGTGTGAAAAGGTGCATGGGAATACACCTCCCAAGAAAAGACACTGGATTTTAGTTTATGTTACGCTGCTATCATTCGGTGGTGTTGAGAAGTCTGGCCCAATCCAGCCCTTGTTCATTTTTTAAGAGTCAGCCTGTCAGCATTTTCAGTTGACAGGCGGATGCGCTTATCAGTCATAATTCCACCAGCGGCACTAAAAACCCTGGCGGCAGGGCAGGCCAGGACCTCCAAGGCATAGAGAGCCAGTTCATTCCACATATCCAGCTTGGATACCCAATAATTATAAGGCACAGAGGACTTTGGTACTGTTATGTTCTGCTACCAGAGCTAAGGAAAGAGAGGAGATCTGTCCCTACGATAGAACTCAGCTGAATCCCTACGATGTAACAGGGAACCTGATCCAGCGATCAGACCTGCTAAAGTCCTAAGCTAGTCTGTACGAAGACCTATAGATGTGGGGGAGGAATCCCTACAAGTACTAAGGACTGGGAGGAATATGGGACACCTCCTAACAGAAATAGTAGCAGACAGACGAACAAACAAAATATAAAGAACATAGAGGTCAGTAAACCAAGCAAACTAACAGAGCAAGACACAGAGCACAGGCTAGCTAGAAAGTAGATATACAATGAAGTCCAGCAAAGCCAGAAGGGCGGAGCAGGATTAAATAGGCCAACAAGGTCATGTGACCAGCAAAGGAAAAAAAACCTAACAGCAAGGTTCTAACAGTACCCCCCCTTCTAAGAGGATCCTCCGGATCCCCTAGGACCAGGCTTATCAGGAAATCTCCTGTGAAACGCTCTGATAAGTCTTGACGCGGAAACATCATCTGACCTCACCCAAGAGTTATCCTCGGGTCCGAAACCTTTCCAGGCCACAAGATACTGCAAACTACCTCTATACCGTCTAGAGTCAAGGATGCGAGAAATTTCATATTCCCCGTCCTCCACCACCGGAGGAACAGAGGCAGAGGCGTCACCATCCGACACAACAGCTTTTTTTAACAGAGAGACATGAAAGACCGGATTAATTCTCCAGGAGGTAGGAACCTCCAACCTAACAGCAGATTGGTTGACAACCTGAAGCACCTTAAAGGGCCCTACAAACTTGGGACCCAATTTCTTAGAAGGAATCCTCAACCGCAGATTCCTAGAGGACAACCAAACCATGTCACCAACAGCGAACAAAACCTCCTGTCGTTTCCTATCAAAGTAGTCTTTAGATTTTCTGTTGGCCTCCTGAAGATTACCACGCACATCCGTCCAAACTCTTTCCAAATCACCGGAAAAATTCTCCTCCTCAGGCACGGCAGATCCCAACTTGGAGAACGACCCAAACGACGGATGTCTCCCAGAACAACAAAAAAAAGGCGAACAACCAGCAGAAGAAGATGTATGATTGTTCAGAGCAAATTCGGCAAGTGGCAGAAACTCAGACCACCCCTCTTGATTGTCTGCCACAAAACAACGCAAGAACTGCTCAACATCCTGGTTTTTCCTTTCTGTCTGGCCATTAGATTCAGGATGATATCCGGACGAAAACGACAAATGAATTCCCAACCTGTCACAAAAGGCACGCCAAAAACGAGCCACGAACTGAGGACCCCTATCAGAAACAATGTCAGTAGGAACGCCATGAAGTCTGACAATTTCCTTGACAAAGGCCTTAGCGAGAGTTTTAGCGCAGGGCAGTTTGATGAAGGGAACCAAGTGACACATCTTACTAAAACGGTCCACGACCACCCAGATGACAGTAAAACCCTCAGAGGGGGGAAGGTCAGTTATAAAGTCCATAGCCAAATGTGTCCAAGGAGCACTGGGGACCTCCAAAGGACAAAGCAACCCCGCAGCAGGAGTATGTGAGGACTTAGATCTAGCACATACAGTACATTGGCGTACCCACTTAATGACTTCCTTCTGCCATCCAGGCCACCAAAAACTGCGACCCACCAGTCTCTTGGTCTCAGAGATTCCGGGATGACCTGCCAACCGAGATTCGTGACACTCAACAAACAAATCTCTCCTAAAGGTCCCAGGCACAAACAACCTCCCATGAGGAGTGTTAGATGGGGCATTCTCCTGAGCTTTAAGAATCTCATCTTCCAAAACGGAGTCTAAAGCAGCTATCACAACACCTTCTTGTAAAATGTTTTCCTCTTTCTCAGCACCGACTATGGGAGAAAAACTGCGAGACAAGGCATCCGCCTTAACATTCTTAGTACCAGGGATGTAAGTAACGGAGAAATTAAACCGCGAGAAAAACAGTGCCCACCTAGCCTGACGGGCATTCAGGCGCTTGGCAGCGTCAAGATATATCAGATTTTTATGATCCGTAAGAACCTGAACGGGAAATTCCGCACCTTTCAAGAAGTGGCGCCAGTGTTCAAATGCGAGTTTAATAGCCAATAATTCCCGATTACCAATATCGTAATTCAATTCAGTCTCCGAAAATTTTTTTGAAAAAAAGGCACAGGGATGTAATCCATCCCCGTTATCCTGAGACAATACTGCGCCAACCCCCACAGAGGAAGCATCAACCTCAACCAAAAACGGCCTAGTAACATCAGGCTGCATAAGGATGGGAGCAGAGGTGAACCTCTCCTTGAGATACACAAAAGCTTCAATGGCCTCAGAAGACCACTGAACCGCATCAGCACCTTTCCTGGTGAGATCAGTCAGAGGTTTGACAATACTAGAAAAATTTTTTATGAATTTTCTATAGTAATTGGCGAAACCCAAAAACCTCTGTATCGATTTCAAACCAATAGGCCTAGGCCATTCCTGCACAGCCTGAACCTTAACCGGATCCATCTCAAAACCTTTGCTGGAGATAATGTAGCCCAAAAAACTAATTCTCTGTACAGCGAACTCACATTTCTCCAGCTTAGCAAAAAGCGAATTGTCCATTAATAACTGTAATACCTCACGCACGCTCCGCCAATGAGACTCCAGATCTGGCGAATAAATCAAAATGTCATCCAAATACACAACCACATTTTTACCGATCAAAGGTCTAAGGATGTCATTAATCAGATTCTGAAAAAATGCAGGAGCATTAGTAAGACCAAAAGGCATAACCAGATTCTCAAAATGACCCACAGGAGTGTTAAAAGCAGTCTTCCATTCATCACCCTCCTTCATGCGCAACAGATTGTATGCCCCCTTAAGGTCAATTTTAGAGAACCACTTGGCCCCCAATAACTGGTTAAACAGATCAGGAATCAATGGCAGTGGGTAAGGATTGCGTACCGTAATTTTGTTAATCTCACGAAAATCCAGACAAGGACGTAAACCGCCGTCCTTTTTTTTTTACAAAAAAAAATCCAACCGCCACAGGAGACTTAGAGGGCCTAATGTGACCGGCGGCCAAACTTGTCTGTATGTATTCCTCCAAAGCCTTCCTCTCAGGAATAGTAAGGTTAAATAAACGACTTTTAGGAAGAGTCGCTCCAGGGACAAATTCAATAGAACAATCATAGTCTCTATGGGGAGGCAAAACCTGCGATTCCTTCTCAGAAAAAACTCTCCAAAAATCCTGAATAGGAACAGGCAATTCTCCCCTATCCAAAGCTGCAATACGCCCGTTACAACACTTGTCATAACATTTATGGCTCCAGGATTTAATTTCACTGGTAGACCAATCCAGTACAGGATTGTGACATTTTAACCAGGGCAATCCCAATATTACTGGAGAAGGCAAGTTATTCAACACTACCAAATCCAATTTCTCATGGTGAACACCATTAATAGTGAGAGGAAATTCACAGACCTTGAGAGTAATATTCTTCAAAGGGGAGCCATCCACAGAAACCACAGCAATGGGGGATGATAAAGGTTCAGGTTTTAAATTGAGTTTTTCCACGAATCCCCCATCAATTACATTCAGTGTAGACCCGCAATCAACAAACACCCGAAATTCCATTAATTTTTCCTGAGCAATCGTGGAAGCAGCTAAAAATACACCCTTGGAATTTAAACAGGCAATATGGGCATGACTGACCATTTTTTTTTCTTTCTTCATACGAAGCTCACAGCCTTTAATCAAATGACCAGATTTTCCGCAATAGAAACACAAGCCTTTCGAAAAACGACGGTCTTTTTCTTGAGAGCGAGGTGCCACCGATCCAATCTCCATCGGTTCACCACTGTTAGTACACACATTATCATAACCAGAAACTGACATAGCAGAGGATTTGCTCTCATTAACCCTAGCATGCAGTCTTCTATCCACCCGTATAGCTAATTGCATAGCCTGTTGCAAATCCTCAGGTGTAGGATAAGCAATTAGCAGGTCTTTAACCCTTTCACTGAGCCCAGCAAGAAATAGACTTTTCAGAGCAGAATCGTTCCACCCTGTTTGAGTGGACCAACGACGAAAATGTGTACAATATTTTTCGACATTACCTGATCCTTGTTTTAAACGTCTCAACTCAGTTTCAGCTGATGCGACACGGTCAGGATCATCATATAATAGTCCTAAAGCAGAAAAAAAACTATCCACTGATCTGAAGCATGTATCACTAGGTTGCAAAGAAAAGGCCCACTCCTGAGGCTCTTTGCGCAAAAGTGACATTATGAACCCTACGCGCTGGGATTCATCCCCAGAGGACTTGGGTCTCAAACGAAAATACAATAAGCAAGCATTTTTAAATGAAAAAAATTCTCGATGTTCACCAAAAAATAAATCCGGCAAACATACCTTAGGCTCCAAGAAATGTGCTCCAGAACAGTTACTCACGTGCTGACGGAGCTCGGCCACTTCCAGAGAGAGTCCCTGCAGGCGATGAGCCAAATCCTGAACCGACACCATGATGGAACAGAAAAATCTTTCCTTAGAGAATTTGCTGGCTGGACTTACTGTTATGTTCTGCTACCAGAGCTAAGGAAAGAGAGGAGATCTGTCCCTACGATAGAACTCAGCTGAATCCCTACGATGTAACAGGGAACCTGATCCAGCGATCAGACCTGCTAAAGTCCTAAGCTTGTCTGTACGAAGACCTATAGATGTGGGGGAGGAATCCCTACAAGTACTAAGGACTGGGAGGAATATGGGACACCTCCTAACAGAAATAGTAGCAGACAGACGAACAAACAAAATATAAAGAACATAGAGGTCAGTAAACCAAGCAAACTAACAGAGCAAGACACAGAGCACAGGCTAGCTAGAAAGTAGATATACAATGAAGTCCAGCAAAGCCAGAAGGGCGGAGCAGGATTAAATAGGCCAACAAGGTCATGTGACCAGCAAAGGAAAAAAAACCTAACAGCAAGGTTCTAACAGGTACGGTCGGCAAGGTACTCCCTCAGCATCTTCCAAAACTTTGCACTCCTTGTGAGAGTACCCCGAGCCTCAGGGACTGTGCGATGGGAGGGTCTGAGAAAACTCTCCCAGAACTTTGACAGTGTTCCCCTGCCTCTGCTGGATTGGAGTTGTGTCTCTCTTGCCTGTACTCCTTGGTTGTCCAACGAAGTGTGACCTCTGCCGCCAGCGTTTTCAGATGGGAATTTTTTTAATAGTTCCGCAACAAGGGCCTTCTGGTATAGCCCCATTTTTGTAGACCTGTCCGCCTCAGGAATAAGAGATATAAAGTTTCCTGGTAGCGTGGGTCTAGAAGTGTCACCAACCAGTAATGACTGTCACCCAAAATTTTGAGAACGCGAGGGTCATGGGAAAAGCAGTGTAACATAAACTCAGCCATGCGTGCCAGACTACTAACAGGCAAGACTTCCGTGTCCTCACCAAGAGGATGACTGACCATGCTCTCCTTCTCCTCCTCTCTGTCCTCTGGCCATCCACGCTGAACAGACGGTATGACAGCTGTGGAAAGAAGCAATGGTGCCACCTGCAGACATTGTTCCTGCACCCTGAGGTTCGGCCCACAAAGTCGGGTGCTTTGCTGCCATGTGCCTGATCATGCTGGTGGTGGTCAGGCTGGTCGTTTTGCCTCCCCTGCTGATGCTGGCCTGGCAGGTGGTGCAAATGGCCTTTTTGGCCAATGGTGCCACCTGCAGACACTGTTCCTGTACCCTGGGGTTCGGCCCACAAAGTCGGGTGCTTTGCTGCCATGTGCCTGATCATGCTGGTGGTGGTCAGGCTGGTCGTTTTGCCATCCCTGCTGATGCTGGCCTGGCAGGTGGTGCAAATGGCCTTTTTGAAGTTATCGGCATAGTCTTTAAATAGCAACCAGACTCGGGAACACCTAAGAGTTGTACTGGCAACTTCCTTCATGTTGGTGTTACGGGGAACGGTTGCCTGCCTTCTGTCTGCGGCCACCACACTGCTTCTTCCTGCTTGTTGGGGTGCTCTGCCTCCCTCCCCCTGTGTGCTGCTGTCCTCGCTCTGCATGTCCTCCTGCCAGGTTGGGTCAGTTACTATATCATCCATCACCTTGTCTTCCACTTCCGCACCCTGGTCCTCCTCCTGAGATTCTGGCAATTGTGTCTCATCATCGTCCACCTCTTGTGACACTTTCCCACCGTCGCCTTTGTGTGACCGTGGCTGCTCAAATATTTGGGCATCGCTACACGCGATCTCTTCTTGCCCCGCTTCAAGTGGACCGGGCGAGAGGCCCAAATCTATAAATGGAAAAGTGAACAGCTCTTCAGAGTGTCCAAGTGTGGGATCAGTTGTCTCTGGGCACTCGGCATGGTGGGAGGAAGGAGGATCAGGGTGAGGAATATGCGGTCCAGACTCACGGCTACTGATACTTGACCGTGTGGAAGACAGGGTGGTGGTGGTGATGGTGGTTAAGTGACTGGAAGCATTATCAGCTATCCAACCAACAACCTTTTGACACTGCTATGGGTTCAATAGTGGTGTGCTGCAGTCCCCTAGAAATCGGGACAGGAAGGTCAGGCGAGAAGATGTGGGTGTTTGTTGTGGCACAATTTCAGCTTGCCCACGGCCTTGTCCTCGGCCTCTGCATGCACCATTACCATCACGTCCAGTACCCTGTCCCTTGCCACGTGCCTTGCCCATTTTAAATGGAGGACAGTATCTTCCACGCTCACTACAAATGGCTGAGTTTGGAGCGAACTTATATGTGATCCGTGTGACGGAGAAAACAGAGTTTTAAATACCTGGCCTGTAGGTAAGTAGTTTGAAAAGCAAACTGCTGTGAATTGCTTCACTGACTCACTGAAAGAAATTTTTAATGGAGGCCAGAAATGGCAGTATTTTCTGACAACGTATATGTGATCTGTGTGACGGAGAAAACAGAGTTTTAAATACCTTGCCTGTAGGTAAGTAGTTTGAACAGCAAACTGGTATGAATTGCTTCACTGACACACTAAAGGAAATTTTTAATGGAGGCCACAAATGGCAGTATTTTCTGACAACGTATATGTGGTCCGTGTGATGGAGAAAACAGAGTTTTAAATACCTGGCTTGTAGGTAAGCAGTTTGAACAGCAAACTGCTGTGAATTGCCTCACTGACACACTGAAGGAAATTTTTAATAGAGGCCAGAAATGGCAGTATTTTCTGACAACGTATATGTCATCAATTTGACGGAGAAAACACCGTTTTAAATAGCTGGATTTCTAGCGCTGTAATATGGAAAGGACCTGGCTGTATTCTGCAGTGCCAACAAGCAAATGGCGCAGAAAAATGGTGTTCTCTGGATTGCTTTTTAACCAAATAATGAGGATTAAGAACCAAAGAAAAGTATTCCTGGCCCTTGAGACCTGGGCCTTTGTATAGAAATATCTTACAGCAGAAGAAGGCAGAATTGGAATGGAGCCTCTTGTGCTATATGCACTGCAGTCTGCTATATACCCTGCCTGCCTATATACACTGCCTGCCTGATATCTGTGCAGATGGATTAGTTAGTCCTCAAAAGGACTGTTTGTTAAGATGGATATGTGTAATGTACGGTTTTTCTCCCTACACTACCTATTACACAAGCAAATCTCTCCCTGACGCAGCAGCACCTCTCCCTACACTGTCTAATTCTGGAGTGACTGTGACGAACATGGCTGCGCCAGGTCTGATACAGACCCGATGACTCTATGCGGCCAGACATGCAGGAAGGAGACCCAAGCTCCCGCCGAGCAACCCTGGAAGTACTCGGCGAGCGCCGAGCATCTCGAGCAGTGAGATGCTCGGGCGAGCACCGAGCAGTAGCGAGCCTGCTCGCTCATCACTATTCCTTAGTTTATAAACAGTAGGATTGAGGATTTCTGTGTGTCCAATACACACTAAGGACTGCATTCACAAATATCTTCATAAATCCTTCATAAAATGTGTCATTACTGATTAGTAGAACACTAGAGCAACTGTCAGGGTATACCATGACAGAGAGTGCCCAGAAGACCGCGGTGTCTGGTTTCACGTACTCCTGCACTGGTTTGAAATACTTCACCATTATATTAAACAGTGCAGTTTTTTTCCTTGCTAGCAGCTTTCCTACCTTGATTGTCTCAGCTGTTCAGTGTTGGCCACTCCCCTCTGCTATATATGCTCACCTCTGGCACTTAGGGATTGCCAGTGTTAGCTCTTAATGCCTGGTTTTGGAGTTGGAGGTGTAGTTCGTGGTTGGAGTTGGCATTTGGCGATTGTTCAGGAGATTGTTGCTTGGAGTTTTGTCTGTGTGCACATCTTCATCCTCTCCAATTTGGTTTCTCTTTCCTTAAACTCTCCTGTGCATTCAGAATTAATCGATTGTTATGTGCTAGAGGGCTTGCCCTCTCCTGTTGTTCTTGGACTACCGTGACTGACGCTGCATAATCCTGTAGTGGACTGGCAGACTCAGGAGGTGGTAAGGTAGGTGAGCACTGTCAAGTACACTGCTTGGGCACCCGGTTAGCCAGGGTGGATACCTGGCCTCTGCCGGAATACCTGTCTGACTTTGGGGATGTGTTTTCGGAACAGAGGTGCCAAGCTGCTTAATAGCAGGTTAGGTTACATAATATTTCTGGTCTGGAGAAGCAGGCCATGAAGGACTATCGCTGAAAGTCATATTAGACCTTCCTCATCACCTGTAGCAGAGGGGTTTTTCTTTGTTAAGAAAAAAGATGGGGGTTACGCCCCTGCCTAGATTTCTGCGAATTTCCGGGATCCATATCCTCTCCCTCTGGTTCTGGACCTCTTTAACTAGATCGTCGGAGCAAAATGGTTTTCTAAACTGGACCTCAGGGGGGCATATAATCTCATTCGAATTAAGGAGGGAGATGAGTGGAAGACAGTCTTTAATACACCTGAGGGACACTATAAAAATCTCATGATGCCATTTGGGTTGACTAATGCACTTTGTAAATTACATTTTTTGTCACCTGGCAGGTAGATTTGTGGTGGTCTATGTTGATGACTTATTGATTTATTCGTCTAACCTCAAGTACTAACCTCGAGTCACATTAGGTATATATCAGGCAGGTCTTACAGATACTCAGAGACAATAAATTATTTGTCAAACCAGCGAAATGTATGTTCTCAGTTCAGGAGATCCCTTTTCTACGTTATTACTTATCGTCCACCTGTTTTCCCATGGATCCGGTGAAAGTCCGGGCGGTACTGGACTGGGATTGTCCTGAGGACTTAAAGGGCTTTAGAAAAGTTTTTAGGATTTGCCAACTACTACCGTAAGTTCATCAAAAACTTTTCGGTAGTGGCCAAACCTCAGACGGATATGACCAGGAAAGAGACAGACTTTTCCAAATGGTCCAGTCCAGCCAGTGAGGCATTTAACACTTTGAAGAAATGTTTTACTTCTGCACCAATTCTTATACAGCTTGAGGTCACTCAGCCATTCTTTGTAGAGGTTTATACGTCTGAAGTGGGGGTGGGGGCTATATTGTCACAGGGCGCATCTCCAAGTAAGTGGTGTCTGTGTGCATACTTTTCCAAGAAACTGTTGTCTGCTGAGAAAAACTATGACATTGGTAATAGGGAACTCTTGGCAATAAAGTGGTCTTTTGAAGAGTGGCGACATTTTTTGAAGGGGACAGTACATCCAGTCATGGTAATCACCGATCATAACAATCTTTTATGACACCTAGACAGGCAAGATGGTCATTGTTCTTCACCAGATCCAACTTTTTTGTGACGTACAGGCCGAGGAATAAGAGCATTATGACGGGTGCCTTATCTTGTTGTTTTCGTGTGGGAGGAGATAATTGTGAACCTGTTCCTATATTACAGAAAGGGGTAGTTATTGTAACTATATATTCTGATATGGAGAAGGAGATTGTAGAGGCTCAGGAGGACGCCCTTGCTGCCTGTCCTTT
Source organism: Phyllobates terribilis (assembly GCF_046119375.1). Classification (NCBI taxonomy): domain Eukaryota; kingdom Metazoa; phylum Chordata; class Amphibia; order Anura; family Dendrobatidae; genus Phyllobates; species Phyllobates terribilis. The sequence goes on along the minus strand of NW_027362763.1, from coordinate 375,851,395 downwards.
AGGTTAACTGTTTGTTCTTGTGAATCTCTGTCTTAAAGTTTTAAGCGAACATCATGATTCGGTCTTGGCTGAGCATCCTGGTAGTAAAGTCACCACAAATCTCCTTACTCTGCGTTTTTGGTGGTCTGGGGTGCAGCAGGATGTTCGGGTGTATGTAGCTGCCTGCAGTATTTGTGTATGTTCTAAAACCCCTCATACTCGTCCAACTGGGGCTCTTCAACCCTTGGAGATTCATATTAGACCTTGGACTCATTTGTCTGTCGATTTCATCACTGATCTACCCATATCTGCAGCTAATAGTATAATATTGGTGGTAGTGTACAGATTCACCAAGATGTCTCATTTCATTGCACTACTCGCTTTACCTAACGCCAAGACCTTGGCGCAAATTTTTATCAAAGAAATCGTGAAGTTACATCAGATTCTTACTGATATTGTTTCCGACCGGGGGATGCAATTTATTGACAAATTTTAGAAAGCATTTTGCGCTCATTTGGGGATCCATCTTTTTTTTTTTCTTCAGCCTTTCATCCGTTGTCATGAGTCTACTGGCAAGTCCCTGTTCTTCAGGGCATATGAATTTCATCCTCAGTTCTACTCTTTCAATAGGACTCACTCTTCAGGAGTACCTGAGGAGGAATGCTTTTCTTCATGTATTACATCAGTGTGACAAGGTGTTCTTGATAATTTAAAGAAGATGGGTACAAATATAAGAGTGTGGCTGATCAGAGACGTTTGTGCCACGTCACATCAAACCAGGAGGACGGGATTAGGAGCAGAGAGAAGGGACAGAGGCCGCAGCGAGGATGCCCATCGGGCCGGACCACCCTAATTTACATACAGCTCGGGAGCATGTCAAATCTTATTTCTGGGTGTATACAGGGGGAGTCAAGACCTGCTAGACACATTTGTGGAATGCAGCACAGGAGCAGTTAAAGGTGGTGGCATTTGTTCAGAGGCTCTAAAACTTGTGACAGGATCCCTTTAAGGGTACAGTGAAGGAAATAATTATTTGTTCCCTTGCTGTTTTTGTACGATTTCCCATTGACAAATACATCAACAGTCTATAATTTTAAGGGTAGGTTAATTTTAACATTGAGAGATAGAATATCCCCCCAAAAAATCAAGAAAATCACATTGTATAAAGTAGATACATTTATTTGCATTTTGCAGTGAGAAATAAGTATTTGTGGCACCCCAGGGATCCGGTTGCCACAGTGGCATTGCCTCCCTAACAAGGGGTGATGCCATGCCTGGAAGCAAGGAGGAGTCCCATAATCAGGTTTACCAGCATACAACACTTTCCTGGCTCCTGACCAGGAAGGGGAGCTCCTCCCCTTAGCAACTGGAATCTGGAGGCTGGGTTAGTAAGGGTGAGTGAAAGAGGAGTTGGAGACAAAGCAGCGACGAGGAAGGACCTGGGGAAGGGAGCTGTGTACAAGCTCGCCCCAGAGGAGAGAAGCGCAAGTAAACTGGACACCGGAGTCCCTGGTTGTGGGGCACTGAAGGCCCAGCAGCAGAATCTGGAGGGCAGGACACTGCTGGTCTCCTGGCCCCACCAGACGCCCAGCAGCACCATAGGGCCCAGCACCTCCACGTGGGAGCGACACTTGAGGAAGGCCCGAGCTGCCTGCCATACGGGTGAGGAAAAAGATGTTTTTACTCAGGGACGAGGGCCGCAGAATAGCTTCAAGCAGCAGGGCCAAAGAGAATAGTGCTGAGGGAAGGCCTACAACTCCACCTGGCGAGGTGGATCCCCAACTTGCTTCCAGGCCGCCCGGACCTCCTCTGCCAGCTAGTACCCGTGCCCCGATCTACTCTGCCAAACAGCAAGTAAAGCTAAGAGGAAACCGCCATTAATGTGTTGTCTGTTCATTACATACGCCCTCAGCCCTGCACGACAATGTCCCAGCTGACAACATCTACTCTTCAAATCATCTACACTGCCCTGGAGCTTAGCTCTGCCTGTGGAGAGCTGAACCAACTCTGCTGCGTCACCATCAGCTTCAGTGGATCTGCACCGCAGCAGCGGACCCATATAGCCACGTACCACAGGTGGTGTCACGAACATTATCTCTAAAAACTTTATTCCCTTTTACTTTTCCTTTAATTGACCACCCTGGGTCACGGACCGGGTCACTGCCACCATGACATCCCCAGCACCGACCGGCCCGGCTACCGAGTACCCCACGGCCCAGGGGGCACGTCATACTTGATCCCTTAAAAACCATTATGAGTTCTGGTTCCTACAGACCAGTTAGACGCTCCTAATCAACTCGTTAACTGCATTAAAGACACCTGTCTTATATAGTCACCTGTATAAAAGACTCCCGTCCACAGACTCAATCAGTCAGACTCTAACCTCTACAACATGGGAAAGACCAAAGATCTTTCTAAGGATGTCAGGGACAAGATCATAGACCTGCACAAAGCTGGAATGGGCTACAAAACCATAAATAATACGCTGGGTGAGAAGGAGACAACTGTTGGTGCAATAGTAAGAAAATGGAAGAAAAACAAAATAACTGTCAATCGACATCGATCTGGGGCACCATGCAAAATCTCACCTTGTGGGGTATCCTTGATCATGAGGAAGGTGAGAGATCAGCCAAAAACTACACGGGGGGAACTTGTTAATAATCTCAAGGCAGCTGAGACCACAGTCACCAAGAAAACCATTGGTAACACATTACGCCTTAAAGGTTTAAAATCCTGCAGTGCCCACAAGGTCCTGCTGCTCAAGAAGGCACATGTGCAGGCCCGTCTGAAGTTTGCCAATGAACACCTGGATGATTCTGTGAGTTATTGGGAGAAAGTGCTGTGGTCAGATGAGACAAAAATTGAGCTCTTTGGCATTAACTCAACTCGCCGTGTTAGGAGGAAGAGAAATGCTGCCTATGACCCAAAGAACACCGTCCCTACTGTCAAGCATGGAGGTGGAAACATTATGTTTTGGGGGTGTTTCTCTGCTAAGGGCACAGGACTACTTCACCACATCAATGGAAGAATGGATGGAGCCATGTACCGTAAAATCCTGAGTGACAACCTTCTTCCCTCCATCAAGACATTAAAAATGGGTCGTGACAATGACCCAAAGCATACAGCCAAGGCAACAAATGAGTAGCTCAAAAAGAAGCACAGTAAGGTCATGGAGTGGCCTAGCCAGTCTCTAGACCATAATCCCATAGAAAACTTATGGAGGGAGTTGAAGCTCCGAGTTGCCAAGTGACAGCCTCAAAATCTTAATGATTTAGAGATGATCTGCAAAAAGGAGTGGACCAAAATTCCTCCTGACATGTGCGCAACTCTCATCATCAGCTACAAAAAACATATGACTGCTGTGCTTGCCAACAAGGATTTTGCCACCAAATATTAAGTGTTGTTTGCCAGAGGGATCAAATACTTATTTCTCACTGAAAAATGCAAATAAATGTATCTAATTTATACAATGTGATTTTGTTGATTTTTTTTTTGGATATTCTATCTCTCAATGTTAAAATTAACCTACCCTTAAAATTATAGACTTTTCATGTCTTTGTCAGTGGGCAAACTTACACAAAACAGCAAGGGATCAAATAATTATTTCCTTCACTGTATATGCACACAATGTGTTTATGAAGCCCGTAGACTCACCAATGTTTTTCTAGGTGAAGCCACTTAAAGAAATAGCTGGCAATTTCTTTCTGGAAGTGATTAGCTGTCTGTCTTTACATTATGCTACTCTCAGATTAGCAAAAACATGGTGTCAGATTCCCAAAGCACCACTTTTTTATTTCAAAGCTGGAGTGGTGCTACTAATCTAAGTTTCCTGACCCTAGTATTATACTCACTAGCCGCTGTCTTCAGCTGTTCCCATTGCTACTCCAGTCCCATGCCATCAATTTGCGACTTCAACTTTTGACTGACCAGAAGTCAGAGTTAATGGCTCTGGCTCTCATAGACTTACATTGAGTAGTGACTTCTGGATCACCCAGCGAACACCGGAATGATCTGGCAGGTCAGAACCTGCAGAAGACGACCGGAGCGGCACCAATAACAGATCAAGACAGTGGCTGGTGAGTATAATACTAGGAGTAGGGAACTTAGATTAGTGACACCACTCCAGCGGTAAAATAAAAATAAATGCTGGAGTGGTGTTTTAAGACTTCCTGGTTCTAAATTTTTGGTTAATCCCGTTATCAGATTGTCCTCCTAATACTTGACCATGCTTCAGTTCTTGATCATCCTGCTGTGAGGACTTTGTATTTTATGACTCAGCTGGTTTCATTTTTTTAGCATTACTGATAATTCTCCTGCCATAGTATTTGCTGGATAGTTGATGTGCTGAGCTTGTATTTCTATCTGTTAACTTGATGTCATGTTCTGTCTTGTACCACTGCTACTCTCTCAGCCTGCAAATCATGCTTTCTACAATATCAACATTGAAATTACGACATCAAGAAACCAAAAAACACCAGAAAACTCATGGAATTAAGGAAATCACTGGCAATTGACCTGAGTGGCGCCGGGAAGAGCTAAAGATGGCGGCTGCTGAGTATAATACTAGGGTCAGGGAGGTTACATTAGTAGTACCACTCCAGCACTAAAATAAAAAAAACACTGGAGTGGTGCTTTAAATCACCATCTGTCCTGAGATAGCAATAAGGGGCACCTGATGTCACCAGTACATTCCATTAGCATGCTGCCAGCCATAAACAGTTTCACATTAAGTGATTGCCACACAAATAAATGCATGAAAAACTTTTAATAAACAGTCTTGGAAATAAAATTGTCTTTTAGAAAATAATAGACCTACAAAAATCAGGACTAAAAATAACATTTAAAAAGTATTAAATCAGGAGGCACTGAAGAAGCAACGGCAAAACCCGTAATAGGCTTAAGTAAATTAGAAGTGATAGTTTATCCAATGGTATTTATTTATATATAAATACTGGTTTGCATATACATGTCTTACTCTCTAATTTACACTGAACAAAAATATAAATGCAACACTTTTGTTTTTGCTCCCATTTTTCATGAGCTAAACTCAAAGATAAAAGACTTTTTAAATATTGTTCACAAAGTTGTCTAAATCTGTGTTAGTGAGCACTTCTCCTTTGCCGAGATAATTCATCCATCTTACAGGTGTGGCACATCAAGAGGCTGATTAGACAACAAGACTATTACACAGATGTGCCTTAGGTTGGCCACAATAAAAGGCCACTCCAAAATGTGCAGTTCTACAGTATTGGGAAGTTCCAGGGGGGTCAGAAAACCCATCAGTATCTGGTGTGACCAGTATTTGCCTCTCGCAGTGCAAAATATCTCCTTCGCATAGAGTTGATCAGGTTGGTGATTGTGGCTTGTGTGATGTTGGTCCACTCCTTTTCAATGGCTGTGCAAAGTTGCTGGATATTGGCATCCCAAACATGCTCAATGGGTGACATGTCTGGTCATGGACCATTTGCATGCAGCACCTCCTGTCTCAGGCTAGTATGGGGAGCAGGCTGACCCTATAAAAGCTGGAACTGAGGGCAGGGTTAGAGAGACCAGGACCCACTTCTGAATCATGCAGAAGGGTTCCCAGAAGAGAGGGACAGGTCAGCCGCAGCTGAGGAGTCCAGAAGGCAAAGGAGGAACAGAAAGCCAGGGACAGAGGCAACGATAGTCGGTCCTGGCAGAGAGAGACTACACAACCGGACACTGGGGTCCGAGGCTGTCAGGGTTGCAAGCCCTGCAGCAGATAACCAACCCGCAAGGGATTTCAGGTCCCTTGGCCTAAGAAGCCTGGAGGCTCCGCCACACAGAGGGACCAGTACAGCACGGAGAAGCTACAGGTACCTTAGGCCCGAGTCGCAAGCCATACAGGCGTAGTACACGGCAAGCTCAGGGACGTGGGCTATCATACCACTAAAAGGGGGAGATAGTCAGCAAGGGCAAAGAGAGAGAACGGTAGGCCTACCCACTCACCCTGACCAGCGGAGCTCGCCCGAATGCCCTCAGACACCCAGGTCCATTCCTACCCTGTACTCCTGGTGGGTCTGTGATAAGATCAGTAAAAGACCCTGGAATGCATTATTGGACTCTGTGTGGTTACTGCTGCGCCTGCACCATCACCCCCAGCATCCTATTACACTGCCCTGAGGCTACACTCCTCCCGTGGGGAGTTGTACTATTCCCCGCTGCATCCCCAACACCAGCCTCAGCGGTCCTCCCTGACCGCAATCCACGGGTGGCGTAGTGGGACATTACCTAAAACATATAAAAGGCTGCCACTGGTCTGACCACCCTGAGCCACGGGACCGGGTCGCCACTACTACTCCCAGCATTGCCCTGAAGCCCGGTCCCGAGTGCCCCACGGCCCAGGGGGCGAGTCACTTGCCATGCAAGAACTGGGATATTTTAAGCTTCCAGAAATTGTGTGCAGATCCTTGCAACATGGGACCGTGCATTATCGTGCTGCAACATGGGGCCGTGCATTATCATGCTGCAATATGAGGTGATGGTCTTGGATGAATGGCACAACAATGGGCCTCAGGTTCTCATCAAGGAATCTCTGTGCATTCAAAATCGCATCAATAAAATGCACCTGTGTTCAATGTCCATAACATATGCCTGCCCATGCCATAACCCCACCGCCATCATGGCCCGCTCGATTCATAACGTTGACATCAGCAAACCATTTACCCACACGCCGCCATACACGCAGTCTGCCATCTGCCCTGTACAGTGAAAACAGGGATTCCTCCGTGAAGAGAACACCTCTCCAATGTGTCAGACACCATCGAATGCAAGCATTTGCCCAGTCAAGTCAGTTACAATGATAAACTGCAGTCAGGTGGAGATCCCGATGAGGACGTTGAGCATGCTGATGAGCTTCCCTGAGATGGTTTCTGACAGTTTGTGCAAAAATTCTTTGGTTATGCAAACCGATTGTTGCAGCAGCTGTCCTGGTGGCTGGTCTCAGATGATCTTGGAGGTAAAGATGCTGGATGTTGAGGTCCTGGGCTGGTGTGGTTACATGTGGTCTGCGGTTGTGAGGCCGGTTGGATGTACTGCCAAATTCTCTGAAACGCCTTTGAAGATGGCTTATGGTAGAGAAATGAACATTAAACTCACAGGCAACAGCTCTGGTGGACATTCCCGCAGTCAGTGTGCCAATTTCACGCTCCCTCAAAGCTTGCAATGTCTGTGGCATTGTGCTGTATGATAAAACTGCACATTTTGGAGTGGCCTTTTATTGTGGCCAGACTAAGGCATCCCTATGCAATAATCATGATGTCTAATCAGCATCTTGATATGCCATAGCTGTGAGGTGGATGCATAATCTTGGCAAAGTAGAAGTGCTCACTAACACAGATTAAAGCCTCATTCACCCGCCCTGGTGATTCCTGTACAGGAAAAAACAGTACTGATGAGATCCGTGGTCTGTGTCCGTGTGCCACTCATATGTATGTGTAGCACCCTGAGGATTCGGCTGCTACAGGGGTATTGCACCTCAACCCAGAGGTGTGATATTCCACTCCCGGGTAAGGATGGAGTGTGGACCTGAGCTCGGTAGGCTGCATGCACTACACACATCCCATTTCCGAGGAGCAGGCCGACGGTACTCCCACTTAGAAATGTGCAGGTACGACCGAGTCTGTTCCTGGCTGGAGTGGGAGGGGGGTGGTACATCCCAAGTAGTGTAGGGGCAGATAGGGGGAGCAGCCTGGGTAAAGATAGGAGCTCATTGGGTGCTGGTCACCTGAGCTCACACATAGAGGGAGTATTTAAGGTGGGCACCATCAAAGATCAGGGTCAGTCTGTCAGAGTAAGAAGCAGAGATCCAGATGAGCCTGCAGAGAGAGAGTGGAGCAGAGAAGGAAAGACCCAGAGAGGGAAAAAGAAAGGACTCTGAGAACCCAAATTCAATCCCCGGGTGAAGAGTCGGCAATAGGGTACCGGATCCCAAACTGGTGGGGGCAAAAGCACACCCTAGCCAGAGACCGGAGGCCGTGGGCAGCGTCTGCCACGGCCACCCACCACATCCACCCCGAAGGCAAACCACGTGGAGGGTCAGGGAACCCAAGGCCAAGGGTCTCCCAACAGAAGGCCCGAGGGAGCTGGACCTAGGTGGATCACTAGTGGGGACGGCCAGAGGAAAGGACAGAAGGAGAGCTCAGGGTCACGCTCCGGACTTGTTTGGGGGTTTGCTGAATCCAGGACCTGGTGGACGCAGCACGGCTCGGGTGGTCACTTGAAGCTGGAGTGACCGGAACATCAGCAGTGAGTAAATACCCTAAACTGCGCAACCCGACTCTGTCTTCATTTAACATCTATGCTGCACCACCACAACCCCCATCCTCTGCACCTGACCCCCTGAGGCTATACCCCACCCGTTGGGGGTTATACTACCAAAAGCTGCACCAACACCATCAGCCTCAGCGGACCCTGCTGCAGCGGCGGCCATAGTGACCGCAATAGAACGGGTGGCGTAGTCGACATTAAGAACTTTATAACATCTGTAGGACTGCCACATACTCTGAGCTTGACACCCTGGGCACGGACCGGGTCACAGCCACTCGGAAGACTACAACTCCCATCTGATCCGGCTCCGGGTATTCCCCTAAAGAATATGGCCCAGGGGGCGCGTCATATGTACTGTATGTGACATCCGTGTGACATCCGTATATCCGTGTGTCCGTGTCACACATCCATGTGTCCGTGTGACACATACCAGCACATGGGAAAAGCAGTATAGTTCACACTGATTCCAGGCGCCGGCTGCTGAAGGCAGTTCTCATCATTGTCCCCTGGTTGCGCTGAGATCAGTGTGGCCAGGAGACAATTATGGGAGTTGCATTCAGCACTTGCTGTGTACATCCTGTGTAAAATTAATAATTAAATAAAATAAATGGCGTGGACTCCCACTGATTATTCATAACCAGTAGAGGAAAAGCCACCCACTGGGGGCTGATATTACTAGCCAGGGAAAGGTTCCGTTAGCCAAAAATGTTCCCTGGCTATTAATAACAGCTAATAGCAAGAGAAAAATGGCACGCACACAGCTGTAGGGCGAGGTGCAGGTGTAAGGGAGTGGCAAACTCCTAGGTCATATGTATTAATTTTTCACCGCACACAAAGGTTCCAATGCAAATATTTCAATGGTTGTTCAAAACAAGTGCAAGTGGCAGAAAAGGTAAATATATGTGATATAGGCGACTTTTTTTACGCTTCGACCCGCTCCCAGGCCTTGTTCACATAGTCGCCCTAGGGGAAAGGGGAATAAGAACAGGATGTCAGTGCACACATTAAATGATATATACAAACAATTATTTACAATATTAACAATAATACAATACGTGCAAAGGTTAATACCGTTTAAATGCAATTAATATACCAAGGTCACAGCAAACACCGCATTGTATGTGAGCGTTGGTTGCTTGAAGTATACATCTCTTCATTAGTTCAATAAGAACTTTAGTGGAAGTGTTAACCATTGGCAGTTATTAGATAAAAAAGTGAACAGGCAAAAAAGTAGGCAAAAAAATTGGCATAAAAATAAACAGGCAAAAAAATGTAAAAACCAAGAGAAAAAAACAATGTATGTCCCAATGTGAACCAAGGCTGATACCCCTAGAAGAAAAGATTAGACAGAAAAAAAGGAAATGATGGTGGAAAAGTATATGGCAGATTCCGGGAAGGTGAGAAAAAGGGCATGATGAGATGGAATCATGGACATAAGGGATTTAAGGGAGACAGTGAGTAGGATGTAACTGTATGGAGATAGGAAGACCAATCTTTATAAATGGAACTCAACATGAATAGGAATGTGGCAAAATCCTGGGAGGTGGAAAATAAGGCATGGGTAATCAATCAATATTTAGTCAGTTTTTGGTTAGTATTTTTTCTCAGGAGTGGGAGTCAAAACCAGGTGAGGAGCAATCAAAGAAAAGGTATAATAGAAACAAGTGCACCAATTCTGCATTTTTCACCCACTCCTGGTTTTGGTTCCCACTCCTGAAAAAAAATACTGACCGATTACTGACCAAATACTGATAGTGGGGCCATGGCCTAAAGGCAAGAGTATATAACCCATAGAGAAATTACCTTGAGGAGTATAGTTGTCAGGGCACACCTGCGCCTCCTGTCTGAATGTCTCATGGGTATGTGGACAAAGTGTGAAGTTTTTAAACCATGTGGGCCGGAAATGAGGCTTCTAATTCAGGTGATCTCAGATAATGGAGGAGGGGAGCTTTGCATTGACAGCTGACATCAAACCCAGGGGTTAGTAATGGAGAGGCGTCTGTAAAACACCCCCATTACTAACCCCATACTAAGTTTTAAAATAAACACTCAGCAAGAATACAATCCTTTATTTGAAAAAACCTCAACTCCCTGTTTCACACATTTATTAAAAAATAAAAAACACATTTATACTCACCTTTACAACTAATCCATTGAAGCCATTGTCCCCTGCAAAAAAAACAAAAATAATAAACAACCATATCACTCACCTCACCGACGTGAAGATAATCCATACTGTCCCACGCCGTTATCCATCTGTGCGATATGTGTTTTTCAAAATGAACGGTGGCATGATGCAACCGTTCCTGTTGAAATTCAGGAGAGAATGAGATGCTGCGAGCAGGCCGATGAACTGAGGTGACCTCAGTGAGATCACATGTAGCGTGCGCTGCCGACGGTGCTTGCGCTGATCTCACTGATATTACCGCTAGCACCTTTGAGAAAATTCCCACTGTGCTAGCGGTGACCTCATGAAGCTTATCTCAGTTTACTGAGGGCTCAAACTTTTGCATAGACCCATTTTCCTTTTTGTAATTTTTAACCCCTTTAAAGCCCAAGATGTATTAATACGTATCTGCACCCTAGGCTTTAAGAGCCTGATACATATTAATACGTCATTGCGATCGCGCCCACACACACGCTGTGCAGGCGCGATCGCCGCCGGGTGTCAGCTGATTGTCACAGATGACACCCGGTACTATGTGCAGGGAGCAGTCCCGCACCGCTCCCGACACATTAACCCCCGCAATGCTGCGATCGAAGTCGATCGCAGCATTACTGTGGCAAGGGGAGGTGATCGCAATACTCACCTCCTCTTCCGGCCTCCAGCGCTGTCTGCCGCGGCTTCCCGGATGTTGTCATGATGACCCGATGTCGTCATGACAGCATCCGGGTCACAAGACAGCAGTAAGATAGTTTTGGTCATGAGCAGTGCATGACCAAACTATCTTCTCTCTGTGCAGCGCTGACAGTCTGTATAGCACAGGAATGGTGCTGCATTCCTGTGCTATACAGGCAATCAGAGAAAAAAAAAAGTGAAAGTCCCATAGTGGGACAAAGTAAAAAAGTTAAAAAAATATCAGAAAGTGAATAAAAAAATAAAAAAAATTGTAAAAATATATAAAAAAGAAATAAAAAAATAATCCAGCAAAAATAAAAATATTATGTATCCATCAATAAATATTATTATGAAAAAAAAACCCAATAAAAGTACACATATTTGGTATCGCCGCGTCCGGAACGACCTTACCTATAAAATTGTCCCACTAGTTAACCCCTTCAGTGAACAGAATAAAAATTAAAAAAAAACAATTCCTGAATTGCTGTTTTTTGTTTATTCTGCCACCCAAAAATCTGAATAGAAAGCAATCAAAAATTTGCCTGAAAATGGTACCAATACAAACGTCAACTCATCCCGCAAAAAACAAGCCGTCACATGACTGTCGGCCAAAATATGGAAAAATTATAGCTCTCAAAATATGGCGATGCAAAAAATAGATTTTACAAAAAAATGCGTCTTTTAGTGTGTGACAGCTGTCAATCATAAAAACCCAATATGATTCTGGTATCTCTGTAGTCACACCGACCCGAAGAATAAAGTCGTCTAATCCCTTATACCGCACAAGGAACGGCGTAAAAAATAAACTCTTGGGTTAGGGTTAGGGTTGTGCTAGGGTTAGGGTTGGGCTATGGTTAGGGTTGGGATTTTTTTCAAAAGTAAAAGAAAAAAGATGACGATATGGCAACTAGTGTTGAGCGCAAGTACTCGCTACTTGAGTTTGCATTGGATGCCCGGGTATGCATTGAGTATCGCGGGTGCTCGAGTCTCCGCCCTATATGCTTCGTGGCCAAAAAAACCTTGCAGTGATTGCCTGCCATGCATGAGCGATCGCTGCATGTTTTTTTGGGGGTGTCTAATAACCATGAAACATGCGGGCGGGGACTCGAGCATGTCACTCGAGCACCCGTGATACATGGTGCATACCTGAGTACCCGATGCAAACTCAAGTAGCGAGCACTTGTGCTCAAGACTAATGACAACTTATTCAATATGATGACCTAATGTTATCAAATTCTGTGTCGTACCTCTGGGTTCAAAATGTTCATTATACCCCTTGATAAAATGCTTGAGGAGTGTAGTTTCCAAAATGAGGTCACTTGTGGGGGGTTTCCACTATTTAGGCACATCTGGGGCTCTCTAAATGCGACATGGCGTCCGCTCTCGATTCCAGCCAATTTTGCGTTCAAAAAGTCACACTTTCCCTTCTGAACTCTGCCCTGCGCCCAAACACTATATTTTCCCCACATATGGGGTATTGGCGTACTCAGGAGAAATTGCAGAAAAGTTTTTGGGGTTCATTTTCTCCTCTTACCCTTGTGAAAATAAAAAAATTGGAGCTAAAACATAATTTTTGTGGAAAAAGTTTGATTTTTTTATTTTCACGGCTCCATGTTATAAACTTCTGTAAAGGACTTGGGGGTTCAGGGTGCTCACCACACATCTAGATAAGTTCCCTGAGGGGTCTAGTTTCCAAAATGGTGTCACTTGTTGGTGGTTTCCACTGTTTAGGCACATCAGGGGCTCTCCAAATACAACATGGCGTCCGCTTATTATTCAAGCAAATTTTACAATCAAAAAGTCAAATGGCGCACCTTCCCTTCTGAACCCTGCCGTGCGTCCAAGCATTGGTTTTCCCCCACATATGGGGTATCTTCTTACTCAGGAGAAATTGCACAACAATCTGCATGGTGCAATTTCTCCTGTTACCCTTATGAAAATGCAAAAGTGGGGGCTGAAAAACATTTTTGTGGGGTATCTGCGTGCCCTGGAGAAATTGCACAACAAATTTTGGGGTCTATTTTTTCCTGTTACCCCTGCGAAAATAAAAAAAATTGGGTCTAAAGTAACATTTTTGTGAAAAAAGTTAAATGTTCATTTTTTTCTTCCTCATTCCAAAACTTCCTGTGAAGCACCTGAAGGGTTAATAAACTTCTTGAATGTGGTTTTGAGCACCTTGAGGGGTGCAGTTTTTAGAATGGTGTCACTTTTGGGTATTTTCTGTCATAAAGACCCTCAAAGTGACTTCAAATGTGATGTGGTTCCTAAAAAAATGGTTTTGTACATTTTGTTGGAAAAATGAGAAATCGCTGGTCAACTTATAACCCTTATAGCTCCCTAATAAAAAAAAATTTGGGTTCTAAAATTGTGCTGATGTAAAGTAGACATGTGGGAAATGTTATTTATTAACTATTTTGTGTGACATATCTCTCTGATTTAAGGGCATAAAAATTCAAATTTTGAAAATTGCAAAATTTTTAAAATTTTCGCCAAATTTCCATTTTTTTCACAAATAAACGCAAGTGATATCGAATAAATTTTACCACAATCATGAAGTACAATATGTCACGAAAAAACATTCTCAGAATCAGGGGGATCCGTTGAAGCGTTCCAGAGTAATAACCTTATAAAGTGACAGTAGTCAGAATTGTAAAAATTGGCCTGGTCATTAACGTGCAAACCACCTTGGGTTGTAAAGGGGTTAAAATGCAAAAGATGAAAATATATATATATATATATAAGGAATTGTGTCATCTTTAACTTCAGGCCTTTTAGAGATCACTTCATCTTCAACTTGCTTAACTGTTCACAATAACAGTAATTTTGACCAAGGGTGCCCAAACTTTTACATGCCACTGTATATATGTGTGTGTTCTCAGACTATTGCCATGCACTTTGTGATTTATAGAACCCTAGAGGGATTTTAAAAATCTTGTATTCTCTTTGGTTTCCCTCTGTTACATACCTTATATTAGCTTATACCTTATATTATCAGTAATCATGTAGTCCAATGATATTCAGTGTATATTGTCAACTGACTTATATGTTGAGATAAAACACCATCTTCTCTTTACTGACACTTATATTTGACCATTAATAACATTATAGTACTTGACTTGGTAACTGATATTTGTAATTAATTTTTTCAAGGTTTATTAACTTTTCTTTTTTTTTAATACACCCCCTACATTAATATAACATAAGGGCTCTACGGCTTTTGCCGATATTGTAGATATTTTTTTTTCTACAAAATAGTCCTAGCATTCAATAATCTGAATGGCTGAATGGCATCAAATGGCAAGCGAAAATAAATTCTATTATTTGGGGGAAATTACACACTGGAAGCATTTTGTTCAATTCAGCTCAACTTATCTTCTTTGTAAGAAGTGTATGAACATGAGATGAAAGCAAAAGTCTATTAAATTCATTGTTAGCAATGTTGTAAAATTCTTTTCTTCACACATCCTATACATTCTGATTCTGGGACTGTAATTCAAGAAAATAATGACTTTTCTCTTAAGATCAATATGACATTACAATAGTATCATGGTCAAGATGGTTAGAAAGTTTGCTGCTGTCTATATTGTTATGGTACCAGATATTGGCCAAATATAATTAGCATTAAATGCTTTACTATGAACTTGATAACGACCAAGATTTAATTCTATGTTATTTTAAATTTACAGGATTCTGCAAAAAATGCAGAATTGCTTATCTTTCATACCTACCCCCCCCACCCCCCAAAAAAGGTTAAAGATTTTATGTATCCCAAAATACAGCCATTGAACATTTTAAAAATTACAATTTTTCTGCTTAAACAAGCACCCATGTTGTTGGAAAAATTAAACTGTTATAACTCTAGAAATACTGAGATATTAAAAAAATCACTCTACTCAAAGCACAATGAAGGCATATCTGAAAGGATGCTTTATATGGGTATGCAATATTATGTTATATCTGCTGTTTTATTTACTCATAAAGGCAAAAAAAATCACAAAAACTTGAGGCAAAGAGTTGTAATAACTCACTCAATTTTACATTTTTTTAAAATTATTTTAATTATAAAGTTTTATTTTTCAACTTTCCACAGCACAGGACAACATGTGTATCATAAGTTGGTACACATGCAAGAAATAGGAGCATGTTCACACTAGCAAAAAGATGCAAAACCTACAAAAGACAAAAAATATATCTCATACCCTACCATCATTATATATAAATGTAAAGCAAAGTTGCATATGAAATATAGGGTACTTAGTGAACTATTTTTGATCAAAAAAAGTATACAAGCCGTCCAACCAGCGACAAGGTGACCCTAAATTGGGACGGTCCTACACTGTCTATATTAAAAACCTTACTGTATATCAAAGTTGAAGTAATGCATATAAAAGGGTAGACAAATAGAACCGGGTCCCAATATCAGACCACCTAAGCCCGTGGTAAGCTACATATATACTAACCAGCTCAACAAGGGACATGCCACACCACTAATTTGCACAGAATGCAAACAAGACAAAAAACCAAGCAATGTGAACTGAGGTCTAAGATGGTACACATGCAAGAAATAGGAGCATGTTCACACTAGCAAAAAGATGCAAAACCTACAAAAGACTAAAAATATATCTCATACCCTACCATCATTATATATAAATGTAAAGCAAAGTTGCATATGAAATATAGGGTACTTAGTGAACTATTTTTGATCAAAAAAAGTATACAAGCCGTCCCACCAGCGACAAGGTGACCCTAAATTGGGACGGTTCTACACTGTCTATATTAAAAACCTTACTGTATATCAAAGTTGAAGTAATGCATATAAAAGGGTAGACAAATAGAACCGGGTCCCAATATCAGACCACCTAAGCCCGTGGTAAGCTACATATATACTAACCAGCTCAACAAGGGGCATGCCACACCACTAATTTGCACAGAATGCAAACAAGACAAAAAACCAAGCAATGTGAACTGAGGTCTAAGATGGTACACATGCAAGAAATAGGAGCATGTTCACACTAGCAAAAAGATGCAAAACCTACAAAAGACAAAAAATATATCTCATATAGTGTTGAGCGAGCACTAAAATGCTCGGGTGCTCGAAGCTCGGGCCGAGCTCGCCGTGATACTTGGGTGCTCGACCCGAGCAACGAGCCCAATGTTAGTCTATGGGAGACTCGAGCATTTTTGCGGTGGCACCCCTGGCAGTCTTTTAAAAGCCTAACAAGTGCCCAAAACGATAGTGACAGTGCTCAAATGACATGGGGACAGCATGGGGATCGCCCCAGGAAGCATTTCTGACCCCCAGGTCACTGCTGTCAACAACGTGGTCAGAGGTATTAAGCCACTTTTACAGGCTCACAATAAAACGTTCAAAAACGAAAGTGAAACTTTTTTCCTGTGAAATATGTTAAGGAACATCCTTTCCAGGGTAAAGACTTGTGTATAAGTTAAAATAAATGACCAAAAACAAAAATACTCCTCCACACCTTCGGCTATGTTCACAAGTAGCATTTTTTATGCGTTTTTGCACTTTTGTATTGCTTTCAACTATGACAAATGCATTCACCGTGAAATGTCATTTTAACATTTTACAACCTTATCTGGCCATGTGCTGTGTGACACATGCATAAAGTGCTGAAAAGACAAGTGAACAGCATGGGGAAGACCCCTGGAAGCATCTCTGACTCCCAGGTCACTGTCTAAAAGTGTGCCCATCATAAGTGATCCTTACCGCATCAGAAGATGCAGACTTGCAACTATCCCCATGCAAGTTCTAGTCCCAGGGCAGTGTTCAATTGTACCTCCCCCATTCCTTGCAATACAAGCTCAAGTATGCAGCCTGCCACCCACCCACCCCCAGGCTGCAATACCATACTGCTTGCTTGCTTGAACTTGAAATTGGGCCTTTTAGGCATGTGGAGGCGGAATCTGGCCACCACGTCATGGCTGTGTTGGCGGCCTGGAATCCATACTCAGTCCCCAGCTGCCCAGCGGCCGGGTGTCCATACTCGGTCCCCAGCCGCCCCGCGGCCGGGTGTCCACACACGGTCCCCAGCCGCCTGGGGGCAGCCGGGTGTCCATAAACGGTCCCCAGCCGCCCCTATTTCTCCTTGGAACATCCCCCCACACACTTTTCTTAGCCCGGCCTGCTTTAGGCAGCATTGGACGAGCCCACCAGAGAACCAGACTCCTCCGGTGGGCCCTGACTTCTCCATTGGTGGAGTTGAGAGTGCCAAGGTGAGGAGCATGATGATGATGACAGAAGTTAGCATCTGTTATGTTTTCTTTTAATGCAAGTGTAAGTGTGCAGCCTGCCACCCACCCACCCCCAGACTGCAATTCCATACTGCTAGCTTGCACTTGAAATGGGGCCTTTTAGTTTGGAGGAGGCCGAAGCTGGCCACTACCTCATGGCTGCTTCGGCAGCGAGGTATCCATACTCAGTCCCCAGCCGCCCATATTTGTCCTGGTGTGCCTTATACATAAGATTAAGCGCGTATACTAAAACATTACCTGTGCCCTCCCCAGTGCATTTAGTGGGAAGGAGAGCCTATTCCGCTGTAGTGTGTGCATGCCAAACCCCTGTTCATGGTACATGCGAAGATGCCTCCCACCTTGCACCTGTCATTGCAGACTTGCAACTATCCCCATTCAAGTCCTTGTCCCAGGGCAGTGTTCAATTGTACCTCTCCCATTCCTTGCAATGCAAGCGCAAGTATGCAGCCTGCCACCCACCCACCCCCAGGCTGCAATACCATACTGCTTGCTTGCTTGCACTTGAAATTGGGCCTTTTAGGCATGTGGAGGCGGAATCTGGCCACCACGCCATGGCTGTGTCGACGGCCTGGTATCCATACTCAGTCCCCAGCCGCCTGGTGGCCGGGTGTCCCCTCTTGCTCCCCAGCCTCCAGGGGGTGGCCGGGTGTCCATACTCAGTCCCCAGCCACCCCTATTTGTCCCGGTAACCTTTCCCACACTTTTCTTAGCCTGGCCTGCTTTAGGGCAGCATTGGCCGAGCCCACCGGACTATCAGACTCCTCCGGTGGACCCTGGCTTCTCCATCAGGGGAGTTGAGAGTGTCAAGATGAGGAGCATGATGAGGATGATAGAAGTTAGCATCTGCTTTGTTTTGTTGTAATGCAAGCGCATGTATCTAGGCCTGAGGTGGTCAGCGTTTTGGCGCATATCCTACCTCCTCCGAGGATTGCTGGATGTTTTCCTGCTACTATCCAAGTTCTATGACTCCCGTTAAAACAAAGCTTCAGGTGATAAATGATGGATGAGGTAGAGGCAAAGGAGAAAGAGCAGGAGGAACAGGGACCATTCACATCAATATCAGGCCAGTCAACCAGATATGTCTTGTAGGATATGTTTCTGTAACAAAAGGAGCGGTTCGGCTACACAGTTATAGGGCATACAGTGAGTGCAATGCCTACCAAAAATTTCGAGCCACTCCAATGCCCCTTGGAAATGACATGGAGGTCAGAGGGCGTTAACTAAACCTTTTTTTCCATTTATAGCAACTGGGTCTCCCGTGCACTGTTGGCCTAAGCAGTGAATGGAAGGCTTTCCAAAAATTATGAGGATCTGCAATGCCCCTTACAAGAGCCATGTGTGGCACCCCAGGGGTCTGGTCACCACAGTAATAGAGATATTACGTCGGAGAGCAAGTGGGAGGTTTCCTGGTCAGGATCCCTTAAACATGCAACATCCTCCTACCCCAATCCTGGGAGGGGAGAATTCTGCCCTTATGAACTGGATCTGGGGCGGGGTTGAGTGAGTCAGAGAACAGTCAGAGTCAGAGTGAGAGCAAGGGAAAGTAACAGCAAGGAGCTCTGTAGGAGCTAGGAGCTAAAGACCAGGGGCTGGAAGCTGAGCAGAGCTCGCCCTGGCTGAAGACAATAGGAACCGGACACAGGAGTCCGAAGCTGTGAGGACTTATATATCCAGCAGCAGAAACCAGCCGGCAGGGGATTTCAGGTCCTCTGGCCATAGAAGCCCGGAGGCTCAGTCACAAGCAAGGGACCAGCACCGCCGTCGTGGAGCGGAGGCTAACAGAAGGCCCCAAGTCACCAGCCATACGGGTGAGCACTACACGGTACACTCAGGGACGTGGGCTACTTCTACCCGCTTACAGAAAGGTAGCCAGGAAGAGTGCAGACAGACGGGGAGGCCTACAACTCCACCTGGCCAGGGGAACTCCTGCTTGCTCACAGACTGACCAGGCCTCTTATGCTAGCCAGTACTCCCGGGAGGGTCTACCTTATAATCATCAGTAAAGACCCTGAACTGCACTGCAAAGACTCTGAGTCATTCCTGCTGCGCTCGTGCACCATCACCCCCGTCATCCACACTCACTGCCCTGAGGCTATACTCCTCCCGAGTTATCCCATTCTATGCTGCGCACACAACACCAGCCTCAGCGGTCTGCCTCGCAGCGGTGGTACTCCCTGACCGCAATCCACGGGTGGCGCAGTCGGACAATTAACCTCAAAACCTAAGAAAGACTGCCACTGGTTTGACCAGCCTGAGCCACGGGACCGGGTCACCGCCACGGAGACTACAGACCCCAGAGACCCAGCACCGGGTATCCCACACACATGTACACACGGCCCAGGGGGCGCGTCACATGCAGTACAGCATATTATAAACATAAGTCCCATTATTGGGGAGTGGTTGTCCCATGGTATTTGCTTATGCTTTCCAAGCAAAAGCTGCCAAAAATTAGGACAGAGCAACTTGCAATGCCCCTTACAAGAGCCATGCAGTAGAGCATATTACAAACATAAGTCCCATTATTGGGGAGTGGGTGTCCCATAGTATTTGCTTATGCTTTCCCAGCAAAAGCTGCCAAAAATTAGGACGGAGCAACTTGCAATGCCGCTTACAAGAGCCATGCAGTACAGCATATTACAAACATAAGTCCCATTATTGGGGAGTGGGTGTCCCATGGTATTTGCTTATGCTTTCCCAGCAAAAGCTGCCAAAAATTAGAACGGAGCAACTTGCAATGCCCCTTACAAGAGCCATGCAGTACAGCATATTACAAACATAAGTCCCATTATTGGGGAGTGGGTGTCCCATAGTATTTGCTTATGCTTTCCCAGCAAAAGCTGCCAAAAATTAGGACGGAGCAACTTGCAATGCCCCTTACAAGAGCCATGCAGTACAGCATATTACAAACATAAGTCCCATTATTGGGGAGTGGGTGTCCCATAGTATTTGCTTATGCTTTCCCAGCAAAAGCTGCCAAAAATTAGGACGGAGCAACTTGCAATGCCCCTTACAAGAGCCATGCAGTACAGCATATTACAAACATAAGTCCCATTATTGGGGACTGGGTGTCCCATAGTATTTGCTTATGCTTTCCAAGCAAAAGCTGCCAAAAATTAGGACGGAGCAACTTGCTATACCCCTTACAAGAGCCATGCAGTACAGCATATTACAAACATAAGTCCCATTATTGGGGAGTGGGTGTCCCATAGTATTTGCTTATGCCTTGCAAGCAAAAGCTGCCAAAAATAAGGACGGAGGAACTTGCAATGCGGGCACCCTGGTGGTATAGTGGTGGTGGAGGCTGAGGATAAGGAGAAGAAGATTAAACAGCCGAAACGAGGAAGCGTATACCCTTGTGTGGGTGTGAAGCGGTGCATGTGAATACACCTCCCGAAATAACACAGTGGATTTGACTTTATGTTACTCTGCTGTCATTTGGTGGTGATGAGAAGTCTGGCCCAATCCAGCCCTTGTTCATTTTGATAAGGGTCAGCTTGTCAGCATTGTCAGCTGACAGGCGAGTGCGCTTATCAGTTATAATTCCCCCAGCGGCACTAAAAACACGCTCCGATAACACGCTAGCGGCAGGGCAGGCCCGGACCTCCAAGGCGTACAGAGCGAGTTCATTCCAAGTGTCCAGCTTGGATACCCAATAATTAAAAGGCACAGAGGAATCACGGAGGATGCTGGTACGATCGGCAAGATACTCCCTCACCATCTTTTGAAACTTTCCACTCCTTGTGAGAGTACCCCGCGCCTCAGGGCCTGTAAGCTGGGCGGGTGTCAGAAAACTGTCCCAGAACATTGACAGTGTTCCCCTGCCTCTGCTGGATTGGAGTTGCATCTCTCTCGCCTGTACGCCTTGGTTGGGCAACGAACTGTGACCTCTGCTGCTAGCGTGTTCAGATGGGAATTTTTTTAAGAGTTCTGCAGCAAGGGCCTTCTGGTATTGCCCCATTTTTGTAGACCTCTCCACCTCATGAATAAGAGAGTGAAAGTTCTCCTAGTAGCGCGGGTCTACAAGTGTCACCAACCAGTAATGACTGTCACCCAACATTTTGACAACGCGAGGGTCACGGTTAAGGCAGCGTAATATAAAGTCAGCCATGCGTGCCAGACTGGTAACGGGCAAGATTTCCGTGTCCTCACCAAGATGACGTCTGACCATGCTCTCCTCCTCCTCCTCCTCTTCCTCCTCCCCCCTGTCCTCAGGCCACCCACGCTGAACCGACGGTATGACACTTGTACAGGTTCTGCCGTCTACAATGCATGATAGCAGCTCCTGTTCTTCCTCCTCCTCCTCCTCCTCTCCCTCATTGTCCCCCAATGCACGTTGGGATGAGATGAGGCTGGGCTGTGTAATCGCCCGCTACGGCTTCTTGATCCATTTCATCATACTCTGGCTGCAATGCCTCCTCTTTAATTCTCTGCAGAGAGCGTTACAAAAGACAGACAAGTGGGATGCTGACACTAATGATGGCGTCATCGCCACTCACCATCTTGGTGGCCTCCTCAAAGTTTGTCAGGATGGTACATATGTCAGACATCCAGGTCCACTCCTGAGGTCTTATGTGTGGAGTCTGACCTGAATATCGACGGCCTTGTTGCAGCTGGTACTCCACAACTGCTCTCTTCTGCTCAAAAATCCTTTGCAACATGTGGAGGGTAGAGTTCCAACGTGTGGGGACATCACACACCAGTTGGTGTGCCAGAAGCTGCAAACGCTGCTGCAACATAGCAAGGGCGGCGGAAGCTGTAGCCGACTTGCGAAAATGAGCTGATAGGCGGCGTACTTTCACGAGCAGATCTGGCAACTCGGGGTACGATTTAAGAAACCGCTGAACCACGAGGTTAAGCACATGAGCCAGGCATGGTACGTGTGTGATCGCAACTCGCCTCAGAGCCGCCACCAGGTTACGGCCATTGTCACACACGACCATGCCGGGATGTAGGTTCAGCGGTCTCAGCCACAGATCTGCCTGCTCTTTCACAGCTGTCCACAACTCACAAGCAGTGTGAGGTTTATCACTTACAGTTATATGAAAAAGTTTGGGCACCCCTATTAATCTTAAGCTTAATGTTTTATTAAAATTGGTGTTTTTGCAACAGCTATTTCAGTTTGATATATGTAATAACTGTTGGACACAGTAATGTTTCTGCCTTGAAATGAGGTTTATTGTACTAACAGAAAATGTGCAATCTGCATTCAAACAAAATTTGACAGGTGCATAAGTATGGGCACCTCACCAGAAAAGTGACATTAATATTTAGTAGATCCTCCTTTTGCAAAAATAACAGCCTCTAGTCGCTTCCTGTAACTTTTAATGATTTCCTGGATCCTGGATGAAGGTATTTTTGACCATTCCTCTTTACAAAACAATTCTAGTTCAGTTAAGTTTGATGGTCGCCGAGCATGGACAGCCCTCTTCAAATGATCCCACAGATGTTCAATGATATTCAGGTCTGAGGACTGGGATGGCCATTCCAGAACATTGTAATTGTTCCTCTGCATGAATGCCTGAGTAGATTTGGAGCGGTGTTTTGGATCATTGTCTTGCTGAAAGATCCATCCCCTGCGTAATTTCAACTTTGTCACTGATTCTTGAACATTATTGTCAAGAATCTGCTGATACTGAGTGGAATCCATGTGTCCCTCAACTTTAACAAGATTCCTGGTGCCGGCATTGGCCACACAGCTCCAAAGCATGATGGAACCTCCACCAAATTTTACTGTGGGTAGCAAGTGTTTTTCTTGGAATGCTGTGTTTTTTTGCCGCCATGCATAACGCCTTTTTGTATGACCAAACAACTCAATCTTGGTTTCATCAGTCCACAGGACCTTCTTCCAAAAAGAAATTGGCTTCTCCAAATGTGCTTTTGCATACCTCAGCCGACTCTGTTTGTGGCGTGCTTGCAGAAACGTCTTCTTTCGCATCACTCTCCCATACAGCTTCTCCTTGTGCAAAGTGCGTTGTATAGTTGACCGATGCACAGTGACACCATCTGCAGGAAGTTGATGCTGCAGCTCTCTGGAGGTGGTCTGAGGATTGTCCTTGACTGATCTCACCATTCTTCTTCTCTGCCTTTCTGATGTTTTTCTTGGCCTGCCACTTCTGGCCTTAACAAGAACTGTCCCTGTGTTCTTCCATTTCCTTACTATGTTCCTCACAGTGGAAACTGACAGGTTAAATCTCTGAGACAGCTTTTTGTATCCTTCCCCTGAATAACTATGTTGAATAATCTTTGTTTTCAGATCATTTGACAGCTGTTTTGAGGAGCCCATGATGCCACTCTTCAGAGGAGATTCAAACAGGAGAACAACTTGCAATTGGCCACTTTAAGTAGCTTTTCTCATGATTGCATACACCTGGCTATGAAGTTCAAAGCTCAATGAGGTTACAAAACCAAAAAAAGTGCTTTAGTAAGTCAGTAAAAAGTAGGTAGGAGTATTTAAAACAAGAAAATGATAAGGGTGCCCATACTTATGCACCTGTCAAATTTTGTTTGAATGCAGATTGCACATTTTCTGTTAGTACAATAAACTTCATTTCAAGGCAGAAACATTACTGTGTCCAACAGTTATTACATATATCAAACTGAAATAGCTGTTGCAAAAACACCAATTTTTATAAAACATTAAGCTTAAGATTAATAGGGGTGCCCAAACTTTTTCATATAACTGTAAGCTTAAGAGTTTCAGCACAGCCTGTTGCCGCTTGGCGGAGGCAGTACTGCAATGCTTCCAGCTTGTAACTGATGTGGTGATATCTGAGATGGAGGCTGAACATGAGGAGGAGGAGGAGGAGGATGCGCAGGAGCTGTACACTGTGGGGGCAACTCTGACTGACATAGGGTCCGCAATCCTCGGTGTGGGGAGGATGTGTTCCGTCCCAAGGTCCGACTGGGTCCCGGCTTCCACTATGTTTACCCAGTGTGCCGTCAGAGAGATGTACCATCCCTGGCCACAAGCACTTGTCCACGTGTCCGTTGTCAGGTGGACTCTCCCAGTAACTGCGTTGTTGAGGGCACGGCAGATGCTTTGGGACACGTGCTTGTGTAGTGCGGGGATGGCACACCGGGCAAAATAGTGTCGGCTGGGGACCGAGTACCGAGGGACGGCCACCGCCATAAGATTGCGGAAGGATTCCGTCTCCACCAGCCTAAAAGGCAGCATTTCCAATGCAAGCAGTAGTGAAATGTGCGAATTTAGGTCTGTGGCCTGTGGGGCGTTAGCTGCGAATTTCCGCTTTCGTTCAAAGCTCTGGGATATGGACAATTGAACGCTGCGGTGGGACGTGGACGTGGACGTTGATGCTGTTTCTTGAGAAACTGCCATAACAAGTGAAGACTGAGAGGAGGGGGCATCTTTACATGCAGTATGGACAGGGGATTGCCTTGCACACACAACAGGGGGTTCTATTGCACGCACAACAGTGGAAGAAGCAGTGGTGACACCCGCTGACACTGGTCGTGGACCCTGGGTTTCGCCCCACAAAGTCGGGTGCTTTGCTGCCATGTGCCTGATCATGCTGGTGGTGGTCAGGCTGGTAGTTTTGTCACCCCTGCTGATGCTGGCATGGCAGGTGGAACATATGGCCTTTTTTGGGGTTATCAGCAGAGTCTTTAAAAAAATTCCAGACTCTGGAAGACCTACCGCTTGTACTGGCAACGTCCTTCGTGTTGGTGTTACGGGGAACGGTTGCCTGCCTTCTGTCTGCGGCCACCACACTGCTTCATCCTGCCTGTTGGGGTACTCTGCCTCCCTCCCCCTGTGTGCTGCTGGCCTCACTCTGCATGTCCTCCTTCCACGTTGGGTCAGTTACTAGATCATCCACCACCTCCTCCTCTTCCACTTGCGCACCACGATCCTCCTCCTTACTTCCTGGCAATTGTGTCTCGTCATCGTCCACCTCTTGTGACAGATTGCCAATGTCGACTTCCTGTGGCCGTGGCTGTTCAAATATTTGGGCATCACAACATGGGATCTCCTCTTCCACCACTTCAAGCGTATCAGGCGAGGGGCCCAAATATGGAAATGGACCAGTGAACAGCTCTTCAGAGTGTCCAAGTGTGGGATCACTTGCTGTCTGACGACACTCGGCATGGTGGGAGGAAGGAGCATCAGGGTGAGGAGGAGTATGCGGTCGAGACTCACGGCTACTAAGAGTTGACCGTGTGGAAGACAGACCGGAGGTGGTGGTGCCCAGGTAACTGGAAGTATTATCTGCTATCCAATTAATAACCTGTTCACACTGATCAGTTCTCAATACTGGTGTTGTTCTGTGCTTCCCTAGTAATTCAGTCAAGAAGTGGGAGCGAGAAGATGTGGCTGTTGGTTGTGGCACATTTTCACCTTGGCCACGGCCCCGTCCTCTGCACGAACCATCACCAGAACGTCCACTTCCACGTCCCTTGCCACGCGCCTTGCCCATTGTAAATTAAGTAAAATAGCTTACACTTGCACTATCAATGGAAAAAGGGTAATAAAGAGTAGATTAGAACCGTGGAAGAGGAAAACCACAGTTATTGTTTACTGGGGTATACCACACTTTTTTAAATAGAGATATTTGCGGCTGAACAGTGAGCGACACACTCAAACTGCTTTTTTTTAGATACCAAAGGCCCAAAACTGGATAGTACAGCGATTTGACCCGTGGAACTGCGAAACCACACTGGGATGTCGGGCCTACACAAGACTATTTTCAACAGATATATTTTTGTGTCACAACAGTCAGGAGACACTACTGTTTTTCTTTACGGAAAAAACTACCAAAACCTGAATAATAGAGATTTTTTACCGTGGGATGGCAAAACCACAGTTATTGTTTACTGGGGTATACCACACATTTTTAAATAGAGATATTTGGGGCTGAACAGTGAGCGACACACTCAAACTGCTTTGTTTTTAGATACCAAAGGCCCAAAACTGGATAGTACAGCGATTTGGCCCGTGGAACTGCGAAACCACACTGGGATGTCGGGCCTACGCAAGACTATTTTCAACAGATATATTTTTGTGTCACAACAGTCAGGAGACACTACTGTTTTTCTTTACGGAAAAAACTACCAAAAGCTGAATAATAGAGATTTTTTACCGTGGGATGGCAAAACCACAGTTATTGTTTACTGGGGTATACCACACTTTTTTAAATAGAGATATTTGCGGTTGAACAGTGAGCGACACACTCAAACTGCTTTTTTTTAGATACCAAAGGCCCAAAACTGGATAGTACTGCGATTTGACCCGTGGAACTGCGAAACCACACTGGGATGTCGGGCCTACACAAGACTATTTTCAACAGATATATTTTTGTGTCACAACAGTCAGGAGAAACTACTGTTTTTCTTTACGGAAAAAACTACCAAAAGCTGAATAATAGAGATTTTTTACCGTGGGATGGCAAAACCACAGTTATTGTTTACTGGGGTATACCACACTTTTTTAAATAGAGATATTTGCAGCTGAACAGTGAGCGACACACTCAAACTGCTTTTTTTTAGATACAAAAGGCCCAAAACTGGATAGTACAGCGATTTGACTCGTGGAACTGCGAAACCACACTGGGATGTCGGGCCTACACAAGACTATTTTCAACAGATATATTTCTGTGTCACAACAGTCAGGAGACACTACTGTTTTTCTTTACGGAAAATACTACCAAAAGCTGAATAATAGAGATTTGTTACCGTGGGATGGCAAAACCACAGTTATTGTTTACTGGGGTATACCACACTTTTTTAAATAGAGATATTTGCGGCTGAACAGTGAGCGACACACTCAAACTGTTTGTTTTTTTTAGATACAAATGGCCCAAAATGGATAATACAGAGGTTTGAACCGTGGAAGTGCAAAACAACACTTCTGTTTCTCTAGCCTACACCAGACTATTTTCAACAGTCATATTTGTGTCTGAAAAATCAGAGACACGCTTTTTTTTGGGGGGGAGGGGACGCACCAAAAGGTTAATAAGACGGGTATTTGTACAGTGTGAAGGAGGAAAAAAAAATGAGGATTTAGATGAAAAAAAAAGGATTTTTCCTGGCCCCCGACACCTGCCGCTAAGTCCAGCAATTTCAGCAACAGGAGCACACAGGACTGTAATGCAGCGTTTGCTGGTATAACCACTGTGTCTCCTATACAGCCTGCCTGCCTGGTATCTGGGATGGATATTAGTCCTGAAAAGGACTGTTTGTTTGTTCTGGCAGCCTTTGCAGACCCTACACTAACTATTTCGCAGTTTATATCTCTCCCTAAATCAGCAGCGCTGTCCCTATACTGTCTAATCCGGAGCGACTGTGTCCAAGATAGCGGCGCCCCGTTTTAAATACTCGAGGTGACGCTGTGCGGCCTGCCAATCACTGTAATGCCCACAGCCAACATGGCTGCAGCATTACAGTGACTGGCTGGCAATCCCTGCATGTTCATTGGCTCTGTAAAGAGCGCCAAACATGCAGGGCGGAGACCCGAGCTCCCGCCTGAGTAACCCGGAAATGCTCGGTGCTCGCCGAACATCACGAGCAGTGTGATGCTCGGGCGAGTACCGAGCAGTGTCAAGCATGTTCTCTCAACACTAATCTCATACCCTACCATCATTATATATAAATGTAAAGCAAAGTTGCATATGAAATATAGGGTACTTAGTGAACTATTTTTGATCAAAAAAAGTATACAAGCCGTCCCACCAGCGACAAGGCGACCCTAAATTGGGACGGTCCTATACTGTCTATATTAAAAACCTTACTGTATATCAAAGTTGAAGTAATGCATATAAAAGGGTAGACAAATAGAACCGGGTCCCAATATCAGACCACCTAAGCCCGTGGTAAGTTACATATATACTAACCAGCTCAACAAGGGGCATGCCACACCCCTAATTTGCACAGAATGCAAACAAGATAAAAAAACAAGCAATGTGAACTGAGGTCTAAGATGGTACACATGCAAGAAATAGGAGCATGTTCACACTAGCAAAAAGATGCAAAACCTACAAAAGACAAAAAATATATCTCATACCCTACCATCATTATATATAAATGTAAAGCAAAGTTGCATATGAAATATAGGGTACTTAGTGAACTATTTTTGATCAAAAAAAGTATACAAGCCGTCCCACCAGCGACAAGGTGACCCTAAATTGGGACGGTCCTACACTGTCTATGTTAAAAACCTTACTGTATATCAAAGTTGAAGTAATGCATATAAAAGGGTAGACAAATAGAACCGGGTCCCAATATCAGACCGCCTAAGCCCGTGGTAAGCTACATATATACTAACCAGCTCAACAAGGGGCATGCCACACCCCTAATTTGCACAGAATGCAAACAAGACAAAAAAACAAGCAATGTGAACTGAGGTCTAAGATGGTACACATGCAAGAAATAGGAGCATGTTCACACTAGCAAAAAGATGCAAAACCTACAAAAGACAAAAAATATATCTCATACCCTACCATCATTATATATAAATGTAAAGCAAAGTTGCATATGAAATATAGGGTACTTGGTGAACTATTTTTGATCAAAAAAAGTATACAAGCCGTCCCACCAGCGACAAGGTGACCCTAAATTGGGACGGTCCTTCACTGTCTATATTAAAAACCTTACTATATATCAAAGTTGAAGTAATGCATATAAAAGCGTAGACAAATAGAACCGGGTCCCAATATCAGACGACCTAAGCCCGTGGTAAGCTACATATATGCTAACTAGCTCAACAAGGGGCATGCCACACCCCTAATTTGCACAGAATGCAAACAAGACAAAAAACCAAGCAATGAGAACTGAGGTCTAAGATGGTACAATTGCAAGAAATAGGAGCATGTTCACACTAGCAAAAAGATGCAAAACCTACAAAAGACAAAAAATATATCTCTTACCCTACCATCATAATATATAAATGTAAAGCAAAGTTGCATATGAAATACAGGGTACTTAGTGAACTTTTTTTGATCAAAAAAAGTATACAAGCTGTCCCACCAGCGACAAGGTGACCCTAAATTTCGATGGTCCTACACTGTCTATATTAAAAACCTTACTATATATCAAAGTTGAAGTAATGCATATAAAAGGCTAGACAAATAGAACCGGGTCCCAATATCAGACCCCCTAAGCCCGTGGTAAGCTACATATATACTAACCAGCTCAACAAGGGGCATGCCACACCCCTAATTTGCACAGAATGCAAACAAGACAAAAAACCAAGCAATGTGAACTGAGGTCTAAGATGGTACACATGCAAGAAATAGGAGCATGTTCACACTAGCAAAAAGATGCAAAACCTACAAAAGACAAAAAATATATCTCATACACTACCATCATTATATATAAATGTAAAGCAAAGTTGCATATGAAATATAGGGTACTTGGTGAACTATTTTTGATCAAAAAAAGTATACAAGCCGTCCCACCAGCGACAAGGTGACCCTAAATTGGGACGGTCCTACACTGTCTATATTAAAAACCTTACTATATATCAAAGTTGAAGTAATGCATATAAAAGGGTAGACAAATAGAACCGGGTCCCAATATCAGACCACCTAAGCCCGAGGTAAGCTACATATATACTAACCAGCTCAACAAGGGGCATGCCACACCCCTAATTTGCACAGAATGCAAACAAGACAAAAAACCAAGCAATGTGAACTGAGGTCTAAGATGGTACACATGCAAGAAATAGGAGCATGTTCACACTAGCAAAAAGATGCAAAACCTACAAAAGACAAAAAATATATCTCATACCCTACCATCATTATATATAAAAGCAAAGCAAAGTTGCATATGAAATATAGGGTACTTAGTGAACTATTTTTGATCAAAAAAAGTATACAAGCCGTCCCACCAGCGACAAGGTGACCCTAAATTGGGACGGTCCTACACTGTCTATATTAAAAACCTTACTGTATATCAAAGTTGAAGTAATGTATATAAAAGGGTAGACAAATAGAACCGGGTCCCAATATCAGACCACCTAAGCCCGTGGTAAGCTACATATATACTAACCAGCTCAACAAGGGGCATGCCACACCCCTAATTTGCACAGAATGCAAACAAGACAAAAAACCAAGCAATGAGAACTGAGGTCTAAGATGGTACAATTGCAAGAAATAGGAGCATGTTCACACTAGCAAAAAGATGCAAAACCTACAAAAGACAAAAAATATATCTCTTACCCTACCATCATTATATATAAATGTAAAGCAAAGTTGCATATGAAATATAGGGTACTTAGTGAACTATTTTTGATCAAAAAAAGTATACAAGCCGTCCGACCAGCGACAAGGTGACCCTAAATTGGGACGGTCCTACACTGTCTATATTAAAAACCTTACTGTATATCAAAGTTGAAGTAATGCATATAAAAGGGTATACAAATAGAACCGGGTCCCAATATCAGACCACCTAAGCCCGTGGTAAGCTACATATATACTAACCAGCTCAACAAGGGGCATGCCACACCCCTAATTTGCACAGAATGCAAACAAGACAAAAAACCAAGCAATGTGAACTGAGGTCTAAGATGGTACACATGCAAGAAATAGGAGCATGTTCACACTAGGAAAAGATGCAAAACCTACAAAAGACAAAAAATATATCTCATACCCTACCATCATTATATATAAATGTAAAGCAAAGTTGCATATCAAATATAGGGTACTTAGTGAACTATTTTTGATCAAAAAAAGTATACAAGCCGTCCCACCAGCGACAAGGTGACCCTAAATTGGGACGGTCCTACACTGTCTATATTAAAAACCTTACTGTATATCAAAGTTGAAGTAATGCATATAAAAGGGTAGACAAATAGAAAAGGGTCCCAATATCAGACCACCTAAGCCCGTGGTAAGCTACATATATACTAACCAGCTCAACAAGGGGCATGCCACACCCCTAATTTGCACAGAATGCAAACAAGGCAAAAAACCAAGCAATGTGAACTGAGGTCTAAGATGGTACACATGCAAGAAATAGGAGCATGTTCACATTAGCAA
The DNA here is from genome assembly GCF_046119375.1 of Phyllobates terribilis. Lineage (NCBI taxonomy): Eukaryota > Metazoa > Chordata > Amphibia > Anura > Dendrobatidae > Phyllobates > Phyllobates terribilis. The sequence goes on along the minus strand of NW_027362763.1, from coordinate 375,820,027 downwards.
AAAGATGCAAAACCTACATAAGTGTAGCTTTAGGGAATACTTGGGTTGTACTTTTCAACATGACATTGTGGCCTAAGGTTGCCCAAATCCCTCTCTGGCACATATGGGTATGTGCACACAGAGTTTTTTGAGGAGTCTTTTAGAGCAGGTCTGCTCCAAAAAAACGCCTGAAAAATCGCTACAAAATGAAAAAGAATTTTTACTTCATTGCTATTGAAAAACGACTTGCTGTTCATATCTTCAGTCTTTTGATTTTTTTGTAATTAGCTTTAGATTTTAAAAAACATCAAGCATTTAAAAGATGTGACCTGTCAATTCTTAAGCATCTTCTACTATGAAGCCTATCCATACTTTACAATAAAATTCAATGGGAAGGCTACAAACACACCACAAAAATGCCTTAATGTATTTTTGAGCGTTTTGTAAGCAATTTGAAGGCGCTTTCTTCTTATAAAACACTAGTGTTTTTTATTGTTTAAAGAGAACCTGTCACCATGAAAATGTAGACCATTCTACAGGCACCATTTTATAGAGCAGGGGGAGCTGAGCAGATTATTATTTTTGTTTATTATTATAGCGCCATTTATTCCATGGTGCTTTACATGTGATAAAGGGGGTATAGATAGCAAAAACAATTACAAAAATATTGAACAAAAGCGCAATGGCAAACTGGTACAGGAGGAGAAAGGACCCTGCCTGCGAGGGTTCACAGTCTACAAGGGATGGGTGAGGATACAGTAGGTGAGGGTAGAGCTGGTCGTGTAGTGGTGTGGTGGAGCAATAGTTACAGCAGGTTGTAGGCTTGTCGGAAGAGGTGGGTCTTCAGGTTCCTTTTGAAGGTTTCCACGGTAGGCGAGAGTTTGATGCTTTAGGATAGAGAGTTCCAGAGTAGGGGGGATGCATGGGAGAAATCTTGTATGCTATTGTGCGAAGAGGAGATAAGAGGGGCATAGAGAAGGAGATCTTGTGAGGATCGGAGGTTGCGTGTAGGTATGTACTGGGAGACTAGGTCACAGATGTAGGTTGTGGATGGCTTTGTATGCCATGGTTAGGGTTTTGAACTGGAGTCTCTGGGCAATGGGGAGCCAGTGAAGGGATTGACAGAGGGGAGAGGCTGGGGAGTAGCAGAGGAACAGATGGATTAGTCGAGCAGCAGAGTTTAAGATAGATTGAAGGGGCGCAAGAGTGTTAGAAGGGAGGCCACAGAGCAGGAGGTTTCCGTAGTCGAGGCGGGAGATGATGAGGGCATGCACAAATATTTTTGCAGATTAGTGGTTGAGGAATGTGCGGATCCGGGAGATATTTTTGAGTTGGAGTTGGCAGGAAGTGGAAAGGGCTTGTATATGTGGTTTGAAGGAAAGGTCAGAGTCCAGGGTTACCCCGAGGCAGCGAGCTTGTGGGACTGTGGAAAGTGGACAGCCATTGATTTTGATGGTTAGGTCAGATGGGGGAACTGAGTGAGATGGAGGAAAGATGATGAATTCTGTTTTATCCATGTTAAGTTTTAGAAATCTAGCAGAGAAGAAGGATGAGATAGCGGACAGACAGTGTGGGATTCTAGTTAGTAAGGAGGTTTCTATTGCGCAGGCGCCGGAAAGTAACAGTGACCCCACCGGCGCCTGCACAATAGAAACCTGTGGCGCAGAGCACAGGTAGATGGGGCCGGGATGAAGCAAAGCACGCTCTATGTGAGCATGCCCGGAAGCCAGGGAGCACAGTACACATCACAGGGCCTTTCACAGGGCCCTGTGACGTGCAGGGGAAGGGGGGATATGATAATTAAGCAGAGAGGCGGGGATTAAGGGGAATAATAAGCACATAGGGGGGAAGCCTGTGGAAAAAAGAATAGGTTAAAGTGCTTTTCTCTGCAATCAGACCTCTACTATGGGCCATACAGGTATGTATAGATTTACTTTTCTATACCCTGTATAGCCATAGTACAGGTCTGATATCGCCCAGGGGCGTGACAGATTCCCTTTAATGTAGCTCAAACAACGTCCTCAAAAATGTCAGAAAAAAATAAAAAATAAAAAACACTGGAAAAAAACTCTCAGGAAATGAACTAAAAAATACTAGCAAAATACGCTTCAGGCTTGCAAAACTCCAGAGAAAAGGAGAGCTTCCTGAGATGTCTTCTCGAAAAACATTTTTGAACGTTGGAAATAGACGCTTTTTTTTGTGTGAAATACAACAGAAATGTGTCCCATCGCACTCTAATCAACATGTCTATTTATCCGTTACTCCTACAGGTACGTCACTCAGCTTTTCCCATGCCTTCTTTAACTTTAGGCCTTTTAGAGATCATTTCGTCTTCAACTTGCTTAACTGTTCACAATCACAGTAATTTTGACAAGGGGTGCCCAAACTTTTAAATGCCACTGTAGCTGTAACTGCTTATATGTTTCCTCCTAATTAGATATGTTTCATCCTAACTTGGACCGGTTGTGTTTAATGCATGGTTGTCTGACGGGTGCTCAGCTGTATGTCCTAAGGAAAAATAACTCCATGTTTCTTGACATTTTAAAACTGATGTTAATAGACACTAAAAACCTCTCATCAGAGATGGCTAAAGGGCTTGTTTTCCTTTCCTCCAAGCAAAAAGTCTCTTTGGACATAATTAACATAATAATTAAGGAGATTTTGTAATCAAAGTCATAAAAGAGAAATATTCTTATATTAAAGAAAGCTAACATAATAAATTCCAATTTCTCTGGGTTACTTCGATACATTTAAAGACTTATTTAGTCATTTTTTTCTCATGTCCTCACATAGCCTCCTATATACAGTATGAACCCTCATATAACCCACTATATACAGCATGAGCCCCCACTTAGCCCCTTATATACAGTTTGAGCCCTCACATAGCCTTCTATATACAGTATGAACCCTCATATAGCCCCTAAATACATGGTATATATGGTATGAGCCCTCACATATTCTCCTAAATACAGTATGAGCCCTCACATAGCCCCATATATAGCTGTAGATATAGGTCATAGTATATAGGTCATAGTTAGTAAAGCCAAATAAAGACTTGCGTCCATCAAGTTCGACCTGTTAGTTCTGTAATTGCTAAAGTTGATCCAGAGGAGGGCAAAAACCCCAAATGATTTAGCCAATCTTCACCTGAGGAAAAATTCCCTCCCGACTCTGAAACCAGCAGTCAGAATAAATCCCTGTATCAACCTACTATTTTATTCTATTTTTAAGTATATGCAGAAATCTGCCTGGTATCTAGAAAAGCATCCAGTCCCCGCTTGAACTGGTTTAGTGAATCCGACATTACCGTCTCCTCACTCAGTGAATTCCATATTCTCACTGCTCTTACCGTAAAGAACCCCTTCCTATGCTGGTGCTGAAACCTTTTCTCTTCCAGTCTTAGTGAATGCCCTCTTGTTACCGTAATATCCCTCCTTTTGAACAAATCCCGGGCAAGGTCTCTATACTGTCCCCTAACATATTTGTACACATTTATTATGTCCCCCCTCAACCTTCTCTTTTCCAGGCTGAATAGTCCTAGTTTTGCCAACCTCTCTGGGTATTGCAGTCCCTCCATTCCCCTTATTAATTTTGTTGCCCTCCTTTGTACCTTTTCAAGCTCATTTATATCCTTTCTATATATTGGGGCCCATAACTGAGCACAGTATTCCAAGTGTGGTCTGACCAGTGCTTTGTACAGTGGAAGAACAATGTTCTCATCCTTTGCAGCTATACCTCTTCTGATACATCCCATTACCCTGTTTGCCCTTACAGCAGCGGCCTGACTTTGGGCACTCCAATTTAGTTTGCTATCAATCAAGATGCCCAAGTCCTTCTCCATCTCTGAATTCCCCAATGATTTCCCATTCAGTGAGTACTGGTGACTTCCATTTTTCCTTCCCATGTGTATGACTTTACATTTCTCCTCGTTAAACCTCATTTGCCATTTAATGCTCCACCTACCCAGCTTATCCAAATCCCTCTGTAGGTCTTCACTATCCTCTTTTGTATTAATTGTTTTACATAACTTTGTGTCATCTGCAAATATTGATATTTTACTATTTATCCCGTTGACTATGTCGTTAATAAAGATATTAAATAACATTGGGCCTAGTACAGACCCCTGTGGTACCCCACTAGTGACGCTTACCCAATCTGAGTATATTCCATTTATAACCACCCTCTGCCTTCTATCCTTTAGCCAGTTAGCTACCCACTTGCAGACATTTTCCCCCAGCCCCATCATTCTCATTTTGTATACCAACCTATTATGTGGCACGCTATCGAACGCTTTTGAGAAGTCGAGATACACGACATCCACTGGTTCCCCCTGATCTACTCGAGAGCTAACCTCCTCGTAGAAGTCAATCAGGTTTGTTTGGCAGGAGCGATTCCTCATGAATCCATGTTGGTTCGGGGTTAATAGATTATTAGCATCAAGATGCTCCATGATTGCCTCATTAATAAAGCCTTCAAAAATTTTGCCCACAACGGACGTCAGACTCACCGGCCGATAGTTTCCGGTGTTACTTTTTGCTCCCTTTTTGAATATTGGCACTACATTCGCCTGTCGCCAATCAAGTGGTACAGACCCAGTCTCAACAGAGTCCTTAAATATAAGATATAACGGTCTGTCTATCACATTACTTAGTTCCCTTAGTACCCGTGGGTGTATGCCATCAGGTCCTGGTGATTTGTTTATTTTAATGTTACTGAGGCGTTTCTGTACCCCAGCTTGGGTTAGATTTGTCATACTTAGTGGAGGATTAAGCTTGTCACTTCTCATTTCGCCTGTTCGTTCTTTTTCCTTTGTGAAAGTTGACGAAAAAAATTTATTTAATAGATTAGCTTTATCCTCATCTTTCTCTATGATTTTGCCTTCATCACTTTTTATCGGTCCAATATTATTCGATTTAATCCTTTTACTATTTATATACGTAAAGAACAGTTTGGGATTTGATCTACTTTCCCTAGCAATACGTCTCTCTGTTTCCTCCTTTGCTATTTTTATTTGTTTTTTGCAGGTTCTCGTTTTTTCCTTGTAACACATTAGTGCCTCCTTGCTGTTTTCCTGTTTTAATCTCTTGAATGCCTCTTTTTTGCTATTTAACGCCCCTTTTACGTTCTTATTCAACCATATTGGTTTCCTCTTGTTTCGGGCCCTTTTATTCCCATACGGTATATACCTCTCGCACTGAGTATTCAGAATTCTTTTGAAGGTTTCCCATTTACTATTCGTATTCCTTTGATTAAGAACTTTGTCCCAGTCTATAAGTTGAAGGTTTTCTTTCAGCTGATCAAACTTCGCCCTCCTAAAGTTTAATGTTTTAGTTGTTCCCTTATTGATAACCCTACTGAAGGGCATTTTGAAATTGATAATATTATGATCGCTATTACCTAGGTGCCCCCCTATCTGTACCTCAGTTATTCTATCAGGCCTATTAGTCAATATTAAGTCCAACACTGCCTTCCCTCTCGTTGGTTCCTGCACTAGTTGGGAGAGATAATTATCCTTGATATTTGTCAAGAACCTTTTTCCTTTCTGCGATCTACAGGTTTCTGTTTCCCAGTCAATATCCGGGTAGTTGAAGTCCCCCATTACAATCACCTCATTATGTTTTGCTACTTTGTCTATTTGTCCTAATAGCAGTTTCTCATTCTCCTCTGTTATATTGGGTGGCTTATAGCAGACCCCCAGTAATATTTTATTATTATTTTTTGCCCCCTCTATCTCTACCCACATGGACTCGACCCCCTCTTCTCCCTCTCCTATATCTTCCCTTAGTCTGGGCTTTAGACGTGACTTTACATATAAGCAGACTCCTCCGCCCTTCCCCTGTTTCCGGTCCCTTCTAAATAAACTATAATCTGTTAAATTTACCGCCCAGTCGTAGCTATCGTCTAGCCAAGTCTCTGTTATACCTACGATGTCATACCTCTCCTCCGATATAAGCGCCCGCAGCTCATCCGCCTTATTGGTCAGGCTTCTTGCGTTGGTCAGCATGCAAGATAAAACTTTGGGGTTATTTAGCATCCTATTCTTCTCTAACGATCTAACTGTACTATCCCCACCCCCCTCTCCACCCTCATTATATTCACTTCTCCCCTTCCCCCTTGCTTGCCTCACATCCCACCTATTTCCTTGGTTTCCCCCCCCCGTCTCTAGTTTAAAAACTCCTCCAACCTATTAGCCATCTTCTTCCCCAGCACCGCTGCACCCTCCCCATTGAGGTGATATCCCATACAAATTTGAAAAAAACAGCATATACAGTGCTGCTCACCATTATTGGCACCTCTTAATTTTTTCATAGACTGTACAATATGTTCAGAAATAAATGAAATGTACCAAAGTTATATCCTCAGGATTTTTAAATTAGTGGTCCAAAGTAATACAACAATAAAACATTGTTTTTCAACTTCCATGTTGCAATTTCAAAGAAAATACAGAATAAACAGCATGTGCAGGAATAAAGGCACCCCTAGTTAATACTTGGTTGCAGACCCTTTGGCATTGCTGATAGCCTCCAAATGTTTCTTGTAACCATCTATAATCTTCTTGCATTTCTCAGCTGGATTTTTTCCCACTCTTCCTTTGCAGTTTGTTCAAGCTCTTGAATGTTTGCAGGGTTCTTTTTCCCATTGGCAGATTTCAGCTCACCCCAAAGATTTTCAATGGGATTGAGGTCAGGACTCATTGCTGGCTATTTTAAAACAGTCCATTTTTTCTTTTTCAACCATTCCTGTGTACTTTTGGATGTGTTCTTTGGGTCATTGTCTTGCTAGAGAACCCATGATCTTCGACTCAAACTAAGTTTTCTTACACTGGGTAGGACATTTGCTCTAAAATCTCTTGATAATTCTCTGATTTCATGATTCCTGTGATATGGTCAAGGCCTCCAGTACCAGATGCAGCAAAGCAACCCCACAGCATTATGGATCTTCCACCATGCTTAACTGTTGGTAAGGTGTTCTTTTCTTTATAAGCTTCATTGCGCTGTCTGAAAACAAACTGTTGCTTTGCATTGCCAACAGTTTAATTTATTCACCTGACCTCAAGTCACATCGGTTACATGTTAGGCAGGTCCTTCAGATACTCACGGAAAAAAAATTATTTGTCAAACTGGAGAAATGCATGTTCTCAGTTCAGGAGATCCCTTTTCTGGGTTATTTTTTATCATCCATCGGCTTTCGCATGGATCTGGCGAAAGGCCGGACGGTACTGGCTTGGGATCGTTCTGAGGAGCTAAAAGCCTTACAAAAAGTTCTTGGGTTTCACCAACTACTGCCGAAAGTTCAGCAAAAGTTTTCCGGTGGTGGCCATACCTTTGATGGATAAGAACATAAAAGGGACAGAGTTTTGCAATTAGTCCAGTCCGGCCCAGGAGGCTTTTGATACCTTGAGAAAATGTTTTGCGTCTACGCCAATCCTTATAGAGCCTGACGTCACTCAGCCATTGATTGTTGAAGTTGACGCATCTGAAGTGGGGGTGGGGGCTGTGTTGTCACAGGGTGCGTCTACTAGTAAAAGGCCATGTGCATATATTTCTAAGAAACTATCATCTGCTGAGAAAAATTCTGACATTGATAACAGGGAACTCTTGGCAATTACATGGGTTTTTGAAGAGTGGCGTCATTTTCTGGAAGGGGCAGTACATCCAGTCATGGTAATCACTGATCATAAAAATCTATTGCATTTAGAATCTGCTAAGAGTCTGATGCCTAGACGGGTAAGGTGGTTTCTATTCCTCATCAGATTAAACTTTTCTGTGACGTACAGTATAGGCCGCTGGATAAGAATGTTAAGGCAGATGCTTTATCCCGTTGTTTTCCTGAGGGTGGAGATAATAGTGAACTATTCTACAGAAAGGAGTAATTATTGAGGCTATAAGTTCTGCACTTGAGAAGGGGTTATAGAGGCTCAGGGGAATGCCCCAGCTGCCTGTCTTTTAGGTAAACTGTTTGTACCTGTGAATTTACGTCTTAAAGTTATAAGTGAACATCATAATTCGGTCTTAGCTGGACACCCTGGAAGTAAAGCGACCTCAGATCTTCTTACCCAGTGTTTTTGGTGGTCTGGGGTGCATCAGGGTGTTCAGGATTATGTCACTGCCTGTAGTGTGCGTGCTTCTAAGACCCCTCATACTTGTCCGTCTGGGTCTCTCCAACCATTGGCAATTCCCAGTAGACCTTGGACTCATTTATTAGTAGATCTCATTATTGATTTACCAGTATCTGCAGGTAATACAGTTATTTTGGTAGTGGTGGACAGGTTCAGCAAGATGTCTCATTTCATTGGACTATCCGCCTTACCCAACGCCTAGACTTTGGTGCAAATTTTCATCAGAGGAATCGTAAGATTACACGGGATTCCTACCAATATTGTTTCTGACAGGGGGGTTCAATTAATTTACAAGTTTTGGAAAGCATTTTTCACTCAGTTGGGGATCTATCTGTCATTTTACTCAGCTCTTCATGCACAGTCTAATGGGCAAACTTAACGCGTTGACCAAAATCTTGAGACTTATCTTAGGTGTTTCATGTCTTGGTTACTTATTTACCTCTTGCTGAATTTGTGGTAAATAACCATTGTCATGAGTCTACTAGTAAGTCCCTGTTCTTCGGGGCCTACGGTTTTCATACTCAGCACAGCTCATTTAATAGGAATCGTTGCTCTGGAATACCTGTAGAGGAATGATTTTTATCATGTATTATATCTGCGTGGCAAGGGGTTCTTAATAATTTGAAGAAGATGGGGTCCAAATATAAGAGTGTGGCTGATCAGAGACATGTGGTGGGTCTGGACCTGTGTATTAGTGACTTGATGTTGGTTGTCCTCAAGGAACATTAAGTTGAAGGCTCCCTCTTGGAAACTGGGTCCCAGGTAACCTGGGATCAAGATTGTGGCCGTTGTTAATCCTGTAGCATTTTGCCTTGCTTTGCCACCTACTTTTAGAATCCATAATGTGTTTCACCTGTCTTTCCTCAAAAAATATGTTGCATCCTGTGAACCATCACCACTACCTCCATCTCCAGTCATGGTTGATGGGAATTTGAAGTTTCAGATAGCTAAGATCATGGATTCATGCTTGGTTCGTCGGACTCTTCAGTATCTGGTACACTGAAAAGGTTACGGTCTTGAAGAGAGGATGTGGGTACCATCATCTGATGTTCAGGCACTCAGGTTGGTCCAGTCTTTTCAATTGAGACATCCTGATAAACTCGGCCCTGAGGTTCCGGAGGTCCTTCTTAGAAGGGGGGGTACAGTCACGGATTTACAGGATCCAGAAGACCGTAGTATCTGAGTTCACATACTCCTGCATTGAACAGAAGCACTTCTCCCTCTTATCAAATGGTGCTGGTTTCTTTCAGCAGTGCAGGAGTTAATTTGCTCAGCTTTAAGTCTCTGTAGCTTCCTTCTTGGAAGTTCTTGTTAGAACCCTCCTATTAGTTTTTTCTATCTTGTGTTTTGCGGTCACGTGACCATCTGCCTATATATTCCAGCTCCGCCCTTCTGGCTTTGCTGGACTTCAGTGTTGTTTGACTGTTTTGCTAGCCTGGTGCTTCTCTGTCAGCTTGCTTGGTCCTCTGGGACCTCTAGTACTTTTTGTCAGTTTGTCTTTTGTGTTATACAACAATTTCTGTTTAGGAGGTGTCCCATTTTTTGTCCCAGTCCTTAGTTCTTTAGGGACCCCTCCCTTAATTCTATAGGTCTTCGTTCAGACTAGCCGAGGATGAAGGCGGGTCTGTTCACTAGAAATAGGCAGCCCGATACATCGTAGGGATTCAGCTTAGTCTTACTGTAGGGACAGCTTTCCCCTATCTTTCCTTAGCTCTTGTTGCAGATCATAACAGTTGTGCAGATCATAACAGCTGTGCAGTATCAGCCACTCCCCTCTCCTATACAGTCTCTGCTTTGGCAATCTGGATTGCCAGTATTAAATCTTGTACTACTCGGTGAGGAGTGGAGGATTCAGTGTTCGGTAGATGCGTTTAAGGAGAGTTGTTCTGTGACTGTTGCCTGGTGTTTTGGCTGTGTGCATAGTCCCTTCCTCTTCTATTTTTGTTTACCTTCCAAATCCTTTGGGTATTTTTTTCGTCTGTTGTCTGTGAGTGCATATTTTGAATGTTCGCTATCTACATACACTATTCCTCCCCACTTCCCTGGGTGGGGAAGGAGACAGATAAGGGCTGATTCAGAAGAACAGCAAGGTACGTGGCCCCAGCATCTTCACCATCAGAAGTAACCAGGGATAGCTAGGGTTCCCCTAGCATTAGGGACAGTGTAGGAGCCCCTGGTCCCGGGTTATCAGACAGCAGTATTGTGACACCAGCCCTGTCCCCCCACTTCAACTATATAAACCTTATTTGGGAAATTTCAAATTTATCCTGCAGTTGTCAGTATATTACAGCCTAGCAAATATGTCGTCAGTGTTCTCTCAAAGGAATCAGGCATCAGTATTTCTCACTTAGGAAATTTGCTCCTAGAAATCATAACAGCCAGTGTGTGGTTTGCACTATGATAATCCTTATTAATAATAATTTTTAATTCTATAGTGCCGAAATATTTCGCAGCACTGAAATATTCCACAGCACTTTACAATTCAGAGGAGAAAGGTGTAACCAAAATAATACATTACACAGTAACATTTGATTCAACAAATACCAAGGGGAGTGAGTGCTCTATGAGAAAATAGGGATGACACAAAAAGTAAAAATTGTTTGTAGTGTACGGTCCAGCCATAAATATAAATATAATAAATAGGTTTATCCTTGTAATATCATGGTAATATTCTTATGTGGATTTTATTTTTCTTCTTTAAACAAGGTGAACATGCTGTTCTGTGCGTACGTCTGTAGATCAGAATGTATTCAGTTAATTACATCTCCACTGGCTTAAAATAAAACAAAAAACTAGCAATCAGGGAATTCACAACACAAAATCTGTGAAGCAGAGAAATTGCAACCTTAGGAAACTAACTACTCCAAATCACTGTCCTGTGTACTTTGTTGGCCTTTATAGGCACTTAACGAGGCTTAAGGTGGGATAAATGGTGTCTAGAGATCTTTATGACATTTTATAATAGAAAATACAGGTTATTTCCAGATAGCTTTTTAGAAATCTGCAGTTTGTCTTTTGCTTCCTGTTTAAAGGGTGTCTGAAACTAACATTTATTTTAATCCTAAATGTCTGTCTATTTAATGGCGTAATCTAATCTCTTTTCTAATATACCTTAATTAAAAAGTCCCTAACATTCCCTCACTACGCTAGCTGCTTTTTTATAATTTGTTTCCCTTTCTATTTGATGTTTCATTTGAGAACCCCCAGTGAATGCTGGGATACTCAAACGAGCTGTCATCAGGGGCCATAAACTGAGGTCACTGCCGCAGCCTCTGCCTCCACCCTGACACAAAGTGTCATCAGTGACATCCGTTTCAGGGGTTAGGCTATTCCCTGCTCTACTGGGCATGCATTGGTTGTCAATTCTGATGTATGCTCAAGTAGGTTCTTGTCATCATACAATATGCACAGTGACAGTGTGCTCGCTCACCAGCTCTGATAAGAAGTGGCGAGCCGGCAAGAGAGTGCACTGTCAGTGTGCATTGTAAGTAGAAGACCCGGCGTGCAGGAAAAGCAGAGACCAGCCCCACTCCCACAAGTAACATCTTATAGCATCTGTTGGGTAAATGGTGGGTTATGGTTACATTTGGCTAGTCATATTCACCTTAAATGGCAGTGATCTGAGTTAGCTTACTGCTGATAAAGAAGCAAAGTCCATGCCAGCAGCAGTGGTTGTCAGCTCAACATACAGCCAGGGTTTGATCTTTCCCAAATCACAGCCATTTAATCCCTTAGATTGTACAGCAAATCTGTAATTTAGTGGGAAAAGGTTAACTAGCTATTTATTCAAAAATCACAATGTTATTTCAGATGTTCTGATCCAATCTAAACTCTGAATAAAAAAGTTTATCGATAAAGAGAAAAAAACATTTTGCATACTAATGCATGTTCCACCTTGTGGACTCTCCAGAAGTAACAGGAGTCATGTTCTCCAAACTGTTCCTATATCTTCACTGCCCTGTCTTTAAGGTTTAGCACCAGCCATTACAGAGCTCCTGACCTCTTTATATAGTCTCCTAGGCTGAATTTCTTGGTTCTATTAGTCTTTATATAGTCATGGCAGTAGCATAGCTACCGGGGGAGCAGAGGGGACAGTCACCCCGGTCCCCGCTCTCTGAGGGGCCCACCTGGAGCTACTGCTACTTTAACTGCGATTTGTGAGCACTTATTGTTATAGGAATTGTTACAGGGGCACTCTGATTATCATGACTGTCAAAGGGGCACACAAAGGGCATTATTACTTTCTAGGGGGCAAAATGTGAGCACTATTTTCTAGGGAACTTGCACAGTGCATTAATATATTCTAGAGGTTTGTTTTACCATCTAGAGGGCACTCTGTACCACACAGCAGGTTCAGTAATAAAGACGCATATGGCAACAGAGGCTCAGCATTGGGTTATCAGTAGGATGAGGAGTTTGTGCAGGTTGGGGAAAGATGGGGACGGTGCCTGAAATGTAAGGAGTCAAATGTGTCTTTGTTGTAAATCTCTGCAGATGAGTCCTGGCTGGAGAAGTTGTAGTGTCGGTCTGAGCCAGATGGAAAAGAAAGGAAAAGTGAAAGATTCCATAAGAAAGAACATCATCTATAAGTCACCAAGTATAGCTGTGTTGAAATCTCTTATATGTTCTGCAGGACTGGAATCTACCACTATATGGTCACCTCATGGCGGTAATATCAGTATTGATCTTTGTACAGAGATTTTTATTAGTAACAGCTGGTCATCTGCTGAGGTTCTCCTACATCCACTATTAGTGTACGCCACCTTAATTGTAATCACGGTTACCTGGTTAGAGGGCCACTCAGAAGTTTCGCCCCCCTGAACCAAAACCCTACCAACGTCTCTGAGTCATGACCAGTCCTTGTGCTTCTTAAAAATTCAAATATTTGTGGTAAATCCCCCCAACCCACCCCACACACCGTGAACAACGAGTGACAAGACAGATCCACTATGCATGTTCTGTGTGCTGCTTGCCTTGCTCTCCTGGCTTCTCCTTTTGCATGCTCCCTGCTCCATATGTCGACTGTGAGGAAAGGATTACTTGCCACTTCAGCCACGCTGCTTGCTGTTCCTATGAGACTAAGGGTGCCTGCAGACAAGCATATGAAAAATTTTCTGAGTTTTCAAATTATTATCACATTTTTATGCATGTGCCATCTGTGGTCCATCTGGAATCCAAATTTTTTCCTCACACCCATAGACTTGAATGTGCGAGTCTCATCCAAGACTCAGATGAAAGTAGTGCATGCTGCAATTTATTTTTCACGGACAGTTGGACTCAGAAAAAAATCATTCATCTTAAACAGCACTATTCAATATCATGGGTAAGTGTGCTAGCCTATTAAAAATCGACTAGCACATGTCCAATTTATACACTCGTCTGCTTGAGCCTTCAAAGAAATTGCAGACTTTGAGCAGCACAGATAGACAACGTGTACGGAATAGCGGGTAAAAGAGTTCTGGGTCCACTTTCCTGTATGGGATTGGTAGTGATGGCAACCTTTGTGTAAGTACTTTCAGAACAAGGGATCCGGAACTGCCGTGGCCGAGCCTATGGTTGCAGAGGGAATTCAGACTGCGAGCTCAGGGGTCAGGTGACCGGGAAGCTGGGGGCATGTCCAGAGCCAGAGCTCAGGGGTCAGGCGACCGGGGAGCTAGTGGCATGTCTAAGAAGAGGGAGAAAAAGGAGTTTTGCGCAGGAAAGCAGGGAGTTGACAGTTGGAGTCAAGCCCGACTAGAGGGAGAAGAGACGCAGGGTCCGTGGAGCCGAACAAGTGAGGTGCAGTGTAATGGACTAGGGGCTCAGTGGGTCAAACCGGAGACCGCCCACTGCCGCCAGAAGACGGAGCATTGGAGTCGAGCAAGTGAGGTGCAGTGTTATGGACTAGGGGCTTAGCAGGTCAAACCGGAGCCCGCCCACTGCCGCCAGAAGACGGAGCATTGTTTAGGCGGAGAAACCAGAAGAAAACAACAGCGGCATCAGCCGGCAACGACCTTGTGGGGAACAAGAGTCAGCTAAGTGTAAAACTGCAGATTACAACCGTCTCAACTCTGCTACATCTAGCCAAACTGTGAATTGTCGGTTATAGCGTTTTACCTGCTACTCCCCTTGTTGTCCCCATATTTCCCCTGTTACTCCCTGTGTGGAGATTGACCCTGTTACAATAAATCCCCTCCCTGTTTATTAACCCTGTACTGGCTGTTCTGTGTTTCTGTGTCACTGCATCTAAAGTACCTGTGTCACAATTACACCACGCCAATAGTGTAGTGATGTGTATATGCAGCAATATCTGTGTTTAAAGGCCACGTTAAAGTTCAATTCTTAGCAATGATGGGCATCCCTATGGTGGGTCAATAGTGATCAGCAAGTTAGCAGCAACCTCTCCTAGAATAGGCGATAACTTAAAGGGAACCTGTCTCGTCCTAGCTGCCCTCTAGACTGCCCCCATAGCATTGTTAGTGATGCAATGTTTATCACTTGTAATAGAAGGAGAAAAGTCTTTCAGAGAATCAATGCGAGATGTATGTAATAAGGAGAAAGAGCGCCATCTGGTGAGCATTTCAAGTTTGGACACTGGACCCCGTCAGGTGACCTCCAGCAGAGAATTTCAAAATTTAACGGTAGAGAGCGAAGTGCCTGAGGTGATTTTGGCGCCAGTCGCAGGAAGAGATGTGACGCAGGCTGGACGCGCTGAAGGATCCAGCGAGAGAGACCGGAGTGAGAGACCCGTAAGGCAAGACGAGTGGCTGCCGGTGAACGAGTGTGGGATTCAGCGCAGCGGTCCCTCGGGTGTCAAGGCTACAGAAGAGGACCGGGACTTGGATACGACATTAAGGAAATGTACAAGACCCTCCTACCCACGACGTGGTAAACCACCCCAATTGACAGGACAAAGAAAGGATAGAAACGAGTCATGCCGGAGAGATCATGTCAGCAAAAGCCGAAGAGTGTCATCACTGAACAGGGCTGTCACTTCAACCGCTCACTCTCGGTACCGTGAACAATCGGGTTTAGGGTATCAAGTTGGGAGGGGGACGGGTGAGGTGGAACAAGCCAAACAGGATCTTATTGACTTTGTCACAAAAAGACTTAAAGGCCTAGCGGGAATAACCAGAGACCCCCGCTAGGGCCATTTGCAGAACCGATGTACTTCAGTGATTAATCCCATATTTGGACTAGATACGGTATTTTAGAGAAGGATTTTATTGCTATTGTTATTGCTATTGTTATATTGTTCTCATTGCTAACCTCTGTTTCAATCCCTTTGTTTAATATATATACATATACAAATTGTTATTTATAGTTATTTGACTGCCCTTATTTTGTGACTCTGCGCGTTGCATTCTGACACCTGCATTACACACTAACAAACTTTTTTCATTAAAATTGGTGCAGCTATAATGATTTTAGAACCTTTATAATTCTTAGATCCTACCTGCTCGTTCAGTCATAGGGTGTGATTCTGATATTCAGTTGTGGGTGGGCGCAGCATTCACTCACTGCTGGCGCCGCCCACGTATTTGAATATTGCTCCCAGCAAGCGCTGATATTGTGGGGCGCATGCGCATTTGTACATGTCTGGCCGCCTGCGCAGTGAGGCTGTGTGATTACCAGCTTCACTGTGCACGCGCCATGTTCCCCGCGTGTGCGCAGTGAAGCTGTGTAGTTCGCACCTTCACTGCGCATGGGCTATGATGCTCTGTTCCCAGCTTGTGCGCAGTGAAGCTGCGAACTACACAACATCACTGCGCACACGCGTGAACATAGGCGTGCACAGTGAAGCTGGTAATCACACAGCCTCACGAGCACACACGCGGGGAATAGAGCGTCATAGCGCATGCGCAGTGAATCTGGGAACTACACAGCTTCACTGCGCACGTGCGGGGAACATAGTGCGTGCGCAGTGAAGCTGGTAATCACATAGCCTCACTGCGCAGGCGGCCAGACATGTACAAATACGTATGCTCCCCACAATATCAGTGCTTACTGGGAGCAATATTCAAATACATGGGCGGCCCCAGCAGTGAGTGAATGCGGTGCCGCCCATGACTGAATATGAGAATCACACCCCTATGACTGAACGAGCAGGTAGGATCTAAGTACACTGCTCAAAAAATAAAGGGAACACTTAAACAACAGAATATAACTCCAAGTGAATCAAACTTCTGTGAAATCAAACTGTCCACTTAGGAAGCAACAATGATTGACAATCAATTTCACATGCTGTTGTGCAAATGGAATAGACAATAGATGGAAATTATTGGCAATTATCAAGACACACTCAATAAAGGAGTGGTTCTGCAGGTGGGGACCACAGACCACATCTCAGTACCAATGCTTTCTGGCTGATGTTTTGGTCACTTTTGAATGTTGGTTGTTCTTTCACACTCGTGGTAGCATGAGACAGACTCTACAACCCACAGAAGTTGCTCAGGTAGTGCAGATCATCGAGGATGGCACATCAATGCGAGCTGTGGCAAGAAGGTTTGCTGTGTCTGTCAGGGTAGTGTCCAGAGGCTTGAGGCGCTACCAGGAGACAGGCCAGTACACCAGGAGACGTGGAGTTGGTCGTAGGAGGGTAACAACCCAGCAGCGGGAACGCTACCTCCGCCTTTGTGCAAGGAGGAACAGGAGGAGCACTGCCAGAGCCCTGCAAAATGACCTCCAGCAGGCCACAGATGTGCATGTTAGAAACCGACTCCATGAGGGTGGTATGAGGGCCCGACGTCCACAGATGGGGTTGTGCTCAAAGCCCAACACTGTGTAGGACGCTTGACATTTGCCACAGAACACCAGGATTGGCAAAGACGCTACTGGCGCCCTGTGCTCTTCACAGATGAAAGCAGGTTCACACTGAGCACATGTGACAGACGTGACAGAGTCTGGAGACCCTGTGGAGAGCGATCTGCTACCTGCAACATCCTTCAGCATGACTGGTTTGGCAGTGGGTCAGTAATGGTGTGGGGTGGCATTTCTTTGGAGGGCCGCACAGCCCTCCATGTGCTCGCCAGAGGTAGCCTGACTGCCATTAAGTACTGAGATGAGATCCTTAGACCCCTTGTGAGACCATATGCCGTTGCGGTTGGCCCTGGGTTCCTCCTAACGCAGGACAATGCCAGACCTCATGTGGCTGGAGTGTGTCAGCAGTTCCTGCAAGATGAAGGCATTGAAGCTATGGACTGGCCCGCCCGTTCCCCAGACCTGAATCAGATTGAGCACATCTGGGACATCATGTCTCGCTCCATCCACCAACGTCACATTGCACCACAGACTGTCCAGGAGGTGTCGGATGCTTTAGTCCAGGTCTGGGAGGAGATCCCACAAGAGACCATCAGCAACCTCATCAGGAGCATGCCCAGGCATTCTAGGGAGGTCATACAGGCACCTGGAGGCCACACACAATACTGAGCCTCATTTTTACTTGTTTTAAGGACATTATATCAAAGTTGGATCAGCCTGTAGTGTGTTTTTCCACTTTAATTTTGGGGGTGACTCAAAATCCAGGCCTCCATTGGTTAATAAATTTGATTTCCATTGATGATTTTTGTGTGATTTTGTTGTCAGCACATTCAACTTTGTACAGAACAAAGTATTCAATGAGAATATTTCATTCATTCAAATCTAGGATGTGTTATTTGAGTGTTCCCTTTATTTTTTTGAGCAGTGTATATTAAAGGTTCTAAAATCATTATAGCTGCACCAATTTTAATGAAAAAAGCTTGCTAGTGATGCACATGGCATCACTAACAGCGCTATGGGGGAAGTGTAGAGGGTAGCTAGGACGTGACAGGTTCCCTTTAAGTTGAGCTAAACCCTTTAATGCTTCAAATTTTTTGGAGCATCACACCTTGTTCCCCTCGTGATGACAGTAATAAATAATTTTAATTCTTCACTTAGAAAATGTAGGTTTCAGTGTCTTTGCATGTATGCTGACAAACGAAGGCCCACACACTTGTACCGGGTCATAAGTTGTATATCTCCACCCCATGTAATTCTGCTATATACTTATGATTATTTATATTCCATTCCTTTGATATCAGAACATCCAGTTAGAGTTTTGTAAGAGTAAAGGTGAATGAGTGCTAATCAGATGTTCTTTTTACCCATAGTTTACTATGTACCATTTATGAATTAGCTATGTTTCTCTGCATGTAATCATTATAGAAACAATATCGCCTATTTAGAAAACAGTACAATGAGCCACATTGATTTTTCGCAGAGGTCATTTACACTGTTTTATGCTAGTTAAAACAATCCCACTCTGAATGTCACAGTGTGAAATCATTAAACAAATATTTTCTACAACGCATTTGTTTTTGAAAATGTCAAGTCATTATTTCATGATTTAATATTCACAGAATTCACATGAGACATTATTTAAAAGCATTTACTGAAAACTTCAATGTTTTTTAGAGAACACAATGTCAGGTTTTAAATATGTAAATAAACCACTCTAAAAGTTCAACGTTACTTACATCAGCTTTATTATAACTTTCTTTTTATCTACTCTTTATCAACTCTGGAAACATAAGAAACATTTATTTTCCATTGAAATACTTTGATGTGAATCACATGTTCCTGCCAAATTTGTATCTCGATACATTAGCTCATCTTCAGAAAAGAGATGTGTTATAGACATTTTTCATGGCAATTGATGACTTTGGAGTACTTCATGAATCAAATTTCCTTGGAAAATCTGGCAAATTCGAATTTCAAAATATTCGTTCATCTCTAGCGAATGACCATTTTCAAATCCCTTATTAAAGAATTGTAAGTTTACAGAGGGCCCACTACATTATACTATTTCATCAAACAAGCAACAGCGCTCAAACTTTCTGCCCCAGATTTTTTTTTGATTTCTCATCTCTGTTGATGTTGACCCTGTGTTATCTTCTAGATGCCGCTATCAATAGTGATCACATTTAGAAGTTCGTAAAAGGGAGTGGGCTCCTTCTCTCACCCCACTGGCATCCCCATGACTTGATCACGGGAGAGCTGAGGGTTATCAGGGCAGCTGGAGGTCAAATGATGAAGTCCAGGTCTGTCAGCTAGGGTTCCCTGTTAGAACACCTGTTAGACCCTGCTACTGGCTGAGTCTAACAGTGTAAAACTAACAGTTCTCATGCATTGCAATACATACAGCAGGTGTACATTTTCTATTGGATTCAGGTCAGGTGATTGGCTGGGATATTCTAGCAGCTTTATTTTCTTTCTCTGAAACCAATTGAGAGTTTTCTTGGCTGTGTGTTTGGGATCATTGTCTTGCTGAAATGTCCACCCTCGTTTCATCTTCATCATCCTGGTACATGGCAGCAGATTTTTATCAAGAATGTCTCTATACATTTGTCCATTCATCCTTCCTTCAATTATATAAAGTTTGCAGATGCCATATGCTGAAAAACTGCTCCACATCATGATGTTTCAACTTCCAAACTTTACTGTTGGTATGGTGCTTTTTTGGGGTGATGAGCAGTGCCTTATGGCCTTCAAACATGGTGTATGTTATGGCATCCAAAGAGTTCAGTTTTGGTCTTGTTCAGACTATATTCTCCCAGTATTTCATAGGCTTGTCCAAATGTTGTTGAACAAACTGTAAACGCGCTTGAACATGCTTTTTGTTCAGTAATGCAGTCTTGCATGGTGAGCGTGCATACAGGCCATGGAGGTTGAGGGCATTACTTATTGTTTTTTTTTAAACAATTGTACTCACTGATTCCAGGTCTTTCTATAGCTCTCCACAGGTGGTTCTTGGCTCTTGGACAACTTTTCTGATAATTTTTTCCTCTCCTTTGTCTGAAATCTTGTGGGAAACACATGGTCATAGCCGTTTATGGTGAAATTATGTTGTTTCCACTTCCAGATTATGGCCCCAACAGTGCTCACTTGAACCTTCAGTAGTTTAGAAAATTGTCTGTAACCAATGTCATCGGTATGTTTTGCAACAATAAGGATGGCAAAGGTTTGGAGACAGCTCACTGGTTTTACCCTTTATAAGATGCTTCTTGTGTAGCACGTGTTAGAACCTTGCTCTTAGGTTTTTTCTATTAATTAACCTTACTATTCCTGAGAGAAAGACTTTGGAGGAATACATACAGACAAGTTTGGCCGCCGGTCACATTAGGCCCTCTAAGTCTCCTGTGGCGGTTGGATTTTTTTTTGTAAAAAAAAAGGACGGCGGTTTACGTCCTTGTCTGGATTTTCGTGAGATTAACAAAATTACTGTACGCAATCCTTACCCACTGCCATTGATTCCTGATCTGTTTAACCAGTTAGTGGGGGCCAAGTGGTTCTCTAAAATTGACCTTCGGGGGGCATACAATCTGTTGCGCATGAAGGAGGGTGACGAATGGAAGACTGCTTTTAACACTCCTGTGGGTCATTTTGAGAATCTGGTTATGCCTTTTGGTCTTACTAATGCTCCTGCATTTTTTCAGAATCTTATTAATGACATCCTTAGACCTTTGATTGGCAAAAATGTGGTTGTGTATTTGGATGACATTTTGATTTATTCGCCGGATCTGGAGTCTCATTGGCGGAGCGTACGTGAAGTATTACAGTTATTAATTGACAATTCGCTTTTTGCTAAGCTGGAGAAATGTGAGTTCGCTGTACAGAGAATTAGTTTTTTGGGCTACATTATATCCAGCGAAGGTTTTGAGATGGACCCGGTGAAAGTTCAAGCGGTGCAGGAATGGCCTAGGCCTATTGGTTTGAAATCGATACAGAGGTTTTTGGGTTTCGCCAATTATTATAGAAAATTCATTAAAAATTTTTCTATTATTGTCAAACCTCTGACCGATCTCACCAGGAAAGGTGCTGATGCGGTTCAGTGGACTTCTGAGGCCATTGAAGCTTTTGTGTATCTCAAGGAGAGGTTCACCTCTGCTCCCATCCTTATGCAGCCTGATGTGACTAAGCCGTTTTTGGTTGAGGTTGATGCTTCCTCTGTGGGGGTTGGCGCAGTATTGTCTCAGGATAACGGGGATGGAGTACATCCCTGTGCCTTTTTTTTCAAAAAAAATTTCGGAGACTGAACTGAATTACGATATTGGTAATCGGGAATTATTGGCTATTAAACTCGCATTTGAACACTGGCACCACCTCTTGGAAGGTGCTGAATTTCCCGTTCAGGTTTTTACGGATCATAAAAATCTGATATATCTTGATGCTGCCAAGCGCCTGAATGCCCGTCAGGCTAGGTGGGCACTGTTTTTCTCGCGGTTTAATTTTTCCGTTACTTACATCCCAGGTACTAAGAATGTTAAGGCGGATGCCTTGTCTCGCAGTTTTTCTCCCATAGTCGGTGCTGAGAAAGAGGAGAACATTTTACAAGAAGGTGTTGTGATTGCTGCTTTGGACTCCGTTTTGGAAGATGAGATTCTTAAAGCACAGGAGAATGCCCCATCTAACACTCCCCATGGGAGGTTGTTTGTGCCTGGGACCTTTAGGAGAGATTTGTTTGTTGAGTGTCACGAATCTCGGTTGGCAGGTCATCCCGGAATCTCTGAGACCAAGAGACTGGTGGGTCGCAGTTTTTGGTGGCCTGGATGGCAGAAGGAAGTCATTAAGTGGGTGCGTCAATGTACTATATGTGCTAGATCTAAGTCCTCACATACTCCTTCTGCGGGGTTACTTTGCCCTCTGGAGGTTCCCAGTGCTCCTTGGACACATTTGGCTATGGACTTTATAACTGACCTTCCCCCCTCTGAGGGTTTTACTGTCATCTGGGTGGTCGTGGACCGTTTTAGCAAGATGTGTCACTTGGTTCCCTTCGTCAAACTGCCCTGCGCTAAGACTCTCGGTAAGGCCTTTGTCAAGGAAATTGTCAGACTTCATGGCGTTCCTACTGACATTGTTTCTGATAGGGGACCTCAGTTCGTGGCTCGTTTTTGGCGCGCCTTTTGTGACAGGTTGGGAGTTCATTTGTCGTTCTCATCCGGATATCATCCTGAATCTAATGGCCAGACAGAAAGGAAAAACCAGGATGTTGAGCAGTTCTTGCGTTGTTTTGTGGCAGACAATCAAGAGGGGTGGTCTGAGTTTCTGCCACTTGCTGAATTTGCTCTGAACAATCATACATCTTCTTCTGCTGGTTGTTCGCCTTTTTTTTGTTGTTCTGGGAGACATCCGTCGTTTGGGTCATTCTCCAAGTTGGTATCTGCCGTGCCTGAGGAGGAGAATTTTTCCGGCGATTTGGAGAGAGTTTGGACGGATGTGCGTGGTAATCTTTAGGAGGCTAACAGAAAATCTAAAGACTACTTTGATAGGAAACGACAGGAGGTTTTGTTCACTGTTGGTGACATGGTTTGGTTGTCCTCTAGGAATCTGCGGTTGAGGATTCCTTCTAAGAAATTGTGTCCCAAGTTTGTAGGGCCCTTTAAGGTGCTTCAGGTTGTCAACCAATCTGCTGTTAGGTTGGAGGTTCCTACCTCCTGGAGAATTAATCCGGTGTTTCATGTCTCTCTGTTGAAAAAAGCTGTTGTGTCGGATTGTGACGCCTCTGCCTCTGTTCCTCCGGTAGTGGAGGACGGGGAATATGAAATTTCTCGCATCCTTAATTCTAGACGGTATAGAGGTAGTTTGCAGTATCTCGTGGCCTGGAAAGGTTTTGGACCCGAGGATAACTCATGGGTGAGGTCGGATGATGTTTCCGCGTCCAGACTTATCAGAGCGTTTCACAGGAGATTTCCTGATAAGCCTGGTCCTAGGGGATCCGGAGGATCCTCTTAGAAGGGGGGGTACTGTTAGAACCTTGCTCTTAGGTTTTTTCTATTGCTGGTCACATGACCTTGTTGGCCTATTTAGTCCTGCTCCGCCCTTCTGGCTTTGCTGGACTTCATTGTATTACTACTCTTTAGCTAGCCTGTGCTCAGTATCTAACTCTGTTAGTTTGCTTGGTCTTCGGACCTCTGTGTTCTATATATTTTGTTTGTTTGTCTGTCTGCTACTATTTCTGTTAGGAGGTGTCCATTTTGCTCCCAGTCCCTAGTACTTGTAGGGATTCCTTCCCCACATCTATAGGTCTCCGTACAGACTAGCTGAGGACTTTAGCAGGTCTGATCGCAGGATCAGGTTCCCTGTTACATCGTAGGGATCAAGCTGAGTTCTATCGTAGGGACAGATCTCCTCTCTTTCCTTAGCTCTGGTAGCAGAACATAACAGCACGTTGGTAAAGAAGCACATCTTTTATAGGTCATCGCATCAGTTGAACTAGCTGATATTATTTTTCAGTGGCAAGATTTCTTTCTAATTACTGATAGATTTCAGCTGGTGGCATGACTTTCCATGGCTTTTTGCGCCTCTTTCTTCATGTGTTCAATGCTTTTTCCTTGTGTCATTTCTCATTGTTACACATAACTTAATTTATGGAATCTATGGTTTGATTTCTTTGCCTGTGTGCATTGGATGGGTTGTTAATGACATCTGGTGAGAATTTCAAGCTAATAGCACCTTTAGAAATATATTTACTTTAATTGCTGACGTGTTCAATACTTATTTCATCCGCTGTATGTATTGCAATGCATGAGACCAGCGATCAGAGAAATAAAAGTTTAAGTCCCATACAAGGATTAAGTAAAAAAGTTATATTTAAAAAAAATAATAATAAAATTACAAAATAAATGAAAAAAAATGAAAACAAAATTAAACTAATAAATCCGTATATTTATGTGAAAACAGAAAAGTACATATATGTTACCGCCGCATCTGGAATGACCCAATCTATAAAACTGTCACACTCGTTAACCCCTTCAGTGAAAAATTTTAAAAAAGTGGCAAAAAAACTATGCTTTTTTTATCATACCCCTAAACAAAAAGTGAAATAAAATGCGATCAAAAAGAAAAATGTAAATAAAAATAGTATAACTGAAAGGGTCATCTTGTACCACAAAAAGAAGCCTCAACACATACGGAGAAATAAAAAAGTTATACCTCTCAGAATAAAGCATTGCAAAAACAATTCTTTTTTCTATAAAATACTTTTTATTGTGCAAAAGTGTGATAAACACCCGTAGAGTCAAAATTGTTACTACACCTGTAGATAAACTCCCAGAGGGGTGCAGTTTATAAAATAGGGTCACTTGAGGGGGGATTCTGGTCTTCTGGCACTTAGGCGCTTTCTTTGTAGCGCTTGATGGTTTTTGCAACTGCACTTGGGGACACTTTCAAAGTTTGCCCAATTTTTCGGACTGACTGACTTTCATTTCTTAAAGTAATGATGGCCACTCATTTTTCTTTACTCAGCTGCTTTTTTCTTGCCATAATACAAATTCTAACAGTTTATTCAGTAGGACTATTAGCTGTGTATCCACCAGACTCCTGCACAACACAACTGATGGTCCCAACCCCATTTATAAGGCAAGAAATCCCACTTATTAAACCTGACAGGGCACACCTGTGAAGTGAAAACCATTTCCGGTGACTACCTCTTGAAGCTCATCAAGAGAATGCCAAGAGTGTGCAAAGCAGTCATCAAAGCAAAAGGTGGCTACTTTGAAGAACCTAGAATATAAGACATATTTTCAGTTGTTTCACACTTTTTTGTTAAGTATATAATTCCACATGTGTTAATTCATAGTTTTGATGCCTTCAGTGTGAATGTACAATTTTCAAAGTCATGAAAATACAGAAAAATCTTTAAATGAGAAGGTGTGTCCAAACTTTTGGTCTGCACTGTATATGCACATCGATTATGTTAATAGTTAATGAATATATAACTAACAGTTTCTATTCTTATTGTAGAAATGATTTCCTGAGAATGACGTATGCATGTGCATGGCTGATAACAGAGAGATTCATGTTGAGTTGGCAAAGATGGCGCTGAGAGACAACCCCTCCCATCGGAATTCCTAAGGCGCTACTGAGACCAAGAGATACATGGATGAGAAAATTACAGTGTGCCGAGTTATCAGAAAAGAGCAATAAATTTTACTAATCCCACCTAGAAGGTGAATACTATTTAACCCCATGTCTACGTAATAAAGTATGCCATTTGCGTGGTTCAGTCTCTGAGTGAAGTTTTTCAACCAGATTAGCAGATTTGGTTAATTAGCTTCTCTGCATGCACTCGGACATCCTTAATTTGGAGGAGAGCAGTTACCTGGTGTATCTTAAATTGGTGAAACCTCCACTAATGGTGCCGTGACTCGGATCACACTCAAGGGGAGTCTAGGTCTTTGGGTGCCCATCACCAGACCACCTACGGACGAGCCGGGACTGCTCAAAATGAGAGCCTGATCAATTCTCATCACTGAATACGGTAAGTCTGCAGTTTTAATGAATCCGTAGTGCTTACTCGTATTTTGAGCGGTCTCTGGTGGGTTTGTGATGTCTAGATTGGCCCTTAGGGACAGCCCTGTGCGACTGGGCGGGTCCCTGCTGCGTGATTCCAAGAACTCTGGTGTGTAGTCGCTCCTTGCTAACTGCTGCTCTGTGGTATCTTAGGTGTCCCGTCCCATTAGAACGATCTTTGTACGCAGGGGCGTACACGTATACACTTGAGAATTTCAGAAATTTTTTTTGTTTATAATGCGGGCACGTGGGGAGTGACGTTGTTACTGATAAGTCGTGTATTAAGACGCCTTTAGGACGCGGACGTGCGGGGCCCACCAATCCTCTATTAAGTCGTGTATTACGACGTGGGACATGCGGGGAGGGAAGTTACTGATAAGTCATGTATTAAGATGTTATTAGGGCACGGGCACGCGGGGTTAACTTATCCTCTATTAAGACGTGGAATACGTGGGGAGCCGACTGCATCGTTAAGCCGTATAATAAGACGTCACTAGGATGCGGGTGCTCGTGGTGTTCAGTGCTTCATTAAGTCGTAAAAGAATCAATTCAGTGCTTGGTAGGGAGTGTAGGGACTTGTTACAATTCTACTTGTGTATCAGCTGCCTGGTCTGATCATAAGTCTAAGGGGACGGAACGCCTGGAGCCAAAATCATGGGGAAACTAAAGACATAGTTTGTGTCGCAGGGGTCGCTCGATCAGAAGTGACAGAACCCCAGAGATAAAATTGCTAGAAGAGTAGGAAAGGAAATATGTAGAGAAAACCAAAAAAGTAATGTCATTGTGTGGGTTGTACCTGGGGGGTAGATTACAATACAAGATGTTGAATGCAGCAATTTGCGAAAACGGGAAAACTGGAAGATAATGGGTTGTTGTAAAGTGCATACATGTGGAAAAAGTTTGCGCTGAGTTTATTAAAAGAAGGGAAAAAGTATGTGCAGAAACTTAAACAGTTAACTAAAATATGCGAGCCGGTTACAGTCGCTAGAATGGCAACAAATTATGAAAAAGAAAAATGGCAAGCTAGAAGATGAAGGATTGTTACAAACAGCTTTAGCTTGGTATAGAACAGCAGAGAATTTGTCAAAAGAAGGGTGGGTGGAGGAAGAAAATACAGACAATAAGGGAAAGACGCCATGTTGTGTGCATTACAAAGACACTGCTCTCCAGCCACCGCCCGATAATGGCGGACGGGGGGGATGGACCTGTACAAATTGCAGTCAGCAGAATCCTGATAATAGAGATACTTGTCTTGCATGCAGGGCACCACATCCCAGCCCTCACACTGTTCCTCCCCTCCCCACCATGCCTCCGCCACCGCCCTATAATGGCGGCACAATGAATTGTTGAGTGTGTTCTAATTGTGGCCAGCAGAATCTATTGTCAGCAGATTATTGTGTTGCATGTCACGCGCCCCGTCCAGGATGCCCACCCCTCGCTACTACCCAAGCCACTCCTAGTGCCCCATCCTTATCTGTCATACCTTTGTCCGTCCAAAGTTCCAACCCTTCCTGCAGCGGCCATGTTGCTACACCCATTGCATCACCTCCGGCCTCTGACCAGATGTCACTTTCGGTGGTGGCCATCTTGGCGCACCCTTCCTGTACTGTGCTTCCTTCCAGTAGCGACCATCTTGGCGCACCCGGAATACAGGCCACAATACACACTACACCCGGAATGTGTATGATGAAGATCATCATGATCAGTGTGTGACACAACTTAGAACTACAATCAATAATATTCTGAACTATGTTGGAACAAGGAACCTTACTTCTATTGCTCTTCCTGCTATAAGTTGTAGAATGTATGGATTTCCTATGCAAGCCTATGCCCAAGCAATAGTCCAAGCTATACGGAAGTATAGAGGATTAACTATGTTGGAGGAGATAAGACTAATCAGCAATGACTATCATAAATCTCAAATTCTCACCCTAGCTGTGGAAAGTGCCACAGCTAGATCAGACCCACTCAGCCACCAGATGACCTCAGAAGATAACCCGAATGAACTATTTCATGGACAAACAAGTCCACCTCCTGTTGCTGTGTTGCTAGTATCTCCCTCAACATCTTCTCAGTCAGAATCTCCACTGCCAGATTACCATAATAGATATGTGGCATTCACACCTTCGCAAGTTTATTGAGTGATTAGACAACTACCTGACCCAGACAAACACCCTATGGCATTCTACAGAAGAATCAGACAAATTCAACAAACTTATTCAGCAACTTGGAAAGATCTTCATGAAATCACAAGCATCAAGCGGGAGATGCCTTCTGGCCAATAATTCAAGTAGCTCTGAATGACAGCCAAGTGACAGACAAGGAGACTTACCAATCAGGAGGAGCCTTTTGTCAACAACTTCAGCAATGGGCCAAGGAGTGGCTCACAGACTCATCTACCAGTGTATTGGACTGTACTCAAGAATCAGGGGAGAATGTCAAAAAGTTTTACACCAGAATCCATCCTCTGTTCATGGATCTAGGGTTCGATGAAGGTCAGAGGATCCAACAAAATCTGCTAGTCACTTCATTTGTTAGGGGACTCAGAGAGGAAATCTGAGCGAAGCTTACAGATTCCAGGCCAGAATACATGGACATGTCCTCGCAGAAGGTACTCCTCATTGCTAAAGCTATAGAGAAACAATTGAATGCCATACCAAGGCCTGCTCCAGCACCTGCTCCAGAGCTTGCTTCAGCACCTGCTCAAGAGATTTACCCTATGAATCGCTTATTTCTGATGATTTCCTTTCATGTGTGGGAGTGGATGGAAAACCACACTCATCCTGACTAACATTTCCATTGCCTATTGGGAAAGAACAGAAGCTACTGGCCAGATTGCTCGTTTCATACACCTGCCCGCTTAATTTGTTGGGAGCTGATCTACTCCAGAAGTTAAATGCTCAGATATCATATGATGAGAATGGAATGCATCTAGATGTCTCTACTCCGTTATCATTAGACGAACAAACAAAGGTACATGCCCTCCCATTGTGTGTCATCCAATTTGCAACAACCACCATACCACAGCATTATCTCGACGGCATACCACCTGAACTCTGGTCTTAAGGTCCTGATGATATAGGCCAGCTGCCTGTCCCGCCAGTCCAAGTTTTCCTGAAAGAAGGTGCACGGATTCCCAGACTCCCACAGCACCCACTGTAAGCAGCCCAACAAGCGTCATTAGATGCCCAGATCCAAGAATTACTCAAGAAAGGAGCATTAATTCCCTGTGTTTCTCCTGCTAGTACTCCATTGTTTCCAGTGAAGAAGAAAACTGCAAGAGGAGAACCGGATAAATTCAGGATGGTGCAAGATCTGAGAGCTGTGAATGCAGTTACAATCCTGGAGACCCCAGTGGTGACAAATCCACATACATTACTAAGTGAAATTCCCCCCGAGGCAACGCATTTTACAGTAATCGACTTGGCAAAAGCCTTCTTCAGTGTGCCTCTGCATCCAGACTGTCAGTATCTTTTTGCTTTTACACACAGAGCAGTACAGTACACCTGGACCGTTATGCCTCAAGGAGCTCAGAACGCTCCTCATCACTTCACACTGGCCTAAACTACCTGTCTCCAACCCTGGAAGAGTGAGAACCCCGAAGTCACATGGATACAATATGTCGATGATCTACTCCTCTGTTGTCCCGACGACCAAACTTGCCACAGCTTCAGCTATTCTTTGCTCCAATTTCTGGCCACCATCGGATGCAAAGTTACTCTGCGAAAGCTACAATGGTGTTGTACCAAAGTTGTGTTATTGGGTCATTGCATATCCCAAGGTACCAAGCATCTCACTGAAGAGCGGAAAACTGCCATCCGTGACATCCCGTACCCGAGAACTGTAAAACAACTCCAAGCTTTCCTTGGAAAAGTCACATACTGCAGGCAGTGGATCCCTAACGCGTCAGTTCTCATGCAACCTCTATATGATCGGGTCCATTCTTCTGAGCTTGACCTGCATTTTGACCAAGAAGCTGAAGATGCAATGGACCAGTTGAAAGAACTTATCATTTCAGCCCCTGCACTGGGGATTCCCAACTATGAATTTCCATTCTTTCTATTTGTCTCTGAAGCGTGTGGCCATGCCTCAGGAGTTCTGGCACAAAAAACATGGAGGCCCAATGAGACCCATCGGATATTATTCCAGTAAATTGGATCCAGTGGCGCACACAGCTCCAACATGTCTCAAAGCAGTGCTGGCAGCTGCAGAACTCCTCCACAGAACAGCAGATGTTGTACTTGGCCATCCTACAACTATACTGGCCCCTCATGATTTGAAAGCTGTCTTGCACAAACCCAGCACAACCCTCTATCTATTCAACATCGTGTCAGAATCCAATGTGAGCTCCTTTTACCAGAAAATATAGCTCTTTGGCGATGTACTGTCTTGAACCCCTCCACTCTGCTTCTTCTGTCAAGGGGGTACTGCTCTGAAGACTTAGGGGGGTCCTCAGAAGACCATGAATACCCTGATTCGAGTGACCATGATTGTCTTGAGGTCATGAAGGAAGAAACCTCTCACCTACCTACTGTCTCTGAGCAGCCACTGCCTGAAGCGGATCTGATACTGTATACTGATGGGTCCAGATACGCAGATGAATATGAAACTTACCGTACCGGATATGCGGTGGTGTCCCCACCAACGGTTGTTTCTGCTGGACCACTGCCATCTTATATGTCAGCTCATGAGGCCAAACTGTATGCTCTGACCGAAGCCTGCAAGTGCGCAGAGAGTCGAGTGGCCAATATCTACATGGACTCGAGTTACGGATTCGGGATTTCCCCTCGACTTTGGCCTGATATGGGCCCTGAGGGGCTACAAGACAGCCAGTGGAGCTCCAATCCGGAATGCAGCGGCAGTGAGAAGTCTGCTAGAAGCTCTGAAGTCACCTAGGCAAGTGGCTGTGATCAAAATTAAGGCTCATGGGAAACTGAATTCAGAGGAAGCCAAGGGGAATCATCTGGCTGACATTACAGCAAAAGCAGCAGCTATGGAACCAATATTTCCAGAGGAAGCAGAGGTGTCAGGGGGTACGGAGGTGTTTGTACTCACCAGAAGTCAGAGAAAACGAGGGGATGAGGAAGAAACGGGAATAAGAAATTTGGGGTTGGAAGAAGAAGAGGAGGAAGATGAAGAGGAGCAAAGACTGGAAGAGAATCCGACACACAGGACTTAAGTGGACCAGCAGAATGCAGTACCAGAAGAAAAACAAGGATGGATCGTACGGGGAGGAACGTTTTGTAAGGACGGAATCTGGAGAGTGGGAAGAAGAATATGTCTGCCAAGAGCACTGTATCCTGCAGTGGTTCAGTGGGCTCATGGAAAGGTACATAGAGGGAAGAATCTGATGATTTCAGCTATCAATAAACTCTATATTGCACCCGAGATCTCAGTTCTTGCTACAAACTATACTAGGAGCTGTGAGATTTGTATCACTTGTGATCCCGGAAGAACAGAAAATATGCCAAAGAAGAAACTGGCAAAGTCACAGTATCCTTTCCAGAGAATCCAAATTGATCATATGCAATTACCCAAGAGTGGAAGATATGAATATGTTCTGGTGGTGGTGGATATGTTTTCCGGCTGGACAGAAGCATACCCAGTAGCCAATGTGACCGCTAGACCTACAGTGAAAAGGCTTCCGGCAGAACTTATCTGCAGATTCGGGATTCCAGAAGTGATTGAAAGTGATCAAGGAACCGCCTTCACTGCAGAAGTTACCAAATCAATCTGGGAGATGATTGGGACAGATTTGGGCTTGCATACTCCTTATCATCCTCAAAGTAGCGGCAAAGTTGAAAGGATGAATGTCACTTTGAAAAACAAAATTCTTAAAGCCAGTAAAGAATTGTCACTTCCATGGCTGAAGGTGCTGCCTATTAGTGTTGAGCCACCCCCGTAGTGTTCGAGTTCGGTTCGGTTCGTCGAACACCCGTGTGTTCGCCGAACTGTTCGTCGAACTGTTCGTCGAACACCTTCGAACACCGTTAAAACCAATGGCAGGCAAACAAAAACACATAGAAACACATAGAAAACACCTTCAAAGGTGTCCAAAAGCTGACAAACTGCTCAGAAGACACAACTAACACATGGAAAAGTGACAAGTACATATAGTCATGCGAAAAGAAAAGAGGTGGAGGAGTAAAAGGAGGGGGAGACACAGATATAGGCATGTCATGCCCTTCTAAAATCCAAAAAGTGAGAAGCCGACATGTTCAGTCCGCTCCTGCCCGTGCCACCTCCTTGTCGCCGGGTTTGTGCCAGAGCCGCGGTGAACCCTGACGGCCAGCCCCCCTCTCCCAATACTGGTGCCTGTCCGCTGGTGGGTCGAGAGAGCCCCCCTGTGGTGGAGGCAGCTCTAAGCTTTTTAATTTAAATTGTCTCTCTAATTTGAATAAATACACTTTAAATCCATTTACAAGGATCTATTGGAGGGCAAGTCTCATGCCAGCAGCCGCGTAATTCCAGCTCCAGTAGCGTCCACTAAAGCTGCTGCAGTTAAAAAGCTTTTATAAGGATCGAGCTCGGCTGTCCACTGCAAGGCATCCTACTGCCAGTCCGAGCCCCTATGCCTTGGGGTGCCTCCTGATGCTCTTCACTGAGTATCCCGTGGTCCCGAAGCATTTCCTTTGAAAAAATGAAGTGTCCAAACTACAGGTGGTGTAGCTTGCTTAACAGCCGGGATAATCCGCTGACTAGCAGACACTGCTACTAGGCACAAAGTATTTCCTGGGCTAGATGCAGTTAAAAATTTGTAATTAGATACTCTCGTTGGATGCTGAGAAAGCATTCCATAGAGTCTCCTGGCACGCCATATATGATTCTCTTAAAAAGCTTGGGGTAGGGGTCTAGGGGACCCTTTTATAGCCAAAATCACGGCCCTGTATCGCAATACGTCACCTAGGCTGAAGATAAATGGAACTGTAGCACCCTGAGGGCTCGGTTGCTACAGAGGTATTGCACCTCACCCAGAGGTGTGATATCTCACTCTCAGGTAAGGATGTAGTGTGGATCAGGACCCGACACCTGCATGCATTACACCACATTGCCGTGGGGCAGGGCGACCAATATGCCCCTGAGATGGGCACGACAGTCCCTGTCCCTGGCTGGAGTGGGGGGAGGGAACACTGAGGAAGGGGAACCCTGTAGTGCAGGAGCAGGGAGGAAGCAGTTCCTGGGTGCATTGAGAAGGGAGTATAAAAGGTGGGCACCATCTTAGTTCAGTGCAGAGAAGTCTGAGCAGAAGTGGCAGGGAGCAGGGGCTCTGCATGAGCTCTGCTCCGAAGGCGGGCCTAGTAACAGAGGCCCAGGCCTGGAAGAGGGAGAAGGAAGGAAGAGGAGCGGAGAAGGCTCCAGGAACGAGGAACGAAGGGATCTCAGGGGTGCGGACGGGCGAGTCGCCACCGCACGCCCGAATCCACCTGCGTGGAGGGGTCAGGCCAAAGGGGGAGACCGGTCCCCGAAACTAGTGGAGGCAGGAAACGACCCTCAGCTAGAAACAGGAGGCTGTGACATTTTATGTGGCGCAGCCCCTCGCTACACCCGCTAGGAAGGCACCACATAGGGTCAGGGAAACTGGCGCCAAGTTTACCAAGAGGAGGCCCGAGGCAGCCGGACAGAAGGGTTGGTAAGAAAGGCCAGACAAAGGACACACAAAGGGGGTCCTGTGAAGCACTCCAAAGTTATCTGGGAGTTGTCTGAGCCCCTCACCTGGTGAGCACAGTACGACGTGGGCAGCCGTTACCTGCAGACGTGGTCTGGATAATAAGAACTGTGAGTAAAGGCCCTGGACTGCATCACTGACTCCGTGTCATTACTGCTGCTGCCCTGCACCATCACCCCCATCCTCCGCATGCACTGCCCTGAGGCTATACTCCTCCCGTGGGGAGTTATGCTACGCTCTGCTGCACCCACAACACCAGCCTCAGCGGTCTGCCCTGGAGCGGCGGTTCACTCTGACCGCAATCCACGGGTGGCGTAGTCGGACATTTAAACATCAAAACCACATAAATAGTTCCGCCACTGGTTTGACCGCCCTGAGCCACGGAACCGGGTCGCCGCCACGGAGACTACAACCACAAGCATCCACCAAAAAGGGTCCGGCTCCGGGTGTCCCAAGGCCCAGGGGGTGCGTCAGAACATTTTCATCACCTTTCACAATCACCAATGGGACAAGGCAGGGATGTTCTCTGTCCCCTCTCTTATACATCCTAGTGACGGAGCACCTGCTCTCATCAATTCGCCATAACCCCAATATTAGGTGGATTGAGGTGGGAGGCACCGAGTACAAGTGCTCTCTATTTGCTGATGATGTCCTAGTATATATCACTCAATCACATATATCCATCCATGCTGTTATGGCTGAAATAGATCACTTTGTTACATGGTCAAATTTTAAAATCAATGCAGCGAAGTCTGAGGCCCTCGATGTCTCCCTCCCCAAATCCATATAGGATTCCATCCAGTCCAACTTTCCCTTTGCCTGGCCCTCACAGGGTATCAAATACTTAGGAATTCCTATTCATAGAGACCTCTCCCATCTATGTTATCTTAATTTTGGGCCCTTTATTGAACAACTCCATACAGACCACGGTTGGCAAGTTAGAACTGTAAGATTCACTACGTGAACCACTGGTGTTTTGTGGAAAAGCACATGTACACTGTGTTCCAAATTATTATGCAAAAAGTGTTTAGGAGTGATAAGGGAAGAATTTGTTTGTTTGTCAGTTAAACTCATTGATGGTGATGTGTGTCAGGGCTCTTTATATCACTGTAAGCAATTGCAGACACCTGTGCTAATTAGTTTGGCAGGTGTGTCCAATGAAAGGCAAGACTACTTAAGAAGGCTGTCTCACATTATTAAGCAGCCTACATTTTCTGCCAAAATGGGAAAGAAAAAGGATGTGTCGGCTGCTGAGAAGCAACAAATTGTGGAGTGTTTAGGTCAAGGCATGACTACAATCAACATTGTGCGATGATCAGGATGAAGTGTCTTGGCAATCAAGAAGTATGTAGCTGATTCACAGTACACACGTGTGCGTGCTGATAAGGGCAAATTGAGGACACTTTCCTACAGGCAATTACGTCAGGTTGAAAGAGCAGCGGCAAAAAAGCCTTGTCATAGCAGCAGACAAGTTTTTGAAGCTGCTTGTGCCTCCAACGTCCCCCGAACAACAAGATGCAGGGTCCTTCAGAGGTTTGCAGCTGTGCATACGCCATCCTGTCGACCTCCTCTATCCACTTCACACAAGCAGAAACGTCTCCAGTGGGCCAAACATTACATGAAGACTGATTTCAAAACTGTTTTGTTCACGGATGAGTGCCATGCAGCGCTCGATGGTCCAGATGGATGGAGTGGAGGATGGCTGGTTGATGGACACCCCACGCAAACACGGCTACAGCGCCAACAAGGAGGAGGTGGAGTAATGTTTTGGGCTGGAATCAAGGGGAGAGAGATTGTCGGCCCCTTTAGGATCCCTGAAGGCGCTAAAGATGAACTCCATAATGTATGTGGATTTTCTCAAACAGCACTTCCTGCCATGGTTCAAGAAGAAGAACCGTGTATTTCACAGCAAGATCATTTTTCTGCATGATAATGCACCATCTCATGCTGCACATAAAACATCTGCATCTCTGGCTGATATGGGCATAAAAGGGGACAAACTTATGGTGTGACCCCCATGCTCCCCTGACCTCTACCCCATTCAGAACCTTTGGAGCATCATTAAAAGGAGTGTCTATGATGGCGGGAGGCAGTTCACATCTAAGCAACAGCTCTGGGAGGGTATTCTGTCCTCATGCAAAACAATTGAAGCAGAAACCATCCAAAACCTGACAAATTCAATGAACGAGAGAGTTCAGAAGCTCCTTTCGAACAAGGGGTCCTATGTGAAAATGTAACATCACCTAGAATAAAGTTTTGAGTTGAAAACTGTTTGATTTCAGTTTCTAACAACCTGCTAATGCTTATAATTTCAAAAATGACCATTTTTTTGGTCTTTATTAAAATGAAAAGGTTGATCGAAAAGTTTGGGGGATCTAAGAGTGTGGCAACCCAGTAGTCATGATTACTTCGAATTCTGACAATATGAGGGTCATGCTGCAGGTAGTGCAGCAAGAAGGCACTTATGTGTCTTGCGCATCTCGGAGCCCCAAAACTATTTTCCGGGCTAGATGCAGCTAAAAATTATTATTAATTTTAAATCTGGTGAAGCTTTAGTATAGATGGCCTAATAGGATCAGTGCTGCACACTGCTACAAAGCCCAAATTATTTTCCAGTCAAGATACAGATAAACATGATTAGTAATTTTAAATCTGGTGGAGCTTATTATAGATGGCCTAGTAGAATCAGTGCTGCACACTGCTACAAAGCCCAAATTATTTTCCAGCCAAGATACAGATAAACATGATTAGTAATTTGAAAGCTTAAAACGGTTGGTAGGGTGATTTTAACCAATCATCAAGCTTTTACTCTCCCCAGGATGACACAGGGGTAGAAAAGTCGTTTCGGATCCATGATTTGTTCATGTTTATGAACGTGAGTCTGTCTACATTATCAGTGGAGAGCCGCGTGCGCTTATCTGTCAGCACACCACCAGCAGCGCTGAACACACGTTCAGACAGAACGCTGGCTGCGGGGCATGACAAGATCTCCAAGGCGTAAGTGGCTAGCTCCGGCCATTTATCCAGATTGGAAGCCCAAAAAGAGCAAGGGTCCAGTGACACAGTCATGGCTTCAATGTTTACTTGGAGATACTCCTGTACCATTGTCTCTAGGCGTTGACTATGTGTCAGACTTCTTGTCTCCTGTGGCCTTGCAAAGGATGGGCTAAAAAAGTGGTGAAATGATTCCGCAAAATTGATGTTACCAGCAGATACTGTGGTTCTGTTACGGTTTGAGTGCTGAACACTTGACGGTCCCACGGTTGGCAAGTTGGAACTGTGAGATTCACTACGTGCACCACTGGTATTTTGTGGAAAAGCACATGTAAGATTCTGCAACAGTCTCTGCTGATACTCCTGCATACGTGCATCCCTTTCTATAGCAGGAATAATTTCTGCAAATTTACTTTTGTACCGGGGATCTAACAGTGTGGCAACCCAGTAGTCAGGATTATTTCTAATTCTCACAATTCGAGGGTCATGTTGCAGGTAGTGCAGCAAGAAGGCACTCATGTGTGTTGCGCATCCAGGAGCACCAAGTCCCTGTTGTGTTGGTGGCGAGGTAACAATCATGCTTCCTTCCTCTGTCCTCTCCCCCCAACCTCGCACAACAGAAATGTGATCAAGGTCTCCCTCATCTGATGAGTCTTCCATCAGTTCGTCCTCCACTTCTTCCTGGGCTCCTGCACCTTCCTCACTAGTTTGGCTGCTACCATGCGCCCTGGTAAAACCATCTCCCCCACCCTCACATCCCTCACATACCTGCCGCCTTGGTGCTGCCGACCGTCTGGACCTTGCAGATGTTAGCCCTTCCGCATACAACTCCTCCTCCTCTACTTCCTCCACCTCCTCTTGTGCCACCACCTGACTCCGAATTCTGTTTAACATGTGCTCCAGCATGTAAATCACCGGAATAGTCATGCTGATAATGGCATCGTCAGCACTAAACATCTTCGTCGCCATTTCAAAACTGTGCAGAAGGGTGCATAGGTCCCTGATCTGAGACCACTCCTCCAGCGTGATTTGCCCCACCTCTGGATCTCGTTGGCCCAGGCTATACGTCAGAACGTATTGCACCAGGGCTTGTCGGTGCTGCCACAGTCGCTGCAACATGTGCAGAGTTGAATTCCACCGGGTAGGCACATCGCATTTTAGTCGGTGAAGTGGCAGGCCCAACGACTTCTGTAGAGATGTAAGTCGCTGAGCTGCGGGATGCGAACGGCGAAAGTGAGCACACAGCGACCGTGCCCTCTGCAGAAGGCCATCTAGTCTGGGATAGTGGGCTAAAAATTGCTGGACAACCAGGTTCAACACGTGAGCCATACAAGGCACGTGTGTGACATTGCCCCGGCGAAGGGCCGCACCCAGGTTTGCAGCATTGTCGCACACGGCCTTCCCTGGTTTCAGGTCCAGTGGAGACAACCATTCATGAAATTGGTTCTCCAGAGCTGACCACAACTCCTCAGCTGTGTGACTCACATTTCCCAGACATTTCAATGTAAAAACCGCCTGATGACGTTGACCCCTACTGCCAGCATAGTAAGGAGGTGTGCAGGATCCCTTCTGCACAGTTAGAAAGCTTGTGGCATGACCAGACAGGCTTTGGGTGCAGGTGGAAGACCGAGAGGAGGTTGAGGAGGCAGAAGCAGTGGAGGAACTTTGACATAAAGAGGATTGACGCACAACTCGTGGGGACGGCAAGACTTGGACAGCAGCCCCTTGTCCTGCTGTCACCATAGTTACCCAGTGCCCAGTCAGCGACAGGTAACGCCCCTGTCCATGCCTACTCGTCCAAGTGTCTGTGGTGAAATGCACCCTGTCACACACAGAGTTTCTCAAAGAAGCGGTGATGTTGTGTGCGACATGCTGGTGGAGCGCAGGCACACCTTTCTTTGAGAAGTAGTGCCGACTGGGCATCTGGTACTGGGGCACTGCGACGGACATAAGGTCTCGAAAATCCTCTGTGTCCACCAGGCGGAAAGGCAGCATTTCTGTAGCCAAGAACTTGCAGATGGTGAAATTCAACCTCTTAGCTTTCTCATGGCTAGGAGGAAATGGTCTTTTACTTGTCCACATCTGAGGGACCGAGGGCTGGCTATTGTGCTTAGACGGGGTTGATAAGGGTGTCCCCGGCAAACTGCCGGTCTGTGAGGAAGATGCAGGCGGACATGTTAGGTTGCCTTGATCCAAAGGTGGTGCTATCGATGTCGGACAGCGCTCAACACCAGCTGGTGTTACCACCTCCAAAGAAAATGATGACCTGCCAATCACGCTGGCTGTTGCGGGTAAAGAGGTGGCAGGTCTGCGCCCCAAAACAGGTGTGACTGCTGTCCCCCCAGTCACAGAGGATGAAGAGGCCGCGGATGCACAAGATATGGCAGACGGTGGTTGGCCCGGCCGGCTAGGCCGCATTGTAGCACACTGAGCTTCCCACTGCAACTTATGCTTCATGTCCATGTGCCGGTTCATGCATGAAGTACTCAAACTATGTATTTTTTGGCCTCTACTTAGCTTTTGCTGACAAATGTTACAGATAACACGAGTTGGGTCATCTTTATCGATCTGAAAAAATGCCCAGGCTATGCAAGGCTTAGCACCCATGTGACCTGAAGAGCCACCACGACTTGTGGTGAGAGGCAGAGTTGTGTTTGAGGATGCAGTTGTTGACGTGCTTCCAGTACTACGTCTCTGTCCAGGAAGGCGCAACCTGACCTCGTCGTCACTAGCATCTTCCTCCACCTCCTCTGCAGACCTCATCTCTTGGCTGACTTTGGGTTGACAGTAAGTGGGATCTCCAACCTCATCATCATCACCCTGTGCGTTATCACACCCGTCGTCCTCAGAGCCAACCTGTTCCTGCCCTGACAAAAAACTAAAGTTGTCGCTCCAATCAGGTATTTGAGTCTTATCATCGTCTTCCTCATTGTCTCCACCAACAGGAGTTACAGTTTGGGAATGAGGGTCTACATTATGGTCAGAACCTTCTGCGTCTGGTCCTGGATCCGACTCATAAAGATTCTGGGCATCAGTGCAGATCATTTCCTCGTCTGGATTCACAGAAGCGCTGGAGTCGACCTCTGATTCCCAGGCTATAGTATGAGTAAACAGCTCTGCAGACTCAACCATCTGTTCTACCTCATACTCAGACGGGCAGCTGGAGATTTGGGAGCTGTGAGGAAGCAAGTGCGATTGGGGTGACACCTTTGAGGACTGGAGTATTTGTGATGTTGAAGTTGATGTGGAGGAGAGCCCACTTAAAGGAGCACTTGATATCCGTTGAAGCACCTGCTGTTTTTGTGCCTCATCTGGAATTTGTAGCGATCGGCGTGGCCGTAAGAAAGGGATCTTATCACATTGTCCGCTAAAAGAAGTAGACATTTTAGTTTGGCTGGAAGATGGTCTTTCTTCTGCAGATGTTACTGTTGCTTTAACACCTACCCCACGGACACAACCTTTTTTCCCCTTCCCAACACGCCTATTCCCCTTTCCACCAGCAGCAGGCCTTTTTCCACTCATTTTGGTGGTTAACTAATTAACAACTCTGGAGTTGTTTGCACAAAAAAACAATGGATGGGAACCGAGCAGAGCTGAGTGGCCAAACTGTGGTATTAGGCCAAAACTATTGGCTGGGTTAGATGCAGAAAAAAATTATATTCAATTTGCAACCTGATGGAGGTCAGTATAGATGGACTAATAGAGAAAGTCCCACACACTGCTAGAAGGCCAAATATTTTTTCAGAGCTAGATGCAGAAAAAAATATATTCAGTTTGCAACCTGATGGAGGTCTGTATAGATGGATTAATAGAACAAGTCCCACACACAGCTAGAAGCCCAATATTTTTTCAGAGGTAGATGCAGAAAAAAATATATTCAGTTTGCAACCTGATGGAGGTCAGTATAGATGGACTAATACAACAAGTCCCACACACAGCTAGAAGCCCAATATTTTTTCAGAGGTAGATGCAGAAAAAAATATATTCAGTTTGCAACCTGATGGAGGTCTGTATAGATGGATTAATAGAACAAGTCCCACACACAGCTAGAAGCCCAATATTTTTTCAGAGGTAGATGCAGAAAAAAATATATTCAGTTTGCAACCTGATGGAGGTCAGTATAGATGGACTAATACAACAAGTCCCACACACAGCTAGAAGCCCAATATTTTTTCAGAGGTAGATGCAGAAAAAAATATATTCAGTTTGCAACCTGATGGAGGTCTGTATAGATGGACTAATACAACAAGTCCCACACACAGCTAGAAGCCCAATATTTTTTCATAGGTAGATGCAGAAAAAAATATATTCAGTTTGCAACCTGATGGAGGTCTGTATAGATGGATTAATAGAACAAGTCCCACACACAGCTAGAAGCCCAATATTTTTTCAGAGCTAGATGCAGAAAAAAATTATATTCAATTTGCAACCTGATGGAGGTCAGTATAGATGGACTAATAGAATGATGCTATGCCCAAAAGATTTTACTTCACTAGGTGCAGTAAAAAAATTGGTATTCTATACACAGGTGGTATATCTTGCAACACAGATAGGCTACTCCACTGACTAACACACTCTGCAATAGGCCAAAAAGGATTAGCTTTGCTAGATTCAGCCAAATGCTGTGAAAAAAACTTGCACAGCACTGGCACAGACCTGCCTGGCAAAAACTGATAGGAACTGATGTAACCTAGTCCTGAAAAGGACTCCAATTACAATTAGTCTTTACTCCCACAATCTATCTATTTAAGAGCACAGACCTGCCTGATAAAAGTCGTAGGAAATGCTGTAACCTAGTCCTTAAAAGGACTGCAATCACAACTATTCCCTACTCCCAAGCTATCTGTAGATTTGTGCGAAAATTGGCTTGAAATTAACAAGGTATAGCGCACACAGCAACAGCGGTGCCGTCTAACACGCAGCTGCAGCAGTGAGAAAATGGTGGCGACGGGGAAAATGGCTTGGTCTTGTAGGGCAAGGACATGTGACATACACTGCCAATGACACATGCCCTTGCTTGTGTGAAAAAAAGCACTTCGCTCCGTGTGTGCGCTGCTGATAGGCTGACAGATTGCACCTCCCCACTGTAAATGCGGGAAAGAGGAAAAAAAATGGAGATCTTCATTGTTCCTGCAGAGATCCATCCCCTGCCCCTCCCCCCACCCCGCTGTACACTCAAACTGCGTATTAACATTAATTTTCATCATTACTGAGAAAAAATCCAGTTATGATTTTGGTGCACGAACAGTTATCGAACATAACCTCGAACAGCCGAATTTTTCTCAAATTGTTCGTGTTCGCCGAACGGCTCGAACACCGCCCAAAACAGCTCGAATTTGAGATTGGCGAACAGTTCGAGTAGAACAACGCTCATCTCTACTGCCTATTGCCCTATACTTAGTCCGAAATACCCCGAGACAACCCACAGGGCTCACATCATATGAGATCTTGTTTGGGGGGCCACCTAGAATGGGTCGATATTACCACAGCAGCTTAGTTCAGGAAATGATAAGATTGTGAATTTTGTTGTCAGACTTGCTAAAGAGTTAAAACTAACACATGCTACAGTGTACTCTTCTATTCCAGACTCAGATTTTGAACCAGGTACTCCGAGCATCCAGCCTGGAGATTTTGTCTGGATAAATAATCACGTGCGAGGCACACTGTATGCCAGATTTGAAGGACCTTACCAAGTGCTGCTTACATCACCTACGGCTGTGAAGGTCGAAGGCCGAACATCATGAATCCACGCATCCCATTGCAAGAAGGCAGTCTCAGACCCACAACCCTGTTGTTCCTTTTTCTGATGACAGTAGCTGGGGGGAAGCCTTTGTTACCAGATTACTGGAAGTAAATGAGTTTGTATAGTTAATATCCAAATTTCTGTGTTAGGGGTCGCCCTCGATTACCCAGTCACTAGATCTTTTAGGGTCTCCATCCCTTTCCTGTAGGTCTTCGCATGAGTTAGATTTAGGAACGTCAGTGGGTCCGTCTAAAAGGGACGGGGCGCCCGTCACATCGTAGGGTTCCAGAATAGACTTAGCATAGGGTCAATTATTTCTCCCTCTCTGATTTTTAGCTTATGGATATTAAAAGCAAATAAATGATTTTAGGAGGGTCTGTCAAGGTAAAATATATATATTATAGAAAATCAATTAGTTTCTTTTAATAGATTACCTAATCAGTGTGAATCAATATAGGGAAGATGGAATAATCTATGTGTATGTATGTATGCAAATGCGTATATGCACATGGATTATGTTAACAGTTAATGAATATATAACTAACAGTTTCTATTCTTATTGTAGAAATGATTTCCTGGGAATGATGTATGCATGTGCATGACTGATAACAGAGAGATTCATGTTCAGTTGGCAAAGATGGCGCTGAGAGACAAACTCACCCCCTCCCATCGGAATTCCTAAGATGTTACTGAGACCAAGATGGATGCGCAAATTACAGTGTGCTGAGTTATCAGAAAGGAGCAATAAATTTTACTAATCCCACCTAGAAGGAGAATACTATTTAACCCCATGTCTACATAATAAAGTATGCCATTTGCGTGGTTCAGTCTCTGAGTGAAGTTTTTCAACCAGATTAGCAGATTTGGTTAATTAGCTTCTCTGCATGCACTCGGACATCCTTAATTTGGAGGAGAGCAGTTACCTGGTGTATCTTAAATTGGTGAAACCTCCATAACTATACCATAGATAAGCTATAATCTACCAGCTCTGCTTATATAGACTAGCTTGTCAGAATGGGGTACATTTTAGATCATAGACACTTATCAAGGTTTGGCAGCCATTTTTTAAGGATAGCTTGTATAATTTAGGTCTGAACTGACTTACCACCACTTTACTTGATTCTCCTCTTTTGATTCCTCACACGTATATTATTGCTACATGTCCTCTGTTTTTAACCGCTTCCCGACCGCCCACTGTTCATAAACGTCGGCGCTGCCTGGGCTCTGTGCACCGCCGACGACCCCCCAGGGTCCTGCAAGTGCTGCGGTTGCGGTTCAGAGTGACAGCTCTGACAAGGGACATCATCGGGACCTGATTGGATCAGGTCCCAATGATGTTAACCCTTTGCTATCTTCTATATGCCACGATCTATAGTGATCGCGGCATATAAAAGATAGTGAGAGGAGAGGGTGTCGTCCACTTACCTCTCCGACGGCCCCGTGATGTCTTCCAGGACCTGCCGTTGTTATGGAAGCTGGAGGTCACATGACCGCCTCCAGATCTGCCATATATGGTGTCCTGCTGAGCTCAGCCTGCAGCTGAGTCCAGCAGGAGACAGACAGTGTGAAACTGTCAGCAAAGTTCTCATGCAATGCAATACATGTCTATTGCATTGCATGAGAACAGTGATTAGAAAAATAAAAATTAATGTCCCATACAGGA
Organism: Phyllobates terribilis; assembly: GCF_046119375.1. Taxonomy (NCBI): domain Eukaryota; kingdom Metazoa; phylum Chordata; class Amphibia; order Anura; family Dendrobatidae; genus Phyllobates; species Phyllobates terribilis. The sequence continues at coordinate 375,776,574 of NW_027362763.1, read as the reverse complement.
CTAAGTAAAAATGTAAAAAAAAGTCTAAAAATGGTACCACTGAAAACGTCATCTTGTTCCGCAAAAAAAAAGCCGCCATACAGCTCCATCAGCCGAAAAATAAAAAAGTTATAGCTCTCAGAATAAAGCGATGCAAAAAAAATATTTTTTCTATAAAATTGTTTTATTGTGTAAAAGCGCCAAAACATAAAAAAAAATACAGTAAGTGTAGTATCGCTGTAAACGTACTGACCCGAAGAATAACGCTGCCTTATCACTTTTACCACACGCAGAACGGCATAAAAAAAGCCTCAAAAATATTCCTGAATTGTTGGTTTTTGTTAATTTTACCTCCCAAAAAACGGAATAGAAAGCGATCAAAAAATGTCACATACCCCAAAATTGTACCAATAAAAATGTCAAGTCGTCCCGCAAAAAACAAGCCATCACATGACTCTGTCGGCCGAAATATGGAAAAATTATAGCTCTCAAAATATGGCGATGCAAAAACTAGATTTTGCAAAAAAAAGCGTCTCTTAGTGTGTGACAGCTGTCAGTCATAAGGCTCTGCTCACATTTATCCTGTGCTCTGCGCTGAGCACTTACACCAGAGTTTCCGTGTAAATCTCTGAAATACGTGATTCAGACGGAACCCATGACGGAAGATTCCCTGTAATGAGGCATATATAAGCCACTGTGGATGCCATCTGGCCTGTGATCCCATGGTGTCAGTCTTTTTAGGCGTGCATAAAAGTGCGGTTGGCCACAGCTTTGTGCACTTCTGAAAAAAAGGACACAGCTAAACAGAGGCCAGACGGAGTCCAGAGTAACTCTGCTGCCTCATTATAGTGAATGGATCCTGCAGGGGTTTCATCTGAATTACATCACTTGGAAATTTAGATGGAAACCCCGATGTAAGTGCTCAGCCTAGAGCGCTGGTAAATGTTACGTAAAATGTTCCCAATAAAAGCTTCAACTCAGTCCTCAAAAAAAGCTAGTCCCCATTCAGGTCCATCATCTGTTAAAAATATAAGGGACTTCCAAGTTACTGGTAGCAGAAAGGCTCTGGAAAAGCGAAATGGTCCTTGCCCCCCAAAAGAAATTCAGAAAATTTTGTGCTGCCAAATTCAAATGCCTATTCTACAATAATTTGTTCTCCAATTGTCAAATAGCGCTCCGTCCCTCCCAGATCTCACCGTATGGCTAAGCGGTACGATACAGCCACATATGGTATATTGCCACTTTTAGAAGTAATTGTGTGACACATTTCGGCACCATTTTTACCCATTGCCCTGTGTGAAAATGTAAAATCTGAGGGTAAAACATTTTTTTGTGGTAAAAATACAATTATGTTTTCTTCACTGCCCAATGGTATAAATTTAAAACTTAAAAAATACTCACTACTTCCCTAGATGAATTTCTTGAGAGGTGTAGTTTACAAAATGGGGTCACTTGTGGGGGTTTCTGCTGTTTCGGCATGTCAGCAACTCTTCAAATGTGACATGGTGTCTGCAACCTATGCCAGCCAAAATAGCGCTCCTTTCCTTCCGAACCCTGCCGTACACCAAAGCAGTGGTTTTCCCCCACATATGGGGTATCAGCGTACTCAGGAGAAATTGCACAACAAATTTCATGGTGCAATTTCTCCTGTTATCCTTATGATAATGCAAAATTAGGGGATGAAAAACATTTTTTGTGGGAAAAATGTGAAAATTTTATTTTTACGGCTCAATATTATAAACTGTGTAGCACCTGGGGGTGCAAGGTGCTCACCACACATCTAGATAAGTTCCCTAAGGGGTCTAGTTTCCAAAATGGTGTAACTTATGGGGGGTTTCCACTGTTTAGGCAGATTAGGGGCTCCCCACAAGCGACATGGCGTCTGCTAATTATTCAAACAAATTTTACATTCAAAAAGTCAAGTGGCGCTCCTTCCCTTCCGAACCCTGCAGTGTACCCAAATAGTGGTTTCCCCCCCCCATATGGGGTATCGGCATACTCAGGAGAAATTGTACAGCAAATTTCATGGTGCAATTTCTCCTGTTACCCTTATGATAATGCAAAATTAGGGGATGAAAAACATTTTTTGTGGGAAAAATGTAAAAATTTTATTTTTACGGCTCAATATTATAAACTTCTGTGAAGCACCTGGGGGATGGGGACGACTCGGCCCCAGACCTTGTTGTTTCGTTTTGGGGGATGCAGCGGTGGCCGGCTCCCGGGGCTGTACCCTGAGGTCACTCTTAAAAAGCAAGGAATGGATAATGGGGGAAAGGTGTATGGGTTAGGAAAAGTTCATGACGCCACCCGTGGTGTCTGGTGAGGATCACCAGCGCTGCTACAGTCCTCTGAGGCGAGTGGTCAGGCAGCTTAGTTGGCGCGGCTCCCCACAGGTGGAGCGGGGCCTCAGGGCAGCGTAGGAAAAGGGATGCAGGACAGAGGGGACCCAGCCGGGTCAGAGGAAAAATAGGCACACTCACAACAGTTCATTTCAGTATCTTTACTGGTGGTGTTTCAGGCACGATCCAGGGCACTGTAGGGTGAAGGGTGCATTTCAGGACTCTCCCCTGTGAGCGAGTGTGGGGTCTCCTGTTTCTTGCCTTTTCCTGTTAAGTTTATGACCTGCCTGAAGCTAGGCCTAACTTGGTCTTGCACCTGCTGACCTGGTGGTAGGGCCTTCTGTTGGAGATCACACTCCCTGGTCTCTTGGGCCTCAGTGATTCCTGACCCTGGTATTACAGTCAGCTTTTGGTTTTCCTGGGATATGTAGTTCGCCAGGGGTTCTGGTTGTTTCTGCTGGTCCTAGAGATCCTTGCAGACACGGACCCGGTGTCTGGTATATGGTCTTGGGGTGAGCTGGCTAAGCTCCTCTGCCCCCTATGTAGCTCGCTTACTCCACTTGCCTTCGGCCGCTCAGGGCCCTGACTAGGCTTCACACTGCGGTAGGCCTCGCTACTCTTCACCGCTCTTATGGCATCGGCACGCCGTTGGCTCACTAGTCTGAGCTTTATGAGTCTGAACTCTCTCTAGAGGGACTGGAACTACCTCTGTCCCCTGAGGAAACTGTTCTCTAGACTGCTTACAGACTGACTGACTGCCTAGCTCCACCTTCCCTTTTTATATCCCTAACGGGCTCCCTCTGGTGGTCTGAGGTGGAAGGTGGAGGTGTGTGAATGCTATGAGGGCCTCTTGTGGAGGAATCCGTCCATGCATCCCTCTAGGATCTGTGGCACCAATGCACAGCAGGGCGCCACACAAGGTGCTCACCACACATCTAGATAAGTTCCCTAAGGGGTCTAGTTTCCAAAATGGTGTCACTTGTGGGGGGTTTCCACTGTTTAGGCACATCAGGGGCTCCCCAAATGCAACATGGCGTCTGCTAATTATTCAAGCAAATTTTACATTCAAAAAGTCAAATGGCGCTCCTTCCCTTCCAAACCCTGCCGTGCGCCCAAACAGTGGTTTTCCTCCACATATGGGGTATCTGCGTGTTCAGGATAAATTGCAGAACAAATTTCATGGTGCAATTTATCCTATTACCCTTATGATAATGCAAAATTAAGGGATGAAAAATGTTTTTGTGTCAAAATTGTGAAAATTTTATTTTTACAGCTCAATATTATAAACTTCTGTGAAGCACCTGGAGGTGCAAGGTACTCACCACACATCTAGATAAGTTCCCTAAGGGGTATAGTTTCCAAAATGGTGTCACTTGTGGGGGGTTTCCACTGTTTAGGCACATCAGGAGCTCTCCAAACGCAACATGGCGTCTGCTAATTATTCAAACAAATTTTACATTCAAAAAGTCTAATGGCGCTCCTTCCTTTCCGAACCCTGCAGTGCGCCCAAATAGTGGTTTTCCCTCACATATGGGGTATCAGCGCGCTAATGAGAAATTGCACTACAAATTCTGTATTCCATGTTTTACAGTTACCCTGGTGGAAATAAAAAAATTGGGTCTAAAGTAACATTTTTGTGAAAAAAAGTTAAATGTTCATTGTTTTCTTCCACAATCCAAAAATTCCTGTGAAACACCTGAAGGGTTAATAAATTTCTTGAATGTGGTTTTGAGCACCTTGAGGGGTACAGTTTTTAGAATGGTGTCACTTTTGGGTATTTCCTGTCATAAAGACCCTCAAAGTCACTTTAAATAAGATGTGGTCCCTAAAAAAATGTTTTTGTAAATTTTGTTGGAAAAATGAGAAATCGCTGGTCAACTTTTAACCCTTATAGCTTCCTAACAAAAAAAAATGTTGGTTCCAAAATTGAGCTGATGTGAAGTAGACAGGTGATAAAAGTCATTTATTAACCATTTTGTGTGATGTAACAATCTGGTTTCACATCGTAAAAATAAAAAAATGTAAAATTGCAAAATTTTCACCAAAATTCCGATATTTTCATAAATAGCATAAAGGAGAGAAAAAGCCAATACATATAAGATGCGCACACCTAATTATTAATAAAAGCATGTTTTTATTAACATCAGTAAACAAACAAACCAAACATAATAAAACCATCTAAAAACTACATGAAGAGTACAATAATACAACTCCCCTGAATCCACGATAGATAAGGCAACCATAAATTCTATTTACATATTGAAATAATGCACTAAATATACATATTAAATCTCCCACACTAGTATGAAACTAATACCATGCCAAGGATAGTGTAGATAATGAACAAAACACGCTTATTCTGAGATGATAAATATCGCTGTCCCCTCTTGGAGCAAACTGCACTGTAAATCAGTGGGTGCCCTATGAGAAAGTGCAATGCATATAATGTGCAGTGGATTTAAAATATTTCACCAAGGTGGAGACACAAGGTCTGTAGGGTCAGGAATAATTTCCAGACCATTACCAACAGCTCAAGAGGAATAGGTAAACAGAGAAAAGAAGGTGCTGTACATTATACAGAGTGCTGTATTTGAAAAGCGCTCATCAGACACTACAGCTCACATCTCACAGCATGACATCATTGTTGGAAGTCTATATACCTGAAAATGATGCCGATCACTGTATGTGACAAGCGTTGCTCTCAACATATATCTCTCATCTTACAGAAATGTCATGCTGTTAGACGAGAGCTGTAATTTGATATCAGCACTAGTTACATACAGTGCTCTTCATCTATCCCAAGTACCAGGGCATTATTCTCTGATTCTTAAGATAGATGCAGAGCTGTGTTTGTAATGACACACAACTCTGCTGTCTTCTCAATACAAAGTAATCATTTGCAGTTTGATCTGTGTGACCTGGATAGACATTAGTAGTGATGAGCGAACGTGCTCGCCACTGCTCGGTACTCACCCGAGCATCACGGTGCTCAGCGAGTATTTCCCTGGTTGCTCGGGCGGGAACTCGGGTCCCCGTCCTGCATGTTTGGCGCTCTTTAGAGAGACAATGAACATGCAGGGATTGCTTGCCCCGCACTGTAATGCCGTAGCTATGTTGGTTGTGGGCAATACAGTGATTGGCTGGCGTCATCAGGTCTATATAAGTCACAGTCTACCCTGGAAACAGGCAGAGTAGGGAGAGCTGCTGCTGAGTCAGGGAGAGATTTGCTTGTTTATAGTTAGTATAGGTATTCCACAACATATATATATATTATATATATATATATATATATATATATATATATATATTCATCTGAACTAATAGTCCTTCTGAGGACTAATCCAGCTGGATATATTCAGTGGTGATAGCAGGAGTTAGGCAGGCAGGCAGTGTACGTGGCAGACTGCAGTGCATGATACAGCAATACAGCACAAGAGGGTCCATTAAACGTTCTGTCTGCTGCTGCTGTTCTTACAGATATTTTTAGACATAGCCACAGTTATCAGGGGCCAGGGCAATTTTTCTTTTATCTTAATCCTGGTTATTTGCTTAAAAAGCAATCCAGAGTACACCATTTTTCTGCTCCATTTGCTTGTTAGTGCTGCAGAATACAGCCAGATCTTTTCCATATTACAGCGATAAAAATCCAGAAGTTTGAACTGAACGTGGAAAATATTGGCCTCCGTTTCCATTTTGTTGCAGTTTGTCGGTCAAGCTATTCGCATTAGGTCTCTGTGAAGAATAGTATTAGTAAACTGCAGGCCTGATATTTAAAACCGTGGTTCTCTGTCAGACGTATCACATATAACATAACAACATTCCAAAATCAGCCATTTCTGCCTTCCATTTCGTTGCAGTGTGTCGGTCAAGCTATTCACACTAGGTCTCTGTGAAGAATAGTATTAGTAAACTACAGGCCTGCTATTTAAAACCGTGGTTCTCTGTCAGAATCATCACATATAACAATGTTCCAAAATCAGCCATTTATGCCTTCCATTTCGTTGCAGTGTGTCGGTCAAGCTATTCACACTAGGTCTCTGTGAAGAATAGTATTAGTAAACTACAGGCCTGCTATTTAAAACCATGGTTCTCTGTCAGACGATTCACATATAACTGCATTCCAAAATCAGCCATTTCTTGTGAACGTGGAAAATATTGTCCTCCATTTAAAATGGGCAAGATGCGTGGCAAGGGACGTTGAACTGGACGTGATGGTGATGGTGCATGCAGAGGCCGAGGATGTGGCTTTGGGCAAGCTGAAATTGTGTCACAACAAACACCCACATCTTGTCTCTCGACCTTTGTGTCCCAATTACTAGGGGACCGCAGCACACCACTATTGAACGCAGAGCAGCGTCAAAAGGTTGTTGGCTGGATAGCAGATAATGCTTCCAGTCACTTTGCCACCACCATCACCCTGTCTTCCATACGGTCAAATCACAGTATCCGTGAGTCTGGACTGCATATTCCTCACCCTGATCCTCCTTCCTCCCATCATGCCGACTGCCCAGAGACAACTGATTCCATACTTGGACATTCAGAAGAGCTGTTCGCTTTTCCATTTATAGATTCGGGCCTCTTGCCCAGCCAGCTTCAAGTGAGTCAAGAGGAGAACGTGTGTAGCGATGCCCAAATATTGGAGCAGTGGAGCAGCCACAGTCACACAAAGGCAATGGTGGGATAGTGCAATTACTGTCGCAAGAGGTGGATGATGATGAGACACAATTGCCAGAAAGTCAGGAGGAGGACCAGGGTGCGGAAGTGAAAGATGAGGTGGTGGATGATATAGTAACTGACCCAACCTGGCAGGGGGACCTACAGAGCGAGAACAGCAGCATACAGGGGTAGGGAGGCGTAGCACCACAACAGGCAGGAAGAAGCAGTGTGGTGGCCGCAGACACAAGGCGGAAAAGCGTTCTTCGTAACGTCAACACGAAGGAAGTTGCCAGTATAACTGTTAGGTCTTCCCGAGTCTGGTTGTTTTTTAAAGACTCTGCCTATAACCCCAAAAAGGCCATTTGCCAGGCCAGCATCAGCAGGGGTAGCAAAAATAGCAGCCTGGCCACCACCAGCATGATCAGGCACATGGCAGCAAAACACCCGTCTAAGTGGGCCGAACCGCAGGGTTCAGAAACAGTGTCTGCGGGTGACACCACTGCTTCTTCCGCTGTTGTGCATGCACACCAATCCCCTCTCCATTGCACATGAGAAGATGCCTTCTGCCCTGCACGTGTCATTGCACACTCTCAACTAGCACCATCAGCAAGCACGTCCACGTCCTTGTCCCAGCGCAGCGTTGTCCCTACCCCAATCCTTGGAACTCAAGCACAAATACGCAGCCAACGCCCCACAGGACACACTACTAAATTCACACATTTCGCGAATGCTTGCGCTCGAAATGTTTCCTTTTAGTCTCGTGGAGATGGAAGCTTTCAGAAACCTGATGGCGGCGGCTGTCCCTCGGTACTCAGTCCCCAGCCGCCACTATTTCTCCCGGTGTGCCGTCCCTGCATTACACGAGCACGTGTCCCACAATATTAGACATGCCCTCAACAACGCAGTTACTGGGAAAGTCCACCTAACCACGGACACGTGGACAAGTGCTTGTGGGCAGGGACGGTACATCTCGTTGACGGCACACTGGGTTAATATAGTGGAAGCCGGGACCCAGTTGGACCTTGGGACGGAACACATCCTCCTGACGCCGAGGATTGCGGGCCCTAGGTCAATCAGGGTTGGCCCGACATTCTACAACTCCTGCACCTTCTCCTCTTCCTCTTCAGCTTCCATCTCTGAAATTACCACATCAGTCACAAGCTGGAAGCACTGCAGCACTGCCTCAGCCAAGCGGCAACAGGCTGTGTTGAAGCTAATATGCTTAGGTGACAAAAAGCACAACGCTGAAGAGTTGTGGACAGCTCTGAAAGAGCAGGCAGCTCTGTGGCTGACACCGCTGACCCTACAGCCAGGCATGGTCATGTGTGACAATGGCCGGAACCTGGTGGCTGCTCTGAAGTGAGGTGAGCTCACACACGTACCATGCCTGGCCTATGTGCTTAACCTCGTGGTTCAGCGGTGATTCTTCTGTGCCTTATAATTATAAGCTGGTCACGTGGCATTAACTGGCTTTCTACGCCTTGGAGGTCCTGGCCTGCTGTGCCGCTAGCATTTTGTCAGAGCTGGTTTTTAGTGCCGCTGGTGGAATTATAACCGATAGGCGCATCCGCCTGTCAATTGAAAATGCTGACAGGCTGACTCTTATAAAAATGAACAAGGGCTGGATTGGGCCAGACTTCTCAACACCACCGAATGATAGCAGCGTAACATAAACTCAAATACAGTGTCTTTTTTTTGGGAGGTCTAACTCTATTCCCATGCACCTCTGTCTTCACACCCAGACATGGGTATACGCTTCCTGATTTTGTCTATTTGCTCTTGTCCTCCTCCTTCTACTCATCCTCATCCTCCACCACCATATCTACCATATCACCATATCTACATCTCTTGCAAGGGACATTGGAATTCCTCCAAATTCTTGACAGCCGTTGCATTCACTGCATATGCAAACAGTATGGGAGACCCACTTCCTAATAATGGGAACATTGTTTTCAGGAGGCCCTCCGACCTCTAGGTCTCTTGCAAGGGACAGTGGCGTTTCTCCAAATTTTTGGCAGCCGTTGCATTCACTGCATAGGCAAATATTATGGGAGACCCACTTCCTAATAATGGGAACATTGTTTTCAGGAGGCACTCTGACCTCTACGTCTCTTGCAAGGGACATTGGAGTACCTCCAAATTTTTGGCAACCGTTGGACTCACTGCATACCCTATAACTGTATAGCAGACCCTCTCCTTTCCAATGGGAACATGTTGTTACTGTGGCCCAGCTCTATGTGTCTTTAAATTGTTAGTAGGATTTTTCCTAAATTTTGGCAGCCGTTGGACTCACTGCATACCCTCACAGATAGCTTAACTCAGCTGCAGTCACACACGTTGTGAAGAATCCAGAAGAGACCTTGATTTCTTTAAGAACTCTTGCTAAATGCATGAATACAGCAGCAGGTAAAAAAGAACTTTACCAGAGACAGGGGTACAAGCACATGAGCTTCTAATGGAGGATACATGAAGAATGTGAGGGGAGGTGGAACAAGAAGGGAGGGGTTTGCCACAATACAGTCACATGAGCAGAGGACAGGGAGAGAGAAGGGGCAAACACAAGGATGGTAAACATTATTGCATAGCAACAACCAGCCATATATGAAAACTGCGAGACATGCAACACAGCATGTAAAATGTCCAGGGCAGTCTGTAAATTTTCCCATTCATGGGACATAACACTCCCAGTGTGGAATTTTTAGATTTCACAATTCTTTTGACGTGATGTCTTCTGGGGATGTCGCGGTAGATCTGAAAGACAAAAGATAAACATACGGGCATGCAACAATAACAATAACAGTTGTAGTACAATTGGCGTAGTCCAATTTTCAGATGGAGGCCTGAAGTACTCAACAGTGGGATAGTCCGAGTCCAAATGGAAAACCCATCTTCGGATTGGAGAAGCCACAACGTGCAAACACTTCCACCAATGTTCAAACACAGCTGAAGACATATGGTGGTAGGCTCCCCTCGTAAGCTGTGCCAGAAGTGATGACCTTCATGTGATGCCTTCTCCCATGAAGCACTTGGCAGTATATATCAGGTGAATACCAGCCTGCACAACCAGTGACCAGCTCAAGAAGTGTCCAGAAAGATGAAGTCTCAGCTTCATCTTTCGAGTCAAAGGTATGCTGCGTGTAGAAATGACGGGTCTGGTCTCTCCATCAGCGACTGGTTCATCAAGTTCAAATGTGCTGCCAGCATTGACAGAACAAGGGTCCTCAGGAACAAAACTTGTAAACGATGTCCAGGTGTTGTCACAAAGGCTGGGTGCAGCCATGAGTTCTGTTTCTGGGTGAGTTGGATGCAAGTCATTGGGAGATGTGGTGCCACAGTTCAAGAACAACTTCTGCGGCCTCCACCACTGGTACAGCAGCACAAAGTCTTGGTGCAGTGTGAGCAGGCCTTGAGGCTAGTATGGTCCTGACCAGGACAAATTCACAAGGTACCTTGTTGAGGGCTTCTGAGGTGTTAAGGTAGGTCACTGCAGCTTTGACTTTTGTAGGCGCGCCAGAGAGAATGTGGATTTTTCTTGTGGCGGCTGAAAGAGACTTTAAGGCAGAGCCAGATAGGAACGAGAAGGGGTGATCTAAGATCTTCGGATATGTCTTCCATGTTTCCCACCATTGTGGTTTCTGGGACCGTAGTGGAATGTTCAAATCCGTGTTCTCAGCAGTCAACTGTCTCAACAGAATCTTGCCTTGAATGGTGATGGATGCTGTAAACCCGAGAGGATCGTAGACGGTGTTCACAACAGGTAAGACTTCTCATTTAACAAAGGGTTTAATGCAGGCTGACACCTGGAATGAGAATGTCCCAGAGCAGACCAAGGCTGTGTTGCATAGAAGGAATGTTGGAACCCAGATCAAGATCCTTTATGCTCGTTGTACGGTCCTCAGATGGAGATGTTTTCATTACCTCCTGGCTGATGGAGACCATCCTATGAGGTCTAAGGTTTGCTGCTAACAACATTTCTGGTGTTCTAAAGAGCAGATCAATTGTCTCTTCACTTGTAGGTAGACATTTAAGCACATCATCTACATAGTAGTTCTTCTCCACAGATAGAGGAGCATCAGGTCCATACTTTCTCTCACCTTCCTGGGCTGTCTGTCTCGTTTCACATATTGCTGCAGCAGGTGAGAGGCTGTTCCAGAAGACCTGTACCTTCGTCCGGTAGTCTATGACCTCGTTGTGGACGACATTGTCCTTGTGTCCTTGGAACCTGAGATAGTTTCCACTGTCTCCTCTTGCAGGTACCAGCCAGTTGTCTTCACTTGAAGAATTGAACACGGTTGACCCGAGGTTGTCATCACAGGACAGGAACATGTCCACGTTGTCAGAGGTTTCTTGTTGCCACTTACTGTTACTCGGCTTCTCTTCCACCAAGTAATGATGTGGGCATGGTAGAGAGTGAGTGCTGCAACCATTTGGTGAGACATGAGTCTTAAATGAGAAGATCCTTGCAGGTCTCTTCCTCCTTTCCATGGAGACGTCACCTATGATTACCCAGCCTAGATCAAAGTGACTCACCCCCTGGGCTGTGGGGTACCCGGAACCGGGCTTCAGTGCGATGATGGGGGTAGTAGTGGCAACCCGATCCCGTGGCTCAGGGTGGTCAGACCAAATGCTGTGGCGGTCTATTTGTAGAGTTATGAATGTCCGACTACGCCACCCGTGGATTGCGGTCAGGGATGACAGCCGCTGCTAGGCAGACCGCTGAGGCTGATGTTGGTGTGCAGCACAGGGGTAGGATAACTCCCCACGGGAAGAGTGTAGCCTCAGGGCAGCGTATATGAATGCTGGGGGTGACAGTGCAGGCCACAGTAATAAGAATTCAGAGTCCGCTTCAAACAGTCCAGGGTCTTTATTGTAGGTATTACTACTGACCCAACAGGAGTACCGAGTAGGAATGGGCCTGGGTGTCTGAGAGCATTCGGGCGAGCCCCACTGGTCAGGGTGAGTGTGAAGGCCCACCGTTCTCTCTCTGCCCTTGCTAACTATTCCCCTTTTCGTGGTGAGATAGCCCACGTCCCTGAGCTGGCCATGTACTTTGCCTGTATGGCTTGCAACTCGGGCCTTAGGTACCTTTTGCTTCCTCGTGCTGTACTAGTCCCTCTGTGTGGCGGAGCCTCCAGGTTTCTTAGGCCAAGGGACCTGAAATCCCTCGCGGGTTGGTTCTCTGCTGCTGGGCTTGCAACCCTGACAGCCTCAGACCCCAATCTCTGGTAGAGTAGTTCTCTCAGCCAGGACCAGCTCTCGTCGCCTCTGTCCCTGGCTCGCAGCTTCTCCTCTGCCTCACGGACTCCTCGGCTACAGCTGAACTGTCCCTCTTCTCTGGGACTAGTCTCAGTCCTGAGCTAGGTTGTCCAGTTCTCTCTAACCCTGCCCCCAGTTCCAGCTTTTATAGGGGCAGCCAGCTTCCCCTACTGGCCTGGGACAGGAGGTGCTGTATGCTAATTGTCCCTGACCAGGGAACCTCCCTCCTGCTCTCAGACACAGCCTTTAATATTTGTGGCATCCAGGCCTGGGGTGACACATTCCCCCCTAGTAAAATTTAGTACTCCGGGACTAAACAGGAAACACAAATACAGGGTATAAATGCACGACCATAAACACAACAGGGAAGGAAATAACAAACAACATCACATATTGAGTTCTTTAGGTCACAGAGTGGTCTGTGACCGGGTGTCCATATCACCAACACAACGGGAGCCTTAACCAGGTGGGGGTCTGTCCTTGCCCCGAGTCCTTAACAGTCTTTATTCATTCCTTTGGTTAGGCTCCGAACATATTTACAAGGAAGTCCCGGTTACTCAGAGTTCATAACCTGTTAGTCCATATATCTAGAAAAACTGGGAAAACAGTATTAATAACCAGGGTACAAACATAAAACATTAAATATATACACTGTGCATTTAGATCTTCCAGCGAGCTGGCATTTGACCCTTAGTGATCCGGGTTGACCTGCGTAACCCACTGTCTGGTGGTGGTCTAACCTGGCTTTCCCCAATATTATTTAGGGTACAGCTACTAGCTGGGTTTACAGGCAGGGCAGGCAGCTGTCTGCGGGTCCTTTGGCTTACCGCAGGCATGGCAGGCTCACTGTCAGCAGAGGGTTGACTCTCCTGGGATGCTGGCATGGGTTCTTCTGCCTCTGGGGCTGCTTGTTCTTCTTGTTCTTCCTGCTCTCCTGTAGGCTCCTGCTGGGTAGGTTGAAGGAAGTGTAGGACGGGTACCACTATGGCATCATTTATCCGAGTCCAGGACTGGGGGAACTCTCCGAGAACGGTGCTGATCATTTCTTCCTTGTCCTCTGTGGGTTCAAGGTCATCTTGATCTTCTCCTGCACTCTGTAGTTGCTCGGGGCACTGTTTTAGGTGGTCTCTGGAGACAGTGCTAATGGTTTCTCCTCCATCCTTGGTAATCACACATACCTTTGGGTTGTCGTGGTTGGACGGCAGTACTGTGTATGGGTCTCTCTCCCACTGGTCGTCCAGCTTGTGAAGCCTTCTCTTCCGCTTCAGGACCTGCTTACCAGGTTCCAGGGGACCAGCAGGGGCGTGTTGGTTGAAGAGCCTCTCTTGCTTTTTTCTCGCTTGAGCCAGACTCCTCTCCACACTCTCTTGTACCTTCTTGTACTGTAGCCGCCGTTCCGTATCCCAGTCCGCATCTGGGGAGGTGTCCTCGGGTTTCAGGACTCCCATCTCCAGGTCTATAGGCAGCTTACCTGGTCTTGCTCGCATCAGGTAAGCCGGGGTGCAGTTGGTAGCATTCACCGGGATATGGTTGTACAAGTCTATCAGGTCTGGCAGCTTCTCTGGCCACAGGCTGCGTTCCTCCAGGGGCAACGTCTTGAGGAGATCAATGACGATATTATTCATTTTCTCACACAGCCCGTTGCTTTGCGGGTGGTAAGGCGTTGTCCGAATCTTCCTACAGCCGTAGAGGTTGCAGAACTCCTGGAAGACTTCCGCCTCAAACGCTGGACCTTGATCTATCAAGACCTGTTCCGGATACCCGTGTGGATGGCAGAAGTGTTGTTGGAAGGCTCTGGCCGCTGTTTGGGCTGTCAAGTCTTTAACCGGGACCACCACCAAGAACCGGGAGTAATGGTCCACAATCGTGAGGGCATAGATGTAGCCTGATTGGCTTGGAGCCATCTTCACATGGTCCAGAGCTACCAGTTCAAGAGGCTGCCTGGTGACTATGGGCCTCAAGGGTGTCTTCTGGCTGGTACGGTCCTTTCTTCTGAGGTGACATGGGCCGCAGTCCCTGCTCCACTTCTTTTTGGCCCCTCTCATACCGACCCAGTAGAACCGCTCTCTCAGTAGGAACTCCAGTTTCTTCCACCCGAAGTGTCCCGCTCTGTCATGGTAGGCCTCCAGGACCATTGCTGCATCTCGTCTTGGGACCACTACCTGCCAGGTCAGCTCGTGCGTCCGGTGGTTGACAAGCCTTCTGCACAGCTTACCCTCGTAGAGGAATAGCCTGCTTTTCTCCTTCCATAACTGCTTGGCTTCCTCTGGAGCGTCCGGGCCAGGGCTAGCGTCTGCCTGGGTTAGCATGTCTTTCACCAGGCGAATTGCAGGGTCACTATCTTGCGTTTCAGCCCAGCCGTGGTGGGGTAAGGGGTTGAACATGACGGTGGTTAGGTCTTTGTCTCTTACCCGGTGAGAATACTGAGTGGCCCCATACTGGTGGAACGCAGGGAGCTCTACTTCCTCCAGCTCTTCCGAGTCTTCTTCTCCTTCGGGTAGGTGGGGCATTCTTGATAGGGCGTCTGTGTTGGCGTTGGTTCTGCCCGCCCGGTACTTGATTGTGAAGTCATAATTGGATAGCCGGGCCATCCACCGCTGTTCTAGGGCACCTAGTCTTGTGTTGTCCAGGTGTGTCAACGGGTTGTTGTCCGTGTTCACGGTGAACTTTGCGGAGGCCAGGTAATGCTTAAACCGTTCTGTGATGGCCCACACCACTGCCAAGAATTCTAGCTTGAAGGAGCTGTAATTCTCCGGGTTTCTTTCAGTGGGCCTCAGCTTCCGGCTGGTGTACGCGATCACCCTTTCTCTGCCCTGTTGATTCTGTGACAGTATGGCTCCAAGCCCCACATTGCTGGCGTCTGTGTGGAGGATGAAAGGCTGGCCATAATCGGGGTAGGCCAGGATCTCATCCCCCGTGAGGGCCATCTTCAACTGGCGGAAGGACTCCTCTTCCGGCTTGTCCCACTTGAAGGGTGGCTTGTGACTTCAGGTCTTAGATTGACCTATCAGGAAGTCCTGCATTGGAGCTGCCATCTTTGTGAACCCGGGGATGAACCTTCGGTAGTAGCCTACCAACTTGAGGAATTGCCTCACTTCTTTGATGTTAGAGGGGCTTGGCCAGCTATTGATGGCTGTCACTTTGTCGGGGTCGGGGGCTACTCCCTCAGCACTCACCACGTGCCCTAGGTACTGTACCTTCGGTTTTAACAGGTGACACTTCGAGGGCTTCACTTTCAGGCCATAGCCTGCCAGGGCTTCGAACACCTCGGCCAGGTGCTTTAGATGGTCCTCGTAAGTCTTCGAATAGACAATCACGTCGTCCAGGTAAAGTAGGACCGTCTTGAAGTTTCGGTGCCCTAGACCGCATTCCATCTGCCTCTGGAAGGTCCCGGGTGCATTGCAGAGCCCGAATGGCATATAGTTGAATTCACTCAATCCCATCGGGGTGGTGAAGGCGGTCTTCTCCTTGTCAGCCTCTGCCACAGGAACCTGCCAGTACCCGCTAGTAAGGTCCAAAGTAGAGAAGAAATTAGCTGATTTTAGTGCGGCTAAAGACTCCTCTATCCTAGGTAACGGGTACGCGTCTTTATGGGTGATACGATTGATTTGTCTGTAGTCCACGCACATTCTCATGGTACCGTCTTTCTTTTTTACCAGAACCAAGGGGGCTGCTCAGGGGCTACAGCTGTCTCTAATGACCCCGGCTTCTTTCATTTCTCTCAGCATGCCCTTTGCGTCTGTATCTCTCTTTTATTGGTGGGTGGCTCCCCGTGGGGATGTGGTGTTCTACCCCTTTTACCCTGCCGAAGTCTAGCGGGTGCTTACAAAAGATTCTCTCTTACTCCTGAACCACCCGGTAGACTCCTTGTTTTTGGTGCAAGGGAGTGGAGTCAGCACCCACGTGGAGTTTCTGGCACCAGTCCTCCTTAGGTTTCTGGGAGCCATTACCCTCCGCCTGGGGAGATGGAGGCAAGGGTTCCATGACCCTGAGAGCATTGTGTTCGACGGCAAACAATTTGGCTAGTTTAGCGTACCAGGGCAAGTGTACTTCCCTTTCCCCGATGTTTAAGATCCGGACGGGCACTCTTCCATGGCGGACATCAACCACCCCCCGGGCTGTCAAAATGGTGGGCCTGCTGTCTGAGTACACGGGTTCTACCATGGCTTGGTAGTCTCTCCCTCTTAACCCGATTGCAGTCCAACACCAGATCATCATTTCACTTTTGGGAGGCATGGCAATGGGGAACGGGTCGCTTATCCTCACGTTACCGATCTCACCACCAGACAGTTCTACCTGTTGCCGTCTCATCAGGGCTCTTATCTCCTTCTGGAGGACCCTCTGTTGGCTGGAGCTCGCATTCATCGCCACCTGCTGCAAAATTATAATCACTTCTGAAAGACAATTTTCAATCACGTTAGTACCCAAGGCTATTTTAGGGTGACTTTCTCAACGGTCAATGTCCACAATGATCACTCCCTGTGCCGGCAGTTCAACTTTACCAATCTTAATGGTCATCTCTCTGAACCCCACCTGCGGCACGGGCTGACCATTGCTGGCGATGATGCTCAAGTCACTGTCTGGATAGCGGGTTATGTCAGTGTCACTCCAGTACTGCTTGAAAAGTACATAGGGGATGGTAGTCACTTGGGACCCGGTGTCCAGCAGTGCACTCATGGGGATACCGTCCAGCACTACGGGTAAAACCGGGCGTCCCCCTAAGTACTTATCGCACCAATTAGACGGGCCTGATGACCTTATGCCTGGGGGTTGGCCCTCTGCCCCAGGTCGGACCCATTTAAAGTACAGTACCTGGCTACGTGTCCCGGATGGCTGCAACGGCGGCAAATCGGCTGTCCATCCTCAGTGTAACGATCGGCGGGCCTCCCTCTGAACGACAGGATCCTCCTCCGTCGACGCTACGGGACATCCTCTGGGCTGGAAGCCAGCTTGATTGGTCCTGACGGATCCATCTGTAATGACTGTACGGTCCTGGTCAATGCAGCAACACTCTTTGTCAGTTCTTGGACCTGGTGGTGCAGGTTTGCAGGCAGGGATGGGTTTAGGGCCTGCGCATCAGCCCCCACAAGGTCTGCGGGGTAGGGCACTGCCTCCTGGTGGTAAGTGATGGCAGGGCGCCGGGAAACTACAGCGCCACTTGGTGCGGGTTCTCGGAGCACCCGGATGGCCCTATCTTTGAACTGTGCAAAAGTCAAATCGGGGTTCTGTAGGGCCATGAGGCGCAGCTGGGTTCTGTGGGCGCTGGACAGCAGACCTTCTATGAACTGGTCAGTCAACAGTTTATCGGTGTCCTGCACGCTGCCAGGGTCAGCTTGCTTAATTGCCCCCAAGGCTTCCTGTTAATTTTGGGCATAGTCTCTGATGCTATCTTGAGCTCGCTGCTTACATCCATAGAACCGCATTTTGATTTCTGCTGAGGTACGGGTATCAAAGGTACTCCGCAGCAGGGTCAGAATGTCCTTTACAGTCCTTTTCTCCTCATCTGACCATGATTTCACTTCCCGCTGGGCTGCACCGGTTAGCTACCCCGTCAGAATGTTCACTTTCTGTTCTTCTGTCAGGGGATAAACTTTAAATAAACTGTGCAGTCTTTCCTTAAAGTCAGTTAATGTATGGGATTCCCCTGAGTATTGGGGCAGCCAGGCTGCTCCGGGGATGTAGGGCATGGAGAACGGCATCACCGCTGCTGCAGCCACGCTGGTGGTAGAGGGGGCCTCTGCTTCCGACATCTTCCTCCCCCCTAGTTAACCGTGGCCTACCTTCCGTTAATCCTCTTCCGTAGGCCTCGGCTTCGCTTGTTCTGCTCCGGGCGAGAACCTTGCGTTGCGTCCTGGTGACGTCAGTGTCGCTCTCTCTCCTTCCAGGACCTTGCGCAGCGTCGGTGCGTAGGGCGGGGCTTCAGGTCTCGCGCGGTTTGGACGTCTACGCCCCTCTTCTTCCCGCGCGGCGTCCTGAAGATGGCGCCCGATGGCGGGAAAACGGCTGAAGATGGCGGGAAAACGGCTGAAGATGGCGGGAAACGGCTCCGGATGGCGGGAAGTCTCTTTTTAAGGTACATATACAGTCTTTTCAGGCACGCAATACCCGTTTGTGGCGGTTCGTCACAATCCTGCTGACTACGCCAAAAGCTGACTCGCCCCCTGGGCTGTGGGGTACCCGGAACCGGGCTTCAGTGCGATGATGGGGGTAGTAGTGGCAACCCGATCCCGTGGCTCAGGGTGGTCAGACCAAATGCTGTGGCGGTCTATTTGTAGAGTTATGAATGTCCGACAATGCCACCCGTGGATTGCGGTCAGGGATGACAGCCGCTGCTAGGCAGACCACTGAGGCTGATGTTGGGGTGCAGCACAGGGGTAGGATAACTCCCCATGGGAAGAGTGTAGCCTCGGGGCAGCGTATATGAATGCTGGGGGTGATACTGCAGGCCGCAGTAATAAGAATTCAGAGTCCGCTTAAAACAGTCCAGGGTCTTTATTGTAGGTATTACTACTGACCCAACAGGAGTACTGAGTAGGAATGGGCCTGGGTGTCTGAGAGCATTCGGGCGAGCCCCACTGGTCAGGGTGAGTGTGAAGGCCTACCATTCTCTCTCTGCCTTTGCTGACTATCCCCCTTTTCGTGGTGTGATAGCCCACGTCCCTGAGCTGGCCGTGTTCTTCGCCTGTATGGCTTGCGACTCGGGCCTTAGGTACCTTTTGCTTCCTCGTGCTGTACTGGTCCCTCTGTGTGGCGGAGCCTCCAGGCTTCTTAGGCCAAGGGACCTGAAATCCCTCGCGGGTTGGTTCTCTGCTGTTGGGCTTGCAACCCTGACAGCCTCGGACCCCAATGTCTGGTAGAGTAGTTCTCTTAGCCAGGACCGGCTCTCGTCGCCTCTGTCCCTGGCTCGCAGCTTCTCCTCTGCCTCACGGACTCCTCGGCTACAGCTGAACTGTCCCTCTTCTCTGGGACTAGTCTCAGTCCTGAGCTAGGTTGTCCAGTTCTCTCTAACCCTGCCCCCAGTTCCAGCTTTTATAGGGGCAGCCAGCTCCCCCTACTTGCCTGGGACAGGAGGTGCTGTGTGCTAATTGTCCCTGACCTGTGAACCTCCCTCCTGCTCTCAGACACAGCTTTTAATATTTGTGGCATCCAGGCATGGGGTGACACAAAAGCGTTGAGCAAATGGAGCATCATGTGGCCCGTTGATTTGCCGACGTACCTTGTGTAGCCGCAGAATGTCTCTGCCAAGCAGAATCAGGATGTGCGCGCTGTTGTCAAGAGCTGGAACCTTGATGGCTATAGTCTTTAGATGGTGGTGATGAAGAGCAGCCTCTGGGGTAGGAATCTCCTCTCTGTTGGATGGTATCTGGTTGCACTCGACCAAAGTGGGTAGGGGTATCTTCACTTTGTTCTCAAGAGAAGATACTATGAGTCCGTTGGCTCTTCTCCGTGAGGCCTCTGTAACACCACTACAGGTGCCCAGAGTGTAGGGGTAAGCATTTCCCTTTAAGTCAAGCAGATCAAAGAGTTCTGACCCTTCAAGGGATTGGTTGCTCTGATCGTCCAGAGCGGCGTACATTTTTACGGTTTTCTCTGGATGGTCCTTAGGATACACATTCACCAGGCATATCCTCGCACAGGACTTGTCACACAGGTCTTCTGCGCAGACTTCTGTACATGAAGAAGATATTGTGGTAGGACTTGCTGATTGCTCTGCATTCTCCTTGCCATGCCTTGTGGTGGGGGAAGGCGTAAGCGGTGCAGAGTCAGGTTGGGTTGGATGGAGCGGTTGTTTGTGGCCCTCACTATCACACTCAAAACACTTAATAGAGATTTTACAGTCTTTAGCAAGGTGTTCAGTAGACGCACAACATCTGTAACATACCCCAAACTTTTTTAGAAACTCCTTGCATTCCTGGAGGGGTTTCTCTCTGAAGCCGATACACTTCTTTAGGGGATGTGACATCTTATGAATGTGACACATACGATTAGGATTTTCGATCTTTTCACATACCTTGCTCTTGTCTGGAGCTGGTGAAGGTGTGGGAAGAACGTCAGGCTTCTTTGCTGACACTGGACTGCTGCAGTTCCTGTTGCTTGAACGTGGATTTTCATACTTGGGAGGGAATGAACCAGAGCCACTGGGTTCTCCATGGAAGAAATGTGGATCAGTTTTACACTCTGCAATGTTTTTGATAAACTGACAGAAGTAGGAGAATGGAAGAAAGGAGACTTGGTTTTCCCTTTTGTATTTTGATCCGAGCATGACCCACCTATTTTAGTTATAAAATGGTAGCTTAGAAGCTATTGGGATTACCCCATGAGCAGTGTCCAGATAGCCCAGGCCAGGCAGGTGTGCATCTGCTTTGGCCAGCTGAAGTTCTAACAGGATGTCACTGAGCTCTTGGAATTTTGCACTGTCCTTACCGGATAGTTTTGGAAAATCATCTAGATCAGTGGTCCCCAACCTTTTTTGCACCAGGGACCGGCTTGAAGCAAGATCATTTTTCCATGGCCCAGCAAGGATGGGGTGGGGTGGGCGGGGCTTTGGTCATATGGGGGCGGGGTAATGGAGGGATTTGGAGTTTAGTGCATACTTATCATATAGTGTAGACCAGGTCCCCGCCAGGAGCTATGCCAGGAGCCCCACATAATGTGCTGTGCCAGGAGCCGCATCACTGAGGCCCCATCACGCCCTGCAGCAGGACAGGGCAGCTGTCCTGACAGCTGCTGTTCAGCTGCATTTACTTCATCCCAGGGGCGGACACAGACTGTAGTGGGCCCCTGTGCAAGAAATTTTTGGGGGCCCCCCCGCCCTTCATAAGGCAACAAAGTTATGTAAACATAACCCCCCCCATGTGCATCTCTCACCCCCCCATGTGCAGCTCACCCCCGTGCATCTCTCATCCCCCTCCGTGCATCTCTTACCCCCCCGTGCATCTCTCATCCACCCCCCGTGCATCTCTCATCCCCTCCGTGCATCTCTCATCCCCCCCGTGCATCTCTCACCCCCCCCGTGCATCTCTCATCCCCCCCGTGCATCTCTCATCCCCCCGTGCATCTCTCATCCCCCCGTGCATCTCTCACCCCCCCGTGCATCTCTCATCTCTCCCCTCCCCCCCATGTGCATCTCTCATATCTCCCCTCCCCCCCATGTGCATCTCTCCCCTGCCCCCCATGTGCATCTCTCATCTCTCCCCTCCCCCCATGTGCATCTCTCATCTCTCCCCTCCCCCATGTGCATCTCTCATCTCTCCCCTCCCCCATGTGCATCTCTCATCTCTCCCCTCCCCCATGTGCATCTCTCATCTCTCCCCCCATGTGCATCTCTCATCTCTCCTCTCCCCCCATGTGCATCTCTCATCTCTCCCCTCCCCCCCATGTGCATCTCTCATCTCTCCCCTCCCCCCCATGTGGATCTCTTATCTCTCCCCTCCCCCATGTGCATCTCTCATCTCTCCCCTCCCCCCATGTGCATCTCCCATTCCCCCCACTCCTAGTTAATTGTATTTTAAAAAAAATAAAACTTGTTATACTTACCCCCATGCGATCCCTGCAGAATCCTGGCGCTCGTCCAAATCGCTGACACCAGGTTCTCCTGCCTTCCGGTCATGTGACGGCGCCGTCACATGACCGGAAGTCAGAGGAATTATGAGATGTCCTGGACCCGGCGCTTTGCATGGGGCCGGGGGCCCCATGAGGAGAGAGACGCACAAGAGGGGGGCTCCGAGGGGGCTCCTACCGGCCAGGCCCCATACTGGAGTCAGGGCAGTCATGCCCTGATGGCGGCCCTGCTGGAGGCTGGAGGGGCCCCCTCTCCCTCGGGGCCCCCGTTCAATGAACCGGCTGCACGGGCGGTAGTTCCGCCCCTGCTTCATCCTGCTTCAGGACCTGTGGTGACATCACAGTTATGTACCTTGATGTCATCACAGGTCCTCTACAGGTCTACCCTGCGGGAGTCTAGAACAGCGGGCAGCATCCACCCCACACAGTGTGCTCTGAGCCACCGCAGACCAGAGCACACTGTCAATGTTTAGTGATTGTCTGTGGCGGTGCCGCGGACCGGCTAAAAAACCCCAACGGCCCGGTCCTGGTCCGCGGACCGGCGGTTGGGGACCTCTGATCTAGATACTTGAACAGGGCATTTTCTATGGCCTCAGGACTAACATAGCTTTGTTCTAGTCTCTCCCATGCAGCGGCAAGACCAGCCAGATTTAAGTCTCTTGACCCATTCTGTGGATTATGGCCCAAGCCATCTGATCAGCAGGTCTAGCTCTTCAGCAGCGGTGATGCCGAGGTTGTGGTTATAAAGGTACATTTCCAACCTCTGTAGTTTTCAGGTTGATCATCAAACTTTGTAAGATCAGACTTAATTAGATCACGGCGAATCATGTACCTTGCAAAGGCGGTCATGTCAGTATTCTCTGATTTTGGAAAGACTGTTGCTGGCTGGGTAGCATTGTTCATTCAGTCTGTGGTGTTTTGACCTAGTAATGCAGGAAAGTATGGTGCGGCATATGCATTCAGTCCAGTGTCTGGCTTAATGTGCATAGTTTCTGCCATATATGGAGCTGGAACTCTGTGGCTGACCGGAATGTGATGACTTGTCTGCATATTGACCTGCACGTGTGCTTCTGTGTATAGGGTTTAGTGAGGTGAGGGGCCTGGTACGTTCTGGTGCACGGAGGAGGTTCAGGATGAAGGGTTGGAAGAGTATTGTACTGACCTTGAATGCAGGATGCTGATAAACGCTGTGTGTCCTATGCCTCAAAGGAACGTCTGTGGCATCAGGAATGATTGCTAGAGCCGGGGGTGCACCATTTTGGCTTTGAACATACAGTACAGACCAAAAGTTTGGACACACCTTCTCATTTAAAGATTTTTCTGTATTTTCATGATTTTGAAAATTGTACATTCACACTGAAGGCATCAAAACTATGAATTAACACATGTGGAATTATATACTTAACAAAAAAGTGTGAAACAACTGAAAATATGTCTTATATTCTCTTGATGAGCTTCAAGAGGTAGTCACCGGAAATGGTCTTCCAACAATCTTGAAGGAGTACCCAGAGATGCTTAGCACTTGTTGGCCCTTTTGCCTTCACTCTGCGGTCCAGCTCACCCCAAACCATTTCGATTGGGTTCAGGTCTGGTGACTGTGGAGGCCAGGTCATCTGGCGCAGCACCCCATCACTCTCCTTCTTGGTCAAATAGCCCTTACACAGCCTGGACGTGTGTTTGGGGTCATTGTCCTGTTGAAAATAAATGATGGTCCAACGAAAAGCAAACCGGATGGAATAGCATGCCGCTGCAAGATGCTGTGGTAGCCATGCCGGTTCAGTATACCTTCAATTTTGAATAAACCCCCAACAGTGTCCCCAGAAAAGCACCCCCATACGATCACACCTCCTCAATGCTTCACTGTGGGAACCAGGCATGTAGAGTCCATCCGTTCACCTTTTCTGTGTCGCACAAAGACACGGTGGTTGGAACAAAAGATCTCAAATTTGGACTCATCAGACAAAAGCACAGATTTCCACTGGTCTAATGTCCATTCCTTGTGTTCTTTAGCCCAAACAAGTCTCTTCTGCTTGTTGCCTGTCCTTAGCAGTGGTTTCCTAGCAGCTATTTTACCATGAAGGCCTGCTGCACAAAGTCTCCTCTTAACAGTTGTTGTAGAGATGTGTCTGCTGCTAGAACTCTGTGTGGCATTGACCTGGTCTCTAATCTGAGCTGCTGTTAACCTGCGATTTCTGAGGCTGGCGACTTGGATAAACTTATCCTCAGAAGCAGAGGTGACTCTTGGTCTTCCTTTCCTGGGGCGGTCCTCATGTGAGACAGTTACTTTGTAGCGCTTGATGGTTTTTGCAACTGCACTTGGGGACAGATTCAAAGTTTGCCCAATTTTTCGGACTGACTGACCTTCATTTCTTAAAGTAATGATGGCCACTCGTTTTTCTTTACTTAGCTGCTTTTTTCTTGCCATCATCCAAATTCTAACAGTCTATTCAGTAGGACTATCAGCTGTTTATCCACCTGACTTCTGCACAACACAACTGATGGTCCCAACCCCATTTATAAGGCAAGAAATCCCACTTATTAAACCTGACAGGGCACACCTGTAAAGTGAAAACCATTTCCGGTGACTACCTCTTGAAGCTCATCAAGAGAATGTAAAGAGTGTGCAAAGTAGTCACAAAGCAAAAGGTGGCTACTTTGAAGAACCTAGAATATAAGACATATTTTCAGTTGTTTTACATTTTTTTGTTAAGTATATAATTCCACATGTGTTAATTCATAGTTTTGATGCCTTCAGTGTGAATGTACAATTTTCAAAGTCATGAAAATACAGAAAAATCTTTAAATGAGAAGGTGTGTCAAAACTTTTGGTCTGTACTGTAGTCTCTAGTATGCTTTAGAGGGTCTTCAGTATCAAAGTCAGTTAAACTGATGCTGTCTCCTTGGCTCCCACCGGTAGCTTGTTCCAGGACATTTAACCTTGCCATAGCTGTGGCGTGTTCACATTCCTTCTATAGGATCTCTAATCCTGCCTTCTTGCGTGCTGCTTCAGCCGCTGCGCTCGCTTCCTTTTCTGCCTTTTTGCACACAGCTTCTGCTTCCATTTCAGTTTTCCTTTACGCAAAGGTGATTTGTACCTTAGTTGCCTCAGCTTCTCCACGTGCTCTTATAAGCTGTTCGGTGAGGGTTGAGGATTTTGAAGAGCATGACTTAGATGATCATTTTAACTGTCTGGCTGAGCCAGAAATACAAGATGACATCTTGGCCATTAGTGCAATTCTTGCACTTCTTCTTCTGAAACTGTCAGCAGAGCTCTAATGCAATGCAATACATTTCTATTCCATTGCATGAGAACAGTGATTAGAAAAATAAAAATTAATGTCCCATACAGGGACTAAGTAAAAATGGAAAAGAAAAGTCTAAAAAATGATTTCAAACTGTTAAAAAAAATCACAAAATAAATAAAAATAAATAAATAAAATATTAAACCAATAAATCAGTATATTTATGGAAAAAAAAAAAAGTACACATATTTGGTATCGCCGCATCCGAAACAACCCGATCTATAAAACTGTCACACTAATTAACTCCTTCTGTGCACATCGTAAAAAAAAATAGATAAAAAACGGAGCAAAAAACTATGCTTTTTCATCATATCGCCAAACAAAAAGTGGAATAAAATGCGATCAAAAGCCAAATGGAAATAAAAATGGTACCGCTGAAAACGTCATCTAGTTCCGCAAAAAAAAAGCCGCCATACAGCTCCATCAGCCGAAAAATAAAAAAGTTATAGCTGTCAGAATAAAGCGATGCACAAAAATTATTTTTCTATAAAACAGTTTTATTGTGTAAAAGCGCCAAAACATAAAAAAGATATAAGTGTAAACGTACTGACCCGAAGAATAACGCTGCCTTATCACTTTTACCACACACAGAATGGCATAAAAAAACCTCAAAAAACAATTCCTGAATTGCTGGTTTTTGTTCATTTTACCTCCCAAAAAACGGAATAGAAAGCGATCAAAATATGTCACGTACCCAGAAATGGTAACAATAAAAATGTCAACTCGTCCCGCAAAAAACAAGCCCTCACATGACTCTGTCGGCCGAAATATGGAAAAATCATAGCTCTCAAAATATGGTGATGCAAAAACTAAGAATATAGTAATCTAATCACTTATACCACACGAGGAACGGCGTAAAAAATAACTAAAACCAATTCTTCACCTGCTGCTGATTTGTTTATTATGTCTCCCAAAGATCGCAGTAAGGCTCTGCTCACATTTCTCCTGTGCTCTGCGCTGAGGACTTATACCGGGGTTTCCTTGTAATTCTCTGAAATACGTGATTCAGACGGAACCCATGACAGAAGATTCCCTGTAATGAGGCAGGTATAGGCACTGTGGATGCCGTCTGGCCTGTGATCCCACGGTGTCAGTTTTTTTAGGCGTGCATAAAAGTGCAGTTGGCCACAATTTTGTGCACTTCTGAAAAAAAGGACACCACTAAACAGAGGCCAGACGGAGTCCAGAGTAACTCTGCTGCCTCATTATAGTGAATGGATCCCGCAGGGGTTTCATCTGAATTACATCACTTGGAAATTTAGATGGAAACCCCGATGTAAGTGCTCAGCCTAGAGCGCCGGATAAAGGTTATGTAAAATGTTCCCATTAAAAGCTTCAACTCAGTCCTCAAAAAAAAGCTAGTCCCCACTCAGGTCCGTTATCTGTTAAAAACATAAGGGACTTCCAAGTTACTGGTAGCAGAAAGGCTCTGGAAAAGCGAAATGGCCCTTGCCCCCCAAAAGAAATTCAGAAAATTTTGTGCTCCCAAATCCAAATGCCTCCCTCCTTTCTGAGCCCCACAATGTGCCTAAACTACATTTAGGGTCCACATGTTTGGCATTCCTGTAGCGATGAGAGCTTGCCTAATTTACAGGTGCATGTCTCCAGAAGCACGATCTGGGCACAACGTACTGGTCACTACAGCATACTGGTCACTTCAACAGCAGTTTGAAATTTTCACTCAGCAACATCCACTGCTGCTTGTTTCTGGAAAAGACCCATGGAGTCAAAATCGTCACTACACCTGTAGGTAAATTCCCAAAGGGGTATAATTTCCAAAATGGGGTCACTTGAGGGGGGATTCTGCTCTTCTAGCACTTAGGGGATGTGTATATGGATTCTGTAAACTATTCTACAATAATTTGTTCTCCAAGAGTCAAATAGTGCTCCGTCCTTCCCGGATCTCGCCGTATGGCTAAGCGGTACGGTACAGCCACATATGGGGTATTGCCACGTTTAGAAGAAATTGTGTGACACATTTCGGCATTTCGACATTTGTGGGAAAAATGTGAAAATTTTATTTTTACGGCTCAATATTATAAACTTCTGTGAAGCACCTGGGGGTTCAAGGTGCTCTCCACACATCTAGATAAGTTCCCTAAGGGGTCTAGTTTCCAAAATGGTGTCACTTGTGGGGGGTTTCCACATTCCAAAAATTCCCCTGAAGCACCTAAAGGGTTAATAAACTTCTTGAATGTGGTTTTGAGCACCTTGAGTGGTGCAGTTTTCAGAATGGTGTCACTTTTGGGTATTTTCTGTCATAATGGCCCCTCAAAGTCACTTCAAATAAGATGTGCTCCCTAAAAAAATGTTTTTGTAAATTTTGTTGGAAAAATGAGAAATTGCTGGTCAACTTTTAACCCTTATAGCTTCCTAACAAAAAAAAAATGTTGGTTCCAAAATTGTGCTGATGTAAAGTAGACATGTGGGAAATGTTATTTAATAACTATTTTGTGTGACATATCTCTCTGATTTAAGGGCCTGAAAATTCAAAGTTTGAAAATTGCAAAATTTTCAAAATTTTCGCCAAATTTCTGATTTTTTCACAAATAAACGCAAGTGAGATCGAAGAAATTTTACCACTATCATGAAGTACAATATGTCACGAAAAAACAGTCTCAGAATCAGGGGGATCCGTTGAAGCGTTCCAGAGCTATTACCTCATAAAGTGACAGCGGTCAGAATTGAAAAAATTGGCCCGGTCACGAAGGCAAAAACAGGCTCTGGTGCGAAGTGGTTAAGAACTCTTGTTAAATGCATGAATACAGCAGCAGGTAAAAAGGAACTTTACCAGAAACAGGGGCAGAAACACATGAGCTTCTAATGGAGGATACATGAAGAATGTGAGGGGAGGCGGAACAAGAAGGGAGCGGTTTGCCACAATACAGTTACATGAGTGGAGGACAGGGAGAGAGAAGGGGCAAACACAAGGATGGTAAACATTATTGCATAGCAACAACCAGAAATATATGAAAACTGCGAGACATTCAGCACAGCATGTAAAATGTCCAGGGCAGTCTGTAAATTTTCCCATTCATGGAACATAAACTGTATAGTAGACCCTCTCCTTTCTAATGGGAACATGTCATTACTGTGGCCTAGCTCTATGTGTCTTTAAATAATTAGTGGGGTTTTTCCTAAATTTTGGCAGCCGTTGGACTCACTGCATACTCTATAACTGTATAGCAGACCCTCTCCTTTCTAATGGGAACATGTCGTTACTAGTGATGAGCGAGCATGTTCACTACTGCTCGGTGCTCGTCCGAGCATCTCACTGCTCAAGATGCTCGGCGCTCGCCGATGATTTCCGGAGTTGCTTGGCGGGAGCTCGGTTCTCCTCCCTGCATGTTTGGCACTCTCTTTACAGAGCCAATGGACATGCAGGGATTGCCTGCCACTCATTGTAATGCCATATCCATGTTGGTTGTGGCATTACAGTGATTGGCTGGCCGCACAGCGTCATCACGTCTATATAATACCTGGCGCTGCCATGCTCATTACAGTCACTCCGGAATCAGACAGTGTAGGGAGAGGTGTTGCTGCGCTATGGAGAGATTTGCTTGTTTCTAGTTAGTGTAAGTGTACCAAACTATATTAGAGACACATATCCATCTCAACAAGCAGTCCTTCTGAGAACTAATCCATCTCCAGAGATATCAGGCAGGCAGTGTATATAGGTAGGCAGGATATATAGCAGACTGCAGTGCACATAGCAAAAGAGGATCCATACCAGTTTTGTCTGCTGCTACTGTTAGATATTTCTAGAAATGTGCCCAGGTCTCAGGGGCCAGGAATACATTTTTTTGGGATCTTAATCCTCATTATTTGCTTAAAAAGCAATCCAGAGAACACCATTTTTTCTGCGCCATTTGCTTGTTGGCACTGCAGAATACAGCCAGGTCCTTTCCATATTACAGTGCTAAAAATCGAGCTATTTAAAACTGTGGTTTCTCCATCACACGGATCACATATACGTTTACAGAAAATACTGCCATTTCTGGCCTCCATTAAATTTTTTTTTCAGTGTGTCAGCAAAGTTTTTGACACCAGTTTGCTGTTCAAAATAGTTACCTACAGGCCAGGTATTTAAAACTGTGGTTTCTCCATCACATGGATTACATATAACTTACAATGGGCAAGGCGCGTGGCAAGGGACAGGGAACTGGACGTGATGGTGATGGTGATGGTGCATGCAGAGGCTGAGACCGTGAGCAAGCTGAAATTGTGCCACAACAAACACCCACATCTTCTCACCCGACCTTCCTGTCCCAATTCCTAGGGGACCGCAGCACACCACTATTGTACCCAGAGCAGTGTCAAAAGGTTGTTGGTTGGATAGCGGATAATGCTTCCAGTCACTTTGCCACCACCACCCTGTCTTCCACATGGTCAAGTCTCAGTAGCCGTGAGCCTGGACTGCATATTCCTCACCCTGATCCTCCTTCCTCCCACCATGCCGAGTGCCCGGAGACAACTGATCCCACACTTGGACACTCAGAAGAGCTGTTCACTTTTCCATTTATAGATTCGGGCCTCTCGCCCGGTCCACTTGAAGTGGGGCAAGAGGAGATCGCATGTAGAGATGCCCAAATATTTGAGCAGCCACAGTCACACGAAGGCGACTGTGGGAAAGTGTCACAAGAGGTGGACGATGATGAGACACAATTGCCAGAAAGTCTGTAGAGGACCAGGGTGCGGAAGTGGAAGACGAGGTGGTGGATGATATAGTAACTGACCCAACCTGGCAGGAACACATGCAGAGCGAGGAGAGCAGCATACAGGGGGAGGGAGGCAGAGCACCCCAACAGGCAGGAAGAAGCAGTGTGGTGGCTGCAGACAGAAGGCAGGCAACCATTCCCTGTAACACCAACATGAAGGAAGTTGCCAGTACAACTGTTAGGTCTTCCCGAGTCTGGTTGTTTTTTAAAGACTCTGCCGATAACCCCAAAAAGGCCATTTGCACCACCTGCCAGGCCAGCATCAGCAGGGGTGGCAAAACTAGCAGACTGACCACCACCAGCATGATCAGGCACATGGCAGCAAAGCACCCGACTTTGTGGGCCGAACCCCAGGGTCCAGGAACAGTGTCTGCGGGTGGCACCACTGCTTCTTCTGCTGTTGTGCATACCAGCCAATCCCCTGTCCATGGTGCATACAAAAATGCCTCCTGCCCTGCACCTGTCGTTGCACCGTCTCAAGCAGCAGCATCAGGAAGCACGTCCTTGTCCCAGCACAGCGTTCAGTTGTTCATACCCCAGTCCTTGGAACGCAAGCACAAATACGCAGCCAATGCCCCACAGGCCACACTACTAAAATCCCACATTTCACGACTGCTTGCGCTCGACATGTTGCCTTTTAGGCTTGTGGAGACGAAAGCTTTCCGCAACCTGATAGCGGCGGCTGTCCCTTGGTATTCGGTCCCCAGCCGCCACTATTTCTCCCGGTGTGCCATCCCCGCATTACACAAGCACGTGTTCCAAAACATTAGCCGTGCCCTCAACAACGCATTTACCGGGAAAGTCCTCCTAAACCACGGACACGTGGCTAAGTGTTTGTGGGCAGGGACGGTACATCTCGCTGATGGCACACTGGGTTAACATAGTGGAAGCCGGGACCCAGTCGGACCTTTGGACGGAACACGTCCTCAAGACACCAATTCTTGTCTGAATGACATAACAGGGTTGGACGATAAAGCTCTGTAGGTAGTAGTATCATGTGAAATAGAAAAAACAAGGTTACAATAAAGAGTAGTATCCATGATAACCCACAACCTTTCTTCATACTACTTGGCTGTAATCACCAGTGGGTGCGGTACTCTCCAGTTGGACTCCAAATAGAACCGAAGCAAGCTTCTCTCAGCGTGGTGAGCTCCTACAAACCTCCTCTCCCCTTCATCTCACTTTGGTTATACAGTAATATGGATCAGTGACCCACAACACATCGGTTTTTTAACTTTGTAATGACAGGGGTAGCTTTGCAATTTATTATTTTTGGCATACAGAAAAATCACTGATAGTAAAAATGGACACTGACCAATCACTGATGAAAATCGGATCTAGAACACTAAAGCAAATTGACCTAATGTCTAAATGATCCCTTAGGTAGAAGCCAAAAGCCTGTCTTTTTGACCACCGTCTGGCCGGTATATATTTGTATAGCACAGAAAAAAAGAGGATAGAATAATATAGTATAATGCTTTATCCAAACAAAAGTATGAGTGATCATTTATTTACATGAAGTTATCTAATAAGAAGGACTTGAACAGCGCTTAGTGAAGGTAGGAGCAAAAAAAATTTTTTTTGTTATATTTTTATATTGGCAAGTATGACAACAGTCAGAGAAGATGTGATCTATAAGTTATTGTATCTAATTGTGGTTTTCTCTATTTGTGATTAATTAGTATTTTATTTGTCCAGTCTACAGCATGAGATTATTATTTGGCGCTAGTATAGTGTTAATATATTTAGTCACTTGATGTTGGTATTGTTTGGTCACAGTATGGTGAAATAATTAATAACCACTGTGTGGTAGTATTATTTACTGCTTTACTGATCACTGGGGCACCCATAGGTGCTGAGAATGTGGCTCTGCATTACTCTTTCCAAATGTAACCTCATTGTCTATGAGACTACCGAAGAGAAACAAGATGACTATGACATCGGCAAAAAAATAAGAAATGCCCTAATTTTTACTAAGTAGAAAAATGATAAAAAGCTGACTACTTCACCTAAAGTATTGTTCTTTTGTTTTCTATAGGTATATTGATGCTGGTATATTTGTTGGCGAGTCTGCCTACAAGTTTTACGCATTGTGACAAACACTTGGTGTATTATTTTCAGTGTAAAGACACATTCATTTTATAGCTTGAATTATAGTTATTAGTATCCTAGGTTTATTAACAAGCAGTTCTGTGTTCTGTGTCCAACCATTCGCCACTTTATCCAAGAATGAGAATAGAAAGCATTAGACTGGCTAATCACGCTACAGTACATCATTTACAGGTCAATACCAATCCATTTCTTTTGGGGGTATTTTGCTTGTTTCACCCGGTGATTTTTTAATCCACTCTATAAAGTATTTTTTGAATATAATTAACATCTTTTATATGAAGATGTTATGGCTGTGTAATATACAACATCTACCATCTGCTATTCACTGATATTTACTGCTGCTGAATTCTACAGTAGAATTCTCATCACTGTTCTTCTCGCTTCATGTGTAAACAGCTAACAAGGAAAAAAATGATTGCTAAATATCGTAAATGGCAAAAAGATAAATAAGTCAAGGCAGAAAGTCAGTGGGACAGCCACATTTCATTTTCCTTAAAGTGGTTGTCCACTACCCGGACAACAACTTCTCAGTTTCCTCCTTGTAAAATACCAATACCTATACTCACCTCCAGTGCTGGCGCCTTTCTAGTGGTGTCAGTACTGGCTCTCCTAGAGATGCCACATGATTCCTGCAGCCAATCAGCGCTGACTTCAGTCTCCCCACGTTCGGATGAATCACATAGCACTAGTTCTGACTTCTTCCCAATGTATGTGATTCATCTGAAGGTGAGAAGAGTGAAGATATCGCTTATTGGCCATGGAGATTGCATGACATAACAATGTCACGCGATCCCCGGGGTAGCCAGTACTGACACTGCTGGAACAGCAGAGGGACTGGAGGCGAGTAAAGGTGCTATTATTTTACAAGCGGGAAACATAGGAAATGATAAGGGGTTGTGACGCGCCCCCTGGGCTGTGGGGTACTCGGGTGCCGGGCCGGTCGTTGCTAGGGGGTGATGTCACAGTGGCGGTGACCCGGTCCGTGACCCAGGGCGGTCAATCAAAAGGGGATTATTATTTACAGGGGATTTATAGTTCTTGTATAGAGTTCGTGACGCCACCTGTGGTAAGCGGCTAAAGGGAGCCGCCGCTGCGGAGCAGGTCCTCTGGAGCTGGTGTAAATGCAGGAGAGTTGGTTTAGCTCTCCACCGGTAGAGCTTAGCTCCAGGGCAGTGTAAATGTTGTATATGTTGTGGATGATGCTGGGCAGTATGGCGCAGGTGATGGCGCAGATAATGATCACAGAGACAGTAAGGTGCAGTCCTCTGGGTTTGCTCACGGTTTCTTAGACTTCCAGTTACCAGTTACCAGTACTAGAGTAACTTCCCACGGCGTTCTGTACTTACTCAGGGAGGGGTTCAGCAAACTCCCAGGTCTCTCCGGAGTACGTAACGGGACCCCCTTTTGTGTATTCCCTCTGGTCGTCTCCCTGCACCTCATACCCAGTGTCTCAGGCCAGTGGTGCGGACCTTACCGGGCGACGTCTTCTCTGTCCCCTGGGTCCTCTATGGCCATCTTTCTGGTGATTAGATGTGGCTTTTGGCTACAGTACCTGAAATACTGCAGCCTCCGGTTTCCTAGTTGAGGCTTAAAGAACTCTGCTAGTTTAGGGACCGGTCCCCTCTGTGCGACCTGACCCCTCCACCTCCTGGTAGATTCAGGTGTAAGGGTGGGCTCCAGCACTTCCTGTACCCCTGGGGTCCCTTCCATGTTCCTGGAGCCTTTCCTGCTCCTCTTTCTCTCTCTCCAGTCTTGGGCCTCACTGGCTAGGCCCTCCACCTGAGCAGAGCTCCTGCTCCTTTCACTTCTCCTCTCAGTCTCCACATACTTTCAAGATGGCTTCTCTCTTTATACTATCCCTAACAAGGGCTCCCCTGATCTTCTTCCTCCACCCACACCCACTACATGGTTCCCCCTCTCTTTGGTTCCCCCCACTCCAGCCAGGGACAGGGCTCAGCAGGAAAGCAGCGCATCTTGCCCCTCCTGCTGGTCTGGAGTAGTGTAGTGTTGGATGCAGGTGTTAGGGTCCCGGGCAGTACTCCATCCTTACCTGAGAGTGAGATACCACACCTCTGGGTGAGATGCAGTACCTCTGTGGCGACTGAACCCTCAAGGGTGCCACAGTTGTTGAAGTAGTAGTAGGCAACACCTTTAATGGGGGGTTGTATAACTCCAAATGTAATGTTTGGAGTCCATGGATATACACACACAAGCTATTATAATCGTATTGACAAATATGCAAAATTGTGGAACATTACCTGGGTGACAGCTACATTATATCTCGCATATGTGCATTGTTGTAATGCATATAGTTAAATGACACTTTTGCAAGTAAAAAACATCACGTTACTTTTCTAGTGTATCTAAAACAACGTTGCAATGTTCGTAAAAAAATATTTCCTATCATGTTATTTCTACAGCTCCTATTCAAAAAGAGGCATCTCCATGGTAATGAACAACGAAAAAGACTTGTAAAAGATGCTGTACAGGATTATATTGATGTTATATCCTTAGGATAGGTTAAAAATGTAAGATCAGTGGAGATCTGAAACCTAGCACCCCCACAGTGTATGGAGTCAGAACAATACAACTCCTATTGAAGTGAATGTAAGCTCAGCTGCAGGGTTAAAAACTTACAGAACCTGTTGACGTAACCTTGACTAAAAGAGAACATTTTCCATGGGGCTTAGAAAACCTTTAGTTTAGACAGTAATATACACTGCTCAAAAAATAAAGGGAACACTCAAATAACACATCCTAGATCTGAATGAATGAAATATTCTCATTGAATACTTTGTTCTGTACAAAGTTGAATATACTGACAACAAAATCACACAAAAATCATCAATGGAAATCAAATTTATTAACCAATGGAGGCCTAGATTTGGAGTCACCCCCAAAATTAAAGTGGAAAAACACACTACAGGCTGATCCAACTTTGATGTAATGTCCTTAAAGCAAGTCAAAATGAGGCTCAGTATTGTATGTGGCCTCCACGTGCCTGTATGACCTCCCTACAACACCTGGGCATGCTCCTGATGAGGTTGCGGATGGTCTCCTGTGGGATCTCCTCCCAGACCTGGACTAAAGCATCCGCCAACTCCTGGACAGTTTGTGGTTGGAGCGAGACATAATGTCCCAGATGTGCTCAATCGGATTCAGTTCTGGGGAAAGGGTGGGCCAGTCCATAGCTTCAATACCTTCATCTTGCAGGAACTGCTGACACGTTCCAGGTACATGAGGTCTGGCATTGTCCTGCATTAGGAGGAACCCAGGGCCAACCGCACCAGCATATGGTCTCACAAGGGGTCTGAGGATCTCATCTCGGTACCTAATGGCAGTCAGGCTACCTCTGGCAAGCACATGGAAGGCTGTGCGACCCTCCAAAGAAATGCCACCCCACACCATTACTGACCCACTGCCAGACCAGTCATGCTGAAGGATATTGCAGGCAGCAGATCGCTCTCCAAACTCTGTCACGTCTGTCACATGTGCTCAGTGTCAACCTGCTTTCATCTATGAAGAGCAGAGAGCGCCAGTGGTGACTTTGCCAATCCTGGTGTTCTGTGGCAAATGCCAAGCGTCCTGCACGGTGTTGGGCTGTGAGCACAACCCCCATCTGTGGACGTCGGGCCCTCAAACCACCCTCATGGAGTCAGTTTCTAACCATTTGTGCAGACACATGCTCATTTGTGGCCTGCTGGAGGTCATTTTGCAGGGCTCTGGCAGTGCACAAAGGCGGAGGTAGCGGTCCTGCTGCTGGGTTGTTGCCCTCCTGCACTACCTGAGCAACTTCTGTGGGTTGTAGAGTCCGTCTCATGCTACCACGAGTGTGAAAGCACAACCAACATTCAAAAGTGACCAAAACATCAGCCAGAAAGCATTGGTACTGAGATGTGGTCTGTGGTCCCCACCTGCAGAACCACTCCTTTATTGAGGGTGTCTTGATAATTGCCAATAATTTCCATCTATTGTCTATTCCATTTGCACAACAGCATGTCAAATTGATTGCCAATCATTGTTGCTTCCTAAGTGGACAGTTTGATTTTACAGAACTTTGATTTACTTGGAGTTATATTCTGTTGTTTAAGTGTTCCCTTTATTTTTTTGAGCAGTGTACATTTGTACTAAGTGCTGTCAGCAGAGCATCAGAATCGTCGCTGCAAACTGCAGGAGAGAACATGGAGCGGTCACTGGAAATGCAGCAGCGGAAACGCATTAAATCCACATCGTGGGCACGCAGCCTAAGCATGGAAAAATTCTGCAAGTGCTGATTTGTATGAGTAAATCCTGCATGTGTTAACCCTTTCTTTTTCTCTTTTCTATGAAATCTAGTGGAAAACCCTTTGAGATCTCACTGACTTTGATATAGTATAATTGGGATAAATATCTTGTTAAAGGAAAGTAATCTAATACATCTGGAAAATTAACCATCACACCAATAAAGATAAATAGAAGAATCAGAAAGAATTATTGTATGTTATTTATCATGTTTTTTAAAAAAATATGTACTTTTCATGGAATGTATTCAATACTGATTCCTTGCATTACAGAGTAAAATATAGAGGTAATATAAACTATTATCATAATGTCCCTGTGTATAATGTTATTCTGTATCACAGAAATTAACACATTTAAATCTTTTGTAGCAACGCATGGGAAATTCTAATATATGTTTAGCTGCAGAGGTTTCCCACCTGGGATTTAATTGATTTGTTTGACAATCAGGAAATTGGTGTGTGCACATGTTCAAATTGTTTTTAAATCTTGTAAATTCATTTGGATGGTATCTTGACAAAGAGCTCTTGACGCTCGAAACGCGTCGAAAGATGCCTGCATTCTCTTTTTTGTGAACACACAATTTTAATCTTTGCTTCATGTACCTTGGAAAATAAAATGCACTTTCTGGACTTTATCTGTGAGCTGGATTGATCTGCTTTCACATTTCATTAGTATTTGGTACCATTGCCCTTAAACTGAAGGACTTAGGTCAAACATTTGGGATATCCTTCCACAAGCTTCTCACCATAGTTGGTCTGAATTTGGGTCCATTCCTCCTGATAAAACTGGTGTAACAGATCCAGGTTTGTAGGTCGCTTTGCTCACACCTGCCTCTTCAGCTTTGCCCATAAATTTTCAATAGGATTTAGATCAGGGCTTTGTGATGGCCACTCCAAAACATTGACTTTGTTATCCTTAAGCCACTTTGTTACCATTTTGGCAGTATGCTTCGGGTCATTGTCAATTTGGAAGTCCCATTTCAGCCCAAGCTTTAACTTCCTGGCTGATGTCTTGAGATGTTGCTTCAGTATTGCCACATAATCTTCCTTTCTCATGATTCCATCTAGTTGGGGAAGTGCACCAGTCCCTCCTGCAGCAAAATAACCCCACAACATGATGCTACCACCCCCGTGTTTCATAGTTGGGAAGGTGTTCTTAGGCTTCCAAACTTCTCCCTTTTTCCACCAAACGTAAGGATGGTCATTATGCCCAAAAAGTTACATTTTAGTTTCATCAGACCACAGGACATGTCTCCAAAAATTAAGGTCTATGTTCCCGTGTGCATTTGCAAACATTAATCTGGCTTGTTTATGTTTCTTGTGGAGTAATGGCTTCTTCCTGGCAGAGTGGCCTTTCAAGCCCATGTTGATACAGTACTCGTTTCACTGTGGTTATTGACACAATCGTACCAGCTTCCACCATCATCTTCACAAGGTCTTTTGCTTTTGTCCTTGGGTTGATTTGCACATGTCGGACCAAAGCACGTTCACCTCTGGGACACAGAACCCGTCTTCTTCCTGAGCGGTATGATGGCTGGACATTGCCATCTTGTTTGTACTTGCGTATAATTGTTTGTACAGATGAACGAGGCACCTTCAGGTATCTTGAAATTGTACCCAAGGATGAGCCAGGCTTGTGCAAGTCCTCAATGCTCTTCCTGATATCTTGGCTGATTTCTTTAGACTTTCCCATGATGTTACACAAAGAAGCTGTGTGTTTCAGGTGTGCATGAAAATACATCCAAAGGTGTGTCTCTAATTAGAAGCTTCCAAACACATGACATCATCATATGGGCAGTCCACAATTGTTTAAAAATTGTTTAAAGGCATAGTAATCTTAGTGTATGTAATATTTTGACTTTGAAGTAAGTAT
The DNA here is from genome assembly GCF_046119375.1 of Phyllobates terribilis. Taxonomy (NCBI): domain Eukaryota; kingdom Metazoa; phylum Chordata; class Amphibia; order Anura; family Dendrobatidae; genus Phyllobates; species Phyllobates terribilis. The sequence goes on along the minus strand of NW_027362763.1, from coordinate 375,738,498 downwards.
TAAAAATGCCTTAAAACATTCTCTCTCTCTCATTATTCTGGCATTTGGCAAATATTAAACATTATGCTAATCCTAACTGACCTAAAACAGGAAAGGTTTATTCAGATTTCATGTCAGATATTGAGAAAAACATGCATGTGTGTCTTTTTATAAAGTGTATGTAAACTTCTGGTTTCAACTGTACATGCTGCAGATGCTGGATTTTTTTCGTTCTCTTTGCCCAGAAGCTGGTCTGGAGCTTCCGTTGCACCGCACCTACTTTGAGGTATTTTTTCTACATTTGGTGAGCTATTATTTTTCCTTTTTTCCCTACATATATATTTTTCAGGGAGAGTACCTCGCTGACAATAAGATGACGCGCACGCGTTGAGTATTTGGTCAGTATTTCACATCAGTATTTGTAAGCCAAAACCAGGAGTAGAACAGTCAGAGGAAAAGTACAATAGAAACTCGTCACCACTTCTGCATTTTTCATCCACTCCTGATTTTGGCTTACAAATACTGAGGTAAAAAACTCACCAAATACTCAACGTATGCACATGGCCTTGCTACATTCACGCGTTCAGTATTTGGTCATTATTTTACCTCAGTATTTATAAGCCAAAACCAGGATGAAAAATACAGAAGTGGTGACGTGTTTCTATTATACTTTTCCTCTGATTGTTCTACTCCTTGATTTTGCCTTACAAATGCTGAGATAAAATACTGATACTGACCAAATACTGAATGTGTGAACGTGGCTTTCGAGCTTACACTTTACAGGCAAGGAAGAGAGGACCCTGCTGATCATAAGACTTTGCAATTTACTACAAATGAGAGAAAGAGAGGACCCCACTGACCATTAGAGCATACGCTCTACAGGAGAGAGAGGACCCTTCTGAGCATAGGAGCATACACTCTACAGACGAGATAGACTACACAGTGACTTTGGAGATGAAAAATGACTCTACCATGCAAACTGAGCTCCACTGGGATCCGCTGATTTCTGATGACTCTGATACTGACCACCAATATACAAGAATAACTGACTGAGGTGGGATAACAATAGTTAAAAATCGATACTTTATTATAAATATTTAAAATCCCATAAACTAAACCACCATACTGTATGCTGTCTATCCTGTATGACTGGCTCTCATTGAGGCTGAGGCTCACTGAGGCTCCTGTAAATGTATAAGAAGAAAATCTTATCGTTTTAGCCTCTTGATGTGCCCATCCAAAATATTATATGGGTGAAACGCGTAGAGGCGTACATGTGTGTTGTAGGCGTGTATATGGATATAGGGATGTACATGCCAAGATGTTGCTGTGACACCCTGAGCTATAAATAAAGGGGCAGCATGTTTTAAAGGAACAGCTTAATGACAGACGATCTATTGGGTCTGTACATGATAAAATAAGAGCTGTGTCCTGTATACATGAGGAGCTGCCATTGAGCTATTTGTGATGAAGCAGTAATTAATAGGCAGTAAAATTATATCACATACCAATTGTATAAAGATTTGATAGGAGTGGAGCATAGGTAATATCGTGCTACCAACATTCCCCATCAGTGGACTGGAGTCCATAAACCTTTGTATAGAACTCCGGCTATATATTAGGGATCCACATTCTGATATCCTACAGAGGGCAAATAATACTTATATGCTTTATTTGTGGGAGCAACTGATATAAGCTCAAGAGTTGGTAACTAGGGATATAGGTTTACTGAGAGCAGTATCTAGGTGTTGGGTACTACACATTGGGTGATTGGTTCTAGGGAATATCAGTATCCAGAGTATGACCCTTATAATAAAATAGCTGGTCATACAGGATGGACTACATACAGTACGGTGGTTTAGTTTATGGGATTTTAAATATTTATAATAAAGTATTGTTTTTTAACTATTGTTATCCCATCTTAGTCAGTGATTTTTGTTTATTTTGGTGGTTTAAATATTTTCAGTTGTTTGTCCTCCGTCAGTGAATTCACCACTATACAAGGTATGATAATCTGTAAAATGTTATAGTTGCAGGGCCTTATGGGGAAGCTCACGCGGCAATGCAAAGTGATGTTGGACTGCTCTCTGATGCTTAAGCAGTGTGAGAAATGGTGGAGGGCAAGTTTCTTTTGCGAACCCCAAGTTGAATGTCAAAATGTTTGAATTCGCATGAAACCACAAATTTCAGGGAATTGAATTCGAACTCGATCTGCTCATCACTAATGATAAGAGCAACGTACAATATGGCACTATTTATCTGGTAACTTCAGAGCATTATTCACTTTTTGGTATTATAAACAGCATATTAACAGGATATTTCACTTTGTTACCTCTACGAACTACAGACATGGCTTTATAGATGAAAATAGGCTGATTCTGGATTTGCAATTTGTACCTTGATACAATCATTCCTCTGCAGTCATCCCATGAAGGGGCTGCTCCCAGAACATTTAGGAGTCCTCTGTATTATATTGCCAAGCTTTGGAATCCCAGGTATACATTATCATGCAGCACTCAGACTATTTGTGTGCCAGCTTTACAGAAATGCCAAATAGCAAAATAAAAATGACATTCAGAATCAGATTGGTTTCACCTACCCAGCCATTCCATCAGTTTGTGGGGAAAATACAGTGACAGATACCCTACAAATGTAGGTCAAGATTTACCATTTCGTATTGTACCAGCAAGTTGTGGCTTCTGTTATAATATATCTAGTTATTGCCCCTAGCAACAATTCCTAATAAACTGTAGCATCGGCGTCTCTGCCTCCTGCCGGGCAGAGACGCCGTTCCGCTCACCGCTGCTTCCTGCTCCCCGGCTGCTGTGGCGCGCACCGCGCGCAGCTTCCCGGTCACTGTGCTTAGGGCGCGCTCGCGCTCCCTCCCTCTTAAAGGGGCCGCACGCGCCATCCTATAGAGTCCCCTGCCAATGGCCGGAGGACTTCTCCTATATAAGGCACCTCCTCCAAAATGGAGGTGCCTGTGCAAGGTTATTGTTCCGTGTGCTAACACTTGCTTCAGCCCTCAGATCCCGCTGCCTGTCAGTCCAGCCCGCCAGTCTGTCTAACAGTTCTGCCCGCCAGCTTGCCTACCTGGAGCACCTGCCACTTACCTGCTGTGCCCGCCAGCCTGCTTACCCGGAGCACCTGTCTGCTACCTGTTGTGCCCGCCAGCCAGCCTACCTGGAGCACCTGCCTGTAACCTGTCGTGCTTTCCAGCCTGTCTTCCCTGAGCACTTGCCAGTTATCTGCCGTGCCCGCCTGCTTGCCTACCTGGAGCACCTGTCTCTGCCAGTTACCTGCCATGCCCACCTGCTTGCCTACCCGGAGCACCTGTCTGGCTATCTGCCATACCAGCCTGCTTATCTACCCGGACCACCCGTCTGCCTTCCTGCCGTGCTCATCCGCTGTACCAGTCAGCTCCTGTTATCTGACCCTTGGGAGTCACCTGCTCTCACACAAGGTCGGTCCCCAGTGGCACCTGGTCCACCTGCCCGGTCCCGCCCTGGTTCACGGAGTCGACTGAGCCGCCATGTGACCTGGGTTGGTCCGAGTAGGCACTTAGTTACTCCCCTCTGGTCCCTCTTTGCATCGCAGCGCAGAGGTTCCACCACCTGAACCCGTAACAGTTTGCACAGGCCATGGAACCCGGTGGCCCCCAGGCTCCTTCGCTCTCTGACCTATACCAGGAGGTCTCACGTCAGAGATCCCAACAGGAAACTATCCTATCCTATGTGCGGACTGTCAACTCCCGCCTGGACATGCTGTCCACCCCGTCTGTGTCCATCTCTTGCCGAGCGGTACCCGCTCCGGCGGCATCTCAACCCAGTGGCACTGTGGCACCAGGCTTTGGACCCCGGCTCTCTGCGCCTCCACGTTTTGATGGTGACCCCGTCTTCTGTCGGGGCTTCATAAATCAGTGCACGCTGCACTTTGAACTCCTGGCACACCAGTTCACCTCCGACCGGGCCATGGTGGCGTTCATCATGTCTCACCTCACCAGGGAGGCATTGGCATGACTAAACCCTTTGTTGGAAAGAGGGGATCCCCCGATGTCCGATCTTCTGGCTTTCCTCGCTGCCTTCTGTCCGGAAGGTCTTCGATAAGCCCGGACGAAAATCTTCTACTGCCTCCTCACTTCTCCGTCTCCGCCAAGGGAGTCTCACCGTGGGCCAGTATGCAATCTGTTTCCGAACCCTCGCATCTGAGCTTGCCTGGAACAACAAGGCCCTGGTATCCACCTTCTGGGAGGGTCTTTCCGGACGGATCAAGGATGAGCTAGCCGGTCGTGACATCCCTACCATCCTGGATGACCTGGTGTCATTAGCTACCCGGATTGACATCCGTTTTCTGGAACGTGCTAAGGAGACAACCCGGGAGAGAAGATTTCCGCTTCTCGCTCCAGTATTCCAAAGGCCAGCCTTGCAACCAGCAATTCCGCGGGCATGTTCGCCTGAGCCTATGCAAATTGACCAAACGAAGATGGTCAAGTCTTGCCTGGAGACGCTCCGAGCCGAGGGGAGTTGCTTCTACTGTGGCAGTATAGAGCATCTGATCCGTTCCTGCCCAGTGAGGCAGGGAAACTCCAGTGTCTAGGACCGCTCGGAGAGGTCGTCCTAGGCATGAGTAAATCCTCTCCATCCTTGACTCTGTCTATTTTTCTGTTTCTATTTCGAGTGGTGAGACCCACTTCTTCGAGACTGCCCATCTAGATTCCGGAGCCGCTTGGAATCTCATTCAACAGACTGTTGTAGAGCGGTATCAGATTCTTACCGTACGTCTGGCTGAACCGTTGGCGGTTGCCTCCGTAGATGGGAGGCTTCTCCCAGAGACCATCTTGCTCGTCACAGAGCCTGTAACCCTTCAAGTGGGAATGATGCACTCGGAGAAGATCTCCTTTCTTGTGCTGTCCGGTCTCTCTCACTCCCCCTTGCTTGGTCTACCCTGGTTACAAAGACATGAACCTGTCCTGAATTGGAGATCTGGTGAAGTGCTCCATTGGGATCAGGAACGCCATGAGTCCTGTCTGGTTCCGGTTCGTCCTGCTTGACCCTCGTCTACTCTGGCTAATCTACATGGTCTGCTGGCACCCTACTGGTCCTATGCAGACGTCTTTGACAAAAAGGAAGCAGAGACACTACCACCTCATAGGCCGTATGATTGCCCCATCGACCTGGTACCTGGTGCTTCTCCTCCCCGCGGGCGAATCTACCCTTTATCGCTGGCTGAGACATTGGCCATGTCTGAGTACATAGAAGAGAATCTTGCTAGGTGATTTATCCAGAAATCCACCTCTCCGGCTGGAGCAGGATTCTTCTTCGGCCAGAAAAAAGATTGCTCTCTACGTCCCTGTATCGATTACAGGGGCCTTAAGCAGATTATCGTAAAAAATAATCTCATCTCGAAGCTGTTTGACCGCCTTAAAGGCGCGAAGATCTTCACCAAGCTCGATCTTCGTGGGGTGTACAATTTGGCCCGGATCCACCAGGGAGACGAGTGGAAGACGCCATTCAACACCCGGGACAGTCACTACGAATACCGCGTGATGCCCTTTGGTCTCTGTAATGCTCCAGCCATCTTCCAGGAGCTGGTTAATGAAATCTTCCGTGATCTTCTGTATTCTTGCGTGGTGGTGTACCTGGACGATATCTTGGTTTTCTCTCCGGATCTGCCCTCACACCAGAGGGATGTTCGTCAGGTTCTGCTAAAGCTCCGGCAGAATCGCCTCTACTCTAAATTCGAGAAATACCTCTTTGAGCAGACCTCCCTACCGTTCCTGGGCTATATTATCTCCGAGACTGATCTGCGGAGGTATCCCGAGAAGGTGTCTGCTGTCTTAAAGTGGCCCCGACCGGAGGTGTTGAAGACAATTCAGCGATTCCTGGGCTTCGCAAACTATTACCGCCTCTTCATTTCACATTTCTCCTCCCATCTCTGCGCTCACCTGAAAAGGAGCAAATCCCAGGGAATGGACTTCCGAAGCGGAGAGGGCCTTCGTCTCCCTTAAACAAGCCTTCTACTCAGCTCCTGTGCTGCACCGCCCGGATTGCAACAAGCAGTTCTTCCTGGAGGTTGATGCTTCCTCCTCCGGAGGGTGCTCACCCAGAAATCCTCATCCGGGAGAATGGGAACCTGCGGTTTCTTCTCCAAGCTTTTCTCCTCGTCCGAGCGCAACTACTCCATAGGAGATCGGGAGCTGCTGGCTATCAAATTAGCGCTTGAGGAGTGGCGCTACTTGCTGGAGGGGGCTCTGCACCCGGTGGTCATCAACACTGACCACAAAAATCTCGCTTATTTGCAGAACGCCCAAAGACTAAATCCGCGTCAGGCCAGGTGGTCTCTATTCTTTGCCCGATTCTGCTTCACTCCGGCTGACAAGAACATTAAGGCTGATGCTCTATCCCGCTCATTCCTGTCTTCCGACCAAGAGGAGGAACCTCTACATATTGACCCCTCCAAAGTAATGACTGTTGCTCTGTTTGACCTGTCTCATCTTCCACCCGGTAAGACCTTTGTAGCGGTTTCCGATCGAAAGAAGGTTTTACTCTGGGGCCATTCATCCAAACTAGCCGGTCATGCTGGCCAGAGGAAGACCTTTATGCTCGTCGCCCGACATTACTGGATGTTGCGGACTTTGTCGCGGCTTGTTCCTCTTGTACCTGTAACAAGGTTCCCAGGCACCTTCCATCCAGCCGTCTCCTTCCTCTTCCCGTGCCTTCCGCTCCATGACAACACATTGCAATGGACTTCATCACAGATCTACCTGTTTCTGCCGGTTGTACTGTCATTTGGGTGGTCGCCGACCGCTTTTCCAAAATGGCCCACTTCATGCCTCTGCCTGGTCTCCCATCTGCATATGTGCTGGCTAAGGACTTCATCCATCACATCTTCCGTCTTCACAGCCTACCCCTCCACATAATGTCTGATCGCGGGGTTCAGTTCACTTCGCGCTTCTGGAGAGCTACGTGCAAGCTGCTGGATGTCTCTTTGGATTTCTCTTCTGCTTATAATCCTCGGTCCAATGGTCAAGTGGAACGTATCAACCAGATCCTTACCTGCTTTCTTCGGCACTTTGTCAACGCTCACCATAATGATTGGGTTGAGCTCCTGCCCTGGGCCGAGTTCTCCTATAACAACCATGAGAGCGAGTCTTCTTCTAAATCCCTGTTCTTTGTGGTCTACGGTCAACACCCCCGGATTCCGTTTCCCATCTCCTCTTCAATGGGCAATCCTGCCGCGGAGTCTCTTGTGCAGCATCTGAAACAACGGATACTGGAAGCCTTTGCTAGCATTTCTTCTGCGGTGTTGCTATCAGTGTATCAAGAGTGGGAGAAGAGTGTTGCATTGACAATCCAACACAATGGGCAGCACTTTGAACACATTTTATAAGTTGTCATAAACTTGTAAAAAAACTCATGAAAGAAAAAAGTTACGTTAAAACCAAGCACACCATTGTTTTTCTTATGAAATTCTCAATACGTTTGATGTGTCACATGACCCTCTTCCCATTAAAAAAAATAAAGTTGGATCCAAAATGACCAAATTCAAAATGGCCGCCATTGTCACCACCTATCTGGAAAAGTTTTCCCTCTCCCATATACTAATGTGCCACAAACAGGAAGTTGATATCACCAACCATTCCCATTTAATTTAGGAATATCCATATAAATGGCCCACCCTGTAGATGCACAATGCTAAAAAAAAAGGAAAATACATTAAAAAATTTTAATGCAGGCTGAAGATTGTGCACAATTTAAAAGTGGCAGCAGATTATGTTTTCCCTCTCTACTCTCTTCCTATTTTGTTTTTTACTTCTGTTCTGATGACATTTGTTTCAGAATTCCCAGGTCATGCTTTAATATTCAAATGGGATATAGGCTGCCACCGCTCCTGTCCCCATCCTGAAACGAAGTGTCATCAGTGAAGTCTGTTTCAGGGCCTGAAATCACACAGAATAGAACATGGAAACCAGGGAAGATGGCGATTGGTGAGTGGTGGACCCGTTGAAGCGCAGGACTCGCGCAAAACGGCCTTTGTCCTCTTACCCGCCGCACCCCAGAATCTGCACCACCCCCCCGCATGTGTAATCCCGAATAAACAGGACTATTATCAAGCAACACTGTTGGTGAGTGCATTATATGTTCCATTTCTATAGCTTTTATGGCTCAAGTTTCACTATATATGGAATTTGCACCACTTGGCTCGCATGCACACAGCTAGTGCCCTGTCTACGTGGTTTTCAGGCTAACACACTTTCATATGCAGAGTGCATCGATTAGTGCTCGACAATTGAAAGCTACATAGTGTGACTGGTGCCTCACTATTTCTTTTCATATGCTGGATAATAGTTGCTATACTGTATGTCCCAAGTATAACAATTCTCCCACAATGTATGAGTACCAATAATTTTGCTGATAGCTGAAACCTGCAACAGTTTTGGCCACAAGCCCAATTCACATGAATTGGACAATGTTAAATATTAAAAAATGAGAGTCCACATATTGATAGTTCGGGTTCATGCCACTTGTCCCATTTACTGCACTCTTCCTGCGTCCTCTAGTGTATAAATATGTGACTTCAGATATTCTGCTAAACTATGCCTGATGAAGAGACCTCGTGGGGGACACAGACAGAATAGGGCCCCAGTGCAAGAACAATATATGGGCCCTTTGAAGTCCAGTAGCTCATCACAATGCACAATTCCACCTATTTTGAAGGTAGAATTGGGCTACCTTCCCTCTTCGGTTCCTGTGTGGCTGCACAGGTTGCACCAATGATGTGCCCACCTCTGAAGAGACCTGAGTAGTCTCGAAAGCTTGCTATTTCTTACTATCTTTTCATTTAGCCATTAAAAAGTATCAACCACTAAGGACTCTCAATTTTTTATATTTCTCTATCTATAGGTTAATATGGTGCAAAGATATATTTTTCTTGGGCAGAAATTTCTGTAACAAACCTGTTTTGTGTGAATTAATCATTAGGCTCTAATCAAAAGCACATAATAATTTTAAAATTCTTATTAATGTGCATTCAAACATCTGTTTTGTGGTGTTTTTATATCTAAAAAAAAACACCACAAAAAGGAACATAATATAAAATTGGATTAAACTATTTTTCTTATACTATATATAGCAGATAATGTCCTCAGTTTTTCAGTCTGTGATCGTTGTTTGATGCAAGAGCACACCTAAATGGTTATTGATTTTTGGAAAAACAATTCATAAAACAAATTTTCAGAATACTGAACTGTCATAGTGGTTGCAAGAATATTGCTTTATTCCTACGTGTATATTTATTGTCTTTTTAAGCACTGTCTTTCCTTCAGTTCTACTGCTTTAACACTCACCAGGAATGCTGAGTTTATCGAGGTAAAGCACTGCAGAGATAAATCAAGTTGAGTCTTCCAGATATTTATGTATATATGTGTATATACAGTACAGACCAAAAGTTTGGACACACCTTCTCATTTAAAGATTTTTCTGTATTTTCATGACTATGAAAATTGTACATTCACACTGAAGGCATCAAAACTATGAATTAACACATGTGGAATTATATACTTAACAAAAAAGTGTGAAACAACCTAAAATATGTCTTATATTTTAGGTTCTTCAAAGTAGCCACCTTTTGCTTTGATGACTGCTTTGCACACTCTTGGCATTCTCTTGATGAGCTTCAAGAGGTAGTCACCGGAAATGGTTTTCACTTCACAGGTGTGCCCTGCCAGGTTTAATAAGTGGGATTTCTTGCCTTATAAATGGGGTTGGGACCGTCAGTTGTGTTGTGCAGAAGTCAGGTGGATACACAGCTGATAGTCCTACTGAACAGACTGTTAGAATTTGTATTATGGCAAGAAAAAAGCAGCTAAGTAAAGAAAAACGAGTGGCCATCATTACTTTAAGAAATGAAGGTCAGTCAGTCCGAAAAATTTGGAAAGCTTTGAAAGTGTCCCCAAGTGCAGTTGCAAAAACCATCAAGCGCTACAAAGAAACTGGCTCACATGAGGACCGCCCCAGGAAAGGAAGACCAAGAGTCACCTCTGCTTCTGAGGATAAGTTTATCCGAGTCACCAGCCTCAGAAATCGCAGGTTAACAGCAGCTCAGATTAGAGACCAGGTCAATGCCACACAGAGTTCTAGCAGCAGACACATCTCTACAACAACTGTTATGAGGAGACTTTGTGCAGCAGGCCTTCATGGTAAAATAGCTGCTAGGAAACCACTGCTAAGGACAGGCAACAAGAAGAAGAGACTTGTTTTGGCTAAAGAACACAAGGAATGAACATTAGACCAGTGGAAATCTGTGCTTTGGTCTGATGAGTACAAATTTGAGATCTTTGGTTCCAACCACCGTGTCTTTGTGCGACGCAGAAAAGGTGAACAGTTGAACTCTACATGCCTGGTTCCCACCGTGAAGCATGGAGGAGGAGGTGTGATGGTGTGGGGGTGCTTTGCTGGTGACACTGTTGGGGATTTATTCAAAATTGAAGGCATACTGAACCAGCATGGCTACCACAGCATCTTGCAGCGGCATGCTATTCCATCCGGTTTGCGTTTAGTTGAACCATCATTTATTTTTCAACAGGACAATGATCCCAAACACACCTCCAAGCTGTGTAAGGGCTATTTGACCAAGAAGGAGAGTGATGGGGTGCTACGCCAGATGACCTGGCCTCCACAGTCACCAGACCTGGACTCAATTGAGATGGTTTGGGGTGAGCTGGACCGCAGAGTGAAGGTAAAAGGGCCAACAAGTGCTAAGCATCTCTGAGAACTCCTTCAAGATTGTTGGAAGACCATTTCCAGTGACTACCTCTTGAAGCTCATCAAGAGAATGCCAAGAGTGTGCAAAGCAGTCAACAAAGCAAAAGGTGGCTACTTTGAAGAACGTAGAATATAAGACATATTTTCAGTTGTTTCACACTTTTTTGTTAAGTATATAATTCCACATGTGTTAATTCATAGTTTTGATGCCTTCAGTGTGAATGTACAATTTTCATAGTCATGAAAATACAGAAAATTCTTTAAATGAGAAGGTGTGTCCAAACTTTTGGTCTGTACTGTATATATATACTGTATATACAGTTATATGAAAAAGTTTGGGCACCCCTATTAATCTTAAGCTTAATGTTTTCTTAAAATTGGTGTTTTTGCAACAGCTATTTCAGTTTGATATATGTAATAACTGTTGGACACAGTAATGTTTCTGCCTTGAAATGAGGTTTATTGTACTAACAGAAAATGTGCAATCTGCATTCAAATAAAATTTGACAGGTGCATAAGTAGGGGCACCTCACCAGAAAAGTGACATTAATATTTAGTAGATCCTCCTTTTGCAAAAATAACGGGCCTCTAGTCGCTTCCTGTAGCTTTTAATGAGTTCCTGGATACTGGATGTAGGTATTTTTGACCATTCCTCTTTACAAAACATTTCCAGTTCAGTTAAGTTTGATGGTCTCCGAGCATGGACAGCCCTCTTCAAATGATCCCACAGATATTCAGGTCTGGGGACTGGGATGGCCATTCCAGAACATTGTAATTGTTCCTCTGCATGAATGCCTGAGTAGATTTGGAGCGGTGTTTTGGATCATTGTCTTGCTGAAAGATCAAGCTGACTCGCCCCCTGCGCCGTGGGGCACGCGGATCCGGGCAATAGGGAGACGTTGGGGGTAGTAGTGGCGGCCCGGTCCCACGGCTCAGGGTGGTCAGACCAATGGTAGTCTGCTACGTGCTTCAGATAATGTCCGACTACGCCACCCGTGGATTGCGGTTATTAGGAACCGCCGCTGCAAGGCAGTCCGCTGGGGCTGATGATGAACGCAGCTGGGATGGTGTGACTCCCCACGGGAAGAGTGCAGCCCCAGGGCAGTGTAGTGGATGATGGGAGTGATAGTGGTGAAGGTCCCAGTACCGGTAGTGCCGGAGGAGCGAAGGAGCACACGGACAAGTTACAGTCCAGGGTCTTTACTCACAGTTCGTTTGTCCCGGGTCACTTCCGTCGGCAGTGACCGCCCGAGCCGTGCTGCGTCCACCAGGTGTGGGGCTCGGTCAACTCCCAAGCAGTCAAGAGCATGGCACAGGACCCCCTTTAATCCTTTCTCTGGCCTGCCTCACCAGTGACCCACTTTAGTCCGGCTGCCGTGGACTTGTGCGGTTAAACGTGGGCCCCGTCCTCCGCTGTCCTATATGGTGCCTTCCTAGCAGATTTGATGAGGTGTCGCACCAATAGATGATCACGACGACCGGTCTTTGGCTGAGGGTTGTTTCTCCTCCACCAACTTGGGATCCGGTACCCTTAATCTGCCTGACCCTGCACCCTGGATTCTCGTGGGTTCTTAGGGTCCCTTCCACCTTCTTGTTCCTGAGCCCTTCTGTTTCTCTGTCTCTCCTTCTCTTTCTCTGTTCCTTTCTGTTCCGTTCTCTTGGAGCTGAGATGAGCCAAAATCCCAGCTCCCCTTCACCTCCTCCTCGGCCTCTCACTAGGCCCTCCTGGAGTAGAGCTCCTACAGAGCCTCTACTCCCTGTCTTCTCCTCTGGCTGAACTGACTGAACGAACTAAGATGGTGCCCACCTTTTATACCTCCCTCTGACCATGAGCCCAGGTGACCAGCAACCAATGAGCTCCTATCTACGCTCAGGAACCAACCCCTATCTGCCCCTACAGCACTGGGTGTTCCACCCCCCTCCCCACTCCAGACAGGGACATAGTCGGTCGTGCCTGCACTTCTGTCTAGTGGGAGCACCGTTGAGCTGTCCCTCGGAAATGGGGTGTGTGTGCTGTATGCAGCTAACTGAGCCCTGGTCCATACTCCATCCTTACCCGGGAGTGGAATATCACACCTCTGGACTGAGGTGCAATACCCCTGTAGCGGCCGAACCCTCGGGGCGCTACACATCCACTGCGTAACTTCAACTTTATCACTGATTCTTGAACATTATTGTCAAGAATCTGCTGATACTGAGTGGAATCCATGCTTCCCTCAACTTTAACAAGATTCCCGGTGCCGGCATTGGCCACACAGCCCCAAAGCATGATGGAACCTCCACCAAATTTTACTGTGGGTAGCAAGTGCTTTTCTTGGAATGCTGTGGTTTTTTTACGCCATGCATAACACCTTTTTGTATGACCAAACAACTCAATCTTGGTTTCATCAGTCCACAGGACCTTCTTCCAAAAAGAAATTGGCTTCTCCAAATGTGCTTTTACATACCTCAGCCGACTCTGTTTGTGGCGTGCCTGCAGAAACGGCTTCTTTCGCATCACTCTCCCATACAGCTTCTCCTTGTGCAAAGTGCGTTGTATAGTTGACCGATGCACAGTGACACCATCTGCAGCAAGTTGATGCTGCAGCTCTCTGGAGGTGGTCTGAGGATTGTCCTTGACTGATCTCACCATTCTTCTTCTCTGCCTTTCTGATGTTTTTCTTGGTCTGCCACTTCTGGCCTTAACAAGAACTGTCCCTCTGTTCTTCCATTTCCTTACTATGTTCCTCACAGTGGAAACTGACAGGTTAAATCTCTGAGACAGCTTTTTGTATCCTTCCCCTGAACAACTATGTTGAATAATCTTTGTTTTCAGATCATTTGACAGTTGTTTTGAGGAGCCCATGATGCCACTCTTCAGAGGAGATTCAAACAGGAGAACAACTTGCAAGTGGCCACTTTAAGTAGCTTTTCTCATGATTGCATACACCTGGCTCTGAAGTTCAAAGCTCAATGAGGTTACAAAACCAAAAAAAGTGCTTTAGTAAGTCAGTAAAAAGTAGGTAGGAGTATTTAAAACAAGAAAATAATAAGGGTGCCCATACTTATGCACCTGTCAAATTTTGTTTGAATGCAGATTGCACATTTTCTGTTAGTACAATAAACCTCATTTCAAGGCAGAAACATTACTGTGTCCAACAGTTATTACATATATCAAACTGAAATAGCTGTTGCAAAAACACCAATTTTAAGAAAACATTAAGCTTAAGATTAATAGGGGTGCCCAAACTTTTTCATATAACTGTATATAATAAATATATACACATACACACACATACATACATACAGTGGGGAAATAATACACTGCCGATTTTGAAAGTTTTCCCACCTACAAAGAATGGAGAGGTCTGTAATTTTTATCATAGCTACATGCAGCTACAATAAAAAACACAAAATCACATTGTATGATAATAATAATTTCATACATTTTATTGCATGAAATAAATATGTGGTCACCTACCAGCCAGCAAGAATTCTGGCTCTCACAGACCTGTTAGTTTTCCTTTAAGAAACCCTCCTACTCTATACTCATTACCTGTATTAATTGCACATGTTTGAACTCGTTACCTGTGTAAAAGACACCTGTCCACACACTCAATCAATCACACTCCAACCTTTCCCATATGGCCAAAACCAAAGAGCTAAGGACACCAGGGGCAAAATTGTAGACCTGCACAAGGCTGGGATAGGCTACAGAACAATAGGCAAGCAGCTTGTTGAGAAGGCCACAACTATTGGTGCAATTATTATAAAATGGAAGAAACACAAGATGACTGTCAGGCTTCCTCGGTCTGGGGCTCCATGCAAGATTTCAACTCGTGGGGTAAGTATGATTCTGAGAAAGGTCAGAATTAAGCCCAGAACTACATGGGAGGACTGTTACCGTTAGTAACACACTACACCGTCACGGATTAAAATCCTGCAGGGCACGAAAGGTCCCCCTGTTCACACCAGCACATGTTCAGGCCCATTTGAAGTTCTCAAATTACCATCTGAATGATCCAGAGGAGGCATGGGAGAAGGTCATGTGGTCAGATGAGACAGAAATAAAACTTTTTGGTATCAACTCCATTCGCCGTGTTTGGAGGAAGAAGAAAGATGAGTACAACTCCAAGAACATCGTCCCAGCCGTGAAGCATGTTGGGAGGTGCTTTTCTGCAAAGGGGACAGGACGACTGCACAGTATTGAAGGGAAGATGGATGGGGTCATGTATTGTGAGATTTTGGACAACAACCTCCTTACTCTCAGTAAGAGCATTGAAGATGGGTCGTGGCTGGGTCTTCCAGCATGACAATGACATAAAACACACAGCCAGGGCAACTAAGGAGTGGCTCCGTAAGAAGCATTTCAAGGTCCTGGAGTGGCCTAGCCAGTCTCCAGACCTGAACCCCATTGAAAATCTTTGAAGGGAGCTGAAACTCAATATTGCCTATCGACTGCCCTGAAACCTGAAAGATCTGGAGAAGATCTGTATGGTGAGTGGGCCAAAATCCCTGCTACAGTGTGTGCAAACTTGGTCAAAAACTGCAGGAAACATCTGACCTGACCTCTGTAATTGCAAACAAATTCTTATTTCATGCAATAAAATGCAAATTGATTATGTAAAAATCATACAATGTGATTATCTGGATTTGTTATTTAGATTTTGTCTCACAGTTGAAGTATTCCTATGATAAAAAATACAGACCTCTCCATTCTTTGTAGGTGGGAAGACTTGCATATATACAGTATATATTGTAGGATTTGGTACTCACTCAGCTTCTTGAGGTAGGCATAGGATACAGTTTGTTTAAAAAATGTCCATGGCAGGTTTATTGTGACTTCATAAACCGCACTTGAAAAGTAAACAAAACACAGCCTTGTCCTGCATAGAGTAACAAAAACATCAACAAACAGTCCATGCAGTACTGTGGGTTCACCCGCTCACAGGCAGTGTCCTTCAATAAAAGCACGCTGGAGGTCTCCACACCTCCAGCCACAGATACTGATTGAGACACTCGGTCTCCATTTTATACACACGCCCTGGGGTGGGGATATGTGAGCAGCCAATCCCTCTCGTCTCTTATGACTGCTCTTAAAAACCGGCCATGATACGCTTAATTAACCCTCTCAGCACTACGTGTGCTGGTGCATGCTTTCCCGGTTTCACATCACTGAAGCTACCAACTTCAGCGATACATATCTCCCCTCAAGGACATGTCCGGTGGCCATCTTACATACCCCCTCTGCCCAAAGCTGGGGGGCTTGGCACCTTCTGCTAACCAACAGTGGACCCTCAACTATGCGTCAGATTTGTCATGCAGTTTCCCAGGCCTATGTTCTACATGGAAGCTGAACTCCAGAAGAGCTAGGAACCACCTGGTCACTCGATCATTGTTCCCCTTCTTCTCGCTCATCCACCTTAGTGGGGCATGGTCTGACACCAGCCTAAATTTCCTGCCTAAGAGGAGGTATCTTAGGTTGTCCAGCGCCCACTTGATAGCCAAACATTCCTTTTCCACTATGGAGTAATTTGTCCCACAAGACGTCAGCTTCCAGCTTAAATACATTATGGGGTTCTCTTTGCCATTCATCTCTTGTGATAGGACAGCACCCAGCCTGACATCTGATGCGTCTGTCTGGACCACAAACTCCTTCGAGAAATCCGGTGCCACCAACACCGGCTGTTTACACAGGGCTTGCTTGAGTTCCTGAAAGGCTGTCTCAGTTTCTGGAGACCACTTAGCCATAGCCGATTTTGTCCCCTTAAGGAGGTCTGTCAAAGGGGCGGCTGTCATGGCGAAGATTCGGATGAACCGGCAATAGTAGCCCAGGAACTCTATGACCTGCTTTTTTGATAGAGGTTGTGGCCAACCCCCGATCACGTCAATTTTATCTATTTGGGGCTTTATCACATCTCCACCTACGACATAGCCCAAATATCTGGCCTCCTCCATGCCCATGGCACATTTCTTCGGGTTGATGGAAAACCCCACCTTCCATAGAGCATTGAATATCGCCTGGACTTTGCTCAGATGGCTACCCCAATCCTGGCTGCAGATCACGATATTATCCAGGTAGGCTGCTGCATACTTCTTGTGGGGAGCCAGGATCCGGTCCATGGCTCTCTGGAAGGTAGCTGGTGCTCCTTGCAACCCAAACGGCATCCTGGTGTAATGGAAACACCCATCTTGCGTTGAAAAGGCCGTCTTCTCCTTGGCCTCTTGGGACATAGGAATCTGCCAATACCCTTTTGTGAATGCCGCTAATGGAGAAACAAATGGGTTAATTCTGCGCTGTCATGTAGGAAGGATGAGGGATGCCAATCAGAATGTAAGTGGTTTATTTAGTCAACGCATTTCGAAGTATACATACTTCTTCCTCAGGACAACCTCATCATACGTCTTGATAGACGCCTTCGGGATAGACGGGTGAGACCACCTTCTCCGGGGCCTTCTTGTCAGGGTTGTGTACCTCTGCCAGGAGAGCGGTCTGGGGGTGAACCAGTACTGGGGGAGGTGGAGGAACCCATGCAGTTGGAGGGTGTCTCTGCATTATACATCTCCACGGAGATTCGCAAGAAAAAAGGCATATTTTTTTTGTCGTAAAAAGGGACATTTTGTTGGGACCTGTCCTTCAATTCCTAAACAAAAGGAGACCAGATTAACGCACGCCTCCCAAAGAAGCTAGGCGAAACGTGCACGTCGGGGCAGGAAGCAGGAGCCTCTATGGTGGTGCATGCTACATAATACAGGTGGATATTTATTACTAATTGGGTTCCTTCCCTTTACTTTACCTCCACACAATACCCCAATAACCTAGTGAGTACTAGCTGATGTGGACGGTTGTGGTTATATGCTGCCTTTGTGATTCATGCTAAGGTCAATATTTGTCATAGCAACTTTTGGATATCCACATTACATGCTGTCAGCCTTATACTCTATTAGAGCTACTAGACTTGGAATTGTCACATTCACTCTATTTAGTTATGATGATGAAATGTTAGGTTGGATTATTTATGTGCCTTTAATGCACTCAAGCACCTTATTCATCTCTAATACTATATTGTATGCTGTCAGTTGCGTTTAACTGTGATATATAAGATGATATCTCAGCATTGGATTCTTTTGGCTGATAATTGAAAGATATTCTCATGACCCTATGTAATAATTTTGCTATATTCACCATCACGCCTTGTGTATATGACGCGCCCCTGGGCCTGTGTCGCGCTGCGTTGCGCACGCGGGAGCTTACCCGGAGCCGGATCTGTTGAGGGTTGTAGTCTCGTGGCGGTGACCCGGTCCGTGCCCAGGGTGTCAAACTAAGTGGCAGTCTATGGCAGTAGATGTTAACTTGGATGTCGACTACGCCACCCGTTGAGTGCGGCTTTGCAGCCGCCGCTGCAGAACAGTCCGCTGAGGCCGGTGGTATGGGTGCAGCGATGATGTTATAACCCCCAACGGGAGGGGTATGGCCTCAGGGCAGCAGGTGAAGATGATGGGGGTTGTGACGGTGCAGTAAGAAGAGTCAGAGTCAGGAGATGCAGTTTCAGGGTTTTTACTCACGGGTGTTCTCTCAGTCACTCTGGCCTTGAGTGACCACCCGAGCCGTGCTGCGTCCACCAGGTCCTGGACTCGGCTAACCCCCAGGCAGTTCCGGAGCGTGGTCCTGAGCTCCCTTCTCTCTCTCTGTCTCTGGCCGTTCCCACCAGGGATCCACCTTTGGCCGGCTCCCTCGGGTCTCTTGGTGGTCAAACCTCCTCTGGGTTCCCTGACCCTATACTTGGTGTGCCTTTCTGGTGGATTTGGTGAGGGTCTTGACCACGACCTCCGGTTCCTGGCTGAGGATAAGTGGCCTCCACCAGTTCGGGTTCCGGTACCCGTGTCCGCCAACCCTTCACCCTTTTTGGTCTGATTCTGGGTTCTTAGGGTTCCCTCTGGTCTTCCACTCTGGGCCTTTCTTTCTCCTCTCTCCTCTGCAGGCTTGGCTCTGGAGCTGGGCCCAGCCGGAGCCACAGCTCCCTGTCAGCCCTCCTGGCTGAACTCTTCCTAAAGACTCCCTCAGCTCTCTCTGTCCTAAGATGGTGCCCACCATATATACTCCCTCTATGTGTGAGCCCAGGTGACCAGCACCCAATGAGCTCCTAGCTTTACCCAGAGTACTCCCCCTATCTGCCCCTACACTACTGGGATGTTCCACCCCCCTCCCACTCCAGCCAGGGACAGACGCTGTCGTACCTGCACATTTACTTGGTGGGAGTACCGTAGTTCTGTCCCCCGGAAATGGGATGTATGTAGTGCATGCAGCCTACTGAGCTCAGTCCCACACTCCATCCTTACCCGGGAGTGGAATACCACACCTCTGGGTCGAGGTGCAATACCCCTGTAGCAGCCGAGTCCTCAGGGTGCTATATATACAAAAAAGGCTTCGTTTTGTCTTCCCTTATTCTGGTATCATTTTCCTTTTAATTGTTTTTATTATGTTTAAAATAAAAGATTAATTTTAGTATACCTTTTTTAATTACTTCTCTTTTTTACTTGGTGACTACTGTTCACCGTGTAAAGTTTTGTGCATAGATTAACTCTTGGTAGTCTGGAGTTGGATAAACAAGGGGTGCATTTGTGGCCAAACCGCTATGTCCTGACAGCAGAGGTGGTGCTAGAGAGCAAAACTGAGAACATGGTCACCGGAGTCAGAATGGTAAATGCTGAGTTTTTGAAAACTCATGGTCTTGCTTGATATACTTTAGATAAACCTATTTCCATTTTCGCCATCGACTCGGTGCCACTTGCACAGAAAGCATTTACTCAGATTGTACGTAATGTAAAACTGAGGGTGGGGTCAGTTCATTGTGAAATAATCCCTTGCTATGTTCTGGACAATCTTCCCACACCAATTGTCAAGCCATGAAGGATTTCATTGCGGAAAGTATGAAGATCGGACTTATCAGACCCTCATCTTCGCCCGTGGTGGCAGGGTTATTCTTTGTGAAGAAAAAAGATGGCGATCTACGTCCCTGTTTAGGTTTCTGGGAATTAAATCAAATTACCACCCATGATCCATACCCTCTTCCTCTGATTCCTGATTTGTTCAGCCAGGTTGTGTGAGCTAAGGTATTCTCCAAGTTGGATTTAAGGGGAGCCTACAACCTGGTTAGAATCAGAGAAGGGGGGACAAATGGAAAACAGCGTTCAATACCCCGGAAGGACATTTCGAGAGTCTGGTTATGCCTTTTGGTTTGACCAATGCACCTGCGGTATTCCAGCATTTCATAAATTACATTTTTCATCATTTGATGGGGAGGTTTGTGGTGGTCTATCTGGACGATATTTTGGTTTACTCAACTGATTTTGAGACTCATCGGGGGGCATGTTAAGCAGGTGCTCCAGATATTAAGGGATAACAAACTTTAAGCCAAACAAAAAAAATTTGTTTTCGCTGCTCAGAAGGTGCAGTTTTTGGGGTACTTGTTGTCATCTTCGGGCTTTTGGATAGATCCGGAGAAGATCCGTGCAGTCCTTGACTGGGGACGTCCCGAGAACCTGAAGGCTCTATAACGTTTTTTGGGCTTTATTAATTTTTACTGGAAATTCATCCAAAATTACTCTGTTATAGTGAAACCCCTTACTGATATGACTAAGAAGGGGTCTGATTTTTCCAAATGGTTGGATGCTTCCCTCCAGGCTTTTTCTTCCTTAAAGAATCATTTTGCCACTGCACCTATACTCAGTCAACCCGATGTTTCTCAACCCTTTATTGTGGAGGTTGATGCATCGGATGTCGGGGTTGGGGCTGTGTTGTCTCAGGGTTTGTCTCTTGGTAAATGGCGTCCATTCGCCTTCTTTTCTAAAAAATTGTCTTCGGCTGAGAGAAATTATGACGTGGGTAATAGGGAACTGACCATAAGAACCTGTCATATCTCCAGTGAGCTAAACGTCTCAACCCTAGGCCAGCCAGATGGTCCCTGTTTTTTACTAGGTTCAATTTTGTTGTCACTTTTCATCCAGGGGTCAAAAATGTCAAAGCTGATGCTTTGTTCCGGAGCTTCCCTGGTGGTGGTGACAATGAGAACCCTGCCCTGATATTACAGAAAGGGGTAGTTATTTCGGCACTTTATCCTGAACTGGAGGCACAGGGGGACACCCCTGCCTATTTCCCTTCAGGAAAGTTATTTGTACCATCTATTCTGCGCCACAAAGTAATCGCAGACCTCCTCTCTCGTCGTTTTTGGTGGCCGGGGTTGCATCAGGATATAATTGAACATGTGATGACACAAAGCTAGGAGGGATAGCTAATACTAGAGAAGAGAGAGAGGATTCAAAAAGACCTAAATAAACTGGAGCAGTGGGCAGTAACTAACAGAATGGTTTTTAACAGGGAAAAATGCAAAGTACTACATCTGGGCAATAAAAATGAAAAAAGCATATACAAAATGGGAGGAATAGAGCTAAGCAACAGTACATGTGAAAAAGACTTAGGTATACTAATAGATCATAGACTGAACATGAGTCAACAGTGTGATGCAGCAGAAAAAAAGGCAAATACAATTCTGGGATGTATTAACAGAAGCATACAGTCTAGATCACGTGACGTCATTATCGGACTTTACTCCTCTTTGGTCAGACCTCATCTGGAATACTGCTTCCAGTTTTGGGCACCACATTTTAAAAAAGACATCGACAAACTGGAGCAAGTTCAGAGAAGAGCGACCAGAATGGTGACCGGTCTGCAAACCATGTCCTATGAGGAACGGTTACAGGATTTGGGAATGTTTAGCTTGCAAAAAAGAAGACTGAGAGGAGACTTAATAGCTGTCTACAAATATCTCAAGGGCTGTCACATTGTAGAAGGATCATCTTTATTCTCATTTGCACAGGGAAAGACTAGAAGCAATGGGATGAAACTGAATGGGAGGAGACACAGATTAGATATTACAAAAAAATTTTTGACAGTTAGGGTGACGAGAGGTTGTGAGTTCCCCTTCAATGGACGTCTTCAAACAGAGGCTGGACAGACATCTGTCTGAGATGATTTAGTGAATCCTGCTTTGAGCAGGGGGTTGGACCAGATGACCCAGGAGGTCCCCTCCAACTCTACCATTCTATGATTCTATGTAGCTGCTTGTAGTATTTGCGCGCGTTCTAAGGTTTTGTATACCCGTCCGTCTGGTACTCTTCTTCCGCTACCTATTCCTAGTAGGCCATGGACACACTTGTCCATGGATTTTATTACTGACCTCAGTAATAAAAGTTCAGTTCAGTAAAATGGTTCATTTTGTCGCATTGCCTGCGCTTCCAAATGCCAAGACACTTGGTCAGGTGTTCATAAATGAGATTATGAAGCTTCACAGGGTTCTCTCCGATGTGGTATCAGATCAGAGTACCCAGTTTGTTTCTAAGTTCTGGAAGGCATTCTGTTCTCGACTGGGGGTGCAGCTGTCCTTTTCATCTGCCTTCCACCCTCAGTCGAATGGACAGACCGAGCGTGTCAATCAGAATTTGGAGACCTACCTCAGGTGTTTTGTTTCTGAAAATCAGGAGGATTGGGCATCCTACCTACCGCTGGCAGAATTTGCCATTAATAATCATCGTCAAGACTCCACTGGCAGGACACCATTCTTCGGTGCATACGGTTATCACCCACAGTTTGGTACCTTTAGTGGGGGAGGAACTTCAGGTGTGCCTGAGGAGGAACGGTTTGCTTCGTCGCTCTCCTTGGTATGGCAGGGTGTGCTGAGTAATTTAAAGATCATGGGAGACAGGTATAAACTTATGACTGACAGAAAATGCTTTCAAGGTCTGGACTTGAATGTGAATGACTTTGTGTGGTTGTCTACCAGGAATATAAGATTGAAAGTTCCTTCTTGAAAGCTGGGACCTAGGTTTATTGGTCCCTATAAAATAACCGCCCTCATTAACCCAACAGCATTTCGTCTTGAACTTCCTCAGGCCCTTAAAGTCCACTACGTGTTCCATAGGTCCTTACTTAAAAAATATGTGGAATCTCTTGAGTCCTCTCTTCTACCACCGCCCCCAATAATGGTTGATGGTAATCTGGAGTTCCAGATTTCGAGGAATTTAGATTCTTGTCTCCAATGTCGTTCTCTACAATACTTGGTGCACTGGAAAGGCTATGGTCCAGAGGAGAGGATGTGGGTTTCAGCATCAGAGGTGAACGCTCCCAGATTGGTTCACTCATTTCACATCTCTTTTCCTCAGAAGCCCGATCCTGAGTGTCCGGAGGCCATTCGTAGAGGTGGGGTACGGTCATGGGTGTGTCAGAGGTGACAGACAGTCACCCTGCAGTTGGTTGCAGGAGATCTCTACATTTGGCATTACAGACAGCTGTCTTTAGGACCCAGCAGTTACCTCCCTCTGGCTAATTAGCTCCCTGGTCTGGGTGTATAAATACCTGGTGTGTCTGAGAGGAAGGTACCAGTGATATTCATTATTACTTGTGAGGCTTTAGCAAGAGCAGTACTTCATCCTCTCTGGAGCATGAGGCCGTGTGCGCATTTGTTTGGAGTTGTCTAAAGCTAAGCAATTCCCCCCTGTTTGTCTACCCATGTTGTCTATAGAGTTTAGTGGAGATCGACTAGTGCTCATCTGCTTCCTTCCCTAGCCTTAGCCATATGCCAGGGAAAGTCAGGGCGATGCACGCATGTGGCGATTGGTGAAGAGCCAATATAGGGACGGTAGTTAAGACAGGGTGACACTAGACCAGACTAGGAGGTCTCCACTACCCCCTTTCCATAGTGTCTGGGCTCCCTTTCCCTCTTACCTCTGTATTGCACTAAATCTTTCCCACACCTTGTGTGACAACAACAGCTCGAAAGGGGAGAATCCAGTAGAGGCGTTGGGACTTCTCTGATGGAGAATAGAAGGTATGGCAGTAGATAGTCTCAGTCCCGGCTGTCTTTCTCTAAAACCTTCTTCAACATGGCCTTCAAGGTTTTATTAAACCTCTCCACCAAGCCATCTGTCTGTGGGTGGTAGACTGAGGTCCTGAGTTGTGTGATTTGCAGGATCTTGCACAACTCCCTCATTACCCTTGACATAAACAGAGTCCCTTGGTCCGTTAGAATCTCTTTAGGTAACTCCGTCCTGGAAAAGATATGGACCAACTCCCGGGCTATATATTTGGAGGAGGAGTTTCATAGTGGTACAGCCTCCGGATACTGTGAAGCATAGTCCAGTATCACCAGGATGTACTGATGACCTCTGGCGGACTTGACTAGGGGTCCCACTAGATCCATGGCGATGCGATCGAACGGGACATCAAAGATAGGCAGAGGCGCTAAAGGGCTACAGAAGTGAGCCACCGGGGAGGTCACCTGACAGGTGGGACAGGACCTACAATAATTCAATATCTCTCAGTGACACCTGGGCCAGTAGAACCTCTGGAGGATCATTTCTTGTTTTTTTTCTTCACCCAGATGACCACCTAAGACATGTACATGTGCCATATCTAACACCCTGCGTCTGTACAGCCCTGGCACTATTAATTGCTCGATTACCTCCCCTCTGAGCTTGGTGACCCGATATAGTAACTCCCCATTTACAGCAAAGTACGGATATCGGGTGTCAGCCCCTGGCTCTTGAGCAACACCATTCAGGACAGTGACATTATCAAACTCCCCTTTTAGAGTCAAGTTTCTGAGCTGGGCAGTTCCAAAGTTTCCCCTGGACACCTCCAGCTCAGGGATGTTGGCCTCCGGGGATGCTGCCTCACCCTCATCCCCAACAAGAACATAATAAGGAAACCAGGCGGCGGCGGGCTGTGATGAGGTTTCTTCAGGAGCGACCTGGTTGTTGTCTGGACAACCTGGCTTCCTCCCTTTCTCCCACAAGTCCCAAAACAAGGCAAAGTCCTGCCCTATTATAACAGGGTGCAACAGGTCCTTGACTAGTCCTTAGCATCCCTATGGATACAATGGATGCCAACCTTTTTCCCTGGAACCAGCTGATCAACCAGCTGATGAGGAATTGTGGCCCTCACTAGGGTTACCAAATTCCCCTGAGTTTAACAGAGCAGTCACTTGCACTCCATTCACTGACATGAGGCACGTCTGCGGTCCTTCGCCTGGTTGAGGAACAACACTGCAGGCAGGATATGCAAAGTACGAACAGCGCTGTCCTGCACTGCAGTTCATTGGTTTGTTGGTCATGGAGCAACAGGCGGCTATGTGACCTGGGGAATGACATCTCCAACATATGTTATTGGGTGGGACCTTTGGCAGCAACTCAGACCCCTCCTGGGCTCTAGGACATCCCCCAGATGTGGCTCTAGTTCCTCTCTTTTGAGTGTCCGCCCCCTTCTGGGAACCCCAGTATGGAGATGCTATGACCCCTGGCTTCTCCCAAGGAACTCTCTACCGTCCTTTCCACCAACTCTACCAGGTCATCTGCATTACGAGGATCCCCCTGGGCAACCCAGGATTGCACCGACCTCGGAAGGGAGTGTATTAACCTGTCTATGACGACCCTCTCCACCATCTGTGCAGGGAACGAAGATTCAAGTTGCAACCACTTTTGGACCAGGTGTAGGAGGTCGAACATTTGGAACCGGGGAGGTTTGCCACTGCAATAGGCCCAGTGGTGCACCTGTTGCACCCTGACAGTCAAAGTCACTCTCAAGCCCACCAAGATCTCCGTTTTTAATTTGGCATACTCTTTAGCGTACTGCAAGGCCAAGTCATAATAGGCTTTCTGTGGTTCGCCAAAACCTCCGCCCACTGCTCCAGAGGCAATTTCTCCCACTCTGCCACCCTCTCAAAGACTGTCAGGAACGGCTCAACATCATCACCTGGGGTCATCCTTTGTAATGCTCTTCTTACTGTCTTCCTCACGTGAGAGCCATCACCTGGAGATGGGGGTGGAGGGGTTGCCCTGCCACGGATCACCTCGGCTAGGAGATCCATCTGTTGATTGTGCTGTTGTTGTTGCATCTGCTGCTGCTGTTGCCACTGCTGCTGCTGCGCCTGCTGCTGTTGCCACTGCTGCTGCTGCTGTTGATGCTGCTGGAGATTAGCCTGCACGAGTTGCGTTATCAGTTCCTCCATGTTGCCGGACGTCCCTGGCTGGCTGGCGGCCTTCACCAGGACATAAACGGTTTCCTGTAGCAGTCACACTGATTCATGCCCGCATTCTCCACTAATTGTAGGATTTGGTACTCACTCAGCTTCTTGAGGAAGGCACAGGATACAGTTTGTTTAAAAAATGTCCACGGCAGGTGTAGCGTTGGCATCTCGGCCTCCTGCCCGGCAGAGACGCCGATCCCCAAACCGCCGCGGCCCCCGGCTGGTGTCTTCCGCTCTGCCGGCTGTCTCCCCCAACATGGAGGTGCCTGTGCAACGTTGTCCGTTTGGTTCCTAACATTCCTGTAAGTTCTCAGGTCCCAGTGCCGCCCACCAGCCTGTCTATCAGCCATGCTCGCCAGCCTGTATAACAGCTGTGCCCGCCAGCCTAAGAGCTGTGCCCGCCAGCCTGTCCATCAGCCATGCCCGCCAGCCTGTCTATCAAGCTGTACCCGCCAGCCTGCCTGCCAGCCGAGCCTGCTTACCAACCGTGCCCATCTACCAGCCTATCCGCTGTGCCAGTCAGCGTCCCAGTCCCGTGGGAGTCACCTGCTAGTACCTCCTTGGTTCACGGAGTCGACTAAGTTACGCCCCTCTGGTCCATTTCCGTACCCTCTCATCCAAACTCGCCTGGAATATAATTCCCCTCACTGCCTCGCATATCCCCCCCTCTGTTCAAACTTGTGGGGTTGAACACTTGTCACCAAATAGGGTGCCCATGACAGGGCATCCACACTTCCCTGCGACTTCCCCACTTGATGTTCCATCGAGAAATTAAAATTTTGCAGTGGCAGGAGCCATCTGGTGACTCGTGCATTCCTCTCCTTGGCATTTCTCATCCATACCAAGGGTAAATGGTCCGTCACCAAGCGAAACTGTCACCCGAGCAAATAATAAGGTAGACTTTCATCAAGAATATTTCATATTTCCAATACTGTAAAATAATTTTTATGAATAGGGCTTCATAAAACACCTGGAGTGAAGAAGATAAAAAACACAACTAAATCCACAACATTGCATCCACTATCACATGTATGCTCAATGAGGAGTGTTTAGTATGAAAACCTGATTCCCACTGTTTCCATATAAATAAAGCAATCTAATCTGCAGCCTGTTAATTAAACTATACTTTTTTCATTTAATTCAATGAATGCATGTACATATAATTAGTGCTGACAACTCATGCTGGGAATAATACTAGTAATCACGTTGGTGTTAATGCATGTTACATAGAAGACTGACTCGCACACATGTGAGTTGCTATTGTGGAAAAAAATAATTGCCACATAAATCAAATAATCTGCTAAATGTGTTACTCATTATTTATCATATTCTTAGTATTTTCAGGTGTTTTGTCCTGATAGGGAACATAATGTAATAAGGATTACAAAGTCACAATGACAATTGATCCTTCCCCTACACGCAAGTTCTAAACAATACAGTAAAATATCTACAAATATCTTTCTCGGGAAAAAAAAATCGAAATACGAATCATGGCAGTCTCTATACAATTCTTAAAATATATCACAAAAGGTTTAATATTTGGCTCTCAGATTGCTAATTATTTTTCTTTGATACAATAATAAAACAGGTCTGCAAGGGTAAAGTTGTTTAAAAAGTAAGAGGTGGTTTTTATAAACTTTCGATCGCTAAACTCAGTAAAAGTATTGAAAAAATTCCATCACGTACAGTTTTTTCACAAACACTGACTCCATAGGTTTTTTCTTGCACCATACTGTGACCCCTTTGCGTGACATTTGGTGGATGATTTTGGTGTCATTAGATTGGTTAGAAATGGTTTTTCATGGTACAGAAGCAAAGAAAAGGAATTCCTTCCATACCTTTCTCAAGAGGGTGCTCTAGTGTATTGCAGTCATATTCCTGGGCTGATGGAAAATTTTAACATTGAGTACAATGTGAGGGAGTGGAGACTCTATTGATTCATACAAAAAAAGTCTGAAAGCTATGTTACAATACAATGGCAGGAAGTATGCTTCAGTGCCTTGAAGGAAAGCTATGAGAATATACTCTCAAGAAACTTAACTGGGAGGATCAAGGATGATCAATATGTGGTGATCTGAAAGTTCTTTCTTTGCTCCTTCGGCAGCAAGAAGGAAACATGAAATACCCATGCTTTTTTTGTGAATGGGACTGCTGAGATAAGGCTCATCACTAGTAGTAGTTGGCCAACGAGAACATTTTTGCAACTTGGACTCAAGCATATAGTTGTGGAAAGTTTAGTTGATCCCACTAGTTCTCCTGCCGCCACTCCACATTAAGCTTGGAATGATGAAACAGTTCGTGAAAACTACCGAATGAACGAGAAACTTTTAAGTACCTGTATACCAAGTTTCTGGGACTGTCCGAAGCAAAACTAAAGGAAGTCATTTTTGTGGGTCAGATATTTGGAAACTCATGAAGGAGGATGTGTTTGAAACAAAAATGAAAGCTGTTGAGAAAAGAGCTTCTTTTAAAGAAATTGTGAGAAAATTTCTAGGTAATAACAATGATCCAAAATTTAAGTCCATCGTGGAGAACATGCTGAAATGTTTCAAAGCCTTGGGTTGTCTGATGAATTTGAAGTTTCTGTACATTTTTTACATTCCCATTTGGACTACTTCCCTGAAAACCATGGTGGTATTAGCGAAGAGCAAGGTGAAAGATTTCATCAGGGTATCATGGAGATGGAACGACGATACCAAGGTATATAGAACGTGAACATGATGGGGGCTATTGCTGGATGCTTCACAGAGAAAATCCGCAGGCCTTCTATAAGAGAAAAGGTATCAAGAGACGCTTTGAAGAGAAAAGGAAAAGGCGCAATAATTAATTTTCATTAAAGTTACAGAATGAATGTTCAATACATTTTTATATGTAACATTGTGTACATTTTTGGCTACAATAAAGATTTTTCTTGGGGCTCACAATCTAAATTCCCTATCAGTATGTCTTTGGAGTGTGGGAGGAAATTGGAGTTCCCAAAGGAAACTCACACAAACACGAGGAAAACATACAAACTCCTTGCAGATGTTGTCCATGGTTGGATTTGAACCCAGGACTACAAGCACCACAAAACTACAGTGCTAACTATTGAGCCACCATGCTGCCCCAAGTCCATCTACTTCAATCTATAGCCTAACATGTTGAACTAGAGGAATGCAAAAACCCCATGAGACAAACACTAGTAGCTCCATATTAGGGGAAAAAATCCTTACCGACTTGATATATGGCAATCAGACTAGTTCAGTGGATCAACATCCCATCACAGAATCTAGTATCCATAACCTATAATATTATATCTTTCAAGAAAGGTATCCAGGCCTTTCTTGAATTTTAGTAGTAAATCAACCATTACAATATCATGTGGCAGAGAGTTCCATTGTCTCACTGCTCTTACAGTAAATAATCCGCGTCTGTAATTATGATTAAACCTTCTTTCCTCTAGGAAAATGAACATGGAGAGTAGTAGGAGCAGCAGCACTAGTGGTCCTTTGACCCACCAAGTGCACCATGTCTTTGTCAGTCTGCTGTTGCAGCTGTTGCTCAGTATCGGTGTACAGTGTGGATAGCAGGGAAAAGATCGGAAGCTGAAGTCTGCTCTGTGTTCTTTGCAGCAGCTTCAGGATAATTACTATTGTTTTTTTCCTTTTAGGCAACATTCACACATTCAGTATTTGGTAAGTATCTTACATCTGTATTTGTAAGCCAAAACCAGGAGGGGGTGATAACTGCAGAAGTGGTGATGTGCTTGTATTGTACTTTTCCTCTGACTGTTCCATTCCTGGTTTTGGCTTACAAATACTGAGGTAAAATACTGAATGTGTGAACATGGCCTTAAACTGACGCCACTTCCTGCCTGCCCCATTGAATCAGTAGGCCTCCATACACATTCGATATTTGTCAGCTAAACCTGCTGATTTCCACAGGACGGCCCACCTACAGTATATGGGAGCCCCCATACTTTCTTCACAGAGCATGTAAGTGCCGCAGCATGTCCAAAGTCACTACACTCAGCAAAGCAAACATGTATTGTACGACGAGGTCAGAAAGGATAGCTTTTGGCCAACAGCTATTGAATATGTATGGGCACTGTTATTTGTACTTTTCTTTTTTGGCATCTTCTCTGTCCCTTCCCTGCTAACTAAAGTGCCATCTGCCAAACTGTTTCACTTAACCCTCGTCTCCTTTTTGGTGATCCCCTTAGTCTTCGCGTCTTACTTACTTAACTCACACCCCGCCACCTTGGGTTACGGTTTTCATCCTCTTACAGACCAAGGTGCACATACAAGCTGGAGAAGAGAGGTCTAACATATTTGGACTCACCCATATTCCCATAATTTTTTCAATTATTATTGTTTTTTGTACTGGATGATGCTATTTGGAATGGAATACAACAGCAGACAATGTTATTCTATATAGTGAAAAAAAAGGTTCACCGACATATGTCAGTTTAGCAGAGGTCAGTAGGACCTTGTACGGAAAATAGAGGCTTCTGGATATGTGTAACGCATGTGTTAGAGCACTCCCTGCATGTCCTGGCTGTGTGCGCTGGGGTATATCACATAGGAAGTCTAAGGATATGCAGGGAGCCAAGTGATTGCTTCTAAAACAAACTACCGTAATACAAATAAATGAAACTGATTTTCACAGAAATTTTTGCAGTAATTCTGTCACATTAAGACATATTACCCAATTCTGCTAAGTACACCAGCAACCACCATCATAATGAATATTGCTATGGAAGATCATTTTAAGATTGAGTTTTTCGGTATATTATAGTCATCCAGGAAGTTTGAAGTAGCCTGGGACCGAATATGTATAAAAGTTTACATATTGGACTAATAATCTTTTACAGTATATCTGTCAATATTATGTGCAGTCTACATTATATTCCCAATCTGGGATCCAAAGTCCATTCCAGCTTTAGTTTCTCCAGTGCCTTCCTCTACATTATTATCCTTTGAGACTTCACTGTCTCATTTCCATATTTCCTAGGGAAATTCCCAAATGGTTGCTCTATTCTCTTCATCTGATTCAAAAGAT
Source organism: Phyllobates terribilis (assembly GCF_046119375.1). Classification (NCBI taxonomy): domain Eukaryota; kingdom Metazoa; phylum Chordata; class Amphibia; order Anura; family Dendrobatidae; genus Phyllobates; species Phyllobates terribilis. The sequence goes on along the minus strand of NW_027362763.1, from coordinate 375,707,657 downwards.
TTGCTAGGACTATGCACTTGATAAAGTGTAATACACTAGGCGTAGATCTCATGAGAAGGACAAGAAGACAGAAAAGCTCTAACAAACATGAAGAGGGGACCTTAAAAAGAGGAATAAAGCTTTCCTTTCAATTATTCTCCTTTTAGGCTGAGTTCACACGATGCGTATTTCATGCGTTTCCGCGGCGTTTACGCAACTGCAAAAACGCATGAAAAACGCATGGTAGAAGGGAAGCAATGTTCCCCAATTGAAATCCGCATGTGCTGTGCCCATGATGCGGATATTTCCGCAGCGTAAACGCTGCGCTCAAAAATCCGCAGCATGTCATTTAATTTCGCGGAAACGCGGCAATTGACTTGCATTAGAACGCGCCAATACCGCAAGACTGCATCTGTACTTGCGCTAATGTGCGGATGGTACCCGAGTGTGGAGGAGAGGAGAGTCTCATCCACACCCAGGTACCATTAAAAAAGCTGTAAAAACAAGAATAAAATAAAAAATATATATATACTTACCATCTGTCGGCCCGCGCAGCGCTCGTGCTTTGTTCCCGGCACTTGCAGTAAGTTGTAGGACCTGCGGTGATGTCAGAGTCATGTGACGGGTCACGTGACGCTGACGTCGGCAGGTCTTTCAATTCAAAGTTGCCGGCAGCCGGGAGAACGGAGTGTAAGCAGGACAGCGCGGGCCATCAGAGGTAAGTATATACATTCTCTCGGGTCACACTATATAAATCCATGCTGTTTGTTTATATAGTGTGACCTAGTTGTCAAGCACATTCCAGGTGATGCTAAAATCGCCTGGAAAGCGCTTGTCAATCTGCATGCGGAAACGCATGTGAATCTGCATGTGGATCCGCATGTATTCTGCAGGAAAAACGCATGCACAATCTGCATGCGTTTTTTCTGCCAGGGAGATGCAGAAATGATGCAGAAATTTTCTGCTTCATTTCTGCATCGTGTGCACATACCCTTAATCATTTCTAAGATCAAGAATTTGCCTAAAAAGAGGTATACACATGAATGAATGAAATTCATCACAACAGATAATATACAGTTGTGCTCAATAGTTTACATACATACCCCGGCAGAATTTTCTCTTTCTTGGCCTTGTTTCAGAGAATATGAATGATAACAAAAAAACTTTTTCTCCACTCATGGCTATTGCTTAGGTGAAGCCATTTATTGTCAAACTACTGTGTTTTCTCTTTTTAAATCTTAATGACAACCAAAAACAACCAAAAACATCCAAATGACCCTGATCAAAAGTTCACATACCCCAGTTCTTAATACTGTGTATTGCCCCCTCTAACATTAGTGACAGCGTGAAGTCTTTTGTGGTAGTTGTGGATGAAGTTCTTTATTTTCTCAGATGGTAAAGCTGCCCATTCTTTTTGGCAAAAAGCCTCCAGTTCCTGTAAATTCCTGGGCTGTCTAGCATGAACTGCACGCTTGAGATCTCCCCAGAGTGGCTCAATGATATTGAGGTCAGGAGACTGAGATGACCACTCCAGAACCTTCACTTTGTTCTGCTGTAGCCAATGACAGGTCCACTTGGCCTTGTGTTTTGGATCGTTGTCATGTTGGAACATCCAAGTATGTCCCATGCGCAGCTTCCAGGCTGATGAGTGCAAATTTGCCTCCAGTATTTGCTGATAACGTGCTGCATTCATCTTTCCTTCAACTTTTACCAAGTTTCCTGTGCCTTTGTAGCTCACACATCTCCAAAACCTCAGCGGTCCACCTGCTTTACTGTAGGAATGGTGTTCCTTTCATCATAGGCCTTGTTGACCTCTCTCCAAATGTAACATTTATGGTTGTGGCCAAAAAGTTCAATTTTGGTCTCATCACTCTAAATTACCTTGTTCCAGAAGTTTTGAGGCTTGTCTCAGTGCTGTTTGGCGTATTGTAGGCGAGATACTTTGTGGCATTTGCACAGTAATGGCTTTCTTCTGGCGACTCGACCATGCAGCCCATTTTTCTTCTAGTGTCTCCTTGTTGTGCATCTTGAAACAGCCACACCGCTAGTTTTCAGAGAGTCCTGAATTTCAGCTGATGTTATTTGTCTTTGCATCCTGAACAATTTTCCTGGCAGTTGTGGCTGAAATTTTTGTTGGTCTACCTGACCGTGGTTTGGTTTTTACAGAGCCCCTGATTTTCCATTTGTTAATCACAGTTTAAACGCTGCTGACTGGCCTTTCTTATACAGTTCAACTACCTTTTCCTGTAGATCCGTTGACAATTCTTTTGCTTTCCCCATGACTCACAATCCAGAAACGTCAGTGGCTGGATGAAAGAAGCAAGAGTCTGTCTGGATCCCAGAAACTCACTCAGCTTTTATGCACACACACTGATTACAAGCAAACAGGTCACAAGTGAGGATGTTACCTTTAGTAGCCATTCAAACCCATTTGTGTCAAATTCTGTGTATGTTATCAGGCCAAAATCACCAGGGTATGTGAACTTTTGATCAGGGTCATTTGGATGTTTTTGGTTGTCATTAAGATTTAAAAAGAGAAAACACAGTAGTTTGACAATAAATGGCTTCACCCAACCAATAACCATGAGTGGAGAAAAAGTTTTTTTGTTATCATTCTCTGAAACAAGGCCAAGAAAGGAAAAATTCTGCCGGGATATGTAAACTTTTGAGCACAACTGTAGGTTAGCATACATACAGACACAACAAAAGTAGTTTATTTGAATTTTATCAAATTATTAAATTTGCATTTATTATGATGAAACATACCTATGCCTCCTTTTGGGCCACCTTGTATTCTAAGCTTCTATGCTGCCTACACTACTATTGGTATATAAAATGGCAGATGGTTGTTGTCACCAGTTTCTTCCCACCTGTTCCATGGAAAGACTGTACTGACATCTATGAAAAGGCACCAAAATCTATGGAAGTGCCTCAATTTCTCTCCATGGTACTCAAGCAGGGAAATTACAGTTTAGAGCAGGGGCAGACATATCATTGGTACCACTTGTGCAGCCACAAAGGGACCAAAGAGGACAGGGGACACATTTTCACCTGCAAAACTTATGGAATTGTGCATTATGATGAGCTATTGTATTGCAAAGGACCCATATACTGTTTTTGCACAGTGCTCCTCTTTGGTCTGTGTCCACCCATGATCCAGAATAAACACATAGCGACAGGACTACTACTAATTATGCCATCTTTTATAAATTGATAAATACAGAGACGACCTAGAATCACAAAATGTGGCCATTTCTATTTTTAACTTGTATACAAACTTAAAAGAATAATTTAGTCTTGATATAAAACCTTTAGGTCTCACAATATGGATTTGAAGGTGTGAACATTTATTCGGAATGAGGCCATTAACAGAGTTCATAGGAAGACAGATAATGATATAAGCAAGAGTGTTTGTATTATTTGGTGATGTGACGCAAAAACTGGACAGAATATATGCATTATTTTTTCAGGAATATACAATTATACGCATACATGCAATATATATTCATACACAAGGAAGCTTTAATGGTATTTAGACCTTTATAGAGAGATTAAATTTACTGCAGACCAATAATGAGCAAAACTCAGACAAATGTGCAGAACAATTAAGAACTCTTATTTTACGTTCGCTTGTACAGTTTTTTTTCTACCACAAAATACAATTTTCCATCTTTGATGTTGTGATTTTATAGAACAAAAGTATGCTTTTTATCTCTAGAGAAAAAACTAGATTACTAATTCTCAGGAGGTCATTTCAGTTCTGAAGACATTTCTAATCCCAGACTATCACCTATGAATAGCACAGAGCTCAGCATCTTCATTATAATACAGTTTTTTTGTTGTAAATATGTGGCTTATAGGTTAAGATTGAAGCTTCCCTGATTAATACTGCCATCTAGTGCATGCTATAAAGAAATGCACAATATTTTAAAAATATATATTTCTATTGCATTTGACGCGTGACAATTTCAATTAACTTGGTTTTGTGCTGGCCCAGACATACAGTTATCAGTACAGCCAGCCTGATACGTTCATACATTGGACTAGAGTAAAAAGAGTATTTCTGCAGCAAAAATTGTCATATAGACCCCTTGATATTTGTCACATATTTGCTCTCACGTATACAACAGATCTGCATGAGGATTAACACCACTGTGTTCAGCACATTAACCTACCATAGAAAAAAGTATTCATCTGATTTACAGAAAAAATATGTGCAAAAACTTTCCATCACTTTATAATGAAAGTGTCCAGTTAAGTAAGCACTTGTAAAATTGTAAAATGTTAGGTTAGCAATTAACACTATTATTAAAGAATAAATATACTTTCTGTTATTTAAAAGAGTTCTCAAATAATAGACATAGTGTGGAGATTGGAGAAAGAGTGCATCAGTCCAAAAAGTATACCTTTTTTTAAAAAAATGTGTACTGTATTGTGGAGCTTTTAATAAGTAGTTCTCCAGTAGTGGACAACCCCTTTAATTAACAGGCATTGCAAAGTTATGATTTCTTTTTATTTTACTTCATTGGCTTATTTTCCTGCTTTCTCTCCCAAACACTATGTTACAGTTCTTAAGTCCTTGCTCTTTTAGGAGCACCTTTCACCTGCTGCTCAGCACTGCAGAAAAAAAAGGTTGAATCATCCTTCTTCATCCAATCCAAATAAAGAAATTTAAAAATATAAGCATATTCAGTATTGCCAATCCTATAAACATGATGCATCATAAAATAAACACCATAAAAAAAAAATTCAATCACTGAACTACCATTTTTCAGTTGCTGTGCCCTCCCCAAAAAAGCTTGGCATACAAAAATAACCAAGCTCTCATACATTATTCCCTGACAAATACCTTTCACCATGTATCTATTAAAGAAATAGTAATAAAATAATGCGAGGCATACTGGTCAAATACAGTAGAAGCCATAAGTGTAGCTTTTTGGCTTCTATCAGGTGATTGGGGACCTATGACTATGTTTTTTTCCCGTACCAGCCGGGAGCTTTCTCGCTGCATAAGCCAAATATGTTCATGTAAACCCTTTTGCACTCCGCACATTTCTAAATCAATAAATAAGGGTTTCTTTTCTACACACACATGTTTTAAAAGTCAAGTAAAAAATCAGGATTGTAGATTCTATAGATTAAACGGACAAGATCCTAAAAGCATCAGTTACAGGTTTCATGTGTTCCGCATTTTGCTGCTATATGCATGTGAATGTGAGTACATAAATTTTGGCCCATTGGCAAATAATAACTGTTCATATAAGTGTAAATATTATCTCAGCTCCGTTCAAGGATCGTTAGGCAATACTCATTATGAGAGACTAATATTCTAATGTGATTCGACAGTAATGTATTCACAATTACCTGCACAATTGTTTTCATCCTAATGAACTGTATCCATTTAATATTGCTAATTGTAATGAGCAAAGATTCATTGAATTCTCCTGAAACTTAAATGTATATAATAAAATGACTGCGCATAAAATGTTCTGGAACTCCAGATAAAGGACTCATCAATAAGGAACTTTATTCAGTTACATAGGCCAGGCATACATTATAACTAGATAGGAACCTGTCGGAGGCTGTCTGTTTGAAGTGGAGGTTAGTCAACCTGAGAAATACAGATAATTTATAAAGGGGTGGCCTTAAGCTCATAAATGGGTAAAATTGCAAAGTACTTGTAAAAAGAACCAACTTTGCAATTTACATCCTATTAAAAAAAATCTTCATTCCTGAGAACAAAGGGATTTTTAATATTATATACAGTAGTTTACTACTTGTTGTTTAGTTTGCCGGAAATGGAGCAAAAAAGTGTGCAGCACAAGTGGGTCTATGTTGTAGAGCAGGAGTGGCGAGCGCCCAGCCCATGAACAACATCATTTGCTCTGGCCCTATGACAGATGTTGGGGGCCGCAGTGCCTGGGACACCAGCCACTTAATTCTTCTTTAGCGTGCACACGCAGCATTCAATACTACACACCACAGAGCACACATCGCTGGATTACGTTTAGCGTCAGGACGTTTATTGTGGGTGGAGTAAGCACGCTGTCCGCTCCCGTCCATCTCCTTGTTTCATCTTGCATCACAGTCTCCTGTAGGATGTATGTAGCAGACACAGCATGTTCTATGTGATATACTGTATGCAGTGTACACCTTCATCAGCCCCTTTGAAGAAGCGATGGCGAAACACACATCGGGCATGGATGTGTGGGGTTTATTGGTCAGTAATATACCTGTTTTTACCATTATCACAATTTATTGCACTAAAACTAAGATACAATGTACTCCTTTTTGTGATTTATTAGTTTGCTCATTTTCTAACAGCATTCCTCACGGATATGGCTCCTTCTATGCATTTATTTAGCACTTTTGATCCCTAGAAGTGGGGTATAGACCTTACTATTTGTGGGTTTATTGGAATCATGCATTTGATATAGGCATAAAACCGGGATCATAGTTCAGACTATTATGAGATACTTATCTATTAACAGTTTTGTCTCAAGATTATACTTTATGGACTTATGTACTCGGCCTATACTCCTGTTTAAAATTGTTCTACTTTATCCGTAGTGATTTACATTGTTTGCATTCATAAGGTAATAGCTTCTTTCCAAAATTACTGTTATAATTTTTGCACCATGACAATTTCTCAACAATCTCGGTGGCAATTTTGATGATCTTATAAGATGGTGGCCATTTTAATTTGATCTTATACTCAATAAAGGATAATTGCTACTCATATTTGTTGATTGTTGGCACATTCTCTCTCTATATATTTGCTGTGCCAACATTTTAGGCAGGTGTGACAAATTTGCTTTCAAAATTGCATTAGATTATCAATTCTTCTAGGTACACTTGCTCACAGCTTTTGAAAGAACTTAGCTTGGAAGTTGTTTCACACATCTTGGAGAACCAATCACAGATCTTCTGTGGATGTCGATATGTGCAAATCCTTCTGTCTTTTTATGTAATCCAACACAGACTCTAGGTGGAGATCAGGGCTCTGTAAGGGTCATATAATTTAGTCCCGTTCCATACACACAGTATGATGCCATCAGTGCCTGTCTCACACAAGTATCATGCTACCATACAAACATCCCACTTGCCCGTTTGTACTGTTTTCCTATTGCACTTGTCTCTGTGGCCAGTCATGTGCGAATTTCACGTGATCTGGAGGTCGCCGCAGTACCTACTACCAAATGATTGGTGATAGTGCCAGGTGTCGGAGCCCCCACCAATCTGATGTTCACGACCTATCCCAAGTATAAGCCATTAATATCAAAGTCCTACACATCTTTTTAAAAATATTTTTTGAGCAATATAGCACTGACATTTTCTATGAACATTTCCCTAAACGACAACAACAAAAATAAAATTGACATACAAGGAGAATTTAAAAGACCCTCTAAATTATGATGAGAAGGGCCATTCCTCTGGATTCAATCTGGTGGTCCTGTGCTCTTCTGTAGGCGTCTTTGTCCACCAAGTCACAGCAGGTTCTGTTGCTATCCAGGTGCTGATTACCCTTTGCCTTTGTCCATTCTTGTAAAACAGCAGGTGTTCATTTTTTATCTACCCTGTCCTATCACACTGTTGGTGCTACTAATTAAACCTACCCCCTGCTAGTGATAGTCTTTAGTGGATTCTGCTTGAAGTTCTAGTCCTACTTCTGAGTATCTAGGCCAGTCAGATAAGTGTACTGCTGGGGTTTGTTTCTTATGTGGCACTCTTCCTCAATTCCTTAGGAGGTATGTAATACACTCAATGGCCTTTTAGGGAGCCAGGTCCTTGTTGTAGTCTAGTTTTTCCCCTTCAGGGTTTATCCAGGTCGCACTGAAGCCGCTAGGGTCTGCGTTACTGGATACTACAGTCTGTACAAGAACCGGGTGGGGTTTGTGCAGTTTTTTCATAGTTAGATTATCACTGTGTTTACTACCACATGTGCGTAAGAAGAAGTAGGTGTTGGTGTAACCTACAGGAGATTATGAGCCAATAATGAGCAGTGTGTTGGGGTGTTTGCCCGGATCTTGGAAAGGAGTGCTGACATCTTTTTATAGTACTCGTGTATAGTCTGTTCAACGCTGGAGTTGGAGTAGTGAAGTGATAGGTGCTAGTTGCAGAAAGACACAGTGGTCAAGCATGAAAACTGGGACTAGCAGCAGTTGGTGTAGAAGTGTGCTGCCTATTCAAGGTACCTGTCAGAGCCAACTTTGAAACTTGTCATTAGCACTGGATAGAATACTCCAATTTGTTCAATAAGAAGGCCTTTGGATTCGGCATTTGGAGTCCTGGTACAGTCCAGGTTTTACCTTTGCTACCCATTTTTATTGTCATAAAGCAACTGGAAGTAAACCTGCATCATATAAATAATATATTACCTGTGGGTAGTGACGCGCCCCCTGGGCCTGTGCTGCTTCTGCTGCGCAGGGGGATACCCGGAGCCGGATCCGTTGGGGGTGGTAGTCCTCGTGGCGGTGACCCGGTCCGTGCCCAGGGTGTCAAACTAAGTGGCGATGTTTTTAGTGGCAGATGTGATATTGTTCGACTACGCCACCCGTTGAATGCGGTTACGAAACCGCCGCTGCAGGGCAGACCGCTGAGGCCGGTGGTACAGTTGTGCAGCGTGGGTAGTATAACCCCCAACGGGAGGGGTATGGCCTCAGGGCAGCGGACGTGGATGATGGGGATGGTAGAATTGCACGCAGGCACCAGGAACCACTCAGAGACGGTGCGGTGTAGTTCAGGGTCTTTACTGGTGACAAAGATAGACCCTCCCGGGAGTACTGGCTAGCGGTCGGGGTCTGGTCAGTCCGTGAGCAGACAGGATCTCCCCTGGCCAGGCGGAGTTGTAGGCCTCCCCAACTAACTGTACTCTTCTTGGCTACCTTGCTAGAAGCGGGTAAAAGTAGCCCACGTCCCTGAGTGTACCGTGTGGTGCTCACCCGTATGGCCGGTGACTCGGGGCCTTCTGGTAGCCTCCGCTCCACGACGGCGGTGCTGGTCCCTTGCGTGTGACCGTGCCTTCGGGTTTCTTGGCCAGAGGACCTGAAATTCCCTGCCGGTCGGTTTCTGCTGCTGGGTATGGAACAGTCCCCACAGCCTCGGACTCCGTGTCCGGTGAGATCTCTTCAGCCAAGGCGAGCTATCTAGCTTCCAGCCTCTGGCACTCACTCCTGCTCCTACAGAGCTCCTGTTGTCACTTTCCCTGCAACTGCTCCACACCAGACCAGACTATGTCTCTGTCTCTGTCTGTGTTCTTTTTAACCCCACCTCAGCCCCAGTTTATATAGGGGAAGTTCTTCCCCTCCCAGGACTGGGCAGGAGGTGTGGCATGCTTAGGATTCCTGACCAGGAGACCTCCCACCTGCTCACAGACGTAATATTGCTATTACTGTGGTAACCAGACCCCTGGGGTTCCACATTCCCCCCTAGTAAAATTTAGTACTCCGGGACTAAACATATTTTTTTTGAAAACATAACAGGGTATAAACAGGAACAATACAATAAGGAAAAACATGTTAAAGTGGTCACGGCGTGTCCGCAACCGGGTGCAATTTTTGAAACAAAAAGCGTGTCCATTTCACCAAAGAACAGGGAGCCGTAACCAGGTAGGGGTCTGTCCTGCCCCGAGTCTTTAACAGTCTTAGTCCGTTCCTGGGTTACGCTCCAAACATATATACAATAGAGTTCTAGTAAATCCACAAAAGATACCTATAAAATAACTGGAAAAACATAATTATTTACAAGCAACAGTAAACAGGTAAATATTAATAAAACAGTCTAAACACTTTAGATCCTCCAACGTACGGGCAACTGGCCTCTAGTGGCTCTAGTGGACCTACGGAGCTCACGAACTGGTCCTGCACTACAGGGTGTAGGAGCTGTTAAAGGTAAGCTGGGCAGCTGTCTACGGACTCTTTGGCTCACTAGGGGCACGGCAGGCTCACTATAAGCAGAGGGTCGATTCTCCTGGTCTGCTTGTGTCTTCTGCCTCCTGGACCGGCTGCTCTTCCAGCTCTACCTGTTTTTCCGTAGGCACTTGGGATGCTGGCTGGAGGAAGGTGAGGACGGGTACTACAACAGCGCCATTTACTTGTGTCCAAGATCGAGGGAAGTCTCCGAGTACAGTACTGACCATCTCTTCCCTTTCCTCTGCGGGTCGAGGGTTTTCTTGATCTTCTTCAGGGTTTCGCAGCTGCTCGGGACACTTCTTCAGGTGATCTCGGGAGACAATGGCTGTGGTTTCTCCTCCATCCTTACTGATTGTGCAGATTTTTGGGTTTTCATGGCTTGATGGCAGTACGGTGTACGGGTCCTTCTCCCACTGGTCGTCCAACTTGTGGAGCCGTCTTTTCCTCTTCAAGACCTGCTCTCCAGGTACCAGGGGAACAGCGGGAGCATGCTGGTTGTAAGTCTTCTCCTGTCTTTCTCTTGCTTGACAGAGACTTCGCTCAACGCTTTCCTGTACTTTCCGGTACTGCTACTGCCTCTCTGTGTCCCAGTCTGCTTCTGGTGAAGTGTCCTCGGGTGTCAGGACTCCCATATCCAGATCAACAGGCAGCTTACCAGGTCTTGCTCTCATTAGGTAAGCCGGGGTACAGTTGGTAGAACCTACAGGGATGTGGTTGTATAGGTCCACCAGATCAGGCAGTTTCTCAGGCCACAGACTGCGTTCTTCCAGGGGCAATGTTTTCAGAAGGTCTATCATCACCTGGTTCATCTTCTCGCAGAGTCCATTGGTTTGCGGATGATAGGGTGTTGTTCTTATCTTCCGGCAGCCATACAGAGTGCAGAACTCCTGGAAGACTTCCGCTTCAAAGGCAGGTCCTTGGTCCGTCAGCACCTGCTCTGGGTATCCGTGTGGACGGCAGAAGTGCTGCTGGAAGGCTCTAGCTGCTGTTTGAGCCGTTAAGTCCTTGACGGGGACTACAACCAAGAACCGGGAGTAGTGATCCACGATGGTTAACGCATAGACGTAGCCACTTCTGCTGGGGGTCAGTTTTACATGGTCCAAGGCTACCAGTTCCAACGGCTGCCTGGTGACGATGGACTGCAGGGGAGTCTTCTGGCTGGCACGGTCCTTCCTTCTTAGGTTGCATGGGCCACAGTCTCTGCACCACCTCTCGATGGTTCCTCTCATGCCTACCCAGTGGAACCGCCCGCGCAGCAGGAACTCCAGCTTCTTCCATCCGAAGTGCCCAGCTCCGTCGTGGTATGCCTCCAGTACCATTGCCGCGTCTCTTCTTGGCACCACTACTTGCCAGACCAGTTCATGCGTCCGGGAGTTAACCATTCTGCGGCACAACTTCCCCTTGTAAAGGAACAGTCGACTCTTCTCAGCCCACAGTTGCTTGGTCTCCTCCGGAGCGTCTGGGTCAAGGCGGGCATCTGGCTGAGTCAGCATCTCCTTCACCAGTCGGACGGCGGGGTCACTGTCTTGCGTTTCTGCCCAGTTGTAATGAGGTAAGGGGTTGAACGTAGCGGATTGCTTACCCCTTACACGGTGGGAATACTGGGTAGTCCCATGACGGTGAAACGCGGGGAGTTCAACTTCTTCCAGTTCCCCTGGATCTTCCCCTACGTCCGGTAGGTTTGGCATTCTGGACAAGGCATCCGCGTTGGTATTGGAGCGTCTTGCCCGGTATTTGATCGTGAACTCATAGTTGGACAGGCGGGCCATCCATCTCTGCTCCAGGGCACCGAGTCTTGCAGTGTCCAGGTGTGTCAACGGGTTGTTATCCGTGTACACGGTGAACCGAGAAGAGGCGAGGTAGTGCTTAAAGCGTTTGGTGACTGCCCACACCACTGCCAGGAACTCTAGCTTGAATGAGCTGTAATTCTCAGGGTTTCTTTCAGTGGGTCGCAGTTTTCGGCTGGCGTAAGCAATTACCCGTTCTCTCCCCTGCTGGATCTGGGACAGTACGGCTCCCAGCCCGATGTTACTTGCGTCGGTGTAGAGGATAAAGGGCTGGCTGTAATCAGGGTACGCCAGGATTTCATCCCCCGTGAGGGCCATCTTCAGCTGGCGGAAGGACTCTTCTTCCAGCTTCTCCCATCTGAAGGGCGGCTTCTGGTTCTTGGCCTTCCTGGACTGGCCTATCAGGAGGTCCTGCATAGGAGCTGCCTTTTTGGTGAAACCGGGAATGAATCTTCGGTAGTAGCCTACCAACCCGAGGAACTGCCGCACTTCCTTTACGCTGGAGGGTCTTGGCCATTCCTTAATCGCGGTGATCTTATCAGGGTCGGGGGCCACTCCGTCAGCACTCACCACGTGTCCCAGGTACTGCACTTTTGGTTTTAGCAGGTGACACTTCGACGGTTTCACCTTCAGACCGTAGTTTGCCAGGGCTTCAAACACCTCCGCCAGGTGTTTCAGGTGGTCCTCGTAGGTTTTGGAATAAACTATAACATCGTCCAGGTACAGCAGGACCGTCTCAAAGTTCCGGTGTCCCAGACAGCATTCCATCAATCGTTGGAAGGTTCCTGGTGCGTTGCAGAGTCCGAACGGCATGCAGGTAAACTCGCTAAGTCCCATCGGGGTAGTGAATGCGGTCTTCTCCCGGTCCGCCACTGCGACAGGAACCTGCCAGTACCCGCTAGTGAGATCCAAAGTGGAGAAGAAGTTAGCAGATTTTAAAGCAGCCAAAGACTCCTCTATCCTTGGTAAGGGGTACGCATCTTTGTGTGTGATACGGTTGATTTTCCGGTAATCTACACACATTCTCATAGTGTTGTCTTTCTTTTTAACCAAGACTAGTGGAGCTGCCCAGGGGCTACAGCTATCCCTGATTACCCCAGCCTCCTTCATGTCTCTAAGCATCCCCTTGGCGTGTTGGTAGTGTGCAGGGGGTACGGGTCGGTATCTCTCCTTTATGGGAGGATGGTCTCCCGTGGGGATGTGGTGTTCTACCCCCTTTACTCGCCCGAAGTCTAGCGGGTGTTTACTAAACACTCTCTCGTACTCTCAAACCACCCGATAGACTCCCTGTTTCTGGTGTGAGGGAGTGGAGTCAGTACCCAAATGCAGTTGCTGACACCAGTCCTCCATTTGTTGCTTAGAGCCGTTACCTTCCTCTGGATGAGATGGAGGCAAGGGTTCCACGGACTGTACAGAATTTTGGTTGATGGTATACAATTTGGCTAGCGTAGCATACCGGGGCAGGTACACTTCCCTCTTCCCAATATTTATTATGCGAACGGGCACCCTCCCATGGCATACATCAACCACCCCCCGTGCTGTCAAAATGGTGGGCCTACTGTCTGAGTAGACGGGTTCTACCATTGCTTGGTAGTCTCTACCTCTGAGACCAATAGCTGCCCGGCACCAAATCATCATTTCACTTTTCGGGGGCATGGCAATAGGGAAAGGGTCACACATCCTCACGCTACCAATCTCACCACCGGAGAGTTCCACCTGTTGCCGTCGCATCAGTGCCCGGATCTCTTTTTGGAGCACTCGCTGCTGGCCGGAGCTGGCGTTCTTGGCAACCTGCTGTAAAATAAGAATCACCTCTGCAAGACAATTTTCAATCACATTAGTTCCTAGAGTTATCTTTGGGTGACTCTCGCGCTTGTCAATGTCCACAATGATCAGTCCCTGTGCTGCCAGTTCGACTTTACCGATTTTAATGGTCATCTCTTTAAATCCGATCTGTGGCACGGGCTGACCATTGCTGGCGATGATACTCAAGTCGTCGTCTGGGTAGCGGGTTATATCCGAGTCATTCCAGTACTGCTTGAAGAGCACGTACAGGATGGTGGTGACCTGTGACCCGGTGTCAAGTAGGGCACTCATAGGAATGCCATCCAGTACCACAGGCAAGACTGGACGTCCTCCCACGTATTTGTCACGCCAGTTCGATGGGCCTGGTGATCTTATTCCTAGGGGTTGGCCCTCTACCCCAGGTTGTGCCAGTTTAAAGGACAGTACCTTGCCATATGTCCAGGTTGATTGCAGCGGCGGCAGATGGGTTGTCCGTCCTCGTTGTATCGGTCGCTGGGTCTTCCTCTGGCCGGTGGGGTCCTCCTTGGTCGGCGCCACGGGATATCCTCCGGTCCGGATGCCAGCTGGATCTTCCCTGGAGTAGAAACCTGTAAGGACTGCACAGTTCGGGTTAGCGCGGCAACGCTTTTAGTTAGCTCTTGGACCTGATGGTGCAGGTCTGTAGCCGGGTCATTGTTTAAAGCCTGCGCATCAGCTCCCACAGGCCCTGCCGACAAGGGCGCCGTCTCCTGGTGGTAAGTGGTAGCAGGGCGTTTGTGGGTCACAGCGCCACCTGGTGCCGGTTCTCGGAGCACCCGGATGGCTCTGTCCTTGAACTGTGCAAAGTCCAGATGAGGGTCCTGTAAGGCCATGGCCCGCAACTGGGTTCGGTGGGCATTACAATGTAGACCCTCTATAAATTGTTCAGTCAACAGTTTGTCTTCGTTCCCCACGCCGTCAGGGTCGGCCTGCTTAATGGCTCTCAGGGCCTCTTGTAGGTTTAGCGCATAGTCCCTTATATTCTCATGTGCCCGCTGCTTGCACCCGTAGAATCTAAGCTTGATCTCGGCTGAGGTACGGGTATCAAAGGTGTCCTTCAGCCGGGCTAGTATCTCTGCGACAGTCCTCCTCCTCCCAAGTGGCCAGGACTTTACCTCCCTTTGGGCTGCCCCTGTTAATTGAGCCACCAGGATGCTCACTTTTTGCTCTTCTGTGAGGGGGTACACCTGGAAGAGGCTATCCAGCCTTTCTCTGAAGTCATTTAGGGTATGTGACTCCCCTGAGTACTGGGGTAGCCAGGCTGCCCCCGGGATGTAGGGCATGGTGAAAGGCATGACCGCAGCAGCGGTGGTGCTGGCGGTGGCTGTGGCAGTGAAGCTCTCCTCCGTATCCGACATCCTCCTCCCCCCTAGTGGACCGTGGCCTACCTTGCGATGATCCTCTTCCGTAGGCCACGGCTCCGCAGTGGATCGTCAGGGTTGAGGACCTTCCGTCGCGCTCCTGTGACGTCGGCGTCTGCTGGGCTCCTTCCAGGACCTTACGCAACGTCCGGACGTGAGGCGGGGCTTCAGTTCTCGCGCGCTTTCGGAGTCCACGCCCCTCTTCTTCCCGCGCGGAGTCCTCAAGATGGCGTCCAATGGCAGGAAGACTCCACGGATGGCGGGAAGAAGGCAAAAGATGGCGTCAGATGGCGGGAAAACTCCACGGATTGCGGGAAGAAGGCAAAAGATGGCGTCGGATGGCGGGAATCTTCACCACAGGTAAGTTTAACAGTCTTTTTTTTTCAGGCACGCAGTACCCGGTGGTTGCGGGCACGAGATCCTGCCGACTACGCCAATATTGACGCGCCCCCTGGGCCTGTGCTGCTTCTGCGCAGGAGGATACCCGGAGCCGGATCCGTTGGGGGTGGTAGTCCTCGTGGCGGTGACCCGGTCCGTGCCCAGGGTGTCAAACTAAGTGGCGATGTTTTTAGTGGCAGATGTGATATTGTTCGACTACGCCACCCGTTGAATGCGGTTACGAAACCACCGCTGCAGGGCAGACCGCTGAGGCCGGTGGTACAGTTGTGCAGCGTGGGTAGTATAACCCCCAACGGGAGGGGTATGGCCTCAGGGCAGCGGACGTGGATGATGGGGATGGTAGAATTGCACGCAGGCACCAGGAACCACTCAGAGACGGTGCGGTGTAGTTCAGGGTCTTTACTGGTGACAAAGATAGACCCTCCCGGGAGTACTGGCTAGCGGTCGGGGTCTGGTCAGTCCGTGAGCAGACAGGATCTCCCCTGGTCAGGCGGAGTTGTAGGCCTCCCCAACTAACTGTACTCTTCTTGGCTACCTTGCTAGAAGCGGGTAAAAGTAGCCCACGTCCCTGAGTGTACCGTGTGGTGCTCACCCGTATGGCCGGTGACTCGGGGCCTTCTGGTAGCCTCCGCTCCACGACGGCGGTGCTGGTCCCTTGCGTGTGACCGTGCCTTCGGGTTTCTTGGCCAGAGGACCTGAAATTCCCTGCCGGTCGGTTTCTGCTGCTGGGTATGGAACAGTCCCCACAGCCTCGGACTCCGTGTCCGGTGAGATCTCTTCAGCCAAGGCGAGCTATCTAGCTTCCAGCCTCTGGCACTCACTCCTGCTCCTACAGAGCTCCTGTTGTCACTTTCCCTGCAACTGCTCCACACCAGACCAGACTATGTCTCTGTCTCTGTCTGTGTTCTTTTTAACCCCACCTCAGCCCCAGTTTATATAGGGGAAGTTCTTCCCCTCCCAGGACTGGGCAGGAGGTGTGGCATGCTTAGGATTCCTGACCAGGAGACCTCCCACCTGCTCACAGACGTAATATTGCTATTACTGTGGTAACCAGACCCCTGGGGTTTCACAGTAGTAATAATAGTGCTGTTAGTCATCCCCATGTCATCACTCCCCATTCATGCTTCTGGCCATGTTTGAGAGCACAAAGTTGAGGATGAATTTATATGATAAAGAAAAGAGCCAACTAGAAACAGCCAGTCGGTGCGTATAGAGAATTACATATAGCAGCAGGCCTCTGAACGTATACTCAGTCTGGACAACAAGATCCCCAAGGGGAGAGAATGAAAAAGAGAAGAGTAGACGTACCAGGGGGAGCACTTTCTTCTTTACATGTGTAATATTCTACCTCCCCCTCTTCTGATTCCCTCATTCTCTCCGTTCCCCTCTTTGGGCTCTTGTCCAGATAAGATTATTCTTTTTAGGGTTACCTGGATACATTCAGGGAGCTATGCCCATATGCTGAACTTTATACGCACCTACTAGCTGTTTCTATTTTCTTCTATTTAGCTCTTTGTCATATATATATCAGGGCAGTGCAAGTTGCAGGCCACAGAAAGGGACAGACAGAGACCGGAATAAAAGGTGTGGGAGCTAATGCGGGGGCCATTATACAGCATGGGAGCTAATGTGGGGGTCATTATACAGCTTGAGAGCTAATGCGGGGGCCATTATACAGTAGTGAAGCTAATGCAAGGGCCATTATACAGTTTGGAGTATACTGTGGAGGCCACCATACAGTGTGGGGGCCTATATACAGTGTGTGAGTTACTGTGGGGTGCTATCATAAACTGTGAGGACTTCTATACCGTGTGGGAGCTACTATGAGACATTTACTATGTAAGGGGCACAATGGTGGCTTTAGTTTGTGAGGCAGTAGGAGGATCCTTGCTTTTGTACCACACAGTAGGTGTAGTAATAGGGACACATATGGCATCAGAGGCTCAGTATTGGGGTATCAGCAAGATGAGGAGTTTGGGGAGATTGGGAATAGATAGGGACAGTGATGGAAATGTAAGAAGTGTAATGAATCGTTGTTGTAATCTCTGCAGAAGAGTCCTGGTTGGAAGACGTTGTCATGTGGGTCTGGGCCAGATGCAAAAGTAAACGACTATCAGAAAAAACATCACCTGTAAGTCACTATCTGTAACTGTACTGTAATCTTTTGTATGTTCTGCAGCACAGATATCTACCACTATATGGTTACTATATAGGTGTAATATCAGTGTTGGTCTTTGTGGAGATTTTTTTTTTGTAACAGCGTGGTCATCTGCTGAGGTTCCCCTATAACCATGATTACAGTGTGCCACCTTAGCTGTAATCAGGGGTTAGGGGCCCTCTCAGATATTTCGCCCCCCCGAGCGGAACCCCTAGCTACGCCTCTGATCAGTATGTACTAGGTCAAGTGGTCGTGTGGCCTCTCTGACTTTTTTTTTTTTTTAGGAAGAGTTGCCCTTGTAGCTTTGGATATGATGCAACATTCACATCTCATGGTGATCGGACAAGTAGGCATTATTAGATCCTTTGTCAGATTTCGGTTTAGCAGTTCCTTTATACTTTCTGGATGCCTGTGGCCTAAAAGCATCTGCCACATGTGTATACAGTCATTACATCCATGTCTACATAGTTTCATCTGTTCCTTCACTGTGTTGAGCTGATACAAATGCTCAGTCACTTTAGCAGTGGTTATTACCTTGTTTCTATCCAAGATAACACATTCATCACCTTTGAATGTTACAGTGAGTCCTTTAGCAGTCATGCATTTTACAGAGAGCAGTCCTCCTATCCTGGGAACATACAACACATCCTTTACTCTTATGGCTAAGCTTTGCCCATTTTTATCAGGACAGACGAGGATTCCATGTCCAGTTCCTTCTTCATTTATTTTTCTACCTACTGCAAAAAAATTGTTTCCTTGTTGCTTGAGTCAAGTTTTATGAAGAAATTTTTATCACTAGTCATGTGATTTGTAGCTCCTGAGTAAATGCACCAGCCCTGCAATAAGTAATTGTCACTTTAAGCATACCATTCCCATGGTCTGCACATGGGGTGGACATTGTGCTTTTCACCTTTTCTATAGTCCCTTTCAGAACTAACTTCTGCTATTCTGCTTTCCATATTGTACAGTCTTTCTTTAAATGTCCCTGTTTCTTACATATGAAACAGGTTCTTGTCTGTACTGTAGGGCCATACATTTATGACTTTAAGAGCCTTTTTACTGCCATTCTCTAAAGAGTCCTGCACAAGTTAATTTCTTCTCTTATATATTCATCTATTAGTCTGTTCTTTACAAACACTAGTGTCAGGTCTACCTCAGGTCTTGTCTCCATTGCATTAATTAGGGCAGTATATGAATCTGGTAAACTACATAACATCATGACTTCTACATGGCTGTCTTTAATATCTTCACCGACCGACCTCAGCTTTGCAATCACCTCCAGCATTGCATTTACAGGTGCATCTCACGAAATTAGAATATCATCAAAAAGTTAATTTATTTCAGTTCTTCAATACAAAAAGTGAAACTCATATTATAGAGAGTCATCACAAACAGAGTGATCTATTTCAAGTGTTTATTTCGGTTAATGTTGATGATTATGACTTACAGCCAATGAAAACACAAAACTCATTATCTCAGTAAATTAAAATAATTAACAAAAAACACCTGCAAAGGCTTCCTAAGCATTTAAAAAGGTCCCTTATTGTGTTTCAGTAGGCTCCACAATCATGGGGAAGACTGCTGACTTGACAGATGTCCAGAAGGCAGTCATTGAAACACTCCACAAGGTCCCAGAGATCCAATTTTCATTTGGAAATCAAGGTCCCAGAGTCTGGAAGAAGAGTGGAGAGGCACACAATCCAAGCTGCTTAAGGTCTAGTGTGAAGTTTCCACAATCAGTGATGGTTTGGGGAGCCATGTTATTTGCTGGGGTAGGTCCACTGTGCTTTATCAAGACCAAATTCAGCGCAGCCGTCTACCAGGAAATTTTAGAGCACTTCATGCTTCCCTCTGCCGACAAGCTTTTTGGAGATGGAAATTTCATTCTCCAGCAGGACTTGGCACCTGTCCACACTGCCAAAAGTACCAATACCTGGTTTAAAAACAACAGTATCACTGTGCTTGATTGGCCAGCAAACTCGCCTGACCTTAACCCCATAGAGAATCTATGAAGTATTGTCAAGAGGAAGATGAGAGACACCAGACCCAACAATGCAGACGAGCTGAAGGCTGCTATCAAAGCAACCTGGGCTTCCATAACACCTCAGCAGTGCCACAGGCTGATCGTCTCCATGCCACGCCGCATTGATGCAGTAATTGATGCAAAAGGAGCCCCGACCAAGTATTGAGTGCATTTACTGAACATACATTTCAGTAGGCCAACATTTTGGATTTTAAAAACATTTTTCAAGCTGTTGTTATAAAGTATTCTAATTTACTGAGATGACTTTTGTGTTTTCATTGGCTGTAAGCCATAATCATCAACATTAACAGAAATAAACACTTGAAACAGATCACACTGTTTGTAATGACTCTATATAATATATGAGTTTCACTTTTTGTATTGAAGAACTGAAATAAATTACCTTTTTAATGATATTCTAATTTAGTGAGATGCACCTGTATGTGCTCTTGCATGTCCGTATCTTTGCAAAGTCTCATTTTATACATTTTCCTTACCAGAAATAGATTAAGCTTTCATACAGCCTTTTCAGCTCCTCCCACATTCCTTGTGCTTTTGTAATGGACTGCAGGGTGGTAGTCATGGGCTACTTTGTCAGTGTTGCTTCTTTGACACCCTGGCCTGCTACAGGAAATAGTGTACTATGGGGTTGCATGTGCGTCGATGCTTCGAGATCTGAGAACTCCACAGTCCCTGTTAATGCACTGGGTGCAGAACTGTCCTGTTTAACCCTCTCAGTCAAGAAGCCAAACCAGCTGTTATAAACGGTGTTCTTTTTATGCACAGTCAAACAGGTGAATATAGAGTAACAGGTTATGCATTCTTCATCACTTCCCACACAGTAAACAGGCTCCATTCTCAGAGTTCCAGTCTGCACTTTATTTCTGGCAACAGGAACGGCACAGTAGTGAGAAGATATCTTAAATGCCTGCATTTTCCTTAGGGGTAGAGTCATACGGGTCCTTGTGTGTCACTATGCCCTGATCACTTTTGTCCTTGCTTGTATCAGTCCCAGGGGCCGCTCACAGAAACAGTACCCACAGCATGGCGATACCTCGACCCAAAATCCCCTTTCTCGCTGGACAGTATGTTTCCTGGACTTTTCTCTTGCAGGGTTCCTGACTTGCCTGTGTCGTCCTGCTGCCTCTGTAACTAGATCCTTTTCCTATGAGCCTTGTAGTTCCACACTAGGAACAACCTGGCTTGCCTCTTTCTCTTCTAGATGTACTAAAAATTGATCCCTTTCTTCCATTATCTCACAGAACTACCTCCCACTCTGCGCTGTGCTGTGCTGTGCTTCTAGTTAATCCTCACACTGTGTGTGTGCCTGATGTCTGTCCTTATCTTGTATCTGGGCAGATTTCACCTTTCACCAAATTCTATGAAAAAGAAGACCGTGACATCTTGCGGCCATTGGTTAACATTGCAACTCACAGGAAGATAGGCATTAACCCTTTTACCCTCAAAGGTGGTTTGCACGTTAATGTCCAGGCCAATTTTTACAATTCTGACTACTGTCACTTTATGAGAACTCTGGAACGCTTCAACGGATGCCACTGTTTTCTGAGATCGTTTTTTTCATGACATATTGTACTTCATGATAGTAGTAAAATTCCTTTGATATCACTGGCGTTTATTTGTGAAAAAAACTGAAATTTGGCAAAACTTTTGCAATTTTCAAAATTTTAATTTTCATGCCCTTAAATCAGAGAGATATGTCACACAAAATAGTTAATAAATAACATTTCCCACACGTCTACTTTACATCAGCACAATTTGGAACCAAAATTTTTTTTGTTAGGAAGTTAAAAGGGTTAAAAGTTGACTAGCGGTTTCTCATTTTTCCAACAAAATTTACAGAAACATTTTTTAAGGACCACATCAAATTTGAAGTGACTTTGAGGGGCCTTTATGATAGAATGGTATCACTTTTCGATATTTTCTAAAAGCTGCACCCCTCAAGGTGCTCAAAACCACATTCAAGAAGTTTATTAACCCTTCAGGTGCGTCACAGGAATTTTTGGAATGTGGAAGAAAAAAAATTAACTTTTTGTTTTCACAAAATGTTACTTTAGACCCAAATTTTTTTATTTTCAAAATGGTAACAGGATAAAATGGACCTCAAAATTTGTTGTACAATTTCTCCTGAGCACGCAGATACCCCATATGTGGGGAAAACCACTGTTTGGGCACACGGCAGGGCTCAGAAGAGAGAGCACTGTGTGACTTTTCGAAAATGTTTTTCAGCCCCCAATTTTGCATTTTCATAAGGGTAACAGGAGAAAATGCACCATGCAATTTGTTGTTCAGTTTCTCCTGAGTAAGTCAATACCCCATATGTG
Source organism: Phyllobates terribilis (assembly GCF_046119375.1). Lineage (NCBI taxonomy): Eukaryota > Metazoa > Chordata > Amphibia > Anura > Dendrobatidae > Phyllobates > Phyllobates terribilis. The sequence goes on along the minus strand of NW_027362763.1, from coordinate 375,685,873 downwards.
GGGAAAACCACTGTTTGGGCACACAGCAGTCCTCGGAAGGGAAGGAGCGTCATTAGACTTTTTTAATGTAAAATTTGCTTGAATAAAATTAGCAGACGCCATGTCGTGTTTGGGGAGCCCCTGGTGTGCCTAAACAGTGGAAATCCCCCGCAAGTGACACCATTTTGGAAACTAGACCCCTCAAGGAACTTCTCTAGATGTGTAGTGAGCACCCTGAACATCCAGGTTCTTCACAGAAGTTTATAACGTAGAGCCATGAAAATAAAAAAAATCAAACTTTTTCCACAAAAATTATCTTTTAGCCCCAAACTTTATATTTTCACAAGGGTAAGAGGAGAAAATGGACCCCAAATACTGTTGTGAAATTTCTCCCGAGTACGCCGATAGCCATTATGTGGGGAAAATGCACTGTTTGGTCGCACAGTAGGGTTCAGAAGGGAAGGAGCACTATGTGACTTTTTGAAGGCAAAATTGGCTGGAATTGAGAGCGGACGCCATGTCGCATTTGGAGAGCCCCTGATGCGCCTAAACAGTTGAAACCCCCCACAAGAGACACCATTTTGGAATCTAGACCCATCAATGATTTTATCAAGGGGTATAGTGAACATTTTGAACCCAGAGGTACAACACAGAATTTCATAACATTAGATCGTCATATTGAATAAGTTGTCATTAGTCTTGAGCGCAAGTGCTCACTACTTGAGTTTGCATTGGGTACTCGGGTAGGTACCATGTATCGCAGATGCTCGAGTCCCTGCCCCGCATGTTTTATGGTTATTAGACACCCCAAAAAAAACATCTGGCAGGGGGGGGGGGGGAATAAAAAAATAAAAATCGCTTGCCCATAGTAGGCAATCCCCGCAAGGTTTTTTTTGGGTTTATAACAGCCGGCGGAGACTTGAGCATGTCCCTTGAGCACCCACAATACTCACTGCATATCCGAGCACCCGATGTAAATTCAAGTAGCGAGCACTCGCGCTCAGCACTAATCGCCATATCGTCATAATTTTTTTCTTTAATTTTGAAAAAATCCCAAACCCCAACTCTAACCCTAGCACAACCCTAACCCTAGCAACAACCCTAACCCTAGAGTTTATTTTTTACGCTGTTCCTGGTTTCGGTATAAGTGATTAGATGACTATTCAGTGCGATTACAGCGATACCACATTCATATCGGGTTTTTATGATTGACAGCTGTCACACACTAAAAAACGTGCATTTTTGGCAAAGACTAGTTTTTGCATCGCCATATTTTGAGAGCTATAATTTTTCCATATTTCGTCCGACAGAGTCATGTGATTGTTTTTTGCAGGACAAGTTGACGTTTTTACTGGTACCATTTTTGGGCACATGACATTTTTTGATCGCTTTCCATTGCGATTTTTGGGAGGCAGAATTAACAAGTCAACAATTCAGAAATTGTTTTTTTTTGTTTTTTTATGCCGTTCCGCGTGTGGTAAAATTGATGAGGCAGCTTTATTCTTCGGGTCAGTCCATTTACAGCGATACCACATTAATATAAAAACAATTTTATAGAAAAAAATGTTTGTATCGCTTTATTTTGAGAGCTATAACTTTTATTTTTCAGCTGATGGAGCTGTATGGTGGCTTGTTTTTTTCAGGACAAGATGACGTTGTCAGTAGTACCTTTTTTTTTTTACATTTGTCTTTTTGATCGCATTTTATTCCATTTTTTGTTTGGCGGTATGATAAAGCATTGTTTTTTGGTTCATTTTTTTATTATTATTTCTTACCGCATTCACTAAAGGGGTTAACTAGTGTGAAAGTTTTATAGGTCAGGTCGTTCCGGATGCGGTAATACCAAATATGTGTACTTTTATTTATTTATTGTCATAATAACATTTATTCATGAGTATGGCATATTTTTATTTTATTTTTATATTTTTTTATCACTTTCTGATACTTTTTTTTACTTTCACACTTTGTCCCACTATGGGACTTTCACTTTTTGCCGGCTGATCACTTATATAGCATAGAGATGCAGGAGCATCTCTATGCTATACAGCCTGTCAGCGCTGCGCAGGCAGAAGTTAGTTACTTTGATCGCGCACTGCGCATGATCAAGGCGGCTACCTGCTGTCTGGTGACCCAGATGTCGTCATGATGACATCGGGTCACCATGACAACCACCGGGACCCGGCCCAGACAGCGCGGGACGCAGGAGGTAAGTAAGCGGTGCTTACCTCACCTTGCTCCCAGAATGCTGCGATAGACTTAGATTGCAGCATTTCTGGGGTTAATGTGCCGGGAGCGGTGTGGCACCACTCCTTGCACATTGTCACGGCTGACACCCGGTAATATCAGCTGACACCTGGCGGCGATCGCACTAGCACAGCCTCTATGCGGGCTAAATCGCCAGAGGGTATTAATACGCATCTGGTCCAATAAACCAAGGGCGCAGATACGTATAAATATACCCCACATCAGAAAGGGGTTAAATACATAGCAGCAACTAACATGCAAAATACATTTTCACACATTTAACCAACAGAAATATCTGAGGAGTGGGATGTCATCCTCACCACCTTCACAGTTTCATGTCTTATGTGGATCAGCTGGTCATCCTCCACTAGTAAGCTGATAGTAGCCATTGCCTGTCTGTTTTTCTTCTCCCATTCCTGATCATTACCCTGTGGTCTGTCTGTAGTAATCAGCTCCCACAAGTCATTTTTGGATAGTAACATCTCTACTTTAAACTTCGATAGCTGGCAGTTATCGTTATTCAGTTTGGCCACTGTAAATTTCAACTCTGAACTGCCAGTCATTTTCCACTGTATACCTTACTTGGTTTTTGGAGCAAAGAACCATTCTGAAAAATTCTTGTATTCACCAAGTCCTGCTGTCTTCTATGCCTGGGCCCATAACTTGTTGCAGATATATTGATTTCAGAAGAACCCTAGCAAGTCATCAACGGAGAGGAAAGCTACACTCATTCTAAGATGGCTGATATACTAGAGTGTGACAGTTTAACCCTTTTCCGACCAAGTTAGTAATAGTATGTAGCTGCACCCTGGGACTTACGGACCAGTTATGTACCATTACGCACGCTGCGATAGCGCCCGCACACAAGCAGGGCGATCGCTGCCGGGTGTCAGCTGATAGCACCGGGTGTCAGCTGTGACAATGTGCCGGGAGACGTCCCACACCGCTCCCGGCAGATTAACCCCTGAAATGCTGCGATCAAAGTCGATCACAGTATTGCAGGGGCAATGGGGGGAGGTAAGCGCCTATACTTACCTCCTCTCCGGAGTCCAGCGATGTCTGCGATGGCTCCCGCATGTTGTCATTACGACCCGATGTCATGACAACATCTGGGTCACCAGGAGGCAGGAAGTTACTGTGGTCATGCTCAGTGCATGACCAAACTAACGTCTCCCTGTGTGCAGCGCTGACAGGCTGCATGGCATAGGGAGCTGCAGCTCTCTATGCTATACAGCCGATCAGGCTGTAAAAAGTCTAAGTCCCATAGTGGGACCATGTGTAAAAGTAAAAAAAAAAAAGTGTAGGAAAGTGAAAGAAAAAAAAAAAGTAAAAAACCTGAAAAAAATAATCCCCAAAAAATAAAAATATATTGTACCCATAATATTTATTTATTATGAAAAAATAAAATAAACCAATAAAAGTACACATATTTGGTATCGCCGTGTCCGGAACGACCTGACCTATAAAACTGTAACACTAGTTAACCCCTTTAGTCAACACTGTAAAAAAACTAAATAAACGACGTAGCAAACAACAATGCTTTATCATCATACCACCAAACAAAAAATGGAATAACACGCGATCAAACAGACTAATGTAAATAAAAATGGTACCGCTGAAAACGTCATCTTGTCCTCCAAAAGACAAGCTGCCACACAGCTCCATCATCCAAAAAATAAAAAAAGTTATAGCTCTCAGAATAAAGTGATACAAAAAATTATTTTCTAGAAAAGTTTTTATTGTGTAAAAGCGCCAAAAACATGAAAAAATTATATAAATGCGGTACCGCTGTAAACGTACTGACCCGAAGAATAAAGCTGCCTTATCAATTTTACCACACGCGGAACGGCATAAAAAAAAAAAACTATTTAGGAATTGCTGTTTTTTGTTTATTCTGCCTCCCAAAAATCGAAATAGAAAGCGATCAAAAAATATAACGTGCCCGAAAATGGTACCAATAAAAATGTCAACAAAAAAGCGTCTTTTAGTGTGTGACAGCTGTCAATCATAAAAACCCGATATGAATCTGGTATCGCTGTAATCGCACCGACCCGAAGAATAAGCTCATCTAATCACTTATACCGCATGAGGAAAGGCGTAAAAAATAAACTCTAGGGTCAGGGTTGGGCTAGGGCTAGGGTTGGGGTTGGGGTTGTATTAGGGCGGGGATTTGTTGAAAATAAAAATAAATAAATAAAAATGATGATGATATGGTGACCAGTGTTGAGCGCAAGTGCTCACTACTTGAGTTTGCATTGGGTGCTCGGGTATGCAGTGAGTATCGCGGGTGTGCTCGAGTCTCTGCCCCATATGCTTCGTGGTCAAAAATAACGTTGCGGGGATGGCCTGCCATGCACGAGCAATCCCCGCGTGTTTTTTTTGTTGGGTGTCTAACAACCGTGAAACATGCGGGCGGGGACTCTAACATGTCACTCGAGCAGCCGTGATACGAGTACCCGATGCAAACTCAAGTACCGAGCACTTGCGCTCAAGACTAATGACAACTTATTCAATATGATGACCTAATGTTAATCAAATTCTTTCGTACCTCTGGGTTCAAAACGTACACTATACCCCTTGATAAAATCTTTGAGGGGTCTAGTTTCCAAAATGGAGTCAATTGTAGAGGGTTTCCACTATTTAGGCACATCAGGGGCTCCCGAAATGCGACATGGCACCCGCTCTTGATTCCAGCCAATTTTGCGTTGAAAAAGTCACACAGTGCTCCTTCCCTTCTGAACTCTGACATGCACCAAAAGAGTATTTTCCCCACATATGGGGTATTAGCGTACTCAGGAGAAATTTTACATCACTTTTTAGGTTACAGTATCTCCTCTTACCCTTGTGAAAATAAAAAAATTGGGGTTAAAAGATTATTTTTGTGGAAAAAGTTTGATTTTTTTTTATTTTCACGGCTCCATGTGATAAACTTCTGTGAAGCACCTGGGGGTTCAAGGTGCTCACCACACATCTAGATAAGTTCCCTGAGGGGTCTAGTTTCCAAAATGGTGTCACTTGTGGGGGGTTTCCACTGTTTAGGCACATCAGGGGCTCTCCAAATGCAACATGGCGTCTGCTAATTATTCAAGCAAAATTTTACATGCAAAAAGTCAAATGCCGCTCCTTCCCTTCTGAGCCCTGCCGTGCCCCAAACAGTGGCTTTTCCCCACGTATGGGGTATCTGAGTGCTCATGGGAAATTGCACAACAAATTTTGGGGTCCATCTTTTCCTGTTACCCCTGCAAAAATAAAAAAAATGTGGGTCTAAAGTAACATTTTTGTGAAAAAAGTTAAATGTTAATTTATTTCTTCCACATTCCAAAAATTCCTGTGAAGCACCTGAAGGGTTAATAAAGTTCTTGAATGTGGTTTTGAGCATCTTGAGGAGTGCAGTTTTTAGAATGGTGTCACTTTTGGGTATTTTCTGGCATAAAGACCCCTCAAAGTGACTTCAAATGTGCTGTGGTCCATAAAAAAATGGTTTTGTAAATTTTGTTGGAAAAATGAGAAATCGCTGGTCAACTTTTAAGCCTTATAGCTCCCAAATAAAAAAAAAAATTTGGTTCCAAAATTGTGCTGATGTAAAGTAGACATGTGGGAAATGTTATTTATTAACCATTTTGTGTGACATATCTCTGATTTAAGGGCATAAAAATTCAAATTTTGAAAATTGAGAAATTTTCAAAATTTTCGCCAAATTTCTGATTTTTTCACAAATAAACGCCAGTGATATCAAAGAAATTTTACGACTATCATGAAGTACAATATATCACAAAATAAGCAATCTTAGAATCAGCGGGATCTATTGAAGCGTTCCAGAGGTATTACCTCATAGTGACAGTGGTCAGATTTGTAAAACTTGGCTCGGTCATTAACGTGCAAACCACCCTCCGGGGTAAAGGGGTTAAACAAAAACAGTTAGATGCACTACATATTAAAGAAGATGTCCAGTACTTTATTCCCCCCCCCAATGTATCCTCTCGGGCCCCCTAAGACTTATTGTAAATACCTTCTGTTGCTGATAATGCCTGCGAGCGACGCTATCGGTGGCCACTCACAGGCATCACGTGACCCTGCGTTGACATCACAACAAGTGGGGATTGACTCAGCGCTGGGGTCCCCGTGGTGGCTGCTGGGTTGTGGGCAAAGTTACCCCCCCCGCGTCACACCCAGCATCCACAGAGCGCTTTCCCAATGAATGGGGAAAGGCAGAGCGCGCAGTGGATGCCGGGTGTGACATGGGGGGGTTACCCCGCCCACACCCTGGCATCCACCATGGAGCCAGGAAGATAGAGACCCCCGGCTGCTGCCAGCACTTGTAGTGATGTTAAGCCCCCGTCATACTAAGCGAGATCGCTAGCGAGATCGCTGCCGAGTCACAAGTTTTGTGACGCAACAGCGACCTCAGCAGCGATCTCGTTACGTTTGACACTTAGCAGCGACCAGGCCCCTGCTGTGAGATCGCTGGTCATGTCGGAATGGTCTGGACATTTCTTTGATCGTTGAAGCCCCGCTGGGTAGCATGCATCGATGTGTTTGACACCTTACCAACGACCTTGTTAACGACCCAGACACAGAAACACATAGGCGTGCATAGTTATACAGATCGTTACGGGTCGCTGCGTCGTTGGGAAGATCTGACTGTTTGACATCTCACCAGCGACCACATAGCGATGCAGCAACGATCCCTGACAGGTCGTATCGCTGTCGGGATCACTGTAGCGTCACTTAGTGTGACGGGGCCTTTAGCGGATGTCAGCGCCGGCTGCAGCTGGGGGTCACGTGATGCCTGTGAGCGGCCAGTGATCGCGCCGCTCACAGGCATTATCAGCAACAGAAGGTATTTAGAATAAGTCTTAGGGGCGCCAGGGGGGAATATAAAGTAGTGGACAACCCCTTTAAGCATCAACAGATACAACAGTGCTATCTGCTGACACAGCAATGTAACTCCAATGTATGATAAATCTGTAGCTTGCTGCATGTATTTTAACACCCCACCCCGACATATTCCAAATACAGTTCTCCTAATCATGATTCACGCTTTCTTTAGCTTTGTGCTTGTTCAAATGTACTGTTATCTCTGCATGTAAACATAGTGAAAACAATGTAGACTCAAACACAGACACTCTGTTCATGAGTAGTAGCAGGACAAAGCTCTTGGATCAGAACGGTCATTCAAGCCCCCTCATTTGCATACAAAATAAATCATTGTTATATGCCATCCAAGCCACAAACCTATACTCCAGGTATGATTGTTTACAGGTTCTAAAGCCCCTGTCACACCAAGCGAAATCGCTGCTGAGTCACAAGTTTTGTGACGCAACAGTGACCTCAGTAGCTATCTCACTACGTTTGACACTTAGCAGCGACCAGGCCCCTGCTGCGAGATCGCTGGTCGTGTCGGAATGGTCTGGGCATTTCTTTGATCGTTGAGGCCCCGCTGGGTAGCATGCATCCGTGTGTTTGACACCTTACCAACGACCTTGTTGATGACTCAGACAGAGAAACATGTAGGCGTGCATCGTTATACAGATCGTTACGGGTCGCCGCATCGCTGCTGCATCGTTGGGAAGATCTGACTGTTTGACATCTCACCAGTGACCACATAGCGACACAGCAACGATCCCTGACAGGTCGTATCGTTGTCGGGATCGCTGTAGCGTCGCTTAGTGTGACGGGGCCTTAAGTCTCCTATGTGTCTGTATAAGTGGTTTTATTAGTGTAGAATTTTGGGGGGTGACCGACTCTCTTCAAGAATCCATCAGTCAGGCGCTATCTTTCAGAGGGTTTGTAACGCTTGCCTTTTACAGGTTACTCACAGCTAACTTATAACCACAGGAACTATGAAAGAAATGCCGACCTTTCAGGTGATCATAAATCAGCTGTGAAATGCTGAGAAAACAAAGAACAAAATAGTTAGAATCTGTCATTCAGCCCATTGTGAGTTTTTAGTGAATGGATTCTGCAGTGAAACAAACAGTGCAACACAGAGGTTATAGAGGGCAAGCTGCAAAATTTTCAGTGAAGCCCAAATTACAAATTAAATTAAAACAAAAAAAGCCCTCTGAAGGCATCTGTCTTTTAAAACCAGTCTTTAAATTCAATTCTTTTTTCATCTAACAGATTTTACCAAATCGGACATTTAAAAATAAGCAATTTAATGATTTCACAAAATTTTAACTACTTGTCACTTACTTTATTAGAATATACATCATCATGTGCATACACAAAATGCAATGTTTGAGGAGTAAGTCATGGAGGGGAAAAAAAAAGAAAAGACATTTCTTCTTTGAACTTAAATCATAGAATTTGAGATCAAATTGTGAGAATTCATCTTGGTCCTACTCGGTTCTTGAAAGCCCTCATGGATTTTGCCATCATTGGTGCAATCTCTAAAAGAGACAAGGGCTTTACTTTTGACAAATATAAAATATTACTCATACATTTTATACAATATATGCAGAGGAAATACAGTAGATCGTAATATTATATATGTAAAGCTGAAATGTTTCTGAAATGATAGGACATAAAATTGTGCATAGTCTTACAAAATGGTCTCTAGTAAGTCGCCATCTAATAAACCAGAAAGTTAGCTCGTCTGAAACTGGCTTTTACCATTGAACTGTAATAGAGCTTGAATTCTTTCGGAGATAATATTTTGGATTGCCCGAGTGCAATATCTGAGGTGCGGCATTCATTTGACGTTGAGGAGCTGGATGAAAAGTTTTTTCCTGCTTCTGTGTATACAAAAGGTTGGTGCCCGTCAATAATATGGAGGGAGTTTCATGTAACAGAACGAAAAAATACGTTAAAGCCCCATTCAAGCTGTTTATTTTTCTAAATTTCAGCGCTGGAGTGTTGCTACTAATCCAAGTTACCTAATCCTAGTAATTTTGAAGGTGGGGGTTGGCAGAGCAAATTAATTGACTGTGGGGGCTGGGGAAGAGCAAATAATGATGAATTTTGAAGGTGGGGGGGATTAAATCATGATGTATGGAGACTGGGGGATGGGCCAGCAAATAATAAATTGAGAGGTGGGTGGGGGGGGGTGTAAATGATGTATTGAATGTGGGGGGGAGAACAGCGGATAATGAATAGAGGGTGGAGGTGGGAGAGAAAGAGGACATGACAATGAATTGGTGTTGAGGGGGGCATGTAAATCGAATGAATCGGGGAGCGGGAGGTACAGAGGGGTCGTTGACGATGCAGGAGTGTGACTGGTAATGAATTGGGGGAAAGAGTACAGGTGCTAACTAATTTATATATTTATTGGGTGGAGAAAGTGGCTATTTGTAGTTAGTGGGGGCACAGTAGTGGATTACAATTTATATTTGGAATGGTGGGTTGCATAATAACTAATTATATATTAATGGTGGGTGCACGTCTGTATTCAGCTGTATAGTGTAGAAGAAGGGGAAAAAGTGGGAATGTGCTCTAGATAACTGTGTTATTTTATGCAGAGACGAGTCCTGGCTGGAAGAAGTGATGGCAGTCTGCGCTGGATGAAAAGCGAAGATAAATATCTTCAACTAGAGACGTCACTGGTGAGTCAGTGTATTACCTGTACACTGACACTATGCACTATATACTATGTAAAGAGTTCCTGTGTAGAATGTCACTGATGATCCCTGTAATACCTGTACACTGACACTATATATAGAGCTCCTGTGTGCAATGTCACCTGTGATCCCTGCATTACCTAAACACTGACACTATATACAGAGCTCCTGTGTATAATGTCACTGGTGTTCACTGTATTACCTGTACACTGACACTATATACAGAGCTCCTGTGTATAATGGCACTTAGTATTGTGTTTTTTTTATTAATGATCGGTATTGTAATATTCGGTTAGTATGTGGTGGTAATATGTGGTCTGGTCATTATGTGATGGCATTTGTCTCTTGTATAAGGTATTATTCGGTCACTATGTGATGGCAATATGTGGTTTGGTCATGATGTGACTGTATTTGTCCCTTGTATGTGGAATTATTCGTTCACTATGTGGTGGTAATTTGTGGTCTAGCCATGACGTGGTGGTATTTCTCCCTTGTGTGTGATATTATTGGTCATTTAAAAAAATGTATATGACACATTCCCTTAAAAGAAAAATATATAAAAATATACCTAAAAAGAGTATTGTATATTTTAAGAAATGTGTAATAAGTTAGAGTAGAGTAGAGCGGGGCCAGAAGAGTCTACTGGTCTTGGCGGCGGCTTAAAAAAATCTTTTGGCCAAAACAAAAGCTGCTGGCTATGCATGTGATATAGTGTTCGATGGGAACTGTTAATGTGTGACTGGTGAGGACATGGTGCAGAAGTGGAGTTTTTCCAAGAGTGGGCGGTGGGACTGTGGAAGGTTCGAGGGGTGGAGGTGGAGTCTCAAAGTGGCCCAAAAATTTTGTCAGAATAGGGCCCTGAAATTCCTGGTGGCAGCCCTGCCTCTGGTTTAATATTTTTTCTCAGTTATCCCTTGTTCATTTTTTTTGTAATTGTATATGCGGTATCGTTTTGTCCCCTTTTGCAACATCTTTAATATTTTTTTTTTTATAAAACACTGCCTACTTTTTGGATTAAATATATAAAATTTACTAGCTTCGTTACTCTTGCTCAATAAACCGCATCCATGAATCCATACCCGTAACGGATGTCCAATCAGCCTGTATAAACGATTTGTGGTGGTAGCTAGTTTTCTTGGGTTATTGCAGAGCTTGGCAGTGACTGAACCGTAATGTGCGTGTGTATAATTAATATAAAATTATATATATTAGGGAAAAAAAAATATAATTTTTTTTTTGCCCAATATCCAGCCTGGTAGCTAAAGCAGCTATGGCCTCATCAATCACTTGTCAGTAAATTGCATAATTGTCCAGATAGTTTGAGGCAGCATAGTGCTGGTTCGTGACAACTTAGTAACAGCGGGGGAAGATCTGCGTGATCACGTAGCCATCGCATGACAAATTGGTTGCAGCAGTGGGATATATGCGAGATCGCTTAACTGTTCTCCTGACTGATTCCATAATACAAAATTACATACACTTAAACAGATGGTTTAAACTTGTTCAGGATGGTGTACTTACTTTAAAAATCCATGTCAGAAGATTTGTAAAATTTTAATATCAAGATCAGGATCAGATGGTGAAATTATACAGCCATTCTGACATTGATTTTCAGAGTAATTACACCAGTCATATTAAGACTTAAACATTTAAAATTTTATGCAAGTTGAATATGAAATTTGTTAGATCCACCTTAAAAACACCTTCACAACCTTGGTAGTATATGTACGTCCAAGGTCGTGTCACTTTCATTGACACCGGCTCAGACGCTGACCCCGCATCTTTCCCTGCACATGACAGCTGATCTGATCAGCTGTCATGTGCCTCAAATACACCCGCGGCTGTTAACCAGTTAAATGCCCCTGTCAATTACTGATAGCAGCATTTAAACACACGCCGGCCGAAAGAGCGTCACAAGTCCTACCCATTAGCGCCCCTGTCACATGGTCGCGTAGTGCCAATGGGTTGTCATGACAGTCGGGGGTCTGCAGAAGACCCCCGGGCCTGTCATTTTGAATTTCCTATGAACACCGACCTAAATTTTTTATTTTTTTCCTTCTTACAAATTTTTGATATTTTTTTACCACTTATATAAAGAACCTAAATAACAACAAAGATTTGCCACAAATAATAAATGAAAAGAAAAGTGGGCAGTACTCTGTAGGGTAAACAGAATGCTGTCCACATGCAAGCTGAGCAAAAAGGCTTATTGAAAAAAGGAGTACAGCACAGCAATATTTTCTTGCATACAAATAACAAGGTTTTATTGATATGAAACACACAATGTGAATAAATTACATACAAGGAGATAGTGCCGGATGGTGTATTACATCATGGTGGGGTAAGTAAATTTTGTAAATTCATAGTACTAAGAGGCGACATAATTACACAATGCCCATAGAGGCCACACTGTCAGTCTTAGGTTGTAAACCGACCAGCATCAGAATAACAGGCCAAGATGACAATACATGCCATCAATGCCCTGACACTTATATGAAAAAGTCCGCCCTCCCCTGTAGCCACATTAGAAAAAACACTACTAGTCAGTGTGAGTATTAGAAGTCATGGCAAAAGTAGCTCATACAAACCCACTTCACAAAAAAGCTAAAAGTGGCATAAGGAGAGGTAACCCACCTATGAAGAGCACCAACGGTCACAAGGGGAGCATGGAGGTGAAAAGACGAAGGTCCGACGTACGTTTCGCGGCCCACGCCGCTTTCTCAAGGACAGAGAGTATGTATAAAAGTGACCCGTGGTCTCTCTATATACCCACATTTTGATGACGGAGCCCTCCCTGAGGGGATGCCTTAGGGACTTTCCATCTATGACACCCAGGAGATGCTGCAGTCTCGGAGACATCCTGGTTAACAGTCATTATGTGACACCGATACCGCTCCCTTTTGGATCGAGGGGTCCGAATTTGGGCAGTTTTAAGTGTGGACAATGTGTGGCTTACCCCAATGTCCTTCGATGCACTAGTTTCTGTTCCACAGATGGCAATAGATCATTTGATATTAGACATCACATATCATGCGGCACGACGGGTGTCATCTATTACGATACCTGCAGTTACACTTTAATTTATGTCGGGTTGACCTCCAGGAAACTGCAGGTACGTATACGTGAGCACGTAAGAGACATTGGAGCAGCCAGCTCAGTTGAAGATCTAACACTACTTAAGACTATCCCACGTCATTTTAGGATTAAACATAAACTGTAACCCTCGCTCCTTTATGCTGCGTGGTATCGACGTGATACATATGGGGATTTGGGGGGGTAACATCAAAAAAGTGCTTGCCCAGAGGGAGGCACAATGGATCATGCGATTGGGCACAATGATACCCAATGGCCTCAATGAGTCCCTGAGTTTTTCCTCTTTCTTGTGAGCTTAGCAGCTGACCCTGTACATCTTTGTTTTAACATCTCTTTTTCTCAATGGAAGTGAGGGAGGTGTTCCCAAGTGGGATTTGTATTTTACATGATTTTAATTTTGTATTGCGTTTCTTATTGTCTTTCTTTCTTTTCTCCTTTATTAGAGTATATCTATATACTATGACCCCAGCCCATTCTGGATGATGGTGGAATTTGGATGTCTATATCGGATTGGAGGTGGTTATGGGATTCGGGCTTAACAAGACAAGATGACACAGCTTGAGATATACTTGTTTTCTATGTGCCAGATTTATTTCATTGCTTTTTGATATTTTAGTCATCTTGTCCTTCTCTTTCTATTTGCACTATGGCCCTTTCCCCTCCCTCCTCCCCTCCCCCCCTCTCCAATTCTTCTAATTTTTGTTTCTTTCATCTATATCTAACCCCTTACCTGATAGGGTTAATTGTTATTACCTCATCTATTGTCTGTGGGCATAGGTGCGCCGTGCGTGTGGCAGTGACGCGGCGTGCGTGCGCCCGGCCGTCTTTCGGCCGCCCGGCGCCTGTGTGAGATTCATCCTGCGCATGCGCGGTGGGCGATCTGACGGCTGGGGTGCGCACGCGGCGTGTTCTCGCCGCTGTCCGCACGCGCCAATATTGGCGTCACCATCCACATTATCACGTGGTCCCCGCGGCGCGCCCCCGGCTTTAGCTGGCCACTTCCGGGTGCGCGCCGCGCTGGCCACGTGACCGGATCCCTGGGTGTCACTGTGGGTATATAGAGAGACCATGGGTCACTTTTATACATACTCTCTGTCCTTGTGAAAGCAGCGTGGGCCGCAAAAAGTACGTCGGACCTTCCTCTTTTCACCTCCATGCTCCCCTTGTGACCGTTGGTGCTCTTCATAGGTGGGTTACCTCTCCTTATGCCACTTTTAGCTTTTTTGTGAAGTGGGTTTGTATGAGCTACTTTTGCCATGTCTTCTAATACTCACTGTGACTAGTAGTGTTTTTTCTAATGTGGCTACAGGGGAGGGCGGACTTTTTCATATAAGTGTCAGAGCATTGATGGCATGTATTGTCACCTTGGCCTGTTATTCTGATGCTGATCGGTTTACAATCTAAGACTGACAGTGTGGCCTCTATGGGCATTGTGCAATTATGTCGCCTCTTAGTACTATGAATTTACAAAATTTACTTACCCCACCATGATGTAATACACCATCCGGCACTATCTCCTAGTATGTAATTTATTCACATTGTGTGTTTTATATCCATAAAACCTTGTTATTTGTATGCAAGAAAATATTGCTGTGCTGTACTCCTTTTTTATATAAAGAACCTGTATATGTTTGGTATCTGTCTGCGTACTCGTACTGATCTGGGAAATTATATTGTCTGGTCAGTTTTAGCATTTCATGAACATGGTATATATATAAAAAAAAAAAAAAAAAAAAAAAACACAATTGTGGAATTGCACTTATTTTGTTATTTTGCTGCCCTTGGAATTTTTTTCCCCCCTATTTTCCAGTACACTATATGGTAAAATTAATGGGGTCATTCAAAATTACAACTCGTCCCGCAAAAAACAAGCTCTCACAAGGCCATATTGATGGACAAATAAAAAGTTATGGCTCTGGGAAGAAGGAGAGCAAAAAAACGAAAGCACAAAAACGAAAAGTCACAAGGTGGTGAAGGGGTTAACATATAATCAGTATAACTAGCTTTCAGTAAATATTTTTGCTTTGTTTCTATACATTTTGTTTCATAAGGGAAACTACTTTAATTGCAGGTAAGCTGCAATTAATAAAATGCTTTGCAATTTGGGCTTTGTAAATAATCTGGTGAACATACCACGATGTATTTTTAGATTTATGGCACATTGCAATGTATTTATGCTCTCATTTTAGGTTTGGCAAGGTTGGTGGTTTCCACCTGTCAACTACAACAACTGCTTCTGTGAACTTAAAGTTGACATGGGGCTGAATACTGGGCCTGGCCTCAGGCAGTTGTACTAACAGATCAGTATACATTATTGTAAGAACACAAACTGGATAGCACATGGTGGACTCTAAAGTCGGCTATACACATTAGATGGCTGTCGGAGAAATGATGCTTTAGCAGGTCACTCGACCAACAACCATGTCGACAGTCTCCCATACACAACACGAGTGCTATTGTGTTCTCTATGAGAAAGCCACCATCAGACATATTCACTGGTGGCTTATGACAGGGAGAACAAAGTGATCGAAAACCTGAAATTTGACAGGCACGATCGACATCTCCTGAAACAATCAGTTGTCCGGCACCTCCATAAACATTAATGTTGGCCATATCCATCAATATTAGTCAACATTAGTCTAGTCTAAAGTGTATGGGGTCTTTAGAAGTGATTTCAACAGGCTTATTATATGTAAATGTACTAAATTAGTGTATACTAAATGGTCTAGCTTTGTTTGAATCCCGCAATGACTGATTTAAACTTGGTCAATTTGTAAAAATTGTCCAGAAAAAAAAAAAAGATTTTATAACTCAAATCTATCCATATTGAAAAAAAATTATATATTTGAAGGCAAAGGAATACAGTGGTATTCTATGGAGCATAAAGAAAACTGCTGTGCCTAGTATTGAGCAACTAATACAAAAACTTTAGGATTCAAAATTCACCACTGTTGTATTAAAACTCCACCTCCAACGTTATAATCTTTATGTAGTAACGAAAATTTTTATTAGGGAATTGTTGAAATTATGCTTCAGTACAATTCGTTAAGGAAAATCCAAGGGAGTACTGTTATCAGTCACAAGGTGGCATGTTGTGCGCTCAAGAGGCTTAGACATAGGCTATCCAATTGCACCAGTGTTAATTTACAAGTTTGGCTTACACACCCCAGACCTGCAGTTTGTGATGACATTGCATATTTTTGGAAAATTAGTATTCTCAATTATTAATTGTCAAAATATAAACAAAGTTCACATAGCCATATATATCAAGATTAGTGATGATAGAGAGAGTAGGTTTCATTAACCCTTTTGGCTAGGACGCTTGGGTGCTCGCCGAGTATTTTGGCATGCTCTGCATTTCTTTTAGTGTCGCCATACCTGCAAGTGTCACAGCTGTTAGACAGCTGTGACACATGCAGAGATTGCCTGTCAAACAGCAGTGCTGCTTCTGAATTTTGTTAGTACCCAGCAGCTCATGCTTCATCCCGGCACCGAGTGATCAGTGCTTCCTAATCTTTATACACAGGGCTTGTTCCACGCAGTGTGTACAGTGATCAGGAAGGCAGAGATAGTAATAAATCATCCATGCTTTTTCTATTGGGAGTCTGGCTGGGTCTGACAGCAGGCTCCCCGTCTCATGCTGCTGCCTATGATGAAATTACATCATTTTAGAGCAATGTGTGGACAGGGCAGACATTTAAAAGTCTATGAGTGGTCTGAAAGCAGTTAAGCTGCACAACAGTATGAAAAAAAAAAATAAAACTTACACACAAAGAAAACGGAATTAGAACAATCAGTGTTCAGCTTCCCGCTACAGACTGGGATGGGGGTCGGTATTATGAGAAAGAGGCGTCTGTGGGAGGGTGGACCATGGAAGACAGTCTTTGAGAGAGGGCGAGAGCAACAGAAGTGAATGGAGAGCAGAGTGAGAGGAAGTCAGTCACGGGGAGCATCCTGACAGCAATGGAAGTCATGCCTTTTGTAAAAACAGCTATACTTACTCTTTACAGTTCGTTTCTGATCTTGACTTTGGCCAAACTGGTTATTACACACACCCACCACAGTATTCTGGTGAGCATTTGAGTTGAGAGTTGATGCATTACTTTCCTTTGTTTCTATTTTTTGCAACCTACAGTAGAAGTATAAAAAAAAGCAAAATAAAAAACAAAAAACAGAATTGGTTACCGAATCAATATTATAGTACAAGTAAAAAAAAAAAAAAAAAAGTAGAAGTATTCTTATAATACCCTACTCTCTAAAACAAGCCATA
The DNA here is from genome assembly GCF_046119375.1 of Phyllobates terribilis. Lineage (NCBI taxonomy): Eukaryota > Metazoa > Chordata > Amphibia > Anura > Dendrobatidae > Phyllobates > Phyllobates terribilis. The sequence continues at coordinate 375,668,728 of NW_027362763.1, read as the reverse complement.
TTGTAAGAGGCTTTGCAGGGTGTATCACTAAAAATCAATGCCATTATAAGCCAGATCACAATATTTGACTGCACGAGATCTCAAGATATAATGGGCGTTTGTTCATAGATTTTAAAATAACAGGCTTGCAATGGTGTGGATATAATATAATATGTTTGATATATAGTAGAGAAGCAGGAGGTAAAGTCATGAATGGCAGGTATGTGTAACTGAGGTGACTATCCTCAGTGGTTAAGTTCCAGAAGAAAATATAGCAGTAACAACTGTTACCGAGAGGATTTTTTAGTGGACAGAATTTGGGGTCCGGGATTTAAGAATGACCAAAAGAGCCTGGGTGAGAAAGGTCGCTCCCATACACTCCAGCCCCAGATTTGCTCATCAAGCTCGGCAGGGTCTGTTGTGTTTGGAGAGGGAAAAGACCGTTAATGGAGAACAGTTTCTGCCAGAGCCTCAAAAGGTTTATTTAAAACTAAATGGGGGAGACCACTTTGAATTATTTTGCCTACCCAATGGAAAGACTGTTTTTAGGGCCAGATGTTAGTCAGTGTCGGGGCACATGTACAGCCAGCGCTCTCTATACACTAAGTGGTGCCTGAAACATTGGCGGTGCCACCCCTATGACTGAAAGCCGAATGCTGCCAGGTGGAATAAAGTAAATTTCCTCCTGACAGTGGAGCGCTCAGTGCAGCAGCCGCACGGTGTCAAAACACTATTAACTTTCAGATTAGCCCCATATCTGCAATTTAATAGTGTTATTTTACATAACAGGGTACCTTCAAATTAATGGGCAGTGCATATATACTCGACATTTTGAGACAAACCCTTTAATATTCCCTAGTTATACTTTCATTTACCCATTTAGGCATGTCAAAGCATATAAAAGTATTTTTTAACAAAAGGTAGTCCATACTGAAAATGGCATATTTATTAAAATAACTATTTTTCGGCATTATTGATTTGTGGGCAATATATTTACAAAGGCTCTAAAAAAAAATGTAGATATGCCTCACCAGGCAGGACAGAGTGAATGACAAGAACAGACAGCTACTGAATGTCTTAGCATTTCCAAGATCGGGTTTCATTCTATAGTTACACCTCCAAAATAGTTTATTACCTTCAGGTACTCACAACAGTCAGTCACACTTGTGACTGTACAAGACACAGGAAGAAAACCAATGCAGCTAATTGAAGAGGGCAGATAAGGTGCTGAAAGCAAGGTATAATAAAAGGGAAAATCTGTGATGTAGGAGTGAAAAGGCAACTGTTCTTAATCCTCAGGAGTGGGGTAAATTACACATGACCATGTGATAGACAGCAGGTTCTACTCTGCAATTTTACCGAGCATTGGAAGTCGCAGCTTTCCACTTATGACAGGTTATTATTCGGGATTGTATTCAGTAAAACAAAAGCTTCATAGCTAAATGCGGAAACATTTGTAACTATTTTATAAGAATCACTTGAGATAGAAGAAAGAAATTCCATTTTTGTTACGGCTGATCAATGTAAAACTGTTTTATGAAGGCAGATTTGTCAGCTCAATGGCAACCTGGTAGCCATTTCATGCTGTCTGAACCATAGGAAACCACGAATCGCAGAAAGGTTCTATAATTGCCACCATTCAGGTTTTACTTTGAAAAGCTTCAGCCGGGGACAATGTCACTAGGATGTCTAGTCTGCTTTTTCCCACCTCACTCGACTAGACTGACAGGTCTCGCCTATGTGTCTGCTTCTTGGATTAGTCATCTTATTTGTAGCACTCAGACCAACATTTAAAATAAAGTTTTATCTGAAAAGAAACAGCTTTTCAGAGTAAAGCTAACATGGATGGCTGCTATAACTTATTATGTTTTTGCTCATATAGCACCACCATATTCGACAGCTTTACATACATCATCATCACTGCCACATAGGGAATTTAGATTGTAAGCCCCAATCAGTAGGTCTTTGGAGTGTAGGAGGAAACCAACGCAAACATGGGAAGAACATATAAACTTCTTTCAGATATTGTCCTTGGTGGGATTTGAACCCAGGACTGCAAATCAACAGTGTTAACTACTGAGCCACTGTGCTGCCCTAACTAAGCCGGTCTCTGATTAATGTTGGCCTGTGGTTTGTGAAGCTTGAGCCAGATGTCAGGTTCCCTTTTACATTCTGCCCTATTCAAACGTCCATGCAAACAGGTCCGAGATAGGAAAGCAATGTATTGACAGGCCATAGGTCTCCTGACCCAAGTATGACAGCTTCAAATATTTCTAGGTCACTTTCTGCCGCTTCTGTCCCTCTTCCTAGTGAATAGTCAGGCCACTGTAAATACGTGCATGCACAATGATCCAGCAATCACAGCCTCGACAGCTTTATTCATGAATATGTAGGAGTGCTGGACGAGATGGTCTGGTCCCTGACACTCTGAAGAGTTAAAGTTGTGTTTCTGAAGGTATAACCCTCAGGGGCTGCAGTTTAGCCTAGACAGGGTTAACTGTAATGGCCGGCCTAGTTGAGGGAGGGGGGAATTGAGTGTTGGTGTGAAGTTCAGGAAGTGAATCGAGAGAGGTGACAAGCAGCAGGCTCGGGTAAAGGGTTGCTAGGGACAACGTGGTCCTAGAATCCCGGGGTGCAGTAGATTGCCAGAGAACTCCTCTGTACGAGTCCCCTTTGCCGGCCTGGGAACCTTGAGATGGATGTCAGGGCCTGGGGGCACATTCTGTCTGCGAAGCTACAGAAGATATAGGACTCAAGCTCTCAGAGGCGCAGTGAGATTGAATCCGAATATACTGCTAATGGTGGAGAAGAATCCCTAGGGCTAGAGAAGTTAGCAAGAAGGATGCTCTACCTAGATCGGGAACCAGGGCTGAAGTTGTATCTGGTACCTGTGGGAAAGATGACACCCCGTTGGCCCTTATCCTTTACACCTGCCTGTACATTCTGCCAGTCACCAAGTACAAGTTTGATTGTTTTTATTAATCTTGTGTCGCCTGAATTAATTGCTGCCCTAGTTCCAGAAATGGAAAACCTGGAGTCGGAAGAGGCCTGCGGGTCAGAAGTAAGAGGGGAAACATCACATACGCCTCAGCACACCAGGACAGGTACACATTTCGTCTCTAGGATGAAAGAGCGAGTAGACGTGACGGCTCGCCCACGACTACCTCGCTCAGGGACATCTTACAAATATACTGGACACATAATCATGTCCCTTGTATTGCTCCTAATAGCCAAACTGTAAATAAAAAATAAAAAAAAGTTAGTGCAGTTTTTATTAGAGATGAGCGGTATTCGACTCGAACTGTTCGCCAATCTCAAATTCGAGCTGTTTTGGGCGGTGTTCGAGTCGTTCGTCGAACTCGAACGATTTGCAAAAAATTCGGCTGTTCGAGGTTATGTTCGATAACTGTTCGAGCACCAAAAGCGTAACTGGATTTTTTCACAGTTATACTGTTAATTAGTGATGAGCGAGCATGCTCGCCACTGCTCAGTACTCACCCGAGCATCTCAGTACTCGAGATGCTCGGAGCTCGCCGAGTACTTTCGAGATGCTCGGGCGGGAGCTCGGGTCCCTGTCCTGCATGTCTGGCGCTATTTATAGCACCATTTATGGAGGGATTGTCTGCCACTCACTGTAGTGCCACAGCCATGGTGGTTGTGTCATTACAGTGGTTGCCCAAATCGATGGGAACAGTGCTCACAGTGAAACACGAAAAGCCGGCAATTCAGCAGCGGCATACACCGGTACCGACAATTTAGAACAGAAAGCATAGAGCATCAAAGATAGATTAGAGAGACAGAAACATGTCAGTCACATATATAATAAGTACAGTGACAGTGTTGGTTACTGTACTTGTCATTTAGTGTTAAAATAAAGGATTAAAAAAAAAATGGCGTTGGGTTCCCCGTAATTTTAGTCTCTAGCGGAGGTTAAGCAGACGGCTGGGGCAGATGTTTGAAGCCTGGGAAGGGGGTAATACCCACGGAGCTTCCCAGGCTACTAATATCAGCCCCCAGCTGAATACCTAGCCTTTACAAGCTATTAAAATGGGGAACCCCAAAAAAAAAAAAATGACGTGGGGTCCCCCCCCTATTTTAATAGCTAGCAAAGGTTAGGCAGACAGCTGGGGGCTGATATTAATAGCCCAGGAAGGGTGCCATGAATATTGGCCCCCTCCCAGGCCAGAAACACCAGCCGTCAGCCGCCCCAGAAATGGCGCATCCATGGGATGGGAGAGGGGGGCTGGCCGTCAGGCTCTGGCACAAACCCGGCGACACGGAGGTCGCACGGGCAGGAACGGCCTTGACCGTGTCGGCTTTGCACTCCAGCGTAGTCCCTCTGCTCGCTCGCACCCGTAGCTTCAAAGGGATGCGCAAGTGGCTTTTCTTCCCAGGGCTGTTCCCCGTCCAGCAGGAACATGGGGGAGCTCAGGTCGGCCTTCCACCGTACCCCCTTACCTCCCTCGCCCTCTTTCCATCTTCCATTCTCCATCTAACCCCTCGGCTCTGTGGTGTCCATTCTCCCTCCAGCTCTCTCCTTCTCACAGGTGGACTACCGCGTGTATTCACACTGTGGCGAATCTTTGTGGCCCAGGCATAAGAAGTAGTCGAGGTAATGGATAATATGTGCCCCCTTAGAAACGTCCATGATGACCCATTCGAGGAAGCAACTAAACGCCTCAAATAGTGAGCAGGATCTGGAGCACCCCATGGGCAAACAGCGATCTATATAGTATGCTCCTTCCCAGAAGCAGCCCAATAGGTGGACACTATTCGAAGGCACAGGTAGTAAGTAACCGGAACGCCCCCTCAATGTCTGTTTTGGCCATTAGGGTGCCCCTTCCCAAGTTCTTGACCCGCCTAATTGCCTTTTCAAAGGAAGTACAGTATATACTACTGTACTTGGTTCCACGTCAATGTTGTCGTTTACTGACCTGCCCCTTGGATATGACAAATGGTGGATTAGTCCGAATGTATTGGGTTCCGTTTTTGGCACGACTCCCAGCGGTGATACCACTATGTCTTGTAAGGAAAGTGTGCTGAATTGAACCGCCATTCTACCTAAAGATATTTCTTTGTTTAATTTTCTTGTCACGACGTCTGGGTGTTGGTAGGCTGATTTTAGATTTTTACTCCAGCCTTTCTTGATTTTAGAAGGGCATGACATGCCTATATCTGTGTCTCCTCCTCCTTTTACTCCTCTACCTATTTTCTTTTCACATGACTATATGTACTTGTCACTTTTCCATGTGTTAGTTGTGTCTTCTGAGCAGTTTGTCATCTTTTGGACACCCTTGAAGGTGTTTTCTATGTGTTTCTATGTGTTTTTGTTTGCCTGCCATTGGCTTTAACGGTGTTCGACAAACCGTTCGGCGAACATGCCGGTGTTCAACGAACCAAACCCAGACACTACGGGGGTGGCTCAACACTAGTTTTTACTACTAGGTTACAGTAATATGCTACCCTCACATAGAGCAACATATTAAGTTGAACTGTTTAAAAGGGTTCTTGTGTTGTCTGGCACCAAGATCTTAGCAGGAAATCCTTTATGTGCTGCAAGTTATAAGATGGGGTCTCCATGAATCAATCTGGTGTTTCCAGCACATTGTTGTTATTATTTTTTATTTTATAGAGCACGTATTAATTCTGTGACGCTATACATAGGAAATTTGTCGCAAGTGTACTTCTTTCCCTCCCTGGAGTGATTTAAAGCCTAAAACTCCGTTTACACCAATGAACGTCACTAAATGTCCGATGATCAGCTATTTGTTTGCTCCTTTACACAGTCGAACTACTCTCAGATTGTTCAGTGCACATAGGCTGCCATTCTTCTTGGCAGCACAAGTTGTGTTTACATAGGACGATGAGCTGCCGAGAACAATGATCTTTTTTTATCCAGCACAAAGTATTATTTCACCCGATGAACGAGCGTTTTACTATTTGTCAGGTGATCTGCTGCCTGGGTAGAATAAGATTATCGGGAAATGAGCAGTCCTAGGGACGTTCGGTCACCATAATCATGAAGTATAAATGGAGCTTAAAGCGAACCTGTCAGCAGCATTTCGCTAAGTAAACCACAGGCAGTGTCATGTTGCGGCTCCTGTATTGATTAATATGATACCTGAGATGAAGAAATCCTACTTGTGGAATCAGTGTTTGCAGTTTTGAGTTAATGATATGCCCGTGCTCTGGGGCGGGACTGTAGGCAGGGTCTTTCCTTGGTGGTCTAAGCGAGATCAGCAAGTAAAGCCCTGCTCACAGGCCCGCCCCGAAGCAAAAGTATGTTCCTTATCAGAGACAGAGACAGATGATGCACCCCCTGGGCCGTGGGGTACTCGGTAGCCGGGCCGGTTAGTGCTGGGGGATGTCACGGTGGCAGTGACCCGGTCCGTGACCCAGGGCAGTCAATTAAAGGGAAAGTAAAAGGGGAATAAAGTTTTTAGAGATAATGTTCGTGACGCCACCTGTGATATGCGGCTATATAGGGCAGCCGCTGCAGTGCAGGTCAACTGGAGCTGATGGTGATGCAGCAGAGTTGGTTCAGCTCTCCACAGGTAGAGCTAAGCTCCAGGGCAGGAAATGATATATTGATTGTATGAGGTAGATGTTGTTGGTGAGGTGTAATGCAGGTGATGGTGCAGCAATTATTCAAGGACACAGTGGGGTGCAGTCTTCAGGTTTTACTCACAGTTGTTAAGTTCCTCAGGTTACACTTTCCGGATTATAACTGCCCACGTCGTCCTGTGTCCTCCGGGATAGTGATCCAGCAAACTCTCAGGTATCTCAGGAGCACTTAAACGGGACCCTGTTCTATGTACCTTCCTCGGTCGTCTCACTGCGCTGGCACTCACCCTCCTGCCCTGCGCCTCACAATCAGTGTCCCAAGCCAGTGGCCTCGGGCCTTGTCGGGCGACTTGAAATCCCCTGGACCCCCTGTGGCCGCCTTTTTGGCGATGTAATTGAGGCTGTTGGCTGCAGCACCTTGAAAATGCAGCAGCCTCCGGTTGTCTAGCTGAGCCTGGTTGTTCTCCACTAGTTTAGGGGCCGTCCCCTCTCTGCGGCCTGATCCCCCCACATCAGCGTAGATTCGGGCGCACGGGTGGCATCCACACTCACCGTGCCACTGGGATCCCTTCTGTCTTCCTGGAGCCCTCCTCACTGCTCCTTTCTTCTTTCCTCTCTCACTATGCCCGACTCCTCTCACTCTACTGAACTCCTGTTCCAAGCACTGGAGCCAGGAGCATGGACCCTTCTGCACTGCTCTCCTGAGCAGGACTGGACCCTTCTAGATGTTTCTCTCTGTCTTTTATACCCTTTCTGTCTGTGCTCCCCTGATCTTCTTCCTCCACCCACCTCCTCTACCTAGTTCCACTCTCCAGCTAGGGTCCAGGGACTGTGCTCTCCCTTAGGAGCAATCTCGCCCTCCCTACTGAAGTAGAGTGTATTGGATGTGGGTGTGTGGGTCCCGGGTAGTACTCCTTCCTTACTTACTTGAGAGTGGGGTACCTCTGTGGCGACTTGAATCCGCAGGGGCACCACAGAGACAGACCGAGAGACAGACACAGACAGACAGACCGAGAGAGAGACACAGACAGACAGACCGAGAGACAGACACAGACAGACAGACCGAGAGACAGACACAGACAGACAGACCGAGAGACAGACACAGACAGACAGACCGAGAGACAGACACAGACAGACAGACCGAGAGACAGACACAGACAGACAGACCGAGAGACAGACACAGACAGACAGACCGAGAGACAGACACAGACAGACAGACCGAGAGACAGACACAGACAGACAGACCGAGAGACAGACACAGACAGACAGACCGAGAGACAGACACAGACAGACAGACCGAGAGACAGACACAGACAGACAGACCGAGAGACAGACACAGACAGACAGACCGAGAGACAGACACAGACAGACAGACCGAGAGACAGACACAGACAGACAGACCGAGAGACAGACACAGACAGACAGACCGAGAGACAGACACAGACAGACAGACCGAGAGACAGACACAGACAGACAGACCGAGAGACAGACACAGACAGACAGACCGAGAGACAGACACAGACAGACAGACCGAGAGACAGACACAGACAGACAGACCGAGAGACAGACACAGACAGACAGACCGAGAGACAGACACAGACAGACAGACCGAGAGACAGACACAGACAGACAGACCGAGAGACAGACACAGACAGACAGACCGAGAGACAGACACAGACAGACAGACCGAGAGACAGACACAGACAGACAGACCGAGAGACAGACACAGACAGACAGACCGAGAGACAGACACAGACAGACAGACCGAGAGAGACACAGACAGACAGACCGAGAGAGACACAGACAGACAGACCGAGAGAGACACAGACAGACAGACCGAGAGAGACACAGACAGACAGACCGAGAGAGACACAGACAGACAGACAGGGGTGGGCCTATGGGCAGATCTTTTCTTGCTGATCTGGCCTAGAGCACCGAGGAAAGACCCTGCCTACAGTCCCGCCCTGGAGCATGGGCATATCATGTACTCAAAACTGCAAACACTGATTACACAAGAACTACAAAATGGATTTCTTCACCTCAGGTATCATATTAATCAGTGCAGCAGCCTCAACAGGACAATGCCTATAGTTTACTTAACAAAATTCTGCTGACAGGTTCGCTTTAAGAATGTTTTTACTTACTTGTATTTGTCTAGTGGATGAGGTTGCACTATAGGCCCTGCAGTTCCATGAATTTCCTGCTGCCGACGAATATTCCGTGGAGGTTTGGCTGCACCATTGATGTAAGCCAGTTTTACTTGCCGTCCTGCAGGCATTAGAACAAAGTTCATGTTTGAGTTATCAAAATTACAAAGTTAAACTGGACAATTCTGATAGGAATTAAACGGCCTTCCTGCAGTGTCAATAAGCCGACATTGTAAACCATAACAGTAAAAGTACTGGCCAAGTATTAACAAAATAATTGCTCCATTTCTCTTCTGACTGACATATAAAAAGATGTTCACTTCTTTGTGCAACTCATTAACTTGAAATATTCTACACAGAATTTACATTTTAAATACACCTGCATTCCTATACTGTTTATTCATCAAACTTATTTTCATGCCATAGAACAGACAGATCTCTGCTTGTATTTGATAATATACTTGAAAAACTCTTGAAAAGCAATACTTATGTATGTACTATACTGTTCTACTGTATTACTGGATTTCAATAAGAGGTCAATAAATTTGTCCTTTCACTTTATGCATTTTGGACCTTAAAGGGGTTGTCCACTACATGAACAACCCCTTCTGAATGTCTGTGTTTTCCCCCAGTAAAATAATAACACTTATACTCACCTCTGGCACAGTTACAGTGGTGTCGGAACTAGCTCTCCCGGGAATCACGTGAAATTGTCATGTCACACAATCCCTGTGGCCAATTAGTGCTAGCTTGGCTCTCCCTGGCTTCAGACAAAATCACATATAGCCGGAGGAAATGAGACAGTAGCAGCTCTGACTTCCTCCAGCTGTATGCGATTTTTCCGAAGGCGGGGAAAGTGAACCCAGCGATGATTGGTCACAGGAGTCACGTGACATGACAAGGTCATGTGATCCCTGGAAGAGCTAGTGCAGACACTGCTGGAACGGCGATGGAAGGGAGTATAAAAGTTTTTATTTTACTGCAGGGGTGGGGGGGTGGTTCGAAACATAGGGTTTCAGAAGAAGTGGATAACCCCTTTAAGGATTTGTCAATTTAAAATGGTAATTTTGGATGATCTCCTAGGTCCAATGGCTCACTCCAGAAATATGGAAGGTTTGCTCCAAAAAATTTAACAAAATTCCTCTCTCACCTCCTCCTTATTCTATGCAAACTTCTCTGAAAGCCTGAATTTATCATTAACGAGGACATAAGCTGAATCTGGTCCGGTTTAATTTTGCAACTATAATTATAAAACTAGGATCTTATACTCTAATGAGGAGCTGAAATCGAAGTTCTCTGTTCACACACTCTCATATTATTCCAACATACCAAGACTAGACACTTTGCTTCATCCCAACATGTTTTGAAAGGTTACGTAGAAATGGCCCATCAACAAGGTTTCATTTCTGAGATCTACAATATTTTACAAAATCCAGACACAAACTCCTTAACGAAGCATTGTTATTTGCTCAAATGGGAGTGTGGGGGGGGATTACCTAGGTAGAACTTTAACTGAGGCCAAATGGAGAAATGTCTTAATTAGAGCATCCAAGACTGCAACCTGCATTTACCATAAAGAGAACCAATAAAAAATACTTTATTTTTGGTACCACACACCCGAGTTTTTACACAAACTGGACCATTTCTTTCTACTCTATGTTGGGGATGCACCTCAGCAAGAGGCTCTATTTTCCATATATTTTTGGACTGTTCTCTGATCATAGACAAAAGGTTCAATCTTTCGTTAAACAAGTGTTTGCTTTAGATGTACCTCTAGACCCTCAGTTTTTTCTGTTTAAACATTTCTCCATAGACCATATCTAAGAGTCACCAGCACGTTGTCTAATAGCTTTTCATTGAAAGCAAACTTCCCCTCCCTCTTTGCTTGATCTCTATGCTCAGATCAAAGATATTCGAAACTTTGAATGCTGCTTTGAACAACATCATTGTGGAAAGGTTTAATCTTATTTGGTCCCCTTGGGACACTTTTTTGGGTTCGACTATCTAACCTTTAAGAGGTTTCTGCAGCTGGTCATTATATTATCCCTAGTATCTACCCTTTCCCCCTTTTATAGTCTTTGTCTATATGCGAGTTTTTTGTTTAGCTATTTTTTTCCTGTACAATATACATAATCTGACTAACCGACTTAAAATATAATAAATGTATTTTTATTATATTATACTGGTTTAATGCTTTATAGCTTATATTATAAGAATTTACATAGCTCATGTTTGTTTTCCTTGTTAAAAATGAAAAAATATCTTAATATAGATTACAAAAAATAAAAAATAATTTTGGGGAGGAGCATTAAGACTTACAGAATTTTCAAAATAACCATACGACAAACCTTTCGGCTTCCCTGAATGTGCAGAACTGATATTTTGCGTTATCTTCCTTAACTTTTCCTCTCTTTCAGTAAAGAGCCTTAAGTACATTTCCCGCCAAGACTCATACTGTAAAAGCCGATGACCTTTAAAGTCTTTTTCGCAGTGCTTTTTCCACAAGTTCCCAGAGTCTTCTATGAAAACCTTGGTGATAAAAATCAAATATTTTAGCATATCTCCCAAATTCAAAGCTAGCAAAGAGGGACATGTATTGTGGCACACAAAGCGGCCTCAGCTAAGCCATCTCCATAACCTGGAATAGCCTTTTGTGCCCATACAGAAATATTAATCTTAATGCCCACGACACACAGGGTGATATCACCACAGTGCTCACAGGATAATGCCCCCACACACAATATCATGGTCCCACATGCCACCCCCTATTGTAGGATGCTCCCACAGCTCCCCACCCAGTATAATACCTGTACAGACTGTATGATGCTCCCACATTGCACCCCATACAGTATGTTGCCCTCACAGTGACCCACACACAGTAAAAAGCCCCCACAGTATTGTGCCCTATCCGTGCGCTTACATAAAATGATGCTCAAATGTTGCCTCCAACACTCTGCATGATGCCCTAGCAGCACCACCCCAACATACAAAATGGTGACTCCACAGCTTCCCCGCACAGTATAGTACCCCCACATTGCCCCTCCAACATACAGTATGACGACCCTAAAGTCCTACTTTACATAGTATAATGCTTACAAAGTAACCCCATTCACACACAATATTATGCCCCAAAATCTCACCACACAGTATGATGAGTTTGACCCCCCATAGCCCCTCCCACAATATGATGCCACCACTTTGCCCCCCATTACATGATATGTTTCCCCCTTGGAATGAATTCCACCAAGAGGCCCCCACACATTATAATGCCCCCACGGTGACCCCACACAAGCATCCCACTTGCCTGTGTGTTCTTTCACATCTCTGTTACTCTGTGACTGAACTGGACACATACACAACCCCGACCATCTCCGGACAGTGCCCCTTATTCGGGACTGTCCCAATCGATCTGCAAAGCTTGAATGGTATGATTTTATATGTATACATAATGCATGTTTTGGATGTAATGTATATTAGGCTTGCAGAAAATACAAAATATACAAACTGGATTGCATTCTTCAATTCGATTCAATTGCTCAGGAGTACAACGTTGAAGTACTGGCTTCAAAATTTCAAATGGTACACCGCCGACCTCTTGAATGGCTGCAAACAAAAGTAAAATATGTATTTTATTACTCATGTAAAATTTGTAAACCCTTTCCTCTGCAGCCAATTTTCATACTTCATTTTTTTTCTCCCCTTCTTTCAAAGAACCACAACTTTTAAAATTTTTCCATCAACGGAGACATTTTAAGACTTGTTTTATGCAGGTTGAGTTGTAGCTTTGAAGGAGGTCATTATTTTACCATATAATGCACTAAAAAAAATTAGAAATAATTAATACTATACGGCAATACTAAGCTTGTGTAGATTTTTTTTTTTTATTTAAGTGGTGGTGGGGTTAAAAGATGGTGAAAAGCAATTATCAAATCTTCAAACTAATTTTCTAAGATAAGTGCACCAGAATTAAGACTTAATTCCCACCACATGCCATGTCTTACAGGCTTTGAACCATGTTTATGTGTTTTAGATGCTTTTTCTCAAACACTTTAATAAGGTTCGGTCTATTCTAAATTGCATCATTTCTTCAAATTTTGGATAAATTCTTGCACACAAAGTAAGCCACCTAATAGGTGATAAAAACTTTGATAAATGTGGTGCATCTTTAGTCTAACAACACAGGCCAATTAATAAACTAGGACTGTAGAATAGCTGGATAGTTTCAGTAAATCTGCCCTATTTCATTAATAGTTTGAGCATTAAATTTTGACAGCCATTTTTATTTCTTTAAAATTACATTTAAAAAAACATTTTTTAACACATTTTACTGACTTCAATAGTCCCCTTAAGGAGACTTGAAGCTGCGCCTGATTGCTTGTGCTATACATAGCATAGCTGAAGTACTGCTATGTATAGCAAAAATCATGATCTCCTATGAACGCCGGCCACGAGCCAACATTCACAGGAATATCGTAATGACAGGCATGGGGGTCTCCTGCAATCTCCCGGCTGTCATGACAACCCATCAGAGCCACGCTCTACCCGCGGTTGTTAACCCCTTTCTGACATATGTGGTAATAGTACGTCCCTGTGCCTACTAGGCCAGGGACGTACTATTACGCATAATGTGATCGTGCATGCACACAAGCGGTGCGGGTCGATCGCCGCCGGGTGTCAGCTGATTGTCACAGCTGACACCCGGTACTATGTGCAAGGAGTGGTCCCGCACCGCTCCCTGCACATTAACCCCCAAAATGCTGCAATCGAAGTCGATCACAGCATTCCAGGAGCAAGGAGAGGTAAGCACCGATACTTACCTCCTCTCCGGCGTCGTGCCGGGTCCTGATGGTTGTCATGGTGACCTGGACATCATCCGGGTCACCAGACAGCAAGAGGTTACTTTGATCATGCACAGTGCACGATCAAAGTAACTTCTCTCTGTGCAACGCTGATTGGCTGTATAGCACAGGGATGCTGCTGCATCTCTATGCTATACAGCCGATCAGACTGCAAAGAATGAAAGTCCCATAGTGGGACAAAGTATAAAAGTTCAAAAAGTGTCAGAAAGTGAAAACTTTTTTATAGATAGATAGATAATCCAAAAAATAAAAATATACTGTACCCATAAATAAATATTATGAAAAGAAAAAAAAACAATAAAAAAAAAAGGTACACATGTGGTATCACCACGTCCGGAGCAACCTGACCTATAAAACTGTCCCACTAGTTAACCCCTTTATTGAACACAGTAAAAAAAAAAAAAACACAAAGTAAAAAACGATGCTTTATCATCATACCGCCAAACAAAAAATGGAATAAAACGTGATCAAAAAGATGAATATAAATAAAAATGATACCGCTGAAAACGTCATCCTGTCCTGCAAAAAACAAGCTGCCATACAGCTCCATCAGCCAAAAAATAAAAAAAGTTATTGCTCTCAAAATAAAGCGATGCAAAACAATTATTTTTTCTATAAAATACTTTGTGTAAAAGCGCAAAAACATAAAAAAAAAATATAAAGGTGGTAGCGCTGTAAAAGTACTGACTCAAAGAATAAAGCTGCCTTATCAATTTTACCACACGCAGAATGGCATAAAAAAAAACAAAAAAAACAATTCCTGAATTGTTGGTTTTTGTTTATTCTGCCTCCCAAAAATTGGAATAGAAAGCGATCACAAAATGTCACGTGCCCGAAAATGGTACCAATAAAAACGTCAACTTGTCCCGCAAAAAACAAACCATCACATGACTCTGTCGGCCGAAATATGGAAAAATTATAGCTCTCATAATATGGCAATGCAAAAACTAGTCTTTGCAAAAAAAATGCTTTTTTTTTTAGTGTGTGACAGCTGTCAATCATAAAAACCCCATATCAATCTAGTATCGCTGTAATTGCACCGACCTGAAGAATAAAGTCGTCTAATCACTTATACTGCACGAGGAACGGTGTAAAAAATAATGGGCTGTGCTAGGGTTAGGGTTGTGTTGGGGCTGGGATTTTTTTTTTTTTTTAAAGTAAAGAAAAAATGCAGACTATATGGCGACTAGTGTTGAGCGCAAGTGCTTGCTACTTGAGTATCACGGCTGCTCGATTGACATGCTCGAGTCTCCGGCCCATATGTTTTGCAGTTGTTATACAGCCAAATAACCTTGCGGGGATTGCCTGCCATGCACGAGCGATCTCCATATGTTTTTTTTGTGTGTCTAACAACCATGAAACATACGGGCGGGGACTCGAGCATGAGCATCCGCGATACTTGGTGCATACCAGAGTACTCGATGCAAACCTAAGTACAGAGAACTCGCGCTAAAGACTAATGACAACTTATTCAATATGATGACCTAATGTTATCAAGTTCTGCGTTGTACCTCTGGGTTCAAAAAGTTCACTATACCCCTTGCTAAAATCCTTGAGGGGTGTAGTTTCCAAAATGGTGTCACTTGTGGGGGGTTTCCACTGTTTAGGCACATCAGGGGCTCTCCAAACGCAACATGGCGTCCGCTAATTATTCAAGCAAATTTTACATTCAAAAAGTCAAATAGTGCTCCTTCCCTTTCGAACCCTGCCGTGCGCCCAAACACTGGTTTTCCCCCACATATGGGGTATCGGCTTACTCAGGAGAAATTGCACAACAAATTGCATGGTGCAATTTCTGGATGGTGTCACTTTTGGGTATTTTCTGTCATAAAGGCCCCTCAAAGTGACTTCAAATGTGATGTGGTCCCCAAAAAAATGGTTTTGTAAATTTTGTTGGAAAAATGAGAAATCCGTGGTCAACTTTTAACCGTTAAAGCGTTCCAGAGTTATTACCTCATATAGGGACAGGGGTCAGAATTGTAAAAATTGGCCTGGTCATTAACGTGCAATCTACCCTCAGGGGTAAGGGTGTTAAAAGGCACTTGATGGCTGACTAAATCATCCATCAAGTGCAGGGAAATATGTGGGCTTGGAGTGTGAGTCAGGGACACGACCTTTGATGTAAACATACTTCACAATTCACAAAGGGATTAACTGCCTTAATGTGAAAACTGCCACTCATACTTACAATCAATATTATTTTGAAGCACCCGTATACATTGCTCATAGAGTGATAACATTTTGGGAAGGTATATTATTTTGGAACCAGAGTACACCAACATTTTTGAATTAAGACGCCGTCCAGTAAATTCACATGATTCAGGGCTCCTGTTGGGTAAACTTTCTAGAATGCTCTCTGTATAAAAAGAGAAAAAGTATTCATAAAAACAAAAAGCATAAATACAACATTCATCAATGTAGAACATATTTCAAATACAGTATATTTTACAAGGGCATACTAAATATGCTATAAAATAGCTTAGGATATACTAATATGTTAGATCAGTTTTATTTATGCACAAATCTATATCTGTAATATGCGGCTATCACTGGTAGGTTTCTAATTAGGGAACACTTTTTTTTTTTTTTAAGCCGAGGCTCCACTGCTACATATCAAGGCTAGTCAACTCAAAAATGCATGCACAGCTAAAAAGAAGTCTAAAAGTATAGGCAACATTTTTCACTTCAAGTTGCAAAAATATTCTTAAAAATAGTGATCCTTTTTAATTAGATAAAATAAACATTTTCAGGCAGCAATGTTTTCCCAATATGCTCACCTTTATATTCACTTGGGTGAGGTGGGGAAGAGAAAATCGAGTAGTCGGCCAAAATCTTAGGAAGCGGGACATTCAGTAAATCCTCAAGACAGCTCTTTTTCACCTGAAATTAAAACACTCACCGAAAACTTACAAAGAACACATAATTTGTGCAGCTTTGCCAATTGATTTAAAAGCGCTCATTGCAGTGAGCATGCGAAATAGTGAGCACAAGACAGCAAGAGAGTGGGAGCAAAAGAGCTGGCACGCATGTGCATTTACTAAAAAAGACAACCACTAGGAATCTCTTGTCCACGTTGATTAACATACCAAGAAGGCCTCAAATTACCCAGAAGACCTTTACTGCCAGAAATAACTTGCACTCATTTAACTTTTTTTTTTAAATTAAAAAGTAAGTGTTCCCTTTCAGCAAATCACATTTTGAGGTTCCGTGCTCTGTATGTGTTTATTTGCTGCAGGGTGACACGAAGATAACCGCAGTGCCGCTTGTGCCATCCACATTGGCAGATCCACTGAGCTCAGTGATTGACAGTACTGCAGCCTATGTTTAACCTTTAAAGCGCACCTGTCAGCAGGATTGTGCTCAGTAAACTACATACACTGTCAGGTGGGCGACATTACACTGATTAATATGATACCTGGGTTGATGTAATCCGTCCTGTGGTTCTTGTGTAATCTTTACTTTCAGTTTGGAAATAATGATATGCTCGTGCTCTGCTTACTTATTCATCTGTTTGCTCTTATGACAGGTAACTGTGCCTTCACTGACCGGCCTCCTATTTTACATAATGCATCTAGTAGTGCGGAGCTAGGTAAAATAGGAGGCAGGTCAGTGAACGACCAATGAGCTGTCATAAAAGCATGCAGACGAGTATGTAAGCAGAGCACCAGATAGAGCTTCCCCCCCCCCCCCCCAGCCACCCCGAAGCACGAGCATATCTTTATCTCCAAACTTAAAGTAAAGATTACACAAGAACAGCAGGACGGATTTCATCAACCAAGGTATCATATTAATCAGTGTAATGTCGCCCACCTGACAGCGTATGCAGTTTACTGAGCGCAATCCTGCTGACAGACGTGCTTTAAGCAAAATTTTATCAAAATTTAGTTAAAATATTTTTAAAACTTGCCTCTATTCGTTCCACTTCTTCCTCTTCCTTTATGCAACTTTGATGTTCAGCTTTGGATATTTCCAAATTATAGTATTGCTTACACACTTTTTCTACTTTTCTCGGAGGTTCATTTAATGGACAGGATTTCTTTTTTCTTTTGTTTGAAACTTGGTCATAACTGAGATAAGACTCAAAAGACATTGTGGGAGTTTCAAACTCCTCACCAGAGAAAGTGTTCTCCGCTTGATTGTCATCCCTTTCCCTAGTGCCCGTCTCATGTACAGTATCCTTGCTTTTGAGTCTTTCAAACCCAGAAGACTTGCTGTCATGTTTAGTAGAGGACTTCGATTTCTTTTCATTACTCAATAATTGTACATTTTTGATCTTCTCCCGGTGCCCTGACTTGCTTGACTTTTCACTCTTTGATTGGGAACTCAAAAGAGTTTTTTCATGTTTTTGTTCCTTGCATGTTATATTCTTGTCAGGTGTCTTTTCTTTGGGCTGATCTTTTTTGTCATTGACCTTGATGTCTATTTTACTAGACTCTCTTTGTTTTTTATCTATTTGAGATCCATCAATCTTACCCTTATTTGAATGCTTCTCTTTAGAATTCAAGTTAACTTCTTCCAAAATCTCATTTTGCCCGTGTTTAGGTTTAGAAATCAGCTTCTTGTCTTTGACATCCATTTTCGGTTCTTGTTTAGATTTTGAAACCTTTTTTCTGTCTTCTAAAATTTCCTTTTGCTCATATTTGGATTTTTTAGTGGGTATATTATTCTCAGTGATTTCCATTTGTTCATCCATAGAATTTGGGATGTGGTTACTACAAAGTAAAAAATAGTGCTGTTTAAAAGGATAAAGAGTTACACCTCTCTATGGCAAATCATACAGAGCAAAACCATGGCAGCCATTGTAGTCAACTGACGTCATACTCTACCTTATTATTCTTTGATACAAAAGGCAATAATAGCGTGCTCTTTCGGCTGACATATTATGTAGGTTTTTACCCTTGGAAGTGTTGCTTCTTAAGGGTATGTGCACATGTTAAGAATTTGCTGCAGACATTTCGGCACCAAAAATGTGTCTTTTGACAGGAAAATGTAGCATAAAATATGGGCATTTTTGATACGATTTTTACCATGCATTGAAATTGGTGAAAAACGTTGCTGAAAAATTTGACATGCTACAGATTGAAAATACTGTAGCTTCAAATCTGCAGGAGAAAAAAGTAACGTGTGCATGAGACTTCAGGAGTCTCAGTCACTTTCCAGGTACTAGGAAATCCCACTCTTTTTATGACAAAACCGGGGAGAAAAATGTAACAAAAAACACAGCAAATACTTAACGTGTGCACATACCATATAGACAGCCTTGCAACACACTACAAGCACATATGCATAGAGCCTTCGGCCTCATTCAAGCTATTACATTTGGGATCTATATCACAAGTTTCCTCAATTCTTTGCTGATGCATTTTTTACTCATACTTCTATATAATAACAGTTGATCAGGGCATACACTAGTCGTCATACGAAAAAAATCTTCTGACACATAAAATGACACCAACATTAAAAAAGCAACTGCACATAGTGGGACCTTTTACAAAAACTCATTGGGGTCCTGAAGATTCAGGTCATGAAAAGTAGACAATTTTCCTGTAGACACACTAATTTTAGGTGTTTATAGGAACACAGAAGAAGTGACATGATACCTGGTCCACCAATTTACATTTACAGCCATCCAATACAAAACTTATGAAATGGTTATAACTACTACCAACTCACAATTTAAGCTTTTTTATATTGATTAGTATATTAAATGTAATGTACCAACAATAAACTTGTGTGTTGCCTTTTTTAACTAAGTTGTTGTAAAAAAAACAAACAAGCAAAAAAGATGACTACCAACATGGAGACAAATTGTTGCTTTTTTTTTTTTCTTCCCACATCTGTAAATGTTTAAACACCAAAGAAGTTCAAGCAAACTGCACTTACATTTCCTGCACCTCAGGAACTAATTTCTTCCATTGAAGTACAATAGATTTAGCAATGTCTCCCACTTCAGTGTGTTTGCGGAAACTGTTCACGGTCTTTCCAACTCCAGTTTCCTTTAAAATAAACAGTTTTGGTTGGAATGTGAAGAAAGCAAAAGGTAAATGTAAGTTTAAACAATAGAAATGCCTTTTGGAATTAAAGGATGACAAGAAATATAGGCTACAAAGCCAAGATTAGGTGGAAAGGGTTGTACCATGTATAGAAGTTAGATCGATAAGAAGAAAGATGTATCCATTGCAATGATTAAAGACCACCCGGTCTGAAAAGAGTCTGCTCCGGCCTGATCCTGTATGGGGGTTGTGACATTATACTATGTGCTAATTTGGACTTTTAACTTTCCTCAATAAACTTTGATTTTTACGGGACTTCCGAAGCTGGATATATCGTTCTTATCGATTCGTTTCCCTGCAGTTCAACTGGTTCTCCGTGCTCTGGGATCTCTAAGGGTGAGCTGACTTTCTTCTCCTTTCTACGAATGTATTGAAGTTATTGCTTATTGATAGGCTAGGGGATAACATTGATCGCTGGAGGTCTGACCACGGAGATTCCCATGAATCCCAAGTACAAAGCTCTACAAGCCCTGTATGAATAGATCAGAGGTATTACATGCGCAGCATTCATTCTGTATGGACCTGGCGGAGATAGTCGAGTACTGCGCTCTGCAGAGTCCCATTCTCTGAATTGGTCAAGTCCCAACAATCAGATCACCAACGATCAATCAATCAATAAGTTATCCGCCATCCTATTTATGAGGAATAAATTATAAAATTGGTTCAACCGCTTCCTGACCTTACGGTTTTCCATTTTTTGCGCTTTCATTTTTTCCTCCCCTTCTTCCAAGAGCCGTAACATTTTTATTTTTCCGTAAATATAGCTGTATGAGGGCTTGTTTTTTTTCTTTAGGATGAGTTGTACTTTTGAAATACACAATTGATTTTACCATATAGTGTACTGAAAAACGCATTAAAAAAATTTCAAGTGCGGTTAAATTACAAAAACAAAAGTGCAATTCTACAATTGTTTTTTGTGTTTCTTTATTTAGCATGTTTACTATATGGTAAAACGGACTTTGCTGTATGATGGCGCTGGTCAGTACAAGTGCGCAGATAAAAAAGATATATAGGTTTGGTATTTTTTCTTGTTATGCAGTTTACCGATCTGATTAATTGTTTTTATATTTTGATAAATCTGACATATCTGAACGTAGCAATACTAAAAGTGATTTTTTTTTTTTTCAATTGTTTTACCTTTCAATAGGGCAAAAGGGGGGTGATTTGAACTTGTTTTTTTTTTGTTTCACATTTTTAAAAAAAACTTTTTTTTTTTTTTTCACACTTTTTACTGACTTCAATAGTCCCTTTAGGAGATTTGAAGCTGCGATCATCCGATTGCTTGTGCTGTACATAGCAGGGCTTCAGCTTCAGCCCAGCTATGTATAGCAGAAATGATTCTCTCTCTTATGAATGCCGACCACGAGCGGGCATTCACAGGAGTCTCACAATGACCGGCACAGGGGTCTTCAGCAGACCTCCGGCAGTCATGACAACCCATCGGAACTCTCCAATCATGTGACAGGGGCGCCAATGGGCGGGATTAGTGATGCGCTTCTGGCCTTTGAGTGTTAAATCCCATTGTTTGCGATTGACAGCTGCGGGGTGGAGCACCACTCCGCCTGTGGCTGTTAAAGGTCCTTGATGGATGATTAAAGAGGTCATCAAGTGTGGGGGAAAGATGTGGGCTCGGCGTGCGAGCCCATATCAAAGTGAGGGCCGCTGATGTTAACGTCAAAGGTAGTGAAGGGGTTAAACTCATAGCCACCATCACTTGTTCTCAGGGCAGTGGAGCACATGTCTCAGTTGATTTTTGTGGCCTGCACCTGACTTTTGAGAATTCCAGAATAAAATGTGTGATAACAAAAGTAACATGCAATTTATATACCGGAGATTAATAAAAATAAAAAAAAAATTGTCATTCGATTTTCTACTTTTATATATTCTATTCTAAAATAACTGGACTTCTGTTTGAATACTTACCGCCAAGATATCCAATGAGATGTCAAGTACCTGTAAGCTTTTCAGAGCTTTAGAAATCTATAATAATAATATAAGACAGGGAATTATTTCTTGTCTTGTCTTAGTAAAATAAATTATATTATTACAATTTAGAATTGTATGCACAGTTTTAGGAAATCTCAATAGATCCATAACCAGAACAAAGCAGAAAAGCAATGGCAAAAAGGATGAGGCACACCAAGATTAAAAAGTATATATGGATTTTTGATATTTTATTCACAGATAAAGAAGTGGATACAAAAGACATAACACTCAAAAAAGGAACCATAAAACAAAAAAAATAAAAGATTAAAAATAAAAATTGAGGTTTTGGGTAGCAATCTACAACCCCTGGCAAAAATTATGGAATCACCGGGCTCGGAGGATGTTCATTCAGTTGTTTAATGTTGTTGAAAAAAAAGCAGATCACAGACATGGCACAAAACTAAAGCCATTTCAAATGGCAAGTTTAGGGCTTTAAGAAACACTAAAAGAAATCAAGATAAAAAATGTGGTACTCAGTAAGGGTAATTTTTTTCAGACCAAGCAGAGGGAAAAAATTATGGAATCACTCAATTCTGAGCAAAAAATTATGGAATCACCCTGTAAATTTTCATTTCCAAAACTAACACCTGCATCAAATTAGAACTGGTCAGGCAAAATGTATTTTTTGTCCTAGTTTTAAAAATGTTGAAAGGACAGCTAGAGATGTCTTAAATCTCCACCCCATGTTCACTCGGAAGGGACCTCCATAGAAATCTACTCTTGCTTCTCCCAAACAAGGAATTTTTATAACCGCCATAAAACCTCAGTCAAAAGCAAGCATACTGGTCTACACTGGATTTCCCCTCCAAAGCCCTATTGTGTAACAAACTTTTAATGTCGAGTTTAATAAGGCACATGACTGTCACAAACACGTGGACCACATTTTTGGGATGCTCACCTTTTTCCAGTTATGATGGTGTATCTTTCATAACTGGGAAACCACCAGAAACCTAGGAAATGGGTTCCGAGTTTCTGAACGTCATAGAAATATCATATTTGATATCAATCTCCGTGAATATTGGTGACGGCAAACATGATGTATCCATCTTGGATGTGGGCCCCCCCCCCATACCAAGATATGGAAGATTAAGGATTTTTATGTCTTGTGCAGCTGGGTGGGCTCACAAAACTGAGCCCCCGTGTGAGATAAACAACAGGGGTGTATCCTAGTGTTTTGCCTCTTTACTAAAAACCAGAACGTCCATCTTTGATTCATTCCAACCCAGGGACGTCAGACGCAAGCACTCCTCGCTGCGTGGAGGAATCACACCTAATTTCCGGGGAGCCGTCCCCCCCACAGAATCTGAGACCATCACCTCGTGGAGCTGGTTTTGCTATTATTAAAATAAAAGGGATAAGTAACTGTTTTATGCATATATGTAAATTGTCTCCTTTATAATATCTTGTATATCTTTTGAAAACACTGCCAACTTTTGGGAGTAAATTATTATTATTTACCAGCTTCGTTCTTCTTGTCCTATGTCGAGCAAACACGTTCCTCACCCACTAATTTCACATTACCTAACGGGTACCCGATCCACCTGTTAAGAGATCCGTGGTGGCAGCATACTGTGTATTTATGTGATAGTGGTTTGCAGGTGGCTGGATTGAGGTATATATATGTTCCTGGAAGGAACTAGTGGTATATATATGTCCTGTCACATCACGTGCCACAATAGTCGACATAAATTAGAGCAGCTGCGCCCTGTTGCTTATCCTCGGTCAATACCGTGTTTGACCAGTAGGATAAGGGGGCACCAGAGGGCTGCAAGGTCTGACCAAGTTTTCCTGACATATCTGCTCATTAGTCTGCATCTAAAAAGGAGTGATCACACCTTGGAGAGCTGTTGCACCAAGTGGACTGACATGAATAATGGCTCCAACACGAGAGATGTCAATAGAAACAAAAGAGAGGATTATCAAACTCTTAAAAGAAGGTAAATCATCACGCAATGTTGCAAAAAATGTTGGTTCTTCACAGTCAGCTGTGTCTAAAATCTGGACCAAATACAAACAAGATGGGAAGGTTGTTAAAGGCAAACATACTGGTAGACCAAGGAAGACATCAAAGCGTTAAGACCGGAAACTTAAAGCAATATGTCTCCAAAACGGGAAATGCACAGCAAAACAAATGAGGAACAAATGGGAGGAAACTGGAGTCAATGTCTGTGACCGAACTGTAAGAAACCGCCTAAAGGAAATGGGATTTACATACAGAAAAGCAAAACATAAGCCATCATTAACACCTAAACAGACAAAAACAAGGTTACAATGGGCTAAGGAAAAGCAATCGTGGACTGTGGATGACTGGATGAAAGTCATATTCAGTGATGAATCGCAAATCTGCATTGGGCAAGGTGACGATGCTGGAACTTTTGTTTGGTGCAGTTCCAATGAGATTTATAAAGATGACTACATGAAGAGAACATGCAATTTTCCACAGTTATTGATGGTATGGGTCTGCATGTCAGGTAAAGGCAATGGGGAGATGGCTGTCATTCCATCTTCAATAAATGCCTAAGTTAACATTGATATTTTGGACAGTTTTCTTGTCCCATCAATTGAAAGGATGTTTGGGGATGATGACATTTTTCAAGATGATAATGCATCCTGCCATAGAGCAAAAACTGCGAAAACATTCCTTGAAAGAAGACACATAAGGTCAATGTCATGGCCTGCAAATAGTCCGGATCTCAATCCAATTGAAAATCTTTGGTGGAAGTTGAAGAAAATGGTCCATGACGAGGCTCCAACCTGCAAAGCTGATCTGGCAACAGCAATCAGAGAAAGTTGGAGCCAGATTGATGAAGAGTACTGTTTGTCACTCACTAAGTCCATGCCTCAGAGACTACAAGCTGTTATTAAAGCCAGAGGTGGTGCAACAAAATACTAGTGATGTATTGGAGTGTTCTTTCGTGTGTTTGTTTTTCATGATTTCATAATTTTTTTCTCAGAATTGAGCGATTCAATAATTTTTTCCCTCTGCTTGGTCTGAAAAAAAATGACCCTTACTGAGTACCACATTTTTTATCTTGCTTTCTTTTAGTGTTTCTTAAAGCCCTAAAGTTGCCATTTGAAATGACATTAGTTTTGTGCCATGTCTGTGATCTGCTTTTTTTCAACAACTGAATTAACATCCTCCGAGCCTGGTGATTCCATAATTTTTGCCAGGGGTTGTAGTATAAGGCTACGTACAGATGAATGTGGAAATTCATGGGACAGATATGATCCCATTAAATAAAGATGGTTAAAAAAAAAAAAAAACACAGAGCTTGCAGAGTTGAAGGTCTCTATTGTAACCGTGACATTTAGTCAATAGCCATTAGTGTAGAGCTCAGCAAAAACACTTAATAACAAAGGGCTGACAAACCGCATGGTCAATAACAAATGACAACTCAATGTGGGAAAAAGTGATTTGAAAGGGCAACATCCATTATATTAAAGAGGCAAATTTAGTGTGGGGACAAGTGTTAGTAAAAACTATGACACCATCCTGTGCTCAGACAGACATACAGGAGATGAAGTTTCTATAGCTCATTCCTATATTCATGACTTTACAACATTCACAATCCTTATTGCAACAAACAGAAAAGTAATGCAATGGTATAGCGGTCAGATAAAGCCTAAGCTGTGCATAGTAGGAAAGTCTACCGATAAAAAATAGAAAGGAGCGAAAAGATCTCTTTTGTCAATAATCATCGGAAGCATAAAGTTGCAAAGCTCGTGTTAAAGCATCAGGCACTGCTATATCTGTATCTAAGTCTCAGTATTAATATCATCAGGCAGTTTTAAAGTACCACTTTTTTTTCTTTTTTTTTCGCATTTTAAGTACTAAAACTTGTCATTTTTTTCCCATCAATATGACTGTATGTGGACTTATTTCTGTAGGACGAATTTAAATTTTTTTAGAGGCACGATCTTGGAGTTGTCAAAAAAGTTGGTGGAATCTGTGGAATCTAAAGGGAGAGCAGAGACCAACTTTATTGGTCTCCGTTCACTGCCCGAAACCACAGGGGTCGATAGCGCACAGCGCAGTAATCTTCCTCTAAAGTGCTGCCATAAAAGTTAAAGGGAATGTCCACTACTTTAAATCGCATTCTGTCTCAGCCTAAAGAAACAATCTCCCTTTCGTCTTGAAAAATGTTGAATTACAGCCCAAACTACACATCTTATGAACTTCAATACAACTTCTTAGGTTTGTCTTTAGTTTGGACTATGTTGTAGGTGGTTTATGCAGATATATTCTCGCACCCAAACTTGTGCATCTGCTTTTAGCTTCAAGACATGAAGTGCTGTTCCACAATTTTTGTTTTTCAGACAAAATTTCTGGTCATTATATGACTTGTATCCTGCTCTCAATTGTAGACAGACCGGAGCAATTTTTGAGAGTGCACAAGTTAAAAGGTGATTGATAATTCGGGAAAGGCGTTTTCTCTAATAAGACACATTACAAAGTTTCTTATCTTCTCTTGTACATTTATAGAATGAAATATAAAAAAGTGTATTTACTATTTAAAGATAATGGTAAATGACAAACAATAAAAAGCATGGAGGAATAGCTTTTTTATATACACTCCTTAATATTGAAATTGGAACACTAAGATGGAAAAATCTTTGAATTTTGGAAATCACAGGAACGAAAGACATGTTAATGACGAAACAATATATTGTGTCGGTCGTTTAAGAGACTGTTTAGGCCAACTGTGCTTATTATGTGCAAAGAACGATCAGCAATACAATGTTCTGTGTCAATTTTATTGGCAGCACATGTCTTATTTATACCGGGCGATGTGCTGCCAAGAAATGCTTTTTTGACTTTCCTAGAAGATCAATCCCCCATCGAACAGGTGTTAGTTTGTTCATCGGCAACCTGTCTATACTGCACAATAAATGAGTAAAGAGCTTTCCTAATAATCGGGTAGCGTAAATGCATCTTAACTTTTTTTTTTTTTTAACCAAATCTTGAAGTTTACCCATATATCGCACATACTTCTTGTGTATTACAATATTATATGGAGTAGCACCGCTCATGGATTACATCAGCAGCATTGTTTGTTCCCAGACAAATTTACCAGCTCAGCACTTATAGATCTCTGAAGATTATTGTAAAATGTTGGCAGCTGCGAGATTACAGCGTGTTCATTCACTGTCTTATCAGTCACTATAAGTGCAATTCAGTGGGGAAATGCAAAAGAACAAGTGTCAGATGGTCTCCAAGCTTGCCAGTCAGGAATCGGGTATGGAGGAGGAGGGAGGTCTATAGATAGCATTTCAGCATACATTGTTAAACTGCATACAACAAGGTTAATTGCAGGAAAGTGTTCATGTAGACCAGCGTTGAGAGCTTCCATATGCCATTTACACATTAGATAAAGATATTCTCATTAAACATTCTGTGTGCACTAAGTCATAGCTTCCTTTTTCTTGTTGCAGACTCATATTACAGGCACAACTTGAAGCGCCTAGATCACAAAGCAAAATCTTTAACACACCCGTGACCCTTATAATACTGATCTATTGTTTTACAAAATGATGGCCTTTTTGCCCTCTTAATAACGAAAGGCACAGCTCCCAACGGTTCCGGATCCAGCAGGACTATCCCGATTTGAGGGGGCAGTCCCATTGTCCCGGCAGGTCAGGGCTGTCTCCCAACTTCCACTCACTCTCCGTGCGATGTCTTCCCTCCGGCATCTTCATCGCTCTGTAACTCCTGTTTGAGGAATTGTACTCTATTAGGTCTAGAAAAATTGACAGAAAACTAGTGAATGATTATTTCTATTTTTCCATTCACTGGAATACAGGATTACCAGTATATTTGAGTACTTTTACCAGCTGATCAGTCAGTCAGATTTAGGTAGGATATTTATCTGCTTATCTACCTACATTATACATGCAGGATTCATTGCAAGAGTATTGTGCCATTTTATTTTAGGTGCATTTTAGTACAGTTTGCCTTTTTACATTACATTTTTTTCTGGCTTTTAGCAAGTTGTAGCAGATAGCTTGCTGCAGCTGTGTGTACCTAGGGGTGGGAGCGCCAGTATATCTGTATAGGTTTTCCAGTAAGTAAACCATTATTTTTAAATTTGAGATATGGTCTCCCCGGGAATGGAACCTACAACCTGTATCAATGTAGGCAGCAGTTAAAGCTATGAGCCACAGCCTACACTAAGAAGTATGAGGGAATTTTCTATACTTGAATCAGCATTGCTGGCTCTGAAATCACATATGGCCTTACAGACACAAAAAAAAGGAAGAGGTCATATACAGTAGCGAGGCTTACATAAAAAGGTAAAAATGAGAAAATTATGGCTGCTATGACTATGAATGAATAAGCAAAAAAATAAATCCTTAGGTCTCAACTAGAAATGAGCACAATGTACAAATGACGTCGTGCCAGCCTTGGTTAATCAAAAGCTGCACCGTAGACACCTTAAGGTAAGAATTCATGGTCCTCCAGTCAAGCCACAATCGACCTGGACGCTGGACCAGAGTCTCGTGAAGTTTTCCTCATAACGCCTCTAAGACTTCTTCCGACATTCTCTGGAACGCCAGAGAATCCAGGAAGAATGAATCGCTCCAGAGCTGCGCTCCGTGAGTGACAGGTCACCGTTCCTGAGCCGCTCATTCTCCCCGACTCCTCGCAGCAGCGGTCACATGGATGACAGCGGGGGACACCTAGGAGAGGAGAGTATAAGGATTTTATTATTTTATTCGTAATTTTACAGGTGGGGACACAGAGTACACTACTACTACCCTCATCAATGTCCCTGCTGGTGCTGATAACAGCGCCGGCAGGGAACTATGATGAGGGGAGCGTTCAGCACAGGCGCCTGGGAACAGCGCTACCTTTAGCGTTGATTCCCAGGTGCCCATCTGCGTGATCCAGATGCGGCACATGTGTCACACACGGATGCCACACGGGGCACAGATATCTCCGGTACTGGTTTTTTTTCCGGTACCGGAGATATTGGGACACGTGAAACTGGCCTAACTCTGAGTTTTACTCCCCCTAGAACATATGATGCCTGTAGATCATTTGTGCACAGGTATAGAATTTTCCATTTATCCAGTGAATCTCATTTACTAATGTGTGCCCAAACACTAGCGTTTTTACACGTTAGCGTGTAAAGATGGGCAACAACAACCAATTTGCAGCACTAAATGACCACTGATCAGTAAATATTTACTGTTCAGCGGTCGTTTAATAGCCTGTTTAGACAGGCAGACCACTCTTTATGATGCGCACTGAACGATCAGTAATAGATTGCTCAGTGTGAATAGGTTGCATTGTTCTATCAGCACAAGTCGTGATTACACAGGACAATGTGCTGCCAAGAACAATGATCTTTTGTGCAGTAAAAAAGATCATTCACCAGAAGAACATGCGTTTTGCTTGTTTATCGGGTGATCAGCAGCCTTTTTACACTGCTAGATTTTAGTGAAAGGAGCTTGCTCACACACTACGGTATGTAAATACACTAACTCCTAATCTCTCGCTGGGAATCTGTGGAGATGTTCATGTGACCAAAAGAGCAGCTCACATCACAGAAGGATTTGAAAAAGCATGGTAACTTGTAATGGCTAATCCCTTAAATATACCCATTATATGTCTATATGGGACAGTGGCAAACACATCTGCACAGTATAAAAACACTATATCCACAGCTATGCCTCTCCCAGGCTTTTTCTAACCTCTTAAAACATAGCAAGTTAGAGAACTTCTCTACTTAATTAAAGAAGCACTCCTCCCATTAAAGTTTTTGTCCACTTAATATATTGCAATCATGATATTATATAGCACTGTGTACTTACAATTGCTCATTTTGCCTTTCTACCCAGTTAATTCTTCTCTTTTCTCTGCTCTAGGTAGAAACAGGAAGTATCTTGTCCCTGAATTTTTCATTCCCCTCTTCAACCCCTCCCAGGACTCATACAGGGAAATTGTCCTCCTGTTTCTACATAGAGAATAGAAGGATTCAGCTAATCAGTTTTTAATCATGTGATGTCATAAACCTAATGGAAAAAAATATATTAATAGAATAAAAGTTTTGATGGGAGTGCTTCCTTAAACCATCCTGTTATTTTTTTTATCACATACTCCTATGTATAGCCCCACTTCTTACGACAGAAAAGTAAACGTGGACTAAAGTTTTTCATTTCACTATTAAATTACACAAAAGCTTCTCAGTCAAATGTAACACTTTTCCTTTATCAAGAGATATTCATGGAAGGACCTTGTTGGCTTTTTTTATTGCACATGTAGCACTTTAAAACATAAAATCACCATCTGATAACAGAATGTCATATACAAACTGTAAGCTAAAGAGTAAAAAATAACCACACGCTACAACAAATAGACACTCATTCCCATGAACACATATTACCTAAAACTTATAGATTTGAGTAATGTCCTATTTGTTCCTCGCTACTGACGCCCTGACACAGTATAAGACCACGTTCACACGTTCAGTATTTTACATCAGTATCTTTAAGCCAAAAACAATCAGAGAAAAAGTATAATAGAAACATGTCACCACTTCTGTATTTATAACCCACTCCTGGTTATGGCTTAGAAATAAGGATATAAAATACAGAACGTGTGAACGTGGCCTAACAGGCAGTTTATAACTGGGCTATAATAATGTGCTGAAACTTCTACACTTCATTGATTTTTGTTATTTTTAGTTTATGGTTTTCACAGATTAACTTTTGGTGAATAATTTGAAAAAAGTGACAAAAAAAAAAAATGGAAAAAATGCCTCATCTGATCTAATAGGTAAAAGGTGGACAGCCATGTACGGGAAGGGCCTCTTGTTCTCTAGGAAGCTTGGAATGGCTGAGTGGGCAGTGAGCTCAGTAGCTATGTATGGGAATGCCTGAGGCTATAGACATCTCAGCTTACTGGGAGCTATAAATGGGCAATGCAAATGCCATTAGCTACATGGGTAAAAACAGGCTGACCTCACAAACCTGAATCTGAAGCTACGAAATTGAAAAGTAACAGATGTCATCTTCTCCTTTACCACGCGCCCTCTTTTCTTCTGCAGGTTTGAAATATTGTAAGTTATTCAGTCTCCGGTCACGAAGACAGTTTCAGCCAAGGAACGTACAGGCGGTGATAGACACCAGCAAGTGTAGTCATTGTCGTACAGGTGCTTTACTTCTCATCCTGACAGGTTACTGGAGCCTGTGATGGACACAGAAAGCAGAGGTCTCTATAATAATGGCCCCATGCTTAGTTGTCTGCTTAAGGGTATGTGCATACTACATCTTTTACTAGCATGTGAACCTATCGACTTTTCCAAGCAGAAAACACTTCAAGAAACACTGGTGTTTTTCCAAAAACTTTATTTGGGTTTTGGGTGTGTGTGTGTGTAGGGGGGGGGGGTTCCCCCAGGTGCTTTTTTGACATTTTTAGCCACTGGCAGGGTTTTATTAGTGTTTTCCAATTTTTGTGGAGGTGGATTTTTTGTTTAACTCCATTGACCTGAGAAAAGGACCCACTAGTGGGTTTTGAAGCAAATACACTGGCAAAACACTTTAAAAGTGGCCTGGGCAACATCTGAGAGCAAAAATGCATAGTCAGATCACTTCAAGCTTTTGGAGTCTTAGGAAACCTTTTAAAAAAAAAACTTGACATATGAATAGCAAGTAGTTTTTACATTGAGATGCGGATGTTCATTCGTTTGAGCATTTCTGAGAGCTTTTTCAGGCTGTTTTAAGAGAGAAAGCTGCAGTAAAAGACTATGGGAATGATTCATCACAGCTGTCATGCCAGCAGGGGCATACATAGGAATCATGGGGCCCCATAGCAGGAGTTCTAATTGGGCCCCCCCCCCCAAAAAAAAAATGTAAATAATTGTCGTGGTCACACAGGAGCAGATCTCTCAACTTTCCATCCGTTACATAGTAATTTTTCCCCTGCTGTAGTTCTAGATCCCTCTTTCATTGCCCCATAAAGTGTGATGCCAACAAAAGTGTCCCCCAAACACAGTATGATACCCCCATGGTGAATTCCTCCACATGCACAGTATAATGTCCCTACTGTACCCCACCTCAACTCCCAGGGCAAAGTATGGTGACCCCAACACAGTATGATCCCCCAACTGTGACCCCTTAGAGCTAGAGAGGATGATACATAATAAGGGAGGGTGTTCTACATAAAAAAAGGTGAAACTATATAACTAAGGACGGCGCTATACATAATAAGTGAGTACACTATATACTGAATATGCTATACATAATACGGCTACATTCCTGCATCTGTGTGCAGTGTCGGTGTGCTGCCCACTTTTACAGATGCATTGAGCATGTCCTATTCTGATCCTCAAAATCAGATCAGAACAGGACAGTCTCTGACCCTCACAGATCTCATTCTCAGATCCGTGATTTTTATGGATGTGTTATGTATCTATAAAACTCTACGAGTCCGTGGACCATGCGATAAAAAATTCTGGCAGCACACGGACATTTCACACAAATGTGAGAATGCAGCCTAAGGGATTTTACAGATAACATTATCACTCCAAGTCACACAGTGCAGATCCAGAATAATATTTTCATTCAGGTACTTACCGCTAACGTCTCATCTGATCAGAGTCAGTTTCTGCTGCTTCTTCTCCATCTGGTCAGACCTTCATGTCGACATCTCCCAGCCACGACTCGTCTTGTCACGATGATCAGTACAGCCCTAAAAATAACAAGGTCACATATATTGTATATATACACTTGTGTCTCCCCTACACTGCGCCCCTGAATACAGATATGTACTCCACCATTAATATACTATTAGCCACTTAGTAATCAAAATACAAAAGGGATCAGCAGCACTGTGCCCCCCATTAACTATAATCTCTGCCGCCCAATAATATATTCAGTCTCTGTGACTCTCCCCAATTTACTGTAAGGCTATATGCACATGGAAAATATACAAGGCTTTGCAGTACAAGCAAAGTGAAACCCCCATAATTGCTCTCTCCCAGCACCCCCATCATTGCTCTCTCCTAGCACCCCTATCATTGCTCTCTCCTAGCACCCCCATCATTGCTCTCCCCATTGCCACCATCCCCATCATTGCTTGCCCCAGTCCCACCATCCCCATCATTGCTTTCCCCAGCCCCACCATTGCTCTCCCCAGCCCCACCATTGCCACCATCCCCATAATTGCTCTCCCCAGTCCCACCATCCCCACCATTGCTCTCCCCAGCCCCACCATCCCCATCATTGCTCTCCCCAGCACCACTATGCCCCATCATTGCTCTCTCCAGCTCCATCAGCCCCATCATTGCTCGCCCCCACCTCCCCTCATTCTCCTGTTCCTCTCCCCAGCGTTTTAAGTAAAAAAAATTAAAAAAAAAAAAAAACACACCTTCTCTCAGCACGCTCTCCTGCAGCATCCTCCTAGTTGCTGGCAACTTTCTTCCTCCTGTCAGCAGCAGAGCTGCAGGGATCGCTCCATGCCCGCCGCGTGCAGTGAGCAGCTGCACCGGCGGCGGTATGTCCTGCCCAGGACTGCTATGGGGCCCCCTCACGTCACCGGCCCCATTGGCGGTACGCCACTGCACGCCAGAATTCTGTTGTAAAAGCTTTCAAGTGTCACAAAATGTAGGCGCAACTTGTAGCTGCGCTTACATTTTGTGAATTTTGACGTTTTCACACCAGTTTCTCTCAACTCCACCAAAATGGGTGATGCTACTGTTCTCTTAAACCATAACAGGCTGTGACATTCCCTACGCCAGAAATCTTACTCCAGTGGAGTGAACAGAAGATTTCAAACAAATGCTTGTATTTATATCAATAGAATACAGTATTTCAACACAGTGCTTGGTATCCGGACAGAAATCGATAAACCCGGGACAGGTGGAAACCTAACCTCTCTCAGAACATCGCTAAAGGTAAAGTGAAAAATATGTATAAAATGACTGTGCTGTATCGAGTAACAGGTGATGCATGAACATAGATCTACAAATAAAATTAAAAATATACTCCAGTACAAAAAACACAACAACCAACAGCAAGGTTGAAGAATACAATAATCATCAGGGAAATTTGAGTCATTAACATACTAGGGATTGAGCAAATTGCATCAAAACACAGGTGCATCTCACTAAGTTAGAATATCATCAAAAAGTTAATTTATTTCAGTTCAATACAAAAAGTGAAACTCACATATTGTATAGAGTCATTAAAAACAGATCTATTTGAAGTGTTTATTTCTGTTAATGTTGATGATTATGGCTTATAGCCAATGAAAACACAAAAGTCATTATCTCAGAAAATTTGAATAATTAACAAAAAACACCTGCAAAGCCTAAAAGTTTAAAAAGGTCCCTTAGTCTGTTTCAGTAGGCTCCACAATCATGGGGAAGACTGCTGATTTGACAGATGTCCAGAAGGCAGTCATTGACACTAAGTAAATACAAAGTAAAATTTGGATTTCATTTGGAAATCAAGGTCCCAGAGTCTGGAAGAAGAGTGGAGAGGCACACAATCCAAGCTGCTTAAGGTCTAGTGTGAAGTTTCCACAATCATTGATGGTTTGGGAGGCCATGTCATCAGCTGGTGTAGGTCCACTGTGTTTTATCAAGACCAAATTCAGCGCAGCCATCTACCAGGAAATTTTAGAGCACTTCATGCTTCTCTCTGCCTTTTTGGAGATGGAAATTTCATTCTCCAGCAGGACTTGGCACCTATCCACACTGCCAAAAGCACCAATACCTGGATTAAAAACAACAGTATCCCTGTGCTTGATTGGCCAGCAAACTCGCCTGGCCTTAACCCCATAGAGAATCTATGGGGTATTGTGAAGAGGAAGATGAGAGACACCAGACTCAACAATGCAGACGAGCTGAAGACTGATATCAAAGCAACCTGGGCTTCCATAACACCTCAGCAGTGCAAAAGGCTGATCGCCTACATGCCACGCCACATTGATGCAGTAACTGATGCAAAAGGAGCCCGACCAAGTATTGAGTGCATTTACTGAACATACAGTAGGCCAACATTTCGGATTTTAAAAACATTTTTCAAGCTGTTATAAAGTATTCTAATTTACTGAGATAATGAGTTTTGTGTGTTTTCATTGGCTGTAAGCCATAATCATCAACATTAAAAGAAATAAACACTTGAAATAGATCACTCTGTTTGTAATGACTCTATGTAATATATGAGTTTCACTTTTTGTATTGAAGAACTGAAATAAATTTAATTTTTGATGATATTCTAATTTAGTGAGATGCACCTGTATATACACATCATGCAGAAAAAGCAAGTGGGATACTTATGCTGAGGATGATAAAGTTAGGAAAAGGGAATACAATAATAAAATACAAGTTAAGGTAGTATGGAAGGAGGATGGGGAAATCGAAAAAATAGTAATAAGAAAAAAATAGGGATAAGTAGTGTGAGCAATGGTATTCAAGGAAAATTATATAATATAGGCTCGTATAAAACATTTTATTAAATCACTAAAAGTTACAGAAAACATGTACTGTGCACATAAATACAAGAGGCAACACAATGAAATGTGCTTAGCTGAAATTTCCATAACTCACACGAATAGTGTCCAGTATGAACATATGCAAGGCAAAATGTACTTAAATTACATAGTAGAGTAGTGGACTATCCTTAGCCACTCATTAGACTTACTGAATACCCATGCTATGCATATGAACCATTAAAATCAGACAGTGGGACTCAGAACATACCAGAGTAATTGGAAAGTAATATCAGGATACGGCCAGCACAGGAAAGATCCCCCAAAAGGAACCCTATACGCGTTTCGCTCAGAAAATCTGCTGCTTCATCATGGGGGATATTGTTTTATACTAGTCATTAATACTCCATGTGTTCTCCGGATTTTCAATTGTTATTTATGGAGTCTGATCAAGTACACTCACCCGATACGGATTCAATTGAGTACCTTGATATGTACAGAATGCCATTTCTGGGATTAATATATTATATATACAGTACAAACCAAAAGTTTGGACACACCTTCTCATGTAAAGATTTTTCTGTATTTTCATGACTATGAAAATTGTACATTCACACTGAAGGCATCAAAACTATGAATTAACACATGTGGAATTATATACTTAACAAAAAAGTGTGAAACAACTGAAAATATGTCTTATATTCTAGGTTCTTCAAAGTAGCCACCTTTTGCTTTGATGACTGCTTTGCACACTCTTGGCATTCTCTTGATGAGCTTCAAGAGGTAGTCACCGGAAATGGTCTTACAACAATCTTGAAGGAGTTCCCAGAGATGCTTAGCACTTGTTGGCCCTTTTGCCTTCACTCTGCGGTCCAGCTCACCCCAAACCATCTCAATTGGGTTCAGGTCTGGTGACTGGAGGCCAGGTCATCCAGTGTAGCCCCCCCCATCACTCTCCTTCTTGGTCAAATAGCCCTTACACAGCCTGGAGGTGTGTTTGGGGTCATTGTCCTGTTGAAAAATAAATGATGGTCCAACTAAACGCAAACTGGAAGGAATAGCATTCCGCTGCAAGATGCTGTGGTAGCCACGCTGGTTCAGTATGCCTTCAATTTTGAATAAATCCCCAACAGTGTCACCAGCAAAGCACCCCCACACCATCACATCTCCTCCTCCTTGCTTCACGGTGGAAACCAGACATGTAGAGTCCATCAGTTCACCTTTTCTGCGTCACACAAAGACACGGTGGTTGGAACCAAAGATCTCAAATTTAGACTCATCAGACCAAAGCACAGATTTCCACTGGTCTAATGTCCATTCATTGTGTTCTTTAGCCCAAACAAGTCTCTTCTGCTTGTTGCCTGTCCTTAGCAGTGGTTTCCTAGCTGCTATTTTACCATGAAGGCCTGCTGCACAAAGTCTCCTCTTAACAGTTGTTGAAGAGATGTGTCTGCTGCTAGAACTCTGTGTGGCATTGACCTGGTCTCTAATCTGAGCTGCTGTTAACCTGTGATTTCTGAGGCTGGTGACTTGGATAAACTTATCCTCAGAAGCAGAGGTGACTCTTGGTCTTCCTTTCCTGGGGCGGTCCTCATGTGAGCCAGTTTCTTTGTAGTGCTTGATGGTTTTTGCAACTGCACTTGGGGACACTTTCAAAGTTTTCCCAAGTTTTCGCACTGACTGACCTTCATTTCTTAAAGTAATGATGGCCACTTGTTTTTCTTTACTTAGAATTTGTATTATGGCAAGAAAAAAGCAGCTAACAGTCTATTCAGTAGGACTATCAGCTGTGTATCCACCAGACTTCTGCACAACACAACTGATGGTCCCAACCCCATTTATAAGGCAAGAAATCCCACTTATTAAACCTGACAGGGCACACCTGTGAAGTGAAAACCATTTCCGGTGACTACCTCTTGAAGCTCATCAAGAGAATGCCAAGAGTGTGCAAAGCAGTCATCAAAGCAAACACTTTTTTGTTAAGTATATAATTCCACATGTGTTAATTCATAGTTTTGATGCCTTCAGTGTGAATGTACAATTTTCATAGTCATGAAAATACAGAAAAATTTTAAATGAGGTGTGTCCAAACTTTTGGTCTGTACTGTATGTATATTAATATATATTACATACATATACAGACTGCTCAAAAAAATAAAGGGAACACTGAAATAACACATCCTAGATCTGAATGAATGAAATATTCTCATTGAATACTTTGCTCTGTACAAAGTTGAATGTGCTGACAACAAAATCACACAAAAATCATCAATGGAAATCAAATTTATTAGCCAATGGAGGCCTGGATTTGGAGTCACCCCCAAAATTAAAGTGGAAAACACACTACAGGCTGATCCCACTTTGATGTAATGTCCTTAAAACAAGTCAAAATGAGGCACAGTATTGTGTGTGGCCTCCACGTGCCTGTATGACCTCCCTACAATGCCTGGGCATGCTCCTGATGAGGTTGCGGATGGTCTCCTGTGGGATCTCCTCCCAGACATGGACTAAAGCGTCCGCCAACTCCTGGACAGTCTGTGGTGCAACGTGACGTTGGTGGATGGAGCGAGACATGATGTCCCAGATGAGCTCAATTGGATTCCGGTCTGGGGAATGGGCGGGCCAGTCCATAGCTTCAATGCCTTCATATTGCAGGAACTGCTGACACACTCCAGCCACATGAGGTCTGGCATTGTCCTGCATTAGGAGGAACCCAGGGCCAACCGCACCAGCATATGGTCTCACAAGGGATCTGAGGATCTCATCTCGGTACCCAATGGCAGTCAGGCTACCTCTGGCGAGCACATAGAGGGCTGTGCGGCCCTCCAAAGAAATGCCACCCCACACCATTACTGACCCACTGCCAAACCAGTCATGCTGAAGGATGTTGCAGGCAGCAGGTCGCTCTCCACGGCGTCTCCAGACTCTGTCACGTCTGTCACATGTGCTTAGTGTGAACCTGCTTTCATCTGTGAAGAGCACAGGGCACCAGTGGCGACTTTGCCAATCCTGGTGTTCTGTGGCAAATGCCAAGCGTCCTGCACGGTGTTGGGCTGTGAGCACAACCCCCATCTATGGACGTCGGGCCCTCAAACCACCCTCATGGAGTCGGTTTCTAACCGTTTGTGCAGCCACATGCACATTTGTGGCCTGCTGGAGGTCATTTTGCAGGGCTCTGGCAGTGCTCCTCCTGCTACTCCTTGCACAAAGGCAGTCCTGCTGCTGGGTTGTTGCCCTCCTACTGCCTCCTCCACGTCTCCTGGTGTACTGGCCTGTTTCCTGGTAGCGCATCCAGCCTCTGGACACTACGCTGACAGACACAGCAAACCTTCTTGCCACAGCTCGCATTGATGTGCCATCCTGGATGAGCTCCACTACCTGAGCAACTTCTGTGGGTTGTAGAGTCCGTCTCATGCTACCACGAGTGTGAAAGCACAACCAACATTCAAAAGTGACCAAAACATCAGCCAGAAAGCATTGGTACTGAGATTTGGTCTGTGGTCCCCACCTGCAGAACCACTCCTGTATTGAGGGTGTCTTGATAATTGCCAATAATTTCCAATTTGCACAACAGCATGTGAAATTGATTGTCAATCAGTGTTGCTTCCTAAGTGGACAGTTTGATTTCACAGAAGTTTGAGTCACTTGAAGTTAAACAGAATATAAGGGTTTCCCTTATTTTTTTGTTGAGCGGTATATATATATATATATATATATATATATATATATATATATATATATATATATATATATATATATATATATATATATATATATATATATATATATATATATATATATATATATATATATATATATATATATATATATATATATTTTTTTTTTATTTATTTATTTATTTTTCGAGACATCTATAGAAGAAGTACTATGCACCTACAAATAGGAAGCATTAAGTCTAGGTGGCGCAACATGAACCCCTTTCAGACGTGGTCAGTAATAGTACGCACCACGTCAGAAAGGCCAGTTCAGCGGGGGCTCCGGCGCGGAGTCCGCACTGAACAGAGCACAGCTAACAGCTGACATTTGCCCGCAACAGCAGCAGGTGGAATTGCGATCCACCCGCAGCTGTTAACTAGTTAAATGCCATTGTCAATCTCTGACAGCGACATTTAACAGCGCTGTACCGGAAGCGCGTCACTTACCCCGCCCATCTGTGACCCCATCCATCGGTGACCCCGATCGCGGGTCACTGATGAGTGGGCATGACAACCCTGGGTCTGCAGCAGACCCCAGTGGTTGTCATGTAAAGATTGTTATGAGCTCCACCTAGTGGTCGGCGCTCATAGCACAGGAGCATTTCTGCTACATAGAGGTGATGAGCAGGAGACTATAGAAGCAAGCAAAAAGTGTAAAAAAAATGTTTTAAAAAATATAAAAAAAAGTTTAAAATCACCCCCCTTTTGGCCCATTCAAAATAAAATAAAAATAAACCCCACATACACATATTTGGCATCTCCGCGTTGAGAATCGCCCGGTCTATCAATATAAAGAAAAATAAGTAAATCCAATTGGCAAATGGCGTAACGAGAAAAAAATTCCAAACGCCAGAATTACGTTTTTTTGGTCGCCGCAACATTGCAATAAAATGCAATAACAGATTATCAAAACATCGGATCTACCCCAAAATGGTATAAATAAAAAAGTCAGCCTGGCATGCAAAAAATAAGCCCTCACCCGGCCCCAGATCCCAATAAGTGGAGACGCTACAGGTCTCGGAAAATGGCGGGTTTTTTTTGTTTGTTTGTTTTAAGCAAACTTTGGCATTTTTTTTCACCACTTAAATAAAAAAAGAACCTATACATGTTTGGTGTCTACGAACTTATAATGACATGGAGAATAATAATGGCAGGTCAGTTTTAGCATTCAGTGAATGTGGAAGGAAAAAGAAACAAAAACAACTGTGGAATTGCATTTTTTTTGCAATTTCACCGCACTTGGAATTTTTTTCCCGTTTTCCAGTTCACGATATGGTAAAACTAGTAATGGCGTTTAAAAGTACAACAAAAAATAAGCCCTCACATGGCCATATTGACAAAAAAATAAAAAGGCTATGGCTCTGGGAACAAGGGGAGCAAAAAACCAAAACGCAAGAACGGAAAATGCTCCGGTCATGAAGGGGTTATAAGGACTCTTAACGAATAGGATAATCACAGAATAAAAGATTATTATTAGTAATAGAAATAAGCAGACAACTACCATTTTATTTAATAATCCTAATAACCAAATAATGATCTCTCCTATAATGATTATACCGCTTTTAATTTGATATTAACCCATCTGGTTTTATAAGTTAAGTGAATGGTCAAAACATATGGATTTAATTTGCATGTTACCCACATTTGATCATGCGGATTACTACCAAGGAAGCCATTATGGGGCTTGGCAGAGCTTGAGTTCTCATATATAAATTGCTGTCCATTTATTTTCAGAACGTGACATCGAGGGAAGATTGTAACCACTTGGCGACATCCACAGAACAGTGGATGTGTGCACTATATGTGTGGAGCAAGCTCAGGATTTTACAGCTCGCACCCGTGTCAGAAAGATAAAGTTATGGCTTTTGGAAGGCAAGAAAGGAAAAAAATAAATAGGTGTTGTGTGGAAAATAATGGGCTCAGAGGTATATGGCAATTGATTCATGTTAGAATAAACCAAATTACACTTACTTGATGGCTTGACATTCAGTAATGCATATATAATTGATTTATGTTGTGATTGCAGCATGTAAAATTACCCTTAGCCAGGCATGTACTATGCTAGGCCAAGTTTCCATCCCAGCAGCAAGTTATACAAATAGATATAGCATATAACAGGAGAAACTAAAACCATCACTCGTTAGGAGCACAAAATTTATCTGGCTTTGGACAGCCTAAAGCCTCATTTAGAAGCCCATATTTTTGATCTGTTTGTTATCCAGGTTTGCAATGATCAACATATTTATCAACATTAGACCTCATTCACACCTTTGTTTTTCACATACGTGTTCTATCCATGTTTTTCACCAATATAACAAATATCCATTCTAAGCTAAGGGACTATTCACATTTCCACGTTTTTTTGTAGTTTTCCCATTATTTAAGCATATGAGAAAAATCACTGGAGATACACGGACGGTAAAAACTGACACACTGACCAGTGTTAAAGCTTGTAGGCCACAATGCAAAGTCTCCCAACAGTGCCCCCAACTAATACAGAACTTTATTCATACTACTTTATATGGGCCAAAAAGGAACATTTTGGACTCCCCTAGACTTTAGGAGCAAATTGTGGACATGACTGATTTTTACAACAGATGTATACCTAAAAAAAAACAACTTTGAAAACAAAAGGGCTTGTTCACATGTTGAGCTTTTGCTGCACAAAAAATATAGCATTTTACAGAACCAACAAAAGGAATGGATGGGTAAAAAAAGCGCAAGCAAAAACACAAAAAAATGCAAGGAAAAACATGCATATTTCACGCAATGTTTTCCTGTCAACAATCTGCTACAAATCCTAAAACGTGTACACATACCCAAACACCAACTACGCAATCCTGCACACAACAGGTACACTCACAACTTCATATGACGATTGCATAATAGAATATTAAAGAGGTTGTCTGTTACTCAGACAAACCCTTCTCAATCCTCACATTTTCCCCTTTTAAAATATCACTTACACTAACCTCCGATGCTGGCGCTGTCTCTCTCAGCGATCACATAACAGAGAACCGTCATGCGAAACCTGTGGCCAATCACCAGCTGCGTTCTTTGAACAAATCACTTACATTCAGAAGATGAGAGAAAGCAGCAGCGCTCACTTCCACCGGATGTAAGCGATTTGTCCAAAGGCAAAGAGAGTCTTCGCCTGACATCTTCGCTTGACGGTTCTCTGTTATGTGATCGCCGGGAGAGACAGTGCCAACACTGCTGGAACAGTGCCAGCACCGGAGTGAAGTATAAGTGTTATTTTAAAAGCGGCGAAAATGAGGGTTGAGAAGGGGTGGTCAGAGTAGTGGACAACCCTTTTAAGTAGAAAGTCATGGAGAAAAAAAAAAAATGGTGCATGTGTGGCACCCCAGAGGGTCCGATTGCCTCCTTCAAAAGAGGTACTGCCATGCCTGGAAGCAAACAGGGGTCCTTTTAGTAAGGTACACTACACATGCAACACTTTCCTGGCTCCAGACCAGCAAGGGGAGTCCCCTCCCCTTGGTAACTGGGATCTGGAGGCGGGGTTAGTTAGTCTTAGTGTCAGGGAGTTGAGTTTAGGACATCGAGGAGACAAGAGCTAGGGACTGGAGCTGAGGTAGCTCGTCCTAGCTAGAGAAACACAGAGGACCGGACACCGGAGTCCGAGGCTGTGGGGCACTGAAGGCAAAGCAGCAGATACCGTAGGGCAGGAGATTGAAGGTCTCCTGGCCCCATCAGACGCCCGGAGGCTCAGCAGCACAGAGGGACCAGCACCGCCACGGAGGAGCGACGCATGCACAAGGCCCGGGCTACCAGCCATACGGGTGAGCACAGAACGTCACACTCAGGGACGTGGGCTACAACACAGCTACAAGCAGTAAAGCCAAAGAGTATAGTGAGAAGGGTAGGCCTACAACTCCATCTGGCAAGGAGGACTCTGTTTGCTTCCAGGCTGACCGGACTCTTCCTTCTAGCCAGTACTCCAGTCCAGGCTTGTCTAATTGTCATCAGTAAAGACCCTGAGACTGCACTATACTGACTCTGTGGTTATTACTGACACCCCGCACAACCACCATCATCCACAC
The DNA here is from genome assembly GCF_046119375.1 of Phyllobates terribilis. Lineage (NCBI taxonomy): Eukaryota > Metazoa > Chordata > Amphibia > Anura > Dendrobatidae > Phyllobates > Phyllobates terribilis. The sequence goes on along the minus strand of NW_027362763.1, from coordinate 375,625,925 downwards.
TCTGCCCTGAAGCTAACTTTTCCTGTGGGGAGTCATAACATCCTTGCTGCAATACCACCAGCTTCAGAGGACTGTTCTGCAGCGGCGGCCCCTTAAGGCCGCATTCCACAGGTGGTGTAGTCAGACTCTTTAATAAAACCTATACATATAAATTCCCCTTGGATTGACCACCCTGGGTCACGGACCGGGTCACCGCCACAGTGACTACAACCCCCAGCATCTACCAGCCCGGCACTGGGTACCCCACGGCCCAGGGGGCGCATCACATGCAAGTCTACTGAAGCTCTGCACTTACAAATTCACTTATGGTGATATATTTCTTCCAGGCTGTAATATGAAAGCAAACGTAAAGAGAACCTACCACCAATCTGGGGCTGCCTTTTTTTATTTAATAAGAGTTGGCAGTCTCAGATTGGAGATTTTACTACATTTAAGTTATGGATAAAACTGCACAGAAGCCTACATATTTTGAGAACCTGGCTGCTTTGACGAGCGGTGACATCATGAAGGTTAACAAAGTTGAGCAATGGCCAGCTCACACAGAGGTTACTGTGAGAACTGCCGGATCTGACCTGCGGCAACCTTAATGATGTCACCGCTCGTCAAAGCAGCCAGGTTCTCATGATACTCTCACTGAGTTCCGGCGGCTGTAGTGAGCAGGAACATTTCTCATATCACCGCTCAGCACAGCTTCCGGATATATCGGAGTTTGGGATCGTCATGGGACATGGAATGGATTTACGGTGAACCACTTCGGATTATTTATTTATTTAATTTATTTATTTAAGGTAATAAATGGATAAAAGAGGGACGTGAGTGTTGGGGGTTCATGTCAAGTTGCAGTTCAAGTTGCAGTAGGCTGGAGGCACGTGGAGTAAATATCGTTCTGACAGTACGAGGTGATACCAAATTTCCTGCGGACCCTCCTGTAACATCCAGGGCTTATGGCCCAAACTAGGCACCGAGGAGTGTGCCTTAATTCCTTCCATACAGAGGAAACCGAACGGTAAACTGCATGAGGGAGACTAAATGGATCTGGGGAGTGCTGTGGTGAAGGATGGGAATTACCTGGGGCCGACAGAAGGATCAAGGGTAGGGATAGTCCGAGCTGAAAGTAAGCAAATGCTTGAAATGCTCTGTGATGATGGAACAAGAACTGGAGGGTGCTGAGCCTGATATCCCATGTTAAAGACGAATATACTTGAACTGCCCAATAAAGTTGAACTTGTTAAAGTGAACCAGGTGTCCACTGATGTGTGTGCGGATGATCTAGGAACCAAGGATGTAGATGCAGTGCAGGCCTTCAGCCTATAAGTGAGTGCAAAGCAAACTTCACAGCACACCACATATAGACTGGGACACTGTTTGTAGGGTGCCAGGTTGTGGAGAAGCAGCAGTTCACCCATGGCTACTGCCCTAGGCACCTTACAAAAATGTACTATTGAGGGTGTACAGACAAGAAAAAGCTCCTAAAATAGGGCCAATTTGTGAAAAGGCTTCGCTTTTTCACTTAGAAAACCACTTGTGTAGTCTTGCTCCCTAAAAATAAGGTATAATTTTTGGACAACTTGATCACTTGTGCAACTTAAGCCTTTGTAATTTCTTAATCATTTTGTGAATAGAACCCCCCCCCGCCCCATCCCCCAAAAAAGAGAATTTTTTCACTCCTAGTTGAAGACATTTTTCTTCACATTCAAAACAGCACATCTGTTTTGTCTTCCTAAATAAATGAATCAGTTTTGGATGGCTTGCAAAAAAGCTATTGCTACTTAAAGGGAACCTGTCAGGTTCCAAGTGCCTCCAGAACCAGCAGCAGTTGGGTCTGCATAAACACCTTGCCTAACAGTCCCTGTATTACATTACATACTTAAACAGATCATTAGAAAAATAGAATTAGACTTTCCGGTAATTTGGTTTCAAATAACCCAGGACGACAGCATATCAGAGGATGTAACCCCACCCTAATAGGGACAGTAAAACACAAAAGAGGTTAAATAGCCCCTCCCACATCATCCCTCCAGTGCTATTATAAAAAGGACCACAAGAGTATGAATGCTTCAAGTTATATTTTCTCACTGATATAATAATGTAAGAAATAAAAAGCAAAAGGGAGGGAATTACCCGTGCTGTCGTGTTGGGTTATTAGAATTAGTCTTACCAGTAATTCGGTTTCTATTTTCTCTAATAACCCCCCACGACAGCACACCGGAGGTATACCCAAGAGTTATTTAGGGAGGGACAATAGCCTGAAGGACCTTCCTTCCAAAGGCTAAATCTCTAATGGACATTAGATCTAATCTGTAAGGTCTGGAAAACGTATGGACAGAGGACCAGGTAGCAGCTCTGCAAATCTGCTTGATGGAGACGCTGGCTCTCTCAGCCCAGGAGACAGATAGAGCTAACTCTACAAGAGCAGTGAGTTTCTCTGGAGGTGGAAGGTTCTGGATCGGGTAAGCCTCAGTAATTGCTTTCTTGATCCAGTTGGCGACCGTGGATTTAGACGCTTTCATCCCCTTATTTTGGCCTTGGGAATGGACAAACAGATTTTGGTCTTTTCTTCCTTCCCATGTCTCCTGAAGGGAATGAATGACCACTAGTGTTGAGCGAGCACTAAAATGCTCGAAGCTCGGGCCGAGATCGCCATGATACTCGGGTGCTCGACGCGAGCAACGAGCCCAATGTTAGTCTATGGGAGACACGAACATTTTTGCGGCGGCACCCCCGGCAGTCTGTAGAAAGCCTAAAAAGTGCCCAAAACGATAGTGACAGTGCTCAAAAGACATGGGGACAGCATGGGCATCGCCCCAGGAAGCATTTATGATCCCCAGGTCACTGCTGTCAACAACGTGGTCAGAGGTATTAAGCCACTTTTAAGGGCTCACAATAAAACGTTCAAAAACTAAACTGAAAGTGCTTTCCTGTGAAATATGTTAAGGAACTTCCTTTCCAGGGTAAAGACTTGTGTATAAGGTAAAATAAATAACCCCCCAAAAAAAATACTCCTTCACACCTTGGGCTATGTTCACAAGTAGCATTTTTTATGCATTTTTTGCACTTTTGTATTGCTTTCAACCGTGACAAATGCATTCACCGGGAAATGTAATTTTAACATTTTACAACCATATATGGCCATGTGCTGTGTGACACATGCATACAGTGCTGAAAAGACATGGGAACAGCATGGGGAAGACCCCTGGAAGCATCTCTGACTCCCAGGTCACTGCCTAAAAGTGTGCCCATCAGAAGTGATCCTTGCCGCATCAGAAGATGCAGACTTGCAACTATCCCCGTGCATGTCCTTGTCCCAGGGCAGTGTTCAATTGTACCTCCCCCATTCCTTGCAATGCAAGCGCAAGTATGCAGCCTGCCACCCACCCACCCCCAGGCTGCAATAACATACTGCTTGCTTGCACTTGAAATTGGGCCTTATAGGCATGTGGAGGCGGAATCTTGCTACCACGTCATGGCTGCGTCGGCGGCCTGGTATCCATACTCGGTCCCGAGCCGCCCCGGGGCCCGGGTGCCCACACACAGTCCCCAGCCGCCCCCATTTCTCCTTGGAAATTCCCCCACACTTTTCTTAGCCTGGTCTGCTTTAGGGCTGCATTGGACGAGCTCACCAGAGAACCAGACTCCTCCGGTGGGCCCTGGCTTCTCCATCAGGGGAGTTGAGAGTGCCAAGGTGAGGAGCATGATGATGATGATGATAGAAGTTAGCATCTGCTTGGTTTTCTTGGAATGCAAGCGCATTTATGTAGTAAAGGCTAGGCCTGAGGTGGTCAGCGTTTTGGCGCATATCCTACCTCCTCCGAGGATTGCTGGATGTTTTCCTGCTACTATCCCAGTTCTATGACTCCCGTTAAAACAAAGCTTCAGGTGGTGAATGATGGATGAGGTGGTGGCAAAGGAGAAAGAGCAGGAGGAACAGGGACCATTCAAATCAATATCAGGCCAGTCAACCACACATGTCTAGTAGGATATGTTTCTGTACCAATAGGAGAGGTTCGGCTACACAGTTATAGGGCATGTAGTGAGTGCAATGCCTACCAAAAATTTCGAGGTACTCCAGTGCCCCTTGGAAGTGACATGGAGGTCAGAGGGCCTTAAATAAACCGTTTTTTCCATTTATAGCAACTGGGTCTCCTGTACACTGTTGGCCTAAGCAGTGAATGGAAGGCTTTCCAAAAATTATGAGGAACTGCAATGCCCCTTGAAACAGGCGTGGATTACAGCATACTAAAAACCTTCTACCCATTATTGGGGAGTGGGTCTCCCTTAGTGTTTGCCTATGCATTGAAAAGCAAAAGCTGACTAAAATTAGGAGGAAATGCAATGCCCGTTGGAAGAATGGTGGAGTTCGCAGTGGAATAAAAAGAAAATATCAATGCCCCTTGAAAAAGTGGTGGAGGTAGCAGTAGCTTAACAAGACTGTTTTAATGCCCCGTGGAAAAGTGGTGGAGGTCGCATTAGCTTAACAAGACGGTTTAAGTGCCCCTTGGAAGAGACGTGGAGGTCAGAGTGGTTTAACAAGACGGTTTTAATGCCCCTTACAAGAGCCATGCAGTACAGCATATTAAAAACATTCCCATTATTGGGGAGTGGGTCTCCCATAGTCTTTGCCTATGCCTTCCAAGCAAAAGCTGCCAAAAATTAGGACGGAGGAACTTGCAATGCTGGCAACACGGACCGCGGTCACCCTGGTGGTATAGTGGTGGTGGAGGCTGAGGATAAGGAGAAGAGCAAAAAAAAGCCGAATTGAGGAAGCGTATACCCATGTGTGGATGTGAAGCGGTGCATGGGAATACACCTCCCGAAATAACACAGTGGATTTGACTTTGTTACTCTGCTGTCATTTGGTGGTGATGAGAAGTCTGGCCCAATCCAGCCCTTGTTCATTTCGATAAGGGTCAGCTTGTCAGCATTGTCAGTTGACAGGCAAGTGCGCTTATCAGTTATAATTCCCCCAGCGGCGCTAAAAACACGCTCCGATAACACGCTACCGGCAGGGCAGGCCAGGACCTACAAGGCATACAGAGCGAGTTCATTCCAAGTGTCCAGCTTGGATACCCAATAATTAAAAGGCACAGAGGAATCACGGAGGACGCTGGTACTGTCGGCAAGGTACTCCCTCACCATCTTTTGAAACTTTCCACTCCTTGTGAGAGTACTCCACGCCTCAGGACCTGTAAGCTGGGCGGGTCTCAGAAAGCTGTCCCAGAACATTGACAGTGATCCCCTGCCTCTGCTGGATTGGAGTTGCGTCTCTCTCGCCTGTACGCCTTGGTTGGTCAACAAACTGTGACCTCTGCTGCTAGCTTGTTCAGATGGGAATTTTTTTAACAGTTCTGCAGCAAGGGCCTTCTGGTACTGCCCCATTTTTGTAGACCTCTCCAAGTCAGGAATAAGAGAGTGAAAGTTCTCCTTGTAGCAGGGGTCAAAAAGTGTCACCAACCAGTAATGACTGTCACCCAACATTTTGACAACGCGAGGGTCACGGTTAAGGCAGCGTAACAAAGTCAGCCATGCGTGCCAGACTGGTAACGGGCAAGACTTCAGTGTCCTCACCAAGATGAAGACTGACCACGCTCTCCTCCTCCTCCTCCCCCCCCTGTCCTCAGGCCACCCACGCTGAACAGACAGTATGACAGTTGTACAGGTACTACCGTCTACAGCGCATGATACCAGCTCCTGTTCTTCCTCCTACTCCTCCCCCAATGCACGTTGGGATGAGAGGAGGCTGGGCTGTGTGTAATCGCTCATTACGGCTTCTTGATCCATCTCATCATACTCTGGCTGCAATGCCTCCTCCTTAATTCTCTGCAGAGAGTGTTGCAAAAGACAGACAAGTGGGATGCTGACGCTAATGATGGTGTCATCGCCACTCACCATCTTGGTGGACTCCTCAAAGTTTGTCAGGATGGTACATATGTCAGCCATCCAGGTCCACTCCTGAGGTCTTATGTGTGGAGTCTGACCTGAATATCGACGGCCTTGTTGCAGCGGGTACTCCACAACTGCTCTCTTCTGCTCACTAATCCTTTGCAACACGTGGAGGGTAGAGTTCCAACGTGTGGGGACATCACACACTAGTCGGTGTGCCGGAAGCTGCAAACGCTGCTGCAACACAGCAAGGGCGGCGGAAGCTGTAGCCGACTTGCGAAAATGAGCTGACAGGCGGACTACTTTGACGGACTGTGGCCTGTGGGGCGTTGGCTACGAATTTGCGCTTTCGTTCAAAGCTCTGGGATATGGACAGTTGCGGTGGGATGTGGACGTGGACGTTGATGCTGTTTCTTGAGAAACTGCCATAACAAGTGAAGACTGAGAGGAGGGGGCATCTTTGCATGCAGTATGGACAGGGGATTGCCTTGCACGCACAACAGGGGGCTCTATTACACGCACAACAGCGGAAGAAGCAGTGGTGACACCCACTGACACTGGTCGTGGGCCCTGGGGTTCGCTCCACAAAGTCGGGTGCTTTGCTGCCATGTGCCTGATCATGCTGGTGGTGGTAAGGCTGGTAGTTTTGTCACCCCTGCTGATGCTGGCATGGCAGGTGGTACAAATGGCCTTTTTGGGGTTATCAGCAGAGTTTTTAAAAAAAAATTCCAGACTCTGGAAGACCTACCTGTTGTACTGGCAATGTCCCTCGTGTTGGTGTTACGGGGAACTATTGCCCGCCTTCTGTGTGCGGCCACCACACTGCTTCTTCCTGCCTGTTGGGGTACTCTGCCTCCCTCCCCATGTGTGCTGCTGGCCTCGCTCTGCATGTCCTCCTGCCACGTTGGGTCAGTTACTAGATCATCCACCACCTCCTCCTCTTCCACTTGTGCACCACGATCCTCCTCCTCACTTCGTGGCATTGTGTCTCGTCATCGTCCACCTCTTGTGACAAATTGCCAGCGTCGACTTACTCTGGCCGTGGCTGTTCAAATATTTGGGCATCGCTACATGGGAACTCCTCTTCCACCACTTCAAGCGGAGCAGGCGAGGGGCCTAAATATGGAAATGGGCCAGTGAACAGCTCTTCAGAGTGTCCAAGTGTGGGATCAGTTGCTGTCTGACGACACTCGGCATGGTGGGAGGAATGAGCATCAGGGTGAGGAGGAGTATGCGGTCGAGACTCACGGCTACTAAAACTTGTGTGGAAGACAGACCGGAGGTGGTGGTGCCCAGGTAACTGGAAGTATTATCTGCTTTCCAATTAATAACCTGTTCACACTGATCAGTTCGCAATACTGGTGTTGTAGTGTGCTACCCTAGTAATTCGGTCAAGAAGTGGGAGCGAGAAGATGTGGCTGTTTGTTGTGGCACATTTTCACCTTGGCCACGGCCCCGTCCTCTGCACGCACCATCACCAGAACGTCCAGTTCCACGTCCCTTGCCACGCACCTTGCCCATTGTAAATGAAGTAAAATAGCTTACACTCGCACTATCAATGGAAAAAGGTTAACAAAAAGGAGATTAGAACCGTGGAAGAGGAAAAGCACAGTTCTATTTCTCTGGCCTACACCAGACTCTTTTAAACAGATATATTGGTGTCTGAACAGACAGGGAGACACTATTACTGTTTTTTTTATGTAAAACAGGCCAAAAGCTGGATAATACAGAGATTTGAACAGTGGAACTGCAAAACCACAGTTCTAATTTCCTGGCGTATACCAGACTTATTTAAATAGATATATTTGGGGCTGAACAGTCAGCGACACACTCAAACAGTTTTTTTTATGTAAAAAAGGCCCAAAAGTTGATAATACAGAGATTTGAACTGTGTAAATGCAAAAACAGTTATAGTTATGTGGCGTACGCCAGACTCTTTTAAACAGATATATTGGTGTCTGACCAGTCACACTCAATTTTTTTTTTTTTTTTTTTGGGGGGGGGGGGGGAGGGGGGATACCAAAAGGTTAATAAGACACGTATTTGGACAGTCTGAGGGGAAAAAAAATATTGGATTTAGATGAAAAAAATAATTTTTCCTGGCCCATTTGTTTGATTTGGCAGGCTTTAGAGACCCTACACTACCTATTTCACACAATATATCTCTCCCTAACTCATAAGCACTGACCCTACACTGGCTGATCCACAAACTACATGGCTGCGGCATTACAGTGACTGGCTGGCAATCCCAGCATGTTCATTGGCTCTGTAAAGAGCGCCAAACTTGCAGGGCGGTGACCCGAGCTCCCTCCCGAGTAACCCGGAAATGCTTGGTGCTCGCTGAACATCCCGAGTAGCGTGATACTCTGGCGAGTAACGAGCAGTGTCGAGCATGCTCGCTCAACACTAATGACCACACTTTGAACATCCAGAGTGTGGAATTCCTCTTTTTCATTCGTTGGATTCTTTACAGAAGGAGGAAAGAATTATATCTGGAGTCCTGTGGAAGTCTGAGACCACTTTAGTTATTAATGAAGGGTCTAGGCGAAAAATTAGACGATCTTCTAGGATTCTCAGATAAGGTTCATTAATTGAAAGAGCCTGTAGTTTGCCCACCCTTCTGGCTGTGGTTATAGCTACCAGAAATGTCATTTTCCAGGAAAGTCTGTCTGGTCTTATAGTTGATAAGGGGCTAACTCTTCCACCCTTTTAACCCTTAAGAACAATGTTAAGGTCCCAGGGGGGGGACTAAGTTTGCCACTCTAGGGTGAATGCGGGAGGCTGCTGTCAAATCTGCTCACCCATTGATGTTCAGCCAGGCTCTGGTCAAAGTAGGAACTTAGTGCTGCTACCTGGACTTTAAGAGTACTGAGTCTGAGACCCTTGTCTATGTGGGTCTATGTAGGAAATCCAGTATCTGAGCTATGTTCGCCTTATGTGGGGCTGGATGTCTAGGTGCACACCATGATAAAAAGGTCTTCCAGATCTTATGGTATATGGTGTTTGTCACTGTTTTTCTGCTTTTTTGGAGCACTATAATAACTAACTAACTCCCTAAAAGGCCCCTGGTCTTTAGTATTGAGAATTCAGTAGCCAGGTGTAGTCTCTCGGGTTCCGGATGATGAATCCGGTCCCTGTAGAAGAAGATCTGACAGGATGAAGGACTAGGGGGCAGTCTATGCTTAGGTTGGTTAGGGTGCCAAACCAGCTTCTTTTTGGCCAAAGAGATGCCACTAGTATCACTCTGGTTCCTTCGGCTCTTATCTTCTGCAGGGTTCTTGGTAAGATTGGCAGCGGAGGGAAGGCATATGCCATCTTGAATTTCCACTGGTGGGCGAATGAGTCTACACCCAGGCAGAGATAGTTTGCATCTAAGGAAAAAAACTGAGGTACATTTGAGGTTTGATATGAAGAAAAGTGGTCTACTTCCGGACGACCCACTTTTTGGTTAGAATCTGGAAGACCTCTGGGTTTAGACTCCACTCCCCTGGATGAATTTCTGTCCTGCTGAAGAAATCGGCCTGGATGTTGATTGAACCCTTTATGTGAAGAACCGACAGGGAAAGAAGGTGCCCAAGAAAATATTCTCCTTGAGATTGATTTTAAGTCCTTGTGTCTTGTACTTTCTTGGTGATGGAGATGGGCTACTGTAGTCATGTCTGACAGAATTTTTATTTGGGAATTCTGGATCAGAAATCCTGCTGATACCAGGACTTCTTCTACAGCTTTTAATTCTCTGAAGTTGAATGATTTTTGATTTACTTCCCTGGACCAGGCACCTTGGAATAATTCTTGGGAGACCACGGCTCCCCATCCCCTTCCGCTGGCATCCACTTTTATCGTGATCATCGGGTCCTGGATCCAAGGCACCCCCTTGCTCAGATTTCTTGTGTTGAGCCACCAAGCTAGAGAGGTCCTTACTTACGGTGGTATAGGAATTCTCTTGTTCAGGGATTGTAGAGATTTGTCCTGGTTTGCTAGAATGTGAGTCTGCAATGTTCTGGTGTCTGCCTGGGCCCATGCCACCATCTGAATGCAGGACATCATGGATCTGAGGAGTGACATGGCACTCCTTAGAGACATCAATCTCCTGCTTTGCAGAATGTTCACCATCGATTTCAACATGATTTGTTTCTTTCTGTCTCGACAAAAAGGATGTCCGGTTGTGGGAATCCAACAACACTCCCAGGAATGTTTTCGTCGTGGAGGGAACCAAATCTGATTTTTTTTTGTTGTTCACTCACCAGCCCAGAGATGTCAGAATCTGGGTTGTCAACTGTACATGTTCCTGGAGTAATGGTATTGAGGGGGCAACTAGGAGGAAGTCGTCGAGGTATGGTACTATGCAAACATCCTGATTTCTGATGTATGCCATATCCTATTCCATGATCTTCGTGAAGATCCGTGATGCCGATGAAATCCCGAATGGAATAACATTGAACTGATAGTGTATGGTCCGTTCACCTTGGGCCATCATGATAAAACTTCTGATAAATCAGATGAATAGGGACATGGTAATATGCATCCTGGAGGTCGATTGTGGCCATGACAAAGTATTGCCTGTAACGGGTCTGGGAGGTGGAACCTCTGAGCTACGATACAAAGGGGCAGTCCTTGTAAGGAAGCGGGTGGCCCCCAGGGAAGACGGGCAGGTAGTCACGGCAAGTGACAGGGACAGTCTCTGGGTAGAAGGGCAGCAGGCAGGTGGCTGGTGAGCGCTCCCAGGTGAGCGGGCGAGAGTCTCTAGACAGGCAGGTGGTCACGGCAAGTGACGGCAGAGCCTCCAGGTAGACTAGCAGACAGGTAGCAGGTGGATGCTCCCAGGTGAGCGGGCAAGAGTCTCTGGACAGGCAGGTGGTCACGGCAAGTGACGGCAGAGCCTCCAGGTAGGCTAGCAGGCAGGTAGCAGGTGAGCGCTCCCAGGTGAGCGGGCAAGAGTCTCTGGACAGGCAGGTGGTCATGGCAAGTGACGGCAGAGCCTCCAGGTAGGCTAGCAGGCAGGTAGCAGGTGAGCGCTCCCAGGTGAGCAGGCAGGTTGGTCCATAGACAGACTGACAGGTGTCGGAAGGCAGACCGTCGGACCGCAGGCTTGCAAGCAGGTAAGCGGATATCAGGCAGGTATCAAGCAGGAATCTGGCAGGTGACTGGCAGGTAACAGGCAGGAATCTGGCAGGTGACTGGCAGGTAACAGGCAGGAATCTGGCAGGTGACTGGCAGGTAACAGGCAGGAATCTGGCAGGTGACTGGCAGGTGACTGGCAGGTAACAGGCAGGAATCTGGCAGGTGACTGGCAGGTAACAGGCAGGAATCTGGCAGGTGACTGGCAGGTAACAGGCAGGAATCTGGCAGGTGACTGGCAGGTAACAGGCAGGAATCTGGCAGGTGACTGGCAGGTAACAGGCAGGAATCTGGCAGGTGACTTGCAGGTAACAGGCAGGAATCTGGCAGGTGACTTGCAGGTAACAGGCAGGAATCTGGCAGGTGACTGGCAGGTAACAGGCAGGAATCTGGCAGGTGACTGGCAGGTGACAGGCAGGTGACAGGCAGGTGACAGGCAGGTGACAGGCAGGTGACAGGCAGGTGACAGGCAGGTGACTGGCAGGAATCTGGCAGGTGACAGGCAGGAATCTGGCAGGTGACAGGCAGGAATCTGGCAGGTGACAGGCAGGAATCTGGCAGGAATCTGGCAGGTGACTGGCAGGTAACAGGCAGGTGACTGGCAGGTAACAGGCAGGAATCAGGCAGGTGACTGGCAGGTAACAGGCAGGAATCAGGCAGGTGACTGGCAGGTGACAGGCAGGAATCTGGCAGGTAACAGGCAGGAATCTGGCAGGTGACTGGCAGGTGACTGGCAGGAATCTGGCAGGTGACAGGCAGGAATCTGGCAGGTGACAGGCAGGAATCTGGCAGGAATCTGGCAGGTGACTGGCAGGTAACAGGCAGGTGACTGGCAGGTAACAGGCAGGTGACTGGCAGGTAACAGGCAGGTAACAGGCAGGAATCAGGCAGGTGACTGGCAGGTGACAGGCAGGAATCTGGCAGGTGACAGGCAGGAATCTGGCAGGTGACAGGCAGGAATCTGGCAGGAATCTGGCAGGTGACTGGCAGGTGACTGGCAGGAATCTGGCAGGTGACTGGCAGGTGACTGGCAGGTGACAGGCAGGTGACTGGCAGGTGACAGGCAGGTGACTGGCAGGTGACTGGCAGGAATCTGGCAGGTGACTGGCAGGAATCTGGCAGGTGACAGGCAGGAATCTGGCAGGTGACAGGCAGGAATCTGGCAGGTGACAGGCAGGAATCTGGCAGGTGACAGGCAGGAATCTGGCAGGAATCTGGCAGGTGACTGGCAGGTAACAGGCAGGAATCTGGCAGGTGACTGGCAGGTAACAGGCAGGTAACAGGCAGGAATCTGGCAGGTGACTGGCAGGTAACAGGCAGGAATCTGGCAGGTGACTGGCAGGAATCTGGCAGGTGACTGGCAGGTGACTGGCAGGTGACAGGCAGGAATCTGGCAGGTGACAGGCAGGAATCTGGCAGGTGACTGGCAGGTGACAGGCAGGTGACTGGCAGGTGACAGGCAGGTGACTGGCAGGTGACTGGCAGGAATCTGGCAGGTGACAGGCAGGAATCTGGCAGGTGACAGGCAGGAATCTGGCAGGTGACAGGCAGGAATCTGGCAGGTGACAGGCAGGAATCTGGCAGGTGACTGGCAGGTGACTGGCAGGTAACAGGCAGGAATCTGGCAGGTGACTGGCAGGTGACAGGCAGGTGACTGGCAGGTGACAGGCAGGTGACAGGCAGGTGACAGGCAGGTGACTGGCAGGTGACAGGCAGGAATCTGGCAGGTGACAGGCAGGAATCTGGCAGGTGACAGGCAGGAATCTGGCAGGTGACAGGCAGGAATCTGGCAGGTGACAGGCAGGAATCTGGCAGGTGACAGGCAGGAATCTGGCAGGTGACAGGCAGGAATCTGGCAGGTGACTGGCAGGTGACTGGCAGGTAACAGGCAGGAATCTGGCAGGTGACTGGCAGGTGACAGGCAGGTGACTGGCAGGTGACAGGCAGGTGACAGGCAGGTGACAGGCAGGTGACTGGCAGGTGACAGGCAGGAATCTGGCAGGTGACAGGCAGGAATCTGGCAGGTGACAGGCAGGAATCTGGCAGGTGACAGGCAGGAATCTGGCAGGTGACAGGCAGGAATCTGGCAGGTGACAGGCAGGTAACAGGCAGGAATCTGGCAGGTGACTGGCAGGTGACTGGTAACGGGACCTGAGGGCTGAAGCAGAGTGAAGGCTTTGCAACAACATTGCTCGGGCACCTCCATTTTGGAGGAGGTGCCTTATATATGGTGAGGTCCTCCGGCCATTGGCCGGGGACTCCTTAGGACGGCGCGCGCGGCCCCTTTAAGAGAGGGGGAGCGCGCACGCCCTAAGCACAGTGGCCGGGAAGCAGCGCGCGCTGCCAGCAGAGCGGGAGGAGGACGCCGGGCACGGAGCGGAGAGGTGAGGGGGAACAGCGTCCCTGCCTAGCAGGAGGCTGGGACGCCGACGCTACATTACCCTATTAGGGGGACTGTTGATTTGACGGATTCCATCTTGAACCTTCTGTAAATTATGTGCTGATTTAGAGGTTTCAGGTTGATTATGATTCAATGGGAACCGCCCGGTTTTTTTTATCAGGAAGAGCTTGGAGTAGTGACCCATGCTTCTCTCCTTTTTTTGGAACTGGGGAGATTACCCTTCAAGATAAAAGGTTTCTCAGACCGGATATTAAAAGGTGCTTGTAGTTCTGGAGAGGAGAGCAGTGTTGCTTTTACTCTCCGTGGGTAATAAAAAGAGAGCTCTATTTTTACACCAGTTTCGACCAATCTTAGGGTCCATGGGTCTGAGCAAATTTTGCGCCACTGGGGAAGAAACCTCGAAATACGGCCCCCCCGACTGTTTCGGCGTCATAACTTGTTCTGACGCTGGCCCTGGGAGAAAAAGATTCCTGCCCTGACTGCCCTTTGGGTAGCTCCACCGTCCTGACTTCCATTTTCCTCTATACTGAGGAGTTTGCCCCAGGGAAAGTTCGAAATGGTCTCCTTTTCAAGCTTCTAGGTTCAGGAAGGGATTTCTTTTTATATGAGGCCTTCTCGAGTAAATCATCCAGGGCTGCCCCAAACATGTATTTCCTCTTAAAGGGAATAGAGCAAAACTTAATTTTAGATGCCACGTCCCCACTCCAGGATTTTAACCAAAGAGCATGTCTTATGAAATTGGATAGGCCAGATGCTTTTGCTGCTACTCTTACTGATTCTGCAGAAGCATCCGCCAGGAATCCAGTTGCTTTCTGTAGAAGTGGTAACGATGCCTGGAGGTCTTCTCTGGGAGTGCCAGATGTTCTTCCAGCTGACTTAGCCAAAGAGACATAGACCGAGCAACACACGTGGAGACGGCATTCAAGTTTAGTAGTGTTGCTGAGATTTCCCAGGACTTCTTCAATTGTCCATTCATCTTGCGCTTCAAGGGGTCCTTCAGTTGGGAGGAATCCTCAAACGGTAAGGTGGTTTTATTTGCCACCTGCACAATCTGGATGTCTACTTTTGGGACTTCAGACTAGCATTCTGTTGTCTTGTCATCTGCCAGGAATCTATCCCTTAACTCTGCAGGAGTACACCACCTTTTTTGGGGGGAATCCCATTCCTCTAGTACAAGGTCTCGTATATTTTTGTGTATGGGACAGGAAAAAAAAACACAAACACACTGGAGGGAGGATGTGGGAGGGGCTATTTAACCTCTGTGTTTTCCTGTCCCTATTAGGGTGGGGTTACATCCTACGGTGTGATGTCATGGGGGGTTATTAGAGAAAGGTATTTCTAAAGTCCATTTATGATATGTAAACGAGGGCTTTGACTAGTCATGGGGACATTCGTGTCCCCAGAGTAGTCGGCCCACTTAGCATGTTATCACGTCCCTGTGAGCGTGATAACATAACTTGCAATCACCGCGTCATGACACCAATGTCCCCACGACTAGTCAAATACTTCATTTACATATGGACTTTACAAATACATAAACAAATCTTTAGAAAAAGTATGTAATGTTATACAGGGACTGTTAGGAAGCATGGTGGCTCAGTGGTTAGCACTGCAGTCTTGCAGCGCTGGGGTCCTGGGTTCAAATCCAACATAGGACAACATCTGCAAGGAGTTTGTATGTTCTCCCCGTGTTAGCGTGGGTTTACTCCGGGTTCTCCGGTTTCTTCCCACACTCCAAATGCCTATTGATAGGGAATCTAGATTGTGAATCCCAATGGGGACAGTGCCAATAATGTCTGTAATTGTAAAGTGCTGCAGTTGGCGCTATATAAATAAAAAGATTATTATTGGAATTTATATATGCACACACAACTGCTGCTGGTTCTGGGGGCCCAGAGGACCTGACAGGTTCTCTTTAATTTAGTAAGGAACAAAGCTCTAGATACTCCCCAAACAGGGATAATGTTTGCATTTTCCATGTGAAAAATCCATGGCTTCTTCCATTCGCATTGCTTGTGTATAAACACCAGTAAGGCAGGCATCTGTCCCTAAAAATGGAAACATTTTGTTACATTTATACAATTTAAGTAGCTTACAAGGTCTGAAATTGTAGAGTATGGTTAAAAAGGCTGCTGGTTACCACCACTTCACATCAGTTTACTCCTAGCCAGATGGGTTGAGGTCACTTAGACCAGAGGCATAGTTAGGGGTTTGGGTCAGGGGAGGGGTGAAACTTCTGAGTGGGCCCCTAACCAGGTAATCCTGATTATGGTGGCGCACCCTAAGGCCACAACCCCACTATCAGTATTTGGTCAGTATTTTTTTTTTCTCAGGAGTGGGAGCCAAAACCAGGAGTAGGTGATAATTGCAGAATTGGTGCACTTGTTTCTATTATACCTTTTCTCTGATAGTTCCTCACCTGGTTTTGGCTCCCACTCCTGAGAAAAACATACTGACCCCAAAATTATACTTCTACATTATCACGAAAATTGGAAACGTTACAGCTTTTGGAAAATGGGGTCCCAAGTAAATTTTCAGAATTTTTTTTTTTTTTTTACACTACCCAAATAAAACAAAAACTATGAATGTTTGGTATCTTCATAATGATAATGACCTGGAGAATCACAATGCCAAGTCATTTTTACAATAAAATGAACGCTGTTTAACCCCTTAACCCCCGAGGGTGGTTTGCACGTTAATGACCAGGCCAATTTTTACAATTCTGACCACTGTCACTTTATGAGGTAATTACTCTGGAACGCTTCAACGGATCCCCCTGATTCTGAGATTGTTTTTTCGTGACATATTGTACTTCATGATAGTGGTAAAATTTCTTCTATATCACTTGCGTTTATTTGTGAAAAAAGCGGAAATTTGGCGAAAATTTTGAAAATTTTGCAATTTTCAAAATTTGAATTTTTATGCCCTTAAATCAGAGAGATATGTCACACAAAAGAGTTAATAAATAACATTTCCCACATGTCTACTTTACATCAGCACAATTTTGGAACCAAAATTTTTTTTCGTTAGGGAGCTATAAGGGTTAAAAGTTGACCAGCGATTTCTCATTTTTCCAACAAAATTTACAAAACCATTTTTTTTAGGGACCACATCACATTTGAAGTCACTTTGAGAGGTCTTTATGACAGAAAATACCCAAAAGTGACACCATTCTAAAAACTGCACCCCTCAAGGTGCTCAAAACCACATTCAAGAACTTTATTAACCCTTCAGGTGCTTCACAGGAATTTTTGAAATGTGGAAGAAAAAAATGAACATTTAACTTTTTTCACAAAAATGTTACTTTAGACCCAATTTTTTTTTATTTTCACAGGGGTAACAAGAAAAAATGGACCCCAAAATTTGTTGTGCAATTTCCGATGGGCACGCAGATACCCCATATGTGGGGGAAAAAAAAACACTGTTTGGGCGCACGGCAGGACTCGGAAGGGAAAGAGCGCCATTTGACTTTTTGATTGTAAAATTTGCTTGAATAATTAGCGGACGCCATGTTGCATTTGGAGAGCCCCTGTGTGCCCAAACATTGGCGCTCCCCCACAAGTGACCCCATTTTGGAAACTAGACCCCCAATGGTACCCATCTAGATGCATAGTGAGCAGTTGGAACCCCCAGGTGCTTCACAAATTGATTAGTAAAAATGAAAAAAAAATACTTTTCCATTTTTACGAATCAATTTGTGAAGCACCTAAGGGTTCCAAGTGCTCACTATGCATCTAGATAGGTGCCTTGGGGGGTCTAGTTTCCAAAATGGGGTCACTTGTGGGGGAGCTCCAATGTTTGGGCACACAGGGGCTCTCCAAACGCAACATGGCGTCCGCTAACAATTTGAGCCGATTTTCCATTCAATTTGTTAGCGGACACCATGTCGCGTTTGGAGAGCCCCTGATGTGCCTAAACAGTGGAGCTCCCCCACAAGTGACCCCATTTTGGAAACTATACCCCTCAAGGATTTTATTAAGGTGTACAGTGAACATTTTGAACCCAGAGGTACGACACAGAATTTGATAACATTAGGTCATCATATTGAATAAGTTGTCATTAGTCTTGAGCGCAAGTGCTCGCTACTTGAGTTTGCATCGGGTACTCAGGTATGCACCATGTACTGCGTGTGCTCGAGTGACATGCTCGAGTCCCCGCCCGGATTTTTCACAGTTATTAGACACCCAAAAAAAAACATGCTGGGATCGCTCGTGTATGGCAGGCAATCCCCGCAAAGTTTTTGGGCCGTGAATCATATGGGGCGGAGACTCGAGCATGTCACTCAAACACCCACGATACCAAATGCATACCAGAACACCCGATGCAAACTAAAGTAGCGAGCACTTGAGCTCAACACTAGTCGCCATATCGTCATCTTTTTTTTCTTACTTTTGAAAAAAATCCCAACCCCATCACAACCCCAACCCTAGCACAACCCCAACCCTAGCACAACCCCAACCCTAGCACAACCCCAACCTGAGAGTTTATTTTTTACGCCGTTCCTCATGCGGTATAAGTGATTAGATGACCTTATTCTTCGGGTCGGTGAGACTACAGTGATACCACAATCATATGGGGTTTTTATGATTGACAGCTGTCACACACTAAAAGACGCATTTTTTGTAAAATCTAGTTTTTGCATCGCCATATTTTGAGAGCTATAATTTTTCCAGATTTTGGCAGACAGTCATTTGACGGCTCTTTTTTTGCAGGATGAGTTGACGTTTTTATTGGTGCCATTTTCAGGCACGTGACATTTTTTGATCGCTTTCTATTCCGATTTTTGGGAGGCAGAATAAACAAAAACCAACAATTCAGGAATTGTTTTTTTTTTTTTTTTTTTTTTTTTATTCTGTTCCGCGTGTGGTAAAATTGATAAGGCAGCTTTATTCTTCGGGTCAGTACGTTTACAGCGGTACCACATTTATATCGTATTTCTATGTTTTGCACTTTTACATAAAAGCAATTTTATAGAAAAAATTATTTTTTAGCATAGCTTTATTCTGAGAGCTATAACTTTTATTTTTCGGCTGATGGAGCTGTATGGCAGCTTGGTTTTTGCGGGACGAGATGACGTTTTCAGCGGTACCATTTTTATTTATATTTGTCTTTTTGATCACGTGTTATTCCATTTTTTGTTTGGCAGTATGGTGATAAAGCATTGTTTTTAGCTTCGCTTTTTATTTTATTTTTTTTACAGTGTTCACTGAAGGGGTTAACTAGTGGGACAGTTTTATAGGTCAGGTTGTTCCGGATGCGGCGATTCCAAATATGTGTACTTTTATTTATTTTTTAATTTTTTTTTTTTTTTTTTTTATAATATTTATTGATGGGTACATTATATTTTTATTTTTGGTAGATTATTATTATTTTTTTTTTCATATTTTTACAATTTTTTTAAAAAAAATTTTTTTCACTTTCTGATATTTTTTAATACTTTATTACTTTGTCCCACTGTGGGACTTTCACTTTTTTTTTCTCTGATCGCCTGCATGGCACAGGAATGCAGCACCATCCCTGTGTCAAGCAGGCTGTCAGCGCTGGACAGGGAGAAGATTGTTTGGCGATGCACTGCGCATGTCCAAAAAATCTTCCTGCTGTTTGGTGACCCGGATGTTGTCATGACGACATCGGGTCGTCATGGCAACATCCTGTAAGCCACGGCAGTCAGCGCTGGAAGCCGGAAGAGGAGGTGAGTATCTGCGATCACCTCCTCTTGCCACCACAATGCTGTGATCGACTTCGATCGCATCATCGCGGGGGTTAATGTGCTGGGAGCGGTGCAGGACCGCTCCCTGCACATAGTACCGGGTGTAAACTGTGACAATCAGCTGACACCCGGAGGCGAACGCGCCCGCACAGCCTGTGTGCGCGCGCGATCGCCATGACGTACTAATACGGGTCTGGCTCTTAAGTCCCAGGGCACAGACGCGTATTAGTACGTCAAATGTTGTTAAGGGGTTAAAAAAAAAAAAAGCGCAACAGTACAGCACATGATAAAATGGATATTGTCATTCAAGAGTACAAATAGTCCTGCAAAAAACAAGTCATCACTAGTGATGAGCGAGCACTAAAATGCTCGGGTACTCGTTGTTCGAGTCGAGCAAATTGGAATGCTGGAGTGCTCGGACCGAGTAACGAGCCCAATGTAAGTCTATGGGAAACTCGAGCATTTTTCCAGCGGATCCCCCGGGCGGTCTGCAGAGGGCCTAAAAATTGCCCAAATCGACGGGAACAGTGCTCAAATGACATGGGAACAGCATGGGGAAGAGCCCTGGAAGCATTTCGGACACCCAGGTCACTGCTGTCAGCAACGTTGTCAGTGTATTACGCCACTTTTACGGACTCACAATAAAAAATGCAAAAACGAAACCAAAATGGATTTTCCAGGGAAATATGTTAAGGAACATCCTTTCCAGGGTAATGACTTGTATATAAGGCAAAATACATAACCAAAAATACTCCTCCACACCTTGGGCTATGTTCACACGTAGCGTTTTTGATGCATTTTTGCACCTTTGCATTGCTTTCAACCAAGACAAATGCATTCACTGGGAAATGTCATTTTAACATTCTACAACCTTATATGGCCATGTGGCGTGTGACATCATCAGACACATGCATGCAGTGCTGAAAAGACATGGGAACAGCATGGTGAAGACCCCTGGAAGCATCTCTGACTCCCAGGTCACTGCCTAAAAGTGTACCCATCATAAGTGATCCTTGGCACATGCGAAGATGCCTACCGCCATGCACCTGTCATTGCAGACTTGAAACAATCACCATCCTTGTCCCAGCGCAGCGTTCAGTTGTCCCTACCTCATTCCTTGGAATGCACGCGCAAGTATGCAGCCAGACACCAACAGCTATTATTGACAGCTGCTTGAACTTGAAATGTGGCCTTTTAGGCTCGTGGAGGCAGAAGCTGTCCACAACCTTATGGTGGCTGGGCATGAGCATACTCGGTCCCCAGCCACCACCATTTCTCCCGGTGTCATCTCTGCCTTCCACAACGTTACCTGTGTCCTCCCCAGTGCACTTACTGAGAAGTACCGCCTAACCACAAGCATGTGGACAGGGGAATGTGGCCAGGGACGGTATGGAGCCAGTCCACATTAAAAGTGCATCCATAAAGTGTCCCGGAACCTTCCCAAACACATTTCTTAGCAGGGTTGGACTGGCCCACCAGAGAATCCTTGGATGGGCCCTGGCTTCTCCATCAGGAGAGTTCATGATAGGTGCAAACTTTGCAACTGCTATGGGGCTTTTGAGCGGGGGGAGAAAGGTGGGCCCTCAGACTCAAATCCTCTAGTGCAGAGGTCCCCAACCGCCGGTCCGCGGACCAGGACCGGGCCGTTGGGGTTTTTCAGCCGGTCCACGGCGCCGCTGACAGCTAGCTCCGCGGCCCTGCGCCTGGTCAGAGCTCGCTCTGTGTGGATTTATAATGTTTTCTGCCATAGCCGTGACAGCTCGCAGCTCCTGGCAGAGAACATTATGCAGGACGGGGTGGGGCGTCGGGCGGGTCTTAGTGACGCGGCCCTCCACAGCACAGCATGGTGTGTTCCTGACGGGGTGGGGCGGCAGGCTCTCCTCACTGACACGCCCCCGGCAGAACATGTTATGTGGGGCGTGCTGGGGCAGCAGACTGGCTTCAGTGATGCGGCTCCCGGTACCGGTGTTCAGTGTGTAGCGCTGCTAAGCAGCAGCGCTGTATACACTGACGCTCAATGTACAATGCTGCTACTTAGCAGCGCTGTACACCGAGGTCCCGCCAGCAACCTCCCCATACAGCTCCACCCCTCCATAACCCCACCCCCATATGACCAAAGCCCCGCCCCCACCCCCACCAGGCCATGGAAAACTGGTCTTCCTTATAGCCGGGCCCTGGTGCAAAAAAGGTTGGGGACCTCTGCTCTAGTGGGCCCAATGTTTTTCAGTCTGACACTGCTTCTCAGTGAGCGTTCACCACAGCCATATTCTTCAGCTCAGTGAAAGAACTGCCATAGAGGGAAACCGTATCTACTCTGGGTGTCATTTCTCCCAGGAAGTCCTCTAATGCAGCTTGTTGCATAAGCAATGGCAGCCTGTCCAACATCCTCTCACACTTGTCGGTGGTGCTTCGACACACAAACATCTTTCTTTGTGCATTTAATTTCGTGACTACAGAGTTGGGCAATGGCCTGATCTGCAATGCGGTTTGAGTAATAACAAGCACGTCCGATCCACATTAAAAAAGGTGAGCCCTCAGAATCAAATCATCTGGTGGGCCCAAGGTTTTTCAGGTTTGAAACGGCTTCTCAGTGGGAGGTGTATTTCACCCCAGCCATATTCTTTAGCTCAGTGAAAGGACTTGCATAGCGGGAAACCGTATCTACTCCAGCTGTCATTTCTCCACCACCAGGTTTCCCCCCCATTATCACACACGACCATGCCTGGCTGTATGTTCAGCAGTGAAAGCCACAGATCAGGCTGCTGTGTTACAGCTTTCAACAACTCTGCAGCGCTGGGTGGTTTGTCACCTAAGCATGTTATCTTCAGCACAGCCTGTTGCTGCTTGGCCAAGGCAATGCTGCAGTGCTTTCGGCTAGTGACTGATGTGGTCTTTCGGAGATGGAGGCCGAACTGGAGGAGGAGGTGCAGGAGCTGAACAATGTTATTACATTAAGGTTACATTGGTGAGTCTGGGTTTTAGACTAAACAAAGATCCTACTGTGTTGTTTTTTTATTTTATTTTTTAAGACAAATGCATTCGCCGAGAAATGTCATTTTAACATTTTACAACCTTATCTGACCATGTGGTGTGTGACACATCATCAGATATATCCTGTTTTGTTTATGATGTTGGAACTCTGAAAGTCACAGTCTATTTTTTATAGGGCCATCACACGGCCCTTACTATTCTTAAAAGGCCAGCAGTCGGCCTTCGCTATGCTTTGTTGTTCCCACTATTAACGAGTGGGTCTCCTATACTGTTATTGCGTATGCAGTGACTGCAAGGGCTGCCAAAAATTTTGATGCAACCCAATACCCCTTTGAAGAGACATACAGGAGGGTCTCAGTAAAAAAAAAAAAAATGTTCCAATTATTAAGGAGCGGGTATCATATAGTGGTAATGCCCATGCTGTGACTGTAAGGGCTGCCAAACCCCACTAACAATTTAAAGACACACAGAGCTGGGCCAAAGTAACGATATGTTCCCATTAGAAAGGAGAGGGTCTGCTATACAGTTAAAGAGTATAAAACGGCTGCCAAACATTTGGAGGAACTCCAATGCCCCTTGCAAGAGACGTAGAGGTCGGAGGGCCTTATGAAAACAATGTTCCCATTATTAGGAAGTGTGTCTCCCATACTGTTTGCCTATGCAGTGAAGCAATGGCTGCCAAAAATTTGGAGTAACTACAATGCCCCTTGCATGAGACAAAGATATGTGGATATGGTACATATGGTGGTGGAGGATGAGGATGTGGAAAAGGAGGAGGACAAGAGCAAGTAGACAAAATCAGAAAGCATATACCCATGTCTGGGTGTGAAGACAGAGGTGCATGGGAATAGGAGTTAGACCTCCCCAAAAAAGACACTGTATTTGAGTTTATATTATGCTGCTATCATTCAGTGGTTTTGAGAAGTCTGTTCCAATCCAGCCCTTGTTCATTTTTATAAGAGTCAGCCTGTCAGCATTTTCAGTTGACAGGCGGAAGCGCCTGTCGGTTATAATTCCACCAGCGGCACTAAAAACCCGCTCTGACAAAACACTAGCGGCAGGGCAGGCCAGGACCTACAAGGCGTAGAGAGCCACTTCATGCCACGTGTCCAGCTTGGATACCCAATAATTATAAGGCACAGAGGAATCACGGAGGACGTTTGTACAGTCAGCAAGGTACTCTCTCACCATCTTCTGAAACTTTTCACTCCTTGGGAGAGAACCCCGCACCTCAGGGCCTGTGCGATGGGAGGGTCTGAGAGAACGGTCCCAGAAATTTGACAGTGTTCCCCTGCCTCTCCTGGATTGCATTTGTATCTCTCTCGCCAGTACTCCTTGGTTGTCCAACGAACTGTGACCTCTGCCGCCAGCGTTTTCAGATGGGAGTTTTTTTTTAATAATTCAACAACAAGGGCTTTCTTTTACTGCACCATTTTATTAGGACTGTCCTGCAAGAGAATGAGAGACAGAAAGTTCTCCCTGTAGCGCGAGTCTAGAAGCATTACCAACCAGTAATGACTGTCACCCAAAATTTGGAAAACGTGAGAGTCACAGGAAAGGCAGCATAACAAACTCAGCCATGCGTGCCAGACAGCTAACAGGCAAGACTTCCATGTCCTCACCAAGAGGACGACTGCCCATGCGCTCCTCCTCATCCTCCTCCTCCCTGTCCTCAATCCATCCACGCTGAACACACGGTATGACAGTTGTGCAGGTAGTACCATCTATAGCGCAGGACACTACCACCTGTTCTTACTCCTCCTTATTGTCACCCAATCCACATTGGGATGAGATGAGGCTGGGCTGTGTGTAATCACTCTGTATGGTTCCTTGCTCCATTTCATCGTGCTCCACCTGGAATGCATCCTCTTTCATTGTGAGCAGAGAGCGTTTCAGAAGACAGAGAAGCGGGATGGTGCCGCTAATTATGGCATCATCGCAGCTCATCTTGGTGGAGTCCTCAAAGTTTTGAAAGATGGTACAGATGTCCGACATCCATGTCCACTCATGAGGTCTTATGTGTGGAGTCTGACCTGAATAAAGACGGCCTTGTTGATGCTGGTAGTCAACAACTGCCCTCTTCTGCTCACAAATCCCTCCCAACATGTGCAATGTAGCGCTCCAATGCGTGGAGACATCGCAGATCAGTCGGTGAGCCGGAAGCTGCAAACGCAGCTGAAGCACGGCAAGGGCGGCAGAAGATGTAGCTGACTCTCTAAAATGGGCACACAGGTGGCATACTTTGACAAGCAGATCTGGGTAGGTTTTGAGAAATCACTGAACCACGAGGTTAAGCACATGGGCCAGGCATGGTACGTGTGCGAGCTCGCCTCGCCTCAGAGCCGCCACCAGATTCCGGCCATTGTCACACACGACCATGCCTGGCTGTAGGGTCAGCAGTGTCAGCCACAGATCTACCTGCTCTTTCAGAGCTGTCCACAACTCTTCAGCATTGTGTGGTTTGTCACCTAAGCATATTAGCTTCAACACAGCCTGTTGCCGTGTGGCCGAGGCAGTGCTACAGTACTTCCAGGATGATTGATGATGGCAACCTTGATTGACCCAGGGCCCGCAACCCTCGGCGTCGGGAGGACGTGTTCCGTCCCAAGGACTGACTGGGTCCTGGCTTCCACTATATTAACCTACTGTGCCGTCAGTTAGATCTACCATCGCTGCCCACAAACACTTGTCCATGTGTCCGTGGTTAGGTGGACTTTCCCAGTATCTGCGTTATTGAGGGCACGTCTAATATTGTGGGACACGTGCTCGTGTAATGTGGGGATGGCACACCGGAGGAAATAGTGGCAGCTGGGGACAGAGTACCGAGGGACAGCCGCCGCTATTAGTTAGCGGAAAGCTTCCAATTCCACAATCCTAAAAGGCAAGATTTTGAGCACAAGCATTCGCGAAATGTGCAAATTTAGTGGTGTAGCCTGTGGGGCGTTAGCTGCATATTTGCGCTTGTGTCCCAAGGACTGGGGAAGGGACAACTGAACGCTACACTGGGACAGGTACGTGGATGTGCTTGCTGATGGTGCTAGTTGAGAATGTGCAACAACAGGTGCAGGGCGGGAGGCATCTTGGCATGCGCCATGGACAGGGGATTGGCATGCACGCACAACAGCAGAAGAAGCAGTGGTGTCACCCATAGACATTGTTCTTGGACCCTGGGGTTCGGCCCACAAAGTCGGGTGCTTTGCTGCCATGTGCCTGATGATGCTGGTGGTGGTCAGGCTGCTAATCTTGCTGCTGATGCTGGCCTGGCTGGTGGCGCAAATGGCCTTTTTTTGGGGTTATCTGCAGAGTCTTTAAAAAATAATCAGACTTTGGAAGACTTAACAGTTGTACTGACAACTTCCGTCATGTTGGCTTTACAAGGAACGCTTTCCCGCCTTGTGTCTGCGGCCACCACACTGCTTCTTCCTGCAGTAAATAAAAGTACACATATTTGGTATCGCCACATTCGGAACAACCTGACCTATAAAACTGTCCCACTAGTTAATCCCTTTAGTGAACACAGTAAAAAATAAAAATAAAAAACAAAGCAAAAAAACATGCTTTATCATCATACCGCCAAACAAAAAATGGAATAACCCGCAATCAAAAAGACGAATATAAATAAAAATGGTACCGCTGAAAACGTCATCTTGTCCCGCAAAAAATGAGCCACAATACAGCTTCATCAGCCAAAAAAAAAAAAAGTTATAGCTCTCGGAATAAAGCGATGCAAAAAATAAAAATAAAAAATTGTGTAAAAGCGCCAAAACATAGAAAAACTATATAAATGTGGTACCACTGTAAACGTACTGACCCGAAGAATAAAGCTACCTTATCAAATTTACCACACGCGGAACAGCATAAAAAAATCTATTCCTGAATTGTTGGTTTTTGTTTATTCAGCCTCCCAAAAATCGGAATAGAAAGCGATCAAAAAATGTCACGTGCCTGAAAATTGTACCAATAAAAACGTCAATTCATCCCGCAAAAAATCAAGCCGTCACATGACTGTCGGCCAAAATCTGGAAAAACTATATCTCTCAAAATATAGCGATTCAAAAACTAGATTTTGCAAAAAAACTTGGGTCTTTTAGTGTGTGACAACTGTCAATCATAAAAACCCGATATGAATCTGGTATCACTGTAATCGCACCGACCCGAAGAATAAAGTCGTCTAATCACTTATACCGCACGAGGAACGGCGTAAAAAATAAAGTCTAGGGTTAGGGTTGGGATTATTTTCAAAAGTAAAACAAAAAAAGATGACGATATGGTGACTAGTGTTGAGCTCAAGCGCTCGCTACTTGAGTTTGCATCAGGTGCTCGGGTATGCACTGAGTATCGCGGGTGCTCGAGTGACATTCTCGAGTCTCCGCCCCATATGCTTCACGGCCAAAAAAACCTTGCAGGGATTGCCTGCCATGCACGAGCGATCCCCACATGTTTTTTTTTGGGTGTCTAATAGCTGTGAAACATGCGGCCGAGGACTCGAGCATGTCACTCGAGCATGCGCGATACAGGGTGCATACCCGAGCACCCAATGCAAACTCAAGTAGCAAGCACTTGCACTCAAGACTAATGACAACTTATTCAATATGATGACCTAATGTTATCAAATTCTGTGTCGTACCTCTGGGTTCAAAACATACACTATACCCCCTTGATAAAATCCTTGAGGGGTGTAGCTTCCAAAATGGTGTCACTTGTGGAGGGTTTCCACTGTTTAGGCACATCAGGGGCTCCCCAAACTCAACACGGCATCCGCTAATTATTCAAGCAAATTTTACACTCAAAAAGTCAAATGGTGCTCCTTCCCTTCCGAACCCTGCCGTGCATCCAAACAGTGTTTTTTTCCTGCATATGGGGTATCTGCGTGCTCAGGGGAAATTGCAGAACAAATTTTGGGGTGCATTTTTTCGTGTTACCCCTGCAAAAATAAAAAAAAATTGGGTCTAATGTAACATTTTTGTGAAAAAGGTTAAATGTTCATTTTTTTCTTCCACATTCCAAAAATTCCTATGAAGCACCTGAAGGGTTAATAAAGTTCTTGAATGTGATTTTGAGCACCTTGAGGGGTGCAGTTTTTAGAATGGTGTCATTTTGGGGTATTTTCTGTCATAAGGACCCCTCAAAGTGACTTCAAATGTGATGTGGTCCCTAAAAAAAAATGGTCTTGTAAATTTTGGTGGAAAAATGAGAAATCGCTGGTCATCTTTTAACCCTTATAGCTCCCTAATAAAAAAAAATTTGGTTCCAAAATTGTGCTTATGTAAAGTAGACATGTGGGAAATGTTATTTATTAATTATTTTATGTGACATATCTCTTTTATTTAAGGGCATAAAAATTCAAATTTTGAAAATTGCAAAATTTTCAAAATGTTCGCCAAATTTCCGTTTTCTTTTCACAAATAAACGCAAGTGATATCGAAGAAATTTTACCACAATCATGAAGTACAATATGTCACGAAAAAATAATCTTAGAATCAGGGGGATCCGTTGAAGCGTTCCAGAGTAATTACCTCAAAGTGACAGTGGTCAGAATTGAAAAAATTGGCCTGGTCATTAACGTGCAAACCACCTTGGGGGGGTAAAGGGGTTAAGGGGTCAAAAAAAATGATTTGCTTTGGAAGCTTTCTGGTACTTAGCTTTTATAAAATCAAATGTGGCTTACATGCGTTTTTATAGTGTTTCCACTGTGGAAATGCACTAAAAACGCGTGTGGGTTTTTTTTTGTTTTTTTTTTAAATCTGTGGATTTTACACATCTTATTTAAGTCTATGTTGATTATATGCAATTAAAATGCATATTTACAAGAAAAATGACATGTTGTGGATTTCAAAACTGCACCGCAAGTCAATTTCCACAGTGTTAAATGACAGCCCAGTAGGCATAAGATTCAAAAAAATTTCATTCACTTTGCTGTAACTGTAAAGTGAAGCATTTTTTGCACACGAAAATACACAGCAGAAAAAAACTCATTGCGGGAACTTGGCTTTAAGATATGGCTTAACTGTGATATGTATTTTTGCAATGTATTCTGTACCTAAATCCACATGAAACCTACCTACAAACCTTGAAAAATGTTCAGGTTTCAAAATCACAAAGCATTTCACAAGTCCATAAAAACCGGTACCGGAGATATCTGTGTCCCGTGTGTCACACGTGCGTGTGGCAACCGTGTGCCGCATCAGGATCACACGGACTGGAGCCTGGGAATCAGCGCTACAGGTAGCGCTGTTCCCAAGCACTGATACTGAACACTGCCCTCATCATGGTTCCCTGCTGGTGCTGCGATCAGCACCAGCAGGAAGCATAATGAGGGTAGTAGTGTCTGCTCCCGCAGTGTCCCCACCTGTAAAAATAGGAACAAAATTTTAAAACCCATGTACTCACCTCTCCTAGGTGTCCCCCGCTGTAATCCATGCGACCGCTGCTGCCGAGGAGAATGAGCCACGCCGAAGCTGCGCTCAATGAGTGACAGGACACTGCTCCTGAGCTGCTCATACTCCCCGGAGTCAGCGGTGGCATGGATTACAGCGGGGGGACATCTAGTAGAGGTGAGTATATGGATTTTATTCTTATTCTTACAGGTGGGGGACACTGCGGGAACAGACTACTACCCTCATCATGGTCCCTGCTGGTGCAGATCGCAGCGCTGGCAAGGAACCATGATGAGGGCAGCGTTCAGCACCAGCGCAATTACCAGGCACCAGTACGTGTCACACAGATGTCATCTATGTGGTACGTTTTGCGGACCGTGTATTCGCAAAAAAATTTGACTTTTCTCCGTGTGGAGCACACGGGTGTCTGAGTGTGTCAGTGTCTCCGTTACGTGTGGAAACTGTCACCAATCATACCGGAGATACTGATGTGTGAAAGAGCGCTTAAGGAGGAGTCTTCTGCTTGTGAAGCTGCTCGCTATTTTATACATACAGGAAAAAAAAAAACCTATGGCGGCAAGGCCACTGCAAAACACAACCGAGAGAATGCCAAGAAAAGACACATTAGTAACACAGCCAGCGTTTTCCTTAAGCATCTTCTGCTAGAAAAACTTGCTGGGTATGCGGCCATTTATAACATAATGTACACATACGCCAACGAAAACTGAAAGTTTTTGAACTCCTTGTGGTTGAAAAAAAAAAAAAAAGTTTCTGCTCCAAAAACTCAGCAAAAAAAATCTAAAATGTGGACAAGGGTATGTGCACAAAATATCTTTTCAGGCAGATTCCACCTGGAACCTGACTGAAAAAGTGCTTTAAAAACCTATAAAAAAAATGACCATATTCACAGAAATGTCCAAACGATCTGCTGCTCATATGTTCCTTATTTTGTAACTTTTTAACCACTCCAGACTTTGAAACTGGGAAGCAGCTAACACAAGTGACTGGTCCAATGTGCATTAACAGGGTTTCAAATCCGCAACAATTTCTTATGCGGATAAGCCGAGTTTTAATGTGTGGATTTTTCCTTTAGACTTGCATTAGATGTAGAAAATCCGCAGGTAAAAAATGATCATGCGTTTTTACTGAGTTTCTGCTGCGGAAATCTAAAAAAAAAACAAATGTAATCTGCACCTGACTATTTGTCAAAGCCAAATACCAGGAAGTATCAAAAATAAAACAGCTTTGTTTAAAACAAGACATCACAACAGGAGACAAAAACTGCAGCGTCAAGGGAGCATGTAAAAAAAAAAAAAAAAAAAAAAAAAAAAAAAAAAAAAAAAAACACACGGAAGAATCCCAATTTATTTAATAGGTGCAGAAAATCTGCAACATCAAAAAACTCCCCAGTGGGAATGTAGTCTAAAGAGTTCTAAATATTGTACTGTACAGTTTTACACTTCAGGATTTTGCCTCCAGCCTCTGTCTTAACATGTTAAACATTACACCAAATGGACTCGATGTGCAAGATGATCCCTGGCCCAGCTCCCGGCAGCGCTGCACTTCCCCCAACACCTGTTCCAATATAGAATGCAGACCAGAATAGGAGCGCCCAATATAAAACAAGACCGGCGAAATACTTCCTGAAAACCTCACAATTAAAGAGTGTATGTGGACCTTATGTCTGTACACAGCAAGCCAAACATTTTCTCCTGGCTGTATATTCCGCTATTTCATGGGCCCTGCAGGAGAAAGTTATCAATGTTACAACCCATTCACACTACTGTGAAATATTACATGCTGCTTTTTCTGCCAATAAACCTGTCACCTATGTAAACATCATGCCGTAGGAATTGCCAATAATGTCAGTAAAGCGCTGTGGAATTAATGGCGCTATATAGGGGAGTAAAATAAATACATTGCAAAAAAAATGTAAACAGGTAAATAATTGTTGTTTAACAGTAAGGTAAACAAAGTCTTTAAACTAATCAATACCCAAAATATCCTTTACCATTTTGCAATGAGCATCTTTATCTTACTACACAGAACATGATATAATTAGCCAAAGCTAAAAACTTCATGAAAGGGAAAGCTTTTATTATTACACATTATTTTATAATGTGGTGTGTTATGATTGATACCTTTTTAGGGTCCTGTGTGTGCCCAAGTCGGTCTTGCAGTTGCTGGACTCTTTGCACAATGCTCTGAGAGTCCATATTGAAAGCTCTTTGCAAATAGCAGTTGCTTCCAATGTCTTAGCTGCTCATTAGATCCTGGTGTCACAAATGACATCACGTTACCATGTGATTGCCTAAATCACATGCTTCGGACAATCATGTGACGTTATAAATCTCATGGCTTGGTGCTGCTTAGAACCAATAATACAAGCAAAGTCATTTGGAATGATTTAAAGGGAAATACCACCTTAAGATTGCATCTTTATAACATTTCATATTTTCAATTTAAATAAAATCTGGAGCTACTAAATACTTTGCTTTCCATGTTTTCTACTAATTTTCAGTTTCATGATGTTATAAATCCATTCCATTTGAATTCAGCATTCTGTTGTTTTCTGTTCCCTGGGGACAAAGCCAAAAGTTACCAATGTCAACTAGCAAAACTAAAAACTAAAATTGTTGCAAATCCACAAAATTAAAGTAAAGCAAAATATTTGCATAGTTCCTAAAAGGAATCTGTTACCTTTTTTTTGTAACCTATCTGAGAGCAGCGTGATGTAAGGGCTGAAACCCTGATTTCAGTGATATATCACTTACTGGGCTGCTTGCTGCAGTTTTCATAAAATCATTGTTTTATCTTCTTCAAATCTAATAGTTCTCTGAATGCTGAACTATGTGTAGCCCCACCCACACCACTGATTGGCAGCTTACTGTGTATGCTGTGCATAGGCAGAAAGGTGCTAATTAGTGGTTATACAGAGTCATGAATATGGAGGACTACATGGTAGCAGGTTTATTAGTCCTCTACTGATATTCTCCTACTGATAAAACTGTGATTTTCTTTAAGCTACAGCAAGCAGCCCATTAAAGAAGCACTATCAAAGCTTTTATCCTCTTAATATATTGCAATCTTCATAATATATAGCACTGTGTACTTACAATTGCTAATTTTGCCTTTCTACCCAGTTAATTCTTTTCTTTTCCATTAGGTCTTCCACATCACATGGTTAAAAACAGACTATCAGAATCCATCTATGCTCTTGGTAGAAACATTGTCTCTTTTCCCTGCATGGTCATCCCCCTTTTCAACTTTTGACCATCCAGCTTAGAAGGATTCAGCTAGTCATTTTTTAATCACTTGATGTCATAGACCTAATGGAAAAGAGAAGAATTAAGTGGGTAGAAGGGCAAAATGAGCAATTGTAACTACACCGAGCTATATAATATGATGATTGCAATATATTTAGAGGAAAAAAACTTTCCAATAGGCCTCAGTGCAAGATCTGGACCACCCCCCCCCATCCTGTTATATATATATGTCCTCCATCCTGGTATATATGTCCCTCATCCTAGTATATATATCTGCCCTCTGTATTGGTATATATGTCCCTCATCCTTGCCCCATCCTGGTATATATATGTCTTCTATCCTGGTATAGCTATCCCCCATCCAGGTATATATGTCCCTCATCCTGGCCTCATCCTGGTATATATATACACTGCTTAAAAATAAAGGGAACACTCAAATAACACATCCTAGATCTGAATGAATGAAATATTCTCATTGAATACTTTGTTCTGTACAAAGTTGAATGTGCTGCTAACAAAATCACACAAAAATCATCAATGGAAATCAAATTTACTCTGTCACGTCTGTCACATGTGCTCAGTGTGAACCTGCTTTCATCTGTGAAGAGCACAGGGAGCTAGTGGCGATTTTGCAAATCCTGGTGTTCTGTGGCAAATGCCAAGCGTCCTGCACGGCATCCTGCACGGTGTTGGGCTGTGAGCACAACCCCCATCTGTGGACATCGGGCCCTCATACCACCCTCATGGAATCGGTTTCTAACCGTTTGTGCAGACACAGGCACATTTGTGGCCTGCTGGAGGTCATTTTGCAGGGCTCTGGCAGTGCTCCTCCTGTTCCTCCTTGCACAAAGGCGGAGGTAGCGGTCCTGCTGCTGGGATGTTGCCCTCCTACGGCCCCCACCACATCTCCTGGTGTACTGGCCTGTCTCCTGGTAGCTCCTCCAGTCTCTGGACACTACACTGACAGACACAGCAAACCTTCTTGCCACAGCTCGCATTGATGTGCCATCCTGGATAAGCTGCACTACCTGAGCAACTTCTGTGGGTTGTAGAGTCCGTCTCATGCTACCACGAGTGTGAAAGCACAACCAACATTCAAAAGTGACCAAAACATCAGCCAGAAAGCATTGGTACTGTGGTCTGTGGGCCCCACCTGCAGAACCACTCCTTTATTGAGTGTGTCTTGATAATTGACAATAATTTCCATCTATTGTCTATTCCATTTGCAGAACAGCATGTGAAATTGATTGTCAATCAGTGTTGCTTCCTAAGTGGACAGTTTGATTTCACAGAAGTTTGATTTACTTGGAGTTATATTCTGTTGTTTAAGTGTTACCTTTATTTTTTTGAGCAGTGTATATGCCCTCTGTACTGGTATATACAGTATGTCCCTCATCCTTGCCCCATCCTGGTATATATATGTCACTATCCTGGTATATATATTCCCCTTCCTGGTATGTATGTCCCTTATCCTGGGCCCTATCCCAGTATATTAATCCCCCTTCCTGGTATGTATGTCCCTTATCCTGGGCCCCATCCTGGTATATATATCCCCCATCCTGATATATATATATATCCCTCATCCTGGTACATGTCCCTCATTCTGCCACTGTTGTTTTATGTATAGAATTAAAAAAACAATTATACTCCCCTCCCATCCGCTCCCCAGCCAGGCGGTGTCCTCTTCTGAAGCCAGCAGCTGACTTCAGCATGCAAGCAAGGGGAGTGCATGACGTCACTGCCATGAGCCCCCAGTCACGTGCACATCGTTGTCAGCTGCTGGCCTCTGATTGGTCCACAGCGTGCATTGCATTGTATGGACCCGATGGGTCTCTGCGCCGCAATATACTGTACTTCAGCTGAATGTGCGTCTCAGAACCTCTGCGACCGCGGCAGTTACGTCTCTGGATAGGAGTGCATCTATAAGTGACACATCGGCGGATCAGGGTCTCTGTCGCTACAATATGTTTCTCTAACATTAGGTGAGAACAACCTGGTGACAGATTCCCTTTAAAATTGTCTATATTTAAAAGTAGCATTTTGCAGCATTTTTAACAACATTATCAATGAGTCTTATTAAGTAAAAAAAGCTCTTTCAAAACATGCTGCTATAAGCTATATGATTAAACATTATCTGAGACAAGGAGAGAAGAATCTTCCTACTTTTGTTCTAGTTTTCACCAGTATTTATAAGATGATCTGTCGTTCGTTTCAACTGCTCCCTTTGTCTTCCAAACTCCAATTATACTTTTCCTCTGACTGTCCCACTTCTGGTTTTGGCTTACAAATGCTGAGGTAAAAAACTCACCAAATATTCATTGTGTGCACGTGGCTTTATGTTGCTGTCCACGGCAGCTCTCCAGCTGGTGTGGCATCCTCTGCAGCTGCTCATAGCATTTTGCACAGTGTCTCAAAGTGTTCTGACTACTTCACATGGTGGTACAACAATGTCGTCTGAACACTTTGAGTTGCTGCACAACCTTTTCGAGTAAGTAATGGCCTCAGGTTATGATGGCCACTTAGGCCTTCCCATAAACAGCATCTACCAGGATGTGTCAGTGTAAGGGATCGTTCACACGACCATATTTTCAGTAGAAGTGCTGTACATAGAAAAAATGGACAACACAAGGACAGCACTAAGGCCAATGTTATTCAATGGAGAAGTGGAGTGAGCAATTTTTTTTACTAACCGCATCTATGTGTGAACTTAATCGCAACATGCACTATTTTTTTCAGTGTTTAAGATGAGATTCACCCATTCAAGTCTATGAATGTGCAACTATATCGGATGCCATGTGGAGACACAGTATAGCATCCTATTTTTATGGATACATTGCAATTCTTTAAAGGGAATCTGTCACCACATTTGACCAACCTATTATTATTATTTATTATTATAGCACTATTTATTCCATGGCGCTTTACATGTGAAAAAGGGGTATATGTAGCAAAAACGCTTAGAATGACTAGTACAGGAGGAGAGAGGACCCTGCCCATGGGGGCTCACAATCTAGAAGGGATGGGTGAGGATACAGTAGGTGAGGGTAGAGCTAGTCATGCAGCAGTATGGTGGAGCGAGGGTTACTGCAGGTTGTAGGCTTGTCGGAAGAGGTGGGTCTTCAGGTTCCTTTTGAAGGTTTCCACGGTAGGCAAGAGTCTGATGTGTTGGGGTAGAGAGTTCAAGAGTAGGAGGGGTGCACGGGAGAGATCTTGTATGCGATTGTGGGAAGAGGAGATAAGAGGCGAGTAGAGAAGGAGATCTTGTGAGGATCGGAGGTTGCGTGCAGGTAAGTACCGGGAGACTAGGTCACAGATGTATGGAGGAGACAGGTTGTGGATGGCTTTATATGCCATGGTTAGGGTTTTGAACTGGAGGCTCTGGGCAATGGGGAGCCAGTGAAGGGATTGACAGAGAGGAGAGGCTGGGGAATAGCGGGGGGACAGGTGGATTCGTCGGGCAGCAGAGTTTAGGATAGATTAGAGGGGTGCGAGAGTGGTAGAAGGGAGGCCACAGAGCAGGAGGTTGCAGTGGTCGAGGCAGGAGATGTTGAGAGCATGCACTCGTGTTTTTACAAATTCGTGGTTGAGGAATGTGCGGATACGGGAAATATTTTTGAGCTGGAGTCGGCAAGAAATGGAAAGGGCTTGGATATGAGGTTTGAAGGAGAGATCAGAGTCAAGGGTTACCCCTAGCCAGCGAGCTTGTGAGACTGGGGAGAGTGTACAGCCATTGACTTTGATGGATAGGTCAGATGGGGGGGTTGAGTGAGATGGTAGAAAGATGATGAATTCAGCTTTATCCATATTAAGTTTTAAGCCAAAGGTGTAGATGGAGAAGAGCAGGGGTCCTAGAACTGAGCCTTGGGGAACACAAACAGATAGGGGGCGAAGTGAGGAGGTCGTGTATGAGTGGGAGACGGTGAATGTCCGGTCTGTTAGGTATGAGGAGATCCAAGATAGGGCCAAGTCTGTGATGCCAAGAGATGAGAGAGTCTATAGAAGGAGGGAATGGTCTACTGTGTCGAAGGCAGATGACAGGTCCAGAAGGAGAAGAAGAGAGTTGTAGTGTCACTTGGATTTGACGGTCAGTAGGTCGTTGGTGCCTTTAGTCAGGGCCGCGTCAGTAGAATGGTGCAGTCGGAAGCCATATTGGAGGCAGTCAAAGAGGGAGTAGGAGGAGAGGTGGGAGGACAGCTCAAGATGGACGTGTTGTTCTAGTAGTTTTGAGGCATAGGGGAGAAGTGATATGGGGCAATAGCTAGACAGAGAGGATGGGTCAAAGGATGGCTTTTTGAGGATGGATGTGTTCGAAGCATGTTTGAAGCATGAGGGGAAGACACCAGTTGCTAGTGACAGGTTGAAGAGGTGGGTTAGGGTTGGGATGAAGACTGCGGTAAGGCTTGGGATGAGGTGGGACTGGATTGGGTCAAGTTCGCAGGTGGTGAGATGTGACTTGGAGAGTAAAGAGGAAAGTTGATCTTCCGTGATGGCGGAGAAGCTGGTTTTGGAGGAGGAGAGTTGAGTACATATGAGGAGGGTCTGTCGGGACTTAGAGCAAAAGCTTTGTCTGATGTTGTCAATCTTCTGCTTGAAGAATGAGACAAAGTCTTCAGCTGAGATGAGTGGAGAGGGAGGAGGTGCTAGGGGACGGAGGACAGAATTGAAAGTACTGAATAGCTGTTTAGGGTTGTGAGACAGGGAGGATATGAGAGATGAGAAGTATGTTTGTTTTACTGCAGTGAGTGTGAACCTGAAAGTAGTGAGGGCTTGTTTGAATGCGATGGAAGTGCTTGGTGGAGTGGGACCTTTTCCATCTCCGCTCAGCAACCCTGGAAGCCCGTCTCAGTTCTTTAGTCAGGCTGGTGTGCCAGGGTTGCCTGTTGATTGTGCGAGCTTTGGTATGTATGAGGGGTAGACCGATTCAAGAGCTGCAGCTGTTGTGGTGTTATATAAGGCGGCAGCAACATCTGCATCGTGTAAGAAATTTATGTCTGTAAGAGGGAGGAGGGATTCGGAGAGTGAGTGTAGGTTGAGGTGTTTGAGATTTCTGTGAGGGCGTGCAAGTTTCTGGATTGCGGATTGTGGACCTGGAGAGGAGAGGGGAGAGAATGTGAGTAAGTTGTGGTCAGAAAGAGGGAGAGTGTAACATCCCTGGCGGCGTGCTGGCATGGCTTACCACCTCCCACCATGCAAGACCGCCATCTTACCTATCAGTCCAGGTGGCACACTTTGCTCCAGTACCTGCTGTGTGTATGTCTCTTGTCTGATTGCTTATGGCGGTGGCGCGGTAACTGCCTGTTTCTTATAGTTACTGTGTGCACAGTCCTAATGTGTCCCCAGCCTATTGCTGTGAGTCACTGGATACTTAAACCCCCTCCACCCAGTAGGAGGTGCCTGAGCAACACTTTCTTTCACTATGTTCTGTGCAACTGAGTTGCCAGGTCCTGTCCTGTATTTTGTCTGCTTCCACAACCCTGGGGACTGTATACCCAGGCCTGTTACCTGTATCTGTGACTTCTAGTCTGTTGCGCCACCCTGGGGGCATTATACCCAGGCCTGTTACCTGTATTCGTGACTTCTAGTCTGTTTCCGCTACCCTGGGGGCTGAGTTCCCAGGCTCGTTTCTGTATCTTGTTCCTGGTTCAGTTCCTGTCTGAAAAGAGTCCTAGCCCGTTACTTCTTTGTCTCTATGTTCGTATCTTCCCTTTTCCTGCAGTGTATGAACCTGCACCTAACTCCAACTCGTTGTCTCTGTACTTCTGTTTGTGAGTTTAGAATCCACTCGCTACTTCATTGTAAGTACCTTGTGTGTATCTGTTCTGCTTATTTATCGCACCTGCGGGTTTTGCTCTGTTTGTCTACCGCACCTGCGGGTTTTGCTCTGCTCTGCTTGTCCACTGCACCTGCGGGTGTTGCTCTGCTCTTCTTGTCTATCGCACCTGCGGGTTTTGCTCTGCTCTGCTTGTCTACTTCACCTGCGGGCTTTGCTCTGCTCTGCTTGTCTACCGCAACTGCGGGTTTTGCTCTGCTCTGCTTGTCTACCACACCTGCGAGTTTTGCTCTGCTCTGCTTGTCTACTGCACCTGTGGCTCTGTTCCTGTATGCCAGTCTGTACTGGTCCCTATCTTTCCTGCGTTCCTACCTGCCAGTACCCACCTGTCTGCACACCAGCTGTGCCTACCAGTACCCACCTGTCTGCACAACCAGCTGTGCCTGCCAGTACCCACCTGTCTGCATACCAGCTGTGCCTGCCAGTACCCACCTGTCTGTATGCCAGCCTAACATGCCTGTTCCTGCATTCCCCAGTGTGGGTCAACAGCTGTGACCGGGGTCTGACCTGGAGTAGCACCTGGTCCCTCTGCTCGGTTCCTCCCTGGTTCACGGAGTCGACTGAGCCGCCGTGCGACCTTGTTCGGACCGAGTTGATACTTAGTCACCCCCCTCCAGGCACTCCTCGGTTCATGGTCCAGTGGGATCACTAACCACGCTCACGCCAGTCAGTCTGGGCGTGTGCGTAACAGTTTGCTCAGGCCATGGTCCCCGTTGAGCCCCACAGCCCTTCGCTCTAGGAGACATTTTAATCATTGTCTGGCGAATACATGCACCGAAAACAATTTTTTTCATAAGCTGAGGTCCAGGCGATTTACTGCCTGTTTCTTATAGTTACTGTGTGCACAGCCCTAATGTGTCCACAGCCTATTGCTCTAAGTCACTGGATACTTAAACCCCCTCCACCCAGTAGGAGGTGCCTGAGCAACACTTTCTTTCAGTGTGTTCTGTGCAACTGAGTTGCCAGGTCCTGTCCTGTATCTTGTCTGTTTCCGCCACCCTGGGGGCTGTATACATAGGCCTGTTACCTGTATCTGTGACTTCTAGTCTGTTCCGACACCCTGGGGTCTGTATACCCAGGCCTGTTACCTGTATCCGTGACTTCTAGTCTGTTTCCGCCACCCTTGGGGGCTGAGTTCCCAGGCTCGTTCCTGTATATTGTTCCTGGTTCAGTTCTTGTCTGAACAGTGTCCTAGCCAGCTACTTCTTTGTCTCTATGTTCGTATCTTCCCTTTTCCTGCAGCGTCTGAACCTGCACCTAACTCCAACTTGTTGTCTCTGTGCTTCTATTTGTGAGTTTAGTGTCCACTTGCTACTTCATTGTAAGTCCTTGTGTGTACCTGCTCTGCTTGTTTACTGCACCTGCGGGTTTTGGTCTGCTCTGCTTGTCTACCGCAACTGCGGGTTTTGCTCTGCTCGTCTACCGCACCTGCGGGTTTTGCTCTGCTCTGCTTGTCTACCGTACCTGCGGGTTTTGCTCTGCTCTGGTTGTCTACCGCAACCGCAAGTTTTGCTCTGCTCTGCTTATCTGCTGCACCTGCGGGTTTTGCTCTGCTCTGCTTGTCCACCGCACCTGCGGGTTTTGCTCTGCTCTGCTTGTCTACTGTATCTGCGGATTTTGCTCTGCTCTGCTTGTCTACCGCACCTGCGGGTTTTGCTCTGCTCTGCTTGTCTACCGCACCTGCGGGTTTTGCTCTGCTCTGCTTGTCTACCACACCTGCGGGTTTTGCTCTGCTCTGCTTGTCTACCGCACCTGCGGGTTTTGCTCTGCTCTGCTTGTCTACTGCACCTGCGGGTTTTGCTCTGCTCTGCTTGTCTACCGCACCTGCGGGTTTTGCTCTGCTCTGCTTGTCTACCACACCTGCGGGTTTTGCTCTGCTCTGCTTGTCTACCACACCTGCGGGTTTTGCTCTGCTCTGCTTGTCTACCACACCTGCGGGTTTTGTTCTGCTCTGCTTGTCTACCGCACCTGCGGCTCTGTTCCTGTATCCCAGTCTGTACTGGTCCCTATCTTGCCTGTGTACCTACCTGCCAGTACCCTCCTGTCTGCACACCAGCCGTGCCTGCCAGTACCCACCTGTCTGCATACCAGCCGTGACTGCCAGTACCCACCTGTTTGTATGCCAGCCTAACCTGCCTGTTCCTGCATTCCCTGGTGTGGGTCAACAGCTGTGACCGGGGTCTGACCTGGAGTAGCACCTGGTCCCTCTGCTCGGTTCCTCCCTGGTTCACGGAGTCGACTGAGCCGCCGTGCGTCCTTGGTCGGACCGAGTTGATACTTAGTCACCCCCCTCCAGGCACTCCTCATTTCATGGTCCAGTGGGATCACTAACCACGCTCACGCCAGTCAGTCCGGGCATGTGCGTAACAGTTTGCTCAGGCCATGGTCCCCGTTGAGCCCCACGGCCCTTCGCTCTCGGAGACATTTTAATCCTTGCCTGGCGAATACGTGCACCAAAAAAAACATTTTTTTTCTCAAGCTGAGGTCCAGGCGATTTACACACCAGCCCAAATGGAGCTATCAGCACTCGTTCCTGCGGATCCACCACGGTACTATGGGGATCCAAAACACAGCCGTGCGTTTGTGGAGCAATGCATGCTGCATTTCAAATTCTATGCTCACTATTTTCCCTCTGATCGGGTTAAAGTAGCATTTCTGATGTCATACTTAGTGGGTGATGCCGTTAATTGGATCACCCCCTATGGGAAGCATGGGATCCTATCGTCTTTGACCTGCAGGCCTTCCTGGTGGTCTTTCTAATGGTCTTCGATGACGCTAACCCTGAGGCTTCTGCTAAAGCTTCCCTTCCCAATATCCTGGAGCAGTCCCGATGGGTGATGCGTGTAGGTAGCCCACCAGCTCTCCAGCCTGAAGAGACTGCTGCCCACACAGAATCCACACAGGATGACAATGCTCCACAGAATACTTCTCTTCCCAACCTCAAGAGGCAGTCCAGATGTGCAAGGCGTAGAGGTAAACCGTCACGCCAGATTCTGTCCTCCCAAAGACCTCCTGTTCCCCAGCCTGTAGAGGCAGATATCTGCACAGAATCCATGAAGGATGACCATGTTCGTCATGCAAAGCAGAGGTTGCAACTCAGTCACAAAATCAGATTGCGGTCCCGCTGCGGTTGTTTGGGACCCCCTGACAGTCTTTGTCCAGCGAAGGTTGGAGAATCCCAAGACATTAGGCCTGTAGGAGAGGCTGCCCTTGGCGTTAGTGTTTCCTCTCCACAGATGACCATGACTGTCTCCATGGCAAGTGAAGGCCTCGGATTAACCGGAAGTTTCGGGCTTAAAGCCTTGAAGAGTCGGTGTCTGATTCCCGTCCGACAACTCCAGAATCCGGTTGGGGCATTGTCAGCGGAAGAACGAGCCCTACTCAGAAACAGTCAAAATATGTCTGTACAAATTAAGCTCCAGATTGGAGCATTACACATGAAGAAGTTCACATTCCAGGTGCTGTCTGGTTTACCCACAGGTCGTCCAGAGCCGAGAGATCTAGTGCCCGCTCAGGTCTGGAGATCCTGTATGGTGTTTCCTGGGGGACTGCTGAGGTACAAGGGGTGTCCTGTCCAGTCCCCATATCTTCAGGACAGTCAGCAGTGTCTTTTTCTTCTTCTTCACCAGATCTGCTAGTCGCTAACTCGCTGTGAGCTGAAGTCTCCGAAGGAAGGGAAGCGGAGGCAATGTCCCCACACAGTCTCGACGATTGTATCAATGATCTGGCTTTAGGCACCGCCCCGCCTCGCAGACGTGTCATCTCAGAAACCAGACTGAAGTTGGACCCTAATCAAAGATCCTCCATCTCGAATAAATCTGGCAAAAAGTCCATCAAGGCAGTGGCTACCTCCAAGTCTCTGCACCCCTCCAACCAGGCGGAGGACCTCCAGTTGCCTCCTGAATTCTCCGGGGGGCTACCTGATAATAAATGGAGAGAGACTTTTCTGCACCCTGTACCTGGTACTTCGCCCACTTCATCCAGTAAGCTTGGCAAAGTGTACATCAAGGAGGTGGTTAGCCCCAAGTCTCTGCACCCCTCCAACCCTGTGGAGGATCTCCAGTTGTCCCGTGAATCCTTTGGGGTGCTACCCGATATTAACAAATGGAGAGAGACTTTCCTGTGTCTTGTTCCTGGTACTTCACTCACTTCATCTGTTGCTGAGGATGGCTCGATGGGAGGTAGCATCCTAGTCACCAAGATGGTGAGACCAGTTTCGTTCCCTCTAGTGGACAGAAGAGGTAATCTTCTTGAAGAGAAGGATCGGCCTCCAAATTCTCTGCAGAAAATCCTTGCAGGCTTGAAGAAGAGGGGGCGTAAAGGGGGCGTAATGTAACATCCCTGGCGGCGTGCTGGCATGGCTTACCACCTCCCACCATGCAAGACCGCCATCTTACCTATCAGTCCAGGCTGCACACTTTGCTCCAGTACCTGCTGTGTGCATGTCTCTTGTCTGATTGCTTAGGGCGGTAGCGCGGTTACTGCCTGTTTCTTATAGTTACTGTGTGCACAGTCCTAATGTGTCCCCAGCCTATTGCTCTAAGTCACTGGATACTTAAACCCCCTCAACCCAGTAGGAGGTGCCTGAGCAACACTTTCTTTCAGTGTGTTCTGTGCAACTGAGTTGCCAGGTCCTGTCCTGTATCTTGTCTGTTTCCGCCACCCTGGGGGCTGTATACCCAGGCCTGTTACCTGTATCTGTGACTTCTAGTCTGTTCCGCCGCCCTGGGGTCTGTATACCCAGGCCTGTTACCTGTGTCTGTGACTTCTAGTCTGTTTTCGCCACCCTTGGGGGCTGAGTTCCCAGGCTCGTTCCTGTATCTTGTTCCTGGTTCAGTTCCTGCCTGAACAGTGTCCTAGCCAGCTACTTCTTTGACTCTATGTTCGTATCTTCCCTTTTCCTGCAGCGTCTGAACGTGCACCTAACTCCAACTCGTTGTCTCTGTGCTTCTATTTGTGAGTTTAATGTCCATTTGCTACTTCATTGTAAGTACCTTGTGTGTATCTGCTCTGCTTGTTTACTGCACCTGCGGGTTTTGCTCTGCTCTGCTTGTCTACCGCACCTGTGGGTTGTGCTCTGCTCGTCTACCGCACCTGCGGGTTTTGCTCTGCTCTGCTTGTTTATCGCACCTGTGGGTTTTGCTCTGCTCTGCTTGTCTACCGCACCTGCGGGTTTTGCTCTGCTCTGCTTGTCTACCGCACCTGCGGGTTTTGTTCTGCTCTGCTTGTCTACCGCACCTGTGGGTTTTGCTCTGCTCTGCTTGTCTACCGCACCTGCGGGTTTTGCTCTGCTCTGCTTGTCTACCGCATTTGTGGGTTTTGCTCTGCTCTGCTTGTCTACCGGACCTGCGGGTTTTGCTCTGCTCTGCTTGTCTACCGTACCTGCGGGTTTTGCTCTGCTCTGGTTGTCTACCGCAACCGCGGGTTTTGCTCTGCTCTGCTTATCTGCCGCACCTGCGGGTTTTGCTCTGCTCTGCTTGTCCACCGCACCTGCGGGTTTTGCTCTGCTCTGCTTGTCCACTGTATCTACGGGTTTTGCTCTGCTCTGCTTGTCTACCGCACCTACGGGTTTTGCTCTGCTCTGCTTGTCTACCGCACCTACGGGTTTTGCTCTGCTCTGCTTGTCTACCACACCTGCGGGTTTTGCTCTTCTCTGCTTGTCTACCGCACCTGCGGGTTTTGCTCTGCTCTGCTTGTCTACCGCACCTGCGGGTTTTGCTCTGCTCTGCTTGTCTACCACACCTGCGGGTTTTGCTCTGCTTTGCTTGTCTACCGCACCTGCGGCTCTGTTCCTGTATCCCAGTCTGTACTGGTCCCTATCTTGCCTGTGTACCTACCTGCCAGTACCCTCCTGTCTGCACACCAGCTGTGCCTGCCAGTACCCACCTGTCTGCATACCAGCCGTGCCTGCCAGTACCCACCTGTCTGTATGCCAGCCTAACCTGCCTGTTCCTGCATTCCCCGGTGTGGGTCAACAGCTGTGACCGGGGTCTGACCTGGAGTAGCACCGGGTCTGTCTGCTCGGTTCCTCCCTGGTTCACGGAGTCGACTGAGCCGCCGTGCGACCTTGGTCGGACCGAGTTGATACTTAGTCACCCCCCTCCAGGCACTCCTCGGTTCATGGTCCAATGGGATCACTAACCACGCTCACGCCAGTCAGTCCGGGCGTGTGCGTAACAGTTTGCTCAGGCCATGGTCCCCATTGAGCCCCACGGCCCTTCGCTCTCGGAGACATTTTAATCCTTGCCTGGCAAATACGTGCACCAAAAAAAACATTTTTTTTCTCAAGCTGAGGTCCAGGCGATTTACACACCAGCCCAAATGGAGCTATCAGCACTCGTTCCTGCGGATCCACCACGGTACTATGGGGATCCAAAACACAGCCGTGCGTTTGTGGAGCAATGCATGCTGCATTTCAAATTCTATGCTCACTATTTTCCCACTGATCGGGTTAAAGTAGCATTTCTGATGTCCTACTTAGTGGGTGATGCCGTGAATTGGATCACCCCCTATGGTAAACATGGGATCCTATCGTCTTTGACCTGCAGGCCTTCCTGGTGGTCTTTCTAATGGTCTTCGATGACGCTAACCCTGAGGCTTCTGCTAAAGCTTCCCTTCCCAATATCCTGGAGCAGTCCCGATGGGTGATGCGTGTAGGTAGCCCACCAGCTCTCCAGCCT
Organism: Phyllobates terribilis; assembly: GCF_046119375.1. NCBI lineage: Eukaryota > Metazoa > Chordata > Amphibia > Anura > Dendrobatidae > Phyllobates > Phyllobates terribilis. The sequence continues at coordinate 375,581,673 of NW_027362763.1, read as the reverse complement.
GAAGAGACTGCTGCCCACACAGAATCCACACAGGATGACAATGCTCCACAGAATACTTCTCTTCCCAACCTCAAGAGGCTGTCGAGACGTGCAAGACGTAGAGGTAAACCGTCACGCCAGGTTCTGTCCTCCCAAAGACCTCCTGTTCCCAGCCTGTAGAGGCAGCTATCTGCACAGAATCCATGAAGGATGACCATGTTCGTCAGGCAAAGCAGAGGCTACAACTCAGTCACAAAATCAGATTGCGGTCCCGCTGCGGTTGTTTGGGACCCCATGACGGTCTTTGTCCAGCGAAGTTTGGAGAATCCCAAGTCATTAGGCCTGTAGGAGAGGCTGCCATTGGCGTTAGTGTTTCCTCTCCACAGATGACCATGACTGTCTCCGTGGCAAGTGAAGGCCTCGGATTAACCGGAAGTTTCGGGCTTAAAGCCTTGAAGAGTCGGTGTCTGATTCCCGTCCGACAACTCCAGAATCCGGTTGGGGCATTGTCAGCGGAAGGACGAGCCCTACTCAGAAACAGTCAAAATATGTCTGTACAAATTAAGCTCCAGATTGGAGCATTACACATGAAGAAGTTCACATTCCAGGTGCTGTCTGGTTTACCCACAGGTCATACAGAGCCGAGAGATCTAGTGCCCGCTCAGGTCTGGAGATCCTGTATGGTCTTTCCGGGGGGACTGCTGAGGTACAAGGGGTGTCCAGTCCAGTCCCCATATCTTCAGGACAGTCAGCAGTGTCTTTTTCTTCTTCTTCACCAGATCTGCTAGTCGCTGACTCACTGTGAGCTGAAGTCTGCTAAGGAAGGGAAGCGGAGGCATTGTCCCCACACAGTCTCGACGATTGTATCAATGATCTGGCTTTAGGCACCGCCCCGCCTCGCAGACGTGTCATCTCAGAAACCAGACTGAAGTTGGTCCCTAAGCAAGGATCCTCCATCTCGAACAAATCTGGCAATAAGTCCATCAAGGCAGTGGCTACCTCCAAGTCTCTGCACCCCTCCAACCAGTCGGAGGACTTCCGGTTGCCTCCTGAATCCTCCAGGGTGCTACCTGATAACAAATGGAGAGAGACTTTTCTGCACCCTGTACCTGGTACTTCGCCCACTTCATCCAGTAAGCTTGGCAAAGTGTACGTCAAGGTGGTGTTTAGCCCCAAGTCTCTGCACTAGTGTTGAGCCACCCCCGTAGTGTTCGAGTTCGGTTCGGTTCGTCGAACACCCGTGTGTTCGCCGAACTGTTCGTCGAACACCTTCGAACACCGTTAAAACCAATGGCAGGCAAACAAAAACACATAGAAACACATAGAAAACACCTTCAAAGGTGTCCAAAAGCTGATAAACTGCTCAGAAGACACAACTAACACATGGAAAAGTGACAAGTACATATAGTCATGCGAAAAGAAAAGAGGTGGAGGAGTAAAAGGAGGGGGAGACACAGATATAGGCATGTCATGCCCTTCTAAAATCCAAAAAGTGAGAAGCCGACACGTTCAGTCCGCTCCTGCCCGTGCCACCTCCGTGTCGCCGGGTTTGTGCCAGAGCCGCGGTGAACCCTGACGGCCAGCCCCCCTCTCCCAATACTGGTGCCTGTCCGCTGGTGGGTCGAGCGAGCCCCCCTGTGGTGGAGGCAGCTCTAAGCTTTTTAATTTAAATTGTCTCTCTAATTTGAATGAATACACTTTAAATCCATTTACAAGGATCTATTGGAGGGCAAGTCTCATGCCAGCAGCCGCGTAATTCCAGCTCCAGTAGCGTCCACTAAAGCTGCTGCAGTTAAAAAGCTTTTATAAGGATCGAGCTCGGCTGTCCACCGCAAGGCATCCTACTGCCAGTCCCAGCCCCTATGCATTGGGGTGCCTCCTGATGCTCTTCACTGAGTATCCCGTGGTCCCGAAGCATTTCCTTTGAAAAAATTAAGTGTCCAAACTACAGGTGGTGTAGCTTGCTTAAGAGCCGGGATAATCCGCTGACTAGCAGACACTGCTACTAGGCACAAAGTATTTCCTGGGCTAGATGCAGTTAAAAATTTGTAATTAGATACTCTCGTTGGATGCTGAGAAAGCATTCCATAGAGTCTCCTGGCACGCCATATATGATTCTCTTAAAAAGCTTGGGGTAGGGGTCTAGGGGACCCTTTTATAGCCAAAATCACGGCCCTGTATCACAATACGTCACCTAGGCTGAAGATAAATGGAACTGTAGCACCCTGAGGGCTCGGTTGCTACAGAGGTATTGCACCTCACCCAGAGGTGTGATATCTCACTCTCAGGTAAGGATGGAGTGTGGATCAGGACCCGACACCTGCATGCATTACACCACATTGCCGTGGGGCAGGGCGACCAATATGCCTCTGAGATGGGCACGACAGTCCCTGTCCCTGGCTGGAGTGGGGGGAGGGAACACTGAGGAAGGGGAACCCTGTAGTGCAGGAGCAGGGAGGAAGCAGTTCCTGGGTGCATTGAAAAGGGAGTATAAAAGGTGGGCACCATCTTAGTTCAGTGCAGAGAAGTCTGAGCAGAAGTGGCAGGGAGCAGGGGCTCTGCATGAGCTCTGCTCCGGAGGCGGGCCTAGTAACTGAGGCCCAGGCCTGGAAGAGGGAGAAGGAAGGAAGAGGAGCAGAGAAGGCTCCAGGAACGAGGAATGAAGGGATCCCAGGGGTGCGGACGGGCGAGTCGCCACCGCACGCCCGAATCTACCTGCGTGGAGGGGTCAGGCCAAAGGGGGAGACCGGTCCCCGAAACTAGTGGAGGCAGGAAACGACCCTCAGCTAGAAACCGGAGGCTGTGACATTTTATGTGGCGCAGCCCCTCGCTACACCGGCTAGGAAGGCACCACATAGGGTCAGGGAAACTGGCGCCAATTTTACCAAGAGGAGGCCCGAGGCAGCCGGACAGAAGGGTTGGTAAGAAAGGCCAGACAAAGGACACACAAAGGGGGTCCTGTGAAGCGCTCCAAAGTTATCTGGGAGTTGTCTGAGCCCCTCAACTGGTGAGCACAGTACGACGTGGGCAGCCGTTACCTGCAGACGTGGTCTGGATAATAAGAACTATGAGTAAAGGCCCTGGACTGCATCACTGACTCCGTGTCGTTACTGCTGCTGCCCTGCACCATCACCCCCATCCTCCGCATACACTGCCCTGAGGCTATACTCCTCCCGTGGGGAGTTATGCTACGCTCTGCTGCACCCACAACACCAGCCTCAGCGGTCTGCCCTGCAGCGGCGGTTCACTCTGACCGCAATCCACGGGTGGCGTAGTCGGACATTTAAACATCAAAACCACATAAATAGTTCCGCCACTGGTTTGACCACCCTGAGCCACGGAACCGGGTCGCCGCCACGAAGACTACAACCACCAGCATCCACCAAAAAGGGTCCGGCTCCGGGTGTCCCAAGGCCCAGGGGGTGCATCAGAACATTTTCATCACCTTTCACAATCACCAATGGGACAAGGCAGGGATGTCCTCTGTCCCCTCTCTTATACATCCTAGTGACGGAGCACCTGCTCTCATCAATTCGCCATAACCCCAATATTAGGTGGATTGAGGTGGGAAGCACCGAGTACAAGTGCTCTCTATTTGCTGATGATGTCCTAGTATATATCACTCAATCACATATATCCATCCATGCTGTTATGGCTGAAATAGATCACTTTGTTACATGGTCAAATTTTAAAATCAATGCAGCGAAGTCTGAGGCCCTCGATGTCTCCCTCCCCAAAACCATATAGGATTCCATCCAGTCCAACTTTCCCTTTGCCTGGCCCTCACAGGGTATCAAATACTTAGGAATTCCTATTCATAGAGACCTCTCCCATCTATGTTATCTTAATTTTGGGCCCTTTATTGAACAACTCCATACAGACCACGGTTGGCAAGTTAGAACTGTAAGATTCACTACGTGAACCACTGGTGTTTTGTGGAAAAGCACATGTACACTGTGTTCCAAATTATTATGCAAAAAGTGTTTAGGAGTGATAAGGGAAGAATTTGTTTGTTTGCCAGTTAAACTCATTGATGGTGATGTGTGTCAGGGCTCTTTATATCACTGTAAGCAATTGCAGACACCTGTGCTAATTAGTTTGGCAGGTGTGTCCAATGAAAGGCAAGACTACTTAAGAAGGCTGTCTCACATTATTAAGCAGCCTACATTTTCTGCCAAAATGGGAAAGAAAAAGGATGTGTCGGCTGCTGAGAAGCAACAAATTGTGGAGTGTTTAGGTCAAGGCATGACTACAATCAACATTGTGCGATGATCAGGATGAAGTGTCTTGGCAATCAAGAAGTATGTAGCTGATTCACAGTACACACGTGTGCGTGCTGATAAGGGCAAATTGAGGACTCTTTCCTACAGGCAATTACGTCAGGTTAAAAGAGCAGCGGCAAAAAAGCCTTGTCATAGCAGCAGACAAGTTTTTGAAGCTGCTGGTGCCTCCAACGTCCCCCGAACAACAAGATGCAGGGTCCTTCAGAGGTTTGCAGCTGTGCATACGCCATCCTGTCGACCTCCTCTATCCACTTCACACAAGCAGAAACGGCTCCAGTGGGCCAAACATTACATGAAGACTGATTTCAAAACTGATTTGTTCACGGATGAGTGCCGTGCAGCGCTCGATGGTCCAGATGGATGGAGTGGAGGATGGCTCGTTGATGGACACCCCACGCAAACACGGCTACAGCGCCAACAAGGAGGAGGTGGAGTAATGTTTTGGGCTGGAATCATGGGGAGAGAGATTGTCGGCCCCTTTAGGATCCCTGAAGGCGCTAAAGATGAACTCCATAATGTATGTGGATTTTCTCAAACAGCACTTCCTGCCATGGTTCAAGAAGAAGAACCGTGTATTTCACAGCAAGATCATTTTTTTGCATGATAATGCACCATCTCATGCTGCACATAAAACATCTGCATCTCTGGCTGATATGGGCATAAAAGGGGACAAACTTATGGTGTGACCCCCATGCTCCCCTGACCTCTACCCTATTCAGAACCTCTGGAGCATCATCAAAAGGAGTGTCTATGATGGCGGGAGGCAGTTCACATCTAAGCAACAGCTCTGGGAGGGTATTCTGTCCTCATGCAAAACAATTGAAGCAGAAACCATCCAAAACCTGACAAATTCAATGGACGAGAGAGTTCGGAAGCTCCTTTCGAACAAGGGGTCCTATGTGAAAATGTAACATCACCTAGAATAAAGTTTTGAGTTGAAAACTGTTTGATTTCAGTTTCTAATAACCTGCTAATGCTTATAATTTCAAAAATGACCATTTTTTTGGTCTTTATTAAAATGAAAAGGTTGATCGAAAAGTTTGGGGGATCTAAGAGTGTGGCAACCCAGTAGTCATGATTACTTCGAATTCTGACAATATGAGGGTCATGTTGCAGGTAGTGCAGCAAGAAGGCACTTATGTGTCTTGGGCATCTCCGAGCCCCAAAATTATTTTCCGGGCAAGATGCAGCTAAAAATTATTATTAATTTTAAATCTGGTGGAGCTTAGTATAGATGGCCTAATAGGATCAGTGCTGCACACTGCTACAAAGCCCAAATTATTTTCCAGTCAAGATACAGATAAACATGATTAGTAATTTTAAATCTGGTGGAGCTTATTATAGATGGCCTAATAGAATCAGTGCTGCACACTGCTACAAAGCCCAAATTATTTTCCAGCCAAGATACAGATAAACATGATTAGTAATTTGAAAGCTTAAAATGGTTGGTATGGTGATTTTAACCAATCATCAAGCTTTTACTCTCCCCAGGATGACACAGGGGTAGAAAAGTCGTTTCGGATCCATGATTTGTTCATCTTTATGAACGTGAGTCTGTCTACATTATCAGTGGAGAGCCGCGTGCGCTTATCTGTCAGCACACCACCAGCAGCGCTGAACACACGTTCAGACAGAACGCTGGCTGCGGGGCATGACAAGATCTCCAAGGCGTAAGTGGCTAGCTCCGGCCATTTATCCAGATTGGAAGCCCAAAAAGAGCAAGGGTCCAGTGACACAGTCATGGCTTCAATGTCTACTTGGAGATACTCCTGTACCATCGTCTCTAGGCGTTGACTATGTGTCAGACTTCTTGTCTCCTGTGGCCTTGCAAAGGATGGGCTAAAAAAGTGGTGAAATGATTCCGCAAAATTGATGTTACCAGCAGATACTGTGGTTCTGTTACGGTTTGAGTGCTGAACACTTGACGGTCCCACGGTTGGCAAGTTGGAACTGTGAGATTCACTACGTGCACCACTGGTGTTTTGTGGAAAAGCACATGTAAGATTCTGCAACAGTCTCTGCTGATACTCCTGCATGCGTGCATCCCTTTCTATAGCAGGAATAATTTCTGCAAATTTACTTTTGTACCGGGGATCTAACAGTGTGGCAACCCAGTAGTCAGGATTATTTCTAATTCTCACAATTCGAGGGTCATGTTGCAGGTAGTGCAGCAAGAAGGCACTCATGTGTGTTGCGCATCCAGGAGCACCAAGTCCCTGCTTCCTTCCTCTGTCCTCTCCCCCCAACCTCGCACAACAGAAATGTGATCAAGGTCTCCCTCATCTGATGAGTCTTCCATCAGTTCGTCCTCCACTTCTTCCTGGGCTCCTGCACCTTCCTCACTAGTTTGGCTGCTACCATGCGCCCTGGTAAAACCATCTCCCCCACCCTCACATGCCTGCCGCCTTGGTGCTGCCGACCGTCTGGACCTTGCAGATGTTAGCCCTTCCGCATACAACTCCTCCTCCTCTACTTCCTCCACCTCCTCTTGTGCCACCACCTGACTCCGAATTCTGTTTAACATGTGCTCCAGCATGTAAATCACCGGAATAGTCATGCTGATAATGGCATCATCAGCACTAAACATCTTCGTCGCCATTTCAAAACTGTGCAGAAGGGTGCATAGGTCCCTGATCTGAGACCACTCCTCCAGCGTGATTTGCCCCACCTCTGGATCTCGTTGGCCCAGGCTATACGTCAGAACGTATTGCACCAGGGCTTGTCGGTGCTGCCACAGTCGCTGTAACATGTGCAGAGTTGAATTCCACCGGGTAGGCACATCGCATTTTAGCCGGTGAAGTGGCAGGCCCAACGACTTCTGTAGAGATGTAAGTCGCTGAGCTGCGGGATGCGAACGGCGGAAGTGAGCACACAGTGACGGTGCCCTCTGCAGAAGGCCATCTAGTCTGGGATAGTGGGCTAAAAATTGCTGGACAACCAGGTTCAACATGTGAGCCATACAAGGCACGTGTGTGACATTGCCCCGGCGAAGGGCCGCACCCAGGTTTGCAGCATTGTCGCACACGGCCTTCCCTGGTTTCAGGTCCAGTGGAGACAACCATTCATGAAATTGGTTCTCCAGAGCTGACCACAACTCCTCAGCTGTGTGACTCACATTTCCCAGACATTTTAAAGTAAAAACCGCCTGATGACGTTGAGCCCTACTGCCAGCATAGTAAGGAGGTGTGCAGGATCCCTTCTGCACAGTTAGAAAGCTTGTGGCATAACCAGACAGGCTTTGGGTGCAGGTGGAAGACCGAGAGGAGGTTGAGGAGGCAGAAGCAGTGGAGGAACTTTGACATAAAGAGGATTGATGCACAACTCGTGGGGACGGCAAGACTTGAACAGCAGCCCCTTGTCCTGCTGTCACCATAGTTACCCAGTGCCCAGTCAGCGACATGTAACGCCCCTGTCCATGCCTACTCGTCCAAGTGTCTGTGGTGAAATGCACCCTGTCACACACAGAGTTTCTCAAAGAAGCGGTGATGTTGTGTGCGACATGCTGGTGGAGCGCAGGCACACATTTCTTTGAGAAGTAGTGCCGACTGGGCATCTGGTACTGGGGCACTGCGACGGACATAAGGTCTCGAAAATCCTCTGTGTCCACCAGGCGGAAAGGCAGCATTTCTGTAGCCAAGAGCTTGCAGATGGTGAAATTCAACCTCTTAGCTTTCTCATGGCTAGGAGGAAATGGTCTTTTACTTGTCCACATCTGAGGGACCGAGGGCTGGCTATTGTGCTTAGACGGGGTTGATAAGGGTGTCCCCGGCAAACTGCCGGTCTGTGAGGAAGATGCAGGCGGACATGTTAGGTTGCCTTGATCCAAAGGTGGTGCTATCGATGTCGGACAGCGCTCAACACCAGCTGGTGTTACCACCTCCAAAGAAAATGATGACCTGCCAATCACGCTGACTGTTGCGGGTAAAGAGGTGGCAGGTCTGCGCCCCAAAACAGGTGTGACTGCTGTCCCCCCAGTCACAGAGGATGAAGAGGCCGCGGATGCACAAGATATGGCAGACGGTGGTTGGCCCGGCCGGCTAGGCCGCATTGTAGCACACTGAGCTTCCCACTGCAACTTATGCTTCATGTCCATGTGCCGGTTCATGCATGAAGTACTCAAACTATGTATTTTTGGCCTCTACTTAGCTTTTGCTGACAAATGTTACAGATAACACGAGTTGGGTCATCTTTATCGATCTGAAAAAATGCCCAGGCTATGCAAGGCTTAGCACCCATGCGACCTGAAGAGCCACCACGACTTGTGGTGAGAGGCAGAGTTGTGTTTGAGGATGCAGTTGTTGACGTGCTTCCAGTACTACGTCTCTGTCCAGGAAGGCGCAACCTGACCTCGTCGTCACTAGCATCTTCCTCCACCTCCTCTGCTGACCTCATCTCTTGGCTGACTGTGGGTTGACAGTAAGTGGGATCTCCAACCTCATCATCATCACCCTGTGCGTTATCACACCCGTCGTCCTCAGAGCCAACCTGTTCCTGCCCTGACAAAAAACTAAAGTTGTCGCTCCAATCAGGTATTTGAGTCTTATCATCGTCTTCCTCATTGTCTCCACCAACAGGAGTTACAGTTTGGGAATGAGGGTCTACATTATGGTCAGAACCTTCTGCGTCTGTTCCTGGATCCGACTCATAAAGATTCTGGGCATCAGTGCAGATCATTTCCTCGTCTGGATTCACAGAAGCGCTGGAGTCGACCTCTGATTCCCAGGCTATGTATGAGTAAACAGCTCTGCAGACTCAACCATCTGTTCTACCTCATACTCAGACGGGCAGTTGGAGATTTGGGAGCTGTGAGGAAGCAAGTGCGATTGGGGTGACACCTTTGAGGACTGGAGTATTTGTGATGTTGAAGTTGATGTGGAGGAGAGCCCACTTAAAGGAGCACTTGATATCCGTTGAAGCACCTGCTGTTTTTGTGCCTCATCTGGAATTTGTAGCGATTGGCGTGGCCGTAAGAAAGGGATCTTATCACATTGTCCGCTAAAAGAAGTAGACATTTTAGTTTGGCTGGAAGATGGTCTTTCTTCTGCAGATGTTACTGTTGCTTTAACACCTACCCCACGGACAAAACATTTTTTCCCCTTCCCAACACGCCTATTCCCCTTTCCACCAGCAGCAGGCCTTTTTCCACTCATTTTGGTGGTTAACTAATTCACAACTCTGGAGTTGTTTGCAGAAAAAAACAATGGATGGGAACCGAGCAGAGCTGAGTGGCCAAACTGTGGTATTAGGCCAAAACTATTGGCTGGGTTAGATGCAGAAAAAAATTATATTCAATTTGCAACCTGATGGAGGTCAGTATAGATGGACTAATAGAACAAGTCCCACACACAGCTAGAAGCCCAAATATTTTTTCAGAGGTAGATGCAGAAAAAAATTATATTCAGTTTGCAACCTGATGGAGGTCAGTATAGATGGACTAATAGAACAAGTCCTACACACAGCTAGAAGCCCAAATATTTTTTCAGAGGTAGATGCAGAAAAAAATTATATTCAGTTTGCAACCTGATGGAGGTCAGTATAGATGGACTAATAGAACAAGTCCCACACACAGCTAGAAGCCCAAATATTTTTTCAGAGGTAGATGCAGAAAAAAAATATATTCAGTTTGCAACCTGATGGAGGTCAGTATAGATGGACTAATAGCGAAAGTCCCACACACTGCTAGAAGGCCAAATATTTTTTCAGAGCTAGATGCAGACAAAAAATTATTTTGAATTTGCAACCTGATGGAGGTCAGTATAGATGGACTAATAGAGAAAGTCCCACACACTGCTAGAAGGCCAAATATTTTTTCAGAGCTAGATGCAGATATAAATTATTTTTAATTTGCAACCTGATGGAGGTCAGTATAGATGGACTAATAGAGAAAGTCCCACACACTGCTAGAAGGCCAAATATTTTTTCAGAGCTAGATGCAGACAAAAAATTATTTTTAATTTGCAACCTGATGGAGGTCAGTATAGATGGACTAATAGAGAAAGTCCCACACACTGCTAGAAGGCCAAATATTTTTTCAGAGCTAGATGCAGATATAAATTATTTTTAATTTGCAACCTGATGGAGGTCAGTATATATGGACTAATAGAGAAAGTCCCACACACTGCTAGAAGGCCAAATATTTTTTCAGAGCTAGATGCAGAAAAAATTATATTCAGTTTGCAACCTGATGGAGGTCAGTATAGATGGACTAATAGAACAAGTCCCACACACAGCTAGAAGGCCAAATATTTTTTCAGAGGTAGATGCAGATAAAAATTATTTTTAATTTGCAGCCTGATGGAGGTCAGTATAGATGGACTAATAGAGAAAGTCCCACACACTGCTAGAAGGCCAAATATTTTTTCAGAGCTAGATGCAGACAAAAAAATATTTTGAATTTGCAACCTGATGGAGGTCAGTATAGATGGACTAATAGAGAAAGTCCCACACACTGCTAGAAGGTCAAATATTTTTTCAGAGCTAGATGCAGATAAAAATTATTTTTAATTTGCAACCTGATGGAGGTCAGTATAGATGGACTAATAGAGAAAGTCCCACACACTGCTAGAAGGCCAAATATTTTTTCAGAGCTAGATGCAGAAAAAAATTATATTCAGTTTGCAACCTGATGGAGGTCAGTATAGATGGACTAATAGAACAAGTCCCACACACAGCTAGAAGCCCAAATATTTTTTCAGAGGTAGATGCAGATAAAAATTATTTTTAATTTGCAACCTGATGGAGGTCTGTATAGATGGATTAATAGAACATGTCCCACACACAGCTAGAAGCCCAATATTTTTTCAGAGGTAGATGCAGAAAAAAAATATATTCAATATATTCAGTTTGCAACCTGATGGAGGTCAGTATAGATGGACTAATAGAGAAAGTCCCACACACTGCTAGAAGGCCAAATATTTTTTCAGAGCTAGATGCAGACAAAAAATTATTTTTAATTTGCAACCTGATGGAGGTCAGTATAGATGGACTAATAGAGAAAGTCCCACACACTGCTAGAAGGCCAAATATTTTTTCAGAGCTAGATACAGAAAAAAATTATATTCAATTTGCAACCTGATGGAGGTCAGTATAGATGGACTAATAGAATGATGCTATGCCCAAAAGATTTTACTTCACTAGGTGCAGTAAAAAAATTGGTATTCTATACACAGGTGGTATATCTTGCAACACAGATAGGCTACTCCACTGACTAACACACTCTGCAATAGGCCAAAAAGGATTAGCTTTGCTAGATTCAGCCAAATGCTGTGAAAAAAACTTGCACAGCACTGGCACAGACCTGCCTGGCAAAAACTGATAGGAACTGATGTAACCTAGTCCTGAAAAGGACTGCAATTACAATTAGTCTTTACTCCCACAATCTATCTATTTAAGAGCACAGACCTGCCTGATAAAAGTCGTAGGAAATGCTGTAACCTAGTCCTTAAAAGGACTGCAATCACAACTATTCCCTACTCCCAAGCTATCTGTAGATTTGTGCGAAAATTGGCTTGAAATTAACAAGGTATAGCGCACACAGCAACAGCGGTGCCGTCTAACACGCAGCTGCAGCAGTGAGAAAATGGTGGCGACGGGGAAAATGGCTTGGTCTTAAAGGGCAAGGACATGTGACATACACTGCCAATGACACATGCCCTTGCTTGTGTGAAAAAAAGCACTTCGCTCCGTGTGTGCGCTGCTGATAGGCTGACAGATTGCACCTCCCCACTGTAAATGCGGGAAAGAGAAAAAAAAATGGAGATCTTCATTATTCCTGCAGAGATCCATCCCCTGCCCCTCCCCCCACCCCGCTGTACACTCAAACTGCGTATTAACATTAATTTTCATCATTACTGAGAAAAAATCCAGTTATGATTTTGGTGCACGAACAGTTATCGAACATAACCTCGAACAGCCGAATTTTTCTCAAATCGTTCGTGTTCGCCGAACGGCTCGAACACCGCCCAAAACAGCTCGAATTTGAGATTGGCGAACAGTTCGAGTCGAACAACGCTCATCTCTACTCTGCACCCCTCCAACCCTGTGGAGGATCTCCAGTTGTCCCGTAAATCCTTTGGGGTGCTACCCGATATTAACAAATAGAGAGAGAGACTTTCCTGTGTCTTGTTCCTGGTACTTCACTCACTTCATCTGTTGCTGAGGATGGCTCGATGGGAGGAACAATCCTAGTCACCAAGATGGTGAGACCAGTTTTGTTCCCTCTAGTGGACAGAAGAGGTAATCTTCTTGAAGAGAAGGCTCGGCCTCCAAATTCTCTGCAGAAAATCCTTGCAGGCTTGAAGAAGAGGGGGCGTAAAGGGGGGTGTACTGTAAAATACCTGGCGGCATGCTAGCATGGCTTACCACCTCCCACCATGCAAGACCGACATCTTACCTATCAGTCCAGGCGGCACACTTTGCTCCAGTACCTGCTGTGTGCATGTCTCTTGTCTGATTGCTTAGGGCGACGGCGCGGTTACTGCCTGTTTCTTATAGTTACTGTGTGCACAGTCCTAATGTGTCCCCAGCCTATTGCTGTGAGTCACTGGATACTTAAACCCACTCCACCCAGTAGGAGGTGCCTGAGCAACACTTTCTTTCACTGTGTTCTGTGCAACTGAGTTGCCAGGTCCTGTTCTGTATCTTGTCTGTTTCCTCCACCCTGGGGACTGTATACCCAGGCCTGTTACCTGTATATGTGACTTCTCTTCTGTTCCGCCACCCTGGGGGCTTTATACCCAGGCCTGTTACCTGTATCCATGACTTCTAGTCTGTTTCTGCCACCCTGGGGGCTGAGTTCCCAAGCTCGTTCCTGTATCTTGTTCCTGGTTCAGTTCCTTTCTGAACAGTGTCCTAGCCCATTACTTGTTTGTCTCTATGTTCGTATCTTCCCTTTTCCTGCAGTGTCTGAACCTGCAACTAACTCCAACTCGTTGTCTCTGTACTTCTGTTTGTGTGTTTAGTGTCCACTCGCTACTTCATTGTAAGTACCTTGCGTGTATCTGCTCTGCTTGTTTTACTGCACCTGCGGGTTTTGCTCTGCTCTGCTTGCCTACCACACCTGCGGGTTCTGCTCTGCTCTGCTTGTCTACCGCACCTGCAGGTTTTGCTCTGCTCTGATTCTCTACCGCACCTGCGGGTTTTGCTCTGCTCTGCTTGTCTACAGCACTTGCGTGTTTTGCTCTGTTCTGCTTGTCTACTGCACTTGCGGGTTTTGCTCTGCTTTGCTTGTCTACTGCACTTGCGGGTTTTGCTCTGCTCTGCTTGTCTACCGCACCTGCGGGTTTTGCTCTGCTCTGCTTGTCTACCGCACCTGCGGGTTTTGCTCTGCTCTGCTTTTCTACCGCACCTGCGGGTTTTACTCTGCTCTGCTTCTCTACTGCACTTGCGGGTTTTGCTCTGCTCTGCTTGTCTACCGCACCTGCGGGTTTTGCTCTGCTCTGCTTGTCTACCGCATCTGTGGCTCTTTTCCTGTACTGGTCCCTATCTTGCCTGCGTTCCTACCTGCCAGTACCCACCTGTCTGCACTCCAGCCGTTCCTGCCAGAACCCAACTTTCTGTATGCCAGCCTAACCTGCCTGTTCCTGCATTCCCCGGTCTGGGTCAACAGCTGTGACCGGGGTCTGACCTGGAGTAGTACCTGGTCCCTCTGCTCGGTTCCTCCCTGGTTCACGGAGTCGACTGAGCCGCCGTGCGACCTTGGTCGGACCGAGTTGATACTTAGTCACGCCCCTCCAGGCACTCCTCGGTTCATGGTCCAGTGGGATCACTAACCACGCTCACGCCAGTCAGTCCGGGCATGTGCGTAATAGATATGAGAGTTAGAGATGTTGGATAGGGAACAGAGGCAGGTGAAGATGAAGTCCAGAGTGTGGCCATCTTTGTGAGTGGGGGCTGAAGACCATTGAGCAAGCCAAAGGAGGAAGTGAGACAATGAAGATGGAAGAGTGCAGCTTGAAAAGCACCTAGTGGGGATATTCCAATAAAGGTGGTGTAAATCCACTTGAGGAAGATAGCGGTCTGCTGCCGAAACGCGTAGTGGTTTAATAAAAAGTTTGTTCACCACCAATCTATCACAGTGTGCTCTCTAGCCATAGCGCTCCTTTAATTGACCACAAATATTTTTCTAAAAAAAAAAAAGGAGATAGTGAGAGATAGAAGCTAAGAGACAGATGGGTGGGAAGTGTCAATGGGGATGTTGAAGTCGCCCATGATGATAGTGGGGATGGCAGCGGAAAGGAAGTGAAGTAGCATGCTCCAATTTTACTCCAAAATCATATGGGTGCGAGAAAAAATCAGATGGCACAATATGGCATCTGATTTTTACAGATACATTACAATTTTGTAGCAAAGAAAACTGTAAATGGTCATGTAAAAGATTAACAGCTGCTGATTAAAAAGCAGATTGCATATGGACTGCATACGGAAAGCACACAAATCACAAGTGAGAAAAAAATCGTGCCACTTTTCTGGATAATAATCGGACCAAGTTTTCTTACGCTCTTGTGACCCTAGTCTTACAGTGAATGGTTCTGTCTTGGATTTCATCTTAATCTAATTTTTGGGGGATTTAGACAAAAGTCTGGATGTAAGTGTTCAGTATAGAGCACAGGATAAATGTAAACTTGGTGTCCGTAATCTATTTCAGGAAAATATAAGCATTATGCACCTTCCCTTTGAGCTCTACTGTGAGGCCAAACAGCAGTTTCTGACAACATATGGAGTATAATGCCCAGTTAATATCACATTTCAGTTGTAAAAATGGATAGAAGAAAATGGACCCAAAATTTGTTATGCAATTCTTCCTGAACACAGTGACACTGCATAAGAAGGCATAAGAAGGCTTATTATGACCTTGCCATGCAGGATTCCAAGGAGCACGATAAGCTGAAGGTGGAGATTTTAGCATGTTTGGGCGTAACCCTGAGAGTCCAAGCACAATGGGTGCACCTCTGGCGCTACCAAAAGGACAAGCCTTCCCGGTCCCAGATGTTCGACCTGTTACACCTGATGCAAAAATGCAACCCGAGACCTGCTCTCCAGCACAGATGCTGAAAAGTGTGGTAGTGGACCGATTTACCCACTCACTATCTAAATCCATGCAAAGCTTGCTTGCCCAAGGAGATTCCCAGAATGCAGATGACCTAGTAAGCCTGATGGAACCATACTTGGACATTTAAATGGAAACGCTTCCTGTTTGCCTCTCGACGCACTCAAGTGAGTAAAAACTCCACAGTGTTGAGAGTGAATGTGTTTTGTGTTTTGCTGACCAGATCATGTGTCAAACAAAGGACTCCATTTTATCCTCTTACCCACACCCAGAGGTGAGGTATGTGGGCAGTCAGACCCGCTCGTCTCTCAGGTTGCCTGTAAAACCTGGTCCTGGATGCACCAAACAATCCTCTTAGTGCTTATGTGCACTAGAGCAACATTCCAGGATTACATCACAGTCGACAACCATATCTGTGATACATACCTCCCATCAACTATGTGTCTGAGAGCTATCGTACATACCTCCCCCTCTGCCTAAAGCCGTGGGGGTTGGCACCTTCTCCTACTAGACAGGGAATTCTCGAGAAGGCATCAGCATTACCATGTAGCTTCCCGGCTCTATGTTCCACATGGAAGCTGAAATCCTGTAGGGCTAAAAACCAGCAGGTGACCCTAGCATTTTTCCCTTTTTTCTGCCTCATCCACCTGATGTGGGGCATGGTCTGATACCAATTTAAAGATTCGTCCCAACAGATAGTACGGTAACGTGTCCACAGCCCACTTTATGGCCAAGCAGTCCTTTTCTATGATGGATTAATTCTTCTCATATGAGGATAGCTTCCTACTCAGGTAGAGAACAGGGTGCTCCTACCCGTGTATCTCCTGGGAAAGGACTGCTTCTAAACTGACATCTGGAGTATAAATTCCCCCTTGAAGTCGGGGGCAACCAGAACTGATTGCTTACACAGAGCCCCTTTAATTTCTTGAAAGGCTGCTTCAGCCTCTGCAGTCCATTTGGCCATTGCTGATTTCATCCCCTTAAGGAGGTCAGTCAGGGGGGCGGCCATCATGGCGAAGTTTTGGATTAACCTCCTGTAGTACCCACGATTCCTAGAAAGGTTCTAACTTGCTTCTTTGACAGTGGTCTCAGCCAGTTTTGGATTGCCTCCACTTTACTGAATTGGGGTTTGATTTTGCCTCTACCCACTACATATCCCGGGTATTTGGCTTCTTCTTTCCCCAGGGCACATTTTTTTGGATTTATTGAAAACCTCACCTTCCTTAGAGCATCAAACACTGCCTGGACCTTTTCCAGATGACTTCCCCAGTCCGGGCTAAAGATTACAATATCGTCCAGGTATGGCGCGGCGTACTTCTTATTAGGTGCAAGGATTCGGTCCATGGCCTTCTGGAAGGTGGTCAGGGCTCCCTGCAGTCCAAACAGCATCCAGGCATATTGGAAGCAGTCTTCTCCTTGGCTCCCGGTGACATGGGGATTTGCCAATATCCCTTTGTTAAATCCAAGGTGGTTATGTACCATGCCGGCTCAAGTCTCTCGATCAGCTCATCGTCACGCTGCATCGGATATGCGTTGAATTTGGAGACTTCACTCAACTTTCTATAATCATCGCAGAATCTCCATTCACCATTGAGTTTTGGAACCAAGACAATCGGGCTCGACCATCCGCTCTTGGATTCCTCAATGACCCAGAGTTTCAAAATACGATTCACTTCCTTGGAGATCAACTCTTGTCGGGCCTCAGGAATTCGATAGGGCTTCAAGTTCACCCGCACATGTGGCTCCGTCATAACCTCTTGTTCTATGACCTTTGTACACCCAAGCAATTCCGAGAACAGGTCCCTGTTCTTCTGCAGCAATTCCCGACACTGTAGTTTTTGGGCTTTCGTCAGTGTCTCCTCTATTGCGACTCCTCCAACCTTGGCTTCTGGCTTGACCAGCAAGCATGGAGTTTCAACAGGCTCTCTGTCTTGCCATGGCTTGATGAGATTGACGTGGTAGATCTGGTATGGTTTGCGATGATGAATCTTATATTTCACTTCACCAAGCTTTTCCACCACCTCATAAGGCTCTTGCCACTTGGCCAAGAATTTACTTTCCACAGTTGGAATTAGAACAAGGACACGGTCTCCAGGATCGAACTACCTCACTCTGGCTGACTGGTTGTAGACCCTAGTTTCAGCCTCTTGTGCCTGGAGATGTCCTTTTACAATGGGCATCACCTTCACAATCCTCTCCTGCATCTGTGCGACTTGCTCGATGACGCTCCTGTGGGGCATGACTTCGGCTTCCCAGGTTTCCTTTGCTATATCAAGGAGACCCCGCGGATGTCAGCCATACAGAAGTTCAAATGAAAGAACCCAGTAGAGGCCCGTGGAACCTCTCAGATAGAAAACAACAGATACATAGGAGACAGTCCCAGTCTCTACCGTCCTTTTCTGCAGCCTTCTTCAGCATACTCTTCTGAGTTTTATTGAACCTCTCCACAAGGCCATCTGTCTGAGGATGGTACACTGATGGGTGATTTGCAGGGTTTTACACAATTCCCTCAGCAACTTACTCATAAAGGGTGTCCCTTGGTCGGTCTTGATCTCCCTTGGTAATCCTGTCTAGGTAAAGACGTGGACCAATTCATGAGCTATACTCTCTGCCGAGGAATTTCTCAGGAGAATCGTTTCAGGATAGCGTGTGGCATAGTCCAGGATGACTAATATTTATTGATGCCCAGGAGCAGCTTTAACCAGGGGATCGACCAAGTCCATGGAAATTCTCTCAAACGGCACTTCAATGATGAGCAATGGCACGAGGGGACTTCGAAAGTGAGAGGTGGGGGCAGTTTACTGGCATGTAGGACAGGACCTGCAATACTTTAAGATTTCCCGGTGACATCCGGGCCAATAGAACCTTTGCATGATCCGTTCCTGAGTTTTTTCCACTCCCAGATGGCCACCCAAGACATGTAAATGTGCCATGTCCAACACCCTCCGTCTATAGGGCTCTGGTACCAATAACTGTTCCACAAGCTTCTCCCTCACTTTTGTAACCCGGTACAATAACTCCCAACTCAACATAAAATAGGGAAATCTTGTGTCATTCCCCAGCTCCTGTGCAACACCATAATGACTGTGACATTGTTAAATGCATCCCTCAGAGTTAAGTCCCTATGTTGGGCGGACTTAAAATTTTCACTGGTCACCCCTAACTCAGGAATGCTTGTCTCAGAGGACACTACCTCCTCATCTTACACAAGGACACAGAAGGGAAACCCGTCTGACTCTGGGTGTGGCGATACATCTTTACGGCTAACTGGTTTCGTATCTGAGCAACCGAGCCCTGAACCCTTCCACCACAGAATCCAAAACAAACAAAAGTCCTGGCCTAAAATAATGGGATGACATAAGTCCTGGATGACGCCGACCTCGAGGGACTCAGTACCATGGGCCGTTTCAATGTTCACTCTGACCAGCAGATAGTCTTTATCATTACCATGAATGCAACGGACGCCAACCTTCTTCCCTGGGATCAGCTGGAGAGAAAGTGTAGCCCTCACAAGGGTCATCAGACTCCCGGAGTCTAGCAGTCCAGTTACTTACCAGCCATTTACCTTTATGGGACAAGCTTGTGGCCCCTCACTGGGTGGACAGTTCACACTGTAGGCCGGATACGCATAGTATGAAAAGCAGCATGCCAGGCTGCAGTCCATTTGCTCGTCAGGGGACAACGGGTGGTTATATAGCATGGGCCGTGGCATTTCCAGAATATAATATCACCAGTAGGGACCTTTGGCATTACCTCCACTGCCCCTTTGGACCTTGGATGCCCCACCCTCTTTTGGGCCTCCGCCCCCTGTTGGGATCTCCAGTATGGAGTGGGCTGCCTTCCCAAGGAGCCCTCAACCTCCTGATACCTCTCAACCTGTCCGATCAGTTCTAGTGATGAGCGAGTATGTTCTGTTAACCCTTTCGGCGAGCATGCTCGGGCGAACACCGAGTATCTTCAGCGTGCTCGGGTGTTATGTTTCACTCACTCCATGTGCATGATTTGCGACTGTTTGACAGCTTTAATACAGTGGTGGCCAAAAGTATTGGCACCCCTGCAATTCTGTCAGATAATACTCAGTTTCTTCCTGAAAATGTTTGCAATCACAAATTCTTTGGTATTATTATCTTCATTTAATTTGCTTGCAAGGAAAAAACACAAAAGAGAATGAAGCAAAAATCAAATCATTGATCATTTCACACAAAACTCCAAAAATGGGCCAGACAAAAGTATTGGCACCCTCAGCCAAATACTTGGTTGCACAACCATTAGCCAAAATAACTGCGAACAACCACTTCCAGTAACCATCAATGAGTTTCTTACAATGCTCTGCTGGAATTGTAGACCATTCTTCTCTGGCAAACTGCTCCAGGTCCCTGATATTTGAAGGATGCCTTCTCCAAACTGCCATTTTGAGATCCCTCCACAGGTGTTCTATGGGATTCAGATCTGGACTCATTGCTGGACACCTTAGAAGTCTCCAGTGCTTTCTCTCAAACCATTTTATAGTGCTTTTGGAAGTGTGTTTTGGGTCATTGTCCTGCTGGAAGACCCATGACCTCTGAGGGAGACTCAGCTTTCTCACACTGGGCCCTACATTATGCTGCAAAATTTGTTGGTAGTTTTCAGACTTCATAATGCCATGCACACGGTCAAGCAGTCCAGTGCCAGAGGCAGCAAAGCAACCCCAAAACATCAGGGAACCTCCACCATGTTTGACTGTAGGGACCGTGTTCTTTTCTTTGAATGCCTCTTTTTTTTTCCTGTACACTCTATGCTGATGCTTTTTCCCAAAAAGCTCCACTTTTGTCTCATCTGACCAGAAAACATTCTTCCAAAACGTTTTAGGCTTTCTCAGGTAAGTTTTGGCAAACTCTAGCCTGGCTTTTTTATGTCTCGGGGTAAGAAGTGGGGTCTTCCTGGGTATCCTACCATACAGTCCCTTTTCATTCAGATGCCGACGGATAGTACGGGTTGACACTGTTGTACCCTCGGACTGCAGGGCAGCTTGAACTTGTTTGGATGTTAGTTGAGTTTCTTTATCCACCATCCACACAATCTTGCGTTGAAATCTCTCGTCAATTTTTCTTTTCCGTCCACATCTAGGGAGGTTAGCCACAGTGCCATGGGCTTTAAACTTCTTAGTGACACTGCGCACGGAAGACACAGGAACATTCAGGTCTTTGGAGATGGACTTGTAGCCTTGAGATTGCTCATGCTTCCTCACAATTTGGTTTCTCAAGTCCTCAGACAGTTCTTTGGTCTTCTTTCTTTTCTCCATGCTCAATGTGGTACACACAAGGACACAGGACAGAGGTTGAGTCAACTTTAATCCATGTTAACTGGCTGCAAGTGTGATTTAGTTATTGCCAACACCTGTTAGGTGCCACAGGAAAGTTACAGGTGCTGTTAATTACACGAATTAGAGAAGCATCACATGATTTTTCAAACAGTGCCAATACTTTTGTCCACCCCCTTTTTTAGGTTTGGTGTGGAATTATATCCAATTTGGCTTTAGGACAATTCTTTTTGTGTTTTTCATTGAAGACAAATTAAATGAAGATAATAATACCAAAGAATTTGTGATTGCAATCATTTTCAGGAAGAAACTGAGTATTATCTGACAGAATTGCAGGGGTGCCAATACTTTTGGCCACCACTGTACATGTGAGGAATGTCTAAGAAACAGACATTCCTCACATGTATTAAAGCTGTCAAACAGTCGCAAATCATGCACACAGAGAGACTGAAGCATAACACCCGAGCACGCTGAAGATACTCGGTGTTCGCCCGAGCATGCTCACCGAAAGGGTTAGCAGAACATACTCACTCATCACTAATCAGTTCATCAGCATTCCGGGGATTCCGGGCAACCCAAGTCTGTATTGGCTGTGGCAGGGAAAGCACAAGCTGGTCCATTACCACTCTCTCTACCTTCTGCACAGAGGTAGAGGACTCTGGCTGCAGACATTTTTGGACCAAGTGCAGTAGGTCAAACATTTGGGAGCGAGGGGGTTTGTCACGGTAATACGCCCAGCGGTGGACCCGCTGCGCCCTGACAGTTATCGTCACCTCCAACCGCGCCAAAATTTCAGTTTTTAGCTTGCCATACTCCTTGACATCTTACAAGGTCAAGTCAAAGTAAGCCTTCTGGGGTTCCCACGTTAAGTATGGCGTCAGCACCTCTGCCCAGTGCTCTGGCGAAAGTTTCTCCCTCTTGGCGATCTTTTCAAATACAGTCAAAAAGGCCTCTATGTCATCCCCCGGGGTCATTTCTGCTGGGCTCTCCTTACCACCTTCCGGATGAAAAAATCGTCCACTGACCTTGTCAGAGCTGTCACTGTGCCACGAATCACCTCTGCGAGATCAATTTTCTTCTGCTGCTGACGGTGCTGATCCTGTTGCTGCTGCTTCTGGACCTGGATCTGTTGCATAAGCAGCTTAGTGGTCTCCTGTTGCACCATTTGTTGTTGCTGTAACAATTGCTGGTGCTGATGGTGCTGTGCCTGCTGCGCTTGCACCAGTTGTTTAAGCAGGTCCTCCATTTTGTCTGGTGTCACTTGCTGGCTTGTGGCAGACTTCACTCAGGACATGCAAAATGTCTTGTAGCAGTCACACTTATTTGCTGGGAATGCTGCACCCACTTCTAACACCCAATTGTGGGGGTTCTACTAACTTGGGTGTGTCGGGAGGAAAACAGGAAGCGTTTCCATTTAAATGTCCATGTCGGTTTATTACCTCATCAACTGTCCACAAGCAAAAGATAAACAAACAGCCTTTAGTGCAGGAAAAACAAAGAAAACAGTCATTTAGGCAAAGTCTCTGGTTAGCCAGTCCTGTGGACACACAGGCTGGATAGCATCCAGTACACTGGCTCAGTGTGGAGATAACAACACACAGGAGGCCTTCCCCCTTCATACACAGACCATGTATCAAACAAAGGACTCTATTTTAACCTCTTAACTACACCCAGAGGTGAGGTATGTGGGCAACCAGACTCGCCCGTCTCTCAGGTTGCCCATAAAACCTAGTCCCGGATGCACCAAACAATCATCTTAGTGCTTATGTGCACTAGAGCAACATTCCAGGATTACGTCACAGACAACAACTATCTCTGTGATACATACCTCCCATCAACTATGTGTCTGAGAGCTATCTTACATCACCTTAAGGCCATTCTAACCCCTCCAACTTAATAACGGCTGATGATGCTATCCAGGCCTGTTTCATCTCTATATAAAGGTAAAATCGTGATAAGAAACATGACGACAATATCTACCACCTGGAACCTCTAAGGGTGAAGATATCCTGTATGTTAGGGGTCATAAAATTCTAACGGTCCTAGCACATCTCACAACCATCCCCCACATGAGCTCACCAAGGGGTTCTGTCCATTTTCTTAAGGAGTACCTCCCTCCACTAAGGTCTAAACCATTTCCGTGACATCAGGTTTAGTAATTTTCTTTTGTTATCCCTTTTACCTTATCTAATTGTATATACTGTATTGTTTTGTTCCAATTTTGTACTATCTTTGTATATTTTTATAAACACTGCCTACCTTTCTGGATTAAATATATAAAATTAGCTCTGTTCCTTTTGCTCTGTAAACCGCACCTCTGAAATTATACGCTACCTGTAACGGGTGTCCAATCGGCCTGTATAAATAATTGGTGGTCGTAGCTATTATTTCTTTTGTTATTGTCGAGTTGGCAGTGACTGTATAGGGGTATATATATATTCCCTGTGTTGGAATCGGATGTGTACATACCATACTCTCACTGTGAGTTCTCCAATAACCAACCCAGTAGTTGACGCAGCTGCAGCTTCTTCCATCACTCATCAGTCAATTGCGTAACTGAACACAATCAAAAATTCCAAGCCACAATCTCCTGAACAAATCTCCAAACACCAACTCCAACCACAAACTACACCTCCAACTCCAAACCAGGCTGTAATAACTAACACTGGCAATTTCTAAGTGCCAGTGGTGAGCATATATAGCAGAGGGGAGTGGCCAACACTGAACAGCTGAGACAATCTAGTTAGGAAAGCTCCAGGAGCTTCAACTAAACAGATTAACCCGTGCACTGCTAGCAAGGAAAAAAACTACATTGTTTACTAAGATGGTGTAGTACTTCTAACCAGCACAGGAGTTTGTGAAACCAGACGCCGCAAACTTCTGGTCTCTCTCTGGTGTTGTATTCCCGTGACAGTTTCAGTACTCACAGCAGGGTGCTACCTTTTCCCAAGGTCCCCATTTTCTGCTGGATTGTGCATTTCCTGGACTTATAAGCTTTCCTTTCTGCAGGGGCCCCCAATTGCTTGTGATATCCTGCCACCTCTGTAACTAGCTTCTTTCCATGCTGAGCCTTGTAGTTCCACAGCTAATAAACCTGTCTTCTCCCTTTCACCTCCTCTCCCAAACACAGCCTTCTCAACACTGATTAAGTACTTCCTATATCCCTAAAACCTTCCCACTGGTTCCCCTATAGGTCCACCCTCCCGTACTAACTGGGGATGGCCTTACAGTTAACCCTGCAGGAACTTGACACACACACCCGTCATAGGGATAAAATACTTTTTATAATATGCATACATTTTAACCACAGAACATAACTTTTTAGCACTCCTGCCACCCTCTTACATATCCCTCTTCTTTAAAAATGGTCGTCACTGACCATACCGAAATCTGAAACAAAAGCAAACTCAGCATCACAGCAACATCAAACACATTTTAACTCTTTGCTTCTCCAGCTGAATGACGTCTTCCTTTTCTCTGGGTCATTACGACGCCGGTCTCACTGGGTTGGGACAATGGGACATAATGTTCATGCCCCTTTAACAGAGGGGCACTAAGCCCAATGCAGCAACAGGTTGGTCAACTTGCACAACTCAAACTCCTTCAGCAGTAAGAGTTCCTCGGATCCAACTGAACCTTTCTCCACCCAGAGAACAGTAAAACAAGGCTCGAATAACACGGCCTCAAGGGACACTGGAACCACAGATGGAACAACCTTCTTCCTTCATACACTTTTCTTCTTCCAGGCCTCCCAGTATTTGGATGATGGAGGTACATCCCATCTCCAGGGCTGTTCAGGAATTTGTTGCTGCACAGGATTGTCCTGCAAAAGTCCTGTACTGGCCATGAACACCTGGGCGAAGCTGTTTCTGGACAAACAGATGCTAGTGCTGGATCCGGTCAAACAGGAGTCTGGGTCCTCATATTTTCCTTGCAGTTATGACTTGTGATCTCCTCATCCACGGACCCCGCTGATTCACTTCTGCCAGTGTTAAGTTTCAAATTCAGCCTCCTCCTCCCACTTTTCATGCTCTTCAATGGTCACGAGGTGAGTTTCCCCCACCGTGTAGCAACCTTTGCGGCACCATACTTTGCAAAAACTCACTTTCTCCCCCACATACAGGCTATACAAGCGGTAAGACAGGGTGTCTCGTTTCACCATGGCCAGGTTTACATATACCTCGTCTCCTGTTCCTTGCTCCCGGATGAAGCCGAAACCTTTTAACATGGTTGAAGATCACCACCCGGCCTTCGGCGCACTGCTCTTCAAATAGTGCCCACTTTTGGCCTGCCATCCACTTCTGGGCCAGAGCATCTGCTTTCATCCTTTCTTCCACCACATTGGTCTATTCCCACGGCCATAGGTTCCTCCAATAATTTTTATTTACAGTGAGTGAGGCCCCCACGTCCCCCTGCTCCAGTCAAACTCTTCAGGCCAGGTTCATTTTGGGGGTACAGGTGCAGGATTCGGGGCACCCCTTCCTTCCTCCTCCTCTTCCTCCCCCGGTCTCTCATACCTTCTTAGGGACAGTGTTTCATCGTCACCTAGGGCGAGGTCTCTCCTGCTGGGTCAGACTGACCTGATGCTGTGGTCTCATCAAGGACTGGCATCCAGTACTGGATTTGGACCTCGTGTTGGTACAGTCATACTTTAGGCTGGAGGAGTCGTTTGCCATTATATGGAAACTGGCAGAGGTGTCACATGGCCTGCATCAACACCTTCTGGCTTGTCGACTCCTGAAGCAACCCTGGCGGTCACGGGGTAAATCACCTCCTCATCGGAGGAAGTCTCCATCTCCGTTTCTTCTACCTCAATGCTCCCATTGTAGACTCTGCTCATCGCTGCTCGGCTAATGTCTGGTATGTCTGCTGCGGCTCTTAGCTGTGGGCAAAATGGAGCTGGCCAGTCACTCACCAATCTATTCCCGCCTGACTGGCTCCACCCTTCCAGAGGTCATACCAGTGACACGACCGCCACCCCTTCTGTTACTCCCAGTGACTCTGACACCGGACATGCCTACTTCACTCTGCGTTTCTCACCAGATAGGCTGCCTTCAGGGTCAGACTGGCCGAGCAGGACACCGGTGCATTCTCTGGTGGGCCCCGGGTCCTTAGCGAGCCCCCGAGCAGGATGTAGAGGAGGCCCGCTGGTTCAACTGAATGTGCATCCTCTTTCCATGTAATCATGGGGTTCAGAGGTGCACGATCGGAAGTTCTGAAGATGGCTTCCATTCATGCGCAGTGCGTCTCTGGAGCTGGGAAGCGTACACCAGGCTGCAGAGGTGCAGTGACGCTGCCAAAATGTGCGGCGGGCGTGCACGAGATTTGCAGAGGCTGACGATGACGACAGCTCCTGCAAATTATGTTATCATGCTCACAAGGGCCATGGAAATAGGGCTGACTGGTCATGGGCAACTAACGCCCCATCGACTAGTCAAAGCCCTCATTAGCATAGGAAACGGGGACAATATAAATGCTTTTTTTAAACCTCATTTTTACAGAAAAACTTTATACAAGGCTGGTTAGGCGGGGAGTTTACTCATAAATAAGTGAATTCTGCTGGGTTGGAGGGCATGGGGGACCTGACAGATTCCCTTTAATTAATGTATGGGGGTCAGAATGAGGAACAAACATTATTACTTTTTGGTGGCAAGTGAGGGACATTATTACTGCTGTAATATAATTTACTTTTTAGGAGACTGTTTTCCACGAGGGGGAACAAAAGGGGGTCCTTTTACTGTGCAGGGCGGCACTATGTCGCTTTTTTTCTTCATCTGGCGTAGTGTAGAAGTTGGGGGAAAAGTGGGGAATGTGCTCTAAAAGAGATGAGCTATAAATGACTGTTATTTTATGCAGAGACAAGTCCCGGCAGGAAGAAGTGATGGCAGCCTGTGCCAGATGAAGAAGAAAAGTGAAGATGAAGGACTTCACCTAGAGACATCACTGGTGAGTCACTGTATCACATCTACATGCACACTTTACACTATATACAGAGCTCCTGTGTATCATGTGACTGATGATCACTGTATTACCTGTACACTGACACTATATACAGAGCTCCTTGGTATAATGCCACTGTTGATCACTGTATTACCTGTACACTATACACTATATACAGAGCTCTTGTGTATAATGTCACTGGTGATCACTGTATTACCTGCCTGTACACTGACACAATATACAGAGCTCCTGTTTATAATGTCACTGGTGATCCCTGTATTACCTGTACGCTGACACTATATGCAGAACTCTTGTGTATAATGACACTGGTGATCCCTGTATTACCTGTACACTGACACTATACACTATACTGTACACTATACACTCCTGTGTATAATATCGCTGGTAGTAATAACAGTGTTGTTAGTATTGTGGTTTTTATTCATGATTAGTATTGTAGTATTCTGTCACGGTGTGGTGGTGTTTCTCCCTTATATGTTGTTCCTTGTATGTGGTATTATTCGGTCACTATGTGGTGGTAATATGTGGTCTGGTCATGATGTGGCGGTTTTTGTCCCTTGTATGTGGTATTATTTGGTCACTATGTGGTGGAATATGTAGTCCAGTCATGGTGTGGCGGTATTTCTCCTTTGTATGTGGTATTATTATCACTTCTTTTAATCAAAGAACACTTTAATGCAAACTATTGTAATTGTACATCCCAGTTATAGTGGCACACAGTGGATGTGCAGGAGCCGTCTGTGTTTTACAGTCGATGCTCCACTATAACGGGGATAACGGCTAACAGATATTTGCTGTAGGGTATGCCCATAGGGTCAATTCCCCTTGTGAGCCCCAGACACCCAAGTCCGACCCTGGTCAGCTTCCTTCACTCTGTTTTTCTCATCCAATGGGCCACTTCCCTTGCTGGATCTCCTTTTGCGACGCTCCACCTCTTCTGGGTCGGACCTTGGCTCTGGCACACCTCATTTTCGAGGTCGTCGCTGCAGTGGGCCGGGCGCATCTTCTTCGTACCTTCAGACTCCATCCACTCCCACGGTGTGCTGGACTTCCCTGACTCAGACCACAGAACGGCATCATCCTGGGGCCCGAACTGCTCTCCACCATCTTGGAATTCACAATGCGGTCCACCATCTTGGGATTCGAGACGTTGTCTGGCATCCTGTCCGTATTACAGGAATTAGATTCCCCGATTTCTTCATTTGAAATGTTTGAATCCTGCAGACTACGCCACTTGTAAACTGGTTTGAATTAAAAAAAAAAAAACACATACTCTTGTGGCAGACCCTGATAAAAACACATAGTATTGTGACATACCTTGATAAAAACATGTACTCTCATGACAGACTCTGAAAAAAACATGTACTCTCGTGACAGTTTCTTGGTACTGCTGCCATGGACCTCACTGGTCTCTCGCTTCTTCTTTCAGCAGGAGATATCATGTAATCTTTGCAGCCAAACAGTGGCCATAGCTCAAAGCAGTGACTAATACGTGTGTAAACTGCCCCCCGCAATGTGTAAATTATTTTCTTTAAAAATTATGTAGTCTTACACCAGAAACATCACTCTAAAGTTCTGGCCAGTAGGAGTCACTCATCTGTCTTAATTGCTCTCCACCTCCTGTTGTAAATTGTAATCTATTTCTAACAGCAGAAACGTGTCGACCGATTGTAATAAATGGGAGAGGGTCTTTGTCTCTCTGCTCTTGCTCCTCTGCAAACTGCATATGGGCATAACAGAGATTTGGGCTTTAAGTTTAGGGCAGGCAAGCCATTGGACAATATTATTAACAATGCATGCTAGGAAGTGAGAGAAGGAAAGTTCTAGTATCTACAATGCTAAAAGAATATTGAACAAGAGCAACCGCTTATTAAAAGAAATGTGGATGACAATTTAAAGAGCATTAGGATGGGGTTTGTTTCTGGGCATATTAGACTGATATGTGCTTCAAATCAGTTATAAACTTGTTGATGGTGACAACAGTTGGCAACACAATGCTTTTCTATAGGTTTTGTGTGAAAGAACATGTATACCTTAAAGGGGTATTCCCATCTCCAATATCCTATCCCAATATTTATTAGGTATAATAATATTAGCAAATACCTCCAATTAGAAATGTACTATAGTTCTTCTGATTCGCTATGTCGCTTCCCCCATCTGCAGTAGCTTAGGTATCCATCGTTATGACCACTCATATAGTGATAGTTAGTTGTTAGTGGTCGTAACCATGGATACCTAAGCTACTGCAATACCATGCATATATGGCAAGCGACATAGCTAATCATAAGAACTCTACTACATTTCTAATTGGAGGTATTTGCTAATATTATTATTATACCTAATAGATAATGGGATGATTGGATCTTGGAGATGTGAATACCCTTTTAGGGATGTGATCTAGGTACACAGGTTATAAAAAGGCAGGTAAGTTTACTCAGTGAATAACTACATTTTAGCTAAATGTCAGTGAAAATAAAGTGCTTATTTTATCTTGTGGTTATACCAAAGATTGGTTACTGATTGAAAAAGTGCAATGTAACATAAAAGTTTAATCAAACATAAATGTCTTATATATAAGGAGTAAAAGAAAGGTCGCTGGAAACCAAGGTTTTTAGGTGCCTGATCATGATTTACATGGACAGTAAAGAAATCACCTTTCATGCACTTTATACTTTAAATGTTGTTTGATGTAAATATTGTTATTGGTCACTGTTAATCCAATAGGAAAAATAACTTCCACATAAGATACAGTAGAGCACAATGGCACCATGACGTAAGAAGAGTTACAATAACACAAGGGTCACAGGGTGGTGCCGTCCCTCCCTGTAGGTGGTGCAGTGGACAGCAGAGGTGGAGACAGTTTTAAAGCTCAATATGCACACAGTTTGGTCTCTTCTCAATGTGAAAGGAAAGGCTTTAGGGACGTCTCTCCGGTGACAGGTGCAGTCAGGTGGCGGAGTGTGTGCTAGGGCGACTGGTTGCTGTCATTCAGCCCTGTCTGAACCTTGACATTTTCTCTGCTTACAGCAAGATCACAGCTTGAGACCACATCTGATCTGAAAGGGTAAGTTGTGCTGAACTTTTATTCTGCCTTTTGTGTCTACTCTAACTTTTGTTTTACCAAAACGAAACAAATAGGGACTATGATGTTATTGGATATAAAAATCCTTTATATTATTATAATCACTGACAAATATTAATGTATTAACACAGTTTTATTATTTATACTATGTTGCCCGCATCTATCTATCTATCTACCTATCTATCTATCCAGCCATCTTTCTGTTTATCTCTCTAATGACTTTTCTACATATATTCTTTTCTGTTACACTTTTGCTTTGCACATGTACTGGTAGGGACCCACTGGAATGTGTTGGTGTTGAGAAGTCTTGAGCTGTGACCTATCTTTGGACGTTCTCTATCTGGCCACTCTATACTGCTATTTCTAGAACTGACGCTGATCTCTTGAAACAGATGCAGCCAGTGGAATGTGAAGTAGGGGGGCTGAAGCTCAGTTTTGGGAGGTTGGGAAGATATCATTCAGCAGCTGATGTACAGAATTGACGTGACACTATTAGACTGTATACAACTAGGCCTTTTGTACTGTCTCTCCTTAAAGACAGTATAGTTAAGAGACCCAAATTCAATATAAAATGATCCCAGAACCAAATGCAAAATACAGTGATCCTTGCTTTTCATTCTATCTTCCTTGGCTATGTTTAGACTGCTTATTCTGTATTGTTCCGTATGTCCATTTTTCATGTCCGCATTTCATCGATATGCCTGCTTGTGACATTTGTATGTCTTTTGTTTTTACATGAACAATTTAAAAAATATTAAAAGGTGTAATTCAGCTCCTTATTTATTATTTGCATTTGATCTTGCAATTGCAATTGCACCTACAATCTACAGAGACGGAGGTCTCAGACAGTTTGTAAATCAGATCTAGCCCACTGGTGAAAAACGATTTGATTTTCGTCCCTTATGTGTGACTAAAGCCTCGGCGTATGACCGACACCCTGTCATAATTAGCAACATTTTAAAACAAAGCAAAATTATATTGCAGCGTACATAGTGCTTCAGGTAAATCAGATAGAAACAAAGCACTATTCTCCATTTGAGTTACGGTATAAATTAATAATAAAAATAGTAATTGAGAGTCGCACATTTGGGGAAATAAAGCAAATGCTGGGACCCAATGGTTGGTTATTCTATCATTGACAAAAGGACATTCCGTCCATCTGGAGAAAAAAGGTCCAATCTCCATAGCAGGAAGGCTTCTTTACCATGAGAACTATTAAGCTGTGGAATAGTCTACCACAAGAACTGGACACAGTAGGAACTATTGATGGTTTCAAGAAAGGCTAAGATTTGGGGGGGTTATAAGAAAATAATATTTATTTTTTAATTTTATCACTTATGTATATAACGCCATTAATTCCACAGTGTTTTACAGACATCATCATCACTGTCCCCATTGGGGCTCATAATCTAGATTCCCTATCAGTATGTCTTTGGAGTGTGGGAGGAAACCGGAGAACCCAGAGGAAACCCACGCAAAGACGGGGAGAACATACAAACTCCTTGCAGATATAAATAATTATGTAAATGTGTAAAGTTCTTGATCTGAATGTTGATCGGGATCAGGAGGGAAAACTATGCGAATACCCCTTCTCTTTATTAATTCCCAATCCCCGGTTGACCTTGACAAATGTGCCATTTTTTTACCATAATGACTATGTAATTACAGTATATAACTATTAATGCTTACAGTGGTTACTAGATTAGAAAAGTATATTGTCCTATTTCACCTTTCAGATAGTTGTGTTCAGTATATATTTATATATATAGCCACAATTAAATTTAACCTATCTCCACAGCACTAAGAAAACTGACCCATGTTCAGGGACAAAAATTTCCAGGAAGACTTGTTTGAAACTGGATACAATCTCTTGAAATGTGGGACAGCTGATGACCATGCCGGGTTGAGTGACAGCTTAGGCCCAAACACATGCATGGTTATTCAATTTAAAGACCATTTTGGCAAACGATATTTCATATTTAATTTCAGCAAATGTAATTTAAAAAATGTCTAGCCTGGGGAGATTATGTATACACCATGATCTCAGGTGTATATATATATATATATTTTTATTATTATTATCCAAAACAATTGTATTTTGCGTTAATAGAAACAGGTATTATCATGTGGATCTGTCACCAGATTTCACAGTACAAACCCAATACATTATTTATTTACAGTTATATGAAAAAGTTTGGGCACCCCAGACCTGAATATCATTGAACATCTGTGGGATCATTTGAAGAGGGCTGTCCATGCTCGGCGACCATCAAACTTAACTGAACTGGAATTGTTTTGTAAAGAGGAATGGTCAAAAATACCTTCATCCAGGATCCAGGAAATCATTAAAAGCTACAGGAAGCGACTAGAGGCTGTTATTTTTGCAAAAGGAGGATCTACTAAATATTAATGTCACTTTTCTGGTGAGGTGCCCATACTTATGCACCTGTCAATTTTTGTTTGAATGCAGATTGCACATTTTCTGTTAGTACAATAAACCTCATTTCAAGGCAGAAACATTACTGTGTCCAACAGTTATTACATATATCAAACTGAAATAGCTGTTGCAAAAACACCAATTTTTATAAAACATTAAGCTTAAGATTAATAGGGGTGCCCAAACTTTTTCATATAACTGTACCATTTCACTTTTTTGCTTTAGCGTTTTCTTTTTCTCCTACTGTTCTTTCAAGAGCCATAACTTCTTTTTTTTTTTAAATTATTTTTATTGAGTTTAACAAGTTTAGCAATAGGTAAATGGTATATCAACAATATAAATAATAATGAACTTTTAACAGGGAAATGGAAAGAGGGAGGGAAAAGCGGGAAGGACAAATTTTATTAGCATACAACTAAAATTGTTTGTATAATAGGGATAACAGAAAGGGAGCAGAAAGGGAAAAGGGACAGGAGAGATTTGGGAAAGAAGGGTAAGGATTCATACAAAACAATCACATGAACAAAAAACACAGAGATAGAAAAGTGTTGTGCCTGAGGTGCATATTTTATTACATGAAATCACACCTGCCTTTACACCTCGTATTCCAATTTCAATGGTATCTATATCCTCTGGACGCAGATATCATTGAATACAATGATGGAAGATGAAGTCGAGGCTCCCTATTTCATCATTCTCCCTGTGTGTCTGAGCTCTGAGTCTCAGCACAGCCGGCACGATGATGACACTACACCACCCTTACTGTGCGGACATTAGAGCAGGGGAACGGGATTCGGTGAGGATTTTTATTTTATTTCGCCAATCAAAAGGTGGATAATTTGCGGCTATCATACATAGCATGGGGGACTGTGAGGGTCCATCATACTGTGCGAGGCGCTGTGAGAGTCATCATACATGATATGGGATATTGAGGGGGCCATTATTCTATTTAGAGGGCTGTGGGGTACATTCATACTGTGTGAGGGACTTAAGGGGCCATCATAATTGGTGTGAGAGGCTGTGGGGTAAATCATACTGTGCGGTTGGCGTGAGGGACCATTATACTGTGTTGTGGGGGGCATTATAATGTGTGGGGGCTGTGGGTCCATCATACTTTTTTTAAGGGCTGCGGGGTCATCAAACATGGTGTGAGGAGCTGTGGGGTCATCATACATGTTTTAGGTGACCATGGGGATTCATTATACTGTGTAAGGGACTGTGGCAAGCCATCATATATGTGGGGGCTATAGGACCATCAAGTTGTGTTGTGAGCTGTGGGACCATCATAATATGTAGAGAGCTATGGGAGCCATCATACTGTGTAGAGGGGCTGTGGGCCATCATACTGTGTAGAGGGGCTGTGGGCCATCATACTGAGCAAAGGTCTATGGGACCATCATTCTGTGGGCAGGGCTGTGGGGCCATCATACTGTATAGGGGGCTCTGGTGCCATCATACTGTGTGGGGGACTGTGGAGCCATCATACTGTGTGGGGGCTGTGGAGCTATCACACTATGTGAGGGCCTGTGGGGGGCCAGCATACTGTGTGAGGGTCAGTCTAGGCCATCATACATTGTGTGAAGGTCTTCTGTATGAAAAGCTGTGGGAAGATTGTGCATTGACTGTGGGGAGCAATTATACATGATATGGGGGTCTGTCGGCGTCCATAATAATATGTCAGGGGCTGTGGGGCCATCATACATAATGTGGGGGGCTGTGGAGCCATCATACTGTATGGGGGGCTGTACAGCCAGTATAATTTATGGGGAGCTGTGGGGCCAACATACTGTATTGGGAGCTGTGGGGTCCTTCATTCTATGTGTGGGAGCTGTGGGGTCCATCGTACTGTGTGGATTGCTGTGGAGTCATCAAATTGTGTAGTGGCCTATGGGACATCATACTGTGTGGCAGGCTGTTAGGTAAGGGGCTGTTAGCTAATGAGGCATCATGCTATTTGGAGTCCTGTGGAACATCATGCTGTGTGTGGGATTCTGTGTGACATAATACGGAGTGCGGCGGGCTGTGGGGCATAATATAGTGTGAGGGGCTGTGGGACCATTATACTGTGTGGGGGTACTGTGGGAACAAATTATGTGGGTGAATTTACTGAGGTATAATACTGTCTGTTGGGGAACTTTTGTCATCATCATGCTGTATGAAAGGGGTATTGTAGTTGGTGAGAATACTAAGGGGCTCTGGCACGGGCACTATTTCTGTGTACATGCCCCCCAAAAAATGGCCCTCTCCCTGTGTTAAAAAATGTTGGGAGGTATGCCCTTCTGTGACTGCACCCATGTACCTCAACCCCATCTACTCTTTTGAATTTTTTTTTTGGGGGGGTAGAACCTTATGAACTCTTGCTATGGGGAAACACGATTTCTATGTAAACCTCTGCCCTATAGTATTTACTTTATAATATTTGCCTATCAAACTGTGAGATAAGGGGAAGTCAAGTGCTTTTAAAGAGAATGTGTCATCAAAAAACAGCCTATTATTTACGAAGGTATTTATCTGACCATGCTCCAGTTTTTCATGGTCAGGAAGGAGTAGGAGGTGAGCCCTAACATCACTATTGTGAATAGTGCATCCTGTATTTTATACTGTATAAAATCGTATTGGTTATTGTAAAGGAAAAAAAGGAGGGAAGTTGGAACATCACCTACTATGAATTGTGTATCCTGTATTATCTGTAGATATATAATATATAAACATAGCGATTATGTATTAGACATAATGAATTTCTATTTCATCTCAACTACCTATTTAATAATAATAATATTTTTATTTACATAGCGCCAACATATTCCACAGTGCTTTACAATTCAGACAATTTACAGACATTATCGACACTGTCCCCATTGGGGCTCACAATCTAGATTCCCTATCAGTATGTCTTTGGAGTGTGGGAGGAAACTGGAGAACTGGGAGGAATCCCACACAAACACAGAGATAACATACAAACTCCTTGTCCTTGGTGGGATTTGAACCCAGGATCCCGTTGCTGCAAAGCTGCAGTGCTAACCACTGAGCCACCGTGCTGCACCGTGCTCTCTGACGTGCATCATTTTCGGTTGTGCACGCCTACTGGAGGTGGACACCCAGACGGAACCAACGAATGCGTGGCAAAACGCAATGTGAAAGCACCCTAATTTGTGGTGGTCTACATAGCAGTTGCTGTGCTGGATATTGTCCCATTTATTTCACTTGAAAATGCTTCAGGGCTCTCACAAGCACCATGGTTTCTTAAAGCAACTGATTGTCGGAGTAGTTAGAATCAAGTTTCTAATGAGAATGCATTGTTTGCTTCCTGAACATCAGCTTGAATCCTTTTGCTTCTTTTCACCTGTAAAAGCTGCAACCAGACCGAAAAAACTACTGGAGGTGGACACCCATACGGAACCAATGAATGGGTGGCAAAATGCAATTTGTGAGAGCACCCTAAGCTGTGATAGCATGCATAACTTACTGTACTACTGTTCTTTGGCAAATCTTTCCCTAGCCTATGCGTACATGCCCACATTTCATGATTAATAGTCATAAAAAACACAATTTTCAGGAACAAACACCCAATTGGTGACATTGGTTCTCTTTTAATTAACATGATAACAAAGAGTCAGTAGGAAATACTAGATTACTTCAGGACTACAATTTTTTCTGTTTCTTGTAACTTTCTGGATTGTGCAAGCCTAAAGAGAACCTGTCAGCACAATTTTGTAATGTAGAAATGTAGATAAAATAAGAGAAAAAACTGTCCACTTTTGACATTGTGATAGTTCATCTTTACAGGGTTTCCAAGGTATAACACTGATTGTATATTCTTTAGATTTTCTATCATTGTGTGTTTGGTAGAGGTCTGACCATTAGAATCCCCATGAAAGTATGAAGGAGCTGTCATCCAGATATTTTGTCTGGTATTACAGCTTGGTTCCATTTGATCCCTGTACTCTCCTTTTCTTCATATCAGCAAACATTTGCAGTTGCCCATAAATCTGCCTGGAAACTACATGTTGGTAGTGTTTATAACTGTGTACAACCTACAGTTGGGACTCACGGTGTAATGTGCCAAAAGGCAATTTGTAGCTTTCTGTCAGGTCAGTATTGAGGAACATTAAAGGGAATATGTCAGCAGGTTTTTACCATGTAATCTGATAGCAGCATGATGGAGGGACAGAAACCCTGTGTCATTGGTTTACTGCGACAGAGAGGAGCCAGAAGACCGCAGAGTCTGATTCCTCCCACTCCTGCGCTCATTAGAAGCCTTTTGCCTTCATATTAAATGGTGCAGGATTCTTTTAGCAGTGCATGGGTTAATCTGCTCAGTTGTGAGCTCCTGGAAGCTTACCTTCATTTAGGCTCTCAGCTGTGCAGTGTTAGCCTCTTCCCGTTCCTATATATACTGGGCTTTGGCAGGCTATCATTGCCAGAGCTAGCTTATGCTGCATGATTCTAGGAGTGTGGTGGAGAGTGGTTATTTGAGAAGGCGTTTGGTGGATTTCAGCTTAGACTGTTGTGTGGTTTAGGTTGCGTGTTAATCTTATTCTTCTCCTATTTTGGTTTGTTCCACATCCTCCACTCTCCAGTATTGACCTCTGTTGTTTGTGTGCATATATTTGTATAATTGGTATTTTCCTTTAGCCCTGTTTGTATTACCTTGTTAGTCTGGTTTGTGTACTGCCATACACTACTACTCCTCTTTTCTTTTCCCTGGAAGGGTTGGAGGGGGCAGAAGGAGGGCAGAATGAGGAGCTCAGATAAGTTACATGGCCCCGATGTCTTCACCTTCAGAAGTAATAGGGGGAACAGGGCCAGCTAGGGTGCCCCTAGCATTAGGGACAGGGTAGGAGCCCCTTGCCCTGGGATACCCGACAACAGAGTCGTGACACCCTGATTCCAGCAATGTATCACTTAGTTTACTGGATGCAGCAACTGTGATAGAATCACAGATTTCTCCTCTGCAATTTTAGCAGGGCTCAGAATGTTGACCCTTTTTAATCCAGCTTTCTGTGTATATTGTATATTGACAAAAAGCTGCTAATCAGTTCTGGGAGCTTGGTTCAGCCAAGAGGCAGAAGGGCAGCTAGTCCTGCAGTGATAATTTCCTACAGATAAAACACTGATTGTATTGAAAGAGCAAAACACAGTCCAGTAAGTCAGGGTTCCCCAACTCCAGTCCTCAAGGCCCACCAACAGGTCATGTTTTCAGGATTTCCTTAGTATTGCACAGGTGATGTAACTATTGCCTGTGCTGATGATGGAATTATCACCTGTGCAATACTAAGGAAATCCTGAAAACATGACCTGTTGGTGGGCCTTGAGGACTGGAGTTGGGGAACCCTGCAGTAAGTGACTCATCGCTGGAATCAGGCTCTCTTCCACTACATCATGCTGCTCTCAGATTACACAGCAAAAATCTGCATGATTCTAATTGTGTTAGCCACATTTAGTAGAACTTGAAAATGTAGATAAATAAACATGATAGAGCAAACATAATGCAAGCATGAAAGAACTTCCACAGTACTCCCAGGCATGAAATTTAGTATTGTTTTGCAAGTAACATTTTCCCTCTAGCTTTTATGAATACTTTTACTGAGGTGTGCTCTGATCACATTTATAAGGCTTTCTTAATCGCAGCTTCAGCAAGTGGTGTAACAGAATAAACCCCAGCTGTCCTGCCATGTAACATTAAGATTTATATATCACAGCAGGGAATGTACAAGGGACATAAATTACACATATGACCATAGCTGTGCTGTGAGTCAGCATACGGATGACCAGCAAGGGATTAAAGGGATTGGTTCAATTTAAATCGGTAAATTGCAAAGTGCTAGTAAAAAAAAAAACGTTGCTATTTAACTCTTAATAAAAATCTTCTCCGTTCTGAAGAACAGATGGATTTTTAATCTTATAGTTTACTGCTCATTGCCTAGGTTACTGGCAACCTTTGCAATCTATCAGAGATGGCTGTTTTCAGGTACAGTCTTGAATCTCTCTCGATCACTAGATTTGGCCATCTTCAGTGCTCTTTCGATGTTTCAGAGGCAAAGCTGAAAGCAGCATGGGGGGGGAGTCCACAGTTCAGACTAGCCATGCAATCATGCCACTGGTGTGAACTTTCAGTCTTCAAAAGCACAATTCCCCCCTGGCAAGCAAGTGACCAGGGGCCGAGAGTGGTGCTCTCCTAAAGAAAGAAGATAGGGCAAGCCCTTTAAATGTAATTCTATACTTTTAAATTTTACTTTCAATAAGGATTAACATGACTGAAAGCAATATGATCATTGCTGCCACTTCCACAAGTTTTATAAAGTTGAACATTTTTTATCAAGACTCTTAATAAGACTACAAAGCTGTCTTTGGCAAGTCGTCACTTTTTTACTAAGTGAATGTGACCACTGTTGTAAAGTTTTTGTATCTGGTACCCTTTAAACTGATGACTCTAGCTTTTCTCCCATCAGTTATAGAAACATTTTCTGCAGAGTACAAGCTTGTTGTGTACTTTTTAATTAAAGTGCTAATTCTTGAAGCAGTGATCCATATATCTCATGGGTAATCAGCAAATCTGACAAGTAATTTGCTAGCGACAACATGTACAAGAAGGAAATTAATCATAGGATAAAAGTATTAAGTTACACTTATGATATATATAAATCTCATCTACCTATAGCCTTTAATTACTTTTAATTACCTAACAATTAAGTTAACATTATGGATGGCGCCAAGTGTCTAAGGTTTCTTCTCGGGTTCACAATATTGGTAGTCTATCCTTAGGAAAGAACCAGATCGGCAAAGGTCTGGCTCTCAGTTCCCAGCTGTTTGCAGGGTCAGTGTTTGCTATGCAAATGCTGTTAACTCTTTAATGTTTACATTGCTATGTCTACCATGATGCCATTTACATACTGTATATGCAGTGGTCAGGAGCACTTTCATATCAGCTGGATGCAGAGAACATAGACCATTGTTAACCAACTCCAGTCCTCAAGAGTCACCAACAGATGTTTCAGTATTTCCTTAGTATTGTACAAGTGATGTAATTATCACCTGAGCAATACTAAGGAAATCCTGAAAACATGATCTGTTGGTGACTCTTGAGGACTGGAGTTGAGGGACACTACCATAGACCAAGAAGTCCCACTTGGTAAAAATCCACAGCCACAAATAAGTAGACATCTTCCAAACGGTAGTAGAGATTTTGACGCTTATCAAGCATTTACCTTTCTAAAATCCTGTAATTGATGTCAATAAGACTGCTGAGAAGTGATAAGTACAGAACAAGAAGTATGAGTCTAATACTAGCCCTAGTCTCAAGTGAGAAAATTTGAAAGATTGCTGATGTTTTTTTTACATAGCTAGTGAATTGTAAAATTGAAAAAAACAAACATTATAAAAACATTATATTAAAAAAAAACATGGATGCATTAAAAAAATTTTTTTGTAACTAATCTTAAAGCTGTGTTCAAACAAAATACACTACTCACAAAATGTTAGAGATATTTGGCCTTCCGGCGAAATTTATAGAGAATGTAAACAGTTCATGCTACAGTGATATTTTATCATGAAAGTAGGGCATTTAAGCAGAAGCATGCAATAGTGATTTCCTCATCTCAAACAATTTATTGAAACAAAAGCCAACAACAGTGATGGGTATACCCCAAAAAATGTCAATGTCTCAATAACTTGTGGCCTTGAGCATCAATTACAGCTTGACAATGATGTATCATGTGTAAGGCAGCGCTAGTCATCATGCTGGGGGACACTCGCTTCACCGGGTCAATTAAAGCACACATGCAATGTTTTCCAGTAACATGAAATCCAGCAGTTTATTACACTTCATAACTGCTTATCACACAGTCCATCTTAGTGGCTCACCGGCATGTTAACACACATAACATCCAAGAGCATTTCAAGTGGCAGACAGGCCCACTTGGCTCCAGTTACAGCCTTCAGCAAAGTAACTATATCAATGTCCATATAACTCACCGCTTTTACCATTTGCCGGGTCTAGCGGTTTCCATCAGATTTCTTCTGCCACAGCTGTGGCTTTGCGGCTTCCCAGATGGGGGTCTCCAACCCTCGTACCTTCCAAGGCTACTGGGATCTCTTACACACAAGGATCCAGCCTCTGCCTTTCAGGCTTCACTAGGCCTCACTAGGCCTCACTAGGCCTCACTAGGCCTCACTAGGCCTCACTAGGCCTCACACTCTAACGGTGTCCCACACACGGGGAACAGGCCTCACGCCTTCCACACCCTGTTTCAAAAGCACCAGGATTTATATATCCTTCAGTGCACACAGGACCTGCAATGATGTCACAGTCATGTGATCAGTCCTTCAGTGCACACAGGACCTGCAGTGATGTCACAGTCATGTGATCAGTCCTTCTGAGGGAGAGGTACATAGTCCGCCAGAACACACCCTGGACCATTACAGTAATGCCGCAAGCCGCTGCATTACACATGCTATTCACAAGTCAAGTTATTATCTGCTGATGCATGTCTTCCCACTCTTCATGAAGGGCGGCCCTCAGGTCATTGAGGTTCTGGGGTACAGAGTTACAAGCCTCTACACGGCGACTCAGCTGATTGATTCAGGTCTGGAGAAAGTGCAGGCCACTCCATTTTAGGTACACCAGTCTCCAGCAGCCATTCCCCAATAATGCAACCTCAATGAGCTGGAGCATTGTCACCTATGAAGATGAAATTAGGCCTGTGTTGTTCGTGCAGAGGCACAATGACTGGATTAATGATGTTATTCAAGTAGTTAAGGCTTGTCACTGTACCATTCACAAAGTGTAGGGCAGTTCTGTCTTGACTAAACACACCTGCTCACACTGCAACATCACCACCATCTAGTGACAACAGTGACTGATGCATAACGCTCTCCTTGACGTCTCCAACATCGTTGGCGGCCATAATTTCTGCTCAGCGTGAATCGACTTTCATCAGTGAACAGCACTGAGGCCCACTGGTCCCTCATAAAGCGTAGATGCTCACTGCGCCATGCAAGATGATGACGCCTGTGCTTGGTGGTGTGGTCAGGTACCCTTGCAGGTCATCTAGCACGCAGACCACACTCATTTAAATGGTTTTGAATTTTCTGACTTGACACTTTGGTGCCTCTTACCTCCCTTAAAGAGGTTGTCAGACCCCAAAATCCATTTTTTTAAGCTAATCTGTGCTGTATTGTAATATACATCACCCCTATAATTTTTTTCTCTTGTTTCTGCTTTCGTTCCTCCTGAATTTCACTTTATTCCCTGCACCCACTTTGTTCACCTGCGGCTCTTCCAAACTTGACAGTTCCCTTTGCTGTATTATCTAACCTCACAGCCAGATCTGGCACCACCTGGCCTCAGTGTCCAGCACCGGCTTCTGTCCACCCACTGCACACTCATTAGCTGTCAGTATCTGCCCCAGCACTGACCTCTGTCATCACTCCAGTATTGGAAATAACAGAACAGTGTCCTCACCTGTGGAAAGCAGCACAATCACTGCACTCTACACCACATCCACAGTGGTGATAGAGCGTCACATGTCTCCACACCACATC
Source organism: Phyllobates terribilis (assembly GCF_046119375.1). Taxonomy (NCBI): domain Eukaryota; kingdom Metazoa; phylum Chordata; class Amphibia; order Anura; family Dendrobatidae; genus Phyllobates; species Phyllobates terribilis. The sequence goes on along the minus strand of NW_027362763.1, from coordinate 375,540,042 downwards.
CACAGTAGTAATAGAGCTTCAAATGTCCCCACATCACATCCACAATGTTGATAGAGCTTCACATGTCTCCACATCACATCAACAGTGGTAATAGACCTTCTCATGTCTCCCACATCACATCCACAGTGGTGATAGAGCTTCACATGTCCCGACATCACATCCACAGTGGTGATAGAGCTTCACATGTCTCCACATCACATCCACAGTGGTGATAGAGCTTCACATGTCCCGACATCACATCCACAGTGGTGATAGAGCTTCACATGTCTCCACATCACATCCACAGTGGTGATAGAGCTTCAAATGTCCCCACATCACATCCACAATGTTGATAGAGCTTCACATGTCTCCACATCACATCAACAGTGGTAATAGAGCTTCACATGTCCCGACATCACATCCACAGTGGTGATAGAGCTTCACATGTCTCCACATCACATCCACAGTGGTGATAGAGCTTCAAATGTCCCCACATCACATCCACAGTGGTGATAGAGCTTCACATGTCCCGACATCACATCCACAGTGGTGATAGATCTTCATGTGTCCCCACTAGTGATGGACGAGTATGAATTGTTAACCCATGCTCGGGTGCTCACTGAGTATTTGCGGCGTGCTCGACATCAATTTAAGTGTCTCTGCGGCTGCATGTGTCAAACCTGTTAAACACCTATGACACATGCAGGGATTGCCTAACAAACAGGCATATTCACCGAAGGGGTTGACAATTCATACTCACTCATCACTAGTCCCCACATCACATCCACAGTGGTGATAGAGCTTCACATGTCTCCACATCACATCCACAGTGGTGATAGAGCTTCACGTGTCCCCACATCACATCCACAGTGGTGATAGAGCTTCACGTGTCTCCACATCATATCCAGAGTGGTGATAGAGCTTCACATGTCTTCACATCACATCCACAGAGGTGATAGAGCGTCACGTGTCTCTACATCACATCCACAGTGGTGATAGAGCTTCACATATCTCCACATCACATCCACAGTGGTGATAGAGCTTCACGTGTCCCCACATCACATCCACAGTGGTGATAGAGTTTCACATATCTCCACATCTCATCCACAGTGGTGATAGAGCTTCATGTGTCCCCACATCACATCCACAGTGGTGATACAGCTTCATATGTCTCCACATCATATCCAGAGTGGTGATAGAGCTTCAATAGTGTTGATCGAGCACTAAAATGCTCAGGTGCTCGAAGCTCGGGTCAAGCACATCATGATACTTGGGTGCTCGACCCGAGCAACGAGCCCAATGTAAGTCTATGGGAAACTCGAGCATTTTCTGGCCGTCCCCCCACCGGCGGTCTGCAGAAGGTCAAAAATTGCCAAAATCGATGGGAACAGTGCTCAATGAAACATGTCAGGCAGGCAGGCAGAATATATCGGCCGACAGGCAGGCAGGGTATATAGGAGGGTGCATGAAAAACATAGCAGGGCACTCGGAACACACTAGTGCCCAGCGATTTTCACGCACCCGTCTCTTTAAAAAAGCTGGCAATTCAGCAGTCGCATACAGTTATAACATTGGTACCCGACAATTTAGAACAGAAAGAATATAGCATCACACATAGATTAGATAGATAGAAACATGTCAGTCACATATATAATGAGTACAGTGACAGTGTTGGTTACTGTACTTGTCATTTAGTGTTAAAATAAAGGATTTATTAAAAAAAAATTGGCGTGGTAAAGCAAACCTACTCAATAGCTTCTTCTCCACTGTTTTCACAAAAGAAAACAATTTATCGGAGGAAATGCAGAGTGATAAAGTAAACCCTCCGCTAAATATCACCCACCTAACCCAGGAGGAAGTTCAGAAACGCCTAAATAATATCAAAATAGACAAGTCACCAGGCCCAGATGACATACACCCCCGGGTACTAAAAGAATTAAGTAATGTGATAGACAGGCCGCTGTATCATATATTCAAGCACTCTTTATGGACAGGGACTGTCCCACTAGACTGGCGCCAAGCAAATGTGGTACCAATATTCAAAAAGGGGTCTAAAAGTGACCCTGGGAACTATAGACCAGTCAGCTTAACGTCTGTTGTGGGAAAATTGTTTGAAGGATTTCTTAGAGATGCTATTGTAGAATATCTTAATGATAATAACTGTCTTACTCCATATCAACATGGATTCATGAGGGATCGCTCCTGCCAAACAAACCTGATAGCCTTCTACGAGGAGGTGAGCTCACAGCTGGACCGGGGAGAGTCAGTGGATGTTGTATACCTTGACTTCTCCAAAGCGTTTGATACCGTGCCACACAAAAGGTTGGTATATAAAATGAGAATGCTTGGTCTGGGGGATAATGTGTGCAAGTGGGTAAATAGCTGGCTGAGTGATAGAAAGCAGAGGGTGTTTATCAATGGAGTAAGCTCAGGGTGTGTCAGGGTTACTAGCGGGGTGCCTCAAGGGTCTGTCTTGGGCCCTATATTATTTAATATATTTATTAATGTTCTAGTGGAAGTGACGCGCCCCCTGGGACATATTCCTTTTTGAGGGGAATACCCGGCACCGGATCAGATGGGGGGTTGTAGTCTCCGAGCGGCTGTGACCCGGTCCCGTGCCCAGGGCGTCAAGCTCAGTGTTATGTGGCAGCTTTACAGATGTTACGAAAGTTCTTTTGTGTCGACTACGCCACCCGTTGTGATGCGGTCACTGTGGCCGCCGCTGCAGCAGGGTCCGCTGAGGCTGATGGTGGATGCGCAGCTTGGTGGGATAACCCCCAACGGGAGGGGTATAGCCTCAGAGGGGACAGGCGCAGAGGATGGGGGTTGTGGTGGTGCGGTGCAGCCGGCAATGAAGACAGACTCGGGTTGTGCAGTTAAGGGTGTTTACTTACTGCAGATGTTGTACTGGTCACTCCAGCTGCTAGTGACCACCCGAGCCGTGCTGCGTCCACCAGGTCCTGGATCCAGCCAACCCCCAAACAAGTCCAGAGCGTGGCCCTGAGCTCTCCCTCTGTCCTTTCTTCAGCCGTCCCCACCAGTGATCCACCTAGGTCCAGCTCCCTCGGGCCTTCTTTTGGGACACCCTTGGCCCTGGGTTCCCTGACCCTTCATGTGGTGTGCCTTCGGGGTGAATGTGGTGGGTGACCGTGACAGACACTGCCCACGGTCTCCGGTCTCTGGCTGGGGAATGTCTTTGCCCCCACCAGCTTGGGTTCCGGTACCCTCTTGCTGACTCCTCACCCGGTGCTCTAATTTGGGTTCTTGGGTCCCTTCAGTCTTCCCCCTCTGGGTCTTTCTCTGCTCCACTCTCTCTCTCTCCAGGGCTGCTGTTTCCTTCTCTCTCCTCTCCAACTGACTTGTTCTCAGCGTCTGACCCTGATCTAAGTTGGTGCCCTCCTTATATATCCCTCTATGTGTGAGCTCAGGTGACCAGCACCCAATGAGCTCCTATCACTACCCAGACTGCTCCCCCTATCTGCCCCTACACTACATGGGATGTACCACCCCCCTCCCACTCCAGCCAGGAACAGGCTCGGTTGTACCTGCACATTTCTAAGTGGGAGTACCGTCGGCCTGCTCCTCTGGAATGGGATGTATGTAGTGCATGCAGTCTATCTGAGCTCAGTTCCACACTCCTTCCTTACCCGGGAGTGGAATATCACACCTCTGGGTTGAGGTGCAATACCCCTGTAGCAGCCGAATCCTCAGGGTGCTACAGAAGGGTTGCATAATAAAATAGCAATATTTGCAGATGATACTAAACTTTGTAAAGTAGTTAATACAGATGAGGATAGGGCACAGCTACAGGAGGATTTAGATAAATTGGGGAGTTGGGCCAAAAAATGGCAAATGGGGTTCAATGCCGATAAATGTAAGGTCATGCACATGGGAAAGAAAAACAGCAGTCATCCATACATATTAAATGGGAAACCGTTGGGGAAATCTGACATGGAGAAGGACCTGGGCGTCTTGGTTAATAGCAAATTAAATTGGAGTGCCCAGTGTCAGGCAGCAGCTGCGAAGGCAAATAGAGTCATGGCATGCATCAGAAGAGGAATAGGGGCATATGATGAGAACATTGTTCTTCCTCTGTATAAAGCGCTGGTAAGGCCGCACTTAGAATATTGTGCACAGTTCTGGGCTCCGGTGCTCAGGAAAGACATATTGGAGCTAGAGAGGGTACAAAGGAGGGCGACTAAGGTAATAAAGGGAATGGAGGGACTAGAATACCCAGAGAGGTTGTCAAAATTAGGCCTATTTACGTTGGAAAAGAGAAGGCTTAGGGGAGACCTCATAAACATGTATAAATACATCAGGGGGCAGTACAGAGATCTCTCCCATGACCTGTTTATACCAAGGATGGTGACAAAGACGAGGGGGCACACTATGCGTCTGGAGGAAAGGAGGTTCCTGCACCAGCATAGAAGGGGATTCTTTACGGTCAGAGCCGTGAGACTCTGGAACTCTCTGGGAGAGGAAATGGTGATGTCCAACTCACTTAAAGAGTTCAAGAGAGGCCTGGACGCCTTTCTTGAGAACAATAAAATTACATCTTATGCTTAGTTAATTAATCCAGGGATTTAATCTGACTGCCAGATTGGTGTCGGGAAGTGAATTTTTCCTCAATGATGTAAATTGGCCTATACCACATGGTTTTTTGTTGCCTTCCCCTGGATCAACGCTGCGGAATAGCTGCAGTGCACAAGAAATAGGCTGAACTGGATGGACGCTTGTCTTTTTTCAGCCTTATAAACTATGTAACTATGTAACTATGTGGGGTCCCCCGTAATTCTAGTCTCTAGCGGAGGTTAAGCAGACGGCTGGGGCAGATGTTTGAAGCCTGGGAAGGGCGTAATACCCACGGAGCTTCCCAGGCTACTAATATCAGCCCCCAGCTAAATACCTAGCCTTTACTGGCTATTAAATTGGGGGACCCAAAAAAAAATGACGTGGGGTCCATCCAATTTTAAAAGCTAGCAAAGGCTAGGCAGACAGCTGGGGGCTGATATTAATAGCCCAGGAAGGGTGCCATGAATATTGGCCCCCTCCCAGGCTAAAAACACCAGCCCTCATCCGCCCCAGAAATGGCACATCCATAGGATGTGCCAATTCTGGCACTTAGCCTCGCTCTTCCCACTGCCCTGTAGCGGTGGCAGTGGGGTAATAGGGCCGTGGTTGATGTCAGCTTATAATGCTAGCTGACATCAAGCCTAGGTTAGTAATGGGGAGGCATCTATAAGACGCCCCCATTACTAACCCCATAGTGAAAGTGAAAAAAAACATCAACACTTCTGGGGCGGTTTAGGGCTGGTGCTTCTAGCCTGGGAGGGGGCCCCCAGCTGTCTGCCTAGCCTTTGCTAGCTATTAAAATAGGGGGACCCAACATCATTTTTTTTGGGTCCCCCATTTTAATAGCCAGTAAAGGCTAGGTATTCAGCTGGGGGCTGATATTAGTAGCCCGGGAAGCTCTGTGGGTATTACCCCCTTCCCTGGCTTCAAACATCTGCCCCAGCCGTCTGCTTAACCTCCGCTAGAGACTAAAATTACAGGGAACCCCACGCCAATTTTTTTTTTTTTTTAATAAATCCTTTATTTTAACACTAAATGACAAGTACAGTAGCCAAAACTGTCACTGTACTTATTATATATGCGACTGACATGTTTCTATCTATCTAATCTATGTGTGATGCTCTATTCTTTCTGTTCTAAATTGTCGGGTACCGATGTATGCTGCTGATGAATTGCTGGCTTTTCATGTTTTACTGAGCACTGTTCCCATCGATTTGGGCAATCGCTGTAATGCCACAACCAACATGGCTGCAGCATTACAGTGAGTGGCAGGCAATGCCTGCATGTTCATTGGCGCTCTAAATAGCGCCAAACATACAGGACGGGGACCCGAGCTCCCGCCCGAGCATCGCGCAAGTACTCGGCGAGCTCCGAACATCTCGAGTACTGAGATACTCGGGTGAGTACCGAGCAGTGGCGAGCATGCTCGCTCATCACTAAGCTTCACATGTCTCCACATCACATCCACAGTGGTGATAGAGCTTCACTTGTCCTCACATCACATCCACAGTGGTGATAGAGCTTCACATGTCTCCACATCACATCCACAGTGGTGATAGAGCTTCACATGTCTCCACATCACATCCACAGTGGTGATACAGCTTCAAATGTCCCACATCACATGCACAATGTTGATGGAGCTTCACATGGCTCCCACATCACATCCACAGTGATGATAGAGCTTCACAAGTCCCCCACATCACATCCACAGTGGTGATAGTGTCTCGCCCAGGGGGATATATGGGGGAGACTCGGTACCCGGGCCTTTACCTTCTTTGTAGGATATCACGGCAGTCGGCTTCCGGGCCCGTCCTCTGGGTCACTCTTTAAAAGGTTTTTTTTAACTGTTTGTCTCGTGACCCCACCTGTGGTTTCTGGTAATGGTTACCAGCGCTGCTGCAGACCTCTGCGGGGTGACGGGATGGCAGCTGGGATATTTCTGCTCCCCACAGGGGGAGCGGGCCCCCGGGGCAGGGTTGATAGAAGGGATGCAGGTGAGAGATGGCCCGGTCGGGTCAGGGGGAATGACGGACACGCACACAGGGGGATTCACTTCAGTACCTTTACTGGTGTAACGGCAGGTATGGTCCAGGGTACTTGCTAGGAAGGGTGCACTTCAGGACTCTCCCCAGTGAGCGGGTATAAGGCCTCCTGATCCGTGTCTTCCTCTCTCTAAGCTTCTAGCCAGCCTGGAACTTGGCCTAGCTTCTATGTTGTGTTGCTTTCTCACCTGACCACTTGGTAGTAGGACTTTTCCTTGGCAACCACTATCCCTGGACGCCGGGGCCTTCGTGGTTCCTAGTCCTGTTATTGCTGGTAGCTTCAGGATGACCAGGGGTCTGGATGCCTCCTGGTATGCAGGTTGTCCCTACTGGGTGTAGAGAACCCTGTAGGTGCAGACCCGGTGTCCGGCTTGTGTCTTGGGGTGAGCCTGTGATGCTCCTCTGCCCCCTCAACTCCTCTCTCCTCTCTCCTTGCCTCGGCCACACGCGGGGCCCTCAGCACAGCAGCAGACGTACTGCGTCTTCACTGCTCTCAGTGTCAGCACACTCTCTCTCAGACTGAGAGACTCTCTGACTGCCTAACTCCACCCTCCAGTATATATATCCCTAACAGGGCTCCCTCTGGTGGTATGAGGTGGAAGGGTGGAGGTGTCTGTTTGTAGTGAGGGCCTCTTGTGGAGAAGTCCTTCCATGCACCCTTTTGGGTCCTGTGGTACCTGTAGTAGCAGGGTGCCACAATAGAGCTTCACATGTCCCGACATCACATCCACAGTGGTAAGAGAGCTTCACATGTCTCCACACCACATCCACAGTGTTGATAGAGCTTCAAATGTCCCTACATCACATCCACAATGTTGATAGAGCTTCACATGTCTCCACATCACATCAACAGTGGTAATAGAGCTTCACGTGTCTCCCACATCACATCCACAGTGGTGATAGATCTTCATGTGTATGAGCAAGTATGAATTGTTAACCTATGCTCGGGTGCTCACCGAGTATCTGCGGCGTGCTCGACATTAATGTAAGTGTCTCCACAGCTGCATGTTTCAAACCTATTAAACACCTGTGACACATTCAGGGACTGCCTACCAAACAGGCATGTTCGCCAAAGGGGTTAACAGTTCATACTCGCTCATCACTAGTCCCCACATCACATCCACAGTGGTGATAGAACTTCTTGTGTCTCCACATCACATCCACAGTGGTGATAGAGCTTCACATGTCTCCACATCACATCCACAGTGGTGATGATAGAGCTTCACTTGTCCCCACATTACATCCACAGTGGTGATAGATCTTCACATGTCTCCACATCAACTCTGACATATGAGTACTGTGAAGTGAAGTCTATAGTAATTTGTGTGTGCAAGAGTGTATGTGTATCTACATATACACCACATAATACACAGCAGCTGCTGCAGAACCTCAGTCTACAGTGATGTATCTACATATATAACACATAATACACCTCAGTTGGTGCAGAACCTCCGTCTATATTGATGTATCTACATATATACCACATGAATATCAAAAAACTGCAAAATAACCCCTGGTATGTGTGCAGTGTCCCGAAAGGCATTATCAACTAAATATAAATCATAAAGAAAAATAATGCAAGGACTAAAGTCATCTTAGTAAATTTAAAAAGATATATACTTTATTAAATGGTAAAATAGATTCCATAAAAATCCAAAATACAGGCACAAAAGTGCATATAATGGTAGAGTGGCTGAGGGGACCCCACAATAAATAGAGTGGTATAATATAAGTGCTACATATGCTAAATGATAGACAAATCACATAGTAAATTTATAGTAATGATACATACTCAGCTAAAGTAAGTGAACATGTATACGTACAGTTGTGCTCAAAAGTTTACATACCCCGGCAGAATTTTTCCTTTCTTGGCCTTGCTTCAGAGAGTATGAATGATAACAAAAAAAACGTTTTCTCCACTCATGGTTATTGGTTGGGTGAAGTCGTTTATTGTCAAACTACGGTGTTTTCTCTTTTTAAATCTTAATGACAACCAAAAACATCCAAATGACCCTGATCAAAAGTTCACATACCCCAGTTCTTAATACCGTGTATTGCCCCCTCTAACATCAATGACAGCTTGAAGTCTTTTGTGATAGTTGTGGATGAGGTTCTTTAATTTCTCAGATGGTAAAGCTGCCCATTCTTCTTGGCAAAAAGCCTCAATTTCCTGTAAATTCCTGAACTGTCTAGTATGAACTGCGCACTTGAGATCATCCCAGAGTGGCTCAATGATATTGAGGTCAGGAGACTGAGATGCCCACTCCAGAACCTTCACTTTGTTCTGCTGTAGCCAATGACAGCTCAACTTGGCCTTGTGTTTTGGATCGTTGTCATGTTGGAACGTCCAAGTACGTCCCATGCGCAGCTTCCAGGCTGATGAGTGCAAATTTGACTCCAATATTTGCTGATAACGTGCTGCATTCATCTTTCCTTCAACTTTTACCAAGTTTCCTGTGCCTTTGTAGCTCACACATCCCCAAAACATCAGCTATCCACCTCCGTACTTTACTGTAGGAATGGTGTTCCTTTCATCATAAGCCTTGTTGACCTCTCTCCAAATGTAACGTTTATGGTTGTGGCCAAAAAGTTCAATTTTGGTCTCATCACTCCAAATTACTGTGCTCCAGAAGTTTTGATGCTTGTCTCTGTGCTGTTTGGCGTATTGTAGACAAGATACTTTGTGGCATTTGCGCAGTAATGGCTTTCTTCTGGCAACTTGACCATGCAGCCCATTTTTCTTCTAGTGTCTCCTTATTGTGCATTTTGATACAGCCATACCGCTAGTTTTCAGAGTCCTGAATTTCAGCTGGTTATATTTGTGGGTTTTTCTTTGCATCCCGTACAATTTTCCTGGCAGTTGTGGCTGAAATCTTGGTTGGTCTACCTCACCATGGTTTGGTTTTTACAGAGCCCCTGATTTTCTATTTGTTAATCACAGTTTGAACGCTGCTGACTGGCATTATCAATTCCTTGGATTTTTTTTGTATCTATTCCTGTGTTATACAGTTCAACTACCTTTTCCCGTAGATCCGTTGACAATTCTTTTGCCTTCCCCATGACTCACAATCCAGAAACGTCAGTGGCTGGATGAAAGATGCAAGAGTCTGTCTGGATCCCAAAAACTCAGCTTTTATGCACCCACACTGATTACAAGCAAACAGGTCACAGGTGAGGATGTTACCTTTAGTAGCCATTCAAACCCATTTGTGTTAAATTCTGTGCAAGTTATCAGGCCTAAATCACCAGGTTATGTGAACTTTTGATCTCAAGCACGCAGTTCATACTAGACAGTCCAGGAATTTACAGGAACTGGAGGCTATTTGCCAAGAAGAATGGGCAGCTTTACCATCTGAGAAATTAAAGAACCTCATCCACAACTACCACAAGAGACTTCAAGCTGTCATTGATGTTAGAGGGGGCAATACACGGTATTAAGAACTGGGGTATGTGAACTTTTGATCAGGGTCATTTGGGTGTTTTTGGTTGTCATTAAAATTTAAAAAGAGAAAACACCGTAGTTTGACAATAAATGGCTTCACCCAACCAATAACCATGAGTGGAGAACAAGTTTTTTGTTACCATTCATATTTTCTGAAACAAAGCCAAGAAAGGAAAAATTCTGCTACGTTATGTAAACTTTTGAGCACAACTGTATAAGGTAAGAAGTATTGCCAAGTAAGAGAACATAAGGTAATCATATAAAAAACATTTTAAATTACTTACTCACCCACCAAGGACCCAATGCGCATTTCGCAAATGCTTCGTCAGCGGTAGTTGGTGGAGAGGTGAGTCACTGATTTAAGGCACATTTGACCAATCAAATACAACCATTTAAGACAATTACAGGTGCAGTTTAAATAGAATGACTAAGCATATAATTATTGTAGTAGACTTACCATGTGTGGCATGCACGCTAATTCATGCGCACTTGGGAATGTTATCTGGCATTGCACGTGCGCATAGAGGGTATACCATAGCATCGAGTGTGCATATTATGCATTGTCGTCACATGTAATGGTCATCTGATCAACGTGTCAGGTAATCATCTGATAGGGCGTCAGAGTAGTGACGCATATAGGAGATCATGTGTAGGTGCATATAGTCACCTGACGTGCAGATCATTTTACACAGCGTCACAATCATGATGCACAGAGAGCATTCAGCACAGCGTGCATCTACAGATGGTGAGCCACCAACATCAATCATTCAAGTAGTCTCTTTGTCATATGATACACCTCAGAACATCAGTCTATAGTGATGTACAGTGGAGTAAAAAGGTGTTTTGCCTGATTCCTGATTTCTTATTCTTTTGCATGTTTGTCACTCTTAAATGTTTCAGATCACAAAACAAATTTAAATATTAGACAAAGATAACACAAGTAAACACAAAATGCAGTTTTTAAATGAAGGTCTTTATTACTAAGGGAAAAAGAAATCCAAAGTGCAATGAAGCATTTATGATAACTGTCGGTGAGTCTTTTACAACGCTCTGGATGAATTTTGGCCCGCTGATCTTTGCAAAATTGTTTTAATTCAGCCACAATGAAGGGTTTCCGAGGATTAACCGCCTTTTTAAGGTCATGCCAGAGCATCTCAAATCGGATTAAGGTCAAGACTGTGACTATATGTTACACGCACGCCTCTAGGTTCAGACAGGGCAAGATGGGTTTCATGAATTCGTTGGAATCCTGGGGGAACCATTACTCAGGGCGACCATGGGCTGCAGCTTCTCTAAGGCACACCATAGATTCAATTGCTGACCAGACACATCTGACAAGAGTCTTTTTCAACAGTTTAACAGTGGAATTTAATCTGAAGAACTGCCAGTGCAATTCAGGGATATTACAGCAACAATTTTCATTACAGTACAGTCTGAGTTTCTTGAGCAACAGGCTCCAGTAACAATACAGTAGTTTCTTCACAAGGCACAGTGTTACAGTCTCTTCAGTAGCATAATTCAGCACAGATTAGATCTCTTTGCAGCACACTTCTATGAAAAACACAACCACAGGCTTTTCCTTCACGAGGACACAATAGTACACAGCATTCTTTATCCTGCATGGAGATGGAGGGTGGGTTTGATGAGGGAGACGATCTCTGTGACACAATTCCTTCCAGTACTTATCTTCCTGTCCGATTAATACTCTGCACTGTTAGTTCAGGGCGTTTATCTGACCTATGTTTAGTTTCTCTCCTGATCTGAATCCTGTTCAGTTGCCTTCTGTCAGATACAGATAACACACCATCTTTCTCTTCAGCCAAACTACAATAACAAGTTCCCCACAATCCCCCTGGGGCTCTGCTAAAGCACTCCCTGTCTCCTGTGACTGTGTTAACCCCTTTAGTTGCTGGATGCTTTTGAATCACAACACTTCCTGTCTCCTGTGCTTGTGTTATTTGTAACAGTTGCTGGATGCTTTTGAAGCAACAGCACTACTTCTGCTTGTCACATATGCCAATCCAAAGTCTCAATTTTGTATTTCTTAAGCCATTTAGAGGTGGACTTGCTGGTGTGTTTTGGATCATTGTCCTGCTGCATAATCAAAGTGTGCTTCAGCTTGAGGTCACAAACAGATGGCCAGACATTCTTCTTCAGGATTTTTTGGTAGACAATAGTGTTGAGCGAGTATGTTCTATTAACCCTTTTGCCGAGTATGCTCGGGCCGAGCTCCGAGTATTTATAGCTGCTCGGTGATATGGTTGAATCGCTCCCATGTGCATGATTTGCAACTGTTTGACAGCTTTATTACATGTGAGGAATGTCTATTTCTTACACATTCCTCACATGTAATAAAACTGTCAAACAGTTGCAAATCATGCACACGGGAGTGATTCAACCATATCACCGAGCAGCTACAAATAATCGGAGCTCGGCCCGAGTATACTCGGACAGAACATACTCGCTCAACCCTAGTAGACAGCAGAATTCATGGTTACATTTACCACATCAAGTCTTCCAGGTCCTGAAGCAGCAAAACAGCCCCAGACCATCACACTACTACCACCATATTTTACTGTTCATATAATGTTCCTTTTCTTAAATTAAGTTTTTCTTCTCCACCAGATGTAATGGGACATATACCTTTCAAACAGTTCAACTTTTGTCTCGTTAGTCCACAGAGTATTCTCCCAAAAGTCTTGGCGATCATCAAGATGTTTTTGGCAAAACTGAGGAGAGCCTTTATGTTCTTTTAGCTCAGCAGTCGTTTTAGTCTTGGAATTCTGCAATGCATGCCATTTTGCCCTGTCTCTTTCTTATGGTTGAGTCATGAACACTGACCTTAAATGAGGCAAGTAAGGCCTGCAGTTCTTTGGGTGTTGTCGTGGGCTCTTTTGTGATCTCTTGGATGAGTCGTTGCTGCACTCTTGGGGTAATTTTGGTTGGCTGGCCACTCCTGGGAAGGTTGACCACTGTTCCATGTTTTCGCCATTTGTGGATAATGCAAAAGAGAAAAAATGGATATCAGCTCACCCATGTAGAAGATTGCAGCACAGAGTCAGCAGTGCGGCTGGGAGGATAAGTAGGAAATCAGGGAAATCCAGCTGAGCGAATCTTCTAAAATCAGTAACTTTAATAGGTCATGAAAAAAGTTTTTAAAACAACCTTAGGAGGACATCAGCAAATGCTTTTCGAACTATGAGTTCTTAATCATTTTTTTTTTTTAATTCCTAGCATATTGGATTATCTAATATATATTATAAAAATGTAAAATTATTAAGGCTTAATTTATTTTTCTTATTTACATTGTAATATAAATTTCTAATTGTTATTAATTTTTATCTTACAGGAAAGTCTTGGCTGTGATTCTTGTATTGCAGTCATGGCACCAAAAAAGAAGAATGTCAAGAAAAGCAAATCAGAAATTAACGAGATGACCATCATCGTAGAAGATGGTCCACTAAGTAAACTCAATGGGATTAGTGGCTTAATTGATGGGGGAAATGGCTTTAGTTACATCTCCACAGAGGTTTCTGACTCATCATATGGAACCAATCTCATGGAAGGGTTAAGCAGCATGAGACAAGACAGTTTCCTGTGTGACCTCACCATTGGTACCAAAACAAAATCATTCATGGTCCACAAGGTTGTGATGGCATCCTGCAGTGAGTACTTCCACAACATTCTGAAGAAGGATCCTTCCACTCAGCGAGTTGATCTTAATGATTTATCTCCTCTTGGTCTAGCTACAGTAATTACCTATGCGTACACTGGTAAAATTACTCTGTCTTTGTACACAATCGGTAGTACCATATCTTCAGCCATCTCCCTTCAGATAAACAGCCTTGTAAACATGTGCTGTGACTTTTTAATGCAAGAAATCAATGTTGAAAATTGCATGTATGTTGCTAATATTGCAGAAACCTATGGACTTAAAAGTACAAAAGAAGCAGCACAAAAATTCATCAGGGACAACTTTATTGAGTTCTCTGAAACTGATCAGTTTCTAAAGCTAACATATGATCAAATAAATGAACTTCTTATAGATGATGAGCTGCAGTTACCATCTGAGATTGTTGCCTTCCAGATTGCAATGAAATGGCTAGATCACGATGAAAAAAGAATAAAGTATGCCTCCGGTCTTTTAGGCAATATTAGATTTGGCACTATTTCAGCTCAAGACTTGGTTAACTACGTCCAATCAGTGCCAAGAATGATGCAAGATACAGATTGCCATAGGCTTCTGGTTGAAGCCATGAATTATCATCTGCTTCCATATCATCAAAACACCTTACAATCAAGAAGAACAAAAATACGTGGAGGAACAAGAGTTCTTGTAACTGTAGGAGGCCGTCCAGCATTGACAGAAAAGTCTCTTAGCAGGGAGATCTTGTATAGGGATCCTGAGAATGGATGGAAAAGGCTTGCAGAGCTGCCAGCTAAAAGTTTTAACCAGTGTGTCACAGTGATGGATGGCTTTCTCTACATTGCTGGTGGTGAAGACCAGAATGATGCTAGGAACCAAGCAAAACACGCAGTCAGCAATTTCTGCAGGTAATTGCAGATTCTAGAAATCAAGCTAGCACTTGAGAGTGTGTTGAATGTGTGTGTGTATATATATTTGTACAGAACAAAGTTTTCAATGAGAATATTTCATTCATTCAGATCTAGGATGTGTTATATATATATATATATATATATATATATATATATATATATATATATATATATATACAGACTGCTCAAAAAAATAAAGGGAACACTGAAATAACACATCCTAGATCTGAATGAATGAAATATTCTCATTGAATACTTTGCTCTGTACAAAGTTGAATGTGCTGACAACAAAATCACACAAAAATCATCAATGGAAATCAAATTTATTAACCAATGGAGGCCTGGATTTGGAGTGACCCCCAAAATTAAAGTGGAAAAACACACTACAGGCTGATCTAACTTTGATGTAATGTCCTTAAAACAAGTCAAAATGAGGCTCAGTATTGTGTGTGGCCTCCACGTGCCTGTATGACCTCCCTACAATGCCTGGGCATGCTCCTGATGAGGTTGCGGATGGTCTCCTGTGGGATCTCCTCCCAGACCTGGACTAAAGCATCCACCAACTCCTGGACAGTCTGTGGTGCAACGTGACGTTGGTGGATGGAGCGAGACATGATGTCCCAGATGTGCTCAATCAGATTCAGGTCTGGGAAACAGGTGGGCCAGTCCATAGCTTCAATGCCTTCATCTTGCAGGAACTGCTGACGCACTCCAGCCGCATGAGGTCTGGCATTGTCCTGCATTAGGAGGAACTCAGGGCCAACCGCACCAGCATATGGTCTCACAAGGGGTCTGAGGATCTCATCTCGGTACCTAATGGCAGTCAGGTTACCTCTGGCGAGCACATGGAGGGCTGTGCGGCCCACCAAATAAATGCCACCCCACACCATTACTGACCCACTGCCAAACCGGTCATGCTGAAGGATATTGCAGGCAGCAGATCACACTCCACGGAGTCTCCTGACTCTGTCACATCTGTCACATGTGCTCAGTGTGAACCTGCTTTCATCTGTGAAGAGCACAGGACGCCAGTGGCGACTTTGCCAATCCAAGTGATCTGTGGCAAATGCCAAGCGTCCTGTACGGTGTTGGGCTGTGAGCACAACCCCCATCCTTGGACGTCGGACCCTCATACCACCCTCATGGAGTCGGTTTCTAACCGTTTGTGCAGACACATGCACATTTGTGGCCTGCTGGAGGTCATTTTGTGGGGCTCTGGCAGTGCTCCTCCTGTTCCTCCTTGCACAAAGGCAGAGGTAGCGGTCCTGCTGCTGGGTTGTTGCCCTCCTACGGCCCCCTCCATCTGGGACATCATGTCTCGCTCCATCCACCATTGCATTCCATTGCACCACAGACTATCCAGGAGTTGGCGGATGCTTTAGTCCATGTCTGGGAGGAGATCCCACAGGCGACCATCCGCAACCTCATCAGGAGTATGCCCAGGCGTTGTAGGGAGGTCATACAGGCACGTGGATGCCACACACAATACTGAGCCTCATTTTGACTTGTTTTAAGGACATTACATCAAAGTTAGATCAGCCTGTAGTGTGTTTTTCCACTTTAATTTTGGGGGTGACTCCAAATCCAGGCCTCCATTAGTTAATAAATTTAATTTCCATTGATGATTTTTGTGTGATTTTGTTGTCAGCACATTCAACTTCATACAGAACAAAGTATTCAATGAGAATATTTCATTCATTCTGATCTAGGATGTGTTATTTGAGTGTCCCCTTTATTTTTTTGAGCAGTGTATATTTATATATATACACACTTTCGACAACATAACATGTGGACATGTCAACAACTTATTACACATCAATTCCTACAATAAAGGGGTACAACCCTGCCTCTCAAGTGATGATGTCTCCAATGATGGTGTCATGTCTATATTGTCACCTGACCTTTTAGACTGCTGATTGACTGTAGGATAAGCTGTCTGATAGATGGGACATCATCACTTTTGATGGGATATCTGCAGCCAATCACTAACTTTAAAAGTTAGGTGACGGTATGAACATAACATCATCACTTCCAGACCTGATAGAGACCCCTGTAGTGCTGGCTGGGGTACAGACTGATAAGTTCTTTTTTATTAGAACAATCCCTTCCCTTTTCAGGGAAAATCTCTTTCATTCTGTTAATTTTCTCTTTTTTTTTTCTTTTGTATTTCTAGGTATGACCCACGTTTCAACACATGGATTCACCTTTCAAACATGAGCCAGAAGCGTACCCATTTTAGCTTGAATGTTTTCAGTGGTCTCCTTTTTGCAATTGGTGGTCGCAATTCTGAAGGTTGCCTAGCTTCAGTTGAGTGTTATGTGCCTTCAACTAACCAGTGGCAGCTGAAAGCACCACTGGAGGTTGCAAGGTGCTGCCATTCCAGTTCAGTCGTTGATGGTAAGATCTTGGTCGTAGGTGGATACATAAATAATGCATACTCTCGCTCTGTCTGTATGTATGACCCATGTAATGATATCTGGCAAGATAAGGCAGCTCTGAGTACACCAAGAGGATGGCATTGCTCTGTTACACTTGGTGAAAGAGTGTATGTGATGGGTGGTAGTCAACTTGGTGGCCGTGGTGAGAGAGTTGATGTCCTCCCAGTTGAGTGCTTTAATCCACATACTGGTCAGTGGAGCTATGTTGCTCCTCTACAGAATGGAGTGAGCACTGCAGGTGCTTCTGCACTAAACGGTAAAATCTACCTGGCTGGAGGCTGGAATGAAGTGGAAAAGAAATACAAGAAATGCATTCAGACCTACAACCCTGATCTTAATGAATGGACTGAGGAAGATGAATTACCCGAGGCAACAGTAGGAGTATCTTGCTGTACAATCACCATGCCACATTTTAAAACACGGGAATCCAGAGCAAGCTCAGTTTCTTCAGTGCCAGTCAGTATATAAATGTTTATTACTAATAGAGAAATAATAAGAGAATTCAATTACCAACATTAGCACATTGCTTCTCAGGCACCAGGCCAATATAACAAAAAAAAGGTAAAAAAAATGTAATTATATTATTCTTTAAGTTGTCTCAGCTGGCCCATTTTTATAACTTCGGGCTTGAAATATCAAGGAGAACATGATGTTGACAAAGCATTATTTATTAGTAACAGTGATGGGAAATATTAACCGATCCATCAGAAAATATATATATATATATACATATATATACAGTATATATATATATATATATGTATATATATATATATATATAAACCTTAATATTGCTTTGGAAATTGTAATAATTTGCCCATAAGGCATTGTAGCATGCTTTTCATTTACAATGAAGATAAAAAAATTTTTAATAAATAAGTTAGACCGATATTTCACGATAATGAGAACTGCCAGTTGAAACAAGATGGTGTAGGCTATTTTGGTGCATGAAAAGTGATTGTTTTTCTTGTAAATTAGTATTGTTAGAGCGTGTATGTGGTGAGTAATTTCTGGATGATTTTTTTGTTAAAAATAATCTTAATTTTAAAAGGCATTTTAAATGTTAGGGGCTGGGATAGCGTTTGGTTTCTAGGTGTATTATACTAATAAGAAGGCGTATGATAGGATTCCATTACTGTAGTGTAAGAACACAAACATAAAATCACCCTAACATTTGTATATAATCTTAATCTATTGACCCTTCATAACAAAACTGACAAGTGAATTTTACCAATGAAATCATTTCTGCTACCATGTCATTTTCAGTGTCATTTTTCCATTAATTTGATTTTTGGAGTTTGATCGTGGCTGCAGCCTACTAATCAATGTTTAATGACATAAGGACCCAAAGCATCATTTTCCTCAACCCAATGACATACTTACAAGGGTCCAGAACACTAATATATGGAGAGTGGTTAGTGGATAGTTTGAAGATGTCCTCACACTATAATGATGCAATGATTGTCACTTGTAAAATAATTTTATTTCCCAGCTCTATCAAATACTCAAATATAGGTTTTATCTGACCCCCTCAATGCCACTGCATTCACTATTAACCACCTGTTTTGCCCCAGCAGTCCTTTATTTTAACTTCCTGGACCCCTGTGATTATGACATTAGTGGAATGAGATATTATAATTGGAAACGCTCTGTATTTAAACTGTAACTAAACTTTGGTACAATTTTCTTATATTATGTAGTCCGTTAAATGACCTACAGATCAGTAGAAGCTCCTGTGCCTGAGATCCCACCGCTTTCTCCGAAGCGTGCAAGTCAGGAGGCAGTAACCCACAGCTCCTGCCGGAGTGCACACACAGAGTGGAGTACAGCTGCACACTTCTGAGTTTTGAATACTCATTAGGGTTCTTAGTACCCAGATCTGCACCAATCTGCAGGGAATTTAAGGGACAGTAATATATAAAAAACTATACCAGAGTTTATTTACTCTTTAAGTTACAGCAAACAGTGACAAATTTATGTATTAACATGAAAAGCTCCATGTAGAACAGTTCTTGTACAGTATTTAGTTTAAGTGCTGCTTAAATTTATCTATGGTATGTATTATAGATGAGTGGATCGCTTCTTGCAACCCCAGTCCTTGGTCAATGTCAGACTTCTCTGGCCGTGGACAGGAGCTATGCGAATTTCCTTACCCTCTGGGATCCCAGGCTCAGCTTATAATTAGCCAGCCTGGCGAGACGTCACCTGCACACTGCACAAGTGACATCACGCCAAGCCAGAGAATCAATCAGGGTGCCGGGGAACACGGAAACGCAGTGCAGCTTCTGTCCACAACCATAGAATACTGACCTGGATCATGGACTGGTGTAACAGGCCAAAGTATACCCCAAGTCCAGACTATACCAGGGGTTAAAGGGGCCTAGGCTTGATTACACCCCGGGTATATTATGCCTAAGGTCAATTTATACTCAAGGGTATAAATTGGCCTAGGCCATTTCTTACCCCTTCATGCCAGATTATACCTCCCTTGATATCAGCAGTGTTGAGTGATATACACAAGAATTACTTCATTTTCCAACTTGTTATTGGGGGTTCAGGTTTGTCAGGTAAGTTATGTGAGAAGATAACTGACTTAAATTTTAAAGTTCTAAACACATAGACTTTTATTACTTGAACCAGAAAAACTTCAATCAGTAAAAATATTAGACTTCCACAAAGATATAATGAGGTAAAGAATCCTACTGCACTTCTCAGTAGTTACACATTAAAAGCAGCTTTGTGTCTGAGTATGATAGAAAGAGATCTGCACACTTTTCAACCAATCAGAGACAGGGTAAGAAAACCAACTTATGATCAAGACTTATGACCAAGTTACAATTGCATTCTAAAGTAAAATCACTGATCTTAATGGACAACAATGTAATCTCAGATGTAATGACTGTTGTCCGTTACCAGTAATTGCATTGTAAGATCAATCTTTATCATGTGATTATCAACACAAATACCTTCCCACTACGTGTAAGTCAGTTTTAAGTTATTAAAAAATGGCATGTAAATTCTATCTCATTTACAAGGGCTCATAAAATAGAGGGCTCTATTGTAACCTGGAGGGGTATAGTTTGGCCTAGGTTATTTTGCACCCCCGGGTATAGTTTGGCCTAGGACAGTGTATCCCCCGGGGTGTACTCTGGCCTGGGTCAAATTATACCCAAGTTTAATCTGGACAGGGGTTCATTTGTCCTGTTACACCAGGATTGCATAAAGCGATCCACTCATCTCTAGTATATATACTATATAACAGACAGTATATCTCCATTTTATAAATACTAATATACAATAAATTCTGGTAATTTGCTTTATTTTCTTAGAACCTAACCCTGACATGTCCTTAGTGTTAACTGTGTTAAGTTAATTTAGCGCTATTTGACACTGAGTAAAAACTAATAAAGCACGTTCGGCATGGATTCATTGCATACAATCGTTTTGTAGGATTTCTTTTTAGTGACCATATTAAGGTGCTCTGTAAGCTTCATGGCAAATAAAATTGCTGGCATTGCCTTTCTCGAATGAAGAAACAACCAATGAATTTGCAAAGCAATATAATGCTGGTTTGGTGCAATACTGCAAAACGCACGATAGAAAAATGCATTCATAATGCAGACATTAAATTCCCATTACTGTTTCCATATCTTGACTTTTCAAACAGGCTGAAAATGTAATAAAATGTTATACTTGCTTTCTAAATGAAACATATTCACAGTAGCGGAACATAAAAATGCAAATTGAAATCGAAAAAAAGCAACTTAAAGTTATGCAAATTAAAATTATGAAAAAATCAAGAATGTAATTTCAATGTCATAATAACAAATATATCAAAACTACAAAATAGAGGATCTTTTTTAATATACATACAAAATCTTCTACATTTCTCAAAATACGACAAAAGTTATCTATCATTGAAAAATTGAGATAACTAAAAAATGTTAGAAAAATAAAGTTTTATAAAAAACCTAAGTAAAAGAAAAATAGATATCTGGAAAGATGAGTATCTCCTGCTTTCACTGTGGCTGAAGTAAGGAAACTTGTTCTCTAAAACTCATCATTTATTTTTCTACCTAGGAGGTATTTACACAGTCACAATTTCAGTCAGGTTACAGCCATATATTTCTATATATTTCATATAAAAAGGTGAGCAAATCCATTCAAAAGAAATTAGAAAACTTCAGGAAAAGTCTTCTATTTTCCCTTTGTCAAATTTCTTCCTTTTTTTTTGGGCAAGAAATATACTAATGTAACACAAACCGAAAAGATGGCTATGTAAATGCATCTTTATGGGGATATTTGGCCTTGCTTGATGTAGGTTTTTGTGTTAAGAAACTATTTATTGAGTATGCAAATTAAGTATCCCACATTAATGTGAATATCTTTTATTTTAATGGTACCAACCCTTAAAGGGAGTTTCCAACTTAGAACATTTAACAGGTACAAGGATAAGCAATAAACGTTAGATCGTTAGGGGCCTTTCTGCTGGGAACCTACCAATGTCTACTGCAGAAGATTCCAGTGTCCTGGACCTTATCACCAACACGTCCACAGTGAGGAGGAATAGTAGGAAAAGGGCAATCAAGTGCTCTCACTGCCGATCTGTAGAATAAACAGCTGAGCGAGTCCCCAGAAATCTCACATTTATTATTGACCCTATAAATAATGAAAGTGATAAAACCCTTTAAAGAATTCTTTCCCAAATTCGGAACATATTTTGGAAATATAATTCTTGAGTTGTCCTCTTGTGTGTAGGCTATTAAAAGCCACTTCAGTTACTGTGCTATCTACACAAGGAGCAGATGCTGGGACACAGTCACTACGGTGCCCACCCATAGGTTTTTCACTAGCTTTTCATAGACCCTGAACTGGTCTTGTCATAAAAGAACTAAGTTACAATGAAAAACCTACTAATGGTTGTCCCTCAGCATCTGTAACCTGTGTAGGAGACCACAATAACTCATGAATAACTGAAGATCTTAGGAGAAAACCTTATACAAGAGGACAATCTTGGGCTAGAATGTCAGGCATTTTATCTTTTAATAGCACGTGCTTTAGGAAACATATTCATTCATTTGGATGAAACAAGCTTTACCAAAAGTATCATTTAATGCCATAAACTCAATTTCTTTAATTCCCCATTTGTGCAAAGAATGTTGGATTAGAAGGTCGAGGATGTATTGACTTTCCTAAATCAATGTTGATTTATGGAAATAAATATTCCTTTAATGAAAAGCTTTGTCCATTTGCTTTATAATGGAATTGAACGAAGTGAAGGAGTTGGCATTAGACAAGTGGTAAAAGAAGCATTAAGCAGCAATCCATGGATCGAGCTGTGTAGGTCGTAGATTAGGAATACTTCCGATGATCAGAAGTATTCTCTATCACATACATAGATTTTATACCTTGTAGAAATCGGTGTAAATCTGTGAGCTTTTCCCGGCATGCAGCTCATGTATGTCCATTATCTGCAATCTAAAAATGATTCTAAAATCTGCCAGCCCCTAAAGGGAGTCTGCCTGCAGTTTTATGCAAAACCGCTGACAGCGATGAAAAGGAGACTTGTAGAAGTGTCCAAGCGTACCAGTCTGTAGGGTTTTAGCAGCTGCATGATAGAAAAAGAATTGCAATTTTAAAGGGAATCTATCAGTTTTTTTACTATGTAATCTGACAGCAGCATGAGGTATGAGCAGAGACCCTGATTCCAGGGATGTGTCACTTAGTTTATTGGTTACAGCATTTATGATAGCAGCACAATTGTCTTTGCTGCAGATCTAGCAGAGTTCAGTTGTTGGGCTGTGTAAAGCTGCCCACACCATAGCCTTCTGTGTATATTGTATAGTAAGAGAAAACTGCTATTCACTAGTGGTGTGGTTGGACTAGGAGGCACGAGGCAGCTTGTCCTCTAGTGATAATCTCCTGCTGATAAAATACTGATTGTATTGAAATAGCAGAACACAGCCCAGTAAGTGACACATCACTATAATCAGGCTCTCTTCCCTTGCATCATGGTGCTCTCAGATTACATAGCAAAAAAACAGCTGACAGATTCCCTTTAATTTTACACACAGAGCTCTATCAGCTGCTCTATGGGGGGGTCTCTAATGCTGAAGTGCCCATGAATCTGTGCAGTAAGCTCTCCACCATCCCTCCCGTCTGTTCTTGAGAGATGCCTGCCACAGGCTCCTGTATGGAGGCACCAGCAGAGGTAAGAGGTTATGGAGCGCTTACTGCACAGACCCAGCACTTCAGGGTTAGAGATTGACCAGAAAGCACTTGCAGGAAAGTTGCATGCAAATTAAAGCTACATTTTCTCATGCTTCTACTAAAACCATACAGAAAGCTATGGTTAAACCCCTCTACACTTCTATCTACCTCTGTCAGCAGTGTGGAGACTTCAGTCGAACAGGGAGAACCCCCTGCAACAAAATATATTATGCGGAGCAGCACAGAAATGTGTAATTACGACAGATTGTTGGTGATTGACAAGTGAATTATAAGCTATTTGACTAAGTTTATTAATTGGGAGTTAAAGAAACAAATCTCACAAAGGTTGAAATTATAAGGCTTCTTTCACTATATTGTTGACTTTGAGTCCTATAAGGCAAATAACACAATATCATACTTATATTATCAGCTTAAATACTAAGGTGTCTACAAATTTTCATTCTCGCTTTCTGGAGGACCTAGCCCTTCCATGCTTTACACAGTCAGCCTATTGATTTTAGTTGGATCTGTGTAATACCTCATTTCCCCTGCGGTGGCACTGCAGATTAATGAAACAAATTCCTGAAAGTTCATTTTTAGGTATTTTAATAGTTGAACCTTCTCAGCAAAAAAAAGAGTTTATAAAAGTAGATAACCCCTATAAGTACCTAATATAAATATTAAGAATAATTCAACATATTTATGGTGCAAAATGTGAGATAAGCCTTATGATATTTCCTATAATGACACTAGATGTAGTAACAGGTTGAGCAATCGCATAATTTGTCAGTAGATTAATATGGGAAAACAAAATATTAGCGGCTAGTACCTACAAAATACACTGTATTGAATAATATCTGCTTTAAGGTACTGTCATGTATTATTCCCCTAACATCAGTTGTATTAAAATATATTTATAAAATCAATAAGTGATATTTTACCATAAGGGAACAGAAAGCTTTATACTATTTAGTAAATTGTAAAGAAAAAATAACTTTTTTTAATGGAAAGTATTATTTTTAGCTTGACTAAAGAAATGATTATACTTACCCAGTATAAAGAATCAAACTTACCTTTCTATGTGGATTTGGTCCTTCCAAAGCGAATTCATCAGCTGTGATGCCCATATAAGCGGCAATACAAAACTAGGCATCAGTGTAAATTATTCTTCTATATGTTATTATTGAAATATACAGTGACACTTTGGTATAATTATAATGACAGCTATATACAAATCTTCTGAAAATAAAGAATAGAAAATGTAAACTGTGGAATAATCATTTACAGAAGAAATAGTAATGATATTCATGCAAATAAAGGAAAGATGAATTATGTATCTTATGCGTCTCTGAGTTTATCCAACCTCATGGCTTTTCTATAGTGACACAATGATGTCAGAAATGATGTCAGAAAACCACATCCTAAATCACCAGAATTCTGGTATTCTTATATCAGATATGAAAAGTGTAGGATTTGTAAAAAAAATATAGGAAAAACAAAGTACTTGCAAACAAACTACTTCAATGGTGATGTCTACCTGGCCGAATGAGAGCCACATTGTGATCTGTAGTAGAGATGAGCGGTGTTCGACTCGAACTGTTCGCCAATCTCAAATTCGAGCTGTTTTGGGCGGTGTTCGAGCCGTTCGGCGAAAACGAACGATTTGAAAAAAATTCGGCTGTTCGAGGTTATGTTCGATAACTGTTCGTGCACCAAAATCATAACTGGATTTTTTCTCAGTAATGCTGAAAATTAATGTTAATACGCAGTTTGAGTGTACAGCGGGGCGGGGGAGGGGCAGGGGATGGATCTCTGCAGGAATAATGAAGATCTCCATTTTTTTTTCTCTTTCCCGCATTTACAGTGGGGAGGTGTTAGAACCTTGCTCTTAGGTTTTTTCCTTTGCTGGTCACATGACCTCGTTGGCCTATTTAATCCTGCTCCGCCCTTCTGGCTTTGCTGGACTTCATTGTATAACTACTTTCTAGCTAGCCTGTGCTCTGTATCTAACTCTGTTAGTTTGCTTGGTCTACGGACCTCTTTGTTCTATATATTTTGTTTGTTCGTCTGTCTGCTACTATTTCTGTTAGGAGGTGTCCCATTTTCCTCCCAGTCCTTAGTACTTGTAGGGATTCCTTCCCCACATCTATAGGTCTCCGTACAGACTAGCTTAGGACTTTAGCAGGTCTGATCGCAGGATCAGGTTCACTGTTACATCGTAGGGATTAAGCTGAGTTCTATCGTAGGGACAGATCTCCTCTCTTTCCTTAGCTCTGGTAGCAGAACATAACAGTAAGTCCAGCCTGCAAATTCTCTAAGGAAAGATTTTTCTGTTCCATCATGGTGTCGGTTCTGGATTTGGCTAAACGCCTGCAGGGACTCTCTCTGGAGGTGGCCGAGCTCCGTCAGCACGTGAGTAACTGTCCTGGAGCACATTTCTTGGAGCCTAAGGTATGTTTGCCGGATTTATTTTTTGGTGAACACCGAGAATTTTTTTCATTTAAAAATGCTTGCTTATTGTATTTTCGTTTGAGACCCAAGTCCTCTGGGGATGAATCCCAGCGCATAGGGTTCATAATGTCACTTTTGCGCAAAGAGCCTCAGGAGTGGGACTTTTCTTTGCAACCTAGTGATACATGCTTCAGATCAGTGGATAGTTTTTTTTCTGCTTTGGGACTATTATATGATGATCCTGACCGTGTCTCATCAGCTGAGACTGAGTTAAGACGTTTGAGACAGGGATCAGGTAATGTGGAAAAATATTGTACTCATTTCCATCGTTGGTCTACTCAAACAGGGTGGAACGATTCTGCTCTGAAAAGTCTATTTCTTGCTGGGCTCAATGAAAGGGTTAAAGACCTGCTAATTGCTTATCCTAGACCTGAAGATTTGCAACAGGCTATGCAATTAGCTATTCGGGTGGATAGGAGACTGCGTGCAAGGGTTAATGAGAGCAAATCCTCTGCTATGTCAGTTTCTGGTTATGAGAATGTGTGTACTAACAGTGGTGAACCGATGGAGATTGGATCGGTGGCACCTCGCTCTCAAGAAAAAGACCGTAGATTTTCTGAAGGCTTGTGTTTCTATTGCGGAAAATCTGGTCATTTGATTAAAGGCTGTGAGCTTCGTATGAAGAAAGAAAAAAAATGGTCAGTCATGCCCGTATTGCCTGTTTAAATTCCAAGGGTGTATTTTTAGCTGCTTCCACGATTGCTCAGGAAAAATTAATGGAATTTCGGGTGTTTGTTGATTGTGGGTCTACTCTGAATGTAATTGATGCTGGATTCTTGGAAAGACTCAATTTAAAACCCGAACCTTTATCATTCCCCATTGCTGTGGTTTCTGTGGATGGTTCCCCTTTGAAGAATATTACTCTCAAGGTCTGTGAATTTCCTCTCACTATTAATGGTGTTCACCATGAGAAATTGGATTTGGTAGTTTTGAATAACTTGCCTTCTCCAGTAATATTGGGATTGCCCTGGTTAAAATTTCACAATCCTGTACTGGATTGGTCTACCAGTGAAATTAAATCCTGGAGCCATAAATGTTATGACAAGTGTTGTAACGGGCGTATTGCAGCTTTGGATAGGGGGGAATTGCCTGTTCCTATTCAGGATTTTTGGAGAGTTTTTTCTGAGAAGGAATCGCAGGTTTTGCCTCCCCATAGAGACTATGATTGTTCTATTGAATTTGTCCCTGGAGCGACTCTTCCTAAAAATCGTTTATTTAACCTTACTATTCCTGAGAGGAAGGCTTTGGAGGAATACATACAGAAAAGTTTGGCCGCCGGTCACATTAGGCCCTCTAAGTCTCCTGTGGCGGTTGGATTTTTTTTTGTAAAAAAAAAGGACGGCGGTTTACGTCCTTGTCTGGATTTTCGTGAGATTAACAAAATTACTGTACGCAATCCTTACCCACTGCCATTGATTCCTGATCTGTTTAACCAGTTAATGGGGGCCAAGTGGTTCTCTAAAATTGACCTTAAGGGGGCATACAATCTGTTGCGCATGAAGGAGGGTGACGAATGGAAGACTGCTTTTAACACTCCTGTGGGTCATTTTGAGAATCTGGTTATGCCTTTTGGTCTTACTAATGCTCCTGCATTTTTTCAGAATCTTATTAATGACATCCTTAGACCTTTGATCGGCAAAAATGTGGTTGTGTATTTGGATGACATTTTGATTTATTCGCCGGATCTGGAGTCTCATTGGCGGAGCGTACGTGAGGTATTACAGTTATTAATGGACAATTCGCTTTTTGCTAAGCTGGAGAAATGTGAGTTCGCTGTACAGAAAATTAGTTTTTTGGGTTACATTATCTCCAGCGAAGGTTTTGAGATGGACCCGGTTAAAGTTCAAGCTGTACAGGAATGGCCTAGGCCTATTGGTTTGAAATCGATACAGAGGTTTTTAGGTTTCGCCAATTATTACAGAAAATTCATAAAAAATTTTTCTAGTATTGTCAAACCTCTGACCGATCTCACCAGGAAAGGTGCTGATGCGGTTCAGTGGTCTTCTGAGGCCATTGAAGCTTTTGTCTATCTCAAGGAGAGGTTCACCTCTGCTCCCATCCTTATGCAGCCTGATGTGACTAAGCCGTTTTTGGTTGAGGTTGATGCTTCCTCTGTGGGGGTTGGCGCAGTATTGTCTCAGGATAACGGGGATGGATTACATCCCTGTGCCTTTTTTTCAAAAAAATTTTCGGAGACTGAACTGAATTACGATATTGGTAATCGGGAATTATTGGCTATTAAACTCGCATTTGAACACTGGCGCCACTTCTTGGAAGGTGCGGAATTTCCCGTTCAGGTTCTTACGGATCATAAAAATCTGATATATCTTGATGCTGCCAAGCGCCTGAATGCCCGTCAGGCTAGGTGGGCACTGTTTTTCTCGCGGTTTAATTTCTCCGTTACTTACATCCCTGGTACTAAGAATGTTAAGGCGGATGCCTTGTCTCGCAGTTTTTCTCCCATAGTCGGTGCTGAGAAAGAGGAGAACATTTTACAAGAAGGTGTTGTGATAGCTGCTTTGGACTCCGTTTTGGAAGATGAGATTCTTAAAGCACAGGAGAATGCCCCATCTAACACTCCTCATGGGAGGTTGTTTGTGCCTGGGACCTTTAGGAGAGATTTGTTTGTTGAGTGTCACGAATCTCGGTTGGCAGGTCATCCCGGAATCTCTGAGACCAAGAGACTGGTGGGTCGCAGTTTTTGGTGGCCTGGATGGCAGAAGGAAGTCATTAAGTGGGTGCGTCAATGTACTATATGTGCTAGATCTAAGTCCTCACATACTCCTGCTGTGGGGTTGCTTTGTCCTTTGGAGGTTCCCAGTGCTCCTTGGACACATTTGGCTATGGACTTTATAACTGACCTTCCCCCCTCTGAGGGTTTTACTGTCATCTGGGTGGTCGTGGACCGTTTTAGCAAGATGTGTCACTTGGTTCCCTTCATCAAACTGCCCTGCGCTAAAACTCTCGCTAAGGCCTTTGTCAAGGAAATTGTCAGACTTCATGGCGTTCCTACTGACATTGTTTCTGATAGGGGTCCTCAGTTCGTGGCTCGTTTTTGGCGTGCCTTTTGTGACAGGTTGGGAGTTCATTTGTCGTTCTCGTCCGGATATCATCCTGAATCTAATGGCCAGACAGAAAGGAAAAACCAGGATGTTGAGCAGTTCTTGTGGTGTTTTGTGGCAGACAATCAAGAGGGGTGGTCTGAGTTTCTGCCACTTGCTGAATTTGCTCTGAACAATCATACATCTTCTTCTGCTGGTTGTTCGCCTTTTTTTTGTTGTTCTGGGAGACATCCGTCGTTTGGGTCGTTCTCCAAGTTGGGATCTGCCGTGCCTGAGGAGGAGAATTTTTCCGGTGATTTGGAGAGAGTTTGGACGGATGTGCGTGGTAATCTTCAGGAGGCCAACAGAAAATCTAAAGACTACTTTGATAGGAAACGACAGGAGGTTTTGTTCGCTGTTGGTGACATGGTTTGGTTGTCCTCTAGGAATCTGCGGTTGAGGATTCCTTCTAAGAAATTGGGTCCCAAGTTTGTAGGGCCCTTTAAGGTGCTTCAGGTTGTCAACCAATCTGCTGTTAGGTTGGAGGTTCCTACCTCCTGGAGAATTAATCCGGTATTTCATGTCTCTCTGTTGAAAAAAGCTGTTGTATCGGATTGTGACGCCTCTGCCTCTGTTCCTCCGGTGGTGGAGGACGGGGAATATGAAATTTCTCGCATCCTTAACTCTAGACGGTATAGAGGTAGTTTGCAGTATCTTGTGGCCTGGAAAGGTTTCGGACCCGAGGATAACTCTTGGGTGAGGTCGGATGATGTTTCCGCGTCCAGACTTATCAGAGCGTTTCACAGGAGATTTCCTGATAAGCCTGGTCCTAGGGGATCCGGAGGATCCTCTTAGAAGGGGGGGTACTGTTAGAACCTTGCTCTTAGGTTTTTTCCTTTGCTGGTCACATGACCTCGTTGGCCTATTTAATCCTGCTCCGCCCTTCTGGCTTTGCTGGACTTCATTGTATAACTACTTTCTAGCTAGCCTGTGCTCTGTATCTAACTCTGTTAGTTTGCTTGGTCTACGGACCTCTTTGTTCTATATATTTTGTTTGTTCGTCTGTCTGCTACTATTTCTGTTAGGAGGTGTCCCATTTTCCTCCCAGTCCTTAGTACTTGTAGGGATTCCTTCCCCATATCTATAGGTCTCCGTACAGACTAGCTTAGGACTTTAGCAGGTCTGATCGCAGGATCAGGTTCCCTGTTACATCGTAGGGATTAAGCTGAGTTCTATCGTAGGGACAGATCTCCTCTCTTTCCTTAGCTCTGGTAGCAGAACATAACAGGAGGTGCAATCTGTCAGCCTATCAGCAGCGCACACACGGAGCGAAGTGCTTTTTTTCACACAAGCAAGGGCATGTGTCATTGGCAGTGTATGTCACATGTCCTTGCCCTATAAGGCCCAGCCATTTTCCCTGTCGCCACCATTTTCTCACTGCTGCAGCTGCGTGTTAGACGGCACCGTTGTTGCTGTGTGCGCTATACTTTGTTAATTTCAAGCCAATTTTCGCACAAATCTACAGATAGCTTGGGAGTAGGGAATAGTTGTGATTGCAGTCCTTTTAAGGACTAGGTTACAGCATTTCCCACGACTTTTATCAGGCAGGTCTGTGCTCTTAAATAGGTAGGTTGGGAGTAAAGACTAATTGTAATTGCAATCCTTTTCAGGGCTTGGTTATATCAGTTCCTATCACTTTTATCAGGCAAGTCTGTGCTCTTAAATAGATTGGTTGGGAGTAAAGACTAATTGTAATTGCAGTCATTTTCAGGGCTAGGTTACATCAGTTCCTATCACTTTTTGCCAGGCAGGTCTGTGCCAGTGCTGTGCAAGTTTTTTTCACAGCATTTGGCTAAATCTAGCAAAGCAAATCCTTTTTGGCCTCTTGCAGTGTGTATTAGTCAGTGGAGTAGCCTATCTGTGTTGCAAGCTACACCACCTGTGTATAGAATACCAATTTTTTTACTGCACCTAGTGAAGTAAAAC
This sequence comes from Phyllobates terribilis, assembly GCF_046119375.1. Classification (NCBI taxonomy): domain Eukaryota; kingdom Metazoa; phylum Chordata; class Amphibia; order Anura; family Dendrobatidae; genus Phyllobates; species Phyllobates terribilis. The sequence continues at coordinate 375,509,264 of NW_027362763.1, read as the reverse complement.
CTTTTGGGCATAGCATCATTCTATTAGTCCATCTATACTAACCTTCACCAGGTTGCAAATTCAATATAATTTTTATCTGCATCTAGCTCTGAAAAAATATTTCGGCTTGTAGCAGTGTGTGGGACTTGTTCTATTAGTCCATCTATACTAACCTCCACCAGGTTGCAAATTCAATATAATTTTTATCTGCATCTAGCTCTGAAAAAATATTTGGGCTTCGGCTTGTAGCAGTGTGTGGTACTTGTTCTATTAGTCCATCTATATTAACCTCCACCAGGTTGCAAATTCAATATAATTTTTTTCTGCATCTAGCTCTGAAGAAAATATTTCGGCTTGTAGCAGTGTGTGAGACTTGTTCTATTAGTCCATCTATACTAACCTCCACCAGGTTGCAAATTCAATATAATTTTTATCTGCATCTAGCTCTGAAAAAATATTTGGGCTTCGGCTTGTAGCAGTGAGTGGGACTTGTTCTATTAGTCCATCTATACTAACCTCCACCAGGTTGCAAATTCAATATAATTTTTATCTGCATCTAGCTCTGAAAAAATATTTGGGCTTCGGCCTGTAGCAGTGAGTGGGACTTGTTCTATTAGTCCATCTATACTAACCTCCACCAGGTTGCAAATTCAATATAATTTTTATCTGCATCTAGCTCTGAAAAAATATTTCGGCTTGTAGCAGTGTGTGAGACTTGTTCTATTAGTCCATCTATACTAACCTCCACCAGGTTGCAAATTCAATATAATTTTAATCTGCATCTAGCTCTGAAAAAATATTTCGGCTTGTAGCAGTGTGTGGGACTTGTTCTATTAGTCCATCTATACTAACCTCCACCAGGTTGCAAATTCAATATAATTTTTATCTGCATCTAGCTCTGAAAAAATATTTCGGCTTGTAGCAGTGTGTGGGACTTGTTCTATTAGTCCATCTATACTAACCTCCACCAGGTTGCAAATTCAATATAATTTTTTTCTGCATCTAGCTCTGAAAAAATATTTTGGCTTGTAGCAGTGTGTGGGACTTGTTCTATTAGTCCATCTATACTAACCTCCACCAGGTTGCAAATTAAAAATAATTTTTATCTGCATCAAGCTCTGAAAAAATATTTGGGCTTGTAGCAGTGTGTGGGACTTGGTCTATTAGTCCATCTATACTAACCTCCACCAGGTTGCAAATTAAAAATAATTTTTATCTGCATCTAGTTCTGAAAAAAATATTTGGGCTTGCAGCAGTGTGTGGTACTCATTGTATTAGGCCATCTATACCAAGCTACACCAGCTTTGAAATTAATAATAATTTTTAGCTGCATCTAGCCCTGAAAATAATTTTTCTTCCCAACAGTGGTAGCAATAGAAATATGGGGCGCGCGCCTGGCTAACAAAAATATACGCTTCATAAAAAAAAACACCAGCCTAGCATTTATAAGATGGCATCATCGTCTCTTCCAGTGCTAGGCCTACTACGCCGGCTAGCATTCCTGTGCCTAAAACACAATGTATGGGTCCGCGCTAGCCACGATGCTGAGGGGTCTAAAGCTGCTGCTAATGCTTTATCACAATTCAATTGGCAGATTTTCACAGAGCTCTTCCCCAACGCCCACGCATCGGGCAACAGTTGCCCACCCTCCCTATGGGATCTAGTGGCGAATAGTTGATGCCATTAATCAGAGCGTCAGTTGCCCCGTTGACGTGGCAAACATACGGTAAGGCATGGGAAGAGTGGACACGACTAGTAGCAGGCAGACGGGTTGACCAATGTGAACAAGCCAGATCACAAGTCACCATAGAATTTCTCCACCAGCTAATGATGAGGGGCATATCAGGGGCATCAGCGCAGCGGTGTCTGACCGGAGTAGCATTTCACTTCCAACTACTGAATTGGGGAGATGTGACAAAGATTCATCATCAGACAATCCATAAAAGGGTGGAAAAGGGGTCAGCCAAGTCAGGAGTGTAGACGTCCCGTCCCGTGTCACTAAAACTGATTTCTCACATCATATCCCTAACACCATTAACATGACACTCACAATTTGAAGCAACACTACTGACTACTGCATTTGCGATCGCCTTCTTCGGGGCACTATGCATAAGCGAATTAGTCCCTCAATCCAAAATTACCACCAGTGGAGGCTTATTACACCAGGACGTAGTCATAGCCAATAATGCAATATGTCTACGCATACGCCAATTGAAAACGGCTCCAGCGGGCAGGGGAACTTGGGTACTTCTACAACCCACAAATGGTACACTGAGTCGGGTAACAATAGTAAAAACATATATAACCATCAGATCACAAAGTAATTTCTTCCTATCACACATTGATGGAACGCCATTATCAAGATACCAGTTCCAAGCTATGTTTAATAAATGCATAACATCGGCAGGGAACCACCCCAAAGATTAAGGGACACACTCATTCCGCATAGGCGCGGCCACGGAAGCAGCAAGAGCAGAACTGTCAGAAACGGAAGTTCAGAGGATAGGGAGATGGCGTTCCACGTGTTTGGCGATATACATAAGACCGGACTTGTTATCCTAACGTGGTTTGTTTCTTTTACAGGTGATGCTAAGCCAACAGTGTGGGTGATAGGCCACTCGTATATATATTGGGCAGAAAAAAGGGCGAATGTCCGCCCAGGCGGGAGGAAATTAGAGTTTCATAACACATATTTCAACTGGAGAGGTATTAGAGGCCTGCTATGGCCACAGGTACTAATGGAGGTAATCACTATCTGTTTTGACAGGTCATTAAAAAGCCTATGCAATTTAAAGAGTTGGCTATTATCTTCCCACCTCCCAAACACATAAATGTGGAGAGGGGGAAAGTCACTGCCAAGTACTTTTGGCAGTGGCTTATCGTTCCAGGAAACAAAAGGTAGGTATTGAAATTTAAACTGCTCATTGCTTCTCTCAGGAAGTCCTAATACACATCAGATGGTCATCTATTCCTTGTAAAATCAGCACACTTTAATTTAATATGTATAGGGGGCCTTAAAGGGAACCTATCACTATACTTTTTACATATGAAAATAGTGGTTTGGCTGCAGAGGTGCTTGTCTCCGAATAAAAATGATATATTCTTGTGGAGAACGAATGTGCTAGTCATGAGAAATCTAGTTGCAGAAGTCATATGCAAATCAGGCTGGAAGTGCACAGGGGACATGTTAATGCACAGACTGCTTGCTTCAAGAGCATTCACCCGCTCTTAGTGCACTTCCAGTCTGATTTACAAATGGCATATAGACTAGATTTCTAATGACTGCTACATTGGATCTCTATACAACAGGTATCATTTTTTTGGGAGGTACATGTGCCTATACAGCCATACTTCCACTTCTATATGTAAAAACGTGCTGACAAATTCCCTGTAAGATTGCTCTATAGATTTTGACTCAATTTGTCTCTGCTGTTAGTTGCTACAGTTTCAGGCTTTGCTGATGTGTATATCTGTAACGCCGGCATCCCTGCACGCTGCTTCCCCCTTCCCATCACCAGGGGCGCCGACATACCACCACGGACTTCCAGTCGCGTACTCTGTTTAGGGTCTTGCTGCACCTCCTGTGTCCCAGGGTCTGCACACACCAAGCAGGTCTCCTGGCAGTGTGCTTAGGGCGCGCTCACTGACTCTTAAAGAGACAGCGCACTCGCACCTGATGTGTCCCCAGCAAATAGCTGGGAGGCACATAGTACTTAAGGCACTTGCACCTGTTGGAAGGTGCCTGTGCGACATTAGCATTTAGTTGATCTTCAAGCTGCTAAGTCTGTTGGCAGATCCCTGTTCCTGTACCTGTCCTGTTCCCAGAACCTGTTCTGTCTTTCTGAACCTGCCTAGTCTGAGCCAGCAGATGCACCTGATATTTTCCTGTCAAATATCAGTACCAGAATCCGCACTGTCTGAACCAGCACTAGTGACCGTCTAGTCTGTATTCGAGAATCCGCACTCTCTGAACCAGCACCAGTCTTCGTCCTGTCTGTGAACCAGAATTCCCTCTGTCTGAACTAGGGTCAGCATCTGGTCCAGCCTACGACTCCGAGTCCGCTCCTGCGTCCTTATTTCCTGGGGTCAGCTGCTGCGGTTCCGGGGTCTGTCCTGCAGGGGTACCAGGCGACCACCTGAGGCTCAAGTATAACCACACCATCAGGGGCTCTAGTGAAGAACCAGTTGGCTGCTTAGTTATGCCCCTCCAGGCTCTCTCCGGTCCGTGGCGTACTGTGTCCACACCCACCAGCGTGTCAATATCTGATGGCTGATGGAGATTTCATACCTGTAGATTCCCATGTCCCCGCCAATGTCAGTGGGATTAGCTGATAGTTTAATATGTATGAGGACCTCCCAACTCTCCCCATTAGATGATGTTGAGGGAGAGAATGATTCAGCTCATCGGGTTTACGACATCCAATCCTTTTGATCTCCAGGAAATAAGCTGCTGCTGAAGTAGTCTGACAGCGCTCTCATAGAGAACATAAGATCATTTGGCTAAGCAGAACGTTCCTGTGTATGGAGGACCTGGGAGAGATAGTAGTCTATCGAACAATTGGCAAACCCTGCTATGAATTATTAAAAAAAATGGCATCCTGAATTTTCTGTTTCTGTATAATGTCACATTTTATTTTTTTTTAATTTGTCACAATGGACATGCAAAAAAAGGCAATGCATTATCAAGAATATCATTATAACAATAAATGAAAGATATAACAATAATAGTGTAAAAACAATGTTTCACATCTTTAACAAGTTTACTTTTTATTTGTGGCTAGTGTTGAGCGATACCTTCCGATATCGGGAAATATCGGATCGGATTGGATCGGACCGATACCCAAAAAATATAGGATATCACCGATTCCGATACCGGAAACCAATGCAAGTCAATGGGACACAAATATCGGAATGCCATCCCAGCGTGAGAGAATTCTCCTGATTGTTTAAAAGCCGGAGGGCGGTAAAAAGCCGCCGGCTTTTAAACAATCACACAGCCCCATACTGCTTCACCGCAGCCTCCCATCCCGATCCTCCGCTCCCCACGCTGCCCTGGTGCGGTGGCAGGGGTTAATAGTGGTGGGGTTCATGTCAGCGCCAGCTGCCATGAAGCCCAGGTTAGTAATGATGGGCGTCAATAAAACACCCCCATTACTAACCTACAAAGTGTTAAAAAGAAAAAACACACACTACACCCAGAAAAAAATAATTTATTTGAAATAAAACACACAATTTTATTTAATTCTTAGTTTACTAAAAAAAAAAAATAGTTACCTGTCCACGTTCCTGCGCTGATCTCCCATGCACAGCTGTCACATCTGGAGATGTGACAGCTGTCATTGCTGCTGTAAGCTCACACTGCCGGGAACACGTCAGCTCCCGGCAGCGTGAGCCCCTGACTGAGGTCACTGGAGTGCATTCAGTCAGCGCAGCTCCGGTGACCTCCTTTACGGCCCTGCTGTACCGTGGGAATTTCTCACGGTCAGCGGGGCCGTAAATTAGGTCACCGGAGCAGAGCTGCCTGAACTCCGGCGAACCCACTTATGCAATGACGGGGCTGCTTTACGGCCCCGTCATTGCAGCGGCGGCAGCGGTTTAGAGCGGTCACATTTTATGTGGCTGCTCTAAACTGGAGATCATCGTGGGACACTCGATTTGGACTACTACGGAGGGGTAAGGATAAAATTGTGGTTTATTATTTTATATTTTATTACAGGAGATCGATGGCTTTGGGGAATTAGGTGTCTAGGTGAGTATAGGTGTATTTTTTTATTTTTTACTTTATTTTAGGTGGCGATCGGCGGGGACAGGTAATGTATAAACTAATTTATTTTAGGTAACCACTGGCCACCAATGAAATGTATTTAAAATTTATTGGGGACCAAAAACAAAAAAAAAATATGGGGGCCTAAAAAAATAAAACATGTATAGGGGGAAAAATATAAACCTATGGGGGCCAAAATAACATATGGGGCAGTTTAAAGGACACAGTAGGGCAATTTAAATAGCAGGATCAGGCTGATGGGAACTACTGCTCCCATCGAGCTGATCCTGCTGGCACGAGTGGACGGGGGAACAGACATAGGCCGATGGGAGTAGTAGTGTCACATCGGCCTATGTCGGCCTGCACGCAGACACCCGCAGACATCGCGCAGACACCCGCAGACACCGGCAGACACCCGCAGACACCGGCAGACACCGGCAGACACCACGCACACACCAATCATACATCATACCACATACATCAGGGAGCGGGGAGCGCAGCACAGAACGGGAAAGCCGGCGGTGAAGTCTTTTCACTGCCGGCTTCCCCGCCCGGGTCCTTCGCTCCCCACTCCTTGGTGCTGCGCTCCCCGCCCGGTCCTAACTTAGGATCGGGATGGGAGGTGGCGAGAGTAGTGGAGGATCGGGATGGGAGGCTGCGGAGAAGCAGTATGGGGCTGTGTGATTGTTTAAAAACCGGCGGTTTTTTACCGCCCGCTGGCTTTTAAACAATCAGGAGAATTCTCCCACGCTGGGATGGCATTCTGATGACAGGCTGGATCGCAGCTGAGCGCTGCCATCCAGCTTGTCATCCTTCAGAGACACTGCAGAGCGCAGGCATTATGGGAACTTCCGATTCCGGTTTCCGATATTCTAAAAGTATCGGAACTCAGTATCGGAACTCCGATACTGCGAATATCGGTCGATACCCGATATTTCAGAATCGGAATGCTCAACACTATTTGTGGCCCTTTTTAATGAATCCATACAGACAATAAATTACACTTTATTGATTATGAGACACCAACACGGGTAAGCAATGTACAGAATGTTGGCATACTGATATTCTCAGAATACATATTATATATTTATACTCAAATAAATATTCAAAATGTATATACTGCTCATATTTGGCTACAGACATATAAGTATCCGTCTCTCCATTAGCAGTTATAAGAGATAACATGTAGTGGGTTATTCCATATACTGACCTACAACTGGATACTAGGCATCCAAAAATGACTTACAAAAAATAAATATAAAATTAATCATATTTTATTAGCATAATATATTAAAATTAATTTATTAATTTACCATGCATTGTAAACCATACATATGCATGGAAATAGGACAAAGAGGATTATTCAAGTAAAGACAACTGATGGAAACCAAGGTAAGACTAAGGTATAATCACCTGATCAGATTTGCTTGTTACAATGCAAAAAATAATCGCCAATAGAACATAATATGTAGTTTATCTCAATAGACTTCTATAGGTCAGGCATGGTCACTTTAAAGCAAAAAAGCATCAAGTAATAACTTACCCATATTAGCATCAAGTAGTGAGGACCACCACAATCACCCTAATCACTGCTTTCTCAAGGGGAGTGCGAAACGCGCGTTGGGGTGGTTGTGGTGGTTCTCACTATTTGGTGCAATGAGGCACCTATAAGGAGGCAAATGGAGACATTGTGGATGCCGTCTGGCCTATGATCCAGCGGTGTCCCTCTTTTGCAGCATGCATAAAAGCATGGTCGACCACAGTTTAGTGCACCTCTGAAAATAAGGACACTGCTGAACAGAGGCCAGACGGAGTCCAGAGTAACTTTGCTGCCTCATTATAGTGAATGGATCCCTCAGGGATTTCATCTGAGTCGGAGATTTAGATGGAAACTATGATGTAAGAACATTATTATTATTATTATTATTATTATGTAAGTGCTCAGCGTAGAGCTCAGGATAAATCAAAAATGTTATGTAAAATGTTCCCATTAAAAGTTTCAACTCAATCCACAAAAAAGTAAGTCCCCACTCAGGTCCATCAATTTTTTAAAGTAAATATAGGGGGTTTCCACGTTACTGGTAGTACAAAGGCTCTGGAAAAGTGCTGTGGCTCTTCGCCCCCCAAAAGAAATGCAGAAAATTTTGGGCTCCAAAATACAAATGCCTCCTCTATTCTCCCCTCAATGTGCCTAAAACATATTTAGCATCCACATGTTTGGCAGTTCTGTAGCGATGAGAGCCAGCTTAAATTATGAGTGCGTATTTCCAGAACCATGAACTGGGCATAATGTGCTTAGCAATTTTCCCTTAGCAACTACCATTGCTGCTCATTTCTGGAAACCACCCATAGAATCAAAATCATCACTACACCTGTACATAAATTTACAGATGGGGTGTAATTTCCAAAATGGGGTCCCTTGAGGGAGGATTCTGCTCTTCTGGCACTTAGGGGCTCTGTATATGGAGTGCACAAACTATTCTAGGAAAATCCGTGCTCCGAGTCAAATAGTGCGCCTTCTCTCCTGAGTCTCGAAGTGTGGCTAAGCTATACTGTACAGCCACATATGGGGTATTGCTACTTTAAGCAGAAATTGTGTGACAAATTTTGGTGCCATTTTTCCCCATTTCCCCATGTGAAAATGTAAAATATGTTGTTGAAATTTTTTTTTGTGGTAAAAATGTAATTATTTTTTCTTTACTTCCCAATTGTATACAATTTTGTGACACACCTATGGTGTCAATATGATCACTGCACCCTTAGATTAATTAATTGAGAGGTGTAGTTTGTAAAATGGGGTCAATTATGGGGGGTTCTGCTGTCCTGGCAACACAGGGGCTCTTCCAGTGGCTCATGGCACCCTCAAATCATAACAGCAAAATCCGCACTATAATATGGCACTCCTTCCCTTCTGAGCTTTTCACTGTGCCTGAAAAGTATTTCCCAATTAAATGTAAGGTATTGGAGAAAAGAAAGAGAAATTGCAAAAGAAGCCGTGAAGTCTATTTTTCCTATTAGCCTTTATAAAAATAAAAATCTGGGGCTTAAACAACATTTTAGTGGTAAAAATGTAATTATTCTTTCATCCCCACCCAATGGTATAAAATTCTGTGAGGCACATGTGGTGTTAATGTAGTAGAGACAAAAGAGCCTTTAAGAGAATTTTTACAACATGATGCTTCAAAGATGGAGAGAGATTGCCATCTGCTGGTGAGGCACAGTCAAGCGGAACCAAGATATGCAAGGGAAGTTGAAGGGAGAGCAGATTTAGACTCTGGACCCGGTCAGGTGACTTCCAGGAAGGAGTTCCTGGGTATAGGAGGCCAGCGCGCCAAGCCTGAGGGGTTTTTGGCGCCAAGCAGGAGAGAGGAGCAGACATGCTCCCTACGTGCTGAGAAGCGACGCGTGGCAGGCCTAAGCCAGAGGCCTGCGGGGTGCCACAGCCGGACACCGGTGGATCAGCTCCGGATCACTCACAGATGTGACCCGAGTGCTGTGCCTACTGAAGAGAGTCGGAACCTGCTTGCAGTGCTGAGTGAGTTCACGGAATCCAACGTCGCCCGCCGACAAACGAGGTCTGGACCCCCCTATCCACGGCTTGAGAGACTGCCTCCAACAGCCAGGAAGAGAGGAGTCGGGAGACGGCTGTGCCAGGAAAGTCACGCCAGTGAAAGCAGAGCAGGTGCATTCGTGAACAGGGCCATCACTTGTATTGTTCACTCACGGTACCGGGGCCAGTTGGGTTTAGGTACTCAGGTTGGGAGGGGAACCGTTGGGGCGGGAGAAGCTAAACGTGCTTTAATTGATTTTGTCCGGAAAAGACTTTCAGTCTCGCGGGAATAACCGGTGACCCCCGCTAGGGCCATATGCAGAGTTAAAGAACTGACGTGGTGACTCCCATGATTGGGTGCACCACACTACCTTGAGAGACTTTGTATTTTGTTAATATTTCAAATTATCGTTCATTACCCCTGTTGCCATTCCCTTGTTTAGAATACCTGTTTTATATACATTGTAAGTCGGGGTATGCCTCAGTCACAATGCCCGCATTCTCCACCAAGCTGTAAGGCGGCGGTGTTCACACCGTTCAGTAACTGAGGCAGTGACCCAAGCAAGTCCAACATAAACAGCTTTATTCAGCAACTCACGGGTAAACAGGACAGTCCTCCGGTTCGCAGCCGGGTTAACACAAGTCTGTAAACAACGGTTGCCGTGGGCAACGGCCGCGCCGGGCTGTTCAGAGCCTGACAGGTGCAGAGCCTCCCCAGGCGGTGGTTCAGCCTCACTCAATCCTGCTGAGCTTCCCTGCTGTGCTCCTAGCAGGTTCCAACATAGAACAACACTAATCCTTAGTGCAGGGGTTTTAAAGGACTTGTGGCAAGAGCCACTGGAAAACCTGGGTTGGAGGGAGGAGGCCGCCCGACCACCTCCTGTGACCTCCTCCAAGAAATGAAGGCCCTGCCAGGTTTTACTTAATCTGCCTTAGCCAGGTAGTCTGACCAGGTCATTGCTCACCTTCATTCCTGCATTGCAGCCGCAGCTGTGTCTGTGACTGCAATGCACTCAAATGGATTTAATAGGTCTCTGTACACATTCTGGGAGATATATAATGTCCCTCGATTACGATCCCGGTCACTGCCTCACATATCCCCCCCCTCTGTTCAAACTTGTGGGGTTGAACATTTGCCACCATACAAGGTGCCCGGGACAGGGCATCCGCGTTTGCTTGCAACTTCCCAGGGCAATGTTCTACAGAGAAACTGAAACTCGCGCATTCCTCTCCTTGGCATTCCTCATCTATACCAAGGGTGAGTGGTCTGTCACCAAGCGGAACTGACGCCCGAGTAAATAATAACGTAGTGATTCCAAGGCCCACTTAATAGCCAAACACTCCTTCTCTACCACGCTATAGTTTTTGTAGCATCGGCGTCTCTGCCCCTTGCTAGGCAGAGACGCCGTCCCTCTCACCTCCCCACTCCTGGCGCGGCGTCCTCTAGCGCTTCTCTCCCCGCTGCTTCCGGCATGTGCTCCTTCCCTGGCTGTGTGCTTAGGGCGTGCGCGCGCGCGCTCCCCCTCTCTTAAAGGGACCACGCGCGCCGTCCTAAGGAGTCCCCGGGCAATTGCCGGAGGACCTCCCATATATAAGGCACCTCCTCCAAAATGGAGGTGCCCGAGCAAAATTGTTTGCACTGTGTCTGATCTGTGCTTCAGCCCTCAGGTCCCACTGCTAGCCTGACTTCTCGTCCTTCCTGCCAGCCTGTTATCTGCCCGTTACCTGCCAGCCTGCTCACCTGGAGCGCTCACCTGTTACCTGCCGGTTACCTGCCTTGGCTATCTGTCCGCTTACCTTGGAGCATCTGCCTGCCTTGTCTGACAGACCGCTCACCTGGGAGCGCCCACCAGTTACCTGCCAGTTACCAACCTCGTCTGTCTGGCCGCTCACCTGGGAGCGCCCACCTGTTACCTGCCAATTACCTGCCTTGTCTGTCTGCCGGCTCATCTGGGAGCGCCCACCAGTTACCTGCCAGTTACCCGCCTCGTCTGTCTGCCCGCTCACCTGGGAGCACCTGCCTGTTTCCTGCCAGCCTGCCTGGAGACCCTGCCGTCACTTGCTGTGACCACCTTCCTGGTAAACCTAAAGACTGCTACTTGCCCTGCTTTCTCGAACTGTGACCACCTGTCTGCTACCAGAGACTTCCGCCTGCTTGCCGTGTCCATCCGCCATACCGGTCAGTCCCAGCCATCTGACCCGTAGGAGCCACCTGCTCTCTTACAAGGTCGTCCCCAGAGTAGCACCTGGTCCCTCAGCCCGGATCCTCCCTGGTCACGGTGTCGTTTGCTGCCATACGACCAGGGTCGGTTCAGGTGGATACTTAGTCACGCCCCTCTGGGTCCCTCCTTGCACCTCGGCACAGAGGTTCCACCACCCGGACCCGTAACAGTTTGCTCGGGCACCAGAACCCGGTGGCACCCAAGCTCCCTCGCTCTCTGACCTATACCAGGAAGTCTCCCGTCAGAGATCCCAGCAGGAGTCCATCCTGAACCACCTGCGGAATGTCAACTCCCGCCTGGACACACTGACTGCTCCACCAGCAACCACCGCTAGTCGCACGACTCGCACCCCGGCAGCGCCGCTGCCCACCAATACCATGGCATCCTGTCCCAGACCCCGGCTTTCTGCACCTCCTCGTTTCGGAGGCGACCCCGCTCAAGCTCGGGGCTTCATAAACCAGTGCACCCTGCACTTTGAACTCTTGGCTCACCAGTTTATCTCCGACCGGGCCAAAGTGGCATTCATCATGTCCCATCTCACTGGGGAGGCACTGGCATGGCTTAACCCCCTGTGGGAGAGAGGAGACCCCCTGGTGTCTGACCTGTCGTCTTTACTCACTGCTTTCCGGAGAGTCTTCGATGAACCGGGACGAAAGACCTCATCTGCCTCCTCTCTGCTACGTCTCCGCCAAGGGAGTCTCACCGTGGGCCAATATGCCATACGGTTCCGCACCCTCGCTTCTGAGCTTGCCTGGGATAACGAGGCCCTGGTGTCCGTCTTCTGGGAGGGTATTTCCGGTCGGATTAAAGATGAGCTCGCCGGTCGGGACATTCCTACCACCCTGGATGACCTGGTGTCGCTGGCTACCCGGATTGACATCCGGTTTCAAGAACGCACCAAAGAGACCATCCGTGAGAGAAGGTTTCCCCGCCTAGCTCCTACTTTCCAGAGACCTGTCTTCTCTTCTGTCACTCCCCGGGTGCACTCACCCGAGCCCATGCACATCGACCAGACCAAGATGGTCAAATCTCGCCAAGACTCACGCCGAGCCGAGGGGAGCTGTTTCTATTGTGGCAGTATGGAGCACCTGATCCGTTCCTGCCAGGAGAGGCCGGGAAACTCCAGTGTCTAGGACCGCTCGGAGAGGTCGCCCTAGACAAAAGTAAGTCCTCTCCAACCCTGACTTTGTCTGTATCTATCTCCTGGGGAGAGAACCGTCACTTTGAACTCGCCCACCTGGATTCTGGATCCGCTGGAAACCTCATCTCCCAATCCCTGGTTGAGAAATACCGTATTCCCACCAAGTCTCTGGCTGAACCTTTGTCAGTCACCTCCGTGGATGGAGGACTCCTTCCGGTGACCATCCTGCTCGTCACGGAACCCATAACCCTGCAGGTGGGAATGCCGCACTCTGAGGTAATCTCCTTCCATGTGATGCCCGGACTCTCCCACTCCCTATTGCTAGGTCTACCTTGGCTCCAGACACATGAACCCGTGTTGAACTGGCATTCCGGTGAAGTACTCCGGTGGGGGCCGCTCTGCCATAAGACCTGCCTGGTTCCGTTTCGTCCTCCACCTACCCCAGCTAATTTACCCGGTCTTCCGGCTCCTTACTGGCCCTATGCTGATGTCTTCGGTAAAAAGGAAGCAGAGATATTGCCACCTCATAGGCCATATGATTGCCCGATCGACCTGGTACCTGGCGCCACTCCACCCCGTGGGCGTATTTATCCGTTGTCTGCGGCTGAAACCTGGGCCATGTCTGAGTACATAGAGGAGAATCTGGCCAGGGGATTCATCCGGAAGTCTACTTCCCCGGCTGGAGGCGGATTCTTCTTTGTCAAAAAAAAGGATGGCTCGCTATGCCCCTGTATTGACTATAGAGGACTCAATCAGATCACTGTTAAAAATAAATACCCCCTTCCGCTCATCTCTGAGTTATTTGATCGCCTTAAAGGCGCCAGGATCTTTTCCAAGCTGGATCTACGTGGAGCGTATAACCTGGTCCGTATCCGTCAAGGAGACGAGTGGAAAACGGCATTTAATACCCGGGACGGACACTATGAGTACAGTGTGATGCCCTTCGGCCTCTGCAATGTTCCCGCCGTCTTCCAAGAACTGGTCAACGACATCTTCCGTGACCTTCTTTACTCCTGCGTAGTGGTATACCTGGACGACAGCTTGGTCTTCTCTCCGGATCTTCTCACACACCGGAGGGATGTTCGTCAGGTCCTGCTTAGGCTCAGGCAGAACCACCTCTATGCTAAATACGAGAAGTGCCTTTTTGAGCAGACCTCTCTTCCATTCCTGGGCTATGTTATCTCCCAGACAGGCTTGCGAATGGATCCCGAGAAGCTCTCTGCTGTCCTAAAGTGGCCCCGTCCGGAGGGCTTGAAGGCGATACAGCGATTCCTGGGCTTCGCTAATTACTATCGTCTCTTCATTCCTCACTTCTCGTCTCGGACTGCTCCCATATCTGCGCTCACCCGTAAGGGAGCAAATCCCAAGGTATGGCCACCCGAAGCTGAGGAGGCCTTCCTTTCCCTGAAGCAAGCCTTCTCCTCTGCCCCTGTGCTGCACCGTCCGGACTGCAACAAACAGTTCTACCTGGAGGTTGATGCTTCCTCCTCTGGAGCCGGAGCGGTGCTCACCCAAAAGTCATCATCCGGGAGAATGGTAACCTGCGGCTTTTTCTCCAAAATCTTCTCCTCCTCTGAGCGCAATTACTCCATAGGAGACCGAGAACTGCTGGCCGTCAAATTGGCGCTGGAAGAGTGGCGCTATCTGCTTGAAGGGGCTCTATACCCGGTGATCATCTACACGGATCACAAAAACCTGGCATATCTCCAAAATGCCCAGAGACTTAATCCACGTCAGGCCCGGTGGTCTTTGTTTTTTGCCCGCTTCGATTTCATCCTTCATTTCCGCCCGGCGGACAAGAATGTCAAAGCTGATGCCTTGTCCCGATCCTTCCTGTCCTCCGACCAAGAGGAGGAGCCTATGCACATTATCGACCCCTCCAAGGTGATGAATGTGGCCCCCTTGGATTTGCCTCGTCTTCCACCCGGCAAGACATTCGTGGCAGCTCCTGACCGTGAGAAGGTTCTTTGCTGGGGTCATTCTTCTAAACTAGCTGGCCATGCCGGCCAAAAGAAGACCTTCCTACTCATTTCCCGGCATTACTGGTGGTCTACCCTGTGTAAGGATGTGGTAGACTTCGTCTCTGCCTGTTCATCTTGTGGCCGCAACAAAGTTCCCAGACACTTACCAGCTGGTCATCTCCTGCCGCTTCCCATACCTGTTGCCCCGTGGCAACACATCGCTATGGACTTCATTACCGATCTCCCTGTTTCTGCCGGGTGTACTGTCATTTGGGTGGTCGCGGACCGCTTTTCTAAAATGGCCCACTTCATTCCCCTGCCTGGTCTCCCGTCTGCACCTGAGCTGGCTAAGGACTTTATCCGCCATATCTTCCGTCTCCATGGCCTACCCCTCCACATCGCGTCGGATCGAGGGGTTCAGTTCACCTCACGCTTCTGGAGAGCCACATGTAAACTGCTGGACGTCACCCTGGATTTCTCCTCCGCTTACCACCCTCAGTCCAATGGTCAAGTGGAGCGGATCAATCAGATCCTTACCAGCTATCTCCGGCACTTTGTTAATACCCACCATTCTGATTGGGTGGACCTCCTTCCTTGGGCCGAATTCTCTTATAATAACCACGAGAGCGAATCCTCTTCCAAGTCCCCGTTCTTTATTGTCTATGGCCAGCACCCCCGGATTCCGTTTCCCGTCTCCGCCTCTGTGGACAACCCTGCCGCGCAGTCTCTTGTCAGCGAGTTTTCTATCATTTGGGAGAGCACTAGGTCCGCACTTCTTCAGTCCTCCGAGCGGATGAAGAGATATGCTGATAAGAGATGTCTGGATCCGCCTCAATTCTGTCCGGGAGACAAGGTTTGACTCTCCTCCAAACATGTACGGCTCAAGATACCCTCCTACAAGTTAGGTCCTCGCTTCTTCGGCCCTTTCGAAATCCTCAGGCAAATTAATCCAGTGGCCTACAAATTAAAACTCCCGGCCACCTTACGGATTCCCAACTCCTTCCACGTATCTCTCCTCAAACCCATTGTCTTTAACTCTTTTTCCAACAATCCAGGTACTCCCCCTGCTTTGAAGATGTCTTTGAGGTAGAGAGTATTCTGGCCACCAAGAGGGTAAGAGGAAAGACCTTTTTTCTGGTAGATTGGAAGGGGTTTGGTCCTGAGGAGAGAACTTGGGAACCCAGGGAGAACATCAACGCCCCGCTTCTCCTTGAAAAATTTCTTTCTGGCCTAAAAAAGAGGGGGCCTAAAGGGGGAGGTACTATAGCATCGGCGTCTCTGCCCCTTGCTAGGCAGAGACGCCGTCCCTCTCACCTCCCCGCTCCTGGCGCGGCGTCCTCTAGCGCTTCTCACCCCCCTGCTTCCGGCACGCGCTCCTTCCCCGGCTGTGTGCTTAGGGCGCGCGCGCTCCCCCTCTCTTAAAGGGACCGCGCGTACTGTCCTAAGGAGTCCTCGGCCAATTGCCGGAGGACCTCCCATATATAAGGCACCTCCTCCAAAATGGAGGTGCCCGAGCGAAGTTGTTTGCACTGTGTCTGATCTGTGCTTCAGCCCTCAGGTCCCGCTGCTAGCCTGACTTCTCGTCCTTCCTGCCAGCCTGTTATCTGCCCGTTACCTGCCAGCCTGCTCACCTGGAGCGCTCACCTGTTACCTGCCGGTTACCTGCCTTGGCTATCTGTCCTCTTACCTGGGAGCATCCACCTGCCTTGTCTGACAGACCGCTCACCTGGGAGCGCCCACCAGTTACCTGCCAGTTACCTGCCTCGTCTGTCTGGCCGCTCACCTGGGAGCGCCCACCTGTTACCTGCCAATTACCCACCTCGTCTGTCTGCCCGCTCACCTGGGAGCACCTGCCTGTTTCCTGCCAGCCTGCCTGGAGACCCTGCCGTCACTTGCTGTGACCACCTTCCTGGTAAACCTAAAGACTGCTACTTGCCCTGCTTTCTAGAACTGTGACCACCTGTCTGCTACCAGAGACTTCCGCCTGCTTGCCGTGTCCATCCGCCATACCGGTCAGTCCCAGCCATCTGACCCATGGGAGCCACCTGCTCTCTTACAAGGTCGTCCCCAGAGTAGCACCTGGTCCCTCAGCCCGGATCCTCCCTGGTCACGGTGTCGTTTGCTGCCATACGACCAGGGTTGGTTCGGGTGGATACTTAGTCACGCCCCTCTGGGTCCCTCCTTGCACCTCGGCACAGAGGTTCCACCACCCGGACCCGTAACAGTTTTTCTCTGCCGGGACAAGTTTTCTACTCAAGTAGGTGACCGGGTGCTCTTCACCATTCACTTTTTGTGACAATACTGCCCCTAGGCCTACCTCCGAGGCATCTGTCTGTACAATGAAGGTTTCCTTGAAGTTGGGGCTGATGAGGACCGGCTGTCCACAAAGAGCCAACTTCATGGACTGAAAAGCTTTTTCTGCCTGAGGGTTGCACCGAACCATTACCGATTTTTTCGCTTTCAAGAGATCGGTCAGGGCCGCCGTTCGCCCAGCAAAATTAGGTATAAACCGGCGGTAATACCCCAGGATGCCAAGGAACACCCTCACCTGTTTTGTACTTGACGGTTTAGGCCAATTTTTATGGCCTCAACTTTATTGATTTGGGGCTTGATAGCTCCTCGGCCTATCACATACCCCAGATATCGGGCTTCCTCTAGCCCTATCGCACATTTTTGGGGGTTTGCCGTTAACCCCGCGGCTCTGAGAGAATCCAGCACCGCTTGTACCTGTGATAGGTGCGTATGCCAGTCGGTGCTAAAGATGATAATATCATCTAGATACGCGGACGCGTACTCCTGATGAGGCTTGAGCACTATGTCCATCAACCTCTGGAATGTAGCCGGGGCCCCATGTAACCCAAAAGGTAAGACCACATAGTGGTATAGACCCTCCGGAGTTACGAAGGCGGTCTTTTCCTTCGCCAAATCTGTGAGAGGTACCTGCCAGTAACCCTTGGTGAGATTGAGCGTGGTAAAGTACTGGGCCATCCCCAGTCTCTCAATCAGCTCGTCCACCCTGGGCATTGGATAAAGGTCAAACTTTGACACTTCATTCAATTTCCGGAAATCGTTACAGAAGCGTAACGATCCGTCTGGTTTTGAAATCAGTACGATGAGGCTAGCCCACTCACTCCATGATTCCTCTATGACGCCTAACTGAAGCATTTGTTTTACCTCAGCCGTGATGGCTTGCCTCCGGGCTTCGGGTACCCAGTACGGTCTTATTCGCACCCTTACCCCAGGTTCGGTGACAATGTCATGTTGGATAACCGTAGTCCTACCTGGTAGCTCTGAGAACACGTCGTTATTGTGCTGCACCAGCGAGCGAGCCTCCCGTCACTGCTGTTTAGTGAGGGCATCACTTATCCTGACCTCCCCATCGGACGCATCCCTGGCTGAAGGTAGAGAACTCTCTGGTGATATGCCCGGGGTGACGTCTGTAACTAAACACTCTCGATCTTTCCAAGGTTTTAGCAGGTTTACATGGTAAAGCTGCTCAGGTTTCCTCCTTCCGGGCTGATACACCCGGTAATTTACCTCCCCAACTTTTTCCTGAATCTCATATGGCCCTTGCCACTTGGCCATGAGCTTACTCTCGGCTGTGGGTACCAGTACTAACACCCGATCGCCCTTGTTAAAAGACCTGACTCTGGCTCTTTTATTATATGTGCGCCTCTGGGCTGCCTGGGCATCTAACAGATGTTCTTTCACGATGGGCATGACCGCCATGATCCGGTCCTGCATACTAGCCACGTGTTCAATTATACTCCTATGTGGAGTTGGCTCTTGTTCCCATGTCTCTTTGGCTACGTCCAACAGACCCCTAGGGTGTCTGCCGTACAATAACTCAAAGGGAGAGAACCCTGTGGAAGCCTGGGGTACCTCACGGACGGCGAACATCAGATCGGGTAGCAACATGTCCCAATCCCTCCCGTCCTTAGAAACCACCTTTTTTAACATGGACTTGAGGGTTTTATTGAACCGTTCTACTAGCCCGTCGGTTTGAGGGTGGTACACCGAGGTGTGCAATTGTTTAATTTTTAGCAATTTGCACAGTTCCCTTGTTACTTTGGACATAAAAGGGGTCCCTTGATCCATCAGGATCTCCTTAGGTAGTCCAAGGCGACAGAACATAGCAAACAGCTCCCGTGCAATCAGTTTTGCTGAGGTGTGGCGTAGTGGTATAGCCTCTGGGAACCGGGTGGCATAGTCGACGACCACCAGTATATGTTGGTGGCCACGGGCAGATTTTACAATGGGCCCTACCAAGTCCATTGCAATCCGTTCAAAAGGTACCTCTATCACTGGCAGGGGTACCAATGGGCTACGGAAACTTGCGGTAGGTGTGGTCAACTGACATTCGGGGCAGGATTCGCAGTACCTTTTGACCTCCGTGTAAACCCCAGGCCAAAAGAACCGCTGTAAGATACGTTCTAGCGTCTTTTTTACCCCTAAGTGTCCACCCAGCAGGTGTGAGTGTGCCATCTCCAGAACCGCCCGACGGTATGACTGAGGTGTCACTAACTGTTCCACAACCTCGTCCCTGATCTTATCTATCTTATAGAGCAACTCACCGTTGATTGCCATGCGTGGAAATACAGTATCGGCACCGGGCTGTTGAGCTACGCCATTTACCTCTAACACCCTTTCCCGCACCTGAGCCAGGGTGGGATCCTGTAGCTGAGCCGTCCCAAACGTGGGATCTCCTCGACCTCTCCTGCCTGCACCTCTAAGGGAAACCTATCGGGGTCACACTCTGTCTCTAGGTTGGACACCCCTACGGCAGGTTCCCCTGACTCAGGTTCGTCGGGTACAACGCCTGTAATACATTTTACCGGGGGAGAGTGGATTTTGTTTTTCCACAGAGTCCAGAACAGGGGCAAGTCTCTTCCCAACACAGTCCCATAGGGAAGAGTTTTTACCACCCCTACCACATGTTTTATTTCTCCACATGGCGTGGACAAGACTACCTCCACAGTTGGGTACTCTCGGACGTCCCCATGGATACACACAACCCCGATGGGCCGTCCACTGGGGTTGTCTCCTGCCACCAGCGACCCTTATACCAAACTCACAAGGCTCCCTGAGTCCAGGAGGGCCTCCGTGGGGTACCCATTAACCAGTACCTGGCATAGTTGGAGTTCACTGTCCTGGGGGTCGGCGCTCGCTGTGCAGACGGTCTGGGCATACATTGAGACCCGGCGGCTATAACCGCAGTCCATGGGTTCCGTAGTCAGGGGACAATTAGCAATCACATGTCCCGGCCCCTGACACCGCCAGCACCTAAGGGTGGAGGTACTATTAGGTCTTATGACAGTTTGGGAGGGAGTCGGTCTCCTGCCACTCTCACTCCGAGGTTCCCCTTCAGGACGGGTACGGTGCTGACTGTCCCCAGCAGAGGGACGCGATCCCTTTCCCGACTCCTGGGTTGGCAGGGATCGACGTGACAGCCGCGAGGGGGCAGAGTCCCGGATAAAGTTCTGAGTGGCCGAGTAGCGCTCGATCAGGCTGACCACCTGGTCGAGTGTGCCGGGGTCCCCTTGCCCCACCCAACGTTGGATAGCGGCTGGCAGAGTCCTCACCAGCCGGTCAACCACCACCCTCTCCACCACCTGGGATGGAGACAAAGTCTCAGGCTGGAGCCACCTCTTTACCAGCTGCAGCAGGTCATAAGCCTGAGACCGGGCGGGTCGGGTATCCACATAGGCCCACGAAAACACACGCTGAGCTCTCACGTATGTATTGACCCCCAGCCGGGCAAGGATCTCACCTTTGAGCCTCTGGTAGTCCTGGGCGTCCTCTCGACTTAGGTCAAAGTAGGCTTTTTGGGCATCGCCGACCAGAAAGGGAGCCACTACTTCTGCCCACTGGCCAGTCGGTAGGTCTTCCCGCTCCGCTGTGCGCTCATAAATGGTAAGGAAGGCTTCCACGTCGTCCTAAGGTCCCATCTTCCTCAATGCTGAGCGAACCTTGTCCCGGGCCTCTCGACGTTCCGGGGCTCATGCTGTCGGTGTTTCCCGCAGGGCAGCAATCTGTTGCAGCAGCAGTTCATTTGTTTTTTGCTGCTGCTGGTACAATAGCTGTTGCTGCTGATTACGCTGCTGCTCCCACTCCTGCTGTTGCCGCTGGAGACTCTGTTGCTCCTCCTGCTGTTGCCGCTGAGACTGCAGCAGCTGCTGCTGGGCGAGTGTCAGCTGCTTTAATAGTTCGTCCATTTTGT
Organism: Phyllobates terribilis; assembly: GCF_046119375.1. Taxonomy (NCBI): domain Eukaryota; kingdom Metazoa; phylum Chordata; class Amphibia; order Anura; family Dendrobatidae; genus Phyllobates; species Phyllobates terribilis. Next base: position 375,488,427 of record NW_027362763.1, on the reverse strand, counting down.
CCACGGGGTGGAACTGAAAGGTGGCAGGCCGAATTGTGGTCATGCAGCTGCCGGTGGGGTATGCCTCAGTCACAATGCCCGCATTCTCCACCAAGCTGTAAGGCGGCGGTGTTCACACCGTGCAGTAACTGAGGCATTGACCCAAGCAAGTCCAACATAAACAGCTTTATTCAGCAACTCACAGGTAAACAGGACAGTCCTCCGGTTCGCAGCCGGGTTAACACAAGTCTGTAAACAACGGTTGCCGTGGGCAACGGCCGCGCCGGGCCGTTCAGAGCCTGACAGGTCCAGAGCCTCCCCAGGAGGTGGTTCAGCCTCACTCAATCCTGCTGAGCTTCCCTGCTGTGCTCCTAGCAGGTTCCAACATAGAACAACACTAATCCTTAGTGCAGGGGTTTTAAAGGACTTGTGGCAGGAGCCACTGTAAAACCCGGGTTGGAGAGAGGAGGCCGCCCCACCGCCTCCTGTGACCTCCTCCAAGAAATGAAGGCCCTGTCGGGTTTTACTTAATCTGCCTTAGCCAGGTAGTCTGACCAGGTCATTGCTCACCTTCATTCCTGCATTGCAGCCGCAGCTGTGTCTGTGACTGCAATGCACTCCAATGGATTTAATAGGTCTCTGTACACATTTTGGGGGATATATAACGTCCCTCGTATACGATCCCGGTCACTGCCTCACAATATATATATATATATATATATATATATGTATATATATATATATATATATATATATATATACTGTATAAACTGTTTATATTCATCTCTGACTGTCCTCGCCTTGTGTCTCTGTGCGTTGCATTCCGGCATCTGCATTACATTAACATGCTCACTGCACCCCTAGATGAATTCATTGGGGGGATGTAGTTTGTAAAATCGGGTCATTTATGGGGGGGTTTACTGTTTTGGCACCTCAGAGGCTATGCCATGCTATGGCATAACAGTACCGTCAATGATTACATTCACATGCTCCAATCAAAAATATCACTCCAACATTCCCACCAATCTGGGGCAGTTGGTAAATCATGATTATATGTATAGAATATACATAGCTCCGGGTTTCCTATATGTAAGGTAGCTGTATACTCTATTCTATACATATAATCATGATTTACCAACTGCCCCAGATTGGTGGGAATTTTGGAGTGATATTTTTGATTGGAGCATGTGAATGTAATCATTGATGGTACTGTTATGCCATAAGGGCTGGCGGGTTGTTACGTCCATTTTTTCTTGTACATGGCCATTGGTGTTAAAGACTCCTTATGCAATTGAGCTGATTTGTTACCAAGATATGTTTAATAAAGATATATATATTTTTACATCAAACAAATGCTTATGGGCTTTATGTCGCGGTTTTTCCCATCACTTTTCTTCAGTTGTTTTTGCGATGCCCTTTTGCTAGTTGTCCATGAGTCTCCCCATTGTGGTGATATATCTTTTGTGAGATTATGCGGACTCTTCTGTGGTATGTTTTAATCAATGGTCTCATTGTGTGTGTGTGTGTGTGTGTGGATTGTGGACACAGTGGAGCCGTCACCACAGGGGGTCTTACATGCAGTCTCAGATGAAGGATTCTAGAATATTCTTCATTGTTTTAGTGAACAGTGAATGTTTAAGGGGGAGGGTGTGATCACTTCTGACCTGGGAGGGGACTGATCCCAGTGGAAGAAAGTGGAGACATGTTTTACAGAGTTGGGTGGAAGGATTGAAGGAAGAGGATGGAGACCGTGGACTTGGAAGGATGGATTGATACCATTATGGATTATGTCGTTTGGATTTAAACTTTCTTAAAAGGACTGCTGCTACTGGATACCTGTGGCTACAGACTATACTGGCTGGAGATACGAAATCTGTGGGCCAACCAAAAGTTGGGAGACAGTGAGTATGGCCTTATACAAAGCCAGTGGAACTACTGAACCCAGATTGGGAACTTGAGGACTGAGAGAACAGTATTTTGGCCATTTACCTGGAATTGCTTTATTACCATGGCTGTGATCAATAAAATATTGTTGCATCGTTAACCTGCCTAGGTGATTACTTACAACCCACAACCTCAGATCTTTACACTGAGATAATGACTTTTGTGTTTTCATTGGCTGTAAACATCAACATTAACAGAAATAAACACTTGAAATAGATCACTCTGTAATGATTCTATATAATATATGAATTTCACTTTTTGTATCGAAGAACTGAAATAAATTAACTTCTTGATGATATTCTAATTTTATGAGAAGCACCTGTAGTCAAGGCATGCAGTGCCAGAGGTAGCAAAACAACCCCAAAACATCTTTGAACCTCCACCATATTTAACTGTAGGTACTGTGTTCTTTTCTTTGTAGGCCTCATTCCGTAAACAGTAGAATGATGTGCTTTACCAAAAAGCTCTATATTGATCTCATCTCTCTACAAGACACCTTCCCTGAAGGATTTTGGCTTACTCACGTATATTTTGGCAAACTGTAATCTAAGTCGAGTCTTTTTTATGTCTCTGTGTCAGCAGTGGGGTCCTCCTGGGTCTCTTGCCATAGGGATTCATTTCATTCAAATGTCGACAGATAGTTTGCACTGACAATGATGCACCCTAAGCCTGCAGGACACCTTGAATTTCTTTGGAACTTGATTGGGGCTGCTTATCCACCACCAGACTATCCTGCGTTTCAACCTTTCATAAATTTTTCTCTGTCGTCCACGTCCAGGGAGATTAGATAGTGTCAAAAGTTGTAAAGTTCTTGATTATGTAGCGCACCGTGGACAAAAGAACATCAAGATCTCTGGAGATGGACTTATAACCTTGAGAATAGTGATATTTTTCAACAATTTTGGATATTAATTCCTAAGACAATTCTCTTCTCATCTTTGTGTTCTCCATGCTTAGTGTGGCACACACACAGACACACAATGCAAAGATTGAGTCAACTTCTCCCTTTTTTATCTGGTTTTAGGTGTGATTTTCATATTGCCCACACCTGTTACTTGCCACAGGTTAATTTGAATGAACATCACATGCTTGAAACAAAGTTGTTTACCAACAATTTTGTCTGGCCCATTTTGGGGGTTTAGTGTGAAATTATGTCCAATTTGCCTTTTTTTTCTCTAATTTTGTGTTGTTCCAATACACACAAAGGAAATAAACATGTGTATGACAAAATATGTGTAATTGCAATAATTCTCTGGGAGAAATGCTTAATTTTCTGGAACAATTTCAAGGGTCACTACTCTTTCAGCCATGACAGTATAACTTCATTATAGGGAATTGCAGAGTTTTATTAACGACAATCATATTAGCAGTTTGGCTTACAGCTTTAGGTCTCTTTCAGATATTTTTCATATACGTGTTCTATCCATGGTTTTTACGGATAAAACATGTATCCATTACAGTCTATGGAGCTGTTCACAGATCCATGTTTCTTATTGAGGACTGTGTGTTCACGAAAAAATCATGGAGACATATTTATTTTTATCAGTATCACAGATGACAATCACCTCTTCAAGTCTATGGGTCCAAAAAAATCAAATACAGCACATAGATGATATCAGTGTGCAGTTCGTGTGCTCTGTGATTAACATTGCAATGAATAGAAGAAACTTTGTAATTTATTCATATATTTTTTCATACCTGAAAATAACTGATAAAACACTGAGGTTAAAAATTGACACATTAACCAAACACTGATGAAACTCGGATCCAAAATACTGATGTCACTTATACAATTTTTTGGGTAAATGCTAATCCAAGAGTGTTTGATGTTACAGAAAAAATACAAATATATTCATTCACTTACCAATCCTCCACCGTTTCTCTCATTTTTCTGCCCTGGTGACTAGTCTCCTAGCTTCTTCTTCTTCCAGAACATATGACACATAACCACTGCAGCCAATCAGTGGCCGCAGCAGTCACATGTTCATATTATTCAAACAGGAAGTAAACATCCCCGTTGTGTGCAATCTGTTTGATCTTGCGACTGCTGCCGCCAATGCATTGACCAAAATGCTGTATGAGCCAAATAAAGAAGCCAGGAGTTCGGCAGAGGACCTGTGAAGTAGTACCAGAGAAACAGTGAGGGACCAGCCGGCGAGTTACTTGATCATAATACTGGGTCAATTTCTTAAAAAAAAAATACTTGTTGGAGATCCCATTAAGAAACTGCTTCAAATCTGCAAGTGAAAAATAAGCAACATGTGCATGAGACTTCAGGAATCTCATTCACTTTGCTGCAAGCAAAGAAATCTTTCTGCTTTTGTGATAAATCAACGTGGAAACAAATATGACAAAAATGGAGCAAATAATTAACATGTGCACAAACCCTACGAGTTCTGTAGATGAAGGAAAAAAACTAATTGGCAACCCTTGTAAGAATTGTTTTCACCTATGTAAGGTGTATAGTGCTCACTCGGCAGTACCTTCACTGGACCTCCACAGTACCTTCACTGGACCTCCACAGTACCTTCACTGGACCTCCACAGTACCTTCACTGGACCTCCACAGTACCTTCACTGGACCTCCACAGTACCTTCACTGTACCTCCACAGTACCTTCAATGGTCTTTGTGGTGAAAGCTTCAGACTGTAGAACAAACCACTGGGCAAAGAATTGGAACCATATTTTGATAATAATAGGAGAGCAAACATTACAAAGCCAATTGGTCATCAAAATCCACAAGACGACTAAACTAAAACAGCATGAACTACGAGGCAGGAGGAGCATCAGAAATTAAATGGCCACAGAAACATCAAGTATCAGGCCACAGAAGGTGCCACATTTCATAACCCTTTTGTAAAGGAATATATACTTAGTAAATAAGGTCATGAACAATATTACAGATCTAACTGTCCACTGAGTATTACAATGTTTTAGTTATCTTAAATGTCACTTTTATTGTCATGCACATTAGCTTTGTTGAAATATTCCGCTCAATGAGCATTTGTTATAGATTTAATCAGCCATTTTCGCCAGCTTTAGTCTGATGTGTATGGGAACCTTTAGAGCGCATGAAAATGAGCACCTGCATTGTTATCAGTTTTCTGTAACCTCCGGCCATAAAAATGATTATCATAGTAAATAATCCAGCCATAAAAGAGAATTGTTACTAAACAACTTCATGTTTATGAAACTAAAACGTTTGGTTTGGACCCAGGGGAATTCCATCAATATTAACTGGCATAGGGCTGGTTTTACATCTCTCTCATTCATTACTAATTAAACCCCACGATCACAGTGTTGAATAATTTACTATATGACATAATAAATGAGTAATAGGGAACACAAACAATTTTCTGCAAGGAGAAGTTTTCCAATCTTTGCAGATACTTTGCAGTGTATGCTTCAATATATAAGAATGTTGGGCAGATAAAAGAAAATTGACATACAGATTGCCCTAAACCTCTGAGCAAAGCACTAGGAGCAGAGCTGGCTATCAGTCTAAGTGCCGGGGTGTGCTTACAGTCATCGATCACAGTGTTGAGTAGTGACTGTAGCCACGCTGGCAAACTTGTATGACTGAAAGCTGGCAGCTCCTGGGAGGAATAAAGTTATTTTTTTCCAGGGAATGTAATGCACTCCCCATAGTCCTCAATATAGTATAATGCACTCCCCATAGGCCTCCATGTAGTATAATGCACTCCCCATAGGCTTCCATCTAGTATAATGCACTCCCCATAGTTTTACATATGGTATTATAGCCACCACAATTTAAAAAAAATACAATACTCACCTCTCCTCCTCGTTCCCCCGTTGCTCCGGTCTCTGCAGCGAGCGCTCTGAAGTGACCACACATCTCAGTGCAGCGGAAGCCATGTAGTGACGTCATCGTACCCGCTGCTCTGAGATGTCAGATGCCGAGGAAGAATGATAGAGGAGGAAGCGTCAGCTGACGCTCCTCTTTCCTCATTAACTTCAACTGAATCGGCATCCAGGATGTCGATACAGTTGAACGTGTGATGACGGGCGGGGTGGGGATAGCCCCATAGCCCCATAGCCCCATAGCAGCTGCGGTATGCCACTGGTTGTACTATATATTACCAATACTCGTGCAGATACTGTGCCTTGTAGAAAAAAATATTGCCATTGCGGGAATAATCTCGCACCTTTACAATACTTTTGAGGTGTAATTGTGACATTACAGAAGTGTTGATTATTGGGGGACTAAGCACTGAGACTCCCACATCACTAAAATGGAGAGGCAGTAGAGCTTAGCAAGTGACACTCTATTGTTAGACTGGATACAGGCTTCAGTTTTTTACTGAGCCCATCCTCAGTCTCTGAAAAGAGCAGCACTCTGCTAATTATTTCTCCACCCAACATCACCTCCATTTAACTCATGACAAAAGTTTTCTGAAATAATTGCGCTAAGGCTAAATTCCCACAGTGAGTATTTGGTGAGTTTTTTTATGTTGCAGATTTTCTACACCATTTCTGCACCTATTAAGAAAACTAGGTTACTTGCATTTTTTCATTGCATTTATTTATATGCTTTTTTATTGCATTTTTGACACTGACGTTTTTGATATGTTATGTGCTTTAAATAAAGCTGCTTTGTTTTTGATATTTTCTGGTATTTGGCTTTGATAAAACTTTATTCATACAGTCCTGTGTGGATTAGATGTGTTTTTAACACGTTTCTATAGTGGAAATGCACTATAAATGCATATGCATTTTTTACTTGCAGATTTTCCCCATCTAAAGCAATTCACTGGTGGAAAATCCGCTCAGTGCAACTGCAAGAGAAATTAACATGTTACAGGTTTCAAACAGCAGCGCAGTTCAGTTTACACTGTGGAAAGAAAAAGCACGAGATATCTATAAATCCAATCCACTTAGCTGGAACTTTAACATGCTGTTTCTTGTGCAGCGAAAATACATGTCAAAAACTCACAAAAAGCTCCTGTGAACTAAATCTAATGCAACTATATCAAGGGACCACTAGGTGTCACTATTTCTCTAAGAAGCATTACCTTGCTCTGCAGTTTCCACTTTCTTCAATGAATAACACTAATATAGAGGAAGCACTTCATCAAAACAAGTGCAAGGGGAAAGAGATCAACTGCCTAAAGCCACCAAGGAGGTTGTTCATTTAATTTTTCTAAGGGTCACTGAAATAAAAACTGAGCTGGAATCTGACTGGAAGCCATTGACAACCATTTTTGATAAGTCTCTTCCAGAGCGTCGGTATTTATTTTTTATCCCATATAGATTTGAAACTGAATAATTGACCCATGCTGGTCAAGCAATGATTAGATAACCACCATTTCATGAAAAAACTGTGAAAATGAAAAACAGGTAGCTAACACCAGCGCAGGGGAGGAGGGCGCAGGGGGACAGCAAGTTACTTTGTACGACTCGTTAGGCTTTTAGTGTCTGCACTGGCTGCCAGGCTTCAGTGTGGCGCTGCAGGAACACAGTTAGTTAGCTTCACTTGCTGTCTCCATTACAATCACAACACTTTTAATGATAGCGCCGGCTGCCAGACTTTGGTGGGAGGTGCAGCTGGAATACAGCAAGTTAGTTTCACTTGCTACCCCCAATCAAGGTGTATTTATTTTCTACCCCACCTCTCATGCTATCACCCTGCCCATTAGAGAGGTGAGTGTGGGCGGAGAACATCCTGTGCTCTGCTCATTTATACCCCTTAGAATAAAATGCATCCCCTTAAAGGGGTTGTTCCCTTTCAGTAAATGTCTGGCCCCAGATGCAGATTATTATGAAGAATCAAGCTGGGCTGCATTCACCTTCCCCGGGTCCACTCACGAGTCTCCCCACTGCTCCCAGTATTTGGCATTGGCTGGGATGCTGACGTCACATCTACAACATGGCAGCCAATTTAGTGAGCTCTGAGCTGGGCGTTTCTACAGGTGCATCTCACTAAATTAGAATATCATCAAGAAGTTAATTTCAGTTCTTCAATACAAAAAGTGAAACTTGTATTATACTGTATGGAGTCATTACAAACAGAGTGATCTATTTCAAGTGTTTATTTCTGTTAATGTTGATGATTATGGCTTACAGCCAATGAAAACACAAAAGTCATTATCTCAGTAAATTAAAATAATTAAGAAAAAACGCCTGCAAAGGCTTCCTAAGCGTTTAAAAAGTTCCCTTAGTCTGTTTCAGTAGGCTCCACAATGATGGGGAAGACTGCTGACTTGACAGATGTCCAGATGGCATACTCCATAAAGTCCCAGAGTCTGTAGAAAAAGTGGAGAGGCACATTTAGTGAGATGCACCTGTAAGTAGACAGAGTGCCCCACTCAGAGCAGCTGAGTTCACTGACTGGCTGCAGTGCTGTCAATGTGACATCATACAGGGAGCAGTAGGGAGACTCGCTGGTGGATCTGGGGAATGTGAGTACAGTGTGGTTTGAGTTCTTATGATAACCTGCAAAAAAAATCCTCTTTAAAAAAAAGTCATATCCCCCCTCCACGCATAACACACATACACACACGCATTATTAAAAGATAAAGCCCTCCTGGGCTAATCATAAAATGATGGCCCCCCGGGAGTGCAATTATGTTCACCCTATTACATATTAGGATTATATCCTTTGCCATAATTTGTAGGAATGTCTGTGTAAAAGTGCTGTATGTGATTATTTATACAGTATGTGTCACTTTGTGTGTTTGATTTTCTGCATGTATTAGATAAAAGCGTACATGTGATTTATATGTGAATAGATATTCAGATATTTAGGGCATATGTGTTACATCTTTAAGACCCTGTTCACATTGCATTTCTGCTTTCCAAATGAACTCCGTTTGTGGGGTTTTTTTTTTTTTAGAAAGTGGCCATCTGTTTAGACAAGCACAGAAACCAGGTTTATACATACTGTACATATACTGTTATATATATATTCACTATTTATAGGGACAATTCCAATGTACGTCTCTAAGTAAGTAACACTATCTATGTTGCAACTGTATGTCAATAACCGGAGGGGTTGCATCTGTATGGACAATTCTAGGACTTGTCACAGCAAAGAGAATTCACCTGCACATTGAGACTCAAACAAGGAATGACCGGTATTTCAAAATGCAAATGTTATTAATGCTTTGAAACCAAGGGCTGATTCAAATGTCAGGACGTCAGTATTTTTCACATGTGAGAAAAATTGCGAAAAAAGGACTAATTATCTTGATCAAACTTTGTTCAGAGTTGGATCAGAGTGTGGTCCGAGTGTCATCAGATTTTATCATACGTGGGAAAAAAAGTTTCTCAACCTTCTTTCTGACAGCCTGAGAAAATCAGACTGCACTTGGATGTCATCTAAGTGTGGTCACATTTTTTTTTCAGAGACCCATGGACTTGGATTGCTGACTTTGATCTGAAACCTGGATTAAAATCAGACATTTAAATGGGAAGCTCAATCTAAGGCTATGTTCACACATCATGTTTTTTTTCAGCGTTTTTTTGCTGCAGATTTTTCTGCAAATTTTCAGCTGCCTTCTGCCTTAACAGCAAAGTCTATGAGAAACCATAATTCTTAGTTCACACATCATGCTTTTTTTTTGTTCAGGATTTTGTGGTTTGCATGTTTTTTTGGAAAATAGAGCGTGTCACTTCTTTCAGCGTTTTTTCAGCGTTTTTTCACCCATAGGAAGTAATGGGTGGTGAAAAAACGCTGAAAAAAACACAGCAAAAATGCATCAAAATGTGTATCAGCATTTTGTCAGCCTTTTTGATGTCAAAATAGAATGGGGTCTTCTTTTTCACAGAACCTTATGTACATGCATAAAAAGAGACAGAAGGACATTAAAAAAATGCTAAAAAACACACCAAAAACGCATCAAAAAAGCACCAAAACTGCAAAAAAAATCCTGAATAAAATGCCCTTGAAGATCAGGTTTTGCAGTAGATTTGTGATGCAAAAAAAACCCACAATGTGTGAACATAGCCTAAGGAAAAAGTCTGACATGTGAATGGCCCCATAGACTCAAATTGGTATGAGTTCTATCTGAGAAAATCATGGAGAGCACTCTATAAGACATCTGAATGAGGCCTTATCAGTTTTGGGACATTGTTAAGAACAGATAAACACTCTATCCAATTTCACCCCTTCAGCCACGGCCCCTCTATCAGTATTTGGTCAGTATTCGGTCAGTATTTTTCTCAGGAGTGGGAGCCAAAACCAGGAGTGGGTGATAAATGTAGAATTGGTGACTTGTTTCTATTAGACCTTTTCTCTGATTGTTCCTCACCGGGTTTTGGCTCCCACTCCTGAGAAAAAATACTGACCAAATACTAACCAAATACTGATAGTGGGGCTGTGGCCTTCCACTGAGGCTTTTGAAAAGTCTTGAAAAACCTCAGAAACATTTCAGAGATAAGGATCTGTCTGTGTATGGTGTTGTGTTGCTGGCTGCATATCAAACTGTATTAACTAGAAGGCTTTTGCTGATGGTTGATCAGACACTAAAATATACTGATTTTTTTATAGTAACATTTTACAATGACAGGTCCAGTGCGCTTCTTGCTTCTTCCTGATGCAGCCAAGTTATGTTTTTTGCTTTTCTTTTCGTCGCCTTCTAAAAATGAAAATTTTTTTAGACATAGGGCTTTTTAGGGGCTTGTATTTTGTGGAACAAGTTGAATTTTTTAATAGCGCTATTTATTTTTTCTATGAATTTTACTGTTCATCAATAGAAAACGCATTTCTCAAGAGAAAAATGTGGAAAAAGAAAGCAATTCTGCCATTTTGGTGGAGAGGAGTGTTTTAACCCATTTATTTCAGTTCTTCATTACAAACAGAGTGATCTATTTCAAGTGTTTATTTCTGTTAATGATGATTATGGCTTACAGCCAATGAAAACACAAAAGTCATTATCTCAGTAAATTAGAATAATTAACAAAAAACACCTGCAAAGGCTTCCTAAGTGTTTAAAAGCTACCTTGGCCTGTTTCAGTAGGCTTCACAATCATGGGGAAGACTGCTGACTTGACAGATGTCCAGAAGGCAGTCATTGGCATACTCCATAAAGTCCCAGAGTCTGTAGAAAAAGTGGAGAGGCACATTTAGTGAGATGCACCTGTAAGTAGACAGAGTGCCCCACTCAGAGCAGCTGAGTTCACTGACTGGCTGCAGTGCTGTCAATGTGACGTCATACAGGGAGCAGTAGGGAGACTCGCTGGTGGATCTGGGGAATGTGAGTACAGTGTGGTTTGAGTTCTTATGATAACCTGCAAAAAAAATCCTCTTTAAAAAAAACAGTCATATCCCCCCTCCACACATAACACACATACACACACGCATTATTAAAAGATAAAGCCCTCCTGGGCTAATCATAAAATGATGGCCCCCCGGGAGTGCAATTATGTTCACCCTATTACATATTAGGATTATATCCTTTGCCATAATTTGTAGGAATGTCTGTGTAAAAGTGCTGTATGTGATTATTTATACAGTATGTGTCACTTTGTGTGTTTGATTTTCTGCATGTATTAGATAAAAGCGTACATGTGATTTATATGTGAATAGATATTCAGATATTTAGGGCATATGTGTTACATCTATAAGACCCTGTTCACATTGCATTTCCGCTTTCCAAATGATCTCCGTTTGTGGGTACATTGAGACTCAAACAAGGAATGACCGGTATTTCAAAATGCAAATGTTATTAATGCTTTGAAACCAAGGGCTGATTCAAATGTCAGGACGTCAGTATTTTTCACATGTGAGAAAAATTGCGAAAAAAGGACTAATTATTAGTGTTGAGCGAGCACTAAAATGCTCGGGTGCTCGAAGCTCGGGCCGAGCTCACCGTGATACTCTGGTGCTCGACCCGAGCAACGAGCCCAATGTTAGTCTATGGGAGACCCTAGCATTTTTGCGGTGGCACCCCCGGCAGTCTTTTAAAAGCCTAACAAGCGCCCAAAACGATAGTGACAGTGCTAAAAAGACATGGGAGCAGCATGGGGATCACCCCTGGAAGCATTTCTGACCCCCAAGTCACTGCTGTCAACAACGTGGTCAGAGGTATTAAGCCACTTTTACGGGCTCACAATAAAACGTTCAAAAACGAAACTGAAAGTGCTTTCCTGTGAAATATGTTAAGGAATTTCCTTTCCAGGGTAAAGACTTGTGTACAAGGTAAAATAAATAACCAAAAAAAAAAATACTCCTCCACACCTTGGGCTATGTTCACAAGTAGCATTTTTTATGCGTTTTTGCACTTTTGTATTGCTTTCAACCATGACAAATGCATTCACCGGGAAATGTCATTTTAACATTTTACAACCTTATCTGGCCATGTGCTGTGTGACACATGCATCCAGTGCTGAAAAGACATGAGAACAGCATGGGGAAGACCCCTGGAAGCATCTCTGACTCCCAGGTCACTGCCTAAAAGTGTGCCCATCAGAAGTGATCCTTGCTGCATCAGAAGATGCAGACTTGCAACTATCCCCGTGCAAGTCCTTGTCCCAGGGCAGTGTTCAATTGTACCTCCCCCATTCCTTGCAATGCAAGCGCAAATATGCAGCTAACCACCCACCCGCAGGTTGCAATACCATACTGCTAGGTTTCACTTGAAATGGGGCCTTTCAGTTTGGAGGAGGCCGAAGCTGGCCACTACCTCATGGCTGCTTCGGCAGCGAGGTATCCATACTCAGTCCCCAGCCGCCCGGCGGTCGGGTGTCCACGCTCGGTCCCCAGCCACCAGGGGGCGGCTGGGTGTCCATACTCAGTCCCCAGCTGCCCCACGGCCGGGTGTCCACACACGGTCCCCAGCCCCCTGGGGCGGCCGGGTGTCCATAAATGGTCCCCAGCCACCCCTATTTCTCCTATCACCTTCCCCCACACTTTTCTTAGCCTGGCCTGCTTTAGGGCAGCATTGGACGAGCCAACCAGAGAACCAGACTCCTCCGGTGGACCCTGGCTTCTCCATCAGGGGAGTTGAGAGTGCCAAGGGGAGGAGCATGATGATGATGATAGAAGTTACCATCTGCTTTGTTTTCTTTTAATGCAAGCATAAGTGTGCAGCCTGCCACCCACCCACCCCCAGGCTGCAATGCCATACTGCTAGCTTGCACTTGAAATGGGGCCTTTCAGTTTGGAGGAGGCCGAAGCTGGCCACTACCTCATGGCTGCTTCGGCAGCGAGGTATCCATACTCAGTCCCCAGCCGCCCGGCGGTCGGGTGTCCACGCTCGGTCCCCAGCCACCAGGGGGCGGCTGGGTGTCCATACTCAGTCCCCAGCTGCCCCGGCCGGGTGTCCACACACGGTCCCCAGCCCCCTGGGGCGGCCGGGTGTCCATAAATGGTCCCCAGCCACCCCTATTTCTCCTATCACCTTCCCCCACACTTTTCTTAGCCTGGCCTGCTTTAGGGCAGCATTGGACGAGCCAACCAGAGAACCAGACTCCTCCGGTGGACCCTGGCTTCTCCATCAGGGGAGTTGAGAGTGCCAAGGGGAGGAGCATGATGATGATGATAGAAGTTACCATCTGCTTTGTTTTCTTTTAATGCAAGCATAAGTGTGCAGCCTGCCACCCACCCACCCCCAGGCTGCAATGCCATACTGCTAGCTTGCACTTGAAATGGGGCCTTTTAGTTTGGAGTAGGCCGAAGCTGGCCATTACCCCATGGCTGCTTCGGCGGCCTGGTATCCGTACTCAGTCCCCAGCCGCCCCGCGGCCGGGTATCCACACATGGTCCCCAGCCGCCCCTATTTCTCTTGTTACCTTGCCACACACTTTTCTTAGCCTGGCCTGCGTTAGGGCAGCAAATCGACGAGCCCACCAGAGAACCAGACTCCTCCGGTGGGCCCTGGCTTCTCCATCAGGGGAGTTGAGAGTGCCAAGGTGAGGAGCATGATGATGATGATAGAAGTTAGCATCTGCTTTGTTTTCTTGGAATGCAAGCGCATGTATGTAGTAGCGGCTAGGCCTGAGGTGGTCAGCGTTTTGGCGCATATCCTACCTCCTCCGAGGATTGCTGGACGTTTTCCTGCAACTATCCCAGTTCTATGACTCCCGTTAAAACAAAGCTTCAGGTGATAAATGATGGATGAGGTAGTGGCAAAGGAGAAAGAGCAGGAGGAACAGGGACCATTCACATCAATATCAGGTCAGTCAACCACACATGTCTTGTAGGATATGTTTCTGTACCAAAAGGAGCGGTTCGGCTACACAGTTATAGGGCATACAGTGAGTGCAATGCCTACCAAAAATTTAGAGGCACTCCAATGCCCCTTGGAAGTGACATGGAGGTCAGAGGGCCTTTACCAAACCATTTTTTCCATTTATAGCAACTGGGTCTCCTGTGCACTGTTGGCCTAAGCAGTGAACGGAAGGCTTTACAAAAATTATGAGGAACTGCAATGCCCCTTGAAACAGACGGGGATTACAGTGTACTAAAAACCTTCTACCCTTTATTGGGGAGTGGGTCTCCCTTAGTGTTCGCCTATGCATTGAAAAGCAAAAGCTGACTAAAATTAGGAGGAAATGCAATGCCCATTGGAAGAGTCATTAATGTCCCTTGTAAAAGTGGTGGAGGTCACAGTAGCTTAACAAGACGTTTGAATGCCCCTTGGAAAAGTGGTGGAGGTCACAGTAGCTTAACAAGACGGTTTTAATGCCCCTCGGAAGAGAGGTGGAGGTCACAGTAGCTTAATAAGACGGTTTTAATGCCCCTTACAAGAGCCATACAGTACAGCATCTTAAAAACATTATTCCCATCATTGGGGAGTGGGTCTCCCATAGTCTTTGCTTATGCCTTCCAAGCAAAAGCTGCCAAAAATTAGGACGGAGGAACTTGCAATGCCCCTTACAAGAGCCATGCAGTACAGCATCTTAAAAACATTATTCCCATTATTGGGGAGTGGGTCTCCCATAGTCTTTTCTTATGCCTTCCAAGCAAAAGCTGCCAAAAATTAGGAGGAAATGCAATGCCCGTTCGAAGAGTCGTGGAAGTTAGAGTTAATTAAAAACAACATTTCAATGCCCCTCGGAAGAGACGTGGAGGTCCCAGTAGCTTAACAAGACGGTTTTAATGCCCCTCGGAAGAGACGTGGAGGTCGCAGTAGCTTAACAAGGCTGTTTTAATGCCCCTTGGAAAAGTGGTGGAGGTCACAGTAGCTTAACAAGATGGTTTTAATGTCCCTTGGAAGAGACGTGGAGGTCACAGTAGCTTAACAAGACGCTTTTAATGCCCCTTGGAAGAGACGTGGAGGTCGCAGTAGCTTAACAAGATGGTTTGAATGCCCCTTGGAAAAGTGGTGGAGGTCGCAGTAGCTTAACAAGACGGTTTTAATGCCCCTTACAAGAGCCATACAGTACAGCATCTTAAAAATATTATTCCCATTATTGGGGAGTGGGTCTCCCACAGTCTTTGCTTATGCCTTCCAAGCAAAAGCTGAC
Source organism: Phyllobates terribilis (assembly GCF_046119375.1). Taxonomy (NCBI): domain Eukaryota; kingdom Metazoa; phylum Chordata; class Amphibia; order Anura; family Dendrobatidae; genus Phyllobates; species Phyllobates terribilis. The sequence continues at coordinate 375,473,076 of NW_027362763.1, read as the reverse complement.
AAAAATAAGGACAGAGGAACTTTCAATAATGGCAACACGGACCACGGTCACCCTGGTGGTATATTGGTGGTGGAGGCTGAGGATAAGGAGAAGAACATAAAACAGCCGAAATGAGGAAGCGTATACAAATGTGTGGGTGTGAAGCAGTGCATGTGAATACACCTCCCGAAATAACACAGTGGATTTGACTTTATGTTACTCTGCTGTCATTTGGTGGTGATGAGAAGTCTGGCCCAATACAGCCCTTGTTCATTTTCATAAGGGTCAGCTTGTCAGCATTGTCAGTTGACAGGCGAGTGCGCTTATCAGTTATAATTCCCCCAGCGGCACTAAAAACACGCTCCGATAACATGCTAGCGGCAGGGCAGGCCAGGACCTCCAAGTCGTACAGAGCGAGTTCATTCCAAGTGTCCAGTATGGATACCCAATAATTAAAAGGCACAGAGAAATCACGGAGGAAACTGGTACGGTCGGCAAGGTACTCCCTCACCATCTTTTGAAACTTTCCACTCCTTGTGAGAGTACCCCGTGCCTCAGGGTCTGTCCGAAGGGAGGGTCAGAAAAAACTGTCCGAGAACGTGTTCCCCTGCCTCTGCTGGATTGGAGTTGCATCTCTCTCGCATGTACGCCTTGGTTGGGCAACGAACTGTGACTTCTGCCACTAGCGTGTTCAGATGGGAATTTTTTTAACAGTTCTGCAGCAAGGGCCTTCTGGTACTGCCCCATTTTTGTAGACCTCTCCACCTCAGGAATAAGAGAGTGAAAGTTCTCCTTGTAGCGGGGGTCTAAAAGTGTCACGAACCAGTAATGACTGTCACCCAACATTTCGACAACGCGAGGGTCACGGTTAAGGCAGCGTAACAAAGTCAGCCATGCGTGCCAGACTGGTAACGGGCAAGACTTCCGTGTCCTCACCAAGATGACGACTGACCATGCTCTCCTCCTCCTCCTCCTCCTCCCCCCTGTCCTCAGGCCACCCACGCTGAACCGACGGTATGACAGTTTTACAGGTACTACCGTCTACAGCGCATGATACAAGCTCCTGTTTTTCCTCCTCCTCCTCTCTCTCATTGTCCCCCAATGCACGTTGGGATGAGATGAGGCTGGGGTGTGTGTAATCAACCGCTACAGCTTCTTGATCCATCTCATCATACTCTGGCAGCAATGCCTCCTCTTTAATTCTCTGCAGAGAGCGTTGTAAAAGACAGACAAGTGGAATGCTGACGCTAATGATGGCGTCATCGCCACTCACTATCTTTTTGGACTCCTCAAAGTTTGTCAAGATGGTACATATGTCAGACATCCAGGTCAACTCCTAAGGTCTTATGTGTGGAGTCTGACCTGAATATCGACGGCCTTGTTGCAGCTGGTACTCCACAACTGCGCTCTTCTGCTCACAAATCCTTTGCAACATGTGGAGGGTAGAGTTCCAACGTGTGGGGACATCACACACCAGTCGGTGTGACGGAAGCTGCAAACGCTGCTGCAACACAGCAAGGGCGGCGGAAGCTGTAGCCGACTTGCGAAAATAAGCTGACAGGCGGCGTACTTTGACGAGCAGATCTGGCAACTCGGGGTGCGATTTAAGAAACCGCTGAACCACGAGGTTAAGCACATGAGCCAGGCATGGTACGTGTGTGATCTCGCCTCGCCTCAGAGCCGCCACCAGGTTACGGCCATTGTCACACACGACCATGCCTGGATATAGGTTCAGCGGTCTCAGCCACAGATCTGCCTGCTCTTTCACAGCTATCCACAACTCACAAGCAGTGTGAGGTTTCTCACCTAAGCTTATGAGTTTCAGCACAGCCTGTTGCCGCTTGGCGGAGGCAGTACTGCAGTGCTTCCAGCTTGTAAGTGATGTGGTGATATCTGAGATGGAGGCTGAACATGAGGAGGAGGAGGAGGAGGAGGATGCGCAGGAGCTGTACACTGTGGGGGCAACTCTGACTGACATAGGGCCCGCAATCCTCGGTGTGGGGAGGATGTGTTCCGTCCCAAGGTCCGACTGGGTCCCGGCTTCCACTATGTTTACCCAGTGTGCCGTCAGGGAGATGTACCGTCCCTGGCCACAAGCACTTGTCCACGTGTCCGTTGTCAGGTGGACTCTCCCAGTAACTGCGTTGTTGAGGGCACGGCAGATGTTTTGGGACACGTGCTTGTGTAGTGCGGGGATGGCACACCGGGCAAAATAGTGTCAGCTGGGGACCGAGTACCGAGGCACGGCCACCGCCATAAGGTTGCGGAAGGATTCCGTCTCCACCAGCCTAAAAGGCAGCATTTCCAACGCAAGCAGTCGTGAAATGTGCGAATTTAGGACTGTGGCCCGTGGGGCGTTGGCTGCGAATTTCTGCTTTCGTTCAAAGGTCTGGGATATGGACAATTGAACGCTGCGGTGGCACGTGGACGTGGACGTTGATGCTGTTTCTTGAGAAACTGCCATAACAAGTGAAGACTGAGAGGAGGGGGCATCTTTGCATGCAGTATGGACAGGGGATTGCCTTGCACACACAACAGGGGGTTCTATTGCATGCACAACAGCGGAAGAAGCAGTGGTGACTCTCGCTGACACTGGTCGTGGACCCTGGGGTTCACCCCACAAAGTCGGGTGCTTTGCTGCCATGTGCCTGATCATGCTGGTGGTGGTCAGGCTGGTAGTTTTGTCACCCCTGCTGATGCTGGCATGGCAGGTGGTACAAATGGCCTTTTTGGGGTTATCAGCAGAGTCTTTAAAAAAAATTCCAGACTCTGGAAGACCTACAGGTTGTACTGGCAACGTCCCTCATGTTGGTGTTACGGGGAACTGTTGCCTGCCTTCTGTGTGCGGCCACCACACTGCTTCTTCCTGCCTGTTGGGGTACTCTGCCTCCCTCACCCTGTGTGCTGCTGGCCTCGCTCTGCATGTCCTCCTGCCACGTTGGGTCAGTTACTAGATCATCCACCACCTCCTCCTCTTCCACTTGCGCACCACGATCCTCCTCCTCACTTCCGGGCAATTGTGTCTCGTCATCGTCCACCTCTTGTGACAAATTGCCAACGTCAACTTCCTGTGGCCGTGGCCGTTCAAATATTTGGGCATCGCTACATGGGATCTCCTCTTCCACCACTTCAAGCAGAGCAGGCGAGGGGCACAAGTCTGGAAATGGACCAGTGAACAACTCTTCAGAGTGTCCAAGTGTGGGATCAGTTGCTGTCTGACGACACTCGGCATGGTGGGAGCAAGGAGCATCAGGGTGAGGAGGAGTATGCGGTCGAGACTCACGGCTACTAAGATTTGACCGCGTGGAAGACAGACCGGAGGTGGTGGTGCCCAGGTAACTGGAAGTATTATCTGCTATCCAATTAATAACCTGTTCACATTGATCAGTTCATAGTACTGGTGTTGTTCTGTGCTTCCCTAGTAATTCGGTCAAGAAGTGGGAGCGAGAAGATGTGGCTGTTGGTTGTGGCACATTTTCACCTTGGCCACGGCCCCGTCCTCTGCACGTACCATCACCAGAACGTCCAGTTCCACGTTCCTTGCCACGCGCCTTGCCCATTGTAAAGGAAGTAAAATAGCTTACACTCGCACTATCAATGGAAAAAGGGTAATAAAAAGTAGATTAGAACCGTGGAAGAGGAAAACCACAGTTCTATTTCTCTGGCCTACACCCGACTCTTTTAAACAATCTGAACAATCAGGGAGAAACTATTACTGTTTTTCTTTACGGAAAAAACACCAAAAGCTGAATAATAGAGATTGTTTACCGTGGAATGGCAAAACCAGAGTTATTTTTTACTGGGGTATACCAGACAATTTTAAATAGATATTTTTGCGGCTGAACAGTAAGCGACACACTCAAACTGTTTTGTTTTTTATTTACGTAAAAATGGCCCAAAAGTGGATAATACAGAGGTTTGAAACGTGGAACTGCAAAACCACACTTCTATTTCTCTGGCCTACACCAGACTATTTTCAACAAATATATTGGTGTCTGAACAATCAGGGGGACACTATTACTGTTTTTCTTTATGGTAAAAATACCAAAAGCTGGATAATACAGAGATTTGACCCGTGGAACTGCAAAACCACAGTTCTATTTCTCGTGCCTACACCAGACTATTTTCAACAGACATATTTGTGTCTGAACAATCAGGAGACACTATTACTGTTTTCCTTTACGGCAAAAAATGCCAAAAGCAGGATAATAGAGATTTTTTACCGTGGAACGGTAAAACCACAGTTATAATTCACTGGTGTATACCAGACTTTTTTAAATAGATATATTTGCCGCTGAACAGTGAGCGACACACTCAAACTTTTTTTTTTTAGGTAAAAATGGCCCAAAAGTGGATAATACAGAGGTTTGAACCGTGGAACTGCAAAACCACACTTCTATTTCTCTGGCCTACACCAGACTCTTTAAAAAAAATATATTTGTGTCTGAACTGTCACAGACACACTTTTTTTTTTTTGGGGGGGGGGGGGGTGGGGACACCAAAAGGTTAATAAGATGGGTATTTGTACAGTGTGAAGGAGGAAAAAAAAAGAAAGAAGACGATTTAGATGAAAAAAAAAGGATTTTTCCTGGCTCCCGAGACCTAAGTCCAGCAATTTCAGCAACAGGAGCACACAGGACTGTAATGCAGCGTTTGCTGGTATAAACACTGCGTCTCCTATACAGCCTGCCTGCCTGCCTGATATCTGGGATGGATATTAGTCCTGAGAAGGACTGTTTGTTTGATCTGGCAGCCTTTACAGACCCTACACTAACTATTTTGCAGTATACAGTATATCTCTCCCTAAATCAGCAACGCTGTCCCTACACTGTCTGATCCCAGCCGTCTGTGTCCAAGATGGCGGCGCCCGGTTTTAAATACTCGAGGTGACGCTGTGCGGCCAGCCAATCAATGTAATACCCACAACCAACATGGCTGCAGCATTACAGTGACTGGCTGGCAATCCCTGCATGTTCATTGGCTCTGTAAAGAGCGCCAAACATGCAGGGCGCCTTTGCTGGGTGAAGAGAATGGGGCATCAAACTGCGCTGCTCGCCTGTCAGAATTATGTACCAGAGGAATCCAAGTCAATGTAATAATAAAATAGACTTTATTTCTACGCGTTTCGTGGTGATCACACCACTTCCTCAGGACAGTCTATACACATACACATACAGGGTCTGTTATTTATAGCAAAAGGATACACATGGAGAAGCCTCCCTTACAAAAAAATCACCACACCCAGTGGGCGGGGAATCAGACTAAATGAATGTATACACCGTAAAGCACACACAAAACAATCATAAAGCATAATGGAATATATCGCTTAAACATTTAAAAATATGACTGCTGGTATTTTTTTTTTTTTTTTTAATATATTAAAAAATGATTAAATAAATTTTATTTAATTTTACAAGCTAGGGGTGTGCTTGAACCTATGATGTTGACCCATTTGTTCTTTGTCAGCACCCTGCTGCTACTGCTGCTTTAAACCAGTAAGCCATGGGCAAATTTGATTTGATCTCTTTGCCACAGAACACCAGGATTGGCAAAGTCGCCACTGGCGTCCTGTGCTCTTCACAGATGAAAGCAGGTTCACACAGAGCACATGTGACAGACGTGACAGAGTCTGGAGACACCGTGGAGAGTGATCTGCTGCCTGCAACATCCTTCAGGTTGACCGGTTTGGCAGTGGCTCATGTGGCTGGAATGTGTCAGCAGTTCCTGCAAGATGAAGGCATTGAAGCTATGGACTGGCCCACCCGTTCCCCAGAACTGAATCCGATTGAGCACATGGACATCATGTCTCGCTCCATCCACCAACGTCACGTTGCACCACAGACTGTCCAGGAGTTTGCGGATGACAATACTGAGCCTCATTTTGACTTGTTTTAAGGACATTACATCAAAGTTGGATCAGCCTGTAGTGTGTTTTTCCACTTTAATTTTGGGGATGACTCCAAATCCTGGCCTCCATTGGTTAATAAATTTGATTTCCATTGATGATTTTTGAGTGATTTTGTTGTCAGCACATTCAACTTTGTAGAGAACAAAGTATTCAATGAGAATATTTCATTCATTCAGATCTAGGATGTGTTATTTGAGTGTTCCCTTTATTTTTTGAGCAGTGTATATATCTATAGAACATATATACAAATATCTTCTATATATAGAATAGTCAGCAGAGTACTCCAACACAGTCAGAGGAGGAATCCAGCAACAAAATACGCCAGTGGAGAAATCCAGCAGCAAAATACGTCAGCGGAGCAATCCAGCAACAAAATACGTCAGCACAGCAATCCAGCAACAAAATACGTCAGCGGAGCAATCCAGGATGAGGGGTGCCATGCATACCAGGATGGGGGTGAGGGGTCCATGCATACCAGGATAAGGCTGAGGGGGCCATGCATGCCAGGATTGGGTATGAGGGAGCCATGCATACCAGGATGAGGGGCGCCATGCATGCCAGGATTGGGATGAGGGGTGCCATACATACCAAGATTGGGGGTGAGGGGTGCCATGCATACCAGGATTGGGGGTGAGGGGTGCCATGCATACCAGGATTGGGGGTGAGGGGTGCCATGCATACCAGGATTGGGGGTGAGGGATGCCATGCATACCAGGATTTAGGGTGAAGGGTGCCATGCATACCAGGATGGGGATGAGGGGTGCCATGCATACCAGGATAGGGATGAGGGGTGCCATGCATACCAGGATAGGAAGGGGGCAGCACAGAACAGGATGGGGAACAGGATTGGGGAGCACATATACCAGGATAGGGGCAGAACAAATACCAGGATGGGGGCGCAGGATGGGGGCAGGACATAACAGGATTGGGGCAACACCTAACAGGATGGGGGAAGCACATAACAGGATGGAGGCAGCACATAACAGGATGGAGGCAGCACATAACAGGATGGAGGCAGCACATAACAGGATGGAGGCAGCACATAACAGGAGGGTGGCAGCACATACCAGCATGGGAGACCATATACCAATAAAAATGCCCGCTACCCGGGTGTAGAACGGGTTCAATAGCTAGTATATACTGTATATATATATATATATATATATATATATATATATAAACACTGTGTTCCAAATTATTATGCAAATAATATTTTCTCAGATTTTCCCAAATTACCTATATGAATTGCAGTCATTGTAATTTTCCAGTCAAATAACTATTAGAGTACAATTGAAAGGTTTTTGTACAAACTGCCTATGATAACAGTATATTTTTAAAAAAATAAAAAACTCAAACTACACTCAAAATGCATGTTCCAAATTATTAAGCACAGCAAAGTTTTTAACCTTTTCATTTGAATAAAGAACAAAAAAATGGTCATTTTTGAAATTATAAGCATTAGCAGGTTATTACAAACTGAAATCAAACAGTTTTCAACTCAAAACTTTATTCTAGGTGATGTTACATTTGCACATAGGACCGCTTGTTCGAAAGGAGCTTCTGAACTCTCTCGTCCATTGAATTTGTCAGATTTTAGATGGTTTCTGCTTCAATTGTTTTGCATGAGGACAGAATACCCTCCCAGAGCTGTTGCTTAGATGTGAACTGCCTCCCGCCATCATAGACACTCCTTTTGATGATGCTCCAGAGGTTCTCAATGGGGTTGAGGTCAGGGGAGCATGGGTGCCACACCATAAGTTTGTCCCCTTTTATGCCCATAGCAGCCAGAGATGCAGATGTGTTATGTGCAGCATGTTACAGTGCATTATCATGCATGAAAATGATCTTGCTGCGGAATGCACGGTTCTTCTTCTTGAACCATGGAAGGAAGTGCTGTTTGAGAAACTCAACATACATTATGGAGTTCATCTTTACCCCTTCAGGGATCCTAAAAGGGCCGACAATCTCTCTCCCCATGATTCCAGCCCAAAACATTACTCCACCTCCTCCTTGTTAGCGCCGTAGCAGTGTTTGCATGGGGTGTCCATCAACCAGCCATCCTCCACTCCATCCATCTGGACCATCGAGATCATTTCATGCATGATAATGCCCCGTCTCATGCTGCACATAACACATCTGCATCTCTGGCTGCTATGGGCATAAAGGGGACAAACTTATGGTGTGGCACCCATGCTCCCCTGACCTCAACCCCATTGAAAACCTCTGGAGCACCATCAAAAGGAGTGTCTATGATGGCGGGAGGCAGTTCACATCTAAGCAACAGCTCTGGGAGGGTATTCTGTGCCCATTCAAAACAATTAAAGCAGAAACCATCCAAAACCTGACAAATTCAATAGACAAGAGAGTTCAGAAGCTCCTTTCGAACAAGGGGTCCTATGTGCAAATGTAACATCACCTAGAATAAAGTTGTGAGTTGAAAACTGTTTGATTTCAGTTTGTAATAACCTGCTAATGCTTATAATTTCAAAAATAACCATTTTTTTGTTCTTTATTAAAATGAAAAGGTTGAAAACTCTGCTGTGCATAATAATTTGGAACATGCATTTTGAGTGCAGTTTGAGTTTTTTATTTTTTTTAAAATATACTGTTATCATAGGCAGTTTGTACAAAAACCTTTCAATTGTACTCTAATAGTTATTTGACTGGAAAATTACAATGACTGCAATTCATATAGGTAATTTGGGAAAATCTGAGAAAATATTATTTGCATAATAATTTGGAACACAGTGTATATATATATATATGTGTTGCTTGTTTATTTTAATTATGTGACACATGTGACAATTACCTGATTTACCTCTGCAATATCACAATATCACATACTCGTATATGTACTAGTGGTTATCTGATCATATATGTCATATATTCAATATATGAAGGTTTTTTTTTAGCTTTTTTAGATTTCTGAACTTTATTTTAATTATGTGACACATGACACTTACCTGGTTAATCTCTGCAATACTACATACTCATATATGTACTGGAGTTACCGATTATAAACGTCTAAATTCACTATATGGTAAAGTTTGTTTGTTTGTTTTTTACTAATTTCCCGCTCTTACACAATTGTTCTTACACATGGGGTTTTTTTTTACAACCAGCAATTCTTGATGAGACACAAGTCTGAGAGGGTACACAGACTACACTACACTAGATCTTGAGATGTCATTTGTTTATTCGTTTCTTTGTCGTGCATCTGAGAGGGACACTGCAAAAAATGCATGCAATGTTACCATTGCACAAATACACATTGTGACTTATGATAAAGTTACTCATCTGTCACATGGTCAGAACAGAATCATATCTAAGAAGAAAACCTTTATCTTATAGAAAAGATAAGTATGCATCATCACCATAAATAGCATGCAGAAGCAATACAATTCAGCAATAAGAAATAAAGAAAAGATGAACATTGAGTCATAATAGACAAGTAGGATGGGTAGGTCCATAATATGCCATCTATAGGGCAAAACCTCTAAGACCATGAGGGCAAAACAATCCCCTTAAAAATTGCTGGTAACTAGTGATGAGCGAGCAGTAAAATGCTTGAATGCTCAGTATTCATATCGAGCAGGTCGGACGCTCAGACAGGCTCAACTCGAGTAACGAGTATAATGGAAGTCAATGGGAAACTCAAGACCCTAACAGGACTGCTGGGGAGGCATTAAAATTTCTGAAATGGATGGAAACAGACTCTATGATGAGAGTTATCTGCTATTCACAGACGCTGGAGACATCGGGAAATGTGGACTATATCGGAGGAGCTTCGTGGGAACATTTTTGATAAATTGGTAAATGAGGGATAATATATGGGAGCTTTTATTAAAAAAATTTATGTTTTTTTTATAACTGGGTTAGTAATGGAAGTGTCTGTTAGACATCTCTCCATTACTAATCCCTGGGCTTCATGCCAGCTGACACTACACAGCTGACATCAGCCCCCAAAAATATTACCCAGATTGCTACCACACCAGGGCAATAAGGAACAGCCGGGCAAAGCGCCAGAATTGGTGAATCTAATGAATGCGCCAATTCTGGGGTGGCTGCAGGCTGGTATTTTTAGGCTGGAAAGGGGCAAATATCCATGGACCTTCCCAGCCTGATATCAGCCCACCTTTACCTGGCTCTTTATCAAAAATAGAAGGGACCCCACATCATATTTTTTATTTATTAACAACTTGGGGTCCCCCCTATTTTTCATAACCGTCCAAGGTTAAATAAAGACAAGAGACAGTCCCTCGTTCACTAATTCATTAACCCCGCAACTCCGATGTAATCCATGACATTCGCACGACGTCTATCAATTCTGTAGTACAATTATTGAGCCTTGTTCTGAGAACGATGCTTGATAGGTTACTCAGGCTCAGGCAGCACTCTTTGATTGTCTTTATTTATTTATTTACCTTGATAGCCAACACACCAGGGCAATCAGGAAAAGCCAGCAAAGCTCCAGAATTGGAGCATCTAATGTGATGCGCAAATTCTGGGGTGGCTGCGGGCTGGTATTTTTAAACTGGGAAGGGGCCAATATCCATGGACCTTTCCAGCCTGATAATATCCACCCCCAGCTGTCTGTTTTACCTTGGCTGGTTATCAAAAATAGACGGGACTCCACGTAATTTTTTGAAATTATTTATTTAATAGGTTTTAAAAAGATTAAAAACACCCCTTAGTGCCACATGAAAGGCACTAAAGGTTGCAACTTTATAATATTTAGTGGGGCAGACATTAATCTACAGTAAGCTCTACCTCCTGTAACAACTCTCCCTGAACTTCTTCTTGAGAACAGTGTGCCAAGCATCTCGTCACCGGGTCCTATATAATACCCCATGACACAATGCGGCTGGCCAATCACAATAACGCCAGTAGCCAACATGGCTACGGCATTACAGGGTAGGACAGGTAATCCCCGCATGTTGATTGGCTAACAGCCGCGAAACATTCGGTCCGGTGACTCGAGCATGGCGCTTGAGCACTCACGATGCTCGATCGAGTAACGAGCACCCCGATGCTCGTTCAGGTATTGAGCAGTGGCGGGCATGCTTGCTCATCAGTACCGGTAACCCAATTCCTTAGATTACCATTGGTTAAAATGCCATCTGTAGGGTTAAAGGTCTAAGAATATAGGGGTAAAAAACACTCCCTATGCATATCTCTGGCAACCCAGTATCCTCATGGTGCAATTAGCTAATATGCCATCTGTGAAGGATCTCCACCACGCCTCTCGGCTGACGTCGCTATTACATCAGACTGATCACGTGATCCAGATCCGAATTTTGGACCAACATGACGTTCCGCACCCCCTAAGTTCAGATTGGTACTGTTCTACACAGACACTTCCTGTCCTCATGGGTTCAGGAAGGTACCGGAAGTGAGAAGAGGTGGCCCACTCAGTCACTGATGTGGCACCACACTCGCTCACACCCCTGACAATCTGAGAGGCCCCTGTCACTGACCTCAGTGAAACAGAACCTTATCAGCCCGGTAGAACTGCCACCAGTTCCTATTAGAGATAAGCCCAGGTCTGTAACAGGAATTATATCGGGCCAGGAACTAGCCCCGGTAGCATGTGAATTGAACCGAACAAAGGACGTGTGGATTCATGGATCGAGATAAAAGAGCAGCCCAAGGTTAAATTATAGATTTAATCGCCTTCAGGGCACACTAGACAATACACTATATACATAAGGGTTATACATACATAATGGTCAGAGATGCAAACACAATAGTAGTGGTACAAAAGTATGCAGATATTAAGAGTCAATTACCAGTCAGATGAAAGGCCTGGCTTGCGTGGAAGGGCTGCCTCATGGGAGGCTTGTGGTTCCCTCTGTTGCGTGACTTCTCCCACACGATGTGTTGTCGTGACCTCCCAGAGAAAAAGAAATAGGATAAGAACTTCAAGAGCTTTTAACCCCTCTGGGTCACCCCCTCCTGCCCCCTGGGCTGGCCCTAAACCTCCACCACTGGCCTCTAGCAGGTCTAAAAACTCCAGAAACTAAAATAGGTCATAACTCCTTAATGGAAGGTCCTAGGGAGCCGGTTCTGGTGTCATTGGATCCAGCCTGGCCCCTGGTACGCGTGGAGAATAAACACAGCCGCCCTAGGGATTTCCGAATGGCTGTGCATCTCCCTATTCCTATGTGCTAGACTGGGTCAAGACCAAGGCGGACATTCACCATGTCCTCGGGATTTCAGAAATCTATTCAATGTATGGCTAGGGCTTATAGTATTTACATAACTCGATATGGAATTCCTATCTTTCAAACTAATGGAAACCCACATGGCTTGGGACCCCATGGCAGCAGGTCCTTTGTCCTGAGTTGAGCTGACTAGAGATGTGATATTTGTCACTCACAGTCTCTTGACCCCCCCCCTGCAGCTGGTAGGTGTCCTGTTACAACTTCACACTGAAGAGGGCTTTATAATCCTCTGCCAAATAGGATACAATGATTGACATGGAAATATATCTCCAATATTCTTCAGGCCATCCATAGGCGGGGCAGCCCCATGAATTTGCAATCGTATGTTTGACACCGCTGCTGCCGCATGTTTAAACTGTCACCGCCGGGGGCCTGTGGCCGCAGGCTGTTGCAATGATGCTGGGCCCGCCCTGCTGAATAATGCCAGGAAGAGCAAGACACAGCATACACAGCGTGGGCGCGTCTGTTTCAAGGATGAAGTGACTTACGTGCATGGCAGTGAAGTCACGCTCCCGTTGCACATCAAGACCTGCTGGCTTTACAAAGAAGCGCGGGGTGCAGGAGCAAGGGAGCGATATTTATTTATTTTTTTAAATATGGGGGTGCATTATACTACTATAGATGTCTATGGGGTGCATTATACTACTGTGGATGTCTATGGGGGTGCATTCTACTACTGTGAATGTCTATGGGGGTGCATTATACTTCTTTGGATGGGGTGCATTATACTACTATGGATGGGGTGCATTATACTACTATGGATGGGGTCTATTATACTACTATGGATGTCTATGTGGTTGCATTATACTACTGTGGATGCCTATGGTGTGCATTATACTACTTTGGATGTCTATGGGATGCATTATACTACTGTGGATGTCTGTGGGGATTTCATTATACTATTGTGGATGCCCATGGGGGTGCATTATACTACTGTGGATGTCTATGGGGTTCATTATACGACTGTGGATGCCTATGGAGGTGCATTATACTACTGTGGATGCCTATGGGGGTACATTATACTACTATTGGCTATGGGGTGCATTATACTAATATGGATGTCTATGGGGGTGAATTATACTACAATGGATGTTTATGGGGTTCATTATACTGCTGTGGGTGGATGTGGATGGGGTGCATTATACTATTATGGATGCCTATGGGGGTGCATTATACTTCTGTGAATGCCTATGGGGGTGCATTATACTTCTGTGAAAGCCTATGGGGGTGCATTATACTACTATTGGCTATGGGGTGCCTATGGGGGTGCATTATACTACTTTGGATGTCTATGGGATGCATTATACTACTGTGGATGTCTGTGGGGATTTCATTATACTATTGTGGATGCCCATGGGGGTGCATTATACTACTGTGGATGTCTATGGGGTTCATTATACGACTGTGGATGCCTATGGAGGTGCATTATACTACTGTGGATGCCTATGGGGGTACATTATACTACTATTGGCTATGGGGTGCATTATACTAATATGGATGTCTATGGGGGCGAATTATACTACAATGGATGTTTATGGGGTTCATTATACTGCTGTGGGTGGATGTGGATGGGGTGCATTATACTACTATGGATGCCTATGGGGGTGCATTATACTTCTGTGAATGCCTATGGGGGTGCATTATACTTCTGTGAAAGCCTATGGGGGTGCATTATACTACTATTGGCTATGGGGTGCCTATGGGGGTGCATTATACTACTATTAGCTATGGGGTGCATTATAGTACTGTGGATGTCTACGGGGTGCATTATACTGTAAGGGGGAAGACCGGGGTGTAAGTACTTTCAGAACAAGGAATCCGGAGCTGCCGGGGCCGTGCCTCTGGTGGCAGGGGGAAGACAGACTTCGAGCACAGGAGTCAGGTGACCGGGAAGCTGGGGGCGTGTCCAGAGCCAGAGCTCAGGGGTCAGGTGACCGGGGAGCTGGAAGCGTGTCTAGGAAGAGGGAGAAAAAGGAGTTTTGCGCGGGAAAGCGGGGAGTTTACAGTTGGGGTCAAGCCCCGCTAGAGGGAGAAGAGATGCAGGGTCCGTGGAGCCGAACAAGTGAGGTGCAGTGTTATGGACTAGGGGCTCAGCGGGTCAAACCGGAGACTGCCCGCTGCCGCCAGAAGACGTGGAGCCGAGCAAGTGAGGTGCAGTGTTATGGACTAGGGACTCAGTGGGTCAAACCGGAGACCGCCCCCTGCCACCAGAAGACGAAGCATTGTTTAGGCGGGGAAGCCAGAAGAAAACAACACCGGCATCAGCCGGCCACTGCCTTGTGGGGAACAAGAGTCAGCTAAGTGTAAAACTGCCGATTACAACCGTGTCGACTCTGCTGCATCTAGCCAAACTGTGAATTGTCGTTTATATTTTGTTACCTGCTACTCCCCTTGTTGCCCCCATATTTCCCCATATTTCCCCTGTTACTCCCTGCGTAGAGATTGACCCTGTTACAATAAATCCCCCCTGTTTATTTACCCTGTACTGGCTTCTCTGTGTTTCTGTGTCATTGCATCTAAAGTACCTGTGTTACATTACTACTGTGGATGTCTATGGGGGTGCATTATACTACTGTGGATGTCTATGGGGGTGCATTAATAAGGAGTTAAGTTGGTGTGCACTCTGTCTTGAGGTGAGGTGCAGATGCAATGGGCTTGTTTACCCAAACTTACACAATAAAGTTAATTCATCGCACTCTCAAAATTCTGATGATACAAAGTGTAGTTTATTTATACAACATAAACCAAGGAAATTAATCAAACCAGAGGTGAGTGGCGACAACAGATTGAGATGTTTCGGCCTGAACTGGCCTTATTCAATTCAGTTGCTATTTCTGCTGGTAAGTGTGTACATAGAGGTTTAGGTTGTGCTTTCAAGCAAGTAGGACCACTGCGGTGGTAGACTTTTTGTAAGTAAGTCTTATGGGTAAGTCTTATGCAAGGATGCCAGTACACAGCCAGTTGCGAGGCTTTGTGGTCATTAGGGCGACACGTGTAAACAGCGGCGCTAGCAGCGCCTTGCTTCTCGGGGGATACCGTTAGAGGTTAGGTCTATGGGGAAAGCCCGCAAGAGAAATTGACATGCTGCGGCCTGGAAAGATCCGCCGCATGTCAGTTTCGTGGGTGAGCCGCAGACGCATAGTGGACATAGAATCCACTATGTTGTAACATCTGGACGCTGTGGGTTTGACGCTGCATAAGTCCGCAGCATCAAACACGCAGTGGCTCCGGATCGTGGGCATACAGCCTGAAAGTTGTAGCCAGATGTTGATGCCAGGAGATTGTCAGGAGGCAGAGTAAGAATAATTGTAATATATACAGGGCCTTGAAAAAGTATTCATACCCGTGACTTTTTCCACATTTTTTTCTTGTTACACCACAAACTTAAATGTATTTTACTGGGATTTTATGTGATACGCCAACACAAAGTAGCAAGTATTTGTGAATAGTAAAGAAAATTATACATGTTTTTCTAATTATGTTAAAAATATAAATCTGAAAATTGTGACATGCATTTGTATTCAGGTATGTCTCTAACAACTTTGCATATCTAGAAACTTAAATTTTAGCCTTTTCTTCTTTGCAAACTATCTCTAGCTCAGTGAGATTGGATGTGAGCGAGTGTGAGCGTCTGTGAACAGCAATTTTCAAGTCTTGCCACAGATTCTCAATGGGATTTAGGTCTGGACTGTGACTGGGCCATTCACACACATGAATATCTTTTGATCCAAGCCGTTCAATTGTATCTCTGGCAGTATGTTGAGGGTCATTGTCTTGCTGGAAGGTAAGCCAAAGAAAAACCCTTAGGCCATGTTCCCAAATGCAACAATGGTGCATTTTTCCTCTGCAGTTTTTCTGCAGGTGTCTACATCAAAATACTGTATACAATAGTCAGAAATAGCCAATGCTCTAATTATTCAATTTTAACCCCTTTTTTAAACGTTTTGGTACATATTTAAATTAGTGTTTTTTAACTGCATTATAGTGATGGCATGGGCTCAGAAACTAAGCCCACTCCATCTGAAGAGAAAGCATGCTTAAAGGGAATCTGTCAGTAGGATCAACCCTCCTAAGCATCTATATGGGCATGTAGGTCATAGGAAGCTGAGTAAAATGATACCTTGATATCTGCAAAACGATGTCTTATTCCAAAGAAATCCATGTTTATCTTCTATGTACATGAGCTGTTCCAGATTATGGGCAGGACACTGATCTGCAAGAGAATCTGCCTGCAGAATTTATTTTCAATAAAAGGGGCAATACCAGTGTGATGTGTAATGGCCGCTCTCTGCTCTCCTGATCTCCCTGCAGAGCTGTGTGTGATTATACCTGACACATCTGCAGGTTCCTCTCAGCTTCAGCTTCCATCTCAAAGGCAGACAGGGTGGCCATACAGTAGAGCTGTGAGAGCTGCAGATGCTAACATGTTTGTTATGAGACAAAGTTCAGTTCTACTGTGCGGTGTGAAGTCTCCTTCATAAGTCCGTGTTTCCGGTACGTGTGGCATCCGATTTTTTACGAATACCACATGTATCCATTATAACCTATGGGGCTGCTCACATGGCCATGTTTTTACACTGACCATGAGTCTGTGTAAACCAAACGGAGACATGTCCGTTTTCTACTGGCAGCACAGATGACAAGGGCCAATACAAGTCTATGGGTCTGTGTAAAAAACATACAGCACATGGAGGGCCTCCATGTGCCATCCATGTATTGTACGGTTTTAACATTGCAAAGTATAGGAGAACTTTTGTAATTTCTTTTTCTTTAGCCATACTGGAAAAACACTGATGTCACACTGATTACACACTCACTGATCCAAACTAGTGATGACAACGGTACTGTTTTTTTCCGGTACCAGTTTTATAAGTACGTATGAAGGGGGCCTTAGTTACATGCTTCACACTGGTAACTCCCCCTTTCTGAAGGCAGATTCTCGTGGAGATCAGTGTCCGACCCATAGCTCTGAACAGCTTATTTATATATGAGAAAACATGGATATCTGCAGAATAAAACATTGTATTGCCGATATCAAGGTACTATTTTATTAAGCTTACTATGACTTATAGATGACTTAGAGTTGATCCTACTGACAGCTTCCATTTAAATGTACAGCTGAGCTCCTGCTGCAACATCAAGTATTTAAACAAAGAAAAGGTGTTCCCTCTGTAACCTCTTTAACCCCTCTCTTCGCAAACCTACTGTGGAATACTGATTGAATGCTACGGTAGCTAGAGGACTAACAATGGCCTTAAGGTCTGCCATAAACGGAAACCTGTTAGGCCTTGCAGAATTCCAAAATTTCTATGTTTTGTTTATTTTGGTAAAATTGAATAAAAAATTATCACAAAGTCCTATATACCCCAACAGCGCAGCCCTCTTAATGAATCATGAGAGCCTGACAAGTTTTGTTAACCTCCTTGCGACTCACCACAAATCTTACTTCAGTCAGTGACTGAAATACTGGGAGAAACTGGCGTGAAAATGTTAAAAGTCACAACATTGTTGCGCATCTCCGAGTTGAGCAAAAATTTTGCAACTTTTTAAAGCAATTTATACCAGTTTTATGGCATGAAAGCTTTGATAAATCAGGGCCTTAGACCTTAGGCCTTAGTTGGCGTGGTTCTTAGGCACGTGACCGGAGCACGGCTGAAACTGAGAGAAGACGACGCTGGTGAGTATATTACTACCATCATTACACTTACACACATGATCACTAACAAATGGGCTAATCAAAAAAAATCACGTGGGGCTTCAAATGCTTAACCTCTTGACAGCGGCCGCTAAGAAGTTAGACGGTTAGCTATCGGAGCTAGATCTGCTGTATGCTCATATCCTGAGCCTACTGATGTGTACAAACCAGTCGCAAATTCAAGGCATTGTTAAGGGGGTAAACCTTATTTGCATAGCTAACCATCCCTAGATTGCACCCATTTGTTAAACCTGCCTTATAGCTTTTCCTATGTGATAAATTCAATTACTGGTTCGGTCTTGGTGCCCCTACGACAAATGTGTCATTAATGGGAGTAGCAGAACAACTACAGCAATGTTTTACATGGCTAATCCCTGGAGTCGCAGTTGTTTGTTTAGCATTTGCCTTGTATTAAAGTAAAAAGAAAGCAACACAAATCTTGGTTTTGGCAAAGAACCAAGCACAGTAACAATGCAAGTACGTGATGTTATTCATATCATTAGTAAGATGGGCAGAAGGGTGTGCTCAGATATCCTCAAGGTTATTTAAGTTCATTTCATTATGCAAACTGTTACAATATGGAATATAATAACAGAAACTCATCTTTTGTATATGTACATCATTCAGGTTACTGCTAATGGAGAGCAAATAATAATAAAATCTGACATTAAGGAAATTGAGTTTAGGGTACTAAAAGCCGGCTTCAGACATCCATGCAAATCTGTCTGAGCACGACCCGTAATGGACTGGCCACAGGTCTCCCGACCAGAGCGTAACAGCTTCATATATCTATGAGGCTGTAACGCTTGGGTCAGGAGAGCCAGTCAATGGGTATTATGCAATACGCAGAGAGACCCAGCAAAACTGGCACTAAACCAGCAAAGGAGCAGCCACAGACGCAATTAGCGCAAGCTGCCCAGCTATTCGAGCCAGAGTCGGACTGGGCTGGCGGGGTACCGTGAATTTTCCTGGTGGGCCCCACCCCCTGCTGCAGAGGAGAGGGGGAGAAGAGAATAAAAAAAAACTGCGGTTTTAAGGGGCAAGGGCCCTTTAAAAGCGCAGGCACAGTGTATGCAGGGACGGGCTCACGCAGCGTTCATTACCTGAACCGCCGCTGAGCACGTCCCAGTGAAGCAGCTGAAGCAGCTCGTCTCCCTTCGCCGGCCGGCGTATGATGTCATCGTCATGCGCCTGCTGTGAAGGAGGCGCGCAACTCAGCCGCCGGAGGAGGACACCGCACGGGAGCGCAGGAAGGTAAGAGGTTTGTGTGTGTGTGTGTGTGTGTATGTGTGCATGCAGAATGGGATGGCTGGATACACAAGGGGGAACCCTGGCTGGACACACAATGGGGGCCCTGGCTGAACACGCAAGGGGGAGCCCTGGCTGGACACGCAAGGGGGAGCCCTGGCTGGACACGCAAGGGGGAGCCCTGGCTGGACACGCAAGGTGGAGCCCTGGCTGGACACGCAAGAGGGAACCCTGGCTGGACACGCAAGGGGGGACCCTGGCTGGACACGTAAGAGGGAGCCTTGGCTGGACACGCAAGGGGGAACCTTGGCTGGACACGCGAGGGGGGACCCTGGCTGGACACACGAGGGGGGACCCTGGCTGGACACACAAGGGCGAACCCTTGCTGGACACACAAGGGCGAACCCTTGCTGGACACACAAGGGTGAACCCTGGCTGGACACACAAGGGCGAACCCTGGCTGGACACACAAGGGGGGACCCTGGCTGGACACACAAGGGGGGATCCTGGCTGGACACACAAGGGGGATCCTGGCTGGACACACAAGGGGGGGCCCTGGCTGGACACATGAGAGGGGGCCCTGGCTGGACACACGAGGAGGGCCCTGGCTGGACACACGAGGGGGGGCCCTGGCTGGAAACACGAGGGGGGGCCTGGATGGACACACGAGGGGAACCCTGGCTGGACACACGGAGGCCAGGATGGATATATATGGGGGGGCAGGCTGGATACACGGAGGCCAGGATGGATATATGGGGGGCAGGCGGGACACATGGAGACCAGGATGGATATATGGGGGGGCAGTCTGGACACATGGGGGGCTAGGACGGATATATGGGGGGGCAGGCTGGACACACAGGGGGCAGGCTGGACACATGGAGGTCAGGATGGATATATGGGGGTGCAGGCTGGACAAATGGAGGCCAGGATGGATATATGGGAGGGGGCAGGCTGGACACATGGAGGTCAGGATGGATATATGGGGGGGGTCAGGCTGGACACATGTAGGCCAGGATGGATATATGGGGGGCAGGCTGAACACATGGAGGCCAGGAAGGATATATGGGGGGGCAGGCTGGAAACATGGAGGCCAGGACAGATATATGGGGGGGCAGGCTGGACACATGGAGGCCAGGACAGATATATGGGGGGCAGACTAGAAACACGGAGGCCAGGATGGATATGTAGGGGGGGGCAGTCTGGACACATGGAGTCCAGGATGGATATGTAGGGGGGCAGGCTGGACACATGGAGGCCAGGATGAATATATGGGGGGGCAGGCTGGACATATGGGGCGCTAGGATGGATATATGGGAGGGGGCAGGCTGGACACATGGAGGCCAGGATGGATATATGGGGGGCAGGCTGGACACCTCCAGGCCAGGACAGATATATGGGGGGGGCAGGCTGGAAACATGGAGGCCAGGACAGATATATGGGGGGCAGGCTGGACACATGGAGGCCAGGACAGATATATGGGGGGGCAGGCTAGAAACACGGAGGCCAGGATGGATATGTGGGGGGGGCAGGCTGGACACATGGAGTCCAGGATGGATATGTAGGGGGGCAGGCTGGACACATGGAGGCCAGGATAAATATATGGGGGGGGCAGGCTGGACACATGGAGGCCAGGATGGATATGTAGGGGGGCAGGCTGGATACATGGAGGCCAGGATGGATATATGGGGGGGCAAGTTGGACATATGGGATGCTAGGACGGATATATGGGAGGGAGCAGGCTGGACACATGGAGGCCAGGACAGATATATGAGGGGGTAGGCTGGAAACATGGAGGCCAGGATGGATATGTGGGGGGGGGCAGGCTGGCCACATGGGGTGCTAGGATGGGTATATGGGAGGGGGCAGGCTCGATACACATGGGCTAGTATAAATATATGGAGGGGTCACACTGGACATATGGGGGCCAGAAGGGATATATGGGGGGGTGTCAGTATGGATATATGCAGGGGAGGTAGGATGGATATATGGGGGGGCAGGATGGACACATGGGGGCTAGGATGGATATATGGGAGGGGGCAGGCTAGATACACGTGGGCTAGGATAAATATATGGAAGGACCACTCTGGACATATGGGGGTGCCAGGCTGGACAAGGGACTTAATTACTGTTTGGGGGCCAGATTGAGGAACATACTTTATTAGTTTATGGTGGCCAGTGGGGAACATTATTACTTTACAGTCCAATTAGGGACATTATTATTTCTGTAATATAATTTACTTTTTAGGAAATAGTTTTCCATGGGATGGGACAAAAGAGGGCTCCTGTTACTGTGCAGGACGGCACTATATCGCTTTTTTTCTTCAACTATAGTGTAGTGTAGCAGTCAGGGGAAAAGTGGGAATGTGCTCTAGAAGAGATCAGTTAGAGATAACTGTGTGTTATTTCCTGCATAGATGATTCCTGGCTGGAAGAAGTGATGGCTGTCTGTGCCTGATGAAGAAGAAAAGCGGAGATGAAGGACTTCATCAAGAGATGTCACTGGTGAGTCAGTGTATTACATGTACACTTACACTACAAACGTGGTAAAAAATGTTGGTACCCCTCGTTTAATGAAAGAAAAACCCACAATGGTCACAGAAATAAGTTGAATCTGACAAAAGTAATAATAAATTAAAAATCTTTGAAAATGAACAAATGAAAGTCAGACATTGCTTTTCAGCCCCGCTTCCACAGAATTGGCTTGAAAATTAAACTCATGAAATAGGCCTGGACAGAAATGATGGTACTCTTAACTTAATATTTTGTTGAACAACCTTTTGAGGCAATCACTGCAATCAAATGATTCCTGTAACTGTCAATGAGACTTCTGCACCTCTTGACAGGTATTTTGGCCCACTCCTCAAGAGCAAACTGCTCCAATTGTCTTGTGTGTGAAGGTTGCCTTTTCCAGAAGGCATGTTTCAGTTCTTTCCAAAGATGCTCAATAGGATTTAGGTCAGGGCTCATAGAAGGCCACTTCAGAATAGTCCAATGTTTTCCTCTTGGCCATTCTTGGGTGTTTTTAGTTGCGTGTTTTGGGTCATTATCTTATTGCAAGACCCATGACCTGCGACTGAGACCAAGCTTTCTGACACTGGGCAGCACATTTCTCTCTAGTATCCCTTGATAGTCTTAAGATTCATTGTACCCTGCACAGATTCAACACACCCTGTGCCAGATGCAGCAAAGCAGCCCCAGAACATAACAGAGCCTCCCCCATGTTTCACAGTAGGGACAGTGTTCTTTTCTTGATATGCTTCATTTTTCCGTGTGTGAACATAGAGCTGATGTGCCTTGCCAAAAACTTCCATTTTTGTCTCATCAGCCCATAGGACATTCTCCCAAAAGCTTTGTGGCTTGTCAACATGTAGTTTGGCAAATTCCAGTCTGGCTTTTTTATGATTTTTTTCAACAATGATGTTCTCCTTGGTCGTCTTCCATGACGTCCACTTTGGATCAAACAACGACGGATGGTGCGATCTGACACTGATGTTCCTTGAGCTTGAAGTTCACCTTTAATCTCTTTCAAAGTTATCCTAGGCTCTTTTATTACCATTCGTATTATCCGTCTCTTTGATTTGTCATCAATTTTCCTCCTGCGGTCAAGTCCAGGGAGGTTGGCTACCGTCCCATGGATCTTAAATTTCTGAATAATATGTGCACCTGTATCACAGGAACATCAAGGTGCTTGGAGGTGGTCTTATAACCTTTACCTTTAACATGCTTGTCTATAATTTTCTTTCTAATCACCTGAGACAACTCTTTCCTTTGCATCCTCGGGTCCACGTTGAGTTTGGTACACACCATGTCACCAAACAGCACAGTGAGTATCTGTAGCCCTATATACAGGCCCACTGACTGATTACAATATTGTAGACACCTGTGATGCTAATTAGTGGACACAACTTGATTTAACATGTCCCTTTTGTCACATTATTTTCAGGGGTACCATCATTTCTGTCCAGGCCTATTTCATAAGTTTAATTTTTAAAAAAATTCTGTGGAGGCAGGGTTTAAAAGCAATGACTGACTTTCATTTGTTCATTTTCAAAGATTTTTAATTTATTATTACTTTTGTAAGATTCAAGTTATTTCTGTGACTATTGTGGGTTTTTCTTTCATTAAACGAGGGGTACCAACAATTTTGACCACGTGTGTATATAGTATATACAGAGCTTCTGTGTATGTCACTGGTGATCACTGTATTACTTATACACTATATACAGAGATCCTGTTTATAATGTCACTGGTGATCACTGTGTTACCTATACACTGACACTATGTACAGAGCTCCTGTGTATAATGTTGCTGGTAGTAATAACAGTGTTGTTAGTATTGTGGTTTGTACTCATGATCAGTATTGAAGTATTTGGTCACTTTGGGGTGGTAATATGTGGTCTGGTCATGGTGTGGCCGTATTTGTTCCTTGTATGTGGTATTATTCGGTCACTATGTGGTTGGTAATATGTGATCTAGTCATGGTGTGGCGATATTTGTCCCTTTTGTATATGGTATTATTGATGTTGATTTAGTGGACTGTGTTGTGTATGGCGGTCATTTTGTTCTCGCTGATATTAGCTAGGAAAAGATTTTTTTCCATTAGGCCACAGCCCCCCCATCAGTATTTGGTTAGTATTTTTTCTCAGGAGTGGGAGCCAAAACCAGGAGTGGGTGATAAATGCAGAATTGGTGACTTGTTTCTATTATACCTTTTCTCTGATTGTTCCTCACCTGGTTTTGGCTCCGACTCCTGAGAAAAAATACTGACCGAATACTCATAGTAGGGCCGTGGCCTTAGAGATTAAATACTTGGACTAGAGCTGCAGAGATGCACTTACAGGGGTTCTCCGGTGAAAACAAGTAATCACCTCTCCACAGGATCAGTGATAATATTGATTGGTGGGGGTCTGACTGCTGGCACACAATTGGCAGAATGTGGAGCTTTTCTCCCCATTAGACTGGCGTGGCATGTGAGACGCGACCACTGATCCATTCATTCTCTCAGTGGCTGTGAGCGCTGCTCTTTTTTGGAAGCCCCCAAGAGAATGAATGGAGCTGCGGTCAGACGTCCCACCTGTCGCTGCATTTTAAAATGGGGATAAGTGTCCTGTCAGGGATAAAACTTCCCCATTCTTCCGATAGGTGCATTTTCCAATGTTCGGACCCAAACGATCAATAAGTGATCACCTATCCTGTGGAGCCCATGGATCGGTGGTAACTTGTTTTAACCAAAGAACCCCTTTAATGCAAACTACAGTAATTGTACATCCCAGTTATAGTGTCGCACATTAGATCTGCAGGAGCCGCCAGTCAATGCTCCACTATAACAGGGATAGCGGATAACAGGTATTTGCATATAGCTGTAGGTGGGCCCCAAGAGGCAATTTCCCCTGTGGGCCCCAGACACCCCAGTCCGACCCTGATTCGAGCCCTTGAGGACCGGGAATACTCTTCACCCAGCTCCCAGTAAATGGAAGGGGGACTTTCGCAGAGCCCTTCCCAGGCCCACTGTCGCCAGACAGCTGGCGTCTGGTGACGCGGTCGGTGCCTAGTCAAGGACCAGTTGAGTACCTCTGCAAGAACCCCAGGAAGTGTAACCAGAAGAGAAAATGAGAAAACCCCTGAAAAGATAGCGATACTACAGCACATAGGAACTGCAATAAACAGCACAGGACTGAGCAAGGAACAGGGTTAACTAGCCCCCTAATGATCAGGTTTTGAATACCTCCCAATTATCCCTAGACAATCACTCCCTGCTAGTTTGAACAGCAGAATGTACAAAATCCCACCATTGCCTAGTGCCAGACACAGCAGCATCCTGCGTTTCCTTGCTATTGGGGAAATCAGTGAGAGACATGGCGTTCCGCGACCTCATACGTCCTACAACACCAGAACGTGATGCTCCATGAGATTGGGATGGTTTCCCTGAACGTGTAGTAGCGCCGCCTTCAGGGTGAGGACAATGGCGGCACCTACGACCGGAGTAACGTAGCACCGGACCAGATCCATTCCCAGGTGGGAGCGCAGAACCACGATTCCTAAGGCTGCGTGCCCACCATGGGTTTTTGAAGCGTTTTTTGCTGAAGAATTTCCGCAGCGAAAACGCTTAAAAAACGCTTGGTAATACGTGCCCCATGGTCCCCAATGATAATCCGCATGTGCTGTGCACATGCTGCGGAAATTTCCGCTGCAGATTATCATTGCGGAAAAATAAGCAGCATGTCCATTAATTTTGCGGACACGCAGCGTAATTGCGTCATTGACTTGCATTGAAACGCATATTATCCGTGTCAGCACATTTGCACACACGGATAATATGCGTTTCTATGTGCGGATGGTACCCGGGTTTAGAGAAGAAGAGACTCTCCTCCAGACCCGGGTATCATTGAACCTGTAAAAAAAGAATTTAAAATAAAAAATAAAAATTATACTTATCTTCCGATGTCCCCCGGTCTCCTCAGCGATGCGTCCAGTTTGTTGTATGGGTTGCGGTGGTGTGAGGACCTGCCATGATGTCATTTAGTCATGTGACAGGTCATGCGACCGCTGACGTCGGCGGTCGCGTGACCTGTCACATGACTCAATGACGTCATTGCAGGTCCTTTCACACCACCGCGACCCATACAACAGACCAGACGGAGCGGAGAAAATACCGGGGGACATCGGAAGGTAAGTATAATCTTTATTTTTTATTTTTCACCATTTTTATTCTTTTTTTTAACTATTACTTGGTCACATTATATAAATCCATGCCGGTTGCATTGATTTATATAGTGTGACCAAGTTGTCAAGCACTTTCCAAGTGATGCTAAAATCGCTTGGAAAAGCACTTGATAACCCGCATGCAGAAATGCATGCAAAAACGCTTGAAAAACGCTTCTACCTGGCGGGAAAAAAACATGTAAAAACCGCATGTGTTTTTCCTGCCAGGGAGAAGCAGAAAAAATATGCAGCATTTCTGCATTGTAGGCACTTAGCCTAACAATGGGACAATACTGTCTGAGCAATACAGAGCTGTGGCATGATTGTTTTACATTTCTTGTATCCATTGTATCCAGAAATATCATTTTCAATATAGTTTACTTTATAAAGAATTAAAACTCACATCAATAACATTGTAAAATGATTTGACAAGGGTAGCAGGGATCTCAAGTGACTTGACGGAAGTATGTGAAATATGGTTATCTTTGTCAGTGCCATAATAGTGTTTATGCTCAACCATCACTTCATTCAAATAGGGGTTTGTTATAAGTTTCCAGATATAATAGAAGTGGCAGAACATATCCTCATAAAGCAAATAGATGAAGCAGCGATGCAGGGAGAAGTAATTATTATGGGGGACTTCATCTACTTTGACATAAATCGGGGAGCAGAAACCTGCAGGTTCCTGATGGTAGACCTGGTAAGGGCACAAAACATTTTAAAGAATCTGTCCACTACAACCCAGATATTAGTAAATCCCTGTACCCTGTAAACCCCTTGTGAACCCTTCTCGGCCCTGCGTTTCTCAGCTGTGCAATAGCTGAGGATGAAATCAAATTGTGAGAAAACCATTGAGCCTGGTGGGCATTCAGTCTATGAGCAGACTGAAATTTATCCAGGATTTTGTCATCAGTATAGATACTCACTTGGAACTTAGCTCCTTTAAGAAGATGTTTGCATTCCTCAAGGCTCAATTTTTTGGCTAACAGTTCACCACCATCAATGGAGTAGTTCGGTTTTTGCTGGCGAAAATTCCTTGGAAAAGAATCCACAGGGATGATTTCTTGTTCTAGAGGAATTTTGAAAGGGAACTGCTCCTACACCAATAACAGAGGAATCTATTTAAAGGAAGAACGGACTGTCTGTATCGGGATGGTGCAAAACTAGAGCAGTAGAAAAACAAGACTAAGGCTGCGTGCCCACTATGCATTTTTTAAGCATTTCTGACTCGGAAACACTTAAAAAAACACTTGGTAGAAGGTCTGCAATGGTCCCCAATGATAATCCGCATGAGCTGTGCACATGCTGGGAAATTTCCGCTGCGGATTATCATTGCAGAAAAATCCGCAGCACGTCCATTAATTTTGCGGAAACGCGGCGGAATTGCTGCCATTGACTTGCACTGAATCGCACAATATCTGCATGAGTACATGTACACATGCAGATATTAAGCGATTCAATGTGCGGATGGTACCCGGGTCTAGAGAAGAGGAGACTCTCCTCCAGACCCGGGTACCATAGTACCTGTAGTTACAAAAGAATTCAAATTAAAAAAATATATACTCACCTTCTGATGGCCCCCTGGTCTCCTGTACGGTGCATTCGGACGTCTTCAGCGGCTCGCGGTGGTGTAAAAGGACCTTCCATGACGTCATTTAGTCATGTGACAGGTCACGCGACCGCTGACGTCGGGGTCGCGTGACCTGTCACATGACTAAATGACGTCATGGAAGGTCCTTTTACACCACAGCGAGCCATCGAAGACACCGGAGAAGGAGACCAGGGGCCATCGAAAGGTGAGTATAATGTTTTTTTTTTATTTTTCACCATTTTATTTTATTTGTTTACTATTGATGCTGCATTTGCAGCATCGTAACTTGGTCACACTGTATAAATCCATGCCGGTTGCATGGATTTATATAGTGTGACCAAGTTGTCAAGCACTTTTCCAAGTGATGCTAAAATCGCTTGGAAAAGCGCTTTACAACGTGCATGAGGAAATGCATGCAAAAATGCTTCACAAACGCTTCTAACTGGCAGGTAAAATCCGCATGCGTTTTCCCTGCCAGGGACATGCAGAAAAAATCCGGAGCATTTCTGTTTCGTGGGCACTTAGCCTTAAGTTCTTGAAAGGCTTGAACAGCAGATTCTGACCAGTACCAGGAATTGGTGTCTTTTCAAATTAGGGCCATCAGCGGAGCAACCACTTGAGAGTAGTTTTAATGAACTGGCAGTAATAATTAGCAGAGCCAAGGAATCTTTGGAGAGCCTGGAGACCAACTGGCTATGGCCAATCCAATATGGTGCAAACTTTCTCCGGGTCCATACAAACACCAACAGAAGAGATGTCTGTTTGAGCAATTCTTGTTGCTCAAACAGACATTTCTATAACTTGGACAAGACACTCTCAGAAATCATGGGAATCACAGAATGGATGCATTCAAGTCAGTGGGGCAATAGAGACAGAGAGAAGTAAGAGGTGGAAGAGAGAATCAAACTAAAGTCTAGGAAAACAATCCTAAGACACAGGTGTGTATCCTAATGGGCCTTAAAAGGCCTAGGGAGATTATGTTGCATGCCAGGCAACCTGCAAATCCCAATGTGGCACACAAAAGAGGGAAGCTGAAGGAGGTGAAGGGACAGGTGTGTAACAGTACTCCTAATCATACGGCCCCTCCCAGATGGGTCCATAACAGCAGAGAGTGCTTCGTGTGAAATCTTTTCAGAAAAGTTGGAGTATTAATGTTCTTTTTTGTCTCCCTACATCTTTCCTTAGGACAGTATCCCTTCCAGTCAATCAAATAGAAGAGATTACCACAAACTTTCTTCCAGTCCAGCATTTAGTTGATCTCATACTCTGTATCCGGATCAAATGCAGAAGTAGGAACAGTCTTGACCGTAGGAGAGAATCTATTGATGACTAGAGAAGATGGTTACATGCCAGGTGATGGTCACCTAGGGAGATGATGTCACCCACCAAGCAACCTGCAAAATCCGACCTTGATCACAACAGAGGGCAACTGACTGAGGTGAAGGGAGGAGAGCTCGGACCTGGGACAGGCGTGTAACAACTGTAAGGTTGCCTGATTTTACAATCACTTTACAAATGTAACTATTGATGATGATGAGAATAACCCTTTCAGACCAAAAAAACCCTTTACTATTTCAGAAGAGAGCTGTGGGTTTTTTTTTTGTTTGTTTGTTTTTTGTTTGTTTTATAAATTACTTGACTATATTTTCACTCTTGTATTCTAGAGATATGTTTTAGTACTTATTTTCTGGTAAATATATAATGTGTATTATATTTCACAGAAAAAAGAAAAGCATAATAAATCCCCATGGCAATATATTTTTCTGGTTAAAGATTTCCATATTGTATTTGCACATACAGCGGAGACATGGTCAGATGTTGCCAAAGATCAAGAGTCAAGAGCAAACAAGCTCTCAAGAGTTCAAAGACCAAAATCAATGTGAGATCCAATAAAAGAATTAAACACCTGTAGTTGCAAGTTGGATCCAAGACACAAGCTCGAAAGGATTCCAAAAACTACAAGATCTTTGGGTAAAAGCCCTTGCAAAATAAAGAGCTGAACTGAAGGATGTTTCCCCTGTGGTTTGGATTGATTGTATTATTGCCACTCTTGAAGTAACTATTGAATGTGTCTGTTACACATATCCTTGATACAATATACACTTCATCTATGATTCAAATGACAATTAAAGTCAGGGAGCAGCATGAAAAGTTCTACTTCTTGTTTCTGTATGTCTGTGTTAAAGTTGTTTTATTGTGGGGAGGGCACAGTTTATGAACAGATGTACCTCATTGTGTTGCGGATCCGGGTAGTGGAACCTCTGTGCCGCGGTGCAAGGAGGGACCCAGAGGGGCGTAACTAAGTATCAACTCAGACCGACCCTGGTCGTACGGCGGCTAACGACTCCTTGACCAGGGAGGGACCGAGCAGAGGGACCAGGTGCTACTCTGGGGACGACCTTGTAAGAGAGCAGGTGGCTCCCACGGGTCAGCAGACTGGGACTGACCGGTATAGGGGATGGACACAACAGGCAGGCAGAAGTCTCTGGATAGTTGACAGGAGGTCACGGCACGTGACGGCAGAGCAGGTTGAAGTCTCTAGGTAACAGACAGGTGGTCACAGCAAGTGACAGCAGGAGCCTCCAGGTAGGCTACGGCAAGTGACGGCCAAGCAGGCTGAAGTCTCTAGGTTAGCAAGCGGCGGGTGGTCACGGCAAGTGACAGCAGGAGCCTCCAGGTAGGCTATCAGGTAACAGGCAGGTAACAGGCGAGTGCTCCCAGGTGAGCGGGCTAGCAGGCACGGCAGATAGCAGGCAGGTAACTGGCAGGTGCTTCCTGGTAAGCAGGAGGACTTGCCCATAGACAGACTGGAGGGTAGAACGGAAGGCAGACTGTCGGGCTGGAGAGTAGTCAGACTGGCGGACTGGAACAGTAGTCAGGCTGGCAACTGGACCTGAGGGCTGAAGCAGAGGTAAGTATGCTGTGCATCAACTTTTGCTCGGGAACCTCCATTTTGGAGGAGGTGCCTTATATATGGGAGGACCCTCGGCTATTGGCCGGGGACTCCTTAGGACGGCGCGCGCGGCTCCTTTAAGAGAGAGGGAGCGCGCGACCGCGCTCTAAGCACAGTGCCCGGGAAGCTGCGCGCGCCGGCAGCAGCAGGAAGAGGAGCGCAGGAGGACGCCGCGCGGGGAGCGGGGAGGTGAGAGGGATGGCGTCTCTGCCTGGCAGGGGGCAGAGACGCCGATGCTACACATTGTCTGTTTCACCTGAAGAAGTGGCTGAAATATTGACATTAACTCACATAATATGGTTGAACCTAGTGTACAAAAGTATAGCGCAATGCGTACGTCCACCTAATGACCTGAGGTCTGATGGACGCACATGCTCAGTCACTCTCTCCACAGTCATGTCTGTTTATTGCAGATCAACCAGAACTGACAATTGGAAGCAAAAAATTATGAAAATGTATTTTGTTAGCCTAAAAACAGAGTAAATTACTTTAAATTACTTACTGAAACCATTTCAGTACTATTGGTAAAAAAAATTACTCATGAGATAAACCCTTTAAACTGATCTTGAAAACTGAAAGTGGCATTGTGATTGGCTGCCATGTATAATGAGGCTATAACATGTAGCTTACATTTTATATTTAATTTACAATTTATTTATGATCACTGTAGGCAGCAATGTTGAGTTTCATTGCAAAGTCTACAGTGAGCTTTAGCCTCAAATTCAATATTACAGGCACCTTGAATTAAACTAATATCACTCATCTAATCTCTCCGATGATGAAAGGATCGAGGAACATCAACATAAAAGCCAAACAGTCAAGCAAGTTGGCGAGACTCAGGGTTACAAAGGTCGTGTAACTTCCCTGGCGGCGTGCTGGCATGGCTTACCACCTCCCACCATGCAAGACAGCCATCTTACCTATCAGTCCAGGCTGCACACTTTGCTCCAGTACCTGCTGTGTCTCTTTTCTGATGATTGCTTAGGGCGGCGGCACGGTTACTGCCTGATTCTTATAGTCACTGTGTGCGC
This sequence comes from Phyllobates terribilis, assembly GCF_046119375.1. Classification (NCBI taxonomy): domain Eukaryota; kingdom Metazoa; phylum Chordata; class Amphibia; order Anura; family Dendrobatidae; genus Phyllobates; species Phyllobates terribilis. The sequence continues at coordinate 375,441,745 of NW_027362763.1, read as the reverse complement.
ACTCCTAATGTCTCCCCAGCCTATTGCTGTGAGTCACTGGATGCTTAAACCCCCTCCACCCAGTAGGAGGTGCCTGAGCAACACTTTCCTTCAGTGTGTCCCTTGCAACTGAGTTTCCAGGTCCAGTCCGGTATCTTGTCTGTTTCCACCACCCTGGGGGCTGTATACCCAGGCCTGTTACCTGTATCTGTGACTTCTAGTCTATTTCCGCCACCCTGGGGGCTGAGTTCCCAGTCTCGTTCCTGTATCTTGTTCCTGGTTCAGTTCCTGTCTGAACTGTGTCCTAGCCCGTTACCTGTTTGTCTCTTTGTCCGAACCTTCCCTTTTCCTGCAGTGTCTGAACCTGCACCTAACTCCAACTCGTTGTCTCTGTACTTCTATTTGTGAGTTTTGTGTCCACTCGCTACTTCATTGTAAGCACTTTGTGTGTATCTGGTTCTGCTTGTCCTGTTTCCCTGCCTCCGTATCTACCTCCTGTGTTCTAACTATCTTCCTGTATTTTCCAGTCTGTTCTATGTGAACAGAGCCCTGTCCTGTCTGCCTGCACCTTCTGCTCTGCTTGTCCACCGCATCTGAGGTTTCGCTCTGCTCTGCTTGTTCACCGCACCTGCGGTTTCGCTCTGCTCTGCTTGTTCACCGCACCTGCGGTTTCGCTCCGCTCTGCTTGTCCACCGCACCTGCGGTTTTGCTCCGCTCTGCTTGTCCACCGCACCTGCGGTTTCACTCCGCTCTGCTTGTCCACTGCACCTGCGGTTTCGCTCTGCTCTGCTTGTCCACCGCACCTGCGGTTTCGCTCTGCTCTGCTTGTTCACCGCACCTGCGGTTTCGCTCTGCTCTGCTTGTTCACCGCACCTGCGGTTTCGCTCTGCTCTGCTTGTTCACTGCTCCTGCGGTTTTGCCCTGCTCTGCTTGTTCACCGCTCCTGCGGTTTCACTCTGCTCTGCTTGTTCACCGCTCCTGCGGTTTCGCTCTGCTCTGCTTGTTCACCGCTCCTGCGGTTTCGCTCTGCTCTGCTTGTTCATCGCACCTGCGGTTTCACTCTGCTCTGCTTGCTCACCGCACCTGCAGTTCTGCTCTGCTCTGCTTGTTCATCGCACCTGCGGTTTCGCTCTGCTTGCTCACCGCACCTGCAGCTCTGCTCTGCTCTGCTTGCTCACCGCACCTGCAGTTCTGCTCTGCTAATCCACCGCACCCGCGGCTCTGTTCCTGTATCCCAGTCAGTACTAGTCCCTATCCAGCCTGCGTTCAGTATCTGCCAGTCTGCATCTCAGCCGCGCCGGCCAGTACCCGCCTATCTGTATACCAGCCGTGCCTGTCAGCATTCGCCTGTCTGCATACCAGCCTTGCCTGCCAGTACCCACCTGTCTGCATACCAGCTGTGCCTGCCCATTCCTACATTCCCCGGTGTGGGTCAACAGCTGTGACCGGGGTCTGACCTGGAGTAGCACCTGGTCCCTCTGCTTGGTTCCTCCCTGGTTCACGGAGTCGACTGAGCCGCCGTGCGACCTTGGTCGGACCGAGTTGATACTTAGTCACGCCCCTCCAGGCACTCCTCGGTTCATGGTCCAGTGGGATCACTAACCACGCTCACGCCAGTTAGTCCGGGCGTGAGCGTAACAGGTCACAAGTCAGAAAACTAGATCGAATCAACAAAGGGAAATCATATACAAAGTAGAAGAAAAGCTGGTTTACAACCGTAACAGCCTCACAAGAACTAATAAAAAAAAGTAAGCAAGTTATCTGAAATGCTTAGGTGAAACTCCATTGACACAAATACCCAAATTTGCATAATAAATATTTCATTGAGAAGAGCACTGCCAAATCTAACTAAGTGCAGTTGTTAAAGGGAACCTAAGAAAGCGCCGCATGTTGTCAGAAATTGTATACTGCAGGAGAACAGTGAAATATAGGCAAATTAGAAACTCCCTTAAAGAGATGCATTACCTTATTTGCAAAGCCTATGTGTGAATATCACCTAGAATAGTTGTTACAGCCCATCTAATAGGTTCAGCTCTAAATGTCAAGGAACATCACAGAAAGAAAGTAGTGGAAATCAACATTCAGCTTTCTGATCAAATCCTTCATCACTTGTGCAAAAGATCTTATATTTCTGCCTCACACAAAACTTGCTTTAAAGAGAACCTGTCAGATCCCCCATGCCCTCCAACCCAGCAGCATTCACATACATATCATTAAATTCCCTGCCTAACCAGCCCTGGTTAATGTTACTTAATTAATGTTTAAAAAAAGTATTTATAAGGTCCGTAATCCTCTGCTAATTAGGGCTAATTAGGACTAGTCTGCCCTCTTTCCATGTTATCTCGCCCCTGTAGGTATGATAACATAATTTGCACAAGCGTCGTCACCGCCGCTCGTGCAAATGTCACGCATGCGTGCCGCTCATTTTGACACTGTCACTGCACCTCTGTAGCCAAGTATACACTTCTCGACTTCAGAGGTGCGCGCTGCACATGACTGTAAGTTCAGAAGACATCTCTTCCGGTCATGCGCAGTGCGCCTCTGATGAAGCATTGCTTAAAATAATGGATTGAAGGCTTCATTTACACGTCAGTATTTGGTGAGTATTTTGCATCAGTATTTATATGCCAAAATCAGGAGTGGAACTTACAGAGAAAAACTATAACTGAAACATTGATATTTTGTTCTGTATTTTGGAGACACACCTGGTTTTGGCATACAAATAATTACAAAATACTGATCAAAATCACTGCTGTGTGAATAGAGCCTGTGAGTGAGATCCATGAGATTCCGAGCATGTCGTATTCTGATCCCATTTGCAGATCAGACTTGGCTATTCAAGTGTATGGGGATCCGTGAGGCACGCAGGGATTCCCATTTGCTTTAGTTTTGCATCTGTGTCTCACAGATCTGAAACTTAGTGATAAACTTGAATTAAAACACGAGACCTGCCAGAGGTTTTTATATTGGCTTGGAAGCAAGCACACCTCTTCAGTGAAATATAATGGAAGAGAAATAAATGGAAACAACTAGGATGCAACTAGGAAGACGACTAAGAAAAATTTAGTCCATTTCTTTCAGATGGTAACGCTCACATTGATGTGTGGATTTAGCCTAAAAGTCACAGAAAAAATCCAGCACTGCAAAATTCTATATTCAATTGCTTCTTTATTCCAACAGTTAAAAAGAAACTTGTTCAAGCAACATGGATGATGCTGTTGTGTTTTGGGCTACACATCGCCTTACACATAGACCTATGTATGTGGGTATATTCTTATAGGACTGATAAGCTACTGATATTTCACAGTGGAAAATCTGTAGCGAAATCCACAGTTGTAATATCCACATCATATCAGCACATTGTTATGCAGATTTCGTAGTGGAAAAGTTGCTGATTTGCTACAGATATCATTCTTTGCATTGCAAGTATTACGTAGAAAGTACAAACTTGCGTATTCCATATCTAACCTTCTTGCATGATCTAATACTGTTATAATCTTCCTTCAACTCAGGTTCACAGAGAGCAAATGTTTCTTCATTGACATTGACCCTAAATCGTGAAACGATTATACAATAATGGGTCTTATATGGGGTGATATTTGGATGAATATTTGACTTCAAACTTATTTATTTTGAAAAAATAGGAAAGATTCATGTTATTGGAGTTTGATAAAACTGACGGTAAAATTTGTACATAACCTGTAGGATGTCATGATCAGTTAGTCCTGCCAGTACTAATATAGGCTGCTTAAGTTTTTGAAGAAAACATGAAATGTGATATGCTCCTGGCTTTATATCCTGGACACTAAACACAAATGTCTGTGTTTCCTGGTCCATTTATTCCTTTTCACTTTCCAATAGCTTACCGTAATCACATTTCTTAAGTTTCTATGTTACCATGTTATTTCCAATGGAAAATGAAGAAAAGTAACTTAACAGACTTTGTTTAATGAAACAAAAGTCAATGATATGTACAAAATAAAATTCATTTCAGAGATTTGAAAAAAAGAAATTACGTTAACTCTAAACACTATACTGCAAATTTCACAGCTACAGTGCCTACAAGTAGTATTCAACCCCCTGCAGATTTAGCTGGTTTGATAAGATGCAAATAAGTTAGAGCCTTCAAACTGCAAACGAGAGTAGGTTTTATGAACAGAAGCATAAATCTTACAAACCAAAAAGTTATGTTGCTCAGTTGAATTTTATTAAATTTTAAACATAAAAGTGTGGGTCAATTATTATACAACCCCTATGTTTAATATTTTGTGGAATAACCCTTGTTTGCAATTACAGCTAATAATCGTCTTTTATAAGACCTGATCAGGCCGGCACAGGTCTGTGGAGTTATCTTGGCCCACTCCTCCATGCAGATCTTCTCCAAGTTATCTAGGTTCTTTGGGTGTCTCATGTGGACTTTATTCTTGAGCTCCTTCCACAAGTTTTCAATTGGGTTAAGGTCAGGAGACTGACTAGGCCACTCCAACACCTTGACTTTTTCCCTCTTGAACCAGGCCTTGGTTTTCTTGGCTGTGTGCTTTGGGTCGTTGTCTTGTTGGAAGATGAAATTACGACCCATCTTAAGATCCTTGATGGAGGAGCAGAGGTTCTTGGCCAAAATCTCCAGGTAGGCCGTGCTATCCATCTTCTCATGGATGCGGACCAGATGGCCAGGCCCCTTGGCTGAGAAACAGCCCCACAGCATGATGCTGCCACCACCATGCTTGACTGTAGGGATGGTATTCTTGGGGTCGTATGCAGTGCCATCCAGTCTCCAAACGTCACGTGTTTGGTTGGCACCAAAGATCTCGATCTTGGTCTCATCAGACCATAGAACCTTGAACCAGTCTGTCTCAGAGTCCTCCAAGTGATCATGAGCAAACTGTAGACGAGCCTTGACATGACGCTTTGAAAGTAAAGGTACCTTACGGGCTCGTCTGGAACGGAGACCATTGCGGTGGAGTACGTTACTTATGGTATTGACTGAAACCAATGTCCCCACTGCCATGAGATCTTCCCGGAGCTCCTTCCTTGTTGTCCTTGGGTTAGCCTTGACTCTTCGGACAAGCCTGGCCTCGGCACGGGAGGACACTTTCAAAGGCTGTCCAGGCCGTGGAAGGCTAACAGTAGTTCCATAAGCCTTCCACTTACGGATGATGCTCCCAACAGTGGAGACAGGTAGGCCCAACTCCTTGGAAAGGGTTTTGTACCCCTTGCCAGCCTTGTGACCCTCCACGATCTTGTCTCTGATGGCCTTGGAATGCTCCTTTGTCTTTCCCATGTTGACCATGTCTGAGTGCTGTTCACAAGTTTGGGGAGGGTCTTAAATAGTCAGAAAAGGCTGGCAAAAGAGATCTTTAATCCACACATGTGAAGCTCATTATTCATGGTGCCTGAACTACTTCTTAATACTTTAGGGGGACCAAACAGAATTCTTGTGGTTTGAGGGGTTGAATAATAAATGACACTCTGAATTAACTTTTAACGTTTTAAAAAAAAAAAATAAAAAAAAAAATAAATTTGCTGCAGTGCATTTCCCACTTCCAGGCTGATCTACTGTACAAATGTCACAATGCCAAGTTAATTCCGCATGTGTCAACCAGCTAAATCTGCAGGGGGTTGAATACTACTTGTAGGCACTGTATGTACAGCAATGCCTTTTTGACTGCAAGAGAGAAAATGGTGTAGCAGTCCGGTATTCAATCACTTTAGATCCTTAAATCACAATGTGCAATGTATCCTTTGACTTTGCCACTGTCATCACTGTCCCCTTTTCGAGCTCCCAATCTAAATTTCCTATGGGTATGACTTTGGGGCGGTAAAGGAAACCAGAGTACCCATAACAAACATGGGGAGAACATACAAACTCCTTGCAGACCTTATTCTTGATGAGATTTGAACCATGACTCCAAGTGCTGCAAAGCAACAATGCTAATTATTGTTTTTTATTTTGCCTTCGCAGTAGCTGCCTGCACAAGTTATAATGCAAGTTAAAGCGACTCTCTGCTCCAGGGTATAAATTCATCATGTGATTGGGTATAAGGAGAAATGTTACCTGGTGTCCCTGTTTTGCTTTGGTCTGCTACCTACAGTCATGGCCAAAAGTGTTGGCACCCCTGGCCTACAAAGAAAAGAGCATCGTACCTACAGTCAAATATGGTGGAAGTTGTAAGAAGCTTGTTGATGTTTATAAGAAGTGATTGATTGCAGTTATTTATTCCAAAGGGTGTGCAACCAAATATTAAGTTGAGGGTGCCAACAATTTTGTCTGGCCGATTTTGGGAGTTTTGTATGATATTATGTCCAATTTGCCTTTTTTCTCAGTTTTTTTGTGTTGCTCCAATACACAAAGGAAATAAACATGTGTTTAACAAAACATGTGTAATTGCAATAATTTTCTGGGAGAAATACTTAATTTTCTGGAACAATATCAAGGCTGACAACACTTTCGACCATGACTGTATCTGTAGTTTTACAGTCCTTTTCTTTCTTTTAGGTCACGTTCACACGCTTAATATTTGGTTAGTATTTTACATCAGTATTTGTAAGGCCAAACCAAGAGTGGCTGAGAAATACAGAAGTGATGCACGTGCTTCTAGTATACTTTTCCTCTGATTGTTCCTCTCTTGGTTTTGGCTTACAAATACTGAGATAAAATACTGACCAAATACTGAAGGTGTGAATATAGTCTTAGGGCTCTTTCAGATCTCTGTGCAAGTCGGTCTGAGCACAGCCTGCTAATGCATGGACTGACTGTGGATCTCCAGACTGGACAATGACAGCTTCATGTATTTCTATGAGGCTGTCAAGCTCAGGTTGGGAGACCAGCAGCTAGTCAGTGCATTGCGGTCTGATATATGATGATTTGCACGGACGTCTGCCTGAGTCCTTAACACGACCGCTGCGCTGTAACTTTACATCTCCATGTCACTTACTTTATATGTTTTACCCAGTGCTTTACCATCTAGCATGTAACTATTTTCTCCACAACCTTTTAATAATGGGTGTCTGATCACAAGTGTGCAATAAATTACTATTTGGCAGCCAATAATCATATAATAAAATAATGTACATAGCTAGATTAATGGATCAATTGATTAAGCATAAACAATAGTAATACCACTCTACTGTCTTAATTAGAGACATACTGTGTATTGTGCTCTTGGCTTTAGTATGTTGAAACTTTTTTGTTGGTACATGCAAGTCTCTTTGAATTTCAAAACGCAAACATGTTTTACTATTTTGGCTCTATGTCATATTCACTTCCCAAAAGTTGACACACCTTTGCACAAGCTTTGTCCTTCCTGCCATAAAAGAAAATAACAAGATTATTATTATAAGGCTTTTCTCAATGATACTTTTTCATATTTTTAGCTAAAGGAGATAGCGACTGAAACGGTAGGAAAAGAAATGAGGGGCTTAAGGAAATTCAACATCATTTTAAGATAAAAATTGAAATCAAATCAATGAAAATATTTTTTTACCGATGTTGACCCTAAAATAAAAAGAAACTGTTCCTTTTTAATAGTTATTCTTTTAATATTCTTTTCATGCGACAATGGGTATTGTGTAAAAACATTTTTAATGGATACTTGGTTTTAACCCCTTACCGCTGCTGCCAATTTTTGTTTTTGTGCATTCGAATTTTTCTTCACCTTCTTCCAACAGCCATCATTTTTTATTTTTCCTTTGACAAAGCTGTATGTGGGCTAGTTTCCTTGTGGGAATGAATTATAGTTTTGAATGACACTATTTATTTTACCATATAATCTACTTGAAAACATTAGAAAAAAAATGTAATTGAGAATAAATGGTTAAAAAAAAAGCATTTCCGCCATTGTTTGAGGACAGTTTCTACTGTGTTCATTGCCTGATAGAAATTACCTATCAACATGAAGCTCCAGATGAGTGAGATTATAAAGATACCAAATTGTATAGTTTTTTTTATCATTTTAGTGGCTTAAAAATGTTTTGAACTTTATAAAAAAACAAAAGTTTGGTTTGTAGTGACATTTTACAAGACCATAAGTTTTTTATTTTCCCATTGATGGAGCGGTATGTGGGCTTGTTTTTTGAGTGCCAAGCTGTACTTTTTAATGCCGCTCTGTTTGATTGCTTTTTTTTTGGGCAGAGGTATGGGCAATTTTCTATTCTTCTATAGATCATTTAACTAATGGGTTCAATAATTTTGTATTTTCATAGATCAGGCTTTCATGGGCGTGACTTTAGCAAATATGCTTTTTTTTTTCTTCATATTTAACATTTTTGCTATGGTTTACTATTTTTAAAAATCCATTTTGTTTATTTTACACACATTTTTAGTCCACCTAGGGAACTTGCACATGTGAGTGTTTAATCGCTTGTCCTATATACTGTAATAGTCTAGTATTGCAACTTTTTTCTAATGGATGCTCCACCAGGATGACGCAACTGAAATGCCCCTCTCATTGATTGACTAACATTTAAGTGATTAACCCCTTAAGCCCCGCGGGTGGTTTGCACGTTAATGACCGGGCCAATTTTTACAATTCTGACCACTGTCACTTTATGAGGTAATTACTCTGGAACGCTTCAACGGATCCCCCTGATTCTGAGATTGTTTTTTCGTGACATATTGTACTTCATGATTGTGGAAAAATTTCTTCGATATCACTTGCGTTTATTTGTGAAAAAAACGGAAATTTGGCGAAAATTTTGAAAATTTTGCAATTTTCAAAATTTGAATTTTTAAGCCCTGAAATCAGAGCGATATGTCACACAAAAGAGTTAATAAATAACATTTCCCACATGTCTACTTTATATCAGCACAATTTTGGAACCAAAATTTTTTTTGTTAGGGAGCTATAAGGGTTAAAAGTTGACCAGCGATTTCTCATTTTTCCAACAAAATTTACAAAACCATTTTTTTAGGGACCACATCACATTTGAAGTCACTTTGAGAGGTCTTTATGACAGAAAATACCCAAAAGTGACACCATTCTAAAAACTGCACCCCTCAAGGTGCTCAAAACCACATTCAAGAACTTTATTAACCCTTCAGGTGCTTCATAGGAATTTTTTGAATGTGGAAGAAAAAAATGAACATTTAACTTTTTTCACAAAAATGTTACTTTAGACCCAATTTTTTTTATTTTCACAGGGGTAACAAGAAAAAATGGACCGCAAAATTTGTTGTGCAATTTCCCCTGGGCACGCAGATACCCAATATTTGAGGAAAAAACACTGTTTGGGCGCACTGTAGGGCTCGGAAGGGAAGGAGCACCATTTGACTTTTTGATTGTAAAATTTGCTTGAATAATTAGCGGACACCATGTTGCGTTTAGAGAGCCCCTGTGTGCCCAAACATTGGAGCTCCCCCACAAGTGACCCCATTTTGGAAACTAGACCCCCCAAGGCACCTATCTAGATGCATAGTGAGCAGTTGCAACCCCCAGGTGCTTCACAAATTGATTCATAAAAATGAAAAAGTGTTTTTTTTTTCACTTTTTCATTATTACGAATCAATTTGTGAAGCACCTGGGGGTTCCAACTGCTCACTATGCATCTAGATAGGTGCCTTGGGGGGTTTAGTTTCCAAAATGGGGTCACTTGTGGGGGAGCTCCAATGTTTGGGCACACAGGGACTCTCTAAATGCAACATGGTATCCGCTAACAAATTGAATGGAAAATCGGCTCAAATTGTTAGCGGACACCACATTGCGTTTGGAGAGCCCCTCTGTGCCCAAACTTTGGAGCTCCCCCACAAGTGACCCCATTTTGGAAACTAGACCCCCCAAGGCACCTTTCTAGATGCATAGTGAGCACTTGGAACCCCCAGGTGCTTCACAAATTGATTCGTAATAATGAAAAAGTGAAAAAAACACTTTTTCATTTTTACGAATCAATTTGTGAAGCACCTAGGGGTTCCAAGTGCTCACTATGCATCTAGATAGGTGCCTTGGGGGGTCTAGTTTCCAAAATGGGGTCACTTGTGGGGGAGCTCCAATGTTTGGGCACACAGGGACTCTCTAAATGCAACATGGTATCCGCTAACAAATTGAATGGAAAATTGGCTCAAATTGTTAGTGGACACCACATTGCGTTTGGAGAGCCCCTCTGTGCCCAAACTTTGGAGCTCCCCCACAAGTGACCCCATTGTGGAAACTAGACCCCCCAAGGCACCTTTCTAGATGCATAGTGAGCACTTGGAACCCCCAGGTGCTTCACAAATTGATTCGTAATAATGAAAAAGTGAAAAAAAAAACACTTTTTCATTTTTACGAATCAATTTGTGAAGCACCTGGGGGTTCCAAGTGCTCACTATGCATCTAGATAGGTGCCTTGGGGGGTCTAGTTTCCAAAATGGGGTCACTTGTGGGGGAGCTCCAATGTTTGGGCACACAGGGACTCTCTAAATGCAACATGGTATCCGCTAACAAATTGAATGGAAAATTGGCTCAAATTGTTAGTGGACACCACATTGCGTTTGGAGAGCCCCTCTGTGCCCAAACTTTGGAGCTCCCCCACAAGTGACCCCATTTTGGAAACTAGACCCCCCAAGGCACCTTTCTAGATGCATAGTGAGCACTTGGAACCCCCAGGTGCTTCACAAATTGATTCGTAATAATGAAAAAGTGAAAAAAAAAACACTTTTTCATTTTTATGAATCAATTTGTGAAGCACCTGGGGTTCCAAGTGCTCACTATGCATCTAGAAAGGTGCCTTGGGGGGTCTAGTTTCCAAAATGGGGTCACTTGTGGGGGAGCTCCAAAGTTTGGGCCCAGAGGGACTCTCCAAACGCAATGTGGTGTCCGCTAACAATTTGAGCCGATTTTCCATTCAATTTGTTAGCGGATACCATGTTGCATTTAGAGAGTCCCTGCGTGCCCAAACATTGGTGCTCCCCCACAAGTGACCCCATTTTGGAAACTAGACCCCCCAAGGCACCTATCTAGATTCATAGTGAGCACTTGGAACCCCAGGGGCTTCACAAATTGATTCATATAAATGAAAAAGTGTTTTTTTTTTCACTTTTTCATTTTTACGAATCAATTTGTGAAGCACCTGGGGATTCCAAGTGCTCACTATGCATCTAGATAGGTGCCTTGGGGGGTCTAGTTTCCAAAATGGGGTCACTTGTGGGGGAGCTCCAATGTTTGGGCACACAGGGGCTCTCCAAACGCAACATGGCGTCCGCTAACAATTTGAGCCGATTTTCCATTCAATTTGTTAGCGGACACCATGTCGCGTTTGGAGAGCCCGTGATGTGCCTAAACAGTGGAGCTCCCCCACAAGTGTCCCCATTTTGGAAACTATACCCCTCAAGGATTTTATTAAGGTGTATAGTGAACATTTTGAACCCAGAGGTACGGCACAGAATTTGTTTACATTAGGTCATCATATTGAATAAGTTGTCATTATTCTTGAGCGCAAGTGCTCGCTACTTGAGTTTGCATCGGGTACTCAGATATGCACCATGTACAGCGTGTGCTTGAGTGACATGCTCGAGTCCCTGCTCCGCATGTTTCACGGTTATTAGACACCCAAAAAAAAACATGCGGGGATCGCTCGTGCATGGCAGGCAATCCCCGTAAAGTTTTTTGGCCGCGAAGCATATGGGGCAGAGACTCGAGCATGTCACTCAAATACCCACGATACTCAATGCATACCAGAGCACCCGATGCAAACTCAAGTAGCGAGCACTTGCTCTCAACACTAGTCGCCATATCGTCATCTTTTTTTCTTACTTTTGAAAAAAATCCCAACCCCAGCCCTAGCCCTAGCACAACCCTAGCCCTAGCACAACCCTAACCCTAGCACAACCCTAGCCCCAGCACAACCCTAGCCCCAGCACAACCCTAGCCCCAGCACAACCCTAGCCCCAGCACAACCCTAGCCCCAGCACAACCCTAGCCCCAAACCCAGCCCTAACCCTAGCCCAATCCTAACCCAAGAGTTTATTTTTGACGCCGTTCCTTGTGCGGTATAAGTGATTAGACGACTTTATTCTTCGGGTCGGTGTGATTACAGCAATGCCAGAATCATATGGGGTTTTTATGACTGACAGCTGTCACACACTAAAAGACGCATTTTTTGTAAAATCTAGTTTTTGCATCGCCATATTTTGAGAGCTATAATTTTTCCAGATTTTGGCAGACAGTCATGTGACGGCTCGTTTTTTGCGGGATGACTTGACGTTGTTATTGGTGCCATTTTCAGGCACGTGACATTTTTTGATCGCTTTCTATTTCGATTTTTGGGAGGCAGAATAAACAAAAACCAACAATTCAGGAATTGTTTTTTTTTTTTTTTTTATTCTGTTCCGCGTGTGGTAAAATTGATGAGGTAGCTTTATTCTTCGGGTCAGTACGTTTACAGCGGTACCACATTTGTATCATTTTTCTATGTTTTGGCGCTTATACACAATAAAAGCTATTTTATAGAAAAAAATATTTTTTAGTATCGCTTTATTCTGAGAGCTATAACTTTTTTATTTTTCGGCTGATGGAGCTGTATTGTGGCTTGTTTTTTTTGCGGGACGAGATGACGTTTTCAGCGGTATCATTTTTATTTATATGCGTCTTTTTGATCGCGTGTTATTCCACTTTTTGTTTGGCGGTATGGTGATAAAGCATTGTTTTTTGCTTCGTTTTTTTTTTTTTTTTTTTTACCGTGTTCACTGAAGGGGTTAACTAGTGGGACAGTTTTATAGGTCAGGTTGTTCCGGACGCGGCGATACGAAATATGTGTACTTTTATTGTTTTTTTTAAATTTTTTTTATAATAATATTTATTGATGGGTACATTATATTTTTATTTTTGGTGTATTATTTTTTTTATTTTTTTATAATATTTTTGCACATTTTTTTTTTTTTTTTTCCACTTTCACACAGTTTATACACTTTATTACTTTGTCCCACTCTGGGACTTTCACTTTTATTTTTCTGATCGCCTGCATGGCACAGGAATGGAGCACCATCCCTATGCCATGAAGGCTGTCAGAAGTGCACAGTGTGAAGATTGCTTGGAGATGCACTGCGCATGTCCAAGCAATCTTCCTGCTCTCTGGTGACCCGGATGTTGTCATGACGACATCGGGTCGTCATGGCAACACCCGGGAAGCCTTTGCAGACTGCGCTGGAAGCCGGAAGAGGAGGTGAGTATCGCCGATCACCTCCCCTTGCCCCTGCAATGCCGCGATCGACTTCGATCGCGGCATCGCGGGGGTTAATGTGCTGGGAGCGGTGCAGGACCGCTCCCTGCACATAGTACCGGGTGTCAGCTGTGACAATCAGCTGACACCCGGCGGCGATCGCGCCCGCACAGCCTGTGTGCGCGCGCGATCGCGATGACGTACTAATACGGGTCTGGCTCTTAAGTCCCAGGGCACAGACGCGTATTAGTACGTCAGATGTTATTAAGGGGTTAAAGAGCAGCAATCAGAGCTAGCTTTGATGACTGATGTTAGATGCAGGGGCGGACACAGACTGTAGTGGGCCCCTGTGCAAGAATTTTCTGCCCCCCCCGTGCATCTCTCATCCCCCTGTGCATCTCTGATTCCCTCCACTCCTAGTTAATTAATTGTATTTAAAAAAAATAAAACTTGTTATACTTACCCCCAGGGATGGCTCCAGGTTTTTGTGGGCCCTGGGCGACAGAGTTTCAGTGGGCCCCTTTAACACATACCATGATTCATGATGCACAGATACCACAGAGAAATATATATATATATATAGTACAAGGCCAAGGATTTCACTTACTACATGACATGAGCAATATCTATTGTAAATTCTACAATAGCTCAGAAACCGGCGAATCCTCACAGCGCACAGTGCTGACCGGACAGTATAGTCTTTCATACAGTATTATAGGCACCATATAATGCTCCATACAGGATACTGACCCCTTTATAATGCTCCATACAGGGTACTGGTCCCCATATAAAGCTCCATACAGGATACTGGCCCCCATATAACAATCCATACAAAATACTGACCCCCATATAACGCTCCATACAGAATACTGGCCCCCATATAACGCTCCATCCAGAATACTGGCCCCCATATAACGCTCCATCCAGAATACTGGCCCCCATATAACGCTCCATCCAGAATACTGGCCCCCATATAACGCTCCATACAGAATACTGACCCCCATATAACGCTCCATACAGAATATTGGCTCCCATATAACGCTCCATGCAGGCTGTTCCCCCCCTTATAATGCCCCATTACACGAGCGATATCTATTGTAAATTCTACAATAGCTCAGAAACCGGCGAATCCTCACAGCGCACACCGGACAGTATAGTCCTCTATACAGTATTTTGGGCACCATATAATGCTCCATACAGGATACTGACCCCCTTATAATGCTCCATACAGGATACTGGTCCCCATATAATGCTCCATACAGGATACTGGTCCCCATATAACACTGCATACAGAATACTGGCCCCCATATAACGCTCCATACAGAATACTGTCCCCCATATAACGCTCCATACAGAATATTGACCCCCATATAATGCTCCATACAGAATATTGGCTCCCATATAATGCTCCATGCAGGCTGTTCCCCCCTTATAATGCCCCATTACACGAGCGATATCTATTGTAAATTCTACAATAGCTCAGAAACCGGCGAATCCTCACAGTGCACAGTGCAGACCGGACAGTATAGTCCTCCATACAGTATTATGGGCACCATATAATGCTCTATACAGGATACTGACCCCCTTATAATGCTCCATACAGGATACTGGTCCCCATATAATGCTCCATACAGGATACTGGTCCCCATATAACGCTCCATACAGGATACTGTCCCCCATATAACACTCCATACAGAATATTGGCCCCCATGTAACGCTCCATGCAGGCTGTTCCCCCCTTATGCCCCATGCAGGATGACACCCCCCTTTTAAAGCCCTATGCAGGATGTCACTTCTACCCCCCATAAAATGCCCCATGCAGGATGTCACCTCCCCCCCCATATAATGCCCCTTGCAGGATGTCACTTCCCCCCTTTTCAATGCCCCATACAGTATGTCAGACCACCCCCTCCCTTATAATGCCCCATGCAGGAGGTCACACCCCCCTCCTTATAATGCTCCATGCAGTATGTCACACACACACCCTCCTTATAATGCCCCATGCAGGATGTCAATTCCCCCCTCCCCCTCTTATAATGCCCCATGCAGGATGTCACTTCCCCCCTTCCCCTCTTATAATGCCCCATGCAGGATGTCAATTCCCCCCTCCCCATCTTATAATGCCCCATGCAGGATGTCACCCCCCCATATAATGCCCCATGCAGTATTTCACTTCCCCCTTCCCCTCTTATAATGCCCCATGCAGGAAATCACACCCACTCTCCCCCCACCATATAATGCCCCATGCGGTATGTCACCTCCCCATATAATGCCCCATGCAGGACGTCACACACACACCATATAATGCCCCATGCGGTATGTCACCCCCCCATATAATGCCCCATGCAGGAAATCACACCCTGTGCTGAGCACAGGGACATCTCCGGTCATGTGATGGCGGGGGGTCCTGCGGGGGGGGCCCCATGAGGAGACGCACAAGACGGGGGCCCCAATGGGGCTTAGAGGGGGCCCCGACAGCCCGGGCCCCATGCTGGAGTCAGGGCAGTCATGCCCTGATGGCGGCACTGCTGGAGGCTGGAGGGGCCCCCTCTCCCTCGGGGCCCCCGTTCAATGAACCGGCTGCACGGGCGGTAGGTCCACCCCTGGTTAGAGGGACTAGCTGGCACCTGCCATGTGTGTGGCGGGCTCAGTTCCTGAACCTGCTCCATACAACAGCACTCTAATGTTGACAAAATAGTATGTCATGTTGTGGGAAGGGGTTAAACTTATTTACGATTGGTTGTTGATTTGAACATACTATTTTTATTTAGGCTTGCCCATAATTCCTTTACTTAAAAAAAGAAGAATAGAATATAATATATTCTTAGCTTTATGTCCTGGACTCTGGACACAGATTTCTGTGTTTCCTGGTCAATTCGCTGTTGTTGTTTTTTTTTCTATCCAAAGTTTTACTATAATCACATCTTATTTGTTTCTATGTGGTTGCTGAAATGGACACCACTTTCATGCACTGTATTGTTCAAATTACAGCAATCCATGAAGGCCAAATCTTTAAACTTTCAGAAATTTTAAGGAGTTTTCCAATTATAATTTTTAAAAACCTTTCAGCTTGCTCATATTAAAAATAACAAACTTAGCATTACTTAGCATTACTCACCTTCTCCTACTCCAGGGATGTCTCTCCATCAATCTGATTTTTGATGAAAAGCTACAGTAGTAATGTCACAGCTATAGCGCATGAGAAACTGCAATGAATCACTAAACTCCGTTAGTCTGCTGATGTAGACGGCACAAGCTTCTGAGCCCAGTGATTGGCTGCAGCAGTCATGTGTGCTGTAATCATGACATCACCACTGCAATCTGTAAACAAAGACTGGGAGCAGCAGTGAAGAGGCATCATTAGAGCTGGGGAAAGTACTACAATTATTACTTTTAACATAGGCGTTTAAAAATTATAAATATAGAACGGCTTGAAGGAACTACTGATAATGTAGTTTTAATTGTAAGATGCTGCGAAATATGTTGGCTCTATATAAATAAAATAATTATTAATGTCTTTATTCCAGTTACCACCTAGGAGAAAGTTGCTGCCAGACACCTCTGATATCAGCTTGATGCCGCTGCCACCACCCGCGCTAAGACTACACCATACATGTATCATTGGGTGTCATAGGCCAAGTAGGACCCACAAACATAATGGGCCTCAACATTTGACTTTCTTTGCTGAATGCTGACGCCCTCTTGACCATAGGACATCTTAAGAGGTCATAAAGTATTATGACTTAATGGGTCAGAGCTGTTTTTGAGGGACAAGTGGGACATACATAACATTAGACAGGTACTTTACTGTTGCAACATTCACACACACATTCACACATACAGTATACAGTACAGACCAAAAGTTTGGACACGACTATGAAAATTGTACATTCACACTGAAGGCATCAAAACTATGAATTAACACATGTGGAATTATATACTTAACAAAAAAGTGTGAAACAACTGAAAATATGTCTTATATTCTAGGTTCTTCAAAGTAGCCACCTTTTGCTTTGATGACTGCTTTGCACACTCTTGGCATTCTCTTGATGAGCTTCAAGAGGTAGTCACCGGAAATGGTCTTCCAACAATCTTGAAGGAGTTCCCAGAGATGCTTAGCACTTGTTGGCCCTTTTGCCTTCACTCTGCGGTCCAGCTCACCCCAAACCATCTCGATTGGGTTCAGGTCTGTTGACTGTGGAGGCCAGGTCATCTGGCATAGCACCCCATCACTCTCTGTCTTGGTCAAATAGCCCTTACACAGCCTGGAGGTGTGTTTGGGGTCATTGTCCTGTTGAAAAATAAATGATGGTCCAACTAAACACAAACCGGATGGAATAGCATGCCGCTGCAAGACGCTGTGGTAGCCATGCTGGTTCAGTATGCCTTCAATTTTGAATATATCCCCAACAGTGTCACCAGCAAAGCACCCCCACACCATCACACCTCCTCCTCCATGCTTCACGGTGGGAACCAGGCATGTAGAGTCCATCCGTTCACCTTTTCTGCGTCGCACAAAGACACGGTGGTTGGAACCAAAGATCTCAAATTTGGACTCATCAGACCAAAGCACAGATTTCCACTGGTCTAATGTCCATTCCTTGTGTTCTTTAGCCCAAACAAGTCTCTTCTGCTTGTTGTCTGTCCTTAGCAGTGGTTTCCTAGCAGCTATTTTACCATGAAGTCCTGCTGCACAAAGTCTCCTCTTAACAGTTGTTGTAGAGATGTGTCTGCTGCTAGAACTCTGTGTGGCATTGACCTGGTCTCTAATCTGAGCAGCTGTTAACCTGCGATTTCTGAGGCTGGTGACTCGGATAAACTTATCCTCAGAAGCAGAGGTGACTCTTGGTCTTCCTTTCCTGGGGCGATCCTCATGTGAGCCAGTTTCTTTGTAGCGCTTGATAGTTTTTGCAACTGCACTTGGGTACACTTTCAAAGTTTGCCCAATTTTTCGGACTGACTGACCTTCATTTCTGAACGTAATGATGGCCACTCGTTTTTCTTTACTTAGCTGCTTTTTTCTTGCCATAATACAAATTCTAACAGTCTATTCAGTAGGACTATCAGCTGTGTATCCACCTGACTTCTGCACAACACAACTGATGGTCCCAACCCCATTTATAAGGCAAGAAATCCCACTTATTAAAGCTGACAGGGCACACCTGTGAAGTGAAAACCATTTCCGGTGACTACCTCTTGAAGCTCATCAAGAGAATGCCAAGAGTGTGCAAAGCAGTCATCAAAGCAAAAGGTGGCTACTTTGAAGAACCTAGAATATAAGACATATTTTCAGTTGTTTCACACTTTTTTGTTAAGTATATAATTCCACATGTGTTAATTCATAGTTTTAATGCCTTCAGTGTGAATGTACAATTTTCATAGTCATGAAAATACAGAAAAATCTTTAAATACGAAGTTGTGTCCAAACTTTTGGTCTGTACTGTATACACACTGTGACACACATACAGATTAGGGTTGAGCGAGTATGTTCCGTCCGAGTATGCTCGGGCCGAGCTCCGAGTATTTACAGCTGCTCGGTGATAAGGTTAAATCGCTCCCGTGTGCATGATTTGCAACTGTTTGACAGCTTTATTACATGTGAGGAATGTGTAAGAAAAAGACATTCCTCTTATGTAATAAAGCTGTCAAAAAGTTGCAAATCATGCACACAGGAGCGATTTAACCTTATCACCGAGCAGCTGTAAATACTCGGAGCTCGGCCCGAGCATACTCGGCGAAAGGGTTAATAGAACATACTCGCTCAACACTAATACAGATACATATCCACACTGTAAGTCATGCACTTGCATCTCTGCTGGAAATTTCTGCCAAGCGTACATCTGTTTTGATCATGGGGGGGAGACTAAAGGTCTATTTACACTGCATGATTATCATGAACTAGTGCTTCTAGGAAAGCTCGCTTCACGAGAAATATATAGTCTAAACAGGTTGCCAATCACCGGACGAATGAGCAAAACTCTTGCTTGTCTAGTGAAATGATCTTTTGGTTTGCACCAAAGATCATCATTTTTGGCAGGGCATTGTCCTGTGTAAACCATGCAGCCAACACACATTGGACAATGTATAACAGATTGTTCAGTGCAGATCTGAAGAGTAGACTGCCTGTGTAAACAGACTATTAAAAGATTGCCGATCTGCAAACAAGTAGCTGATCATTGGTCGTTCAGTTTCACCAGTCGTCAGGTGAAAATGCTCCTTAAGTTACTGCCGGGTGGCACATTATTTCACCTGGCAGCACAAAAGCATCGGGCGTAGCAGTACAATACTGCTAGAGACAGCCGTAATGTGCAAATTCTAGAGCTGTGAAAAAGGTCTCCCTTCCTCTTGCTTCTGCCTTCATTACTATCTGTATGAAATGTTTGACAACTGAAGGTGAAATCTGAATATTTCAAATTTAATATTGGGCAACAGGCTGCCTAAATTACATCTAAAAGAGGAGAGCTCTGGAAATAAGACAAAAGGAGTGAAGACACAAGGGTTAGTTTTTAAAGGGGTTGTCCGGTTACAGAATATTGTTGATCTATTTATAGCTAAGAGTGGTCGCTGCTGGGTACTGGTGAGTGCTTCCAACAGCTGAATGGTGGGGCGACATATGTTGTACCCGACTAATCTTATACTAATGATATCCTTGATGACCGACATATTTTTTCTTATTGAGAAGTGAATGCCATAGTTAGTAGTCATAACCAGGGCCGCCATCAGGGCATTACTGCCCTTACTGCTGTATGGGGCCCGGTGACCAGAAGCAAAGAGCAGGGGCTCGGCCCGGTCCAGGGCCTCCCCTCTTGTGCTACTGCTCACCGGGCCCCGGGGTATCATGTTCGTGTGTCAGGGCCCTGCCGCCACTGGCGTACAGCTCCTCGGTGCAGGGAGGGTGGGAAGAGCACATGGAGAATTGGGAGTGGAGGGTGGGGAGAGCACATGGAGAATTGGGAGTGGAGGGTGAGAAGAGCACATTGAGAATTGGGAGTGGAGGGTGAGAAGAGCACATGGAGAATTGGGAGTGGAGGGTGGGGAGAGCACATGGTGAATTGGGAGTGAAGGGGAGCACATGGAGAATTGGGAGTGGGGAGAGCACATTGGGAATGGGGGTGGGGAGAGCACATCATGCATTGGGAGTGGGAGTGGGGAGAGCAAATGATGAACTGGGGTGTGGGGAGAGCAAATGGTGAATTGGGAGATGGGGTGGGGAGAGCAAATGGTGAATTGGAAGATGGAGGTGGGGAGAGCAAATGGTGAATTTGGAGATGGGGAAGGGGAGAGCAAACGGTGAATTGGGAGATGGGTGGTGAGAGCAAATGGTGAATTGGAAGTGGAGGTGGGGAGAGCAAATGGTGAATTGGGAGTGGGGGTGTGTGGAGAGAAAATGATGAATTGGGAGTGGGGGTGGAGAGAGAAAATTATGTATTGGGAGTGGGGGAAATTAAATGATGATGAATAGAGGGTGGGGGTGGGGAGAGCATGGACATGACATAATGAATTGGGTCAGAGGGTGCATGTAAATATGATGAATCAGGGGAGCAGGAGGTACAGAGTAGGGGGCGTTGAGGATGCAGGAGTGTGACTGGTAATGAATTGGGGAAAGACTACAGATTCTAATTAATTTATATATTTATTGGGTGGGGAAGTGGCTATGTACAGTTAGTGGGGGGCACAAGGATGGATTACTATTTATATTTGGAATGGTGGGTTGCATAATAACTAATTATATATTAATGGTGGGTTCATGTCTGTATTCAGCTGTGTAGTGTAGAAGTTGAGGAATGTGCACTAGATAACTGTGTGTTATTTTATGATGAGTCCTTTTTTTTTTTTTAGATGAGTCCTGGCTGGAAGAAGTGATGGCGGTCTGTGCTGGATGAAGGAGAAAAGCGAAGATGAAGGACTTCAACTAGAGACGTCACCGGTGAGTCAGTGTGTTATCTGTACACTGACACTATACACTATGTACAGAGCTCCTGTGTATAATGTCACTAGTGATCACTGTATTACTTGTACACCATGTACAGAGCTCCTGTGTATAATGTCACTAGTGATCACTGTATTACTTGTACACTATATACAGAGCTCCTGTGTATAATGGCACTGGTGATCATTGTGTTACCTGTACACTTACACTATACACTGTATACCATGTACAGAACTTCTGTGTATAATGGCACTTATGGTAATATTATTGTGTTTTTTTTATTAATGATCAGCATTGTAGTATTTGGTCACTATGTGGTGGTAATATGTGGTCCAGTCATGGTGAGGTGGTATTTGTCCCTTGTATGTGGTATTATTTGGTGACAATGTGGTGGTAATATGTGGTCTGGTCATGGTGTGGCGTTTTTGTCCCTTGTATGTGGTATTATTCGGTCACTTTGTGGTGGTAATGTGGTCTGGTCATGGTATGGCGGTATTTGTTCCTTGTATGTGGTATTATTCGGTCACTATGTGGTGTAATATGAGGTCTGGTCATGGTGTGGCGGTATTTGTTCCTTGTATCTGGTATTATTCGGTCACTATGTGGTGGTAATATGTGGTCTGGCCATGGTGTGGCAGTATTTGCCCCTTGTATGTGGTATTATTCGGTCACTATGTGGTGGTAGTATGTGGTCTGGCCATGGTGTGACGGTATTTGTCCCTTTTATGTGGTATTATTAGTCATTTTAAAATACCTATGTGACACATTCCTTTAATGAAAAATAAATAAAAATATACCTAAAAAAAGTATTGGATATTTTAAGAAATGTTTAATAGGTTAGAGTAGCGTAGGGCCCGGCCAGAAGAGTCTACCTTGTCGTGGTGGCGGCTTAAAAAATCTTTTGGCCAAAACAAAAGCTGCTGGCTACGTATGTGATATTGTGTTCGATAGGAACTGGTAATGTGTGATTGGTGAGGACGTGGTGCAAAAGTGGAGTTTTTCCAAGAGTGGGCGGTGGGACTGTGGAAGGTTCGAGGGGTGGAGGCGGAGCTGTCATAGAGCCTGGGCGGAGTCTCAAGGGGGCCCAAAAATTTTGGCAGTATAGGGCCCTGAAATTCCTGGTGGCAGCCCTGGTCATAACTATAGTAGTATTTAGAGTCCAGGAGACCGGGTACAAGCAGTTAACACCACTGTCCCTTGCAGTTGTGTGCAGTGAGTTCCCATTGTGTACAATGGATAGGCCATCAATATGTTATGAACATACAGTTTCCTTAACACCATAACCTACTTGTATATGCATCTTGTGAACTAATCCTAAGAAACTAACATAAAATTCAGAAGGAAAATAAAATAAAGTGTTTGCTAATTTACTAACAGAATCAACTATAAAAAAGTCTTAATAATCACATTTGGCTTTTCCCTACATCTCTAAATATTTAGACAAAGGCAAAATTAGAAAATAATAAAGTTAGCATTTTTATAATAGAATGGCTGCCAGAAATGTCTTATTCTTTTTATATCAGCGCTATGAAATGAAAAGCCTCCCATTGATGTAAATCTGCAAATGTTTTTGTTTCCATAGCTATGATAACATCTTTTGGAGAAGCTATGAGAGTCCTCATTTAACCTTTATATACACAGGCATCACTGTAAAAGCTTGTTTGAATAAGAAAAGTAATCAACCTCTGGCTGACTGGCACCATTTTTTCTTTGTGAGAAGTGAATGCCATAGTCAGTAGACAGTCATAGCTACAGAAGTATTTAAAGGGGTTTTACAGTTAAAAAAACAAAAACCTGTCACTCGTTGCAGATTGTTTTTAAAAAAAACAAACCCTGCTTACTCACCCTCCCTGGGTCCATTAATGAGTCTCCACCCATACTCCAGCGCTGCAGCCAGTCACTGAGTCCTGCGGCACTGAGCAGCTGACGCCATCAACTCATCTGTTGACGTGATGTCAACACTGCACACAATAACAGACATAGGGAGCAGCGGCAGGCACTCAGTTCTGGACCCAAGAAGGTGACTCAGCTACAGTTTATTTTTTACAACAAACTGTGGATGGGGACAATGGTTTACTGAAACCGGGAAACGCCTTAAGGCTATGTGCCCACGATGCAGAAATGAAGCAGAAAATTTCTGCAGCATTTCTGCATCTCCCTGGCAGAAAAAACGCATGCAGATTGTGCATGCGTTTTTCCTGCAGAATACATGCGGATCCACATGCGGGTTCACATGTGTTTCCGCATGCGGACTGACAAGCACTTTCCAGGCGATAGCATCACTTGGAAAGCGCTTGACAACTAGGTCACACTGTATAAAGCCATGCAAACGGCATGGATTTATACAGTGTGAATGTAAAAATAAAAAAAATAAAGCTATACTCACCCCCGATGCCCCGGCGTGTGCGGCAGCGCTCGTCCTGGCTTCTTCCGGGTTGCCGGCACATCGCGAGACAGCCTGCGGTCACATGACCGTGACATTCATCTCAGGTCCTGGAAGGTAAGTGCTGCAGGGGCCGCCGGACAGGTGAATATAAACTTTATTTGTTATTTTATTCTTTTTTTTACAGGTACAATGGTACCCAGGTCAGGATGAGAGTCTTCTCTCCTCCAGAACTGGGTACCATCCGCACATTGAGACGCATAGAATCCGCTTGTACAAATGTACAGACACGGATTCTATGCGTCTCAATGCAAGTCAATGGCGGCGCTTCCGCTGCGCTTCCACAAAATTAATGAACATGCTGCGGATTTATTTGCGCTGCAGAAACGCTGCGGAAAAATCCGCAGCATGTGCATTGACATTGCGGAATGCCATTGGGGACCATGGGGTGCGGATTACCATGCGTTTTTGATGCGTTTCCGCTGCGGAAACGCATTAAAAACGCATCGTGTGCACGCAGCCTTTAAGTCCAAATCCCTGGTGTACCAGCATTTAACACTGCTGTCTCTTGCAGTTGTGTGCAGTAACTTCACCATATGTATCATCTACATACAGTGCCAATACAACTTTAATAAATTAAAAATACCAGTCTTTAGGGGGAACCTGTCACCAGGTTTTCCCCCATATAAAGTAAGGCCAGCATCTTTAAGCCCCATGTTAAAGTATGATAATATTGCTGTAAGTATGTCCTTAATACCCTATGCAAGGCACAAAAAAGGGCTTTCATCATACCCACAGACAGCGCAGTCCGGTCCAATGAGCGCCTCTGGTCTTGATCCAGCATCTCCTCCCTTTTACAATCGCCATCCTCCTTCCCCAATTCATGTGGATGAAGCATCCTATGTCATCCACACAGTGTCCCCCATCGAGCTCCTGTGCAGATGAACTTCCTCTGCCATGCTGGGAAGGAGGATAGCGATCGTAACAAGAGAGGATGCGCTGGAGACACCCATCAGTCTGGAACTTGACGTAGATGAATATAATAAAGGCTCTTTCTTGTGCCTTGCATAGTGGATTGGGGACATACATACAGCTTACTAGAATGCTGTAACAAAGGGCTTAAAGATGCTGGTCGTACTTTATATTGGGAAAGCTTGGTGATAGGTTCCCTTTCAATAATCAAATAAATGTATTGCATAAAAAATATGCTAAGGCCTCATTCAGACATCTGTTATTCTCACAGGTGATAAAAACGGACCGAATATTTTGATCAGAATTTAGTCTGAGCGTGGTCCGAGTATTCTGACTCCATAACTAGGCTGAGAATGTAGGGCGGTTGAGATACCATTCTAGGTTATCTCCTTGAATCAGTAGTCACACGTAGATATAGCATCAGATAGCTTGAACTCGACTGCAGGAGGCACATATGAAGATTCCAGAAGAAGGTTTATTTTTCAGCTGAATTCTTGTAGATATGCACAACTACAGTAGGTAAAAAAGACTTTTCTGACCAGAGCTGCAAACACATGGGCTTCTAAGATGGCTGATAGACAGTAAATGGGGAAGAAGGGTGGAGTTACTGACATCAAAGCTACATCAGAGAGAGATCAGGAGAGAAGAAAGACAAACTTCTAAAGAGGGCAAACCTTATTGCATAGCAATGAAACAGCACAATATGACTACACAATGTAATACAATACTGTCTGTATGTTGGAATATGTTTAATGCAACAACACCATTCCTGTGTATGTAAGTGTTCTATTGCTAGATTTGTGTATTGTCTATAAAGTTTAAAAAAAAAAACTCCCAGAGGCTCACACACAGAAAACACCATGTGACTGTGTTCAGTTTCCTGTGTCTGTGCATGAGAGGAGAAGCAGCCTGCTGATGCTGCACAGAGACACTTAGGCTTTGTGGAATCAGGAATATACATATCTTATCATATCTCTACCTGTTTATAGCTAATTAAAGCTTTGTTCTCTTGTCAACACGCTTTGAGAGTATCCTGAATGATTCGCTGCCAACAGGTTATGGGCCCAGCATGACACAGAACTCCAGCGTGACACAGAACCCCAGGAGTGACACAGAAGAGTAATACAGCAACAGAGTCCCAAAGCAAAAGCAGCACAGAGCAACAGAGAAGATGTCCACAAGCAGGGATCACTGCAAGTTCTCAGTGCAAAGTCTCACCAATCAGAATTATCAATCTTGGAAATTTTATGGTGAAAATGCTGCTCATAAGAGAAGGTACGTGGAAATATACGCAGGAACAAGTGCCTCATCCATTACCAGATGATTGGCTAGAGAAGGATCAGAAAGCACAAAGCACTATCTCCCTCAGTGTAGATGATGATCAGATTGTGCATATATGCAAGTGTGCAACTGCAAAAGAGATGTGGTATGAATTACAGAAAGTGCATGAAAGATCAAATCTCAGCAATAAGCTTTATCTCATGAGAAAACTGTATCAGTCTAAGCTAAGTGATGGACAGAATATGCAAGACTATGTAAGAAACACCCTAGAGATTGTGGAGCGTCTCAGGGTCATTGGAGAAGAAATTAAAGACTTTCATGTTGCTGCACTACGAGTAAGTGGTCTTCCAGAAAGTTATGACACACTTGTCACTGCACTAGATGCACGGACAGATGATGAGCTCACACTAGAATATGTCAAAGGCAAGCTTGTAGATGAATTCAAGTGAAAAACACACAATGTAAGCAGCAGTAATGAATCTAGAGCAGAAACAGCATTAAAGACACAGGACTTTCCTAAAAAAAAGAGCAATCTAAGGGAAACTCATGAATGTTTTGTCTGTAAAAAGCCTGGCCACCTTAAAGCAGACTGCAGAATTTGGAAAGCAAGAATGAGTCAGCTTAAAAAGCAGAACAGTGATCAAAAGGTGAAAACAGCTGTAGAGGAAAAGTCTGCATGTGTTGAAACTGCATTTAATACCAGTACAGGCTCATCTGCAAAGCATATGTGGTGTATAGACTCTGGTGCTAGCAGCCATATGACGAATAACAAGGATTTCTTCACTGACCTTTATGAAAGCAAGTCAGAAAAGGTAATCTTAGCTAATGGTTGTTACGCACACGCCCGGACTGACTGGCGTGAGCGTGGTTAGTGATCCCACTGGACCATGAACCGAGGAGTGCCTGGAGGGGCGTGACTAAGTATCAACTCGGTCCGACCAAGGTCGCACGGCGGCTCAGTCGACTCCGTGAACCAGGGAGGAACCGAGCAGAGGGAGCAGGTGCTACTCCAGGTCAGACCCCGGTCACAGCTGTTGACCCACACCGGGAATGCAGGAACAGGCAGGTTAGGCTGACATACAGACAGGTGGGTACTGGCAGGCACAACTGGTATGCAGACAGGTGGGTATTGGCAGGCACGGCTGGTATGCAGACAGGTAGGTACTGGCAGGCATGGCTGGTATGCAGAAAGGTGGGTACTGGCAGGTAGGAATGCAGGCAGGATAGGGACCAGTACAGACTGTGATACAGGAACAGAGCAGCAGGTGCTGTAGACAAGCAGAGCAGAGCAAAACCCTCAGGTGCGGTAGACAAGCAGAGCAGAGCAAAACCCGCAGGTGCGGTAGACAAGAAGAGCAGAGCAAAACCCGCAGGTGTGGTAGACAAGCAGAGCAGAGCAAAACTCGCAGGTGCGGTAAACAAGCAGAGCAGAGCAAAACCCACAGCTGCTGTAGACAAGCAGAGCAGAGCAAATACAAACAAGGTACTTACAATGAAGTAGCGAGTGGACACTAAACTCAAAAACAGAAGTACAGAGACAACGAGTTGGAGTTAGGTGCAGGTTCAGACACTGCAGGAAAAGGGAAGATATGGACATAGAGACAAACAAGTATTAGGCTAGGACACTGTTCAGACAGGAACTGAACCAGGAACAAGATGCAGGAACGAGCCTGGGAACTCAGCCCCCAGGGTGGCGGAAACAGACTAGAAGTCACAGATACAGGTAAGAGGCCTGGGTATACAGCCCCCAGGGTGGCGGAAACAGACAAGATACAGGACAGGACCTGGCAGCTCAGTTGCACAGAACACACTGAAAGAAAGTGTTGCTCAGGCACCTCCTACTGGGTGGAGGGGGTTTAAGTATCCAGTGACTCACAGCAATAGGCTGGGGACGCATTAGGACTGTGCACACAGTAACTATAAGAAACAGGCAGTAACCGCGCCGCCCTAAGCAATCAGACAAGAGACATGCAAACAGCAGGTACTGGAGCAAAGTGTGCAGCCTGGAATGATAGGTAAGATGGTGGTCTTGCATGGTGGGAGGTGGTAAGCCATGCCAGCACGCCGCCAGGCATGTTACAATGGTCTATATATGACTTCAGAAGGAGTAGGAGACGGCTACCTCCACTGTCCAGTTTCCTCAACACAAAGCAGAAAGATCCCAGTAAAGGATGTTCTCTATGTTCCCAGTCTTGAAAGCAATCTTCTGTCAGTAAAGAAGCTTACTTAAAAAGGGAATTTAGTTACTTTTAAAGACAACAGTTGCATTATATCAAAGAAGGGTCACACTCTTGCAGAAGGAAAAATCCAAAATGAACTTTGTCAGCTAAAATGCAAAGAAAAAGTGTACAGTACTAGACAAGATCTGCATAAGAACTGTATCCATATATGGCACAGACGTCTTGGGCACAGAGACCCAGAAGCAATAAGGAAGCTAGGTCAACTTGCAAATGGTGTGGAAATCAAGCAATGTAGTCAAATGATGAAGTGCACTAGCTGTCTTAAAGGGAAAATGTCCAGAAAATCCTTTCCTAAATTAAGCACCACAAGATCTGCACAGCCACTGGATTTGATACACACAGATGTTTGCGGTTCAATGAGTGTTCAAACTCCAAGCAAGAAGAGATATTTTCTCACATTTATTGATGACTACTCCAGATATACAGTCTCCTACTTGCTTCACAGTAAGGATGAAGTTCCACAGAAACTTGAAGAATATCTTGCCGTAGTATTTAACAAATTTGGAAGAATGTCAGAAGCCCTGCGTGCAGATAATGGGACTGAATATACAAGTGGTAAGGTGCAAACCATTTTGAAAAAGAATGGAATCGTGTTCCAGACTACCATCCCTTACAACCCAGAACCGAATGGCATTGCAGAGAGAAAGAACCGCACTCTCTGTGAAAGTGGAAGAAGTATGTTGAATAATCTACCTACAACATACTGGGGAGAAGCCATCATGACAGCTTGCTATCTTCAAAACAGACTGCCAGGTAAAGCCACAAATAAAACTCCATATGAGCTATGGAGCTGTGAGAAGCCTAACCTGAAGCACCTAAGGATATTTGGAAGCAAAACGTTTGGATATGTTCCCAAAGAAAAACATTCCAAGTGGGTGCAAAGCAAGGAGTCCTGGTGGGCTATAGCGAAACTCAAAAGGGATACAGAATCTTGCACACAGAGACCAACACAGTAGCAATCAGCAGAGACGTAGTGATTGATGAGAACTCCGTTTCGCTCAAATTCCATGAAGTTACACCAGTCATTCAAGCCAAGAAACAAAAACAAGAATCTCAATCACCAAACCCAGACACTGAAAAAGAAAACACTGAAGTCTGGATAACCTCTGAAGCCAGCAAGATAGAAACAGAAGAACCAAGTCAACCTCCAGTCTGGAGATCAGAAAGACCAAACAGAGGTATCCCAGCTCGACGCCTTTCTTATATGGTCAGAACACTTCCATTGCCAAGAGCCAAGTTTGAGGACTTCAGAACCACAATGGGACTAACAGGATAAGTAGTTGTTGAGTGGGGGTGTTGGAATATGTTTAATGCAACAACTCCATTCCTGTGTATGTAATTGTTCTATTGCTAGGTTTGTGTATTGTCCATAAAGTTAAAAAAAAAAAAACTCCCAGAGGCTCACACACAGAAAAGACCGTGTGACTGTGTTCAGTTTCCTGTGTCTGTGCATGAGAGGAGAAGCAGCCTGCTGATGCTGCACAGAGACACTTAGGCTTTGTGGAATCAGGAATATACATATCTTATCATATCTGTACCTGTTTATAGCTAATTAAAGCTTTGTTCTATTGTCAACCCGCTTTGAGAGTATCCTGAATGATCCGCTGCCAACACTGTATGATTCCCAAATCATGGGACATGACACCGAGTGTCATCCATTATTTTTGTACATGGAAAAATAATCAAAAAAAGTTTCTTTATTTTTTCCTTTCTGATAGTCCGTGAAAATCAGACTGCAATCAGATGCCATCCAGACATGTGAATGGCCCCATAGATTATCATGGGCACGCATGCTCTCTGTGAAAAACACAGATAGCACTCGTACATGAAAATCTGAATAATCCCTAAATTTGAGTAAAAACTGATTCTAAGCTTTAATATTTAATACCTTTAGTAGCAACCATAACAGTGAAAAGCTTCTGATACCTGGTCAGTACTTTGCTGTTAACGAAATCTGTCTGACTCTTCCTCTAGGCTGTGTTCACATATTGCAACTGTGTTGCATTTTTGTTTTTAAAAACAAGTCTAAAAAAATATTTTTCAGTATTGCACAACCCCTTAAATCCATTTCCGACAAAGCCTGTTTTGGCCTTCTAGACAGAGCCCCAGTTTTCAAACATGATGTGTTACTTTATATGGTAATAACTTTGGAATGCTTCTTCCAATCCCTGTTGTTCTGAGAATGATGTTTCGTGCTATATTGTAATTCATGACAATGCTAAATTTAGGCAGATACAATTTGTGCTTATTCATGAAAGTACTGGAAATTTGGAGAAAATTGTGAAAATTTTCCAATTTTCAAGCTTTGAATATTTAAGCTTTTATATAATAGCCATATTGCACAAAATAGTTAATAAATATAATTTCCCAAATGTCTACTTTATATCAGAATAATTCTTGAAATGCCCGTTTATTTTATTAGGATGTTAAAAGGGTTGTTTAGCATCAGTTTTTCATTTTTTTCAACAAAATTTACAAAATCAACTTTTTTACAGACGTATTCAGCTTTAATGTGACTTTGAGAGGTTATATATTTTAAAAGCTCCAAAAGTGATACTGTCTTAAAAACTGCACCCACCGAGTATTCAAAACTGCATTCAGGAAGTATGTTGACCCTTCAGTGCTTCACAGAAAGTAACGCAAAATGGAATGAAAAATGACCGTATTTTTTGGACTATAAGACGCACTGAACCATAAGACGCACTCAGGTTTTAGAGGTGGAAAATAGGGGAAAAAAACTTTTGTAGCAAAAAATGTGGTAAAATATACTATAACTCCTAGAATGTCCTTCAGCTTCTATGGCATGCTGGGAGTTATAGTTCACCCTACAGTCATGGCCAAAAGTATTGAGAACGAGACAAATAGTAATTTTTCCAAAGTTTACTGCTTCATTTTTTGTAATGGCAATTTGCATATACTCCTGAATGTCAAAGAGTGATCAGCTTAACAGCAATTACTGTACTTGCAAATTCAATATTTGCCCAGAAAATGAACTTTAACCCCCAAAACACATTTCAACATCATTGCAGTCCTGCCTTAAAAGGAGCAGCTAACATTGTTTTAGTGATTGATCCATTAACACAGGTGTGGGTGTTGATGAGGACAGGGCTGGCGATCAATCAGTCATGATTAAGTAAAAATGACATCACTGGACACTTTAAAAGGAGGCTGGTTCTTGGTATCATTGTTTCTCTTCAGTTAACCATGGTTATCTCTAAAGAAACACGTGCATCCATCATTGCACTGCACAAAAATGGCCTAACAGGGAAGAGTATCGCAGCTACAAAGATTGCACCTCAGTCAACAATCTATCGCATCATCAAGAACTTCAAGGAGAGAGCTTCCATTGTTGTCAAAAAGGCTCCAGGGCGCCCAAGAAAGACCAGCAAGCGCCAGGACCGTATCTTAAAACTGTTTCAGCTGCACGATCGGACTACCAGCAGTGCCGAGCTTGCTCAGGAATGGCAGCAGGCTGGTGTGAGTGCTTCTGCACGCACTGTGAGGCGGAGACTCTTTGAGCAAGGGCTGGTTTCAAGGAAGGCAGGAAAGAAGCCACTTCTCTCCAGAAAAAACATCAGGGACCAACTGATATTCTGCAAAAGGTACAGGGAGTGGACTGCTGAGGACTGGGGCAAAGTCATTTTCTCTGATGAATCCCCTTTTCGATTGTTTGGGACATCTGGAAAACAGCTTATTCGGAGAAGATGTGAGCGCTACCACCAGTCTAGTCTCATGCCAACTGTAAAGCATCCTGAAACCATTCATGTGTGGGGTTGCTTCTCAGCCAAGGGAATCGGCTCAGTCACAGTTTTGCCTAAAAACACAGCCATGAATAGAGAATGGTACCAGAATGTCCTCCAAGAGCAACTTCTCCCAACCGTCCAAGAGCAGTTTGGCGCCCAACAATGCCTTTTCCAGCATGATGGAGCACCTTGCCATAAAGCAAAGGTGATAACTAAATGGCTCATGGAACAAAACATAGAGATTTTGGGTCCATGGCCTGGAAACTCCTCAGATCTTAATCCCATTGAGAACTTGTGGTCAATCATCAAGAGACGGGTGGACAAACAAAAACCAACAAATTCTGGCAAAATGCAAGCATTGATTATGCAAGAATGGACTGCTATCAGTCAGGATTTGGTCCAAAAGTTGATTGAGAGCATGCCAGGGAGAATTACAGAGGTCTTGAAGAAGAAGGGGCAACACTGTAAATATTGATTTGCTGCATTAACTCATTCTAACTGTCAATATAACCTATTGGTACTCATAATATGATTGCAATTATATTTCTATATGTGATATAAACATCAGACAAACACTAATAAAAACCAGAGGCCAGCAGATCATGTGAAAATATAATTTTGGTGTCATTCTCAAAACTTTTGGCCATGACTGTACATTTATTTCATGTGGGTTCTCTGAGGAGAACTATAACTCCCAGCATGTCCTGCAGCTTCTATGGCATGCTAGGAGTTTTGCTGTATGTGCTTTAACTAGGGTAATGCTTGCCCCACTGTTTGTTGTTTGGAGGGAGAGGGGTCGCACGGCAGGGAGAGGATCATCAGGGATCAATGGCGCTGTTATGAATTCACTATGGCAGTGTTAGACAGGAGTTAGTGGGCGGTCCTGGGCCAAATCACATGCTGCAGTGATGATACAAAAGAGGCAGGGCCGAGACAACACAGAACAGCACAGCTTGCAGTCTCCCCGACCCTGACTCTTTTGTATTGTCCCTGCAGCATGTGATTTTGCCCGGGACCGCCTACTAACTCCTGTCTAACACTGACATAGTGAATTCATAACAGCGCCGTTGGATTCACACACAGCAAAATCAGCGGCGCCCCCATTAATGCACTACGCTGCATTACACAGGAGAAAGGGGGTAGTCCCAGGCCAGATCACATGCTGAAGTGATGATACAAAACAGGCAGGGCTGAGACAACACAGAACAGCACAGCGTGCAGTCCCCCCGACCCTGACTCTTTTGTATCACTGCAGCATGTGATCTGGCCCAGGACCGCCCACTTTCTCCTGTGTAACGCAGCGTAGTGCATTAATGGCAGCACCACAGATTTTGCTGCGTGTGATACCTCTCCCTCCCCTGCCACCCGCTACCTGCAGTATGACCACACTCAATCCCCGCCGCTGCCGCCTCCGCCCGACACCACCACAGTAAGCACCATAATATCTATATTTTGACTACATTCGGACCATAAGACGCAACCCCTTTTCCCCAAAAAAATTGGGGGGAAAAAAGTGCGTCTTATGGTCCGAAAAATACAGTACATTCTTTCAAATTAAAATGTTGCTTTAGCCTCAAATTTTTCATTTTCAGAAGTTGCCATAAGAAGATATGTGGTCATAATTTACTTTTTGGGCACAAGGCATGGACAGAAAGAAGTGCTATTTGAATTTTGGACCGCAATTTTAGCTGAAATAGATTGTGGATGTCATGTCGCATTTAACCCCTTAGTGACCAATAGACGTCTTTTTACTGACCTGCGAAATAAGAGGCTAGCATACCCTGACTGGTGACAATCCTGTAGATGTTAGCTGTACACTATAACTGACAACTTGCTGCATCAGCTACGATCAGTGTTGGCACCGACCATGGCCGTTTAATCCCTTAGATTCTGCTGTCAATAGTGACTACAGAATCTAAATACTGTAGCTAACAGAGTGTGGGGGCTTCCTCTTTAACCCTCCTTGGCACCCTGTGATCATAATTGTATGGTCCTGCTGTTTGCCCTGGCAGTTCATGGCCAAGTAACAGCCTTAGAGTCTGCCGGCTATAGCGGCCAGTTCAGAAGTTATCAAAATTTAGGTGGTAAAAATAAACTTTTTCTTTCCTGACATGCCACTTTGCATTCATTCTTGAAAAGAACCAGAAGGGTTAATGAACTACCTGAAAGCAGTGTTAAATTCGTTGAGGAATGCAATTTTAAAAATGGTATTACTTTTGTGTGGTTTCCAATATATAGGACCCCTAAAATCACTTAAAAAATGAACAGGTCCCTAAAAAAATAAGTTTTGCAAATTTCCTTGAAAAAAATGAAAAATTACTGCAACATTATTAAACCTTATAGAATGCTAACAAAATAAAACATTTTTCAAATGGTGCTGATATAAGGCAGACATGAGGGAGATGTTGTTTCTTAAAGTTTTGTGTGGTGTGACGTTCTGGATTAAAGGGATAGTCATTCAAAGACTGAACATTGCTAATTTTTTTAAAATTTGTCAAACTTCTTACATTTTTATAAATTAATGCAAAATATATCAACATAAATTTACCATTATTATAAAGTATAATTTGTCACGAAAAAAACATTCTCAAAACCAATGGGATATGTTGAAGCCTTCCAGAGTTATTACTACATAAAGTGACACTGGTCAGATTTCAAAAAATTGGTCCATTCACTAAGGGGTTAAAGTGCCCCCAAAATGCAGAAACAGCAAAAAAACAAACAAACACAAAACACCCCATTTTGGAAACTACATCCCACAAAGAATTCATCCAGTGGTGGAATGACCTTTTTGGACCCACAGGTGCTTCATGAAAGTTTAAAACAATGAGATGAGAAAATGAAAAAATTAAAACATTTTCCACAAAAATGTTCTTTTAGCATCTAATTTTTTCCTTTTCACAAGGATAACAAAAGAAAATGGACCCCTCAATTTGCAATGCAATTTCTCCTGAGTATGCTGATAACCCACATGTGGTCGGAAACTAATGTTTGGGTGCAAGGCTGGAATACATTGTAGATGCCATGTCGCATTTGCAGAGCCCCCAAAGTGCCGAACCAGCAGAATTCCCCCATACTTGACACTATTTTGGAAATTACACTTCTCAAGGAATTCATCTAGATATTTAGGGACCTCTTTGAACCTACAGGTGCTTCACAAAAGTTTATAACATTGGGATGAAAAAATTAAAAATTACTTGCTCCCACTAAAATGATGATTTTGCCTCAAATTTTTCATTTTCACTAGGTGTAGTAATAGAAAATAGATCCCACTAATTATTAAGCAATTTATCCCAAATATGGCAATATTTATTTATTTTATTCACTTATTAATTCCACAGCGGTTTACAGACATCATCATCACTGTCCCCATTGGGGACTTTGCAGTGTGGGAGGAAACCGGAGCGGAGAACCCGCAGGAAACCCACGTAAACATGGGGAGAACATACAAACTCCTTGCAGATGTTGTTATTGGTGGCATTTGAACCCATCACCCCAGCGCTGTAATGCTAACCACTGAGCCACCGTGCTTCCCAATATCCAATATGTGGGTAAAAACAACTGTTTCGATACACGGTAGGACTCAGAATGCAAGAAATACTAATCGGCTTTTGGAAAGTAGATTTGTCTGGAAAAGCTTGCGGGCGCCACTTGGAGAACCCTAATCCCTTAACCCTGGGTGATTTTCCATTTTTCCCTCCCTTTCTTCCAAGAGCCATATTTTTTTAAATTTTTTTCCAGCCATATGAGGGCTTGTTTTTTCGCGGGACAAGTTGTACTTTTGAATGACACCATTCATGCCACATAGTGTACTGGAAAAAGGGGGAAAAAGTGCTCTAAATTGCAAAAAAATATGTGCAATTCCACAATGTTTTTTGGGGTTTTTAATTTACCATGTTCAATATATGGTGAAACTGACCTGGAAATATGATTCCCCAGGTCAGTACAAGTATGCAGATACCAAACGTGTAGTTTTTTTTATTTTTTTTATTTAAGTGGTGAAAAAAAAATCAGAAATTTGTCAAAAAAAGATTTTGCTTTCGTCGCCATTTTCTAAGACCCTTAGGCTGTGTGCCCATGATGCCTTTTTTAAGCGTTTCCGCAGCGGCAAAAACGCTGCAGAAACGCTTAAAAATGCATGGTGGAAGGCCTGCCTTGTAGACCAATGATAATCCGCATGTGCTGTGCACATGCTGCCGAAATTTCCGCTGCGGATTATCATTGCGGAAAAAAACGCAGCACTACCAATTATTTTGCGGAAGTGCTGCGTTTTCGCCGCCATTGACTTGCATTGGAACGCATGGATTCCGCATCACTGCATATGTAGATGCGCATTCTATGCGTTCCAATGTGCGAATGGTACCCGGGTGTGGAGGACAGGAGACTCTCCTCCGGACCCGGGTACCATAGAACCTGTGAAAAAAAGAATAAAATAAAAAATATATGTTATATTTACCTTCTGACAGCCCCCGCTGCGCTCATTCTCCCCTGCCGGCAGCTCACGGTGGACTGAAGGACCTGCGCTGACGTCATAGTCATGTGACGGGTCACGCGATGCTGACGTCGGCAGGTCCTTCAGTGTACCGCGATCTGCCGGCAGCCAGGACGGAGCGAAGAAAGACTCTGGGGGCCATCGGAAGGTAAGTATAGATTTATTTTTTTATTTTTAACCATTCTTGGGGTCACACTATATAAATCCATGCCGGATGGATTTATATAGTGTGACCAAGTTGACAAGCACTTTCCAAGTGATGCTAAAATTGCTTGTAAAGCGCTTGTCAACCCGCCTGCGGAAATGCATGTGAAGAACGCTTCACATCCTCATGTCCCTGGCAGGATAAATGCATGTACAATCCGCATGCGTTTTTTCTGCCAGGGAGAAGCAGAAACGCTCAGGAACAAATCCGGAGCATTTCTACATCGTGGGCACATAGCCTTAACATTCTCATTTTTCTGAATCTGTGGCTGTGTGAGGGCTTAATTTTTGCGCCCTGAGCTGATGCTTTTACTGATACCATTTTTGGATACAAACGATGTTTTTACTGCCTCTTATTGCATTTTATTGCAATGTTGCGGCGACCAAAAAAACGTAATTCCAGTGTTTATATATATATTTTTTAATAAAATATTTACTGATCAGATGAACTTATTTTATATTTTGATAGAATGGACATTTTTGAACGAAGCGATACCAAATATGTGTATTTTTATTTTGTTTTATTTTTAATGGGGCAAAAGGGGGGTGATTTAAACTCTTGTGGTTTTTTTTTGTTTTAAGTATTTTTTAAAACTTTTTTTTACTTTTTACTGCATTCAATAGACTTTAAGATACAATCATCTGATCGCTTGTTCTACACATAGCTAGCAAAAATCATGATCTCCTATGAACGCCATCCAAGGGCTGGTGTTCACAGGAGAATCGTGATGACAGGCACGGGGGTCTTCAGAAGACCCCCAGCTATCATGACAACCGCCCATAACGATGGGCAGTATTAATGACGCGTTTCCGGTCTGTGTGTGCTAAATGGAGCTGTCAGTGGCTGACAGCGGCATTTATTTAAATGGTTAACAGCCGCGGGTGGATCGGAGATCCACCCGCAGTTGTTAGAGGCACTTGATGGCTGATTAAATCAGTCAGCAAGTGCGGGGAAAGATGTGGGCTCACACAAAGGTCACGTTCACACGTTTAGTGTCTGGTCAGTATTTTACCTCAGTATTTGTAAGATATATAATTAGTGCCATGTGTGTGTAGTTTACTGTACATGGATTAACCTAATAAATAACTTAAAAAAATGATGTGGGTGTTATGTTCTGCTACCAGAGCTAAGGAAAGAGAGGAGATCTGTCCCTACGATAGAACTCAGCTGAATCCCTACGATGTAACAGGGAACCTGATCCTGCGATCAGACCTGCTAAAGTCCTAAGCTAGTCTGTACGGAGACCTATAGATGTGGGGAAGGAATCCCTACAACTACTAAGGACTGGGAGGAAAATGGGACACCTCCTAACAGAAATAGTAGCAGACAAACAAACAAATTATATAGAACACTGAGGTGCGTAGACCAAGCAAACTAACAGAGTTAGATACAGAGCACAGGCTAGCTAGAAAGTAGTTATACAATGAGGTCCAGCAAAGCCAGAAGGGCGGAGCAGGATTAAATAGGCCAACAAGGTCATGTGACCAGCAAAGGAAAAAACCTAAGAGCAAGGTTCTAACAGTACCCCCCCTTCTAAGAGGATCCTCCGGATCCCCTAGGACCAGGCTTATCAGGAAATCTCCTGTGAAACGCTCTGATAAGTCTGGACGCGGAAACATCATCTGACCTCACCCAAGAGTTATCCTCGGGTCCGAAACCTTTCCAGGCCACCAGATACTGCAAACTACCTCTATACCGTCTAGAGTTAAGGATGCGAGAAATTTCATATTCCCCGTCCTCCACCACCGGAGGAACAGAGGCAGAGGCGTCACCATCCGACACAACAGCTTTTTTTAACAGAGAGACATGAAATACCGGATTAATTCTCCAGGAGGTAGGAACCTCCAACCTAACAGCAGATTGGTTGACAACCTGAAGCACCTTAAAGGGCCCTACAAACTTGGGACCCAATTTCTTAGAAGGAATCCTCAACCGCAGATTCCTAGAGGACAACCAAACCATGTCACCAACAGCGAACAAAACCTCCTGTCGTTTCCTATCAAAGTAGTCTTTAGATTTTCTGTTGGCCTCCTGAAGATTACCACGCACATCCGTCCAAACTCTCTCCAAATCACCGGAAAAATTCTCCTCCTCAGGCACGGCAGATCCCAACTTGGAGAACGACCCAAACGACGGAGGTCTCCCAGAACAACAAAAAAAAGGCGAACAACCAGCAGAAGAAGATGTATGATTGTTCAGAGCAAATTCAGCAAGTGGCAGAAACTCAGACCACCCCTCTTGATTGTCTGCCACAAAACAACGCAAGAACTGCTCAACATCCTGGTTTTTCCTTTCTGTCTGGCCATTAGATTCAGGATGATATCCGGACGAGAACGACAAATGAACTCCCAACCTGTCACAAAAGGCACGCCAAAAACGAGCCACGAACTGAGGACCCCTATCAGAAACAATGTCAGTAGGAACGCCATGAAGTCTGACAATTTCCTTGACAAAGGCCTTAGCGAGAGTTTTAGCGCAGGGCAGTTTGACGAAGGGAACCAAGTGACACATCTTGCTAAAACGGTCCACGACCACCCAGATGACAGTAAAACCCTCAGAGGGGGGAAGGTCAGTTATAAAGTCCATAGCCAAATGTGTCCAAGGAGCACTGGGAACCTCCAAAGGACAAAGCAACCCCGCAGCAGGAGTATGTGAGGACTTAGATCTAGCACATATAGTACATTGACGCACCCACTTAATGACTTCCTTCTGCCATCCAGGCCACCAAAAACTGCGACCCACCAGTCTCTTGGTCTCAGAGATTCCGGGATGACCTGCCAACCGAGATTCGTGACACTCAACAAACAAATCTCTCCTAAAGGTCCCAGGCACAAACAACCTCCCATGAGGAGTGTTAGATGGGGCATTCTCCTGTGCTTTAAGAATCTCATCTTCCAAAACGGAGTCCAAAGCAGCTATCACAACACCTTCTTGTAAAATGTTCTCCTCTTTCTCAGCACCGACTATGGGAGAAAAACTGCGAGACAAGGCATCCGCCTTAACATTCTTAGTACCAGGGATGTAAGTAACGGAGAAATTAAACCGCGAGAAAAACAGTGCCCACCTAGCCTGACGGGCATTCAGGCGCTTGGCAGCATCAAGATATATCAGATTTTTATGATCCGTAAGAACCTGAACTGGGAAATTCCGCACCTTCCAAGAAGTGGAGCCAGTGTTCAAATGCGAGTTTAATAGCCAATAATTCCCGATTACCAATATCGTAATTCAGTTCAGTCTCCGAAAATTTTTTTGAAAAAAAGGCACAGGGATGTAATCCATCCCCGTTATCCTGAGACAATACTGCGCCAACCCCCACCGAAGAAGCATCAACCTCAACCAAAAACGGCTTAGTCACATCAGGCTGCATAAGGATGGGAGCAGAGGTGAACCTCTCCTTGAGATACACAAAAGCTTCAATGGCCTCAGAAGACCACTGAACCGCATCAGCACCTTTCCTGGTGAGATCGGGTAGAGGTTTGACAATACTAGAAAATTTTTTTATGAATTTTCTGTAATAATTGGCGAAACCTAAAAACCTCTGTATCGATTTCAAACCAATAGGCCTAGGCCATTCCTGTACAGCTTGAACTTTAACCGGGTCCATCTCAAAACCTTCGCTGGAGATAATGTAACCCAAAAAACTAATTCTCTGTACAGCGAACTCACATTTCTCCAGCTTAGCAAAAAGCGAATTGTCCATTAACAATTGTAATACCTCACGTATGCTCCGCCAATGAGACTCCAGATCCGGCGAATAAATCAAAATGTCATCCAAATACACAACCACATTTTTGCCGATCAAAGGTCTAAGGATGTCATTAATAAGATTCTGAAAAAATGCAGGAGCATTAGTAAGACCAAAAGGCATAACCAGATTCTCAAAATGACCCACAGGAGTGTTAAAAGCAGTCTTCCATTCGTCACCCTCCTTCATGCGCAACAGATTGTATGCCCCCTTAAGGTCAATTTTAGAGAACCACTTGGCCCCCATTAACTGGTTAAACAGATCAGGAATCAATGGCAGTGGGTAAGGATTGCGTACAGTAATTTTGTTAATCTCACGAAAATCCAGACAAGGACGTAAACCGCCGTCCTTTTTTTTTTACAAAAAAAAATCCAACCGCCACAGGAGACTTAGAGGGCCTAATGTGACCGGCGGCCAAACTTGTCTGTATGTATTCCTCCAAAGCCTTCCTCTCAGGAATAGTAAGGTTAAATAAACGACTTTTAGGAAGAGTCGCTCCAGGGACAAATTCAATAGAACAATCATAGTCTCTATGGGGAGGCAAAACCTGCGATTCCTTCTCAGAAAAAACTCTCCAAAAATCCTGAATAGGAACAGGCAATTCTCCCCTATCCAAAGCTGCAATACGCCCGTTACAACACTTGTCATAACATTTATGGCTCCAGGATTTAATTTCATTGGTAGACCAATCCAGTACAGGATTGTGAAATTTTAACCAGGGCAATCCCAATATTACTGGAGAAGGCAAGTTATTCAAAACTACCAAATCCAATTTCTCATGGTGAACACCATTAATAGTGAGAGGAAATTCACAGACCTTGAGAGTAATATTCTTCAAAGGGGAACCATCCACAGAAACCACAGCAATGGGGGATGATAAAGGTTCGGGTTTTAAATTGAGTCTTTCCAAGAATCCCCCATCAATTACATTCAGAGTAGACCCACAATCAACAAACACCCGAAATTCCATTAATTTTTCCTGAGCAATAGTGGAAGCAGCTAAAAATACACCCTTGGAATTTAAACAGGCAATACGGGCATGACTGACCATTTTTTTTTCTTTCTTCATACGAAGCTCACAGCCTTTAATCAAATGACCAGATTTTCCGCAATAGAAACACAAGCCTTCAGAAAATCTACGGTCTTTTTCTTGAGAGCGAGGTGCCACCGATCCAATCTCCATCGGTTCACCACTGTTAGTACACACATTCTCATAACCAGAAACTGACATAGCAGAGGATTTGCTCTCATTAACCCTTGCACGCAGTCTCCTATCCACCCGTATAGCTAATTGCATAGCCTGTTGCAAATCTTCAGGTGTAGGATAAGCAATTAGCAGGTCTTTAACCCTTTCATTGAGCCCAGCAAGAAATAGACTTTTCAGAGCAGAATCGTTCCACCCTGTTTGAGTAGACCAACGACGGAAATGAGTACAATATTTTTCCACATTACCTGATCCCTGTCTCAAACGTCTTAACTCAGTCTCAGCTGATGCGACACGGTCAGGATCATCATATAATAGTCCCAAAGCAGAAAAAAAACTATCCACTGATCTGAAGCATGTATCACTAGGTTGCAAAGAAAAGGCCCACTCCTGAGGCTCTTTGCGCAAAAGTGACATTATGAACCCTATGTGCTGGGATTCATCCCCAGAGGACTTGGGTCTCAAACGAAAATACAATAAGCAAGCATTTTTAAATGAAAAAAATTCTCGGTGTTCACCAAAAAATAAATCCGGCAAACAT
The DNA here is from genome assembly GCF_046119375.1 of Phyllobates terribilis. Taxonomy (NCBI): domain Eukaryota; kingdom Metazoa; phylum Chordata; class Amphibia; order Anura; family Dendrobatidae; genus Phyllobates; species Phyllobates terribilis. The sequence continues at coordinate 375,399,899 of NW_027362763.1, read as the reverse complement.
ACCTTAGGCTCCAAGAAATGTGCTCCAGGACAGTTACTCACGTGCTGACGGAGCTCGGCCACCTCCAGAGAGAGTCCCTGCAGGCGATGAGCCAAATCCTGAACCGACACCATGATGGAACAGAAAAATCTTTCCTTAGAGAATTTGCAGGCTGGACTGTTATGTTCTGCTACCAGAGCTAAGGAAAGAGAGGAGATCTGTCCCTACGATAGAACTCAGCTGAATCCCTACGATGTAACAGGGAACCTGATCCTGCGATCAGACCTGCTAAAGTCCTAAGCTAGTCTGTACGGAGACCTATAGATGTGGGGAAGGAATCCCTACAAGTACTAAGGACTGGGAGGAAAATGGGACACCTCCTAACAGAAATAGTAGCAGACAGACAAACAAACAAAATATATAGAACACTGAGGTCCGTAGACCAAGCAAACTAACAGAGTTAGATACAGAGCACAGGCTAGCTAGAAAGTAGTTATACAATGAGGTCCAGCAAAGCCAGAAGGGCGGAGCAGGATTAAATAGGCCAACAAGGTCATGTGACCAGCAAAGGAAAAAACCTAAGAGCAAGGTTCTAACAGTGGGCCCCCCCCTATTTTTGATAACCCATCAAGGTAAAGCAGACAGCTGGGGGCTTATATTATCAGCCTGGGAAGGTCCCTGGTTATTGGTCCCTCTCCAACCTAAAAATACAAGTCCAATAACCAGTGACCTTCCCAGCTTGATAATATAAGCCCCCAGCTGTCTGCTTTACCTAGGCTGGTTATCAAAAATAAGGTGGACCACACATAATTTTTTTTTTATTATTTATTAGATTAATCAAGGCTAAAAACACCTGCATGAACGCACTTACAACACTTGTGCTTTTTTAACTGTGGATTTACCGCATCTAATGCAAGTCTATGGGGGAATTCCGCTTGAAGACTGAGCACTCCCACAAGAGAAATTGACATGCTATGGCTCGGATACCCACACCGCAGGTGATTTCACGCAGCATAAAAAAGATGCACATTGGGCATGAGATTTCTATTAATCCCATCCACTGTGCATGTACTGTACAACTCAGTGTTTTGGCCGCAGCGAAAATTTGCTGGCGCTTTTGCCGTTGTTCTTGCAGCGGTTCCCCCGGCAGCAACTTTTACTTTACACTGTTGAGTATAGAGTGTGGGTGGCTTCCTTGTGGACGCCGCCTGAAGAATGAACATGGCACTACTTTTGACCGCTTCAGGGTTTTCGAAGCCTGAAGCGGTTAAGGGAAGTAACAAAAGATGGAACATGTGCACAGCAATGTCATTTTCAGATTGCTGTACATTATGTTCATTCTATTGGGCGCCTTAGCAACGTTTTCCCAGAATCCGCCTGAAAAAGAAGCCGTGTGCACATGCCCTTAAGAGTGGTTATAAGATCAGTGGTGGTCCATCACCTAACACACCACAGATCAGCTGTTACGGACAGCAGGATATAAGCATTAGGCCACGGCCCCACTATCAATATTTGGTCAGCATTATTTCTCAGGAGTGGGAGCCAAAACCAGGAGTGGAATAAGGAAAAGTATAATAGAAACAAGTCACCAATTCTGCATTTTTCACCCACTCCTGGTTTTGGCTTACAAATACTGATGTCAAATAATGACCAAATATTGAATGTGTGAACATGGCCAAAGGCAGGGACATGGCCGATGACGTAAATACACGTCATTGGTGTGAAGGGGTTAAGGTGCCAGAACAAAAGAAAAAAAGAAAGTGACCTCTTTTTGAAAACTACACCCCTCAAGGTGGTTCAAAGAATTTTTAGGCTGTCGATTTGAAAAATATGTTTTTAGCACAAATTTTTCATTTTCACAAGCCTCCTTACCTTGACGTGCCAGAGCTGGTGTGTCACTCTCCATAAGGAGAAACTTTACCCCTTAGACCTCAGTCCAGAGCCTCTGACCTAGCTAAATCAGTTCTCATACTTTGCACTGATGAGGGCCAACAGCCCGAAACACCGTGTCTGCAAATTGAGATTCTGATTTGGCTTTTATCCTAAGTCATATTGCATGACTTGTTACAGGGTTGATTGTGACTTGTAGGATTGCTGCTTCCAATAGGTGGCGCTATAGAGTACAAGTCCTCTTTTTCTCTGAAGAGGCAATTTGCATATTCATTTTCACAAGGGATAATAAGACCACACAATTTGTAAAGCAATTTCTCCCGAACATTTTTACTATATGTACTATATGTAGTAGAAGACTAATGTTTGTGCACAGGGCTTGAGAGGAAATAATCGCTATTTGGCTTTTGGAGCACAAATTTGTCAGTATTAGTTTGTGGGCGCCACCGTGGCCGTAACTAAGCGATGTACTGGTTGAATACAGCAGCATCATTCATTGCATAGTGAACACTGCCAAATACTGCAGTACATTCACTTCAATAGGATATAAAGCGCAGAACTCATCTGTGGCCATTAAGCTATGTAGAAGCTGCTGTGTTCCACCAGTACATTTCTTATTTCTGGCCATTGGAGCAGTTTTCAGATGATCAGTGAGTGTGTCAAGTGTTGGACTCCCACTAAGCCCCTATTGATAACTTATCCAAAGAATAGGTGAGTCATTACCTTTTGAAGATCCCCTATACATGGGTTCTCCTATCAGGACTAATGCCATACATGTCAAAGCAAACCGTGGTTTAGACTAAGAAGAGGGATCAGAAAGGGGGTCATTTGGCGCTTGCGCAGATTGATCTCCTGGTGGTCTTCAATAAAATGGTGCTGATAGTACATGCACAGATTGGGTTCTCAGCTCATCATTGAGCCGAGATCTCAATCTGCACATGCACCACCACCGGTGCCATTTTACTGAGGACTGTCAGGAGGTTAATCTGTGCAAGAGCCGCTCACGGCGAGGACGGCGCCTGAGCGAACTTCCAAACAGGAGGCAGATACAGACACCAGAGGCAAGTGGAAGGGCCAGGGCAGGAGCTGAAGACCCTACCCGCAGTCCCGCCCCTATGCACGTAAAGCCTATTACCTTCAAACTAAAAAATGCTGATTAAAGAACAACCATTATGCTGATTTCTTCCCTAAAGGCATTGATTTAATCTGTGTAACAGATGGCCATGCCTTTACATGCCTTCCCCTGCTCCTATGTATGCTGTCTGCTAATGCTCTGCTGACCCGTCTCTCTGGTACATGCTCTGCATAATTCCCCTGCTTCATCTGTCCCACTCCAATCAATATTCACATATGTTTCTTCTTTCCCCACTATATACCTTATCTGATTTTTAGAGGTGTTAAACTGCAGAGACTTGCGTCCTGGCTCTGTCTTTGATCACCCAGCCATCTCCTGTTGAAATGACCAGCTGTTAATTTATCCACAAGCCGTTCCCACAATGCCCTACACCTGATATAGTTTAATGTGGCCTATATATTTAGACTCTCTGTAAGGGGTGCACGCGTGCTGGGGTGTGCACGCGTCTTCTTGTGCAAAGTGGCTTCGGAGAGAAGTGGCAGTTATTTCAGAGGCAGTTAGTCAGGTAACCCACACTTTGACCACTTACTCTCCTTTAACTATGTTTCTGTTAGCTCTCACTTTTTCCTCTATAGTCCTCCACTTTCTAATAACCCCTCAAATCCCTACACCAAGTAAGAAACTCATCATCTCTCCCTCTATCCTCCCCATTCATCTCACCTCCTCCTCCAAATTATTCCTCAACATTCAATCCTGGATCTCCAAACACAGACAGCCACCTCATGCTCTCTCTTACTCCCACCTGCTAACACTTTCTCTGCTCCTCCTCACTGCTGGAGATATCTCTCCAAATCCTGGTCCTCCTCGCCATATCCCCACAGTCACTTCTACCTCCTATCCACGACCTTCCTCAAACTGTCGCAACCCTTCTAACCTCATACCCATCCAACTAATACCCACCTCCTCAGCTATACTAACAGGAGCTCTATGGAACGCTCGCTCTGTCTGCAACAAACTTTCCTTCATCCACGATCTTTTCATTACAAACAAACTCTCCTTCCTCGCCATCACCGAAACCTGGCTCACCCCCTCTGACACAGCCTCCCCAGCTGCCCTTTCATATGGCGGATTCCACCTTTCCCACACCCCCCGCCCCAATGGCAAACATGGTGGAGGCGTAGGTTTCCTCCTATCAGAACTCTGCGCTTTCACCAAAATCCCACTGCCACCCTCCGTTACACTCCCCTCTTTTGAGGTGCACTGTGTGCGCATCTATTCCCCCTCCAACCTCCAACTGGCCGTCGTTTACCGACCCCCAGGGCAAGCCACCACCTTCTTAGACCATTTCACTACCTGGCTGCTTCACTTCCTTTCCACTGACATCTCCACTATCATAATGGGTGACTTCAACATCCCCATTGACACTCCCCACTCGTCTGTCTCTAAGCTCCTATCCCTCACTTCCTCCTTTGGACTCACTCAATGGTCTTCCACACCCACCCACAAAGATGGCCACAGGACCTCATCTTCACCCGCCTCTGTTCCCTATCTAACCTCTCTAACTCACCACTCCCTCTCTCTGACCATAACCTCCTCACATTCTCTACCCTCTCCTCTCCGGGTGCACAATCCCCACTCCACAAACTCACACACCCTCGCAGAAATCTCAAACACCTTGACCTACACTCTCTCTCTGAATCCCTCCTTCCTCTCACAGACATAAATTCCTTGCACGATGCAGACGTTGCTGCTGCTTCATATAACACCACAATAGCTGCAGCTCTAGACTCGATCGCCCCTCTCACACACACCACACCTCGCACATTCAACAGGCAACCCTGGCACACAAAACTTACCAAAGAACTGCGCCGGGCCTCCAGGGTTGCGGAGCGGAGATGGAAAAGGTCTCACTCCATCGAGCACTTCATCGCATTCAAGCAATCCCTCACTAATTTCAAGTCCGCACTCACTACAGCAAAACAAACCTACTTCTCATCTCTCATATCCTCCCTATCTCACAACCCTAAACAGCTATTTAACACTTTCAACTCTCTCCTTCGTCCCCCAGCACCTCCTCCCTCTTCTCTCATCTCAGCCGACGACTTTGCCTCATTCTTCAAACAGAAGATTGACACCATCAGACAAAACTTTGGCCTAAAGTCCACACAACCCCTCCTCATATCTACTCAACCCTCCTCCTCCAAACCCCACTTCTCCACCATTACAGAAGGTCAAGTCTCCTCTTTACTCTCCAAATCACACCTCACCACCTGCGAACTTGACCCAATCCCATCCCACCTCATCACTAACCTCACCTCAGTCTTCATCCCAACCCTAACCCACCTCTTCAATCTATCACTAACAACCGGAGTCTTCCCCTCATGTTTCAAACATGCCGCAATCACACCCATCCTCAAAAAGCCCTCCCTTGACCCTTCCTCTCTGACCAGCTACCGCCCCATATCACTTCTCCCCTTTGCCTCAAAACTTCTAGAACAACATGTCCACCTTGAACTGTCCTCCCACCTCTCCTCCTGCTCCCTCTTCGACCGTCTACAATCTGGCTTCCGACCGCATCACTCGACTGAAACTGCCCTGACCAAAGTCACCAACGACCTACTAAATGCCAAATCCAAGCGACACTACTCCATCCTCCTCCTTCTGGACCTGTCATCTGCCTTTGACACAGTGGACCATTCCCTCTTACTCCAGATTCTCTCATCTCTTGGCATCACGGACTTGGCTCTATCTTGGATCTCCTCATACTTAACAGACAGGACATTCAGCGTCTCCCACTCACGCACCACCTCCTCATCTCGCCCCCTATCTGTCGGTGTCCCCCAAGGTTCAGTTCTAGGACCCCTGCTCTTCTCCATCTACACCTTTGGCCTGGGACAGCTCATAGAGTCTCACGGCTTTCAGTATCACCTCTATGCTGACGACACACAGATCTACCTCTCTGGACCCGATATCTCCTCCCTACTAACCAGAATCCCACAATGTCTGACCGCCATCTCATCCTTCTTCTCCGACAGGTTTCTAAAACTCAACATGGATAAAACAGAGTTCATCATCTTTCCACCCTCTCATTCACATCCCCCATCCGACCTATCCATCAACGTCAATGGCTGTTCACTCTCCCCAGTCCCACAAGCTCGCTGCCTTGGGGTAACCCTGGACTCTGATCTCTCCTTCAAGCCACATATTCAAGCCCTTTCCACCTCCTGCCGACTCCAACTCAAAAACATCTCCCGGATCCGTGCATTCCTCAGCAAAGACTCTGCAAAAACACTAGTGCATGCCCTCATCATATCCCGCCTCGACTACTGCAACCTCCTGCTCCGTGGCATCCCTTCCAACACTCTTGCACCTCTCCAATCTATCCTAAACTCTGCTGCTCGACTAATCCACCTGTCCCCCCGCTATTCCCCGGCCTCTCCTCTCTGTCAATCCCTTCACTGGCTCCCTATTGCCCAGAGAATTCAGTTCAAAACTCTAACCATGGCATACAAAGCCATCCACAACCTGTCTCCCCCATACATCTGTGACCTAGTCTCCCGGTACTTACCTGCACGCAACCTCCGATCCTCACAAGATCTCCTGCTCTACTCCCCTCTTATCTCCTCCTCCCACAATCGTATACAAGATTTCTCCCGTGCTTCCCCCCTACTCTGGAACTCTCTACCCCAACATATCAGACTCTCGCCGACCGTGGAAACCTTCAAAAGGAACCTGAAGACCCACCTCTTCCGACATGCCTACAACCTGCAGTAAACACCACTGCACGACCAGCTCTACCCTCACCTACTGTATCCTCACCCATCCCTTGTAGACTGTGAGCCCTCGCGGGCAGGGTCCTCGCTCCTCCTGTACCAGTCGCTGACTCGTTTTGTTAAGATTATGTAAATGCTTTTGTTATGTATATCCCTATCACATGTAAAGCGCCATGGAATAAATGGCGCTATAATAATAAATAATAATAATAATAATAATAATTGTGCTAACAGGTTCTCTTTAAATAATGGGACAGTTTTGTAGATCGGATTGTTCTGGACGTGGCACAGATGCACTTTTGAGGTTTCATTGTGTTTCTGTTTTTTTGTACTATTGTTATACATTTTTTTAATATATTTTTACAAATTTTATTTGACTTTTTTACTTAGTCCCAGTACGGATCCACAACTTTTATTTGTATAATTGCTGGTCTAATGCTATGTAATACTAATGTATTGCAGGGTATTTACACTGACAGGAGGCGTGTTAGATCCTGCTCATGGCAGAGCCAACAGTCCACCGTAGCTGAGAGATTCTAAGGCCCATACTTGGCTTAGGGTCACCATGACAAGCATTGGTACCAGGCAATCGCTATCGCGGGGTGCCAATGTGGTTGAAGAGGGAACCATCTTCCTCAAATAAGCATTTAGATTAGATGCCACTGTCGCTATTGACAGCGGCATCTAAGGAGTTTACCAGCGGTGATCAGTACTCATACGGATTGTAGCCATTGCTGCAGGGTGTCAGCTATAATATGCAACTAACACCCTCTGCTAATGAAGTCGGCTCTGCTTGTGGGCTGACAAAATCATCGCATCTTGAATGTAAGGTAGTTTGCTGTCATTTGATTCATGCTACCAGAATCATAGGCAGCATGAATCAAAGCCTGGCTGTGTGATTGCAGTCTGGTATGCTTTACTCTGAAAGGCTGTGGCATATCAGAGAAAATATAGTTTGAAGAGCCATCTTTTTCCCACCTTGCTCTAGTTGATTGACAGGTCTCTCTCGTGTGTCCATATGGTGAGACGTGTCAATCACCTGTAGGGGGATATTGAGAGGCCGGCTGGGGATGTCATCAGAATAGTTAGGTCTCTCTCTTTTCAAATTATATTTTCTGGTAGTGTTTCAGAGTAAAACATACCTGGTTGTAGTTGTGCAGCCAGGCTCTGTTTCTTGCTGCCTGTGTTTCGAGCAGCATGAAGCTAAAGTCAGGTCTAAGGACTTCCAACATTGTACCCTTAGGCTATATTTTAGTGGTGAGGTGATAATGCATTAACCCCTTTCTGAGGCGCTCAGTAATAGCACGTTCCTGTGCCCTGGACCTATTGGACCAGGTACGTACTATTACGAGGACTGCGATCGCGCCTGTACACAAGCAGCGCAGGGTGATCGCCATCGGGTGTCAGCTGATTCTCACAGCTGACACCCGGTGCTATGTGCTAGGAGTGGTCAAGCACCGCTCCCAGCACATTAACCCCTGAAATGCTGCGATTGAAGTCAATTGCAGCATTGCGGGAGCAAGGGGAGGTAAGCACGACTTACTTACCTCCTCTCCGACGTCCCTCGCTGTCTGTGCCGGGTCCCGGTAGTTGTCATGGTGACCCGATGTCATCATGTCGACATCCGGATCACCAGGCAGCAGGAAGTTACTTTGATCATGCGCAGTGCGCAATCAAAGTAATTTCTGAGAGTGCAGTGCTGACACACGGCATAGCATAGAGATGCTGCTGCATTTCTATGCTATGCAAGTGATCAAACTGCAAAAAATCAAAGTCCCCAAAAAATAAAAATAAACTGTACCCATAAATAAATATTATTATGAACAAAAAAAACAAAAAACAATAAAAGTACACATATTTGGTATCGCCGCGTCCGGAACGACCTGACTGTCCCACTAGTTAACCCCTTTAGTGATCACGGTAAAAAAAAAAGCAAAAAAGCGATGCTTTATCATCATACCGCCAAACAAAAAATTGAATAAAAAGCGATCAAAAAGACAAATGTAAATAAAAATGGTACCGCTGAAAACGTCATCTTGTCCCGCAATAAACAAGCCACCACACAGCTCCATTACCCAAAAAATAAAAAAGTTATAGCTCTAAGAATAAGGCGATACAAAAAAAATCTTTTTTCTATAAAATAGTTTTTATTGTGTAGAAGCGCCAAAACATAAAAAAAACTATATAAATGTGGTACCACTGTAAACGTACTGACCCGAAGAATAAAGCTGCCTTATCAATTTTACCACATGCGGAACAGCATAAAAAAACAAACAAAAAACAATTCCTGAAAAACGTCAACTTGTCCCACAAAAAACAAGCCGTCTGTCACGCTGTCTCTGTATACTGGAGGTAGGGGGCCTAAGCTGACCCTAAGCTGGGGCCCTGACTAATCCCTCAACCTGGAGGTACTGTTAAAGGTACAGAGGTCCAGGCCGCCAGCGTAACCCCTACCTCCTGAGGATCCCTGCACCTAAGTAATCTAGTCCTGAGAAGGACCCCGATCACAACAAAAGGGGACAAGTAATAATATGCCCACACACAGTACTTAGACGAACGAGACAGTACAAGGGAAAAACCAAAACCACCTTGCATACAAAAACTACACAACTACAACAGAGGGAACACCAACGGGAAAGGAGATAAATGATAAAGCGAGGAAGGGAAAAAACTCTCCGAATACACTTATCTCTGAAACTCCAAATACCACGATCCGCTCTGTTAGTCTGCATGAAATGCTTTCACCGACACTTCCCTAACAGACCAGCAGGCATTTGAAGGAGTCTCACTACAGCAGCATTGATTGCAGCTGGGCGAGGCTGGACCTCGTCTAGCACAGAGAGAGAGAGAGAATTAACTCCCTCACTGCCGAAAAACACAAAGCACCAAAAAGTCAGCTGCGAGAAGTCAGGCTGTGTAATCGTGACGATCTTCATGGCGACACACCCGTGACAGTACCCCCCCTTCTACGAGGGGCCTCCGGACCCTCAGGGCCAGGTTTATCCGGGTGAGTCGTGTGGAAGGCCCGAACTAATCGGTCTGCGTTAATATCCGACGCAGGAACCCACATCCTCTCCTCAGGACCATACCCTTTCCAATGAACCAGGTACTGAAGGGACCGGCGATTAAAGCGTGAATTGATGACCCTCGATACCTGGAACTCCAAGTTACCCTTGACCACCACTGGAGGGGGAGGTAAAGGTGACGGTACCACCGGCGCCACATACCTCTTATGCAACGATCTGTGGAACACGTTGTGAATTTTAAACGTAGGGGGGAGGTCAAGACGGAATGCCACCGGATTAATAATAGAACCGATTCTGTACGGCCCGATGAACCTGGGACCCAGTTTCCAGGAGGGAACCTTAAGTTTTATATTCCTGGTAGACAACCATACCCGATCGTTCACACTTAGGTCCGGACCAGACACTCTCCTCCTATCAGCCATACGTTTGTATCGGTTCCCCATAGTATTCAGATTCTTCAGCACCCCTCTCCATACTGAAGCGAGTGAAGAGGAAAATCGTTCCTCCTCAGGAACCCCCGAAGAGCCCCCCCTACTGAAAGTACAAAACTGGGGGTGAAAACCATATGCCCCAAAAAACGGGGACTTACCAGTGGACTCGCTCCGCCTATTATTAAGAGCAAACTCTGCCAGAGGTAAGAAAGAAGCCCAGTCCTCCTGGTTCTCTGACACAAAACACCGGAGATATGTCTCCAAGCTCTGGTTCATACGTTCCGTCTGACCATTGGTCTGAGGATGAAAAGCCGATGAGAACGACAAATGCATACCCCGCCGTGCACAAAACGCCTTCCAGAACTTGGACACAAACTGAGACCCCCGATCAGACACCACCTCGGAGGGTACCCCGTGAAGCCTCACAATCTCCCCAATGAACACCTGCGCAAGAGTTTTAGCATTAGGGAGAGCCGGAAGAGCGATAAAATGTGCCATCTTGCTGAACCTGTCCACTACAACGAGTATGACCGTTTTACCCGAAGACGGAGGGAGGTCCGTAATAAAGTCCATAGACAGATGAGTCCAAGGACGCTCCGGGATCTTCAAAGGTAAGAGGGCCCCAGACGGACGGGTATGTGAGGTCTTAGAGCGCGCACAAACCCCACAGGACGCGACAAAAGTTACCACCTCCTTATGTAAGTTAGGCCACCAAAACCGACGCGAGAGGAGATCCACAGTTGCTCTACTCCCCGGGTGTCCTGCAAAAACTGAGTTATGGTGTGCCTCGATCACCTTTTGTCGCAACTGATCTGGAACAAACAGTCTCCCCGGAGGTCCAACAGGGGCATCCCCCTGAGCCTCCAATACCTCCTCCTCCAGCTCAGAGCATACTGCCGAAACCACCACCCCCTCCTGAAGGATAGGAATCGGGTCGTCCGTATTCCCGGCCCCAGGGAAACTACGAGATAAGGCATCCGCCTTTACATTTTTTGACCCAGGACGATATGTAACGACAAAATTAAACCTGGTAAAAAACAATGACCACCTAGCTTGTCTGGGATTCAGACGTTTCGCGGACTCCAGATATAGCAGGTTCTTGTGATCGGTGATGACGGTGACCGGATGGGTTTAGCCAACTCACTCAATCGCATACCTTGAACCCGGGCAAACCGAGCATCAACCAGATTAGCCCCGGCCCCACTATCCAGAAGAACAGATATCCTCTCAGTTCTCGTACCCACCACCACCTCCGCCGGTACGAGAAACTGAGACGAACCTAGGGACGAAATACCTACTCCCAGATTGCCGTCCACCACACAACCTGGGATCAACAGTTTTCCGACGACTCTTCACTCTGCAAGGGACGGGATGGACACCCCCCAATAAAATGTCCCTTTCTCCCGCAGAAGAAACACCTTCCTGTCTTATGGCGCACCACCGGTCCCCTCCCCCGAAATGATGTCCCTCCTAATTGCATAGGCTCCTCTGGACTGACCAGGGGAACCACCATATGAGGGGACCTTGTAGGAGGTGGAGTCATCACAGGGGGTAGAGTTATCCCGCACCTCTCCCGAAGCCGTCTGTCAACGCGAATAGCAAGGGCCATAGCGGCTTCCAGTGACGCGGGAGAGTCATACTGTGCCAACACATCCTGTAATTTGTCGGATAAACCTTGACAAAACTGGCTCCTAAGAGCCGGGTCATTCCACTGGGTGTCCGTGGCCCACCTACGGAACTCCGAACAGAATTCCTCCGCCGGACGATCTCCCTGCTGGATCCTACGTAACTTAGACTCAGCAGAGGAGATCCAATCTGGGTCATCATATACGAGTCCCAGAGCAGCGAAAAACCTATCCACTGACTGGAGAGCCGGGGAGCCCGGGGGAAGAGAGAACGCCCAAGATTGTGGGTCCCCTTGTAGGAGCGAGATGACAATTCCCACCCTTTGTTCTTCACTCCCCGATGACCGAGGCCGCAGCCGAAAGTACAACTTGCATGCCTCCCGGAAAACAAAAAACTTGTCCCGCCCCCCAGTGAACCTGTCAGGGAGAGCTACTTTAGGTTCTGGTCCGGCTTGCTCCTGAGGATACAAAACCTTGGACCTAACGTCCGCCAGCTCCATGGACAAACTCTGCAACTGCCGAGCTAGACCGGCTACTGGATTCATGGTAGCTGGAGAAAAACTAAGGGGTCGGTGAAAATGTCACGCTGTCTCTGTATACTGGAGGTAGGGGGCCTAAGCTGACCCTAAGCTGGGGCCCTGACTAATCCCTCAACCTGGAGGTACTGTTAAAGGTACAGAGGTCCAGGCCGCCAGCGTAACCCCTACCTCCTGAGGATCCCTGCACCTAAGTAATCTAGTCCTGAGAAGGACCCCGATCACAACAAAAGGGGACAAGTAATAATATGCCCACACACAGTACTTAGACGAACGAGACAGTACAAGGGAAAAACCAAAACCACCTTGCATACATAAACTACACAACTACAACAGAGGGAACACCAACGGGAAAGGAGATAAATGATAAAGCGAGGAAGGGAAAAAACTCTCCGAATACACTTATCTCTGAAACTCCAAATACCACGATCCGCTCTGTTAGTCTGCATGAAATGCTTTCACCGACACTTCCCTAACAGACCAGCAGGCATTTGAAGGAGTCTCACTACAGCAGCATTGATTGTAGCTGGGCGAGGCTGGACCTCGTCTAGCACAGAGAGAGAGAGAATTAACTCCCTCACTGCCGAAAAACACAAAGCACCAAAAAGTCAGCTGCGAGAAGTCAGGCTGTGTAATCGTGACGATCTTCGTGGCGACACACCCGTGACACCGTCACATGACTCTGTCAGCCGAAATCTGGAAAAATTATAGGTCTCAAAATATGGCGATGTAAAAACTAGTCTTTGAAAAAAAAATTTTTTTTACTGTGTGACAGCTGTCAATCATAAAAACCCAATATGAATCTGGTATCGCTGTAATCGCACCGACCCGAAGAATAAAGTTGTCTAATACTGCACGAGGAAAGTAAAAGATAAACTCTATGGTTGGGGTTGTGCTAGGGTTGGGGTTGTGTTAGGGTTAGGGTTGTGTTAGGGTTATGTTAGGGTTGTGCTAGGTTTAGGGTTGTGTTAGGGTTGTGCTAGGGTTAGGATTGTGTTAGAGTTGTGCTACGGTTAGGGTTGTGCTAGGGTTAAGGTTGTGCTAGGGTTAAGGTTCTGCTAGGATTAGGTTTGTGCTAGGGTTAGGGTTGTGCGAGGGTTGTAGTTAGGGTTGTGCTAGGGTTTGGGTTGTGCTAGGGTTTGGGTTGTGCTAGGGTTTGGGTTGTGCTAGGGTCACGGTTGTGCTAGGGTTAGGGTTGTATTAGGGTTGGGGTTAGGCTTGTGTTGGGGTTGATATTTTATCAAAAGTAAAGAATAAAAATGACAACGATATGGCGACTAGTGTTGAGCGCAAGTGCAAGTGCTCGCTAATTGAGTTTACATCGGGTGCTCGGGTATGCACCAAGTATCGAGGGTGCTCAAGTGACATGCTTGAGTCATCGCCCCATATGTTTTGCGGCTGTTATACAGCCAAAAAAACCTTGTGGGGATTGCCTGCAATGCACGAGCGATCCCCGCATGTTTTTTTTGGGTGTCTAAAAACATTGAAACATGCGGGGCGAGGACTCGAGCATCCATGATACATGGTGCATACCCGAGTACCCGATGAAAACTTAAGTAGCGAGCACTTTCACTCAAGACTAATGACAACTTATTCAATGTGATGACCTAATATTATCAAATTCTGTGTCGTACCTCTGTGTTCAAAATGTTCACTATACCCCTTATAAAATCCTTGAGGGGTGTAGTTTCCAAAATGGGGTCACTTGTGGGGGGTTTCCACTGTTTATGCGCATCAGGGGCTCTCCAAACGGGACATGGCGTCCACTCTCGATTCCAGCCAATTTTGCGTTCAAAAAGTCACACACATAGTGCGCCTTCCCTTCTGGGGTATTGACATACTCAGGAGAAATTGCACAACAGTTTTTGGGGTCCATTTTCTCCTCTTGTTTCTAGTTTCTAGTCTAATTTCCAAAATGGGGTCAGCTATGAGCGGTTTCCACTGTTTAGGCACATCAGGGGCTCTCCAAACACAACATGGCGTCCGCTAATTATTCAAGCAAATTTTACATTCAAAAAGTCAATCTGTATGCTCAAGAGAAATTGCACAACTAATTTTGGGGTCCATTGTTTTCTGTTACCGTTGTGAAAATAAAAATAAAAATAAAAAAAAATTGGGTCTAAAGTAACATCTTTGTGAAAAAAAATAAATGTTAATTTTTTTCTTCCACTTTCCAAAAATTCCTGTGAAGCACCTGAAGGGTTAATAAACTTCTTGAATGTGGTTTTGAGCACCTTGAGTGGTGCAGTTTTTAGAATGGTGTCACTTTTGGGTATTTTCTGTCATAAAGGCCCCTCAATGTGACTTCAAATGTAATGTGATCCCTAAAAAAATGGTTTTGTAAATTTTGTTGGAAAAATGAGAAATCGCTGGTCAACTTTTAACCCTTATAACTTCCGAATAAAATAAAAAAATTAGTTCCAAAATTGTGCTGATGTAAAGTAGACATGTGGGAAATGTTATTTATTAACTTTGTGTGACATATCTCTCTGATTTAAGGGCATAAAAATTGGTCAGAATTGTAAAAATTGGCCTGGTCAGTAAAGTGCAAACCACCTTCGGGGGTAAAGGGGTTAAAGAGCTGAGGCAATCGTATATGCTTTTTGTCCTGCAATTTTATTGACATGATTGCCTGTTGTAAAATCGTGTGTAAATATGCTTGTTTTTTTTTGTAGCAGCAATTTTACGTGACTGTGGTCAAAGCGCAAACACAATTAAAAATGTCATGTATTTACCTTATTTACCTATGGTTCGCCATGGTTCAATTAGGATTCTGTCAGACAAAAAAATTTGTATGCCTCCATATAAAAATCCGTGAGAAAACATTTCAGAATATGTTTAATACACTGTAGATAGTGATATGGAAAATTAAAATAAAATCAGCAAACATGTCTAAAAAATATTTTTGTCATTAAAAAAATCTTCAGGTAACAAAAGGTTATTTTCTAGTGACACATTCCCTTTAATTGCCATATATGCACAGTTTGCTTAGAAAACTATCCTACGGAAGTCAACGGGGGCAAAAAATATTGTGACTTTTGGCCTTTATATGCCAGACCCGACCAGCTGCGCCAATATGGGCATAGCATAGGCGGGACATTGGTAGGATGGGGCATGGTCGCACTCGCCCGTTAAATTCATCATAAGTTACTCCGCTTAAAGAGGTTGTCTACTACTTTTACATTGATGGCCTATCCTTGGGATATCCTCCAGTCTCCCCCTTGAGTGCTTTTTTTTGTACGCCATAAATTTTGTTGTACACGATATTTGAAGAAATCTTGTGACTTTTTGATTTAATTAGGGACATATTAAGTCAAAGACAAACCTAACCACTTTATGACCTGGGGCATACTAGTGTGCCCCAGGTCATCACCCCCGGTTCAACACGGGCTCTGGTGCTGAGCCCGCACTGAACCGGGCACATGTCAGCTGATTAATACAGCTGACATGTGCCCGCAACAGCCGTGGGTGGAATCGCGTTAACCAGTTAAATGCATTTAACAGCACCGCGCCGGAAGAGCATTAGCCCCGCCCATCGGTGACCCCGTCACATGATCACGGGTCACCGATGGGTTGGCATGACAACCCAGGGTCTGCAGCAGACCCCTGTGGTTGTTATGTCCTGATTGCTATGAGCGCCGCCCAGTGGTCGTCGCTCATAGCAAGTGAGCATTTCTGCTGCATACAGTCGTTCTGCTTATCACCTCCATGTAGCAGAGGCGATCGGACAAATGCTGCTTCTAGTCTCCTATGGAGACTATAGAGGCAAGCAAAAAGTGTAAAAAAATGTTTTTAAAAATATTAAAAATATAAAAAATATATAAAAGTTTAAATCACCCCCCTTTCTCCCCATTCAAAATAAAATAATAAAAAAAAACCCACATACACATATTTGGTATCGCCACGTTCAGAATCGCCCGATCTATCAATATAAAAAAAGAGTTAATCCGATAGGTAAATGGCATAACGACAAAAAAATTATAAACGCCAGAATTACGTTTTTTCGTCATCGCAACATTGCAATAAAATGCAAAAAAGGGCGATCAAAACATAGGATCTACCCCAAAAAAGTATCAATAAAATCGTCCGCTCGACGCACAAAAAATAAGCCCTCACCCGGCCCCAGATCTCGAAAATGGAGACGCTACGGGTCTCGGAAAATAGCGCCATTTTTCTTTTAGCAAACTTTGGATTTTTTTACCACTTAAATAAAAAAGAACCTATACATGTTTGGTGTGTACGACCTCGTAATGGCCTGGAGAATAATAATGGCAGGTCAGTTTTAGCATTCAGTGAACGTGGTAAAAATTTTTTTTTTTTTTTTTGCAATTTCACCGCACTTGGAAGTTATGGCTCTGGGAAGAAGGGGAGCAAAAAATAAAAACACAAAAACGGAAAATCGCAAGGTCATTAAGGGGCTAAAGAACATTTTTTTTATATTACGCAAAATTTTGCCTGTTTGCCATTTTGTACAAAAACTGCAACAATTACCACAAGACAGAAAAAGTGCCTTAAAAAATACATATATGATGAATCATGTAGTATCGGCGTCTCTGCCCCGACGCCGTCCCCCTTACCGCCGTGGTCCTGCTCCAGCGTCTTCTGGCCTCCCTGCAGCTGCTGCTGGTGCACGCAGCTTCCCTGGCTCTGTGCTTAGGGAGCGCGCTCCCTCCCTCTTAAAGGGGCCGCACGCGCCATCCTAAAGAGTGCCCGGTCATTCACCGGAGGGCTTTCCCTATAAGAGGCACCTCCTCCAATATGGAGGTGACCGTGCAAGGTTGTTGCTTTGTGATTCTTACTTTGCTTCAGCCCCCAGGTCCTCTGCAAGTCAGTCCTGTTTGCCAGTCTGATCTTCTGCTCAGTCCGCTAGCCTGTCTTCTCTTCAGCCCGCCAGTCAGTCTACAGTCCAGTCCGCCAGTCTGTCTATGGGCTCTGCCTGCCCGCTTACCTGGAAGCACTCGCCTGTTACCTGCCGTGTCTGCCAGCCCGCTTACCTGGAAGCACCAGCAAGCTATCTGTTGTGCCGCCAGCTTGCCTACCCGGAACACTCGCCTGACTATCTGCCTAATCAGCCTGCTTTTCTACCCGGACCACCCATCAGCCTGCCTGCCGTTCTCATCCGCTGTACTGGTCAGTTCCTGCCTTCTGACCTGTGGGAGTCACCTGCTCTCATACAAGGTCGGTCCCAGAGTGGCACCTGGTCCCTCTGCTCGGTTCCTCCCTGGTTCACGGAGTCGACTGTAGTGATGGGTAAAATGCGATTTTTTGGTGAGCCGGCTCTTTTGGATCGGCTCACCAAAAAGAGCCGGCTCTTTTGGCTCCGAAAATGGCTCTTCATTTCCTATTACCTTTGGCTTTAAATTTGAAGCCAAATTCTGGTATGTTTTAACCCATGATTGTTTACCTTTTAGTAAAAATCTACACATGTGCCAATTTATGACATAAAACAGAATAGTTTCCAGAATAACCAGATTTTATATTATTTGCTGTAAAAACTTTAACAAACACAAAATGAACATGCAAAATACCAACAAGATACTAATTATCAGTGCCACATTTTAAAGCTACCTTCACACTTGGCAAGTTCGCTGTGGGCTGTCTGCTGCAAACAGTCTGCAGCAAAACTGCAGTGTCAAATGTGGCATCTGCATCCAGGCGGATTTAGATAAGGAATTTGCTGCGGAATTCACCCGTCCATTGACTGCAATGAATTTCGCATATCGGATATTCTGCACATATTCACATGCTGCTGCTGAAGCCAATTTCACACCTCATGTCAGATTCTGAATTTTTCCACGAAGTGAGAATGTGTTTTGGATAAAAACCATTGCCACTGTTGGCTTCTGTAAATGCCATGGAATTTCCACGCTGATGATCTGCATGGAAACTCCGCTGCAAATCCACAAAGTGTGAAGGCAGCCTAAAATTGTCTTTAGGGCCCATTGGATAGATAAACTAAGTGCCATAGCTTGGATGGACTGATTCAGTTTATTTCTTCTGTTATTATCTGTTTTGGAAAAGACTGTTTTTTTGGTGTCCCATCAAGGACCAATGTCTTTTGCCATCACTAATATAATGTCATTAAAGGGGTTGGATCACATGGGCATTAGTGCCATTAATTGAAGAGAACTTTTTAAAATAGGTATATTCTCCATATACTTATTTTAAAAATTCTGCTTCAATCCTGCTGGTATTCCATAAAAACCTATGTAACTGTTTACATGGGTTTCCATGGAAGTTGTCCTGTGCCGGAGCCCTATTCAGCAAAAGACACACAGGATGCGACCATGTTGTCGGCCAGCGCTCGCTGACTGACCGCATGGACCATGCAGCACCCGAGCCTGCGATCCAGTGATGCTCAATCCAGCGATGGTATGTTTGCAGAGGAGATCCTTATCTGCCCTGCCCATATGCATCGCTGGATCATTTGTTCTCTTCCATTCAAGTGAATGAGAGAGAACAAGGGACGCACATTTACATCCGCTGTTTCTCCCTCGCTCAGCGAGGATTTACAAGCTGGCGGTAAATAACTATAATCAGGCTAAATCCAGATGTCAGTAATTTAATAAAGTGCCTGACTGCCTGCCTGCTGCTTGCTTGTCACAGATTGGAGGGGGGCGGGGCTGTGAGTCAGTGCTATGTGCGGCAGCAGGAGGAGCAGGCATTCTCAGTCTCCTGGATAAGATCAGAGTGACTACTGCCGGGAGGGAGGGGCCGGGCAAGAGGGGAGGGAGGGGCCTGGAGGGGCGGGGCAAGAGGGGACTGACTGTTGAACCTGAACTGGCAAAGAGCCGTTTAAATTTCAATTGGCTCCCTGCCAGGAGCCGACTCATATGATTCACTATAAAGAGCCGGCTCTTAGAGCCGGCTCGTTCAGGAGCTACCCATCACTAGTCGACTGAGCTGCCATGAGACCTTGGTCAGTCGGAGTTGATACCTAGTTACGCCCCTCTGATCCCTCCTTGCACCGCAGCACAGTTGTTTCACCTCCCGGATCCGTAACAAATCGGATCCTAAGAGTCCACATGTAAAATCTGTGAATGAAAAAGTAGTTTCTCTCATCATACATGAAAAATACTGTGGAATCTCTTTGATTGGTCTTCTCAAAGAAAATGTCTAGTGTGCACATTATATGGTAGGAATATAAAATCTGTCATATGAAATCTGATCTCAATAAGTGATCATAAAAAGGTGGTCTTTCAGAGAGGTTTCACTGTATGTGAATCACATTAAGTTGTGCAGATTAGAAGAGCTATGACAAGCACAGGAAGGTATGGCTGGATTTTGCTGTGTCATTTTGTATCTGCATCTTTTGCTCTACACCTCATTGTGCTAACAAATATTACTGAGCATTGGGAAGCAATCCTATTGTAAGAAGCATAGCTACTTGTGCAATGTGATCACTGTTAGCCGCTGCATTGCCTCCCAACCACTCAGCATGATAACCTTATTCTATACATGTCCTATTAAGACATATGGGCATCACAAAGGTCGGGGTTAAACATTCTAGAAAACTCTTCAGTCTGTTATTCCACAGTTTAGTGTAAATGCTGTGGGCAGTTTATGCACACATTCATATAAGGTTAAAGTTGGCTGAATTTTCCAATTTTGTCAGGACCAGACAACAATTTTATTATTATTATTTATTTAGAGCACCATTGAAGGGGAGAAAGGAGATAGTTGTCGGCCAAACGTGTTTGGCTAACTGCGATCTAAGGTATATGGACACCTCTAGTCTATAGCCTGCAGGTCAGTCCTCACTATAAAGCCGGGGTCACAAGTCGTATATTTTCTCATGCAAGAGAATCGGGCTGATTATGCTAATGTCACTCTGATCAAACTCTGACAGAGTTTGATCCGAGTATCATCTGAGTGTGATCCAGTGTCATCTTACTGTGCTGAGATTCTCCCGCATGAGAGAATGGCATCACAGGTGCGGAGAAGATGGAGAACTTAATTTCTCCATCTCTTCCATTCCATGTGTCCACGGTAATCAGACTGCACTCGAATGACATCTGAGTGCAGTCCAGTGTTTCACAGGCACACATAGACTTAGACACGTGGTCAAAATTGTTGGTACCCCTCGTTTAATGAAGGTTAAACCCATAATGGTCACAGAAATAACTTGAATCTGACAAAAGTAATAATAAATTAAAAATCTATGAAAATGTACAAATGAAAGTCAGACATTGCTTTTCAACCCTGCTTCCACAGAATTTTTTTAAAAATAAACTCATGAAATAGGCCTGGACCTAAATGATGGTACCCCTGAAAATAATGTGACAAAAGGGACATGTTAAATCAAGTTGTGTCCACTAATTAGCATCACAGGTGTCTACAATCTTGTAATCAGTCAGTGGGCCTGTATATAGGGCTACAGATACTCACTGTGCTGTTTGGTGACATGGTGTGTACCACATTCAACATGGACCAGAGGAAGCAAAGGAAAGAGTTGTCTCAGGAGATAAGAAAGAAAATTATAGACAAGTATGTTAAAGGTAAAGGTTATAAGACCATCTCCAAGCAGCTTGATGTTCCTGTGACTACAGTTGCACATATTATTCAGAAATTTAAGATCCATGGGACTGTAGCCAACCTCCCTGGACGAGGCCGTGGGAGGAAAATTGATGACAAATCAAAGAGGCGGATAATACGAATGGTAACAAAAGAGTGCAGGATAACTTCTAAAGAGATTAAAGGTGAACTTCAAGCTCAAGGAACATCAGTGTCAGATCGCACCATCAGTCGTTGTTTGATCCAAAGTGAACTTCATGGGAGACAACCAAGGAGAACACCATTGTTGAAAAAAAACATAAAAAAGCCAGACTGGAATTTGCCAAACTACATGTTGACAAGCCACAAAGCTTCTGGGTGAATGTCCTATGGACCGATGAGACAAAAATGGAAGTTTTTGGCAAGGCACATCAGCTCTATGTTCACAGAGGTAAAAATGAAGCATATCAAGAAAAGAACACTGTCCCTACTGTGAAACATGGAAGAGGCTCTGTTATGTTCTGGGGCTGCTTTGCTGCATCTGGCACAGGGTGTTGTAGCATCGGCGTCTCTGCCCCCTGACAGGCAGAGACGCCGTCCCCCTTACCGCCGCGCTCCTGGCCCGGCGTCTTCTGGCTCTCCTGCTGCTGGCGCGCGCAGTTTCCCGGGCACTGTGCTTAGGGAGCGCGCGAGAGAGCTCCCTCCCTCTTAAAGGGGCCGCGCGCCATCCTAAGGAGTCCCCGGCCAATGGCCAGAGGACTTCTCATATAAAAGGTACCTCCTCCAAAATGGAGGTGCCCGTGCAAGGTTGTAGCTTTGTGTTCTAAACTCTGCTTCAGTCCTCAGGTCCCGCTGCTAGCCTGACTACCAGTACAGTCCGCCAGCCTGACTACCAGTACAGTCCGCCAGCCTGACTACCAGTACAGTCCGCCAGCCTGATTACCAGTCCAGTCCGCCAGCCTGACTACCAGCCCAGTACGCCAGCCTGACTACCAGCCCAGTCCGCCAGCCTGACTGCCAGTCCAGTCCGCCAGCCTGACTACCAGTCCAGTCCGCCAACCTGACTACCTGTCTCCGCCAGCCAAGTGCACTCTACAGCCCGACGGTTTGCCTACGGTCCTAACCCGCCAGTGTGTCTATGGGTCAGGCTTGCCTGCCTACCCAGAGAACGTACCAGTTACCTGCCGTGCCTACCAGCCAGCCTACCTGGAGGCTCCTGCCAGTTACCCGTGGTGTCTATCAATCTGTCTACCCGGATCACCCGTCAGCCTGCCTGCCGTGCTCATCTGCGGTACCGGTCAGTCCCTGCATTCTGACCCGTGGGAGTCACCTGCTCTCATACGAGGACTAGGCCCAGAGTAGCACCTGGTCCCTTTGCTCGGTCCTTCCCTGGCTCACGGAGTCGATTGAGCCGCAGTGCGACCTTGGTCAGTCCCTCCTTGCATTGCAGCACAGAGGTTCCACCACCCGGATCCGTAACAGTTTGCACGGGCCATGGAACCCGGTGGCCCCCAGGCTCCTTCGCTTGCTGACCTGTACCAGGAGGTTTCTCGTCAGAGATCCCAACAGGAAACCATCCAGACCTACCTGCGGTCTGGGAACTCTCGCCTGGACACGCTGTCTGTCCCACCTGTGCCCGCCTCGAGCCGAGCGACACCCACTCCGGTGGCGCCGCGGCCTACCAGTACCACGGCATCCAGCTCTGAACCCCGGCTCTCTGCGCCTCTTCGTTTTGGAGGTGACCCCGTCTTATGTCAGGGTTTTCTGAACCAGTGCACACTGCACTTTGAACTACTGGCACATCAGTTTCCCTCCGACCGGGCCAAGGTGGCATTCATCATGTCTCACCTCACTGGGGAAGCATTGGCATGGCTAAACCCTCTATGGAAGAGAGGGGATCCCCTGGTGTCCGATCTTCCGGCTTTCCTCACTGCCTTCCGGAGGGTCTTCGATGAGCCCGGACGAAGGACTTCTACTGCCTCCTCATTGCTCCGTCTCCGCCAAGGGAGTCTCACCGTGGGCCAGTATGCCATACAGTTCCGTACCCTCGCTTCTGAGCTTGCCTGGAACAATGAGGCCCTGATGTCCACCTTCTGGGAGGGTCTTTCCGGTCGGATTAAGGAAAAGCTAGCCGGTCGGGACATTCCTACCACCCTGAATGACCTGGTGTCACTAGCTACCCGGATTGACATCCGTTTCCTGGAACGTGCTAAGGAGACTACCCGGGAGAGAAGATTTCCTCATCTTGCTCCTGTTTTCCAGAAACCTGCCTCCCAACCAGCAACTCCCCGGGCACGCTCTCCCGAACCCATGCAGATCGCCCAGACCAAGATGGTCAAGTCTCGCCAAGAAACACGCCGAGCCGAGGGGAGCTGTTTCTACTGTGGTAGTAAGGAGCATCTGATCCGTTCCTGTCCGGTGAAGCCGGGAAACTCCAGTCTCTAGGACCGCTCGGAGAGGTCGTCCTAGGCAAAAGTAAATCCTCTCCGTTCTTGACTTTATTTCTGTTTCCTGTGGAGAGAACAGCTTCTTTGAAACCGCCCACCTGGATTCCGGAGCCGCTGGGAATCTCATTTCTCAGTCCCTTGTAGAGAAGTATCAGATTCCTACCAAACCTCTAGCTGAACCATTGGCAGGCGCTTCCGTGGATGGAAGACTCCTTCCGGTGACCATCTTGCTCGTCACTGAGCCTGTAACCCTTCAGGTAGGAATGCTGCACTCGGAGAGGATCTCCTTCCATGTGCTATCCGGCCTCTCACACTCCCTTTTGCTAGGTCTACCCTGGCTACAGAGACATGAACCCGTTCTGAATTGGCAATCCGGTGAGATGCTCCGTTGGTGGCAGGATTGCCATGAGACCTGCCTGGTCCCGGTTCGCCCGGCTCAACCTCTGTCTACTCCGGCTAATTTACCTGGTCTACCGGCACCTTACTGGTCCTATGCAGATGTCTTCGACAAGAAGGAAGCAGAGACACTGCCACCTCATAGGCCATATGATTGCCCTATCGTCCTGGTAACCGGTGCCACTCCACCCCGTGGGCATATCTACCCTTTGTCATTGGCCAAAACCCGGGCCATGTCGGAGTACATCGAAGAAAATCTGGCTAGGGGATTCATCCAGAAATCTACCTCCCCGGCTGGAGCTGGATTCTTCTTCGTAAAAAAGAAAGACGGTTCACTACGCCCCTGTATCGATTATAAAGGACTCAACCAGATTACGATCAAAAATAAATACCCCCTGCCGCTCATCTCTGCGCTGTTCGACCGCCTTAAAGGCGAGAAGATCTTCACCAAGCTCGATCTTCGTGGGGCGTATAACTTGGTCTGGATCCGCCAAGGAGACGAGTGGAAGACGGCATTCAATACCCAGGACAGTCACTATGAATACCATGTGATGCCCTTTGGCCTCTGTAATGCCCCAGCCGTCTTCCAAGAATTAGTTAACGACATCTTCCGTGACCTCTTATATTCTTGCGTGGTGGTGTACCTGGACGACATCTTGGTCTTCTCTCCGGATCTTCCCACACACCGGAGGGATGTTCGTCAGGTCCTGCGTTGGCTCAGGCAGAATCACCTATTCGCAAAATTTGAGAAATGCCTCTTCGAGCAGACCTCTCTTCCGTTCCTGGGCAATATTATCTCTAAGACAGGTCTACGGATGGACCCCGAGAAGGTCTCTGCCGTCTTAAAGTGGCCCCGTCCGGAGGGGTTGAAGGCGATTCAGCGATTCCTGGGCTTTGCTAACTATTACCGTCTCTTCATCCCACATTTCTCTTCCCGGACTGCACCCATCTCTGTGCTCACCTGTAAGGGAGCAAATCCTAAGGAATGGACGTCAGAAGCGGAGGAGGCCTTCCTCTCCTTAAAACAAGCCTTCTCTTCTGCCCCAGTGCTGCACCATCCAGATTGCAACAAACAGTTCTTTCTAGAGGTTGATGCTTCCTCTTCTGGAGCCGGAGCGGTGCTCACCCAGAAATCTCCGTCCGGGAGAATGGTAACCTGCGGCTTCTTCTCCAAGCTCTTCTCCTCGTCCGAGCGCAACTATTCCATAGGAGACCGAGAACTGCTAACCATCAAATTGGCGCTGGAGGAGTGGCGTTACCTGCTAGAGGGGGCTCTGCACCCGGTGGTCTTCTACACTGACCACAAAAACCTGGCATATCTACAAAATGCCCAAAGACTCAATCCGCGTCAGGCCCGGTGGTCTTTGTTCTTCGCCCGTTTTAACTTTACCCTACATTACCACCCTGCGGACAAGAACGTTAAAGCCGATGCTTTGTCCCGATCCTTCCTGTCTTCCGATCAAGAGGAGGAGCCTATGCATATCATCGATCCCTCCAAAGTGATGAATGTGGCTCCCTTGGACCTGTCTCGTCTCCCACCCGGTAAGACGTTTGTAGCGGTTCCGGATCGTAAGAAGGTTCTTCACTGGGGTCATTCATCTAAACTAGCCGGCCATGCTGGCCAGAGGAAGACCTTCCTGCTTATTACCCGGCATTACTGGTGGCCTTCCCTGCGCAAGGATGTTGTATACTTTGTCATGGCCTGTTCTTCCTGTGCCCGCAACAAGGTTCCCAGACATCTTCCAGCCGGCCGTCTCCTGCCTCTTCCCATACCTGCTGCCCAGTGGCAACACATTGCTATGGACTTTATTTTTGATCTCCCTGTTTCTGCCGGTTGCACTGTCATTTGGGTGGTCGCTGACCACTTTTCTAAAATGGCCCACTTTATGTCTCTGCCTGGTCTGCATCTGTGCTGGCTAAGGACTTCATCCATCACATCTTTCGTCTCCACGGCCTACCCCTCCACATTGTGTCTGATCGCGGGGTCCAGTTTACTTTGCGCTTCTGGAGAGCTGCTGAATGTCTCCTTGGATTTCTCCTCTGCTTATCATCCACAGTCCAAAGGCCAAGTGGAACGTATCAACGAGATCCTTACCAGCTTCCTCCGCCACTTCATCAACGCTCACCATACCGATTGGGTAGAGCTCCTACCATGGGCCGAGTTCTCCTATAACAACCATGAGAGCAAATCTTCTTCCAAGTCCCCGTTCTTTGTGGTCTACGGTCAACATCCCCAGATTCCGTTTCCCGTCTCCGCTTCAGTGGACAACCCTGCCGTGGAGTCTCTGGTCAGCGAGCTTGCCACCATTTGGGAGGACACTAGATCCGCACTTCTTCAATTCTCCGAGTGGATGAAGAGACAAGCCGACAAGAGACGACTGGACCCGCCTCAATTCCATCCAGGAGACAAGGTTTGGCTCTCCTCCAAACATGTTCGTCTCAAAATACCATCGTATAAGTTGGGTCCACGGTTCATCGGTCCATTTGAAGTCCTCAAGCAAATCAATTCAGTAGCGTATAAGTTAAAATTCCTTCCACATATCTCTCCTCAAACCGGTTGTTCTTAATTCTTTTTCCGACGACCCAGGTACCTCCCCAGCTCCGTTCTCCGCTGAGGACGTCTATGAGGTAGAGAACATTCTGGCCACCAAAAGGGTAAGAGGAAAAAGCTTTTTTCTGGTGGATTGGAAGGGGTTTGGCCCAGAGGAGAGAACTTGGGAACCCAGGGAGAACATCCACGCCCTGCTTCTCCTTAATAAAAAATTTTCAGGCCTAAAAAAGAGGGGGCATAAAGGGGGGGTACTGTAGCATCGGCGTCTCTGCCCCCTGACAGGCAGAGATGCCGTCCCCCTTACCACCGCGCTCCTGGCCCGGCGTCTTCCGGCTCTCCTGCTGCTGCTGCCAGCGCGCGCAGCTTCCCGGGCACTGTGCTTAGGGCGCGTGCGAGCTCCCTCTTAAAGGGGCCGCGCGCGCCATCCTAAGGAGTCCCCGGCCAATGGCCGGAGGACTTCTCATATAAAAGGCACCTCCTCCAAAATGGACGTGGCCGTGCAAGGTTGTAGATTTGTGTTCTAAACTCTGCTTCAGCCCTCGGGTCCCGCTGCTGGCCTGACTACCAGTCCAGTCCGCCAGCCTGACGTCCAGTCCACCAGCCTGACTACCAGTCCGCCAGCCTGAATACCAGTACAGTCCGCCAGCCTGACTACCAGTACAGTCTGCCAGCCTGACTACCAGTCTAGTCCGCCAGCCTGACTACCAGACCAGTCCGCCAGCCTGACTACCAACTCAGTTCGCCAGCCTGACTACCAGCCCAGTCCGCCAGCCTGACTACCAGTCCAGACCGCCAGCCTGACTACCAGTCCGCCAGCCTGACTACCTGTCTCTACCAGCAAAGTGCACTCTCCAGCCCGATGGTCTGCCTACGGTCCTAACCTGCCAGTCTGTCTATGGGCCAGGCTTGCCTGCCTACCCGGAGAACGTACCAGTTACCTGCCGTGCCTACCAGCCAGTCTACCTGGAGGCTCCTGCCAGTTACCCGTGGTGTCTTTCAGTCCGTCTACCCGGATCACCCGTCAGCCTGCCTGCCATGCTCATCTGCTGTACTGGTCAGTCCCTGCCTTCTGACCCGTGGGAGTCACCTGCTCTCATACAAGGACTAGGCCCAGAGTAGCACCTGGTCCCTCTGCTCGGTCCTTCCCTGGTTCACGGAGTCGATTGAGCCGCCGTGCGACCTTGGTCTGTCCGAGTTGATACCTAGTTACACCCCTCTGGTCACTCCTTGCACCGTAGCACAGAGGTTCCACCACCCAGATCCGTAACAGGTGTCTTGAATCTGTGCAGGGTACAATGAAATCTCAAGACTATCAAGAGATTCTAGAGAGAAATGTGCTGCCCAGTGTCAGAAAGCTTAGTCTCAGTGGCAGGGCATGGGTCTTGCAACAGGATAATGACTCAAAACACACAGCTAAAAACACCCAAGAATGGCTAAGAGGAAAACATTGGACTATTCTGAAGTGGCCTTCTATGAGCCCTGACCTAAATCCTATTGAGCATCTTTGGAAAGAGCTGAAACATGCCGTCTGGAGAAGGCACCCTTCAAACACAAGACAACTGGAGCAGTTTGCTCATGAAGAGTGGGCCAAAATACCTGTCGAGAGGTGCAGAAGTCTCATTGACAGTTACAGGAATCGTTTGATTGCAGTGATTGCCTCAAAAGGTTGTTCAACAAAATATTCATTCTGTCCAGGCCTATTTCATGAGTTTAATTTTTTAAAAATTCCGTGGAAGCAGGGTTGAAAATCAGTGTCTGACGAGAGCTCTATACAAAAAAACTGTTTCACTTGATTCATTTTTTTCATGAGATATTCCACATTATGTACTTAAACTTCAAGGGCGCCAATAACGATGAGAATGACTATCTACCCCACATCTATCTATCTGTCCATATCTTTGCACATCTAATCTAACATACTGTGAGGATCTGCCCACTTACTAAAGACTATGAGACTTTCCCATCATGGAGCACCAGTTCCGTCGATATTATTATTATTATGTTTTATTGTGATTTACTTGTTATGTTTTATATAGTTCTGCTTGCTTGTCAGTATGTGCACTAGATTCACTTGTAAAATGTCCAGCATTCCACTAATCTCATCTGTATCTCAGGAGGCGAATAATCTCATTGTGTGAGTGTTGATTGATCACCACAGGGGTCTTACATGCAGTCTGAGATGAAGGCTCCTGGAATATTCTTCATTGTTTCAGTTAACAGTAAATGCTTAAAGGGGAGGGTGTCATCACATCTGACTTTGGAGGGGGCTAAGCCCAGAGAGGGAGAAGGGACATGTTTTAGTGAGAGTTGATGGAAGGACGCCGGAGGGATAGGATCTATGTCTGTGGACGTGGAGCTGATGGATGGATTGCTTACGGAGTGCTGGAGAAGAGTTATCAACTAAGCTGGTTAAACGTGCTACAGTTGTGGATATGTCGTTTTGGTTTAAACTTTATTCAAGGACTGTTGCTACTGGATACCTGTTTTTATCTGTCATCTGGAGGATCGTGGACTGTGGCAACAGACTATACTCCTGGAGATACAAAATCTGTGGGCCAACCAAAAGTTGGGAGACAGTGAGTATGGCCTGATACAAAGCCAGTGGAACTACTGATCTCAGGTTGAGAACTTAAGGACTGAGAGTGTAGCGTCGGCGTCCCTGCCTCCTGCTAGGCAGGGACGCTGTTCCCCTCACCTCTCTGCTCCGTGCCCGGCGGCTTCCTCCCGCTCTGCTTGCAGCGCGCGCTCTTCCCCGGTCACTGTGCTTAGGGCGCGCGCGCGCTCCCCCTCTCTTAAAGGGGCCGCGCGCGCCGCCCTAAGGAGTCCCCAGCCAATGGCCGGAGGATCCCTCCATATATAAGGCACCTCCTCCAAAATGGAGGTGCCCGAGCAATGTTGTTGCACTGTTCACTACTCTGCTTCAGCCCTCAGGTCCCGTTTCCAGTTACCTGCCAGTTACCTGCCAGTTACCTGCCAGTTTCCTGCCAGTTTCCTGCCAGTTTGCTGCCTGATTCCTGCCTGTTATCTGCTTACCTGCTTGCTAGCCTGAGGTCCGACGGTCTGCCTTCCGACACCAGTCAGTCTGTCTATGGACCAGCTTGCCCGCTCACCTGGGAGCGCTCATCTGCTACCTGCCTGTTAGCCTACCTGGAGGCTCCGTCGTCACGTGCTGTGACCACCTGCCAGTCCAGAGACTCTTGCCCGCTCACCTGGGAGCGCTCATCTACTAGCCTACCTGGAGGCTCCGCCGTCACGTGCTGTGACCACCTGCCTGTCCAGAGACTCTCACCTGCTCACCTGGGAGCACACATCTGCTACTCGCCTGCTAGCCTACCTGGAGGCTCATCCGTCACAGGTCGTACCTGCCCTTTACCCAGAGACTGCCCCGGTCACTTGCCGTGACCACCTGCCCGTTATCCAGAGACTGTCCTGGTCACTTGCCGTGACCTCCTGCCCGTTTACCCAGAGACTGTCCCGGTCACTTGCCATGACCACCTGCCCGTTACCCAGAGACTGTCCCGGTCACTTGCCGTGACCTCCTGCCCGTTTACCCAGAGACTGCCCCGGTCACTTGCTGTGACTACCTGCCCATCTTCCCTGGGCGCCACCCGCTTCCTTACAAGGACCGCCCCCTTGTATAGTTGCTCAGAGGTTCCGCCTCCCAGACCCGTTACAGTTTGCTCGGGCCATGGAACCCGGTGGCACCCAAGCTCCCTCGCTCTCGGACCTTTGTCATGAACTGTCCCGACAGAGGTCCCAACAGGAGTCCATCCTGGGTCACCTGCGGAATGTCAATTCTCGCCTGGACACTTTGACTGCTCCGCCAGCAACCACCGCTAGTGTCATGACTCGCAGCCCGGCTGCCCCGCTGTCCACCAATACCATGGTATCCTGCTCCGGAACCCGGCTTTCTGCACCTCCTCGCTTCGGAGGCGACTCCGCTCAACCTCGGGGCTTCATAAACCAGTGCACCCTGCACTTTGAACTCCTGTCCCACCAGTTTAATTCCGACCGGGCCAAGGTAGCCTTCATCATGTCCCATCTCACGGGGGAGGCACTGGCTTGGCTAAATCCTCTATGGGAGAGAGGAGATCCCCTGGTGTTCGACCTGCCAGCCTTTCTCACGGCTTTCCGGAAGGTCTTCGACGAACCCGGACGGAAGACCTCATCCGCCTCATCTCTGCTACGCCTCCGCCAAGGGAGTCTCACCGTGGGCCAATATGCCATACGGTTCCGTACCCTTGCTTCGGAGCTGGCCTGGGATAACGACGCCCTGGTGTCCGTCTTCTGGGAGGGTCTGTCCGGCCGTATTAAAGATGAACTCGCCGGTCGGGACATTCCTACCACTCTCGACGACTTAATTACACTTGCCACCCGGATTGACATAATTATGGTAGGGTATGAGATATATTTTTGTCTTGCTTCTTTTTTGCTAGTGTGAACATGCCTCTGTTTCTTGTATGTCTGCCATCTTAGACCTCAGTTCACATTGTCTGGTTTTTTGACTTGTTTGCATTCTGTGCAATTTAAGGGTGTGGCATGCCCTTTGTTGAGCTGATTGGTATATATGTAGCTTACCACGGGCCTAGGTGGTCTGGAGTTGGGACCCGGTCCTATTTGTCTACCCTTTTATATGCATTACTTCAACTTTGATATACAGTAAGGTTATTAATATAGGCAGTATAGGTACCGTCCCAATTTACGGTCACCTTGCCGCTGGTGGGACGGCTTGTATACTTTTTTTGATCAAAAATAGTTCACTAAGTACCCTATATTTATTATGCAATTTTGCTTTACATTTATATATAATTATGGTAGGGTATGAGATATATTTTTGTCTTGCTTCTTTTTTGCTAGTGTGAACATGCCTCTGTTTCTTGTATGTCTGCCATCTTAGACCTCAGTTCACATTGTCTGGTTTTTTGACTTGTTTGCATTCTGTGCAATTTAAGGGTGTGGCATGCCCTTTGTTGAGCTGATTGGTATATATGTAGCTTACCACGGGCCTAGGTGGTCTGGAGTTGGGACCCGGTCCTATTTGTCTACCCTTTTATATGCATTACTTCAACTTTGATATACAGTAAGGTTTTTAATATAGGCAGTATAGGTACCGTCCCAATTTAGGGTCACCTTGCCGCTGGTGGGACGGCTTGTATACTTTTTTTGATCAAAAATAGTTCACTAAGTACCCTATATTTATTATGCAATTTTGCTTTACATTTATATATAATTATGGTAGGGTATGAGATATATTTTTGTATTGCTTCTTTTTTGCTAGTGTGAACATGCCTCTGTTTCTTGTATGTCTGCCATCTTAGACCTCAGTTCACATTGTCTGGTTTTTTGACTTGTTTGCATTCTGTGCAATTTAAGGGTGTGGCATGCCCTTTGTTGAGCTGATTGGTATATATGTAGCTTACCACGGGCCTAGGTGGTCTGGAGTTGGGACCCGGTCCTATTTGTCTACCCTTTTATATGCATTACTTCAACTTTGATATACAGTAAGGTTTTTAATATAGGCAGTATAGGTACCGTCCCAATTTAGGGTCACCTTGCCGCTGGTGGGACGGCTTGTATACTTTTTTTGATCAAAAATAGTTCACTAAGTACCCTATATTTATTATGCAATTTTGCTTTACATTTATATATAATTATGGTAGGGTATGAGATATATTTTTGTCTTGCTTCTTTTTTGCTAGTGTGAACATGCCTCTGTTTCTTGTATGTCTGCCATCTTAGACCTCAGTTCACATTGTCTGGTTTTTTGACTTGTTTGCATTCTGTGCAATTTAAGGGTGTGGCATGCCCTTTGTTGAGCTGATTGGTATATATGTAGCTTACCACGGGCCTAGGTGGTCTGGAGTTGGGACCCGGTCCTATTTGTCTACCCTTTTATATGCATTACTTCAACTTTGATATACAGTAAGGTTTTTAATATAGGCAGTATAGGTACCGTCCCAATTTAGGGTCACCTTGCCGCTGGTGGGACGGCTTGTATACTTTTTTTGATCAAAAATAGTTCACTAAGTATCCTATATTTATTATGCAATTTTGCTTTACATTTATATATAATTATGGTAGGGTATGAGATATATTTTTGTCTTGCTTCTTTTTTGCTAGTGTGAACATGCCTCTGTTTCTTGTATGTCTGCCATCTTAGACCTCAGTTCACATTGTCTGGTTTTTTGACTTGTTTGCATTCTGTGCAATTTAAGGGTGTGGCATGCCCTTTGTTGAGCTGATTGGTATATATGTAGCTTACCACAGGCCTAGGTGGTCTGGAGTTGGGACCCGGTCCTATTTGTCTACCCTTTTATATGCATTACTTCAACTTTGATATACAGTAAGGTTTTTAATATAGGCAGTATAGGTGCCGTCCCAATTTAGGGTCACCTTGCCGCTGGTGGGATGGCTTGTATACTTTTTTTGATCAAAAATAGTTCACTAAGTACCCTATATTTATTATGCAATTTTGCTTTACATTTATATATAATTATGGTAGGGTATGAGATATATTTTTGTCTTGCTTCTTTTTTGCTAGTGTGAACATGCCTCTGTTTCTTGTATGTCTGCCATCTTAGACCTCAGTTCACATTGTCTGGTTTTTTGACTTGTTTGCATTCTGTGCAATTTAAGGGTGTGGCATGCCCTTTGTTGAGCTGATTGGTATATATGTAGCTTACCACGGGCCTAGGTGGTCTGGAGTTGGGACCCGGTCCTATTTGTCTACCCTTTTATATGCATTACTTCAACTTTGATATACAGTAAGGTTTTTAATATAGGCAGTATAGGTACCGTCCCAATTTAGGGTCACCTTGCCGCTGGTGGGACGGCTTGTATACTTTTTTTGATCAAAAATAGTTCACTAAGTACCCTATATTTATTATGCAATTTTGCTTTACATTTATATATAATTATGGTAGGGTATGAGATATATTTTTGTCTTGCTTCTTTTTTGCTAGTGTGAACATGCCTCTGTTTCTTGTATGTCTGCCATCTTAGACCTCAGTTCACATTGTCTGGTTTTTTGACTTGTTTGCATTCTGTGCAATTTAAGGGTGTGGCATGCCCTTTGTTGAGCTGATTGGTATATATGTAGCTTACCACGGGCCTAGGTGGTCTGGAGTTGGGACCCGGTCCTATTTGTCTACCCTTTTATATGCATTACTTCAACTTTGATATACAGTAAGGTTTTTAATATAGGCAGTATAGGTACTGTCCCAATTTAGGGTCACCTTGCCGCTGGTGGGACGGCTTGTATACTTTTTTTTGATAAAAATAGTTCACTAAGTACCCTATATTTATTATGCAATTTTGCTTTACATTTATATATAATTATGGTAGGGTATGAGATATATTTTTGTCTTGCTTCTTTTTTGCTAGTGTGAACATGCCTCTGTTTCTTGTATGTCTGCCATCTTAGACCTCAGTTCACATTGTCTGGTTTTTTGACTTGCTTGCATTCTGTGCAATTTAAGGGTGTGGCATGCCCTTTGTTGAGCTGATTGGTATATATGTAGCTTACCACGGGCCTAGGTGGTCTGGAGTTGGGACCCGGTCCTATTTGTCTACCCTTTTATATGCATTACTTCAACTTTGATATACAGTAAGGTTTTTAATATAGGCAGTATAGGTACCGTCCCAATTTAGGGTCACCTTGCCGCTGGTGGGACGGCTTGTATACTTTTTTTGATCAAAAATAGTTCACTAAGTACCCTATATTTATTATGCAATTTTGCTTTACATTTATATATAATTATGGTAGGGTATGAGATATATTTTTGTCTTGCTTCTTTTTTGCTAGTGTGAACATGCCTCTGTTTCTTGTATGTCTGCCATCTTAGACCTCAGTTCACATTGTCTGGCTCCCCGGCGGGAGCAGACTTCTTCTTTGTCAAAAAGAAGGACGGCTCACTCCGTCCATGTATAGACTATAGAGGCCTAAACCAGATTACTGTGAAGAATAAATACCCCCTTCCGCTCATTCCTGAATTATTTGACCGTCTGAGGGGGGCTAGAATCTTCACCAAACTGGATCTCCGTGGGGCGTATAACCTGGTCCGTATCCGTCAGGGGGATGAGTGGAAGACGGCATTCAACACCCGGGACGGCCACTATGAGTACCTTGTGATGCCCTTCGGTCTCTGTAACGCTCCTGCCGTCTTTCAAGAGTTGGTCAATGACATATTCCGTGATCTTCTCTACTCCTGCGTGGTGGTGTACCTGGACGACATCTTGGTCTTCTCTCCGGATCTTCCTACTCACCGGAGGGACGTTCGTCAGGTCCTGCTCAGGCTCAGGCAGAACCACCTCTACGCTAAATATGAGAAGTGCATCTTTGAGCAGACCTCTCTTCCATTTCTGGGCTACATAATCTCTCAGACAGGTCTACAAATGGATCCTGAGAAACTGTCTGCCATCCAGAAGTGGCCCCGACCAGAGGGGTTGAAGGCTATTCAGCGGTTCCTGGGCTTCGCCAACTATTACCGCCTGTTCATACCGCACTTCTCTTCCCGGACCGCCCCTATCTCTGCGCTCACCCGTAAAGGTACGAACCCCAGAGAATGGCCGCCCTAAGCAGAGGAGGCCTTTCTTTCCCTAAAACCTTAAAACAGGCCTTCTCCTCCGCCTCGGTGCTGCATCGTCCGGACGGCAACAAACAATTCTTCCTAGAAGTTGACGCCTCCTCCTCCGGAGCTGGGGCGGTACTTACCCAAAAGTCATCTTCCGGAAGAAAGGTAACCTGCGGCTTTTTCTCCAAACTTTTCTCCTCTTCTGAGCGCAACTATTCTATAGGAGACCGAGAATTGTTGGCCATTAAGATGGCACTGGAGGAGTGGCGTTACCTGCTCGAGGGGGCTCTTCACCCGGTAATAATTTACACTGACCACAAGAATTTGGCATATCTCCAGAGCGCCCAGAGACTTAACCCGCGCCAAGCCCGGTGGTCCTTGTTTTTTGCCCGCTTTGATTTCATTCTTCATTTTCGCCCGGCTGACAAAAACATCAAAGCTCACGCCCTGTCCCGATCCTTTCTGGTGTCTGATCTTGAGGAGGAGCCTAAACACATCATCGATCCCGCCAGAGTAATGCAGGTAGCCCCCGTGAGTCTAAATCGTCTCCCTCCCGGTAAGACTTTCGTAACGGTGTCCGATCGGGAGAAGATTCTACACTGGGGTCACTCGTCTAAGCTAGCTGGGCACGCCGGTCAGAAAAAGACCCTCCAGCTTATTACCCGGCACTACTGGTGGCCTACCCTGCACAAGGACGTAATAGACTTTGTTTCTGCCTGTGTGTCCTGTGCCCACAACAAAGTTCCGAGACACCTGCCTGCCGGCCGCCTTCTCCCTCTGCCAGTACCTGCTGCCCCGTGGCAGCATATAGCTATGGACTTCATAACAGATCTCCCCGTCTCTGCCGGTTGTACGGTCATTTGGGTGGTCGCTGACCGCTTTTCCAAAATGGCTCATTTCATTCCCCTGCCAGGCCTCTCGTCTGCACCCGAGCTAGCTAAAGACTTTATCCGCCACATCTTT
Source organism: Phyllobates terribilis (assembly GCF_046119375.1). Taxonomy (NCBI): domain Eukaryota; kingdom Metazoa; phylum Chordata; class Amphibia; order Anura; family Dendrobatidae; genus Phyllobates; species Phyllobates terribilis. The sequence continues at coordinate 375,364,141 of NW_027362763.1, read as the reverse complement.
CGTCTCCATGGTCTGCCTCTCCACATCGTGTCGGATCGTGGGGTTCAGTTCACCTCACGCTTCTGGAGAGCCACATGTAAACTGCTCGACGTCACCCTGGACTTCTCCTCCACTTATCACCCACAGTCCAATGGTCAAGTGGAGCGGATCAATCAGAATCTGACCAGTTACCTCCGGCACTTCGTTAATGCCCACCATTCAGACTGGGTGGATCTCCTACCATGGGCCGAGTTCTCTTACAACAATCACGAGAGCGAATCTTCCTCTAAATCCCCGTTTTTTGTAGTCTTCGGTCAGCATCCTCGGATCCCTTTTCCTGTCTCCACCTCTGTGGACAACCCGGCTGCGGAATCTCTCGTTAGCAAATTTTCCTCCATTTGGGAGAGTACCCGATCCGCACTTCTTCAGTCGTCCGAGCGGATGAAGAGACACGCCGACAAAAAACGCCTGGATTCCCCACAATTTCGTCCAGGAGATAAAGTCTGGCTCTCATCCAAATATGTCCGGCTCAAGATTCCTTCCTATAAGTTAGGGCCTCGGTTCATCGGCCCACTGGAGGTTATCAAACAGATCAACCCGGTGGCCTATAAGTTGAAACTCCCGGCCAACTTACGGATCCCTAACTCCTTCCATGTATCTCTTCTCAAACTCGTGGTACTTAACTCCTTTTCCAAGTCTACAGGTACGCCCCCTGCTCCGGTTTCTGCTGAAGACGAGTTTGAGGTAGAGAACATTCTGGCCACCAAAAGGGTAAGAGGAAAGACCTTTTTTCTAGTGGATTGGAAGGGGTTTGGTCCTGAGGAGCGAACATGGGAGCCCCGGGAGAACATCCATGCCCCTCTCATCCTTGGTAAATTTCTGTCTGGCCTAAAAATGGGGGGGCCTAAAGGGGGGGGTACTGTAGCGTCGGCGTCCCTGCCTCCTGCTAGGCAGGGACGCTGTTCCCCTCACCTCTCTGCTCCGTGCCCGGCGGCTTCCTCCCGCTCTGCTTGCAGCGCGCGCTCTCCCCCGGCCACTGTGCTTAGGGCGCGCGCGCGCACTCCCCCTCTCTTAAAGGGGCCGCGCGCGCCGCCCTAAGGAGTCCCCGGCCAATGGCCGGAGGATCCCTCCATATATAAGGCACCTCCTCCAAAATGGAGGTGCCCGAGCAATGTTGTTGCACTGTTCACTACTCTGCTTCAGCCCTCAGGTCCCGTTTCCAGTTACCTGCCAGTTTCCTGCCAGTTTGCTGTCTGATTCCTGCCTGTTATCCGCTTACCTGCTTGCTAGCCTGAGGTCCGACGGTCTGCCTTCCGACACCAGTCAGTCTGTCTATGGACCAGCTTGCCCGCTCACCTGGGAGCGCTCATCTGCTACCTGCCTGTTAGCCTACCTGGAGGCTCCGTCGTCACGTGCTGTGACCACCTGCCAGTCCAGAGACTCTTGCCCGCTGACCTGGGAGCGCTCATCTACTAGCTTACCTGGAGGCTCCGCCGTCACGTGCTGTGACCACCTGCCTGTCCAGAGACTCTCACCTGCTCACCTGGGAGCACACATCTGCTACTCGCCTGCTAGCCTACCTGGAGGCTCATCCGTCACAGGTCGTACCTGCCCTTTACCCAGAGACTGCCCCGGTCACTTGCCGTGACCACCTGCCCGTTATCCAGAGACTGTCCTGGTCACTTGCCGTGACCTCCTGCCCGTTTACCCAGAGACTGTCCCGGTCACTTGCCATGACCACCTGCCCGTTACCCAGAGACTGTCCCGGTCACTTGCCGTGACCTCCTGCCCGTTTACCCAGAGACTGCCCCGGTCACTTGCTGTGACTACCTGCCCATCTTCCCTGGGCGCCACCCGCTTCCTTACAAGGACCGCCCCCTTGTATAGTTGCTCAGAGGTTCCGCCTCCCAGACCCGTTACAGTTTGCTCGGGCCATGGAACCCGGTGGCACCCAAGCTCCCTCGCTCTCGGACCTTTGTCATGAACTGTCCCGACAGAGGTCCCAACAGGAGTCCATCCTGGGTCACCTGCGGAATGTCAATTCTCGCCTGGACACTTTGACTGCTCCGCCAGCAACCACCGCTAGTGTCATGACTCGCAGCCCGGCTGCCCCGCTGTCCACCAATACCATGGTATCCTGCTCCGGAACCCGGCTTTCTGCACCTCCTCGCTTCGGAGGCGACTCCGCTCAACCTCGGGGCTTCATAAACCAGTGCACCCTGCACTTTGAACTCCTGTCCCACCAGTTTAATTCCGACCGGGCCAAGGTAGCCTTCATCATGTCCCATCTCACGGGGGAGGCACTGGCTTGGCTAAATCCTCTATGGGAGAGAGGAGATCCCCTGGTGTCCGACCTGCCAGCCTTTCTCACGGCTTTCCGGAAGGTCTTCGACGAACCCGGACGGAAGACCTCATCCGCCTCATCTCTGCTACGCCTCCGCCAAGGGAGTCTCACCGTGGGCCAATATGCCATACGGTTCCGTACCCTTGCTTCGGAGCTGGCCTGGGATAACGACGCCCTGGTGTCCGTCTTCTGGGAGGGTCTGTCCGGCCGTATTAAAGATGAACTCGCCGGTCGGGACATTCCTACCACTCTCGACGACTTAATTACACTTGCCACCCGGATTGACATAATTATGGTAGGGTATGAGATATATTTTTGTCTTGCTTCTTTTTTGCTAGTGTGAACATGCCTCTGTTTCTTGTATGTCTGCCATCTTAGACCTCAGTTCACATTGTCTGGTTTTTTGACTTGTTTGCATTCTGTGCAATTTAAGGGTGTGGCATGCCCTTTGTTGAGCTGATTGGTATATATGTAGCTTACCACGGGCCTAGGTGGTCTGGAGTTGGGACCCGGTCCTATTTGTCTACCCTTTTATATGCATTACTTCAACTTTGATATACAGTAAGGTTTTTAATATAGGCAGTATAGGTACCGTCCCAATTTACGGTCACCTTGCCGCTGGTGGGACGGCTTGTATACTTTTTTTGATCAAAAATAGTTCACTAAGTACCCTATATTTATTATGCAATTTTGCTTTACATTTATATATAATTATGGTAGGGTATGAGATATATTTTTGTCTTGCTTCTTTTTTGCTAGTGTGAACATGCCTCTGTTTCTTGTATGTCTGCCATCTTAGACCTCAGTTCACATTGTCTGGTTTTTTGACTTGTTTGCATTCTGTGCAATTTAAGGGTGTGGCATGCCCTTTGTTGAGCTGATTGGTATATATGTAGCTTACCACGGGCCTAGGTGGTCTGGAGTTGGGACCCGGTCCTATTTGTCTACCCTTTTATATGCATTACTTCAACTTTGATATACAGTAAGGTTTTTAATATAGGCAGTATAGGTACCGTCCCAATTTAGGGTCACCTTGCCGCTGGTGGGACGGCTTGTATACTTTTTTTGATCAAAAATAGTTCACTAAGTACCCTATATTTATTATGCAATTTTGCTTTACATTTATATATAATTATGGTAGGGTATGAGATATATTTTTGTCTTGCTTCTTTTTTGCTAGTGTGAACATGCCTCTGTTTCTTGTATGTCTGCCATCTTAGACCTCAGTTCACATTGTCTGGTTTTTTGACTTGTTTGCATTCTGTGCAATTTAAGGGTGTGGCATGCCCTTTGTTGAGCTGATTGGTATATATGTAGCTTACCACGGGCCTAGGTGGTCTGGAGTTGGGACCCGGTCCTATTTGTCTACCCTTTTATATGCATTACTTCAACTTTGATATACAGTAAGGTTTTTAATATAGGCAGTATAGGTACCGTCCCAATTTAGGGTCACCTTGCCGCTGGTGGGACGGCTTGTATACTTTTTTTGATCAAAAATAGTTCACTAAGTACCCTATATTTATTATGCAATTTTGCTTTACATTTATATATAATTATGGTAGGGTATGAGATATATTTTTGTCTTGCTTCTTTTTTGCTAGTGTGAACATGCCTCTGTTTCTTGTATGTCTGCCATCTTAGACCTCAGTTCACATTGTCTGGTTTTTTGACTTGTTTGCATTCTGTGCAATTTAAGGGTGTGGCATGCCCTTTGTTGAGCTGATTGGTATATATGTAGCTTACCACAGGCCTAGGTGGTCTGGAGTTGGGACCCGGTCCTATTTGTCTACCCTTTTATATGCATTACTTCAACTTTGATATACAGTAAGGTTTTTAATATAGGCAGTATAGGTACCGTCCCAATTTAGGGTCACCTTGCCGCTGGTGGGATGGCTTGTATACTTTTTTTGATCAAAAATAGTTCACTAAGTACCCTATATTTATTATGCAATTTTGCTTTACATTTATATATAATTATGGTAGGGTATGAGATATATTTTTGTCTTGCTTCTTTTTTGCTAGTGTGAACATGCCTCTGTTTCTTGTATGTCTGCCAGCTTAGACCTCAGTTCACATTGTCTGGTTTTTTGACTTGTTTGCATTCTGTGCAATTTAAGGGTGTGGCATGCCCTTTGTTGAGCTGATTGGTATATATGTAGCTTACCACGGGCCTAGGTGGTCTGGAGTTGGGACCCGGTCCTATTTGTCTACCCTTTTATATGCATTACTTCAACTTTGATATACAGTAAGGTTTTTAATATAGGCAGTATAGGTACCGTCCCAATTTAGGGTCACCTTGCCGCTGGTGGGACGGCTTGTATACTTTTTTTGATCAAAAATAGTTCACTAAGTACCCTATATTTATTATGCAATTTTGCTTTACATTTATATATAATTATGGTAGGGTATGAGATATATTTTTGTCTTGCTTCTTTTTTGCTAGTGTGAACATGCCTCTGTTTCTTGTATGTCTGCCATCTTAGACCTCAGTTCACATTGTCTGGTTTTTTGACTTGTTTGCATTCTGTGCAATTTAAGGGTGTGGCATGCCCTTTGTTGAGCTGATTGGTATATATGTAGCTTACCACGGGCCTAGGTGGTCTGGAGTTGGGACCCGGTCCTATTTGTCTACCCTTTTATATGCATTACTTCAACTTTGATATACAGTAAGGTTTTTAATATAGGCAGTATAGGTACTGTCCCAATTTAGGGTCACCTTGCCGCTGGTGGGACGGCTTGTATACTTTTATTGATCAAAAATAGTTCACTAAGTACCCTATATTTATTATGCAATTTTGCTTTACATTTATATATAATTATGGTAGGGTATGAGATATATTTTTGTCTTGCTTCTTTTTTGCTAGTGTGAACATGCCTCTGTTTCTTGTATGTCTGCCATCTTAGACCTCAGTTCACATTGTCTGGTTTTTTGACTTGTTTGCATTCTGTGCAATTTAAGGGTGTGGCATGCCCTTTGTTGAGCTGATTGGTATATATGTAGCTTACCACGGGCCTAGGTGGTCTGGAGTTGGGACCCGGTCCTATTTGTCTACCCTTTTATATGCATTACTTCAACTTTGATATACAGTAAGGTTTTTAATATAGGCAGTATAGGTACCGTCCCAATTTAGGGTCACCTTGCCGCTGGTGGGACGGCTTGTATACTTTTTTTGATCAAAAATAGTTCACTAAGTACCCTATATTTATTATGCAATTTTGCTTTACATTTATATATAATTATGGTAGGGTATGAGATATATTTTTGTCTTGCTTCTTTTTTGCTAGTGTGAACATGCCTCTGTTTCTTGTATGTCTGCCATCTTAGACCTCAGTTCACATTGTCTGGTTTTTTGACTTGTTTGCATTCTGTGCAATTTAAGGGTGTGGCATGCCCTTTGTTGAGCTGATTGGTATATATGTAGCTTACCACGGGCCTAGGTGGTCTGGAGTTGGGACCCGGTCCTATTTGTCTACCCTTTTATATGCATTACTTCAACTTTGATATACAGTAAGGTTTTTAATATAGGCAGTATAGGTACTGTCCCAATTTAGGGTCACCTTGCCGCTGGTGGGACGGCTTGTATACTTTTTTTGATCAAAAATAGTTCACTAAGTACCCTATATTTATTATGCAATTTTGCTTTACATTTATATATAATTATGGTAGGGTATGAGATATATTTTTGTCTTGCTTCTTTTTTGCTAGTGTGAACATGCCTCTGTTTCTTGTATGTCTGCCATCTTAGACCTCAGTTCACATTGTCTGGTTTTTTGACTTGTTTGCATTCTGTGCAATTTAAGGGTGTGGCATGCCCTTTGTTGAGCTGATTGGTATATATGTAGCTTACCACGGGCCTAGGTGGTCTGGAGTTGGGACCCGGTCCTATTTGTCTACCCTTTTATATGCATTACTTCAACTTTGATATACAGTAAGGTTTTTAATATAGGCAGTATAGGTACCGTCCCAATTTAGGGTCACCTTGCCGCTGGTGGGACGGCTTGTATACTTTTTTTGATCAAAAATAGTTCACTAAGTACCCTATATTTATTATGCAATTTTGCTTTACATTTATATATAATTATGGTAGGGTATGAGATATATTTTTGTCTTGCTTCTTTTTTGCTAGTGTGAACATGCCTCTGTTTCTTGTATGTCTGCCATCTCAGACCTCAGTTCACATTGTCTGGCTCCCCGGCGGGAGCAGACTTCTTCTTTGTCAAAAAGAAGGACGGCTCACTCCGTCCATGTATAGACTATAGAGGCCTAAACCAGATTACTGTGAAGAATAAATACCCCCTTCCGCTCATTCCTGAATTATTTGACCGTCTGAGGGGGGCTAGAATCTTCACCAAACTGGATCTCCGTGGGGCGTATAACCTGGTCCGTATCCGTCAGGGGGATGAGTGGAAGACGGCATTCAACACCCGGGACGGCCACTATGAGTACCTTGTGATGCCCTTCGGTCTCTGTAACGCTCCTGCCGTCTTTCAAGAGTTGGTCAATGACATATTCCGTGATCTTCTCTACTCCTGCGTGGTGGTGTACCTGGACGACATCTTGGTCTTCTCTCCGGATCTTCCTACTCACCGGAGGGACGTTCGTCAGGTCCTGCTCAGGCTCAGGCAGAACCACCTCTACGCTAAATATGAGAAGTGCATCTTTGAGCAGACCTCTCTTCCATTTCTGGGCTACATAATCTCTCAGACAGGTCTACAAATGGATCCTGAGAAACTGTCTGCCATCCAGAAGTGGCCCCGACCAGAGGGGTTGAAGGCTATTCAGCGGTTCCTGGGCTTCGCCAACTATTACCGCCTGTTCATACCGCACTTCTCTTCCCGGACCGCCCCTATCTCTGCGCTCACCCGTAAAGGTACGAACCCCAGAGAATGGCCGCCCTAAGCAGAGGAGGCCTTTCTTTCCCTAAAACCTTAAAACAGGCCTTCTCCTCCGCCTCGGTGCTGCATCGTCCGGACGGCAACAAACAATTCTTCCTAGAAGTTGACGCCTCCTCCTCCGGCGCTGGGGCGGTACTTACCCAAAAGTCATCTTCCGGAAGAAAGGTAACCTGCGGCTTTTTCTCCAAACTTTTCTCCTCTTCTGAGCGCAACTATTCTATAGGAGACCGAGAATTGTTGGCCATTAAGATGGCACTGGAGGAGTGGCGTTACCTGCTCGAGGGGGCTCTTCACCCGGTAATAATTTACACTGACCACAAGAATTTGGCATATCTCCAGAGCGCCCAGAGACTTAACCCGCGCCAAGCCCGGTGGTCCTTGTTTTCTGCCCGCTTTGATTTCATTCTTCATTTTCGCCCGGCTGACAAAAACATCAAAGCTCACGCCCTGTCCCGATCCTTTCTGGTGTCTGATCTTGAGGAGGAGCCTAAACACATCATCGATCCCGCCAGAGTAATGCAGGTAGCCCCCGTGAGTCTAAATCGTCTCCCTCCCGGTAAGACTTTCGTAACGGTGTCCGATCGGGAGAAGATTCTACACTGGGGTCACTCGTCTAAGCTAGCTGGGCACGCCGGTCAGAAAAAGACCCTCCAGCTTATTACCCGGCACTACTGGTGGCCTACCCTGCACAAGGACGTAATAGACTTTGTTTCTGCCTGTGTGTCCTGTGCCCACAACAAAGTTCCGAGACACCTGCCTGCCGGCCGCCTTCTCCCTCTGCCAGTACCTGCTGCCCCGTGGCAGCATATAGCTATGGACTTCATAACAGATCTCCCCGTCTCTGCCGGTTGTACGGTCATTTGGGTGGTCGCTGACCGCTTTTCCAAAATGGCTCATTTCATTCCCCTGCCAGGCCTCTCGTCTGCACCCGAGCTAGCTAAAGACTTTATCCGCCACATCTTTCGTCTCCATGGTCTGCCTCTCCACATCGTGTCGGATCGTGGGGTTCAGTTCACCTCACGCTTCTGGAGAGCCACATGTAAACTGCTCGACGTCACCCTGGACTTCTCCTCCACTTACCACCCACAGTCCAATGGTCAAGTGGAGCGGATCAATCAGAATCTGACCAGTTACCTCCGGCACTTCGTTAATGCCCACCATTCAGACTGGGTGGATCTCCTACCATGGGCCGAGTTCTCTTACAACAATCACGAGAGCGAATCTTCCTCTAAATCCCCGTTTTTTGTAGTCTTCGGTCAGCATCCTCGGATCCCTTTTCCTGTCTCCACCTCTGTGGACAACCCGGCTGCGGAATCTCTCGTTAGCAAATTTTCCTCCATTTGGGAGAGTACCCGATCCGCACTTCTTCAGTCGTCCGAGCGGATGAAGAGACACGCCGACAAAAAACGCCTGGATTCCCCACAATTTCGTCCAGGAGATAAAGTCTGGCTCTCATCCAAATATGTCCGGCTCAAGATTCCTTCCTATAAGTTAGGGCCTCGGTTCATCGGCCCACTGGAGGTTATCAAACAGATCAACCCGGTGGCCTATAAGTTGAAACTCCCGGCCAACTTACGGATCCCTAACTCCTTCCATGTATCTCTTCTCAAACTCGTGGTACTTAACTCCTTTTCCAAGTCTACAGGTACGCCCCCTGCTCCGGTTTCTGCTGAAGACGAGTTTGAGGTAGAGAACATTCTGGCCACCAAAAGGGTAAGAGGAAAGACCTTTTTTCTAGTGGATTGGAAGGGGTTTGGTCCTGAGGAGCGAACATGGGAGCCCCGGGAGAACATCCATGCCCCTCTCATCCTTGGTAAATTTCTGTCTGGCCTAAAAATGGGGGGGCCTAAAGGGGGGGGGTACTGTAGCGTCGGCGTCCCTGCCTCCTGCTAGGCAGGGACGCTGTTCCCCTCACCTCTCTGCTCCGTGCCCGGCGGCTTCCTCCCGCTCTGCTTGCAGCGCGCGCTCTCCCCCGGCCACTGTGCTTAGGGCGCGCGCGCGCACTCCCCCTCTCTTAAAGGGGCCGCGCGCGCCGCCCTAAGGAGTCCCCGGCCAATGGCCGGAGGATCCCTCCATATATAAGGCACCTCCTCCAAAATGGAGGTGCCCGAGCAATGTTGTTGCACTGTTCACTACTCTGCTTCAGCCCTCAGGTCCCGTTTCCAGTTACCTGCCAGTTTCCTGCCAGTTTGCTGTCTGATTCCTGCCTGTTATCCGCTTACCTGCTTGCTAGCCTGAGGTCCGACGGTCTGCCTTCCGACACCAGTCAGTCTGTCTATGGACCAGCTTGCCCGCTCACCTGGGAGCGCTCATCTGCTACCTGCCTGTTAGCCTACCTGGAGGCTCCGTCGTCACGTGCTGTGACCACCTGCCAGTCCAGAGACTCTTGCCCGCTCACCTGGGAGCGCTCATCTACTAGCCTACCTGGAGGCTCTGCCGTCACGTGCTGTGACCACCTGCCTGTCCAGAGACTCTCGCCTGCTCACCTGGGAGCACACATCTGCTACTCGCCTGCTAGCCTACCTGGAGGCTCAGCCGTCACAGGTCGTACCTGCCCGTTACCCAGAGACTGCCCCGGTCACTTGCCGTGACCACCTGCCCGTTACCCAGAGACTGTCCCGGTCACTTGCCGTGACCACCTGCCCGTTACCCAGAGACTGTCCCGGTCACTTGCCGTGACCTCCTGCCCGTTTACCCAGAGACTGCCCCGGTCACTTGCTGTGACTACCTGCCCATCTTCCCTGGGCGCCACCCGCTTCCTTACAAGGACCGCCCCCTTGTATAGTTGCTCAGAGGTTCCGCCTCCCAGACCCGTTACAGAGAGAACTGTATTTTGGCCATTTACTTGGAATTGCTGCATTACCATGGATGTGATTAATAAAATATTGTTGCATCGTTAACCTGCCAAGTGATTACTTACAACCCATAATCTCAGATTCTTACACATACCAAAGAAAGACAAAAAGGCATGCAAAAAAGCATACAAAAATGCAAGGAAAAACGCAAGTGAGCTGAGGTGCGGGAATCATGCGGAGATTCAGCCGCGTCAAAGTCTGAACAAACACTGATCATGGGCACGTACCCTAAGGGTACGTGCTTACAATCAGGAATAGTAGCGTTTTAGACGCAGCGTATTTTCGCTGAATCCAAAACACATTGTTCTATAAAACACATGTGTTTAGGTAACTCTGCGGATTTACAGCATGTAAGGAGTCTATTGGGGAAAATATGCAGCGTCTCCGCTACAGAAATTAACATGCTGCGGCTCATAAACCCGCACCGCAGGTGAGTTTACACAGTGTTACAAAGAAGCACAATGGGCATGGGATTTCTAGAAATCCCATCCACTGTGCTTGCAATGTAGAACGCAGTATTTTGGACGCAGCGAAAATATGCAACATCCAAAATGCTACTGTTCCTGATCATGGGAACGTACCCTAAATGGGTTTTCAAGTTTCAGAAAACTCCAGTCTGCAGATTTTTTTTTTTTAAACAGTGCTTTATTCATACTCCTTCGGTCCAGCACTCTCTGGCGCTATTCCGGATGGCTGTTATTCTCTGGTGCGCTGACATTACACTGTAGTATCAAGCTCACTGTCTCTGCCCAAGTAGACAGCACAAGCCACTGATCTCACTGATTGGCTGCAGGGCTGTCGATGTGACGTCTGTGCTGCAGACAAAAATAGACACCGGCAAACACTGTGCACTGGACTCGGGGAGAGTGAATAAAGCAGTTTGTTTGTGTTTAAGGACAGGTTTTCTGAAAGCAGAAGACCCTTTAAGCCTCGAGCCTTACATAATCAGGATGATGAGTGTCTACTGTTGAGGAAATATGGATAGGGAATGAAGAGCACACATTAGGGCAATACTGTCATGAAGGAGAGGGTAAAAGTGATGATAGCGCTCATCTGGAGGTGTTGTGTAAGAGCACAACCCTTTGAATTGTGAATATCCAATATCCCGTGGCCGGAGGAAATAAATCTCCTAGATGTGTATTGGATAGAGTGGAAGTTATCACATTAAGCAGGCTGCACTGCGGTAATGAAAGAGCCTTTGAATCCAAATGAGATTATTTATTATGACCAATGCGTTTTGGCACCGAACCAATGCTTTTCTCAAGGTGAAAAAATATATATACCTGGTATATTTGTTATTTCACACAATAAATGCATGTGTGCTATGTAGCAGCCCTGACAAATTAAAGCAAATATCTTCTCATGCAGTAATAAAGACATCATGAAATTAGGAAACAATTCATACTGGAAACTTTTGTTGTAATTGGGATATAGAGTCTAAACATACGGTACAATGATGTACTTGATTAGAAGGGAAATAGTCGCTAATATTAATAGGCAATGTTTCTCCTCTCCCTTGAGCCAAATCTCTCTTTGATCTAAAAGGACTTATAAGAATACATCTGGATAATGCAGTAGGAGCATTTATTTTTCACTTTTTTCCTTTGGGATATTTTCTGCCCTTACTTGTACAAGTTTTCTCTAGGACTTTCTCATATGTATACATGTATACGCACATAGTTGTTCATATGTATTGCATTACATAGTTCTCATTCAGTTTTTCCAGGGTACATTTTTGTTTTGTTTCCACCTTTTTCTTTTCATATATTCAGTCTAATCTTCTCTGTGATTGGTATTTTCTTGATTGTTTTCATGTGTTTTTTGTATCCATGATTGTTTGTTAGTATACTTAAGCCCAGTTCAGAATATTCTTTTTCATAGCCAGTGTTCAAGAGTTTTTCAGTCGAAACGCGTATGGCATTTTTTATACACACCACCCCATAATATACGCTTTGTCGTCTGAGATGTCCATTTTTTATCTTTTCTACAAATTTTTAAAAGGATTTGCCAATAAAGATTGTTGAATTTTAATTAATTGCCCGGTGTGTTGAGCTGGATCCATCTTCACTTCCTCATTGACCCAGGCGCTGTGCAGCAGCGAGGACTCCGTGCTCCATGCCAGATTGGGATTACATTTTAGGGGTGAGCTGAAATTTTTTCTTTATTCATAGTATGAGCCATAGCTGTACTGAAATAGCATGCATATCGTACTGAGGAATTCTCCCAGCTATCTTTACTTTTTTGGAAACCTATTTTTTCCAGTTGAGTCTGATAAAGGAGATATGGCCAAATGAGACTGATTTATTAAAGGCCCAATACATCAAAGTGTTTACTCCAGAAGGCAGGCATAAAATGAAGTTTTGCAAAAGTTTTGCGACTCTTGGCGTTTTCTCCGGTAGCATGCCAGCTCTACCAAAGAGATGTGGCATACCTTACGCCAGAAATCTTATTCTAGTCCTCTTAATGAATCAGGTGCCTCTTACTCCACCACACCCCTTCATTAAGACAAGCGGGTACAACACCAGTCTTAATGAATCGGGGCCATAAGGTATAATGACAACACCAAAGAAGGTCCTCAGCTTTGGACTAGTAGAGTGCTGTTCAGGACCTATTGAGTGCCATGGAAAATGAACTTAGAGGCCTTGTTTCACAAAGGTCTTGATGAGGGGGAGTGTTGGAGTGAGATGCTCCAGATTCATTAAAGGGGATCTGTCAGCAAGTTTTTCCTATTTAATCTGAGAGCAGCATAATATAGGGCAGAAAACCCTGATTCTAATGATGTGTCACTTATTAGGCTGTGTTGTAGTTTCAGTACAATCAGTGTTTTATAAGCAGGAGTTTATCACTAGAGGACTACAGCTCACGTGACCAGCAGTCAGGCTAATCTGTGTAACCCCATCACTGATTAGCTGCTTGCTGACAATGTACACTGTACACAGAAAGCTGCCAATCAGGGCTGTGTGCGGAGTTATACACAGGCTAGAATTCCCAGCTCTGCTGCATCTACATCAGACAAAACAGGGATTCTGTCAAAACTGCACCAAGCAACCCAGTAAGTGACACATCATTGGAATCAGGCTCTCTAGTCTCTACATTATACTGCTATCAGATTCCATAGCAAAAACAGATTCCCTTTAAGAGGAACATGCCTCTTAATGAATCAGGCGCATCTGACAAGTGATGTGTACCTGTGACACATCAGGTTAGGGACTGGAGTAAGATTTCTGGCATAAGGAACACCATAGCTTGTGTTGAATTAAACAAGCTGTGGTGTCACTACGTCGCCCCGCCCTAGCTCTGCCAAAGTGAAACTTTCATGAAAACATGAAAAGTTGCAAAATGTTTGTGCAACTCCGTGTTTTCAAAGCGATTGACGCCAGAATTAATCGCTTTGAGGAATCAGGGCCAGAGACTTGGTTCACACAAGCAGCCTTAATGAACTACTGCTAGTGTATTCTAAGCTTGACCATAGATGCAATAGGAAGCAGAATGCCTTATTCTTTAAACAGCAATTAATGATTTTAATTAGAAAGTCCTATGAAACTCAGAATGGCACTAATAAAAACTAAATCTTGTACTGCTCTCTCATTTTTTTGCAAGGTTTTTAATTTTATTTTAAGTAAACTACATCTGTCTCTAGAATAACTGTGGAGTATATGGTCACCAGTGTCTGGCTCATTAGACACTCCTCATAGTGCTTGCTGGAGTGTGTCTACACTTCCTCTGTCCTTTTTAAAAACATTCATGCTTTCCTGGCAAATATGTAAATCATATTGAGGGTTTGGTTCAGCAGATACAATGCCCTGCCCTGAAGCTGTTCCGGGGTAGTGAAAATGTCAATCATGTCAAGTGGACGTGGTTACAGCACCTGAGACTGGGACTAGTCTGAAGGTATAGGTGCCCTGCTGGGCTATAGAGACGTGTTTCTGCCTCTCCTAGATGGATTTTTGTCACAGCAGACACAACGCAGGAATATGGATCTGTATGATACTGGTGGCAGTCTGGGGATCCTAGGATATGTGCAGAGTTTTCTTGAGATGGTCAAAAACATGAGTTTCCTAGTGTAAATTCCTTCCACAAACGCTCTTTCTTTAGGGAGTTTTTTGTTTCTCGAAGCGTTTCTTGTATCAGTTTTGAAGAGTTTTGGAAAAGTCTTTTTCCTGAAGATTGGACGGTGCCAAGTTTGGAGCATTTTCCAGCAGGAGCCGCTTTGGGAAGGTGACATGCATTTTCTTTTCTCCCACCAGATGCTTTTCAAAACCTAAAGAAAAAAATGCTCCAAACACTGATCATATGAACAGCAAAGTGGTTTTACAACAGAGATGACCAGAAAGAGTCTTTCAAGTGTCTTTTATTGATTTTTTAGGGGTTTATTGAAGCGGACCTGCTCCAACAATCTCCACGTGCATTTAGCTATAGGTAACCTGGCAGGTTCACATCACAATGTAGTCATCCAAATCCACTGATATTGGCGCTGTAACGTGGCGCGGGGTGGCACCCGTGGACAAGGTAGTCTCTTGAACCCCGCCACGTTACATAAAGGTGGGGGTCCTGGCTGGGTGCTGTGGGTGCGCTAAGCCCTCACAGGCCACATGTTACCAATGATTTGGGTTTGCTAGGACCAGATATTGAACAGTTCAATGAGGGAGAACATCAGTCAAAAACAAACTTTTAACTTGAGGATTATACACAGTAGATTGCGGGTACACAACTTTATGAATGTTTCCGTCCCAATATGGAGCATTTTCCACACAGTTCCAATTCCTTCCTCTTTACTCGCTTGTCCTATATCTTCACTGCTCCTCTCTCCTTCATCACAGCCGAGCGCAGTACTGCAGTCCAGTTAGCAAGAGTCCTATTCTCCACCCGCGGTTCTACATCTTCTTTCCCCTCTAGGGAACTATATTACCAGTATGGCTGGTCCTTATTTTCTCTGTCCCTGACGCCTTGGATCTCCCACCAGGGGCACTCTCTGTTCATCTCACAGACGCTGTCCCATCTAGGCCCGTTACCTTCCGGAGGTATAACCTCAGGGCTGTACTGCTAGGCGTCCTCTCCCAGGACCAGTCTCCGCTCGGTCACTCCCTGTCAGTTCTCTCCTTCCTTCCACTAGGATCTCGCTATCCTCTGTCATGGTCTCCTCTCACGTTAGGGACACCCACTTGTGGCATTGCTCACTGACCAGACCTTAGGTCTGCTTTCTGGGCACACTGGGCCCTATCTGACAGGAAACTGTCTCTGTCCCTTCACCTGAGCCCCTCCCACTCTGGGCTAGTCCCAATCATTAACTGTAACTCTCCTGACTGTTGGGCAGAACACAATACCAACATTATTAACGCCCATCACAATTCACATTACACTTGTTCTTCAAGGGGGCACGTGGGCAGTATGTCCATCTCCTTACGACACTGTCTTATCGTCTTGTCCTTGTAGATAAGCCGCTCCCTGTGGTGTCTTACAGACGCGTACTCCGCTCTCCCCAAAGAGAACAGGCGGCGGAGCGCCCCGGTGTATGGCGGAGAGGCTCTTTACCCGGCGCTTCCTTTCTGTGGTGTCTCCGGGGGTGTGTGCAGTACGCCTGTAGCTGAGGACAGACCCCGGAGACCCCATAGTACAGATATGGGGCGGCAAGTTGAATCTTGACTAGAACCACTCTTGGTCAGGTTCACATGTCCTGGCATAGACAACCATGCCCCATGGGGCGCTGGACTTGGCTTTTGGGCAGGTTATTCCCTTTCCTGTGACTAGGCCATAACTGACTATGGCGAGGCACAGCACTAGGACCTAGAGACGCTGAACCTGCACAGTCATCACACCCACATGACAGAGCCGCACGGCGGGCTGTGACCAGCAGCGGCGGGGTTAACCTGCCCACAGTAAAACTGCCAAGTCACGGCGGGGAGTGACGCAAGGCCCCGCCCACGTGACGCGGCGCTGTCGGAGAGCCCGGGCCTCGGCCTCGGCCTGTGGCGCGCAGACAGGCAGCGCGAGTCACGTGGTCTGTCAGCCTCCTCCTAATAACAAGACTGCGGTGGGAGGAGCGGTGTGACAGACCGGCGTGCGAGCGCGGGGAACACTTCGCATACAGTGTCCGCTCTGCGCACGGTCTCCGGGGGTCTCTAGAGTCGTCACACGGGAGCTGCAGGTATGGGGTTACTGTCTCACGGCTCCCCGCTCAGCTGGGAAGAAACCAAGAAGTACGCGGATCACGTGCGGCAGCACGGCATCACCCAGTTCCTACACATCTACCACAAAGTGAAGGAGCGCCAGAAGGACGTGCTCAAGTGGGGCGACGAGGTGAGAGCCAGGGCCAGCTCCTAATAGGGCGCCAGAGGTCATGTGACGCGGTGTAGTAGTCATGGCTGCAGGAGAGCGACGTGCGTGACAAGCCTGTGCTGTCACCGGTGTCATCCAGGCCACGGGCGGATCCACTAAGCTGCTCCACGTGTGTCCTGTAGGTAGTGGGTAGAGAGGAGGGGGCTCGGAGCCAGCATGCGAGGAGCATGTCCTGCTGATGGAGCTTTCCCATGTTGCCCTGGAGGAGAGCATTGCTGTGCTGCTGATGGATCTGCCCTGTTATATCCACACCACTCACTATATGAGTACGGGCTATACCTAGGTTGTGTACAGCAGCGAATAAATAATCAACTAATAGTTGTAGTTTTGGGTCAGGAGGTTAATGGGGTATTTGTGGATTGTGCTTGTAAATAAAAGCTGTGTACTGCTAGTATAATGTTCAGCCATTCTTGAGCTAGTAACACATTTGTTGCTTTGGAGACTGACCACCACTGCTAAATGCAGAACACATTCTGTGCTTACAAGCTCTTTCCTATTGAGCTAGGAAGCACTCTTGAAGCTGACCAGGATCACTGGAGTGAGCTGTTACCTCCTGGCCTGTTATTGTGTTTTACAAGCTGGACAGCAGCAATGGTCGGTCTCCCAGGCAACAAGCAGTAAACAAGTGTTTATAGCTGACAAAACAGCTTCACATTTTAATAAGCAGTAGATTGCTGGGGTGTTTTTTTTTTTTTTTTTTTTCTAAGCACTATTTATTTGACCGGATCGTTCTATGCCTGTAAATGGATAGTACCATTTTCAATCTGTCAGCAGGTTTTTGCTCACCTATTTGAGAGCAGCATAAGATGGGGACAGACACCATGATTTCAGTATGTTGCTTGCTGTAGTTTGGATAAAATTCCTGTTTTATCTGCTGCAGATCTGTCAGTTCTCTATAACCTGCCCACACCACTGATTGACAGGTTGCTGCTGATGTTCAGTGCACACAGCTGCCAATCAGTGGTGGGGTTATACAGGGCTCACTACTTGTAAGCAGATTTACTAGTTCTCTAGTGATAATCTCCTACGCTAAGCAGCCCAGTAAGTGACACATCACTGGAATCAGGGTCTCTCTCTTTCTCTACATTATGCTGCTCTCAGATTAAATGAAGAAAACCTGACACATTGTAGACCTCGGCTCCCCCTGAGATCTTGCTAGTAATACTATGAAGAATACCTCAGAAGTCTCCAGCCTGGACGGCACTGGCATATTCCCCTGGGCTGATGGTATAGCTTTATAGACAATTCAGAGGTTTATGCTAAGGATATGTGAATTGGAGCAAAGACTAGAACAAGTCCTGAGGTTCTCGTCCAGTTTCTACACTGTTCCCAATGCTCCCATAGATGTAATTGGGACTGTACTATTTATTATATGGGAGGAGGGCGCTGGCTAATAATGGCAGACCTGCCATGTGGAGAAGCGAGGCTAGATGTCTCCAGAAGCGCTATCAGCATTAGACCGGGGTCCCACTAGCGTATGGCATGCGATGCGAGAGCATCAGATGCAATATGCTAAAGACATTCGGCTCCTGCTCTGCTGCGAGCGTCAGCCGAATGTCAGTACTCTGACCCTCTCGCACAGAGAGGAGTGCAGCACAGCTGCAGAGGGGACGGCGAAAACAATTTCTGCATCTCCTCTGTTGCTGGTGTCGGTGTGTGTCGCACTGCACTCAGGTGTTATCCGAGTGCAGTGCAATGCTTCACACGCACCCATAGACTTATATGGGTGCATGCGATCCAATTTGAGGATGCAATCGCTGCATGCTGCAATTGTTTTTGCATTCCGAATCGGCATGAGAAAATAATCTCATGTACGCTGCCCCATAGGGTAACATTGGGGCGAGTGCAATCCTATTTTTTTTTATCGGATTGCACTCGTCCGATTGCATCGCAAGTGAAAGCGAGCCCTAAGGCAATGTTCACACTTTTTTTTTTTTTCTGCTGCAAACCTGCTGCTATCTTTTCTCTAGCAGGAAAACTGCTGCTTAAAAAAAAAAAAAAAAAAAAACGTGCGTATTTGTTGCATATTTTTGACCACCCATTACTTCCTATGGATGAAAAAACTCAGCAAAAACACAGGTGCTTTTTCTGCTGCAGAAACACTGAAAGAAGTGACATGCTCTATTTTCCAAATACGCCAGCAAGGCAGAGAATACGCAGCAAACAAAAAGCAACATGTGTGAACAGAGAATTCTGGTTTCTCATAGACTTTGCTGGTACTACAAGATGCAGCTGAAAGTTTGTGTAAAAATCTGCTGTAAAACACATCGTGTGTGAACATGGCCTTAGTGTCTTGGCTGCATGACTTTCTCTTTTCCTCTGACCGCCTGTCTTGGAACTTAGAAACTCAGTACCTGCACTGTGTGATGTGAATCGCTGTGCCCACTGGGGCTGTGAGGTCGGTATAAAATGGACCGACTCCTAAAATATATAATAAATTGGGTACAGTAGTTCAATGCAGTTTGTGGGGAATATTTTTTTCATAAGAATTTGGGAAAGTTATGAAATGTCCTATAAATGTCTGTCCTATTCCTGATCTAAGGGTCTAGACTTCTAGCGGAGATGAATCTGTGCTACAGTAAATTTATCACTTAAACATGAGCCGTGTATGAGGGAGGTGGAGTCATGGAAATTGAGGAGCTGGAGGTTTGGTACCCGCTGCTGCCCTGTTTTAACCACCTCCACAGAGCTCGCCTCCTCTTCCTTAGGCTTCATTCACATGTCTGTGTTTAAACACATACATGGAAAAAAAGGTATTACTGTCTGTTTTTACCATCAGGCTAAATGCCCATGATGCAGAAACGCTGTATATTTTTTCCGCTTCTCCCTGGCAGGAAAAACGCATGCGGATTTTACATGCCTTTTTCCCGCCAGGTAGAAGCGTTTGTCAAGTGTTTTTTCATGCATTTCCGCATGCGGGTTATCAAGCGCTTTTCCAAGCGATTTTTAGCATCACTTGGAAAGTGCTTGATAACTATGCAACCGGCATGGATTTATATAGTGTGACCAAGTTAATAGTTGAATAAAGATGGTAAAAAATAAAGATTATACTCGCCTTCCGATGGCACCTGGTGTTTTCTCTGCTGCGTCCGGTCTCTTGTACAGCCCGTGGTGTGAAAGGACCTTTCATGATGTCATTTTGTCGCGTGACCTGTCATATGACTAAATGATCTCATGGAAGGTCATTTTAGACCATGGCGAGCCGCCCAACACACCGGGGGCTGTCGGAAGGATCTTTATTTTTTATTTTAAATTCTTTTTTTAACAGAACAGTCTCCTCTTCTCCAGACCCGGGTACCATCCGCACATTGAATCACTTAATATCTGCATGTGCACATGTAGTCATGCGGATATTAGGCGATTCAATGGTGGCAATTACGCTGCGTGTCCGCAAAATTAATGGACATGCTGCGTATTTTTCCGCAGTGATAATCCACAGTGGAAATTTCCGCAGCATGTGCACAGCACATGCGGATTATCATTGGGGACCATGGGGAATGTATTACCAATCGTTTTTTAAGCGTTTTCGCTGCGGAAATTCCGCGGCAAAAACGCTTGAATACCGCATAGTGGGCACTCAGCCTCAGTGTTTTTCGCGGATGGATTAAGAAATGATAAAGCTTCTCCTATTTTACATTGAGAAATAGTCAAACAGACTTGTGAACTGCACCAAGAATATAATGGGTACGTGTTGTATGAGGCCTTAGGGTATGTGCCCTTGTAGCGTTTTACAAGCGTATTAGATGCGGAATTTCTGCAGTGGAAACGCTTGCAAAACGCTTGGTAATCTATCCCCCATATTCCCCAATGAGAATCCGCAAGTTCTATGCCCATGCTGCGGATTTTTCCGCAGCGTTTTTGAAGCGCACAAAAATCCGCAACATGTTCATTAATTTTGCGTTTCCGCATGTGGAATTGCCTTTTCAATGCAATAAAAAACGCGATAAACTCTTGCGAAATTCCGCATGCATTTTTACGGGAAAGGACATGCGCAAATTTTCCGCTTCATTTCCGCAACGTGGGCACATAGCCTTATTGTCCAGTTACTTTTTTCCTCTCTCCTTGCAGACATCTGCTTGGATGAGGTGCATTGGTCGGAGCTCAGATTCCCTGTTCCTCTATACCTGCACAAGTTAGTTCTGGTTAGATAGAGGGAGAACTGTGCAGCTATGAAAAGCCACAATTATATTACAATTTTCATTTTGTTTGGTTTTTTTTTTTTTTTTTTTTTTTTCCAAAATAGTGGTGAAAATTTTTGTTCGAATAGATCTTTCAATATGCGTGACCTACTACTAATGCCAATTGAAAAGCCCTAAAATAGGTGAGGGGAAAGGAAAAAAAAATGTAGAATATTGGCACAGCACCAAGTCCATTTATACAATCAATGTGCTTTCATTGCTAACTTGACAGTATGCTTCCCAGCATTAAGGAGCTCAGCTCCAACCTCGGAATATCTAGAAGTATTGCCACTTTTGAATGCAGCAATCTTTTGTAATGCAGCATGGCTAGCTCCAATTCTACTATAGCTGTCCAGTGTAAAGGACAGAGCTGTGTTTGGTTGCTTTGTGTGTGTGTTTGTTTTTTTTTCTTCTTCTTTCAGACAGCATGTGGTTAAAAAAAAAAAAATGTAAAACATACCATGATTTTTTTTTTTTTTGTCACAGGCGAATATTCCCTATTCAAGTCTATGGGATTGTAACACTCATGTACAGCACACAGATGGCATCGGCGTGCAGTCTGCAACGCTTCTATACAGTGCAATGTGAGATCCTGGATATCAGGCAATTTGCTTTTTCATCAGTGACAATCACAGATGGTGAAAACTGACACTCTGATGGAAAAATGCTGAACAATGATCCATGTTTTTATGTACAATACAAATCACAGACATCTCAATGATGTCTCGGCATATGCACACGTTTATTTGCCCCAGATTTTTTTGCTGCAAAACCCAAAGAGAAAATGTGCAGTAATGTGCATGTTTTATGCAGTACTGTAACACGCGGTTTTGTCTTCGTGTTTTTGTTTGTTTTTTTTTCAGTGGTGGAAAAGCACAGTAAAAATCCAATGTGTGAACTAGCCCTTAAGGCAGGGCTCGACAAACCCAGGCGCCTGGTCGCCAGTGGCGCCTAGAAAATGTTGTCTGGCGCCGGGCCCACACACCCGCCCGCCCACTCGCTGTCGGGGCCCGGGCCCACACACCCGCCCGCCCACTCGCTGTCGGGGCCCGGGCCCACACACCCGCCCGCCCACTCGCTGTCGGGGCCCGGGCCCACACACCCGCCCGCCCACTCGCTGTCGGGGCCCGGGCCCACACACCCGCCCGCCCACTCGCTGTCGGGGCCCGGGCCCACACACCCGCCCGCCCACTCGCTGTCGGGGCCCGGGCCGCTTCCTCGGCACCTGTTCAGGGACGCAGGCGCTGCTTGATTGCCGGCACTCCCCCCAGACATGGCCGCGCGCTGTCCGGCTGTGTCTGCTAGTAATGACACGGCAGGGTCGACGGCACTGCACCTTTAATTGTGCTTGTGTGTCGCTCCTGCCACGTCATTACTAGCAGACACAGCTGCACAGCGCGCGGCCATGTCTGGGGGAAGTGCCGGCAATCAAACATCGTCGGAGCGGAGGTCCTGCACAGATGGGCGGGAGGGGCCCGGACCCGACCGCAAGTGGGCCCCTCTGATGTTCCAGGGCCATGAAGTCTGTGACACGCCGGGGGCCCTGCACTGCCCCATACCCGAGGAGCTGCTGGACAGGACACTGGACCGGGGACAGGTGAGTGAGGCTTCCCCAATCCCCATATTAAAAATATTAGTAATGGGTCTGTGTGAGTGCATGTATGTGAATGTCAGTGTATATGACTGTGTATATATATTTGTCTGTTTTATCTATGTGTATGTCTGTATGTGTGCATGTGTCTGCGTACCGTGTGTGCGCACGCATGTGTCTGCGTACCGTGTGTGCGCACGCATGTGTCTGCGTACCGTGTGTGCGCACGCATGTGTCTGCGTACCGTGTGTGCGCACGCATGTGTCTGCGTACCGTGTGTGCGCACGCATGTGTCTGCGTACCGTGTGTGCGCACGCATGTGTCTGCGTACCGTGTGTGCGCACGCATGTGTCTGCGTACCGTGTGTGCGCACGCATGTGTCTGCGTACCGTGTGTGCGCACGCATGTGTCTGCGTACCGTGTGTGCGCACGCATGTGTCTGCGTACCGTGTGTGCGCACGCATGTGTCTGCGTACCGTGTGTGCGCACGCATGTGTCTGCGTACCGTGTGTGCGCACGCATGTGTCTGCGTACCGTGTGTGCGCACGCATGTGTCTGCGTACCGTGTGTGCGCACGCATGTGTCTGCGTACCGTGTGTGCGCACGCATGTGTCTGCGTACCGTGTGTGCGCACGCATGTGTCTGCGTACCGTGTGTGCGCACGCATGTGTCTGCGTACCGTGTGTGCGCACGCATGTGTCTGCGTACCGTGTGTGCGCACGCATGTGTCTGCGTACCGTGTGTGCGCACGCATGTGTCTGCGTACCGTGTGTGCGCACGCATGTGTCTGCGTACCGTGTGTGCGCACGCATGTGTCTGCGTACCGTGTGTGCGCACGCATGTGTCTGCGTACCGTGTGTGCGCACGCATGTGTCTGCGTACCGTGTGTGCGCACGCATGTGTCTGCGTACCGTGTGTGCGCACGCATGTGTCTGCGTACCGTGTGTGCGCACGCATGTGTCTGCGTACCGTGTGTGCGCACGCATGTGTCTGCGTACCGTGTGTGCGCACGCATGTGTCTGCGTACCGTGTGTGCGCACGCATGTGTCTGCGTACCGTGTGTGCGCACGCATGTGTCTGCGTACCGTGTGTGCGCACGCATGTGTCTGCGTACCGTGTGTGCGCACGCATGTGTCTGCGTACCGTGTGTGCGCACGCATGTGTCTGCGTACCGTGTGTGCGCACGCATGTGTCTGCGTACCGTGTGTGCGCACGCATGTGTCTGCGTACCGTGTGTGCGCACGCATGTGTCTGCGTACCGTGTGTGCGCACGCATGTGTCTGCGTACCGTGTGTGCGCACGCATGTGTCTGCGTACCGTGTGTGCGCACGCATGTGTCTGCGTACCGTGTGTGCGCACGCATGTGTCTGCGTACCGTGTGTGCGCACGCATGTGTCTGCGTACCGTGTGTGCGCACGCATGTGTCTGCGTACCGTGTGTGCGCACGCATGTGTCTGCGTACCGTGTGTGCGCACGCATGTGTCTGCGTACCGTGTGTGCGCACGCATGTGTCTGCGTACCGTGTGTGCGCACGCATGTGTCTGCGTACCGTGTGTGCGCACGCATGTGTCTGCGTACCGTGTGTGCGCACGCATGTGTCTGCGTACCGTGTGTGCGCACGCATGTGTCTGCGTACCGTGTGTGCGCACGCATGTGTCTGCGTACCGTGTGTGCGCACGCATGTGTCTGCGTACCGTGTGTGCGCACGCATGTGTCTGCGTACCGTGTGTGCGCACGCATGTGTCTGCGTACCGTGTGTGCGCACGCATGTGTCTGCGTACCGTGTGTGCGCACGCATGTGTCTGCGTACCGTGTGTGCGCACGCATGTGTCTGCGTACCGTGTGTGCGCACGCATGTGTCTGCGTACCGTGTGTGCGCACGCATGTGTCTGCGTACCGTGTGTGCGCACGCATGTGTCTGCGTACCGTGTGTGCGCACGCATGTGTCTGCGTACCGTGTGTGCGCACGCATGTGTCTGCGTACCGTGTGTGCGCACGCATGTGTCTGCGTACCGTGTGTGCGCACGCATGTGTCTGCGTACCGTGTGTGCGCACGCATGTGTCTGCGTACCGTGTGTGCGCACGCATGTGTCTGCGTACCGTGTGTGCGCACGCATGTGTCTGCGTACCGTGTGTGCGCACGCATGTGTCTGCGTACCGTGTGTGCGCACGCATGTGTCTGCGTACCGTGTGTGCGCACGCATGTGTCTGCGTACCGTGTGTGCGCACGCATGTGTCTGCGTACCGTGTGTGCGCACGCATGTGTCTGCGTACCGTGTGTGCGCACGCATGTGTCTGCGTACCGTGTATATATATATATATATATATATATATATGTATATATATTTATTTATTTCTCCGCCGTATCTGTGCATCATGAATCGTGTATGTGTTAAAAGGGCCCACTGAGACTTTCGCCCGGGGCCCAGAAAAACCTGGAGCCGGCCCTGGGGGAAAGGATCGCTGTGACCGGGGGGCCGCTACCTGTGTAAGTACATACAAAGGCTGTGCTCCCCGGGGAGACGCCGTGTGTGAGGGGGTCTATATGTACAGTTTGTCAACAAAAAAAATTCTGGCTCCTAGATTCTGAACAACTTTGTCGACCCCTGCCTTAAGGCTATGTGCCCACGATGCAGAAATGAAGCAGAAAATTTCTGCAGCATTTCTGCATCTCCCTGGAAGAAAAAACACATGCAGATTGTGCATGCGTTTTTCCTGCAGAATACATGCGGATCCACATGCGTTTCCGCATGCAGATTGACAAGCGCTTTCCAGGCGATAGCATCACTTGGAAAAGTGCTTGACAACTAGGTCACACTATATAAATCCATGCAAACGGCATGGATTTATACAGTGTGAACCGTAAAAATTAAAACAAATAAAGCTATACTCACCCCCGAGGCCCCGGCGTGGCTGCAGCGCTGCTTCCTGTCTGGTTCCCGGCTGCCGGCATATCGCGAGACAGAGCGGTGAAGGGCCTGCGGTCACATGACTGTGATGTTACCGCAGGTCCTTCAGCGATGTCGGCATTCAGAGAAAAGCCTTCGGAAAGGTGAGTATAAACTTTATTTGTTGTTTTATTCTTTTTTACAGGTACAATGGTACCCAGGTCTGGATGAGAGTCTCCTCCTCCAGAACTGGGTACCATCCGCACATAGAGACGCATAGAAGCCGCTTGTACAAATGTACAGTCGCGGTTTCAATGCAAGTCAATGGCGGGAGTTCCGCTGCGCTTCCGCAAAATTAAATGACATGCTGCGGATTTTTGTACGCAGCATAAACGCTGCGGAAAATCCGCAGCATGTGCATAGAACATGCGAAATCCCCTTGGGGACCATGGGGTGCGGATTACCTAGCGTTTCACAAGCGTTTCCGCTGCGGAAATTCCGCAGCATAAACGCTTGAAAAACGCTAAGTGGGCACACAGCCTTAAGCTCATCGTCGAATCAAACTCACCAATGCAAGTCTGAGTCCACAAAAAAACTTAGATGCCATCTGTGTTATGTCTTTTGCATAGACCACTAAGAGAAGCTGGAGAAACTTTTTTTTTTTTTTTAAATTTAGAATGGGGCACAAAACCCTACAGTTTCTCTATAATACCGATGTGTGAATTCAGTCTATGCTCAGTCCACAAATTCCAAGGTGAATTGCACTTATTTCTCATCCTAGGTGCACACTATCTTCAGAGCAAAGAGTAGGGGTACGTGCTCACTATCAGAAAGAGGAGTGTTTTGGATGCAAGTCACCAGTGCTGTGTCTAAAGCGCTGCGCTCTACATTACAGCACACTGGATGGGATTTATAGAAATCCCATGCCTACTGTGCTTCTATTTAACGCTGCGTAAACTCACCCGCTGTGCAGGTTTGCGAGCCATCACATGTCAATTATCTGCAGCAGAGATGCTGGTCTTTGCTGCATAGTTTTACCCATAGCCATTCATTAGCTGCTGTAAATCTACATGGTCCAATGAACACATGCGGATTTAACTGTGATTAGAACACAGGGTTTTTAAAGCAGCGAAAATATGCTGTATCCAAAGCGCTGCTATATCCTGATCGTATGCACATCGCCCAAGGAGTCCTGGAAGTGATATGTGCCACCCCCCTGTAAAATCGATTGGACTAATGCATGCAATGACTTCATTTCCCCCCACTCTGTCGGGGAAATCTGAGGTGTACTGGCCCATGAGTTCTTGAGGCAGTGTGCTGTGCTGTTGCGCATCTAATCTGCATACTGCCTGAAGGTAAAGTTGTTGGTACCTGGCCATGGGCTGAGGCTGTGTACCCACAATGAGCTGTTTGGTGAATTTTTCATGACATCAAAAAGGCAGCATCTTACAGTACCAGCAAAGTGGATGGGATTTATAGAGATCTCATGCCTGTGGTTGTGGGTTTTTTTTCTTTCTCCATGCAGCGTAAACTGACCTCTGGTGTATGTAAATCTGCAACATGTCAATTTCCTTTGCGAGTACACTAACTTCTCTTCCATGTGCAGATTTTCCCCATAGGATTGAATTGCATGCAAAAAATCCTCAGGTAGAAAACACATTTGCGTTTAGTATATGTCTACTGTGGAAATGTACCAAAATCACATGTAATCCGCACATGATTGTAACATTAAATTTTGGTTAAAGCCAAGTACCAGGAAGTATCAGAAACAAACAGCTTTATTTAAAACATGACACACAAAACAGACAAAAGTACGACAAGCGCATGTGAAAATTAAACGCTGGTAACCAAACTTAACCTAATAGGTGTCGAAAACCTGGAATATTAAAAAAACAAAGAAAAGCTTATTGTGGGAACGTAGTCTGAAATAGTCGGGGCAAATTCTGGACGTTGTTGGGTCCGTGCACAGCGCCGTGTGTTGGACAGGTGCCGGAGTTGCCTGCCATTATGCACTATTCCAGTGTAATACTGCTCAGGACAGTGTGTAGCTAGTGTTCTATTCCCGGAGAGAATTCTGCCATGATACGCCTTTCTGAACCCGGCCTTGTGTGACACCGCAGCTTGTGAGCACTGAGCCCCTTGCAGACGGCTTATGGTTGTAAACCACCATGTTGCTTGCTTTCAAATTGAAACTCCCAAGTTGAAAAGATTCTCTTTGGCACCGATGCGATAAATAGGAACAATCATAGGATTGTAGGTTGTGGGTGGCATTTTTATTCACACCCCCCCCCCCCCCTCGTTCTCTAAAAGATTAGGATTTGTCTTTGACCATGTATCATGCTTTCTGAGCCTGAGTAGAATTTTCATTAAAAGGAGATCTTAACTACTGGTGGCTAACAAAGCGCGGTGTATTAGTGAATTTTAGATTCCAGGTTTCCATTATACTGGCTCTTAGTATCTTGAACACAGTAGGTTTTAATTTTAATCCCTTTGGTATAAGACTTGTTTCCAGAGATTCCTACAAAAAATTCTCAGTTTAGAAGAAAAACGGTCTTTAACAAATTCCATGTACTTGGCTGCTTTCTGCATTTTCTTCTCCTGGAATGTATTTGAGAAATTAGTTTTTCTTATCAATGATGTCGCCATTGAGCAATATGTGCCAGCACTAGAAATTTATGGCTGGGAAGCTAGCGAATTTAAAGATTCCCTTCTGTGGCATTTTGCTTTTCCTAACCATGTCCCGGATATTGTCACTAAACTGATTCAGATTTACCATGCAACTGTCCAACTTCAAGCAGCCTGATTTTTGAGTAGAAGTTAGACAATACTTTTACAACATGGCTTCACCGGACCCTGGGCCAAACCACGTTGGTAGTTCTTGGCCGCTGGTCCAGAGTCCTATATACCCCTACTACTCGAGGTGCCGGGGATTCCGCAAGTAGTATGAGGCTCACAGGGCTGTGGTCCAGTGGCCAAAGGCTACTGACACAGGCTGTGGACCAGAGTCCTGTAATTCTTTATACAAAATCCTTTTTTTTTTTTTTTTTTTTTTTTTTTTGTTTAAACCGCTCAAATATAATATTAAATCTTAAGGCTATGTGCCCATGATGCAGATTTTAACCAGAAATTTCCTAAGGGTTTCTTCCTCTCCCTGGCAGAAAAAACGCATGCAGATTTTACACAATATAAATCCATGCAACTGGCATGGATTTATATTGTGTGATCGAGATTTCTGCTTAAAATACTACACCTATAGTAGAGAGGGGGGGGGGGATAATAAAGTAAAAAACTAAAAATATCCATACACTCCTCTCCGGCGGCCCCCGGTCTGCTCTAGGCGGTGTACTGGCAGGACCTGCGGTGACGTCATTTAGTCAGCTGATGGTCACGCGACCATCACCTGACCGCGTGACCATCAGCTGACTAAATGACGTCACCGCAGGTCCTGCCAGTACACCACCTAGAGCAGACCGGGGGCCGCCGGAGAGGAGTGTATGGAGATATTTTTAGTTTTTTACTTTATTATTCTTAACTTACGGGTACCATGGTCCCAGGTTAGAGGAGTCTCCTCTTCTCCAGACCAGGGTACCATCCACACATTGAACCGCATGTATACAATGCAAGTCAATGGCGGCGATTTTTGACGCGAAATCGCACAATAAATGGCTGTGCTGCGGATTTTTCCGCAATGATAATCCGCAGCATGTACACAGCACATGCGGATTATCATTGGGAAACATGTCAGACGTCTTAACAAGCGCTTTTAATGCGTTTCTGCTGCGGAAACACCGCCGCGAAAATGCATTAAATCCGCATCGTGGGCACACAGCCTTAGTTTGGCATCACCATAATCATATTGACCTTGAAAATTGCCATAAACACTTTTATTTTCCTAACTTTTATATGGTAAAATGAATGCTGCGAAGCCAGCGACATGTCTCACGAGAAAAACAAGCCAAATTATGGCTATATTAATGGCAAAAATTCTAGAAAAGTTGTGGCTCTTGAAGGGGAGAGGAAAAAATGAATAGTAAAAATAAGGAAAGGGGGAGAGCAGGGTCAGCTCACCAAATATGTTGCAGCAGGGAAGCTGTTGAACCTCACACAGAATCGCCCGGGACCAGGCGTGTCAATCAAGGAAAGAACAGGAAGTTTCCTGGGAAGCAGCAGGTAAGTGAGCTGCCACTGTTTTAACACTTTGAATACATTTTGGATTTTATTCACTTACCTGTTGATTCTCTGGAAACTTCCTCTTCTTTCCTTGAAAAAATAAACTCCAGGTCATAAATGGGTTGTTCTAAACGAACGGTTGTACAACACATGGCCTTTTAGTAAAATGGGTAGCATGTGTCTATCACCCTCATGGACTGTACATATGTGACAGATTTAGCTTACTGTCACTGTATTCCTATGCAGTGCCCTTTACTTTAGTGTAAAATAAGTATGACATTGCAAAATTATTTAAAGCACTTGGTGTCATTAAATTGGCACTCTTCTGACAAAACTTTTAACCAAACTATTATGGCTATACAACACTGGACATGATACTGGTGACTGCATACTTTAATACTCTTGCTGTGTGACTTAAGGCCCCATGAGGCTGAGGCTGGGTCAGGAGATCTGTGGCCAGTCCACACTTAGGCCAGTTTCACACATTCATGGGCTAACTGAAGGCAATTCCTAGTGCTTGGGATTAAACAAATTCATTTAACTGCAAATGAGTCACTGCAGCAATAGCATTTAACAAAACTACATTTTAGGTAGCATTTCTTACAGGGCTGGCTGGTGTTGGTATTGCATATCAAGTCTTGTGGAAAGTTTATTTTAGAGTTAATCTAGGATTTTGATAGTGTTCATTGTACAAGCCTATGTAACTTTGAAATTACATCATGGTATGTCTCTTCCTCTGCCACTAAAGGACTAGTAAATCTGCTGCCATGTAGTCCTCCATGTTCATGAACTTTGTATAATTCCATCAATAACACTGGCAGCTTTTCCTATCACCCATGACAGCGCCACAATGAGAGAGGGGATCTGCCCTTCCAGGACAGAAAACCTACAGAATAAAAGGGTGGTGCCTCTCCACCACCTCAGTTGGTTTCCTGTCCTTGAGGGGGAACCCTGTTAAAATGGCAGCAGAAGAAAGAAGAGAAGATTATTCGCAGACCTGGGCCGGTCGGTTTCCAACAAGGCACAGTCTCTGCTGCGGCTGGCGCCAGGGACCTGGAAGCGCCATGGTGGGTCCAAGGGGGCTTGTTCCGTTGGACGGGCGCGAGCAGCAACCGCACCATTACCTTATGGTGGCCTGGCAGCCGCGCATCCCGGTTGCGCAGGTGCAGGACGCTATCCAGGAAATCGCGCCCTAAGACGCACGCCGGTGAAAAAAGTAGCGGAGACCCATGTCTTCTAACATGTTTCCGGCTACTGTTTTGTACCAGCCTGCGGCCCTGATGACGAGCGTGCCGGAGGGTCCTTGATGGGAGAACCTTAGACAGGCTTAACTGTTGAAGATCCAGCTATGACTGAGCGGCGCCCCTGCCTGGGGTTGGCAGCTCCAGCTCCGTGCATCAGTGGAAAAGCTGCTGTGGAATTGTGCCCCTGTCTGGGGTCAGCAGCTCCAGCTCTGCACGTGAATGGAAGCACCTGTTGAGCTGCGTCCCTGCCTGGGGGTAGCAGCTCCAGCTTTGATCGGCGCACTATTGGAGGCGCCCTTGCCTGGGATTGACCACCCCAGTATTGCTCAGGCATGGACGGATGGAGAGGAACAGGCCTGTGACTCGTTCCAGCCTCCGAATCCGTACAGCTGGTGGTGAGTGATCTTCGTGAATGTTTACCTTGTTTATGGGGGCCCTTTCCTTGTTATGGTTACTAGGAAAGGCTGAAGGTTGTTAGCGCAAAACTCAAATGGGTGTGTGCTCTCTCTGTAAGACCCCGTCTGGGCCAAGGGCCTCATGCTTTAAATTTTGCTTCAGGACGGAAGCTGGACCTTAGACCTCTAGGCTAAAGTTAGCCACATGTCTGGGCCGCACAGAGCCTCATGATTGGCCTTCAGAATTTACCACAAAAATGAGCCTCAATCTGTTCCGTAAATATTAAACTAACACTGAGGTTTTTACTGTTGTCCTCCAGTCTGTTTACTCCATCCATAGGACGGTACATGGTGTTAATACAGCACATGGTCTCTGTGAAGCTCTGCTGTCCAGCTGGCTCCTTCGGGTGGGGCTAGTCTGACAGTTGAGATTTACCACCCAAAGGAAAGGTTTATCCTTCATTCAGATGGATTACACCTTTTTAAATAAAAATCTGAGTGCAGTGCCTTATAAAGATTCTTTGCACTTCACAAAGAGCACATCATAGCACCTCACGGCACAGTGTCTCATGGCGCATTCATAGTGCCGTATAGCGCCTGTTAGTACCTCATGGGGCCTCATAGTGTCTCTCGGTGCTTCAGTGTGCCCCTGTGCCTCATAGTCCCTCTTTGTAAAGGTACTGGTTCCACAACTAAGTTTGTCTGACAACCAAGTTCAGCGACTGTAAACTGTGCATGGCAAGCTTACCGAATTCAGGGGGAAAAATATCCTAGCCTCTATTTTGAGACGGAGGGTGGCGGTATTCCTGGCTGGTTCTCAGCTGGCTCGGTGGAATGTTGGTTGGAGGCCGGTGACTATAAGAGCGCTTTCTTAGTTTTGCAGGTTAATAATAAACCTTGTAGGGTTTCACTCTTAAAGGTAGGAGGCATCATGTAGTGCTCATACAGCCATTGTGGGTTTGGTCCAATCGAGCGCAGTTTTATTGCTTTTTACAGGTTGCACAGAAGTCATAAACATTAATATTTCTGGTCTTGTCTGACTAAATAGGACAGACCCTGACTACTCATATACAGCGGAGCTAACCCAGCTTGATCAAACAAAACAATATTTATCCAGGGCAACCACTGATACTTGTGGAGTCTGGCCTGTGTCTCTGATTAGCTCTAAAACATATACCGTCTGCTCTGCTTTCCAGCAGTCTGACTAAGGTGAATGCCTAGCCTGCTCTGGTGCTTAGCTCTCCAGGTGCCCTAATCAAGACCTGTAAAGCTATTTAACGCAGGCCTACCTGTGTTTGCTACTACCCGAATGGGCTGTACTGATTCCTGAGAGTTAGATCATTGGAAATGGGACTCTATAAGACCTGCTAGTAAATCTGCAATTCCAGATTGTATACCTCCTTAAACGCCTATACTATATAGCAATCAGGTTCCAATAAACATGAAACATCAGATTTCCTGAGAATAGTTCTTGGCATAAAATGAGGTTTTAGACTTTGTTTGTGTCCTTCCATTCAGATGTTAATGAGCCTTAAGGCTTTATGGAGAATTATAGTAGTTAGAACACCTCTCATATCGAAGGAAGAGGTATTGACAATAGTTTACCTCAACTATTTCGGGATTATGGGCAGATCCATCGAGCGCTGCAGAACTCACTGGGCAGTGAGTAAGAGTTGTGGTCTCCCAAGGTAGAATAAGGAGTCCTGCTATATGTCAAAATTAGTAAGCAGTCTGGCCACAACTCTGAACAGGGCCATATTGCTGTTAAGAACTCTAATCTCCTACATTCCAGTAGTAGCATAGTCATGGGTACACAC
Organism: Phyllobates terribilis; assembly: GCF_046119375.1. NCBI lineage: Eukaryota > Metazoa > Chordata > Amphibia > Anura > Dendrobatidae > Phyllobates > Phyllobates terribilis. Next base: position 375,331,448 of record NW_027362763.1, on the reverse strand, counting down.
CCGTGGGCTGCCTCTAAAGACCTGGTTCCTCTAACCTAAAGAAGCTTTAGGCAGTATATAAAAAAGCTCAATTCATCTATACATGGTCACAATGTAGAGGTCTTGTCATACGACAGAGTAGCTTTATCTTGCGTAAACCATTATGGAGGAACTTTGCCAAGATCCCTAATGACACTTATGTCTAATCAGTTCAGATGGCAAAGTCTCTGCTTTTATCTTTAACAGCACCTCCTATAAAGAGGAAGAGAATTGCAAGTGGACCTTTTTTAGCCATAGACTACTGGAACCGTGTCCAACCTGCATTGAATGTGAAAGTGAGTTTTGGATCTAGGCCCATTTTTCAGTCCAAAGATGGCACCCTGGGATCTGAATCCAGTGCTTACGGCTGTAACAAGCCTTCGCTTGAACCCATGGATTCAGTGTCTTCACATTAAAGACAATTATCCCAGTGGCCCTGACTTCAGCATGGTAAGTTAGTGACATTCAGCTTTTTTCGGTTAATCCTTTGTTTATACAGATCCTAGAAGATGGGCCGGTTCCGGAGCTACACTATCTTCCGAAGATGGCTTCCAATTTCCATAGAAGTCTGGAAATTGTGCACCCTACTTCCTGTGCTAATCCGGGGAATCCATGGCAGAACAATAAGAAAGTGGATGTCCCCATCAAGCATTATGTAAGGTTGCGATTCAGTCTTCACCTTGCACCTTCTATAGGCTTGATCTGGGATCTTCTGCTGTCCTTTCCTTTAGGAAAACTGTTCTACAGGCTGTGGTCCCACCCAAACTTTAAAGTTTTTTTTCTCTGTAAATCTCTAGTTGTGGTGCTGTCTTGGGTGATAGGAAAACACTAAATTACTTACCGGTAATGTGATTTTCCTGAGCCCATGACAGCACCCTTATATTCCCTCCCATCACTGGTAGAAGTTGATCACTTCATTTCCTTCATGGTGTTTGATTCATGTGGTGTGTAGAAGGAAAAATCATGGGATATATAACTATTAAGTAGTGTCCTCTCATGCTCTGTAAACAACTGAGGTGGAGATGCGCCGCCCTTTTATTCTGTAGGTTTCCTGTCCTGGAAGGGTGGATCCCCTCTCTCGTGGTGCTGTCATGGGCTCAGGAAAATCACATTACCTGTAAGTAATTTTAGTGTTTCTGCCTATGCACAGCGTACACAGATGATCGGCGGTGTCGTGGATCTGGTTCTATGGACCTAGATCAAGGGAGCTGTGATATCCGATCCATATTATCCCCTCTTTTCTTGTAGTCCAATGCCAGATACTAGCAAGGAAATGAAGGTTGTACACTGCAGAGTAAAGAAAGTATGGAAGCCTTTAGAAAGGAGGGAAGTCACTCAGTGTGGGTGTGGTATCTTATAATGTGAAGGGTTAATCACATGAAAGAGCTCTTTGCATACTCTATATAGGGAGTGGAGATCACTCCTTTTAGGAGAAAGTTGTATGACAATGACCCTTTACTGACGCAGAAGAGCTGGTGAAGGCGGCGCCCACTGACTGGAAAAGACGCACGCCTTAAACACACACGCACCACCCTCATGGGGCGTCTGTAGCTTTTTGAAGTGTGAAAATTTGAATGTGATTTATTGGTAAAGATGTATTGTGTTCACGGTAAAATTAGTATTTTCAAACTTTTTTTTTCCTAGGTGGAGTATATGTTGGTTACCTTTGATCATGAAAATCACAAGGTGCGATTAGTACTACAAGGAGAAGAAATGCTTGATACACTTCAAGGCAGAGGTGAAAAAATAAATCCAAAGTATGTTATCTTATAGTTTTTATTTAGTTTGTTTTTCTTTATGCTGTTCTGCTTATTTGCCTCATTTCTACTATAGATGGCCAAATGTTGGGCCAGATTTGAGGAGTTTCTCTACTTCAGAGCTCCATATGGCTAGTAATAGGTTTCCTTTTAAATGCTGATGTAATACTTACCATTAGTGTAGTAAATTCTATAGTTTGACTCTGTGGGGGGGAGAATTTTTAATTCCGATATGTTACAAAATAGTTTAGATTATGGCATTAAATAGAAAAAGATTTAGGATGAGAGTTAAGTTGTATTTTATACCACCCCTTCAACACCCTCCCATAACACAACCCCATATCCCAAAAAAATGAAGTCGTTACAGCTCTCGGAAAATGGTGACAGAAGTGATTATATTTTTTTTTTTTTTTTTTTTTTTTTATTACTTGCAAATTTCTCCAAAAAACGTCACCACTTAAATAAAAAAAAAAAACTATACATTTTTGGTATCTGTGTACTCGTACTGACTTGGAAAATCCATACCGCTAGGTTAATTTTATAATGTGAGCATGGTAAATTTAAAAAAAAAAAAAAAAAAAAAAAAAAAAAAAGTTGCACATTTTCTGCAATTTTAACAAACTTGGAATTTTTTCCTTTTTTCCCACTTTCCAGTGCATCACATGATAAAATTAGTGACATTCAAAAGGGCAACTCATACCACAAAAATCAAGCCCTCATAAGTCTATGGGGACTGAAAAATAAGTTATGACTCTTTAGCGAAGGGGAGGTAAAAATGGAAAATCACAATGTCCTGAAGGGGTCAAGTCAGTCTGCTGATTCTGCACCCCTCCAGCTTTCCCACTTCTTTTTTTAGTGTTAACATAAAATAACTATTTTCCCCTCCCCCATGACAGCACACCTTGAGAGATAGGATCCGCCCCACCAAGGACAGGAAACCGTCTGAAATAAAAGGGCGGTACCTCTCCCTCGCTTCAGTTGGTTTCCTGTCCTTGATGGGGAACCTGTCTGGAAGAAAGAAGACTTACCTGGGGCTGTCCCGGTGTGGAAGAGCGGGCACTGGCCTGTGCACCGGGTTCAGTATCCCAGAAGCGCCGTCCGCAGCTTCCCCTGGGGTCTCTGCGCCGAGCGGGGCGCACGTGGTGAGGCAGGCTCTGTCCTCCCGGAGACCGCGGCGCCGTCCTCCCCCTGCAGTGTGGAACGCTTCCGGGTGTGACGCGCCTGACGTCACGGCGCAGGGCACGCTGGGAGCGGCGCGCTGGGTGATGTCAGGAGGCGGCGCCGATCCAAGATGGCGGCGCCCATCGGAGCGTCCCAGGCCGGTATTTTATTTATTTATTTTTTTTTTCAACGGAGCTCTGGCCTGAGGAAGGGGGAGGGCCCACAGACCGGAGGAGGCTGGATGGCCCTATATTTAAGGGGGGGGAGCTATCCTGGAAGCGTGGTGTGCTTCTGAGACATGGCTGATCCAGATAGCCAGGAGCAGCAGCAGCTTACCCCCCCACCTCAGCAACAGAAAAAGCAGAGGGATGCATCGTATACAGACAGCCGCTCGAGTAATCGTAGTGGCAGCCGCAGGAGTAAGGCTTCGAGTGCCTCGGGACCATCCAGAATGGAATCATCGGTTCCGCGACAGCCTCCGAATCCGGTACCCGTTTGTGACCTCCGAGGGTGAGTGAGCTTCGTGAATGTCACTGGTTAATAACGGGAAGTCTCTTATGTGCTTCCTTTTTTTAGCCTAAGAAGAGTAGTGCCAAGCAAAAGCATAGAATGTGTGCCCTTTGCCAAGCTTCTCTCTCAGTAGAGTGGCAGAAACCACTTTGCCAGGGCTGTGTGACCAAAACCATAGCTGAGAATTCCTGGGATTTTGCTGCAGATTTAAAGTCCATAGTACATGCAGAAGTTCAGGGGTCCCTGAAAGGGTTCCTTAGAGGGAAGAAAAGGCCCCGTAGAGAGGTTTCCCCCGTCTGATTCCTCCCAGTCCGAGGAGCGGTGGGATTCATCGTCCTCTTCCTCATCGGGGGGCGGTAGACCCTGCTTCCCCATTGAGAATACAGACAGACTGGTTAGGGCAGTAAGATCAACCATGGGTCTGGAGGAAGAGAGAGCATCTAAATCCCGGGAGGACATCATGTTTGCGGGCTTGGGAGAGAAGAAGAGACACTCATTTCCGGTTAACAGTAAGATTCAGGGCCTCATTGACCGGGAGTGGAGGAGACCTGAGAGATCAGGGGCTTTACCCTCCTCCTCCAAAAAGAAGGTACCCCTTCGAAGAGAAGGATGCGGAACCTTGGGATAAGATCCCCAAGGTGGACGGGACTGTGGCAAGGTCATCGAAAAGATCTTCCCTGCCCTTGGAGGACTCTGGCGTCCTAAAAGATGCCCTGGATAAAAGAGCTGACTCCTTCCTGCGCCACACGTGGGAGGCGGCGGCAGGTGGCCTAAAACCAGCGGTGGCTAGCACCTGTGTGGCGAGGTCCTTGATGGTGTGGCTCCAACAGCTGGAAGACCAGCTTAAAGATAAAAAGGTCTCCAGACAGGCAATACTTGCAGAGCTACCTCTAATACAAACAGCATCGGCCTTCCTGGCCGACTCTTCAGCTGACTCGGTCAGGCTGTCAGCTAGGGCAGCGGGACTATCCAACGCAGCCAGGCGGGCCTTGTGGCTCAAAGGTTGCCCAGGCGACCTACCTTCGAAACAGAAACTGTGCTCCCTCCCATGTGATGGTAGACTCCTGTTTGGCCAAAAGTTAGAAGACCTGTTGGAAAAAGCAGGCGATAAAACTAAAGGGTTCCCGGGATTTTCGGGGGAACCAAGAAGATTTAGTTTTCGGAGGAGAAAATTTAACCGGGGTTGTCCTCTGGGAGACTAAAAGAAATGGGAAGCCAAGTCCAAAAAAGAATCGGGCTACATGTTTGGAGGACCATCCTCGAGTTCGAAGAGATCCTCCCAATGACGCCAGGCTGGAAGTGGGTGGAAGGCTTTCCCACTTTCTTCCAGCTTGGGATGCGATAACAGCAAACCCCTGGATTCTGAAAATTATCAGTGGGGGCCTGAAGATCCGGTTCAGCCAGACCCCCTGGCGGACCTTTTGTGGTTACCCCCCTACGAAAGGTCCAGGAAGAACAATTAGCCCTGGAAACAGAAGTGTTAGAGTTAGTAGGAAAGCAGGTCCTTCTCGAAGTACCAGCAACACAGAGAGGGAGGGGGTTCTATTCCCCACTATTCATGATAAAAAAACCAAACTGGTCCTTAAGGACCATCATCAACCTCAGGAGTCTGAACCAAGTAGTAGAAAACCAGACTTTCAAGATGGAGTCAGTAAGCTCGGCAGTGAAGCTCTTACATCGCAACTGCTTTATGGCTGTAATAGACTTGAAGGACGCATATTATCACGTCCCAATCCATCCGGAGTATCAGAAGTATCTGAGAGTAGCCCTGTTTATTCAGGGGAAGCTGAGGCATTTTCAGTTTGCTGCCCTACCCTTTGGCCTCTCCATTGCCCCGAGAATATTTACGAAACTAATAGCAGAATTGACAGCCTTCCTACGGATCAAGAATGTAGTGATCGTGCCATATTTAGACGACTTCTTGATAATAGGGAATACAGAAGCCCACTGCTCCAGTCAGCTCCTAGTGGTCACGGAAGTGTTGCATCAGCTGGGGTGGTTAGTAAACTTCCAAAAATCAAGACTAACCCCCTCCAGGACTCAGACCTTTCTGGGTCTAATCCTAGACTCTCGTCGCCAAACCTGCTTCCTCCCAGAGGACAATCTGCAGGTTGATTGCATTAGTCTCAAAGGCCATTCAAGCTCCAGAGATGTCTCTGAGAGAGGCAGTGTCCCTCCTGGGTTCTATGACGGCCTGTCTCCCAGCAGTAATGTGGGCCCAGGGGCATATGAGGCGGCTTCAGTGGGAGGTCCTGTCAGCACAGAGGTCCTGCAACGGGCATTTAGAAGGCAGGCTCTCTCTCTCTCCCCACAAGTAGTAGATTCCCTTTCGTGGTGGACAGTCAGGGGAAATCTAACCGCAGGCGTTCAATGGTCCAGACCAGTAGATCGGGTAATTACGACCGACGCAAGCAGTTCCGGATGGGGGGGTCATCTGGCAGAACTCGCAATACAGGGTCACTGGGCTTACCACGAGGGGGGAGCATCCTCAAACTTAAAGGAGCTTTGGGCCGTAGAAAGATCCCTCAGGGGCTTCCTCCCTCACATCCAAAATCACCATGTCCAGGTCAGGTCCGACAACCGGACAGCAGTAGCCTATGTGAATCACCAAGGAGGGACAAGGTCACGCCCTCTGATGGTGGTGGCAGACAGGATCCTTGGTCTAGCAGAGCGAAACCTCCTATCCCTCAGCGCCCTTCACATAAAGGGGATAGAAAACGTGAAAGCAGATTTTCTAAGCCGCCATACCCTAAGACAGGGGGAGTGGGGGTTGAACCCGGAGGTCTTCCATCAGATTGTCCAGTTTTGGGGGCAGCCAGACATAGACCTGTTCGCCACAAGGGCAAACAGAAAGATGCAGAGATTTTGCTCCCTAAATCCGGCAGAAAATCCCCATGCTGTAGATGCCCTCCAGATTCCTTGGGGGTTCAGGAAGGCCTATGCCTTTCCGCCATTAGTGATGATTCCAGTAGTGGTGAGGAAGATCCGGGAGGAAGGCGCCAGGGTGATTTTGATAGCCCCTTTTTGGCCCAAGAGGCCTTGGTTCTCTCTGCTTCGGCTAATGTCGGTGTCGGATCCCTGGATTCTACCAGAGAGGCCGGACCAGTATTCCATGCCCAGGCCAGGGGGTTCCATCTTTCGGCATGGAATTTGAGAGGTCGCTATTGAGTAGCAAGGGGTTTTCACTAGGCTTAGTTTCTACTTTATTGGGGAGCAGAAAACCAATTACAACTAAGATTTATAGCAGGGTTTGGGGTAAATTCCTAGAGTTTATAGATATCCCGCTATCGAGCAAACCTCCGATCAGAGGAATCCTGGAATTTCTGCAAAAGGGGCGGGACCTGGGTCTAGCTACAGGGACCCTTAAGGTTCAAGTTTCAGCTTTGGGAGCACTCTACAATTGTAATCTGGCTGGGAATAGGTGGATCTCGAGGTTTATCAAGTCCTGTGCCAGAGCAGGACCGGTTAGATCCTTGGGTGTTCCTCCTTGGGACCTGAACTTAGTCTTGAACGCTCTTACTAGTGAACCATTTGAACCTCTACACAAGGTTTCTCCAAAAATTCTCACCCTTAAGACCATCCTCCTAGTGGCCTTAACATCAGCCCGTAGGGTGGGTGATCTGCAGACCCTTTCGGTTAATCCTCCTTACACACAAATCTTTGAGGATAGGGTCACCTTGCGGCCAGATCCAGCATACCTTCCCAAGGTGGTATCTAGATTTCACCGTAGTCAGGAGATTGTGCTACCCTCGTTCTGCAGCAATCCCAAGAACCCAGGGGAAGTCAGGTTCCATAGCCTAGATGTTAGGAGGTCCCTGCTACAGTACATTCACATGACTAGTCTGTGGAGGAAAGACTGTTCTCTGTTCCTGACCTTTCAAGGGTGTAGGAAAGGTCACGGGGTGTCCAAGGGTACCATCTCTAGGTGGCTCAGGGAGGCCATTTGCTTAGCCTATACGTCCACAGGGGTTCCAGCCCCGGACAATGTGAGGGCTCATTCCACCAGAGCCGTTGCAACCTCCTGGGCAGAGAGAGCAGACGTCTCGATCGAGCAGATATGTAGGGCTGCTACTTGGTCTACACCATCCACCTTCTTTAAGCACTATCGGTTGGATCTATCCTCTTCTGATCTCACCTTTGGGAGAAGGGTACTTCAGGCGGTGGTCCCTCCCTAGGGTGCTCATAAATTCTCCAAAATTCTCTCAAGGTGTGCTGTCATGGGGGAGGGGAAAACACCAAGGTTACTTACCAGTAGCCGGTTTTTCCTGAGCCCATGACAGCACCCGTAGTTTCCCCCCCTTATTTTTTCTATGTTTCTCACACCCTGGTGTGCACTGTTTGGGGTGGTGTGTATATGTATATTGTGGTGTTGGTTATGTGCCTAACCTGTTTAGGGAGGTCCTCTCAATGCTCTGTAAACAACTGAAGCGAGGGAGAGGTACCGCCCTTTTATTTCAGACGGTTTCCTGTCCTTGGTGGGGCTTATCCTATCTCTCAAGGTGTGCTGTCATGGGCTCAGGAAAAACCGGCTACCGGTAAGTAACCTTGGTGTTTCAGTCCTATGACTGGACCCCTTTCAAGCAGCAGACTATATAAAGTGTGACGTGTAGTTTTTATATAAATGTAACATAGAATATGCATGTAGATCAAATTGATATAACATAAACAAAAGTAGGAGTGCAAAAGGCTAAACATTTTTATAGAAAATCATTCATTATTGAAGGAGTAGAGAATACAACCAATTGCCTGTGTAGTAAAGAGAAAAATAAACAAAACAGCTGGGGCATGTGTAAACCTGTCATGTTGGTGTTATCCTGTGTGGGCACAAAGGTCAGCTAATGATTGAAGAATCATTAGCAAGTAGGGAAGCTGAGAAGGATTTCTAGCCTTTTGTCATAAGTGATCTCCAACCCGATGTAATATTTTAATCTTATTTTTACAATGTGGTGCTGAATCCCATATTGAAGTTATGGTCCAGGGTAATACTACACTGGGATTTAATATTCTTTGCTTTTGCAGCTGGTGCCTGACTTTGAGTGCTGCTTAGCTTATTTGTAACCAGAATACCCAAGTCCTTCTCTTGTTCTGCAATGCCTACTATATTTCTATGCAATTACCTACAGATTAATACCAAAGTATTCACTACACCACTCTCACACAAAATTAAATCACACCTGTCAGCAGGATAGTGCTCAGTAAACTACATACACTGTCAGGTGGGCGACCTTACACTGATTAAAATGATACCTGGGTTGATGAAAACCATCCTGTGGTTCTTGTGTAATCTTTACTTTCAGTTTGGAGATAATGATATGCTCGTGCTCCAGGGTGGCCTGTAGGGGGCGCTCTATCTGGTGCTCAGCTTACATATTCATCTGTATGTTCTTATGACTGACCACTGTGCCTTCACTGACCACAATCCTGCTGACAGATGTTTTATAAAGCACAATACACAAACATGAGGCTCAAAGAGGAAGGATCACGTAAAGAGAAGGTAAATCCTAGTAAACAGGATCAGTATTCACTTCTATAAGATAGTGACACTCCCCTTGAGAAAGCACCTGTGCGAAACGCGCGTCATGGTTGTCTTTATACTACATTATGGGTAAGCTGTGACACTTATTTTTACAAGTGTGGTTTTGCTTGTTTTACTTGGGTCAATACGGATTCTGTTTACTAAGATTTACCATTACTATTTACTTGATGCCTCATTTTTGTGTATTATGTTTATAAAAAATTTTTTTAACTTTGTGAAAATGTCAAATTAGTTTTATTAATTTTGAGTGGTGTAGTGAATACCTTGGTATTCATATGTAGGTAATTATATTGAGTAACCCACTCCCCTCATTTTTTTCATATACTGCTAGAGACTGATGTGCTCTTTCAATATTTGTATGGTATATTTCTATGCAGAAATATCATTACTGTGGCCTAAGTGCTCTAAGTTAAATGTATCAAAATTCCTCTGCCATGCTCTTGCCCATGAGAGCAGTTTCTCAAGATTCTTTCTGTAATATTACACTATGAAGCAGAGTATTAGTTATCCTACAAAGGTTTGTCTGGCCAACAGTAGCTAACTAAGCGGCTGATTCATGAAAAGCTGCAAAAGTTTTAGCATCTTTGGAATTTTTCAAACCCTCTTGGATCTGCTCTTCCTAAATGGGCAGCAGTGTAGGTACACCCCTGTCGAATTAATCAAAGGCTCTGAATTCATTAAATGGTGTGCCCCTCTTCATGAGTTTATTGCCATGTACTCAGTCAGGATTGGTGTAACACAAACTTGCTCTATGCCAGTCTTGATGAATCAACCCTATGCCTTTACTCCTAATGCCATCCACAAGGTATGTAAAGTGGACCTTTCACCAGTTTGAGCTTGATAATCTCAAGGTATGAATAATGGCTGCAGGACTGAGTAAAATGTTTTTTCTCTTAATTTCTCGTCTCCATTGCACAGATATTAGCTTGTAAAGTTTAGGTTTATTATAGTTCACCTGGGCTTTGGCTGAAATTTGTCTCTAGGGGCACGTACTTCTTCCCCTGAATGAGGTTAACTATTTGGTCCATATAAACAGACCCTTAGTGGTCGAACAGTTGCCAAGCTTAAATACTCTAAGGTTGCTCACACGTGGCTATTCTTCTATTAGATGGTGAACGTTGATTGCTGTCTCAATTACCGATATCTAACACTAATAACTTGCAGATGTACATGATTAATACCGCAGCCTGACATTTGTCCCCCTTCCTTTATTGTTATATTTACAATATCTTATTAGCATGCCTGACTTCTGTTGCTTTTTAATTGTTCTTCTGAACCTGCAGCCTTCACTGTTTTATAAATGCGTTTGTGTTTTGTTTTTTACTTGTTTTATTTGGTACTTCCACGTTCAGCCGTAGCAGTGTCCTTTTCAGTCTTGGACCTTTTGTTACCAGAAGTTCTACACTTATTGGATTCATATCGTATAGACTTACAAATTTTACTTTTAGCTCCCCAATCCCATATACCAGGGAAAATGATGACCATACCTCTTTCTGTATCCCATATTCAGCCATCCAACACTTTGGAGACCAGAGTATGGCAGCTATATGATTGAGGGAACTCCTGGACAGCCCTATGGAGGAACAATGGCAGAGTTTAATACAGTAGAAGATAATATGAAGAAACGACGCCAGGAAGCCTCTTCACTGCTCTCAGACAATGTTTATATTTGCACTATAACTTCTTTTCCAAGGTAAAATGTGCAATTTTTTTTTTTTTTTTTTTTTTTTTTTTTTTTCTTTCCTTCACAATAGTGACATATGATTACCGTTGCGTATCTTTGACATTTTGGCAGTGTAATAAACATGTATGTATAGCACCATCAGTTTCAACATCACTTTTTAGACCTAATCCGCACCAACCCACGCAAACACAAGGAGAACATACAAACTCCTTGCATACGTGTATAAAATCAATGGAGATCTAAGAGTATAGCTGATATGTAACTAATCCTAGCAATTGTATGCCCTTAGATTGGGATGTCCAGGATTCACAATGCCAGAATTTCAACCAACTCCCGTGGAACAAGGAGCCTCCAAGTCTCTCTTCTTTCCAGATGAAGCGATTAACAAACATCCTCGCTTTAGGTACACTTTGGGTGTAATAATCTGTAATGTAATGTTAAACTTGTGGGTTTAATGCCCTTAGATCATACATGCCAAGATCTGGTCCGCAGGGTGATTATATTTGGCCTATGTGGGGTCATTATTTTGTATGGAGGACTCTCTTGAGGCCCATTATACTGTATAGAATGCAACGTGGGGCCCACTATCCTGTATACTGGTTGGCCCGGGACTTTGTCTAAGGCTTTCATTTTGGCCCTCTGTGTTTTGAGTTTGACATCCCTGCCGTAGATGAAACAATGGATTTGTTTAGATGGATATTGTTAACTGTATAAAATTAGTGAATGCTTGGTTCAGGTTACTGAAGTGTAATACTGGCATTCAAATAGGCCTCATGCTTTTGTTTTACACAGTACTTTAACCAGAAATATTCGACACAGGCGTGGTGAAAAAGTGGCCATTAATGTTCCAAGTGAGTATGCTTTTTGATTATATTGTGATTTTTGTTATCATTAACTTGTTACAATGCCTTTTTTTGTTGTTTTTTTGCTTATGTAGTCTTTAAAGACCGAAATACTCCGTCTCCATTTATTGAAAGATTTGCAAATGATCCTGGTGATGGAGCTAAGGCAGCGTTGCCTGATCATGTGTACATGGATGCCATGGGCTTTGGGATGGGCAACTGCTGTCTTCAGGTATGTCACACTTGGCTCAGACATGGAATCGGCATTTTGTATATAGTTTTCTGTGCTTTTATATTATCTGTCAGTGGAACTTTCTTGCTCAGTGAATGCTAGTTGTTTTTCTATCCTGTCTTATCCAGTGTTAGTATATTTTGTAAAGTTGAGCTTTTCTTGTAAGCACTTTATTTCTTGTGGTAGGTAACTTTCCAGGCTTGCAGCATTTCCGAAGCAAGGTATCTTTATGACCAGCTAGCAACAATATGCCCAATTGTGGTAAGCCTGTAGTTGTTTCTTTAGTTTTTCATACTTTTTTGCAACATTTATCCCCCTTTGGAGAAATTTTGGTTCCAATTAAGTGCTTTCCCTTTTTATGTTCTGTTATTGATGTATTACAAAGTACAAAAAAACAGGTGAATAGTCCATTGAGGAGCAGTATTTACACCTTATTTCTGTCTATCTACAATATGGTTCTCCCCTACGTCCACATACACCCCTCTTTGAGCTGAATTTGAGTCCTTGAATTTCAGTCCTTATACAGCCCTCAATGCCTGGACCAACATGGGTCTCCTGTCCTGATCTAACAGCTTCACAATTAAGTATTTGTTGTAGTAACCACAATAAGATTCATTACTTCATTGTGTGTTGCCCCCAATACACCTTTGCCATTTAATCTTGTTGCTGACCGTCCTGTTCAGTTAGCCCAATAATGCAATACCCAGGACGGTCCATCCATCATACCGATCTAATATGCAGACTGGGCTTCAGCATCATTTCAGTGAGAAAGGTTTGTAATACTCCTCAATCTTCTGTATGGCATTCATTGTCAGAATTATAGATTTGTCCACCCAGTCTCTCAAAGAAAACCTAAGTAGTTTGCAATCCAAAATGGTATCAATGAGAACGGCAATTCATCTTGGAGAACACAAGCCTTTTCACAGCTACATTGTTGAAGAAAACTTGTGGGTCTTGGAATGTGGCAACACACAAAAGACTAAATGTGTGTGGAAATTTAGTAGATAAAAAAAATCTTGCCTCGCTGTTTGCAGAATTTCGTCAGGACTTTTTTTTTTTCCAGGAACCTGAAGGAAATCCTGCTGACTTGTACACAACATTGTATTTTTTTCAGAAGGCTGGAGAGGACCACAATGCATACTTGCCATTATGCTGATTCTTCCTGTTCAGTGCTGCCCCCACCTGTTGCTCTGCTTCCTCTTCTGGCCATATGAGGCTGCATCACTGCTGCTGTGGTCACGGCTTTAGAATTGAAACCGGTCTTTAAACTTTCTGTTCTGTGCATAATGTCAAGTGACTGGCTGCACTGGTCACATGCACGTTCATACGCATGCCTTCATCTAAAGAGTTAATCTGCAGAAATAAGGATAGTTACTTGTAAAGGCTCAATTTGTCTTACTACATACTGTAGCTTTTACCTCTTCTGTTGCTCCATATTACATGTGCATTGCTTTTTATGTAACTCCATGAAGCAAGATAACATACAGTACAAAGGTATCTTTCCATTCAGAAGCAAGAAGTCTCGGACAGCTGTCAAATTTGTGAGAGCCTTTGGTTTCCTTCACTTAAAAGGCCAGAGCTTTTATCATCCCAGAGAAAATGTAACTTTCTATATATTTGTTTTCTACTTTGAGGTTTCCCAGATGGTGGTAGCTGCTCTTTATGGGGGGGGGGGAATCGTGCAGTTTGATGTGTGGACATTGTTATAGCGAAACCTGAGCAGGATGTTGTGTATAATTGTTGGAAAAGATTCAGTATAACTTGTATTTTTTTTTCATTGAAATCCCTGGTGTGAGGTCGGGGACACATTAGCATATAGCATCGAATGCGATGTGGTAATGACACTCTGCTCAAAGTCTGCTGCAAGCGTGAGCCGAGTGCCAATGCTCCGTGCTGCGATCCTCTTGCATGAGAGATTCACTGCATCGGTGCAGAGGAGACAAAGTAATTTCTCCATCTCCTCCATTGCTGGCATCTGCAGATATCACACCCTAGTGCAGTCAGATGTTTCACACGCACCCAGAGATTTGTATGGTTGTGTGCGATCCAATTCTCAGATGCACTCACAGCATACTGCGATTTTCTGATGCCGATTTGGAATGAGAACCATCGCAGATCTGAGCTGCCCCTTAAAATAACACTGGTCCAGGTTCTATTGATTTTTCGCACGGCACTTGGCCGTGTTATATACTCTTGTGTGAGTGATCCCTAACATATTCAGTCTAATCGGCTGCTAGGATATTTTGCCTGCAGATCATATACCATTTTCAACATGGCAGGTTCCCTTTTAAATCATACGTTCTCCTTTTGTTGAAGCATGATTATTCTAAAAGAAAAAAAAAATTTCTTTGCAGATGGCTTTAAGTGCGGCAGCGCCATTTTACAGAGGCTACATGTCTGATATAGACTGCAGGTGGGGAGTTATATCTGCCTCAGTAGATGATCGCACCAAAGAGGAAAGAGGCCTGGAGGTACAGTTACTAGCTATATTATTTATTTATTTATTTTTTGTTTTTATGGCAGATGTGGAATTTACATATTTTCTGTTTTCCGTAGCCTCTGAAGAATGACAAATATCGAATCAGTAAATCTCGATATGATTCTATAGACAGTTACCTGTCTACGTGCGGTGAAAAGTACAATGACATCGATTTAACTATTGATAAAGAAATCTATGGCCAGCTAACAAGAGAGGGTAATGTTTTCATTTTAAAGCCATAACAATAATTGTTTTATAATTCTGTAGTTTATCTGCATCCCCTTCAACCCACTGCCTTATGTCATAATCGGTGTGCTTCTTTTCATTAGGACATGAAAAGGCAGCGATAACTTGCTCCTGTGAACATGAGCCTGAAAACTACCAGTGTCTAACATTGTTAAAGTGACTGTCTGCACATAATGACTATTCAAACAAAAGTGCAGGTTCCTCCCCAACCTCCCCCCCCCATACTAGTCTTTGACAGCTCTGGTTTCAAAGAGCCTGAGAAGGTGGAAAACGAGCAGGTAGGAAGGCGTATTTCAATGATTGGCCCCATCATGATGCACTAAGCGCCTGTACTTGGTTTGCACAGTCATTATGTGCTGACAGTCCACTTTAAAGGGAATCTATACAATAGGAAAAACCTAATTACAGCGATGTCACTGGGCTGTGTTTTTGCTGTCTGTGCAATGTTTTATCAGCAGGAGATTATCACTGCAGGATAACTGGCCTTGTGCATCCTAGTCCAACCATGCCCCCAGCGCTGATTAGCAGCTTTGTCACTATACAATGTACCGACACCAAAATATGAAGCAAATTAACTGTGGCCAAACTTTTAAATTATACTTTATTGAATACATGAAACAAAAAATGTATAAAAACATGCTAAGAAAGGAGGGGAAGCGCCACAGATGAGAAAAATTGGGTGGATGAACCTGGACATAAAAATATGCATAAAGGCAGTGACTACATATTTTTTGCATGTAACACAAGTAAATCACAATGTACATCAATAGTCTTTAAAGAAAGTGCATGTGCACACTGGTAAGAACCAATGAATTAATAAATATATAATGTGCACTGTAAGCAAATGGTAAATGCTAGTCCCTTACGGGATATAGAGTCCAGACACCCACCTCACCCAAAGTGCTTTTTGCACTAGAGTTCTCCGTCTGGGGTGAAACGCACGTCAGGTGAGGTGGGTGCCTGAACTCTAATTTAATGGGCCGTACACAGCCATCCGTACAGTAAATGCAAAGGGGGAATGATTGGAGAGGGTGCGTTAGCTGACGGCTCCCTCTCCCATCATGGTTTTCAACTGTATCGGCATCCAGTGCTGAAACCAGAAAACCCATTTTATCTCAATGTAAAACTAGGTTTAGTGAGTAAAAGGGGGTTATTTTAGTAATCTACTCTCGCATGAAAACCAAAACCAGCCTAACTTTCATTTTAATCACGGACTCATTTTAGTCCTGTATTACCTTATTTTTTAAAACAGGAATTGATCATCTCCTGGCTCAACACATCGCACATCTCTTTATCAGAGATCCTTTGACGTTGTTTGAAGAGAAAATACACCTGGATGACGCCAATGAATCTGACCATTTTGAGGTATGGTGTGGTCAGAATGGCAAAAAGTCACGAAAAAAAAAAATAATGTTGAGCAAGTCTAAAAACATTAAATACATTTACCTGTAGTCACAGATGGCACACCATGAAAACAAGATGAGATTTGATAGGCTGCTTCCATTTATGTATCCTTTAAATTTTCTTTTTTTCGCTTCCCAGAATATTCAGTCGACAAATTGGCAGACTATGAGGTTTAAGCCCCCTCCACCCAACTCTGATATAGGTTGGAGAGTAGAGTTTCGTCCTATGGAGGTTAGTTTGTATTTGTTTTGTTTTTTTTGTTTTGTTTTTTTTTTTTTAAAGCCTTAATTTGGGCTACTGTTGGCTAATGGATGGCATCAAGCAATGTTTTGGGGTTTTTTTTGCGCCTTTTCATGGGATACGGCAGTAGCCGTTGTCGTCTCAACTACAGTAATAATTTAACGTGTCTACTATTTGCGTGAAGTCCATTAAAATGTAATGGGAATGGCCGTGCTACTTAACTTGTGTAACTGGCACAGCACGCTATACTATTAACTGCTCGGGGCTCATCCAGGTGGCGAATGATACTTCTGTACATCAGATTTAAAGGAAACGCTCATCTGTATGTCCAGCTGGCAGTTGGGAATTTGGCTTTACCATAACTACCTATGTATACATCTTCTTGGCTGAGGATAAAAAAAAGTGTCCTACTATATAATCTACACTGTCCATATAGACCAGGGGTGGGCAATTAAATTTTCCTGAGGGGCCACATGAGACCATGACTGTTTTGGAGGGCCAAACCAATAGCCTGAAATTAAGTCTAATAACTCCTTCACACCATGACCATTTTCATTTTTCCTCCCCGTCTTCCAACAGCCGTCACTTTTTTTTTCTTTTTTTTTTTTTAATCTGTCATCTATATAGTCGCATGACTGCTTTGTTTTTTTTGTGGGATAAGTTGTAATTTTGAATGACACCATTGATTTTTATCATATAGCGTACTGGAAACAGGAAAAAAAATTCCAAGTGCGTTGAAACTTCAAAGACGTGCAATTCGACAATTGTGTATTGAGTTTTTTTATTTACCATGCTCACTGAGCATGGTAGTAAGATTTCCCAGGTCAGAACGAGTACGCAGATACCAAATATATAAAACTTAATTTTTTAACCCCTTAACCCCTTAAGCCCCGCGGGTGGTTTGCACGTTAATGACCGGGCCAATTTTTACAATTCTGACCACTGTCACTTTATGAGGTAATTACTCTCGAACGCTTCAACGGATCCCCCTGATTCTGAGATTGTTTTTTCGTGACATATTGTACTTCATGATTGTGGAAAAATTTCTTCGATATCACTTGCGTTTATTTGTGAAAAAAACGGAAATTTGGCGAAAATTTTGAAAATTTTGCAATTTTCAAAATTTGAATTTTTAAGCCCTGAAATCAGAGCGATATGTCACACAAAAGAGTTAATAAATAACATTTCCCACATGTCTACTTTACATCAGCACAATTTTGGAACCAAAATTTTTTTTTGTTAGGGAGCTATAAGGGTTAAAAGTTGACCAGCGATTTCTCATTTTTCCAACAAAATTTACAAAACCATTTTTTTAGGGACCACATCACATTTGAAGTCACTTTGAGAGGTCTTTATGACAGAAAATACCCAAAAGTGACACCATTCTAAAAACTGCACCCCTCAAGGTGCTCAAAACCACATTCAAGAACTTTATTAACCCTTCAGGTGCTTCACAGGAATTTTTTGAATGTGGAAGAAAAAAATGAACATTTAACTTTTTTCACAAAAATGTTAATTTAGACCCAATTTTTTTTATTTTCACAGGGGTAACAAGAAAAAATGGACCCCAAAATTTGTTGTGCAATTTCCCCTGGGCACACAGATACCCAATATTTGGGGAAAAAATACTGTTTGGGCGCACGGCAGGGCTCGGAAGGGAAGGAGCGCTATTTGACTTTTTGATTGTAAAATTTGCTTGAATAATTAGCGGACGCCATGTTGTGTTTGGAGAGCCCATGTGTGCCCAAACTTTGGAGCTCCCCCACAAGTGACCCCATTTTGGAAACTAGACCCCCCAAGGCACCTATCTAGATGCATTGTGAGCACTTGGAACACTCAGGTGCTTCACAAATTGATTCATAAAAATGAAAAAGTGTTTTTTTTTTCACTTTTTCATTGTTACGAATCAATTTGTGAAGCACCTGGGGGTTCCAAGTGCTCACTATGCATCTAGAAAGGTGCCTTGGGGGGTCTAGTTTCCAAAATGGGGTCACTTGTGGGGGAGCTCCAATATTTGGGCACACAGCGGCTCTCTAAATGCAACATGGTGTCCGCTAACAAATTTAACGCAAAATTGGCTCAAATTGTTAGCGACACCATGTTGCGTTTGGAGAGCTGCTGTGTGCCCAAACATTGGAGCTCCCCCACAAGTGACCCCATTTTGGAAACTAGACCCCCCAAGGCACCTTTCTAGATGCATAGTGAGCACTTGGAACCCCCAGGTGCTTCACAAATTGATTCGTAACAATGAAAAAGTGAAAAAAAAAACACTTTTTCATTTTTATGAATCAATTTGTGAAGCACCTGAGTGTTCCAAGTGCTCACAATGCATCTAGATAGGTGCCTTGGGGGGTCTAGTTTCCAAAATGGGGTCACTTGTGGGGGAGCTCCAATGTTTGGGCACACAGCGGCTCTCCAAACGCAACATGGTGTCGCTAACAATTTGAGCCGATTTTCCGTTAAATTTGTTAGCGGATACCATGTTGCATTTAGAGAGTCCCTGTGTGCCCAAACATTGGAGCTCCCCCACAAGTGACCCCATTTTGGAAACTAGACCCCCCAAGGCACCTATCTAGATTCATAGTGAGCACTTGGAACCCCAGGTGCTTCACAAATTGATTCATAAAAATGAAAAAGTGTTTTTTTTTTTCACTTTTTCATTTTTACGAATCAATTTGTGAAGCACCTGGGGGTTCCAAGTGCTCACTATGCATCTAGAAAGGTGCCTTGGGGGGTCTAGTTTCCAAAATGGGGTCACTTGTGGGGGAGCTCCAAAGTTTGGGCACAGAGGGGCTCTCCAAACGCAATGTGGTGTCCGCTAACAATTTGAGACGATTTTCCATTCAATTTGTTAGCGGATACCATGTTGCATTTAGAGAGCCCGTGATGTGCCTAAACAGTGTAGCTCCCCCACAAGTGTCCCCATTTTGGAAACTATACCCCTCAAAGATTTTATTAAGGTGTATAGTGAAGATTTTGAACCCAGAGGTACGGCACATTATTTGTTTACATTAGGTCATCATATTGAATAAGTTTTCATTATTCTTGAGCGCAAGTGCTCGCTACTTGAGTTTGCTCAAGTGCTCGAGTGACATGCTCGAGTCCCTGCTCCGCATGTTTCACGGTTATTAGACACCCAAAAAAAAACATGCGGGGATCGCTCGTGCATGGCAGGCAATCCCCATAAAGTTTTTTGGCCGCGAAGCATATGGGGCAGAGACTCGAGCATGTCACTCAAATACCCACGATACTAAATGCATACCAGAGCACCCGATGCAAACTCAAGTAGCGAGCACTTGCTCTCAACACTAGTCGCCATATCGTCATCTTTTTTTCTTACTTTTGAAAAAAATCCCAACCCCAGCCCTAGCCCCAGCACAACCCTAGCCCCAGCACAACCCTAGCCCCAAACCCAGCCCTAACCCTAGCCCAATCCTAACTCAAGAGTTTATTTTTGACGCCGTTCCTTGTGCGGTATAAGTGATTAGACGACTTTATTCTTCGGGTCGGTGTGATTACAGCAATGCCAGAATCATATGGGGTTTTTATGACTGACAGCTGTCACACACTAAAAGACGCATTTTTTGTAAAATCTAGTTTTTGCATCGCCATATTTTGAGAGCTATAATTTTTCCAGATTTTGGCAGACAGTCATGTGACGGCTCGTTTTTTGCGGGATGACTTGACGTTGTTATTGGTGCCATTTTCAGGCACGTGACATTTTTTGATCGCTTTCTATTCCGATTTTTGGGAGGCAGAATAAACAAAAACCAACAATTCAGGAATTGTGTTTTTTTTATTTTTTTTATTCTGTTCCGCGTGTGGTAAAATTGATGAGGCAGCTTTACTCTTCGGGTCAGTACGTTTACAGCGGTACCACATTTGTATCATTTTTCTATGTTTTGGCGCTTATACACAATAAAAGCTATTTTATAGAAAAAAATATTTTTTAGTATTGCTTTATTCTGAGAGCTATAACTTTTTTATTTTTCGGCTGATGGAGCTATATGGCGGCTTGTTTTTTGCGGGACGAGATGACGTTTTCAGCGGTATCATTTTTATTTATATGCGTCTTTTTGATCGCGTGTTATTCCACTTTTTGTTTGGCGGTATGGTGATAAAGCATTGTTTTTTGCTTGGTTTTTTTTTTTTTTTTTTTACCGTGTTCACTGAAGGGGTTAACTAGTGGGACAGTTTTATAGGTCAGGTTGTTCCGGACGCGGCGATACCAAATATGTGTACTTTTATTGTTTTTTTTTTATTTTTTTTATAATAATATTTATTGATGGGTACATTATATTTTTATTTTTGGTGTATTATTTTTTTTATTTTTTTATAATATTTTTGCACTTTTTTTTTTTTTTTTTCCCACTTTCACACAGTTTATACACTTTATTACTTTGTCCCACTCTGGGACTTTCACTTTTTTTTTCTGATCGCCTGCATGGCACAGGAATGGAGCACCATCCCTATGCCATGCAAGCTGTCAGAAATGCACAGTGTGAAGATTGCTTGGAGATGCACTGCGCATGTCCAAGCAATCTTCCTGCTCTCTGGTGACCCGGATGTTGTCATGACGACATCGGGTCGTCATGGCAACACCCGGGAAGCCTTTGCAGACTGCGCTGGAAGCCGGAAGAGGAGGTGAGTATCGCCGATCACCTCCCCTTGCCCCCGCAATGCCGCGATCGACTTCGATCGACTTCGATCGCAGCATCGCGGGGGTTAATGTGCTGGGAGCGGTGCGTGACCGCTCCCTGCACATAGTACCGGGTGTCAGCTGTGACAATCAGCTGACACCCGGCGGCGATCGCGCCCGCACAGCCTGTGTGCGGGCGCGATCGCGATGACGTACTAATACGGGTCTGGCTCTTAAGTCCCAGGGCACAGACGCGTATTAGTACGTCAGATGTTAAGGGGTTAATGACCAATGACTGATATAGCACATCATGAGCGGGTGTCAGTTCTCGCAGCATGACTTAAACACGCGGGAACAGTCCAGTGCGGGGATCGATCAGCCAGACTGACTGACAGATCACAGCATTCTCTCACAGGAGTTGCTAAAATATCTGCACCTCCCACCCGATCACAGCAGGAGCTCGGCACTGCTAATGGCAGCCTGGCTGTTTAACCCCCTAAATGCTGTAATCAAGAGCGATTGCAACATTTAGGAGGGAAAGGGTTCCCTCTCCCTTCAGATTGGCGCCCCCATGTAGTCATCGCAGGGGACCTATCGTTGCCATAGTGACCAGGGTTGTCATGACAACCACCTGGTCATCAAACTATGAATGGCTTCTTAGACCATGCTCGGAACATAGCCTAAGGAGCTTCTGTACAGGTACAATGCTTTTGTAATGCTAGTGCATTACCAGCAATCAAAGAGAAAAAAGTGAAAGTCCCATAGAGGGACTAGATAAAAAAAGGTGTAAAAAAAAAAAATAAATAAATAAAATAAATTACGTCAATACATTTTTGCATAAAGAATAAATGCAGTACATATTTGGTATTGCCGCGTACAGAACTAACCGATGTATATAAATGTCACCTTAACCCCTTCAGGTGAAAGCCATAAAAAAAGTGGCAAACTATAGTTTTTTTTTTTTTTTTTTTTTTTCATACTGCTGGAAAAGGTGGAATAAAACAATCAAAGACAAATGTAAATAAAAATAGTACCGCTGAAAACGTCATCTTGTCCCGCAAAAAACAAGCTGCTATGCAGCTCCATCAGCAGAAAAATTGTAAGTGATGGCTCTCAGATTAAAGTGATACAAAAATAATTTGTTTTTGTGTTAAAGTGCCAAAACTTAAGACAAATGTGCTATTGCTGTAATCGTACTGACCTGAAGAATAAAGCTGCCTTATCAGTTTTACCACATGCAGAAAGGCAAAAAAAAATCCTGAATTGCTGGTTTGTTTATTCTGCCTCCCAAAAAATCGGAATAGAAAGCAATCAAAAAAATGTCACATGCCAAAAAATGGTACCAATAAAAAAACGTCAACTAGTCCCGCAAAATAAAAGCCCTAACATGACTGTCTGCCGAAATCTAGAAAATTATAGGTCTCAAAACATGGCGATGCAAAAAAAAAACATCTTTTAGTGTGTGACAGCTACCAAAAAAAAAAAAACTATAAATCTAGTATCGCTGTAATCGCACCGAAAGAATAAAGTCTAATCCCTTATACCGCACGAGGAAAGGCATAAAAAAAATAAAACCTTCACCTGTCTTTTTAGGTGTGCGTAAATGCTCAGTCTGCCACAGTTTTGTTAACCTCTATAAAGGACACCGCTGGACAGAGGCCAGATGGAGTCAAGAGTTAACTCTGCTGCCTCATTAGTGAATGGATCCTTTGGGGGTTTATCTGAATCGCATCGTTCTGAGATTAAAATGGAAACCCCAAAGTTCTCAGAGTAGAGCTCAGGATAAATGTGATGTAAAATGTTCCTATCAAAAGCTTCAACTCGATCCACAAAAAAAGCAAGTCCCCCACTCAGGTCCATCATCTGTCAATGGAAATATAGGGGCTACCACGTTACTGGTAGTAAAAAAGGTTCTGGGAAAGCGCTATGGCTCCTTGCCCCCCAAAAGAAATCCAGCGAATTCTGTACTTCAAAATCCAATTGCTCCCCTCCCTTCTGAGCACCAGTGTGCCTAAACCACATTTGGCAGGGGTATAATTTCCAAAATGGGGTCACTTTGAGGGGGGATTCTGCTCTTCCAGCACTTAGGGACTCTGTATTGAGTCCACAAACTATTCTAGGAAAATCTGCGCTCCAGGAGGCAAATGGCGCTCTCCTTCCGAGTCTCGCCATGTCGCTAAGCAGTACTGTACAGCCACATATGGGGTATTGCCACATACAGCAGAAATTGTCAGACAAATTTTAGTGCCATTGTTACCAATTATCCAGTGTGACATGTAATTTTGTTGGCAAAATGAGAAATCGCTGGTCAACTTTTAACCCTTAACTTCTTTAAACAAAAAATTGTTTAAAAAATGAATGATCCAGATGTAAATTAGACAGACACGTGGGAAATGTTATTACTATTTTGTGTAACATGATGCTCTGGTTTGAAAATTGTGAAATTTCCACCATATTTCCGATGCTTTCACAAATAAATGCAAGTCCTATCGGACAAATCTTACCACTGTCCTGAAGTACAATATGTCACCAAAAGTCCATTTTTTTTAAATTTGACCAGTGTCTTTCTAATGTAATAACTCTGGAACGCTTCAATGGATCCCACTGGTTCTGAGACTATTGTACAAAGTAGCTCGGTTAAGTAGTGGTAAATTCTGAAATGTGTTGAAATATTTTTTGTTGCCATTTTCCGAGACCTGGGGCTGGGTGAGGGCTTATGTTTTTTGTTCCCTGAGCTGACATTTTTTGACACCATTTTGAGATGGATACGATGTTTTAATTGCCTCTTGGATTTTATTGCAGTGTCGCAGCCAAAAAATTGATGTTTCGAGTTTCTTTTTTTTTTTTTTCCTTATGTATGCAGTTTACTGAACTCAGTGATACCAAATGTGTGTTTTTAATGGGGCAAAAGGGGGGTGATTTACAACTTGTGTGTGTTGGTTTTTTTTTTAAAACCCCTTTACCCCCGAGGGTGGTTTGCACGTTAATGACTAGGCCAATTTTTACAATTCTGACCACTGTCACTTTATGAGGTAATTACGCTGGAATCCTTCAACGGATCCCACTGATTTTTTTTTTTCGTGACATATTGTACTTCATGATAGTGGTAAAATTTCTTTGATATCACTTGCATTTATTTGTGAAAAAATCAGAAATTTGGCAAATTTTGAAAATTTTGCAATTTTCCAACTTTGAATTTTCATGCCCTTAAATCAAAGAGATATGTCATCCAAAATAGTTAATAAATAACATTTCCCACATGTCTACTTTACATCAGCCCAATTTTGGAACAACATTTTTTTTTTTTTAGTTGGGAGCTATAAGGGTTTAAATTTGACCAGCGATTTCTTATTTTTCAGCTCGTGCATGGCAGGCAATCCCCGCAAGGTTTTTTTTGGCTGTATAACCGCTGCAAAACATTTTGGGAGGAGGCTCGAGCATGTCACTCGAGCACCCGCCATACTCTGTGCATACCCAAGCACCCGATGCAAACTCAAGTAGCAAGCACTTGCGCTCACTAGTTGCCATATTATATATATATATATATATATATATATATATATATATATATATATATATATATATATATATATATATATATATATATATATATATATATATATATATATATATATATATATATATATATATATATATATATATATATATATATATATATATATATATATTATACTTTTTCCACTTTCTGACATTTTTATTACTTGTTCACATTTGCGCATGACCAAAGCAACTTCCTGCCTCCTGGTGACCCGGATGTTGTCATGATGACATTGGGTCACCACGGCAACATCCGGGACCGGATTTGGACGCCGGCAGAGAAGGTAAGTATTGCGCTTACCTCCTCTTGCCACCGGAATGCTGCGATCGATTTCGATCGCAGCATTTCGGGGGTTAATGTGCCGGGAGTGGTGAAGGACCGCTCCCTGCACACAGCATGGTGTCTGCTGTGATAATCAGCTGACACCCGGCGGCGATACCGCCCGCACCGCTTGTGTGCGGGCGAAATTGCCAGGGCGTATTAATATTTATCAGGCCCATAAGGCCCAGGGCACAGATGCGTACTAATATGCCCTGGGTCAGAATGGGGTTAAGTCACTTTAATAGCCCCCTTAAAACACTTGAAGCTATGAACGTCCTATTGCCTGTGCTAGGCATAGCAGTGCATCAGCACTATGTATAACTAAAATCACCATCTCCTATGAACGCCAGCCACAAGCCAGCATTCCCCGGAGATTCACAATGACTGGCACGGCGGTCTTCTGCAGACCCCCGGCCGTCATTGCAACCCATCGGCGCCCCTCGATCACATATGACAGGGATGCGGATGGCTAGCACATGTTAATTCCTGCTGTCAGATTGACAGTGGTATTTAACTGATTAACAGCTGTGGGTGGAGCTCCTATGCAACGGTTAGATGACAGCTGATAAAATCAGTCATGGGTGGGTAAAGATGCGGGCTCAGTGCTGGAGCCTGCATCAGTTGGGGACACGACTGGCGTAAATACACATCATGTTGTGAAGGGGTTAATTATTTATCTTAACATTGTATCACTTAATATTGAGTAGAATTAAATATGCTGACATCACCCTATATACAAAATGGGCCATCACATGGCCTCCTATATACAGTATGAGCCCTCCACATGGCTTCCTTATATACATACAAATATCCCTTTACACATGAGAAAAAAAATACTCTCCTTGCTCCTGTTCTCCTGGAGTTCCTCCTGTTGCACTGAGTTTCAGCAGCAGCGTGATGAGATGTCATCGCGTCTGCTTTCTCACACGCTGATGGGTGGCCCATGGGCAGCCCGCCCTCCATCATTGTATTCACCGCTTTCTGCATCCTGCGGATGCAGATGGTGGGCAGGGGAGGGCATGGTGCAGCCCATGGGCCACTATTTTAGCCCTATGGCTATCTGTCCACGGGCCAGACTGAAACAGCCAGAGGGCCAGATGTGGCCTGCTGACTGCAGTTTGTCCAGGTCTGATAGATAAACTTTACAAAAAGGATTATTTGTGACTTAACCTGGTCTTACTTTCCCTGTATGTCTAACATTATCAGCCACTTCTATATATTTTTGTGTGTTTTAGGTCCAGTTAACAGATTTTGAGAACTCTGCATATGTGGTGTTTGTCGTTTTACTGACTAGAGTAATTCTTTCATATAAGCTGGATTTTCTGATTCCTTTGTCAAAGGTAAGAGATTGCCTTCTTTAAAAAGTTATTGCTTTAGGCAAAATCTGTAAATGAGCATTCTTGTTGGAAAACCCCCTTTTGTATAGCTTTTTCTGTGAATAGGCATTATAAGGTGAATTGGCTGTTCAGAGGGAATGGTCTTTAAAGAAGCACTCCAACTAATACAGGTATACACAAACCTCTACATTATTCTTTATATTAGCAGAGGGAAAAATGGCTGCTGTGCCATTTCTGGATTGTCTGCCGGTTGACTCCTTCACTCTGATTTATAGTTCTATGAATGCAATCTATTTCCCATGATAAGTCTCATTATATTGCTCTCGCTCCTATCTAATGGTGCCAGTGATGCAAAGTTACTGTCTCCTAACTTGTACAGCGAAGCCTCAGGTATCTCCATCTTTACTCTAAAGCAGAGATGACCAGATTCATGAAACTAGAAAGGAAAAGGCAACCAATCAGTGTTCATTGTTCAAGGGCAAATGCAAGCTGAAAGCTGCTATGGGCAGTATAGGCAGATGGTGTGTATGATTGAGTCTGAGAGCTGTAGCTTACAGGAAGTAAAAAACAAAACACTGACTTCCTGTCTATACTCTAGCACATGTACTAGACTTCTTGTTAGACTAGGGGTTGGTTACATTACCCAATTTTTTTATAATTGTGTGGGAGGTTGGTTGGGTTACAGATGTATAACAGATGGGAGTGTGGATGGTGAGCAGGCAAAGAAAAAAAACTTTATTCCTTTGTGCATACATTTCTTAATCTGTCAAACTTCATAAAGGTCTATAATTGCTCAGTAAATAGAAATATATATATATATATATATTTTTTTTTTTTTTTCCGCTCAGGTTGATGAAAATATGAAAGTGGCCCAAAAAAGAGATGCTGTTCGAGAAGGGATGTTTTACTTTAAGAAGGATATTTGTAAAGGTACGGTAAATCCTATGATTTGCACTTCTGACAGCAGATTTTTGAGATGCTGATAGAGGATCTGATGGGCCCTCTCTTCAGGAAGTGCAGAGGCATCCAATTTCATTACTTATGTCTTTGTGCGGTGGAGGAGGTACCCTTCACTGTATCCTTCATGACCGCTATTACAAAGGCACTTTTAAAGAGTTATTCCCAAAATCACAATGTAGATTGAAATAATGTACACATATTGATTCATTTGTGCTAATATAACTAATTTTGAGATCTGCCCCATTTTGCATACATCACATCTCCTAAGGATGCTCCTTCATGAGATATATATATGTGTTTTACTGGCTTCTTTAATAACTCGACTCTTCTTCACTCCTCCTTAACACACTATAATTATTGAGCTGAGCTGTGTTTGTTGCTTGCTGCTGACAGATCAGTGATGGGGGAGGCTGCAAGCAGAGTGTAGCGTTTGCAGTTTCACATCACTGATCTGTCTGGATCAGGCAACAAACTCCTCTCTGCTCTGTTCGGCGCCTCTTACAAGCTGCTGTGTAGGGGATTTGATCTGGCTAACAATGATGTAAAACCACATTGTAAATGACAAAAGATGAAATCTGCCAGGCAATGTACTATACAGGATCAGAGTACCCAGAAGTATAAGGTAAATTTTACACTTCAATGAGCTTTATGATGACTCTAGTATGTGGGACTAATCAGGAGCCTACAGGAGAGGAGGAAAGGTCTGATGCACTGAGAAGCAAGTGCTGCTGGGTAATGTAGTTCTGTTGGCACAGTGAGCGATCGTATCCTCTGTGCTGATTGAGGGGCAGCTCAAGATAGACCTAAAAGTGCAAGAAACCTTCTGTTGGGCTTAGTCTGTATATTGGCAATAACTATTACTTACTGTGTTTTATGAAAATTAATGCTATTGGAATAACTTAATTTAATGTAGAATTGGTGCAATGTCTGCTTTATCTTTTTGAAACTAGCTGGTATTGCTGCTGTTGATGGCTGTTATACTGCAGTTAATGGCACAGATGCTGACAATGAAGAGTACACTCTGATGAGCATTGACACAATCATCAATGGAAAGGTAATGTGTTTTTACAAGTTACACTAATATTTTTTTCACCAAAATGGCTGTGAAAGGGAATGTATCTTTACTTGGTACAATAAGTGTCTGTTCTTCACAGGAAGGTGTGTTTCCAGGTTTACTTCCAATTCTCAATTCCTACCTTGAAAATATGGAGGTTGATGTAGACACTCGCTGCACGATCTTAAACTACCTTAAACTTATCAAGAAAAGAGCATCTGGTAAGACTGATACTCTCTATCCTACTTGTCAGTTTTCTGGTCCATATTGGTGTTGGTTACTTTGTCTTGCATGTGGTGCAGAGCACTGTGGAGCTTAAAATACCCACAATGGTAGGATCCACATCTGTTTTATACCAAAATGCAGTTGGCTTTCTGACAGATTACACATTTTAATACAAGCAAAGCAATACTGATGTGGCTCCAAATATTAATAGAATTATAGCATGTTAGAGTTGGAAGGGACCTCCTGGGTCATCTCGTCCAACTCCCCTGCTCAATGCAGGATTCACTAAACGATCTCAGACAGATGTCTGTCCAGCCTCTGTTTGAAGACTTTCAATGAAGGAGAACTCACCACCTCTCGTGGCAGCCTGTTCCACTCATTGATCACCCGAACTGTCAAAAAATTTTTTTCTAATATCTAATCTGTATCTTCCTTTCAGTTTCATTCCATTGCTTCTCTTGTTTCATTGTGCATATGATCATAAAGCTGATCCCTCTACACTGTGACATCCCTTCAGATATTTGTAGACCGCTATGAAGTCTCCTCTTAGCCTTCTTTTTTGCAAGCTAAACATTCCCAGATCCTTTATCTGTACCTCGTAGGGCATAGTTTGCAGTCCGCTCACCATCCTGGTAGCTATTTTCTGAACTTGCTCCAGTTTGTTTTGTTTTTTTTTAATTTAGTGCCCAGAACTGGACACAGTATTCCAGATGAGGTCTGTCCAAGGAGGAGTAGAGGGATAATTACCTTATTTTTCGGATTATAAGACACTTCACCCCCTTCCTCCAAATTTGAGGGCAAAATGGGGGTGCATCTTATAATCTGAATGTAGGTTATTGGGGGGGAAAGGGCCATCTGTGGTGCAGCAGGGTCTCTGCTGCTGGAAGCTGGCGGTGGCAGGAGTGTGACTATGTGGAACCTCAGGCGGTACATGTGCAGATTGAGAGATCTGCTCCTGAGATTTCAATCTGTGCATGCGCCGCCTCCGGCGTCCATTTTCCATAAGTCCACCGCAGTGCAAACGAACTGCGGGGACTCAGCTGACCTTTTCTGAAAGGCCAGAGCCCGCTGCAGACTTGCACCACTGAACACACATCTCCCCCCCCCCACTCCTGCCGTCACCAGCTTCCTGCAGCAGTGACCCTGCCTCCACTGCAGCCTCCTCCCCCACCCCTCCCTGCCTGGTAAGCTACCATAAAAGCTGAGTGTAAGATGCACCCTCATTTTATTAAATAACATTATTAACCCCTTACTGGCCTGGGGTGTATTAGTACGCCCCAGGCCATCACACCCCGATTCAGCACGGGCGCCCGCACTGAACCAGGCACATGTCAGCTGATTCTTACAGCTGACGTGTGCCGCCAACAGCCGCGGGTGGAATCGCGATCCACCCGCGGCTGTTAACAGCGCTGTGCCGGAAGCGCATCAGTGACCCAGTCACAAGATCGCGGGTCACTGATGGGTCGGCATGGCAACGTTCGCCCGATCTAAAAATATAAAAAAAAATCCGATGGGTAAACGGCGTAACGAGAAAAAAATGGCAAACGCCAGAATTACCTTTTTTTTGGTCACCGCAACATTGCAATAACGGGCGATCAAAACATAGTATCTACCCCAAAATGGTATCAATAAAAACATCCTTCTATAATCTGCAAAATACGGTACTTCACTTGATCTAGACGCTGTGCTTCTCTTAATACATCCCAGAACGGTTTGCCTTTTTTTTTTTTTTTTTTTTTTTTTTTTTTTTGTATATGTGTGTAATATTTTATTTTCATATTCATTTCTATTTATATTTAATTTTTTTTTTTTGTAGGAGAGCTGATGACCGTTGCCCGGTGGATGAGAGAATTTGTGTCAAATCATCCAGACTACAAGCAAGATAGCGCGATCAGTGACCAAATAAATTATGACCTGCTGGCGAAATGCAATCAAATTGCTAATGAACAGGCTAGCTGTCCTGAGCTGCTAGGGTTCTCTACTAGGGTCAAGCAGAGTGGAAACAAAAATGTGTCTCTATGATGTGACACATCGCCCATAGTGTTATCTGGTTGGTGACCAAGAGACACTGCGCAAAAAATTCATGGGCCAATCTGATTTTCTGCAGTGCTTGCTTCATAATTCAATACGATTTAACCTTTTATACAGTGAACATGTAAATAGGAAAATATTTTTCTGACTAACAATGTATTTGGTTAAAGTTGTATCAAGTTACTGTGAAATAAACTCACAATTGTTATGTACACTATGGGAATACAGTTCTCTATCCTAAACTGTAACATACCAGTACCGTTATATAATAAAGGAAGGAAATGTAGATGCTATCATCCCTTTAAGCAATGTTTCGTCTTACACATGCAAAAGCTAGGCAAATAGAACTATAAAGCTGGCACACACCTATAGTTGGTTCCCAAAATGAAGAAACCTTTAGCTGAAGGGTCTTTCTGTTGAAGCAAGCACCTTTTTTTTTTTTTGCCCAGTAGAATGGCATTGTCCAGGGGAGACATTCCATGATCTTTTTAAAAGCCTTTTATTTCCAAAGTAAAGAACAGCCGCTTTCAAACTTAGATTTTCCCCCACCTTCTTTTAGGCCTTATTCAGACGTCCGTTTTTTTTTTTCTGATGCATGAAAAAAATGACGTTTGTCAGTCAGTGTACTGGATCAAATTTTGATCAGCGTTTGGTCAGTGTGTGAGTTTTCACTATCAGTGTTGTCATTAGTTTTTCTTGCATACAAAAAAAAAACTGATCGCAGTAGCTGGGGAAACCTCCACAAATCATCTCATGGATGCAACTAGGATACAGTCAATAGGCTGTCTGAATTTTTCATGGACCCATATATTTGAATGTTTTTTTTTGTTTTTTGAGCAGCCACATACTCCCATACATCTTGCATCATGTATGTGAAACACTGACATCTGAATGAGGCCTTAAATTGATTTCAAGAGTCTACTTTTGCTGCGTTGCTTTCTAATGTAGGGCTTCCTCATAGTACTGACCGGAGCATGTC
The DNA here is from genome assembly GCF_046119375.1 of Phyllobates terribilis. Classification (NCBI taxonomy): domain Eukaryota; kingdom Metazoa; phylum Chordata; class Amphibia; order Anura; family Dendrobatidae; genus Phyllobates; species Phyllobates terribilis. The sequence continues at coordinate 375,300,234 of NW_027362763.1, read as the reverse complement.
TAGGTGACAACCTCGCCAGCCTTAAATCTTGTGTGTTATGTACAAACCCAATGTCTGCCTGATATTATGTAATATTTAACAATTGCTTGTAATACTGCTTGTCTGGTAAAGAGTTATAACCAACTGTATATGTGAACGGATCATATTTGAATGTCAATTACAAGTCCAATATGAAATGGGTTACAGCAGTTTATAAATAAATATTGCAGATATGAGGAATAAACTTTTTCCCAATAGTTGAATCTTCTGAATATTTGTTGCTTGCTTATAGGCATGCTTTATTTGGCTTGGTAAATGTCATCTGGTATCATCCAGAATGCCCTGTTCACATTGCTATAAGGGTGGAACAACTCCATGAAAGTAAACCAAAAATATGAAGGACAGCAGCACCAGGGTCTTCGAAAAATTGATATTGTGTATTTATTAACTGCATAGTCTGCGTCATTTCGACTTCGCAATGAACCTTTCTCAAGCAGTTTACAAAGTGCCCATATACAGATATAAATACATGTCAAGAATCCATTGATCATTAGGGAAAATAAGTGCATTATAATGCATAACATATTAATAAAGATGAGAATACCAAACATGATTCATAATATACACTGTGTGCAGAATTATTAGGCAAATGAGTATTTTGATCACTTTGATACTTTTTATACATGTTGTCCTACTCCAAGCAGCATAGGCTTGAGAGCCAACTACCAATTAAGTAAATCTGGTGATGTGCATCTCTGTAATGAGGTGGGGTGTTGACTAATGACATCAACACCCTATATAAGGTGTGCTTAATTATTAGGCAACTTACTTTCCTTTGGCAAAATGGGTCAGAAGAGAGATTTGACGGGCTCTGAAAAGTCCAAAATTGTGAGATGTCTTGCAGGGGGATGTAGCAGTCTTGAAATTTCCAAACTTTTGAAGCGTGACCTCCGAGCAATCAAGAGTTTCATGGCAAATAGCCAATAGGGTCGCAAGAAGCGTGTTGGCCAAAAAAGCCGCAAAATAACTGCCCATGAATTGAGGAAAATCAAGCGTGAAGCTGCCAAGATGCCATTCGCCACCAGTTTTGCCATGTTTCGGAGCTGCAACGTTACTGGAGTATCAAAAAGCACAAGGTGTGCGATACGCAGGGACCTTGCCAAGGTAAGGAAGGCTGAAAAACGACCACCTTTGAACAAGAAACAAGATAAAACATCAAGAATGGGCCAAGAAATATCTTAATACTGATTTTTCAAAGGTTTTATGGACTGATGAAATGAGTGACTCTTGATGGGCCAGAGCCTGGATCCGTAAAGGGCAGAGAGCTCCACTCCGACTCAGACACCTGCAAGGTGGAGGTGGGGTACTGGTATGGGCTGGTAATATCAAAGATGAACTTGTGGGACCTTTTCGGATTGAGGATGGAGTGAAGCTCAACTCCCAGACCTACTGCCAGTTTCTGGAAGACAACTTCTTCAAGCAGTGGTACAGGAAAAAGTCAGTATCGTTCAAGAAAAACATGATTTTCATGCAGGACAATGCTCCATCACATGCATCCAACTATTCCACAGTTTGGCCAGTAAAGGTCTAAAAAGAAAAAATAATGCCATGGCCCCCTTGTTCACCTGATCGACCACAGGTTGTCTATGGGGTTCAGATCATAAAATGTGAGCTCTACAGGGAGGGAAAAAAGTACACCTCTCGGAACAGTGTCTGGGAGGCTTTGGTGGCTGCTACACGCAATGTTGATTGAAAACATCAAGCAACTGACCATCTTTGGATGGAAGGCTGTTGCGTGTCATCATAAAGAAAGGTGGCTATATTGATCACTAATTTTTTTTTTTTTGTTTTTGCATGTCAGAAATGTTTATTTCTAAATTGTGTGCACTGATATTGGTTTACCTGGTGAAAATAAACAAGTGAGATGGGATTATATTTGTTTTTTATTAGTTACCTGCACAAACAGATATCCTCCTAAGATAGCCAAACCTAAAAAAATAAACCACTCCAACTTCCAAAAGTATTAATCCCTTTACAACCCAAGGTGGTTTGCACGTTAATGACCAGGCCAATTTTTACAATGCTGACCACTGTCACTTTGAGGTATTTACTCTGGAACGCTTCAACGGATCCCCCTGATTCTGAGACAGTTTTTTCGTGACATATTGTACTTCATGATTGTGGTAAAATTTCTTCGATATCACTTGCGTTTATTTGTGAAAAAAATGGAAATTTGGTGAAAATTTTGCAATTTTCAAAATTTGAATTTTTATGCCCTTAAATCAGACATATGTCACACAAAATAGTTAATAAATAACATTTCCCACATGTCTACTTTACATCAGCACAATTTTGGAACCAGATTTTTTTCTTATTAGGGAGCTATAAGGGTTACATTTTGACCAGCGATTTCTCATTTTTCCAACAAAATTTACAAAACCATTTTTTTTAGGGACCACATCACATTTGAAGTGACTTTGAGGGGTCTTTATGACAGAAAATACCCGAAAGTGACACCATTCTAAAAGCTGCACCCCTCAAGGTACTCAAAACCACAATCAGGAACTTTATTAACCCTTCAGGTGCTTCACAGGAATTTTTAAAATGTGGAAGAAAAAAATTAACAATTAACTTTTTTCACAAAAAGTTATTTTAAACCCAATTTTTTTTATTTTCGCAGGGGTAACAGGAAAAAATGGACCCCAAAATTTGTTGTGCAATTTCCCCTGAGCACGCAGATACCCCATATGTGGGGAAAAACCACTGTTTGGGCGCACGGCAGGGTTTGGAAGGGAAGGAGAATCACTTGACTTTTTGATTGTAAAATTTGCTTGAATAATTAGCAGACGCCATGTTGCGTTTGGAGAGCCCCTGATGTGCCTAAACAGTGGAAACCCCCCTCAAGTGACACCATTTTGGAAACTAGACCCTTCAGGGAACTTATCTAGATGTGTATTGAGCACCTTTAACCCCCAGGTGCTTCACAGAAGTTTATAACCTTGAGCCGTAAAAATAAAACTCACATTTTTCCCACAAAAATGTTTTTCAGCCCCAAATTTGCATTTTCATAAGGTTAACAGGAGAAATTGCACCATGCAGTGTGTTTTGCAATTTCTCCTGAGTAAGCAGATACCCCATATGTGTGGGAAAACCACTGCTTGGGCATACGGCAGGGTTCGGAAGGGAAGGAATGCCATTTGACTTTTCTCCTTCCCCCATGACGGCACCACAGAGAGAGGGGATCCGCCCTTCAAGGACAGGAAACCTACAGATAAAAGGGCGGTACCTCTCTCCCGCATCAGTTGGTTTCCTGCCCTTGACGGGACCCTACAGTCCGGAGGAGGCATACCTGCGGGGTGCCAGAAGATGGACGTCGTGGGATGCCAGTCTGATCCAGGCAGCGGGGGTCCCCATCCCTCGGCTGGTGCGGTGTCCTGAAGCGCCACCGCTGAGGTCAGTGGGCCTTTAGGGTGTGCGAAGTGGGGTCTGGACGAAGAGGAGGCCGCCAGGACTGTGCTAGACCCCCCTGGTTGCGGAGGTGAGAACGTGCGCGGCCCGGCAACATGCATTTAAGCTTCCGGGTTCACCGCGCATGCGTGGGTGCCCCCGGATGACGCGGCGCCGCAATGCATGACTGGGTAACCAGTCTGTGCAGGCGGGGGCGTCCCCCCACGGGTGCGGAGGAGGAAGGGGGGGCCAGGTCACTACAGGCACTATGGGAGGGACTCCCAGTGCCTTAAAACACAGCAGAGGACGCCAGTATTTGCTCTTCTGGGCTCTGGCACGCTGTGGAAAAAAAAACTAACAATGAGTGACCAGGACCTACCTGAAGAGCAGCAGCTACATCCTCAGTCGCCACTGCCAACCTAACAGAAAAAGGGACCGGAAGGCCAGGACCGGAGTGGAAGCGGGCGCTCTGGCAGATCGTCGCAGCGCAGCAAGGTCTCCACCTCGGCATCTTCCAGGAGGACTTCGGCTACAAAGATGGCTCCACCTCCTGAACCGGTACCTGCTCTTCCGTCTGGTTGGTAAGTGAACTTCGTGAAAGTCCACTTTGTAACTAGGGGCCCTTGCTCTCTCTTTCTTTTGTCTCCCGTAGGGAAAAAAGAGTAAAGGGAAAACAAAAAATAGGACTTGTGCATTATGCACTGAGGCCTTGCCCACTACTTGGGAAAAGAGGCTCTGCAGCTCCTGCATTGAGCAGACCATATGCGAGGGAACCCTGAGATTTGCCTCTGATCTTAGAGACCTAATTAAGTCACAAGTTGAAAACACTATTAAATCTTTTCAGGGCAAAAGATTAAAGAAAACTAAAAACATATCCCCCGAGTCCACGTCTAGTAGTTCTGAGGATGACGGGGATTCGGACACTTCCACCTCTTCCTCCTCCTCTTCCTCGTCTACAGTTATAGGAGGTCGGAGCTGTTTTCCCGTTGAGGAACATAGCCTTATCAAGGCAGTCAGGTCTACCATGGGTCTAACAGATCCCCGGCCCAAAAAATCCATACAAGACATGATGTTTAGCGGCCTAGAACAGAAAAAAAGATCTTTTCCATTCAATGAACATGTTCATTCGCTGATTATGAAAGAGTGGAAAGACCGGAGAGGAAGGGCTTCCTTTCCCCTAAACGAAAGTACCCTTTTGAGGACCCCGTATGCTCCTTTTGGGAGAAAGCACCGAAACTGGATGTTGCTATAGCCAAAGCCTCAAAAAAATACTCCCTTCCATTTGAAGACATGGGTATCTTGAAAGACCCCATGGATAAAAAGGCAGACACCTTCTTAAAGGGTTCCTGGGAAGCCGCTGGGGGGGGGGGGGGGGGTTTAAAACCGGCAATAGCTGCCACGTGTACGGCCAGATCCAATGGTTTGGTTGGACCCGCTAGAATCACAACTGAGGCAGAAGACATCCAGAGACACAATCCTTGAAGCCATACCGATAATGAAAGGGGCAGCGGCTTTCCTGGCAGACGCCTCAGCGGACTCCTTCAGGTTAAGTGCTAGAGCGGAGGGGCTTGCCAACGCGGCTAGACGAGCCCTCTGGCTCAAATGTTGGCCCAGGGACCTACAAACTAAATCCAGATTGTGCTCCGTCCCCTGTGAGGGCGAGTTTCTATTTGGGCCTGCCCTTGATGACATCCTGGATAAAGCAGGGGATAATAAGAAACGGTTTCCTGTCCCGTCTAATGCTTACAGGAAGCCTTTTCGGAGTAGAAGATTTATGCGTAGTAAACCCCCTAAAGAGCAGGATAGGTGGGAACACAGGAGAAGGAAGACCAAGGGATTCCTATTTAACAAGCCCTCCACTGATAATAGAAAGGCCCCCCAATGAAGATTTGCCCCGGGTGGGGGGAAGGCTATCAAGTTTTCTCCCGGCCTGGGAGCTAATATCCAACTGCTCATGGATTCTGACCCTAATTCAATCGGGCCTGAAACTCCAGTTCTTCAAAGTCCCTCAGAGAAACTTTATTATAACCCCCGAAAGATCTTCAAGCGAGGAGCAACTAGCCTTGGAGCAGGAAATCCGGGGACTAGTAGGGAAAGCAGTCCTCCAGGAGGTCCGGGGGGGGGGGGGGGGGGGGGCATGGGCTTCTATTCTCTACTATTCCTGAGAAAAAAACCTGATGGGACATACAGGACGATTGTGAATCTGAAAAAGCTGAACAAGCTGTTGAAGGTGGAACCCTTCAAAATGGAAACAATAAAATCTTCAATAAAAATGCTGTTTCCTGGTTGTTTCATGGCTGTCCTGGACTTAAAAGACTCTTATTATCACGTCCCGATACACAAGGACTACCAGAAGTTCCTCAGGGTAGCTGTTCCTATGGGTGGAGTGGTCAAGCACTACCAATATACAGCCCTCCCATTCGGCATCGCCATAGCCCCAAGGGTCTTCACCAAAGTGGTTGCAGAGGTGATGGTTCATCTTAGGGAGCAGAACACCCTGGTCGTCCCATACCTAGACGACTTCCTGATAATAGGCAGCTCCTTCCTAGACTGCAAATCCCATCTGGAAAAGGTCATGGATTCCTTGACTCGCTTAGGGTGGCTTTTGAATCTGGAAAAGTCCAAGACAGAACCATGCCAGATACAGGAGTACCTAGGCGTCATACTGGATTCAAAAATTCAGGAGTGTCGTCTCCCCTCAGGAAAAATTCAAAAAATCTTAAACCTGATATCACGGGCGAAATCCCACCCGTCTATGTCCCTTCGGAAGGCCATGTCCCTGCTAGGTTCCCTGACAGCGTGCTTTCCGGCCGTTCAATGGGCTCAAATACATACCAGGACCCTTCAGTGGGAAATCCTAGAGGCAGAAAAGGCACTAAAAGGGCGTTTAGAAGGGCTGTTAACGCTATCTGTAAAACCACACTTTCCCTAGAGTGGTGGGGGAACATACACAATCTGGCCCGGGGGATTCCTTGGACAATCCCGACACCGCAAGTCCTGACCACAGATGCAAGCCCCGGGGGCTGGGGGGCCCCCTCAACAACCTGGTAGCTCAGGGGGGTCTGGACAAAACGCCTGAAACTAATGTCCTCAAACATGAAGGAGCTCCTAGCAGTAGAGCAGGCACTCCGGGAGTTCATGCACACACTACAAGGACATCACGTGAGGGTCTTCTCAGACAACCGAGTAGTAGTGGCATACCTGAACCACCAGGGGGGTACACGGTCCCATTCCCTAATGCAGACGACAGAGGTCATCTTTCACTTAGCCAAGGAGAACTTGCAATCCCTATCCGCTCTACACATAAAAGGCGTAGAAAACCGCACCGCAGACTTTGAGTCGGACTCAGTTGAAGCAGGGCGAGTCGGAATTAAGTCAGGCGGTTTTTCGGCAGATTGTACAAAGGTGGGGCCGTCCCTCCATAGATCTGTTTGCCAACAATCAGAACAAAAAAACACACTCCTTTTGCTCCCTAGATCCCAAAGGGAACCCGGTAGCCGTGGATGCCTTTATGATCCCTTGGAATTACCCTCTAGCTTACGCTTTTCCTCCGACCGTTCTGATTCCAGCTGTTCTGAGGAAAATCAGAGAAGAGGAAGAGAGGGTAATCCTAAAAGCTCCCTTTTGGCCAAAGAGAGCATGGTTTTCATGGCTGAGGAGGTTGTCAATCTCCGATCCAGGGGTTCTCTCGGACCTTCTTTCTCAGGGTCCAGTCCTTCAACCTCAGGTGTCAAGCTTACACTTGACAGCCTGCAATTTGAGAGGGCTCTTCTGAAAGACAAAGGTTTCTCCCCAAATTTGATCACCACACTACTTCAAAGTAGAAAACCAGTCACCACCAAACTATACGGGAAAACCTGGAAGAAATTCCTTTCAGTCTCAGGTTCCAGGTTGGGTGGGGAGGTTCCATTGACAGCTATCCTGGAATTTTTACAGAGGGGTTTGGAACAGGGCCTGGCCACAAGTACCTTAAAAGTTCAAGTTGCGGCCCTGGGAGCACGCTATAATTTTGACCTAGCCAGGGATAGATGGGTATCTAGGTTTATTAAGGCATTAGCTAGATCCCGCCCTATCCCATCCCGAAATACTACACCCTGGGATTTGAACTTGGTCCTTTCAGCCCTAACTGAGGCGCCTTTTGAACCCCTGTCAGAAGCGTCCCTAAAAACTCTGTCTCTAAAAACAGCACTCTTGGTAGCTCTCACATCCGCACGTAGGGTTAGTGATATTCAGGCCCTATCGGCAGGCCCCCCCTTCACACAAATCTTGGAGGATAGGGTTATTCTGAAAACTGACCCAGCCTATCTACCAAAAGTGGCGTCAAGATTTCACAGGTCCCAGGAAATCACCCTCCCTTCTTTCTGCCCTAACTCTAGGAACATGAAAGAGAGGGTCCTGCATACACTAGACGTCAGAAGGTGCCTAATCCAGTATCTAGAGGCAACACAAGAGTGTAGGCAGGATAGTTCTCTCTTTGTCTGCTTTCAGGGTCCTCGTAAGGCAAAGAAAGCTTCTAAGGGCACGCTGGCCAGATGGATAAGGGAGACCATCACATTATCTTGCTCCTCACGTGGAGAAGCTGCCCCGGAGAAACTGAAGGCCCACTCAACAAGAGCGGTGGCAGCCTCCTGGGCGGAGAAGGCCGGTGCTACGATAGAGCAGATATGTAAAGCGGCAACCTGGTCTTCCCCCTCTACCTTCTTTAATCACTACCGGCTAGACTTAACCTCTTCTTCAGACCTTACTTTTGGGAGAAGGGTTCTGGAAGCTGTGGTCCCCCCCTAATGAGTCACTTCTCTGCAATTCTCTCCATGGTGCCGTCATGGGGGAAGGAGAAAGACGTAGTTACTTACCGGTAACGGGATTTCTCAGAGCCCATGACGGCACCCGTACATTCCCTCCCTTCACGTGTGGGTGCGCACGCTTACTGGTTAATTATTGTAGACACGTGGTGTGTCTAGGAGGTCTTAAATTGTAAAATTTTGTGTTACTAACCTGGTGGTCCTCTCATGCTCTGTAAACAACTGATGCGGGAGAGAGGTACCGCCCTTTTATCTGTAGGTTTCCTGTCCTTGGAGGGCGGATCCCCTCTCTCCGTGGTGCCGTCATGGGCTCTGAGAAATCCCGTTACCGGTAAGTACAGTACAGACCAAAAGTTTGGACACACCTTCTCATTTAAAGATTTTTCTGTATTTTCATGACTTTGAAAATTGTACATTCACACTGAAGGCATCAAAACTATGAATTAACACATGTGGAATTATATACTTAACAAAAAAGTGTGAAACAGCTAAAAATATGTCTTATATTCTAGGTTCTTCAAAGTAGCCACCTTTTGCTTTGATGACTGCTTTGTACACTCTTTGCATTCTCTTGATGAGCTTCAAGAGGTAGTCACCGGAAATGGTCTTCCAACAATCTTGAAGGAGTTCCCAGAGATGCTTAGCACTTGTTGGCCCTTTTGCCTTCACTCTGCGGTCAAGCTCACCCCAAACCATCTCGATTGGGTTCAGGTCTGGTGACTGTGAAGGCCAGGTCATCTGGCGTAGCACCCCATCACTCTCCTTCTTGGTCAAATAGCCCTTACACAGCCTGGAGGTGTGTTTGGGGTCATTGTCCTGTTGAAAAATAAATGATGGTCCAACTAAACACAAACCGGATGGAATAGCATTCCGCTGCAAGATGCTGTGGTAGCCATGCTGGTTCAGTATGCCTTCAATTTTGAATAAATCCCAAACAGTGTCACCAGCAAAGCACCCCCACACCATCACACCTCCTCCTCCATGCTTCACGGTGGGAACCAGGCATGTAGAGTCCATCCGTTCACCTTTTCTGCGTCGCACAAAGACACGGTGGTTGGAACCAAAGATCTCAAATTTGGACTCATCAGACCAAAGCACAGATTTCCACTGGTGTAATGTCTATTCCTTGTGTTCTTTAGCCCAAACAAGTCTCTTCTGCTTGTTGCCTGTCCTTAGCAGTGGTTTCCTAGCAGCTATTTTACCATGAAGGCCTGCTGCACAAAGTCTCCTCTTAACAGTTGTTGAAGAGATGTGTCTGCTGCTAGAACTCTGTGTGGCATTGACCTGGTCTCTAATCTGAGCAGCTGTTAACCTGCGATTTCTGAGGCTGGTGACTCGGATAAACTTATCCTCAGAAGCAGAGGTGACTCTTGGTCTTCCTTTCCTGGAGCGGTCCTCATGTGAGCCAGTTTCTTTGTAGCGCTTGATGGTTTTTGCAACTGCACTTGGGGACACATTCAAAGTTTGCCCAATTTTTCGGACTGACTGACCTTCATTTCTTAAAGTAATGATGGCCACTCGTTTTTCTTTACTTAGCTGCTTTTTTCTTGCCATAATACAAATTCTAACAGTCTATTCAGTTGGACTATCAGCTGTGTATCCACCAGAATTCTGCACAACACAACTGATGGTCCTAACCCCATTTATAAGGCAAGAAATCCCACTTATTAAACCTGACAGGGCACACCTGTGAAGTGAAAACAATTTCTGGTGACTACCTCTTGAAGCTCATCAAGAGAATGCCAAGAGTGTGCAAAGCAGTCATCAAAGCAAAAGGTGACTACTGTGAAGAACCTGAATATAAGACATATTTTCAGTTGTTTCACACTTTTTTAAGTATATAATTCCACATGTGTTAATTCATAGTTTTGATGCCTTCAGTGTGAATGTACAATTTTCAAAGTCATGAAAATGCAGAAAAATCTTTAAATGAGAAGGTGTGTCCAAACTTTTGGTCTGTACTGTAACTACGTCTTTTGAATGTAAAATTTGCTTGAATAATTAGCGGATGTACCCCTGATGTGCCTAAACAGTGGAAAACCCCCACAAGTGATACCATTTTGGAAACTGGACCCCTCAGGGAACTTATCTAGATGTGTGGTGAGCACCCTAAACTCCCAAGTCCTTTACAGAAGTTTATAACGTGGAGCCGTGAAAATAAAAAAATCAAACTTTTTTCACAAAAATGATGTTTTAGCCCCAATTTTTTTATTTTCACAAGGGTAAGAGGAGAAAATGGACCCCAAAAACGTTTGTGCAATGTCTCCTGAGTACGCCAATACCACATATGTGGGGAAAATACAGTGTTTGGGCGCACGGCCGGGTTCAGGAGTGAAGGAGCACTGTGTGACTTTTTGAACGCAAAATTGTCTGGAATCGAGAGCGGACGCCATGTCGCGTTTGAAGAGTCCCTGATGTGCCTAAATATTGGAAACCCCCCACAAGTGACCCCATTTTGGAAACTACACTCCTCAAGGATTTTATCAAGGGATATAGTGAACATTTTGAACCCAGAGATACGACACAGAATTTGATAACATTAGGTCATCATATTGAATAAGTTGTCATCAGTCTTGAGCACAAGTGCTCGCTACTTGAGTTTGCATCGGGTATGCACCATGTATCGTGGGTGCTCGAGTCTCCACCCACATGTTTCACGGTTATTAGACACCCAAAAAAAACATGCGGGGATCGCTCGTGCATGGCAGGCAATCCCGCGAGGATTTTTTGGCCCCGAAGCATATGGGGCGGAGACTCAAGCATGTCACTTGAGCACCCGCGATACTCAGTGCATACCCGAGCACCCGATGCAAACTCAAGTAGCGAGCACTTGCGCTCAACACTAGTCGCCATATCGTCACCTTTTTTTTTTTTTTTTTTCACTTTTGAAAAAATCCCAACCCCAACCATAACCCTAGCCCTAGCACAACCCTAACCCGAGAGTTTATTTTTTATGCCGTTCCTCGTGCGGTATAAGTGATTAGACGTCTTTATTCTTCGGGTCGGTGCGATTGCAGCGATCCCAGATTCATATCAGATTTTTATGATTGACAGCTGTCAGACACTAAAAGACGCATTTTTTGTAAAATTTAGTTTTTGCATCGCCATATTTTGAGAGCTATAAGTTTTCCATATTTTGGCCAACAGAGTCATGTGATGGCTTGTTTTTTGCGGGATGAGTTGATATTTTTATTGGTGCCATTTTTGGGCACGTGACATTTTTTGATCGCTTTCTACTCCATTTTTTGGGAGGCAGAATAAACAAAAAACAATTCAGGAATTGTGTTTTTTGCGCTGTTCCGTGTGTTGCAAAATTGATAAGGTAGCTTTATTCTTCTGGTCAGTACGTTTACAGCAGTACCACATTTATATCATTTTTCTATGTTTTGGCGCTTTTACACAATAAAAGCTATTTTATAGAAAAAAATATTTTTTTGCATCGCTTTATTCTGAGAGCTGGAACTTTTTTATTTTGAGGCTGATGTAGCTGTATGGTGGCTTGTTTTTTGCGGGACAACATGACGTTTTCAGTGGTACCATTTTTATTTATATTCGTCTATTTTATCGCGTGTTATTCCATTTTTTGTTTGGCGGTATGGTGATAAAGCATTGTTTTTTGCTTCGTTTTTTATTTATTTTTTTTACCGTGTTCACTGAAGGGGCTAACTAGTGGGACAATTTTATAGGTCAGGTCATTCCGGACGCGGCGATACCAAATGTGTGCTTTTATTGTTTTGTTTTTTTTTCATAATATTTATTGATGGGTACATTATATTTTTATTTTTGATGGATTATTTTTTTTTAATATTTTTAAAAAAAAAATTTTAATTTTTTTTCACTTTCTGATACTTTTTTTTACTTTTATATTTGTCCCACTATGGGACTTTCACTTTTTTTATTCTGATTGCCTGCATAGCACAGGAATGGAGCACCATCCCTGTGCTATGCAGGCTGTCAGCGCTGCACAGGGAGAAGATCGTTTGGTCATGCACTGCGCATGACCAAACTATCTTACTGCTGTCTGGTGACCCGGATATTGTCATGACGACATCGGGTCGTCATGGCAACATCCAGGAAGCCGCGGCAGACAGCGCTGGAGGCCGGAAGAGGAGGTGAGTATCCCGATCACCTCCCCTTGCCACCGCAATGCTGCGATCAACTTCGATCGCAGCATTGCGGGGGTTAATGTGCCAGGAGTGGTGCAGGACCGCTCCCTGCACATAGTACCGGTTGTCAGCTGTGACAATCAGCTGACACCCGGCGGCGATCACGCCCGCACAGCCTGTGTGCGGGCGTGATCGCCATGACGTACTATTCCGTACCAGGCTCTTAAAGCTCAGGACGCAGGTATGGAATAGTACGTCATGGGCTTTAAAGGGGTTAAGCTTAGATATTTATGAGTCTTCTGGGTTGATTGAGAACATAGTTGTTGATCAATAATAAAAATAATCCTCTAAAATACAACTTGCCTAATAATTCTGCACACAGTGTACAATATAATATTACATTGAGGGAAAAAAATTCACCCATGATGCAATATAAAAATGATTGTCAATTAGCATAAAAAAATCTCACATGGGTCCTCTCTCCAGCGGCCATGATTTTTATATTTTATTTAGATCATTTGCTTATGATTTTGATCTAAAGGGTTTTTTCCACAAAGTACATTTTAATCAATTGATCTTGGAATAATGACAAGTTTCACAATTGGATGTTAAAAGAAAATGTCTGACCATACAGGAACGTAGTCGGATATACCACAGATCCTGGCCAGAAGCAATAGATATTACAACATGGGATCACAGCTGCTTTCTGTGAGGTAAAACATTGCTTAAAAACAGGGAGATCCACCTGTGATCCTGTACTGTAATCCTGTGCTGTAATTTCTGTATATATTTTTTTTATTTCCATTTTTTATTTATTTTTATTTGTCACAGCTGACACCCAGTGCTATGTGCAGGGAGCGGTCCCGCAGCGCTTCCTGCACATTAACCCCCGAAATGCTGCGATCGAAATCGATTGCAGGATTCTAGTGGCAAGAGGAGGTAAGCGCGATACTTACCTTCTCTGCCAGCGTCCCGCGGCGTCAGAGTCCGGTCCCGGATGTTGTCATGGTGACCCATTGTCATCATGACAACATCCGGGTCACCAGGAGGCAGGAAGTTAATTTGGTCATGCGCAGTGCGTGATCAAAGTAACTTCTCCCTGTGCAGCGCTGACAGGCTGCATAGCACAGGGATGGTGCTGCATTCCTGTGCTATACAGGCGATCAGGCTGCAAAAAGTGAAAGTCCTATAGTGGGACAATGTGTAAAAGTAATAAAAATGTCAGTGGGAAAAAAAAAATTGTAAAAATAAGTGTATTGTACCCAGAAATAAATCTTATGAGGAAAAAAAAAAGTACACATTTGGTATCGCTGCGTCGGACACGACCTGACCTATGAAAAAGTTAGTTAACCCCTTTAGTGAACCCGGTAAAAAAAAATAAAATAAAAAAACGAAACCTAAAACAATTCTTTATCATACCGCCAAACAAAAAATGGAATAAAATGCAATCAAAAAGACAAATGTAAATAGAATTGGTACCGCTGAAAACGTCATCTTGTCCTGCAAAAAAACAAGCTGCCATACAGCTCCAACGACCAAAAATTAAAGTTATAGCTCTCAGAATAATGCGATGCAAAAACAATTATTTATATAAAATATTTTTTATTGTGTAAAAGCGCCAAAACATAAACGATATAAATGTGGTACCGCTGTAAACAAACTGACCCGAAGAATAACGCTGCCTTATCAATTTTACCACACACGGAACGGCATAAAAAAAAAAATCCTGAATTGTTGGTTTTGTTTATTCTGCCTCCCAAAAATCGGAATAGAAAGTGATCAAAAAATGTCAGGTGCCCGAAAATGGTACCAATAAAAACGTCAACTTGTCCCGCAAAAAAACAAGCCGTCACAAGACTGTCGGCAGAAATATGGAAAAATTATTATAGCTCTCGAAATATGGCGACGCAAAAACTAGTCTTTGCAAAAAAAAAAAGGTTTTTTTTTAGTGTGTGACAGCTCATAAAAACCCGATATGAATCTAGTATCGCTGTAATCGCACCGACCCGAAGAATAAAGTCGTCTAATCACTTATACCGCAGGAGGAACGACATAAAAAATAAACGCTAGGGTTAGGGTTGGGATTTTTTCAGAAGTAAAGGGAAAAAAAACCACAACGATATGGCGACTAATGTTGAGCGCAAGTGCTCGCTACTTGAGTTTGCATCGGGTGCTCGAGTCTCCACCCCAAATATTTTGCAGCTGTTATACAGCCATAAAAACCTCGCAGGGATTGCCTGCCATGCACAAGCATGTTTTTTTTGGGGTGTCTAATAACCGTGAAACATGCGGGGCGGGGACTCGAACATGACACTCGAGCACCCGATATACATGGTGCATACCTGAGTACCTGATACAAACTCAAGTAGCGAGCACTTACACTCAAAACTAATGACAACTTATTCAGTCGGAGGAGTGTTTAAACTAGGGATTGGTGGGGGGGTATTCATTTTATAGGTGGGGAAGATAGTGCAGATAGTGACCTGGGCACAAATAAAGAAATTGGGGGTGGGGTTAGAACAGTCAATATAGTAAGAAGGAATAGAGGTGCGGAGAGATACATAAAATGCATGTACACTAATGCCAGAAGCCTCACCAACAAAATGGAGGAATTAGAATTAATTTTGTTGGAAAATAATTATGACATGGTGGGGATATCTGAGACGTGGCTGGACGAGAGCCATGACTGGGCAGTTAATTTACAGGGCTATAGTCTGTTCATAAATGACTGTACAAACAAGCGAGGGGCGGGTGTGTGTTTATATGTAAAATCATCCTTAAAACCCATCATGCGTGAGAATATATGTGAATCTAATGAAAATGTAGAGTCCCTGTGGATGGAGATAAGGGGAGGGGGAAAAAATAATAAATTATTGAGAGGGGTTTGTTATAAGTCTCCAAAAATAATGGCAGCAGCGGAGAATATCCTCATAAAGCAAATAGATGAAGCGGCGACTCAAGGAGAAGTCATTATTATGGGGGACTTCAACTACCCTGAAATACATTGGGGAACAGAAACCTGTAGTTCAAGCAAACGTAATAGGTTTTTGACAACTATGAGAGACAATTACCTTTCACAACTGGTTCAGGACCCAACAAGAAGGGGGGCACTGCTAGACCTAATATTAACCAACAGGCCAGACCGCATATCAAATATACGAGTAGGGGGTCACTTTGGTAATAGTGATCACAAAATAATAAGTTTGCATGTATCCTTTAATAAGATGTGTAGTAGAGGGGTTACAAGGACACTAAACTTCAAGAAGGCAAATTTCCAATGGTTGAGAGATGATCTTAGTGCAATAAACTGGGACAATATCCTGAGACATAAAACTGCACAAAGCAAATGGGAGACATTTATTAGCATCCTGAATAGGACCTGTGCACAATATATACCCTATGGGAATAAACATGCAAGGAATAGGAGGAAACCACTATGTCTAAATAGAGCTGTAAGGGGCGCAATAAGTGACAAAAAAAAAGCATTTAGAGAACTAAAGCAAGTACAGTAGGTAGTGATGAGAAATTAAATAAATACAGAAAATTAAATAAATTCTGTAAAAACCAAATCAAGGCAGCAAAGATTGAGACAGAGAGACTCAATGCCAGAGAAAGTAAAAATAATCCCAAAATATTCTTTAACTACATAAATAGTAAAAAACTAAAAAATGATAGTGTTGACCCCCTTAAAAATAGTCTGGGTGAAATAGAGGATGAGGAAAAAGCCAATATGTTAAATGATTTTTTTTTCAACAGTATTTACACATAAAATCGCATGACAGAAAACATGATCAGTGATAACAAAAATTCTCCATTAAATGTCACTTGCTTTACCCAGCAGGAAGTACGGCGGCATCTAAAAATCACTAAAGTTGACAAATCCCCGGGCCCGGATGGTATACACCCACGAGTGCTGCAAGAATTAAGTAACATTATAGATAGACCATTATTTTTAATCTTTAAAGATTCCATAATAACAGGGTCTGTAGCACACAACTGGCGTATAGCAAATGTGGTGCCAATATTCAAAAAGGGGACAAAAACTGAACTTGGAAATTATAGGCCAGTAAGCTTAACCTCTACTGTGGGTAAAATCCTGGAGGGTTTCCTAAGAGATGCTATACTAGAGTATCTGAAGAAGAATAACCTCACGACCCAATATCAACATGGGTTTACAAGGGACCGTTCCTGTCAAACTAATCTGATCAGCTTTTATGAGGAGGCAAGTTCCGGACTGGACCAAGGAAATGCAGTGGATGTTGTGTATATGGACTTTTCAAAAGCTTTTGATACGGTTCCACACAAAAGGTTGATACATAAAATGAGAACGATGGGGATAGGGGAAAATATATGTATGTGGGTTAAGAACTGGCTCAGTGATAGGAAACAAAGGGTGGTTATTAATGGAACACACTCAGACTGGGTCTCTGTTAACAGTGGGGTACCACAGGGGTCAGTATTGGGCCCGCTTCTTTTTAACATTTATTAATGACTTTGTAGGGGGCATACAGAGTATTATTTCAATATTTGCAGATGACACTAAACTCTGCAGGGTAATCAATACAGAGGAGGACAATTTTATATTACAGGAGGATCTATGTAAACTAGAATCTTGGGCTAATAAATGGCAAATGAGCTTTAATGAGGATAAATGTAAGGTAATGCACTTTGGCATAGGAAATAAAATGTATAATTATATGCTTAATTGTAAAACACTGGGCAAAACTGTAACTGAAAAAGACCTGGGTGTATTGGTGGATGACAAGCTCACGTTTAGTGGCCAGTGTCAGGCAGCTGCTGCAAAGGCAAATAAAATAATGGGATGCATTAAAAGAGGCATAGATGCTCATGAGAACATAATTTTACCTCTATACAAGTCACTAGTGCGACCACACTTAGAATACTGTGTACAGTTCTGGTCTCCGGTATATAAGAAAGACATAGCTGAACTAGAGCGGGTGCAGAGAAGAGCGACCAAGGTTATTAGAGGACAGGGGGGTCTGCAATACCAAGACAGGTTATTAGACTTGGGGTTATTTACTTTGGAAAAACGAAGGCTTAGGGGTGATCTTATTACCATGTACAAATATATGAGGGGACAGTACAAAGACCTTTCTAATGATCTTTACACTGAGGCCTGATACGGGGACAAGGGGGCATCTTCTACTTTTGGAGGAAAGAAGGTTTAATCATAATCACAGACGCGGATTCTTTACTGTAAGAGCAGTGAGACTATGGAACTCTCTGCCGCATGATGTTCTAATGAGTGATTCACTACTAATATTTAAGAAGGGCATGGATGCCTTTCTTGAAAAGTATAATATTACAGGTTATATATACTAGATTCCTTGATAGGGTGTTGATCCAGGGAACTAGTCTGATTGCTGTATGGAGTCAGGAAGGAATTTTTTCCCTAATGCAGAGCTTAGTGTTTACCACATGGTTTTTTTTGCCTTCCTCTTTATCAACATGTTAGGCTATGGGTTGGACTAGATGGACTTAGTCTTCCTTCAACCTTAAAAACTATGTTACTATGTATGTTAATATGATGACCTAATGTTATCAAATTCTGTCGTACCTCTGGGTTCAAAATGTTCACTATACCCCCTGATAAAATCCTTGAGGGGTGTAGTTTCCAAAATGGGGTCACTTGTGGGGGGTTTCCACTGTTTAGGCACATCAGGTGCTCCCCAAACGCAACATGGCGTCCGCTAATTATTCAAGCAAATTTTACATTCAAAAAGTCAAATGGCGCTCATTCCCTTCCGAACCCTGCCGTGCGCCCAAACAGTGGTTTTCCCCCACATATGGGGTATCAGCATGCTCAGGAGGAATTGCACAACAAATTTTGGGGTTCATTTTTAAATGATACCCTTGAAAAAATAAAAAAATTGGGGTCTAAAGTAACATTTTGTGAAAAAAATAAATGTTTTATTTTTTTTCTTCCCGATTCCAAAAATTCATGTGAAGCACCTGAAGGGTTAATAAAGTTCTTGAATGTGGTTTTGAGCACCTTGAGGGGTGCAGTTTTTAGAATGGTGTCACTTTCATTTTTTTTCTGTCATAAAGGCCCCTCAAAGTCACTTCAAATGTGATGTGATCCCTAAAAAAATGGTTTCATAAATTTTGTTTTAAAAAATGAGAAATCGCTGGTCAATTTTAAACCCTTATAGCTCCCTAACAAAAAAAAATTTGGTTCCAAAATTGTGCTGATGTAAAGTTGACATGTGGGAAATGCTATTTAATAACTATTTTGTGACATATCTCTCTGATTTAAGGGCATGGAAATTCAAAGTTTGAAAATTGCGAATTTTTCAAAATTTTCGCCAAATTTCCGTTTTTTTTTCACAAATAAACACAAGTGATGTCGAAGAAATTTTACCACTATCATGAAGTACAATATGTCACGAAAAAACAATCTCAGAATCAGGGGGATCCGTTGAAGCGTTCCAGAGTTATTACCTCATAAAGTGACAGTGGTCAGAATTGTAAAAATTGGCCTGGTCATTAACGTGCAAACCATCCTCGGGGGTAAAGGGGTTAAGATCTTCTATGATTATAATAGAATTTATAATTAGTGATGAGCGAGTATGTTCTGTTAACCCTTTCGTTGAGTATACTCTGGCGAGCACTAAGAAGCAGACATTCCTCACATGTATTAAAGCTGTCAAAAAGTCGCAAATCATGCACACAGGAGTGATTCAAACATATCACGAGTAGCACGCTGTAAATACTCGGTGCTCGGTGAAAGGGTTAACAGAACATACTCGCTCATCACTATTTATAATCTTAAACTATAAAAGTAGCTGGTGTCAAATCTGCCATCTTGACAAATGTATGTAAACCTAGGACAAAAAAAAAATGACCATTAAGTATAAAAAATGACATAAAGAATGATAAATACAATGTATTACAAGATGGGAGACAGGCAAGATAGGAGGAAAAAGCCTCCTTAACATAATAGACACACACCACATATCTGAAGTCACACAGCTATTTAAATGCAGAAGAATAAATAAACTGGTATAATATGTATTTAGATCAATTTAAATTTCTAAAAGATTAAATATTTCACATGTTAATCTACAACCTCTATGAATGCACATCAAGTAGAAAAATAACAGCGATATCTGTGAGTCAGATATACTAGGATTAAATTTGATATACCTATACTTCTATCAAACTCACTAAGAGAAATACCTTATGGAGACAAACATATTTCGAGGTAATAGCTCAATATTCCTTATTAAAGCATTAAACCCCCAGAATTGTGCTGTAAGCCATAATCATCAACATTAACAGGAATAAGTACTTGCAATAGATCACTCTGTTTGTTATAACTCTATTTAATATGTGAGTTTCACTTTTTGTATTGAAGAACTGAAATAACTTTTTGATGATATTCTAATTTAGTGAGAAGCACTTGTAATGCTGATATTTTAAATGATTTCCCCCCTGCCCCAATGCACGTTTCGCCTTTCTTTTACACGCCCCCACCCCGATGAAGGGCAAAACGAGTGTTGGAGAAATCATTTGAACCAGCTGCATTACATGTAAGTGCTTCATTTACCCCAAGCTTAACCTTACAGGTATGCTATACTTGTGCTTGTCATTTTATGCACTAATGTGGTTATCAATCATATTGATATGTATTATATGGACCTAGTTTGTACAGATATATAATTATCCATCAAGTGAACAATATTGCAAATAGTCACTTTAGTCTTAGTAGTGCAATTGGCACCTAGTTATGTCATGCACTCCTGGCTGGTATGAATTATAGACTATATACAGTATATCCCCTCATCTATCTAGCAGCACTATGTTTTCATCCTTATGTTTTAATTTATTATAGTTTAATATACTGAAATTGAACAAAACTCAAACAGCAGCCTAAAAAAAAAAAACCTCCGAAATATACACATTATTTTCAAGGGGTACCATCATTTCTGTCCAGGCCTATTTCATGAGTTTATTTTTTTTTTTTAATTCTGTAGAAGCAGGGTTGGAAAGCAATGTCTGACTTTCATTTGTTCATTTTCATAGA
Organism: Phyllobates terribilis; assembly: GCF_046119375.1. Lineage (NCBI taxonomy): Eukaryota > Metazoa > Chordata > Amphibia > Anura > Dendrobatidae > Phyllobates > Phyllobates terribilis. Next base: position 375,279,853 of record NW_027362763.1, on the reverse strand, counting down.
TTTTTAATTTTATATTACTTTTGTCAGATTCAAGTTATTTCTGTGACCATTGTGGGTTTTTCTTTCATTAAACGAGGGGTACCAACAATTTTGACCACGTGTGTATACGATGCACTCACTGCATCAGGCAGAAAATATGGTAAACTAAGGCCTAGTGCCCACAAAGCAGAAATGCTCCGGATTTTCTGATAATTTTACATGCGTTTTTCCCGCCAGGTAGAAGCGTTTGTCAAGAGTTTTTGCATGCATTTCTGCATGCGGGTTATCAAGCGCTTTTCCAAACCATTTTAGCATCACTTGGAAAAGTGCTTGACAACTTGGTCACACTATATAAAACCATGCAACCGGCATGAATTTATATAGTGTGACCAAGTTAATAGTTAAAAAAAGAATAAAAATGGTAAAAAATAAAAATAAAAAAAACCCATTATGCTCACCTTCTGATGGCCCCCGGTCTCCTGTACGGTGCGTCCTGGCTCCCCGGTGGCTCGCGATGGTGTAAAAGGACCTTCCATGATGTCATTTAGTCATGTGACAGGTCACGCGACTGCCGACATCAGCGGTCGCGTGACCTGTCACATGACTAAATTACGTCATGGAAGGTCCTTTTACAACATCGCGGGGAGCCAGGATGCACCGTACAGGAGACCGGGGGCCATCAGAAGATGAGTACAATGTATATTTTTCATTTTAAATTCTTTTTTTTTACAGGTAATATGGCACCCGGGTCTGGATGAGAGTCTCCCCTTCTCCAGACAATGTAAGTCAATGGCGGCACTTACGCCGCGTATCCGTAAAAATAATGGACATGCTGCAGATTTTTCCGCAATGATAATCCGCAGCGGAAATTTCTGCAGCATGTGCACAGCACATGCGGATTATCATTGGGGACCATGAGGCACATATTACCAAGCGTTTTTTAAGCATTTTCGCTGCGGAAATACCGCAGCAAAAACGCTTAAAAAACGCATAATGGGCACGCAGCCTAACAAACAGCAATATAGAAGTTTTGCAGAAAAAGTTTTAATTATTATATAAGCATCTTCTGGGCTTTTTTTTTCCTGTTTTCTTTTTTATAGCTAAAAAACATTTTTGCTGTTTGGTTTCAACCCCCCCTTCTCCCCCACCCCCGATCGCTGGCTACAGTATAAGTTAACTGAGAATCTGTCCATGAGCTCATTCTGACAAGGAACTTGTAAATCTTTTATCTGTCTATTGCTAAGCCCCTGAGTCTATAGATGATCACAGATCATAGCAAAGGAGAGCTGAAATTTTGTGTAGGCAAAAATCAGCTGAGGAACTCAGAAATGTAGAAGTTTCACACATTGCAGAGTTTGACCTTACCCTCAGTGTAAAGTGTCCTGCCTGGAACTTAAATGAAATGAACATGCCAGTTTCAATATTTAATTCTAACACTAGGAGCTAATCATTGAATAGTAAAGTGATGTCATAGTTCAGATAAAGCTGAGTACAAGATAAAGCTTGTTCTGATGTGTGTGTGTGCCCTGTGTGATGTAATCCTTACAGCCCAGTTATTTAATCAGTAAGGGATGGACCTAGAGCACATTTGGATCCAGTTCATTGCGTTATCAACTCATTATTGAGATGACATACTTTTACGTGATACGCTGGCTCCCTGCTTTTGATGCATGCTCAGAAACGGAGCCTGCATCTTAGCTGGCAGATGATGGCTGTGATATTCAGTGTAAGGCAGCACTAGTCATCAGCACTAGTCATCATGCTGGGGGACACTCGCTTCACCAGATCAATTAAAGCACACATGCAACATTTTCCAGTAACATGAAATCCAGCTGTTTATTACACTTCATAACTTCTTATAACATAGTCCGTCTCAGTGGCTCACCGGCATGTTTACACACATAACATCCAAGAGCCTTTCCAGTGGCAGACAGGCCCACTTGGCTCCAGTTACAGCCTTAAGCAAAATAACTATATCAATGTCCATATAACGCACCGCTTTTACCTTTTGCCGGGTCTAGTGGTTTCCATCAGATTTGTTCTGCCACAGCTGTGGCTTTACGGCTTCCCAGATGGGGGTCTCCAGCCCTCGTACCTTCCAAGGCTACCGGCATCTCTTACACACACAGGGATCCAGCCTCTACCTTTCAGGACTCTTGTCTTCCAAGCCTCTTGCCCTCCAAGGCTACTGGCATCTTTTACACACAAGGATCCAGCCTCTGCCTTTCAGGCTTCACCATGCTTCACCAGGCCTTTCTGGGCCTCACTAAGCCTCTCCAGGCTAACGGTGTCCCACACACAGGGAACAGGCCTCACGCCTTTCACACCCTGTCTCAAAAGCACCAAGCTTTACATATCCTTCAGTGCATACAGGACCTGTGCTGATGTCACAGTCATGTGATCAGTCACCTGAGGGAGAGGTACATGGTCAGCCAGTACACACCCTGGACCATTACAGTAATGCCGCAAGCCGCTGCATTACATCAGCCATCAACTGTCTCTAACAGCCACACTTGAGCGAAGCTTCGCACCCACGGCTGTTAATTCTGTCACAGCTTGACAGTGACATTTATCAGGATAACAGCATGCATCATAAGGGGGGCATGCTGTTCTAATGGCCTATTGGTGCATCAGCGTGGTGCCGATGAGGTGTGACTGCCATGGGGCTGCTGAAGACCCCCATGCCCGTCATGACCGTTGAAAACCAGCCTGTGACTGGTGTTCATAAGAGAACTTGATTTTGGCTATATACAGCAATACTGTGGTAAGGCATAGGTCACTAAAAAGATGCACTGAATTCATTAGGTCACATATTACTCTTAATGAATTTGGGGCATCTTATATCTGCACGCCCCTCATTAGTGCTTGCATATGACACGCCAGTCTTACTGATTTAGGGTCTTGGGAGTCTATTCTAATGCAGAAGTTAGGTCTGTACTGTTTTATAGGCACTGTAAATTCATAGACTAATAGACCCCATAGGCACTCTACACTATGTTCCAAATTATTATGCAAATTTGTTTTCATTTTAATAAAGATGTAAAAAAAATATTTTTGTTTTCAAATAAACTAATGGGGGTTATTGTATCCCTTTGGATCACTGCAATCAATATGAAACACCTGTGATAATTAGTTTGCCAGCTGAGCCCAATTAAATGAAAACTACTTAAGGAGGAAGTTCCACATTATTTAGCAGGCTGCAGGTTTTAAGCAATTTGGGAAAGAAAAAGGATCTCTATGGTGCTGAAAAGTGTAAAATAGTGCAAATCTTTGGAAAAGGTATGAAAACATTAGATATTTCACAAACACTTAAGCATGATCATCGTAATGTGAAGAAATTTGTGGCAGATACCAAGCACAGATGATTTGAGCAGATAAAGGCATAATAAGGATGGTTTCTGCCAGACAAATTCATCAGATATAGTGTTTCTGACTGCCTAGAAGAGCCGTGCGTTCTGTAGCAAAATCTTCATGCATGACAATGCACTATCTCATGCTGCAAACAATACCTCTGAGTCATTGGCTGCTATGGGCAATAAAAGTAGAGAAACTCATGGTGTGACCACCATCCTCCCCTGAACTTAACCCTATTGAGAACTTGGGACTATCCTCAAGGAAAAAATCTATGAGGGTGTGAGGCAGTTCAGATCAAAACAGCAGCTCTGGGAGGCTACTCTGCCATCCTGCAAAGAAATTCCAGCAGAAACTATCCTAAAACTCATAAGCTCAATGGATGCAATAATTGTGAAGGTGATATCAAAGAAGTGTTCCTATGTTAACATATAACTTGGCCTGTTATGTTTTTGATTGAAAAAACTTTTTCTGTAAATGTGACCTCAATGCTGTAAATTTAACAAGTGGCCATTTTTAGTTGTTTACAACCTATAAAATGTTTGCATAATAATTTAGAACAGTGAGGTTTTTTTTTAGTTTTGAAAGAAATACTATTATTGGGAGGTTTGTCCAATAAAACATGATTTATACTCTTTAACTGTTGATAATTTGAACATTATACTGGCTCATTTACATCAACCATTTAGGTAAATCAGAGAAACCTAGTATTTGCATAAAAATTTGGAATGTGGCCTGTACCCTATACAGTAGGTGAGCAATCTTGTAGCACTGATGCAAGATGTTGAATAAGAAAACAGAAGTAACATAGGCTCATATTTAAAATCTGTGACAGACCCATCCCACCTGACCTGTCACATCTTTCTATAGTTAATTCATAATAGTGTAGAACATTTTGTATTTGCAGTGTAATCATGTTATGATCTGATCTTTCTCGTCACTTTTACACTATTTATTTGGTACTAGATGGTGGCCTGATTCTAAAGCATCGGGTATTCTAGCATATGTTTCCCGACCCTCCTTTATAATGCCCCATGCAGGAAGTCACATCCCCCGTATATAATACCCCATGCATATAATACCCCATGCAGGATGTCACATCCCCCGTATATAATTCCCCATGCAGGATGTCACATCCCCCCTATATAATACCCCATGCAGGATGTCACCTCTCCCCCATATAATGCCCCATGTAGGATGTCACCTCTCCCCCCATATAATGGCCCATGCAGGATGTCACCTCTCCCCCATATAATGCCCCATGTAGGATGTCACCTCTCCCCCCATATAATGTCCCATGCAGGATGTCACCTCTCCCCCCATATAATGCCCCATGTAGGATGTCACCTCTCCCCCCATATAATGCCCCATGCAGGATGTCACCTATCCCCCCATATAATGCCCCATGCAGGGTGTCACATCCCCCCTATATAATACCCCATGCAGGATATCCCATCCCCCCATATAATGCCCCATGTAGGATGTCACCTCTCCCCCATATAATGCCCCATGTAGGATGTCACCTCTCCCCCCATATAATGCCCCATGTAGGATGTCACCTCTCCCACCATATAATGGCCCATGCAGGATGTCACCTCTCCCCCATATAATGCCCCATGCAGGATGTCACCTCTCCCCCCATATAATGCCCCATGCAGGATGTCACATCCCCCCTATATAATACCCCATGCAGGATGTCACCTCTCCCCCCATATAATGCCCCATGTAGGATGTCACCTCTCCCCCATATAATGCCCAATGTAGGATGTCACCTCTCCCCCCATATAATGCCCCATGTAGGATGTCACCTCTCCCCCCATATAATGGCCCATGCAGGATGTCACCTCTCCCCCATATAATGCCCCATGTAGGATGTCACCTCTCCCCCATATAATGCCCCATGTAGGATGTTACCTCTCCCCCCATATAATGCCCCATGCAGGATGTCACCTCTCCCCCATATAATGTCCCATGTAGGATGTCACCTCTGCCCCCATATAATGGCCCATGCAGGATGTCACCTCTCCCCCCATATAATGCCCCATGCAGGCTGTCACATCCCCCCTATATAATACCCCATGCAGGATGTCCCATCCCCCCATAGTGCCCCATGCAGGTCCCCTATGGCCCCATACAAAAAAAAAAAAATCCAATACTCACCTCACTTCTCAGCTGCTGCTCTGGACTCCAGCGTAGCCGGCATCTTCACGCTGTACACTGTGATCGGTCAGGAGAGAGCGTGGTGTAAAGACGTCACCGCGCCCTCTGACCTGACACGTCACAGAGCCTCAGCGGAAGACACAGGAGCTGCTGCGCAGGCACGGGGAGGGGTAAGTATGACGCCGGGTGCCGGGGTCCTGATCGAGCGGGGGGAGGGACAGGAGGAGAGGAGAGGGGAGAGAAGGGGAGGGGAGAGGAGGGGAGGGGAGGGGTAAGTATAACGCCGGGGTCCTGATCGAGCGGGGGGAGGGACGGGAGGAGAGGAGAGGGGAGGGGAGAGGAGGGGAGGGGTAAGTATGACGCCAGGGTCCTGATCGAGCGGGGGGAGGGACGGGAGGAGAGGAGAGGATAGGGGAGAGGAGAGGAGGGGAAAGGAGGGGAGGGGAGAGGAGGGGAGGGGCGTCACACTTGTCCTCGGGAGATAAGCGGCTGTAGCCGCTGATCTTCCGACGATAGCTGCATGTAGGTCAGCGGCGCCTGCGGTCGGGGGACTTATGCTGCGAGCAGCCGGCTGCATCTCCCGGCTGCATCGCCGCTGACCTCCGTGCCTCACATGAGCCGCTAATGGCCCCCATGTTTTTCTGAAATGCCGCGTCGCTGATTGGCCGCGGCCGGACCAATCAGCGACCCGGGATTTCCAGGACAGACAGACAGACAGAAAGACAGACTAACAGACGGGATAAGACAATTATATAGATAGATAACAATGTTTGTGATACCGTAAGGCTATGTTCCCACGATGAGCTTTTGGTGCATTTTTGGACTCTGCGTATTTTTGCTGCATCAAAAACGCAGCATCTTACAGTTACAGAAAAGTGATAGTAACAAACAAATTCCTCAAAAAATTAAGATCCCTTCAATAACTAAACATGAACCTATAACGGCACAGAAGGAATATAAACATTGCAAAAAATAAATCAAATAATGTCAACGTTTATTAACAATTTTAAATACGTAAGTAAATATAGAACATTTGAAAATCACATGGACATATTAGAGAAAAAAAAAAGTAGTCCGTGTATAGTATACAGGTGCTTCTCACAAAATTAGAATATCCTCAAAAATTTAATTTATTTCAGTTCTTCCATACAAAAAATGAAACTCATATATTATATAGAGTCATTACAAACAAGAGTGATCTATTTCAAGTGTTTATTTCTGTTATTGTTGATGATTATGGCTTACAGCCAATAAAAACACAAAAGTCATTATCTCGGTAAATCAGAATAATTAACAAAAAACACCTGCAAAGGCTTCCTAAACATTTAAAAAGGTCCCTTAGTCTGTTTTAGTAGGCTCCACAATCATGGGGAAGACTGCCGACTTGACCGATATCCAGAAGGCAGTTATTGCAGGGCCGGAGTCAGCACCCGGGCAAGTGCCGGGGCCCTGAGCAGGCAGGGGGGGCCCACTCGCTGTCGGGCACCCCGCCGGGCTATGGGCGGAGGAGAGCGGTGCCAGAGCCGGCCCTTCTCCCCCGCTTGCTCAGGGCCCCAGCAGCCAGATACTTACCTCTGCCCGTGCCTCCGCAGATCCGCTTTCTTCCTGCTGTGTGCTCCCTGTGACGTCTCAGGTCAGAGGGTGCGGTGACGTCTTTCCACCGCTCCCTCCCCTGAGTCGTCACAGGCAGTGCAGAGCGGAACGACGCTGGAGTCCGGATCTGAGCAGCGGCAGCAGGTGAAGAGGAGTGAGGTGAGCATTTGATTTTTTTTTTTTTTTAATGTATGGAGACATAGGGCATTTTAAAGAGGAGGGGTGACATCCTGAATGGGACATTTTAAAGAAAGTCGGGTGACATCCTGCAAGGGGCATTTTAAAGAGAGTGGAGTCACATCCTGCATGGGGCATTTTAAAGAGAGGGGGGGTGATATCCTGCATGGGGCATTATAAAGAGGGGAGTGATATCCTGCATGGGGCATTATAAAGACAGGGGGGTGACATCCTGCATGGGGCATTATATGGTGGGGAAAAGGGACATCCTGCATGGGGCACTATATGGTGGGGGAAAGGGACATCCTGCATGGGGCATTATATGGTGGGGGAAAGGGACATCCTGCATGGGGCATTATATGGTGGGGGAAAGGGACATTCTGCATGGGGCATTATATGGGAGGGGAGAAGTGACATCCTGCATGGGGCATTATTTGGGGGGTGACATCCTGCATGGGGCATTATAAGGCGGGGAAGGGACATCCTGCATGGGGCATTATATGGGGGGAGAAGTGATATCCTGCAAGGGGCATTACACTGTGTTCTGAATTATTAGGCAAATGAGTATTTAGATCACATGATACTTTTTATACATGTTGTCCTACGCCAAGCTGCATAGGCTTGAGAGCCAACTACCAATTAAGTGAATCTGGTGATGTGCATCTCTGTAATGAGGAGGGGTGTTGACTAATGACATCAACACCCTATATAAGGTGTGCTTAATTATTAGGCAACTTCCTTTCCTTTGGCAAAATGGGTCAGAAGAGAGATTTGATGAGCTCTGAAAAGTCCAAAACTGTGAGATGTCTTGCAGAGGGATGCAGCAGTCTTGAAATTTCCAAACTTTTGAAGCGTGATCACCGAACAATCAAGCGTTTCATGGAAAATAGCCAACAAGGTCGCAAGAAGCGTGTTGGCCAAAAAAGGCACAAAATAACTGCTCATGAATTGAGGAAAATCAAGCGTGAAGCTGCCAAGATGCCATTCGCCACCAGTTTTGCCATATTTCAGAGCTGCATTTTTACTGGAGTATCAAAAAGCACAAGGTGTGCAATACTCAAGGACATGGCCAAGGTAAGGAAGGCTGAAAAACAACCACCTTTGAACAAGAAACATAAGATAAAACTTCAAGAATGGTTCAAGAAATATCTTAAGACTGATTTTTCAAAGGTTCTATGGACTGATGAAATGAGAGTGACTCGTGATGGGCCAGAGGCTGGATCAGTAAAGGGCAGAGAGCTCCACTCCGACTCAGAAGCCAGCAAGGTGGAGGTGGGGTACTGGTATGAGCTGGTATCATCAAAGATGAACTTGTGGGACCTTTTCGGGTTGAGGATGGAGTGAAGCTCAACTCCCAGATCTACTGCCAGTTTCTGGAAGACAACTTCTTCAAGCAGTGATACAGGAAGAAGTCAGTATCATTCAAGAAAAACATGATTTTCATGCAGGACAATGCGCCATCACATGCATCCAACTACTCCACAGCGTGGCTGGCCAGTAAAGGTCTAAAAGAAGAAAAAATAATGACATGGGCCCCTTGTTCACCTGATCTAAACCCCATAGAGAACCTATGGTCCATCATAAAATGTGAGATCTACAGGGAGGGAAAACAGTACACCTCTCGGAACAGTGTCTGGGAGGCTGTGGTGGCTGCTGCACGCAATGTTGCTCGAAAACACATCAAGCAACTGACAGAATCTATGGATGGAAGGCTGTTGAGTGTCATCATAAAGAAAGGTGGCTATATTGATCACTAATTATTTTGGTTTTTGTTTTTGCATGTCAGAAATGTTTATTTCTAAATTTTGTGCACTGATATTGGTTTACCTGGTGAAAATAAACAAGTGAGATGGGATTATATTTGTTTTTTATTACGTTGCCTAATAATTCGGGACAGTAATAGTTACCTGCACAAACAGATATCCTCCTAAGATAGCCAAATCTAAAAAAAAACCACTCCAACTTCCAAAAATATTAAGCTTGGATATTTGAGTCTTTTGGGTTGATTGAGAACATAGTTGTTGATCAATAATAAAAATAATCCTCTAAAATACAACTTGCCTAATAATTCAGAACACAGTGTATATGGGGGGGAGTGACATCCTGCATGGGGCATTATATGAGGGGTGACATCCTGCATGGGGCATTATATGAGGGGTGACGTCCTGCCTGGGGCATTATAGGAGGGGTGACATCCTGCATGGGGCATTATATGGGGGGGATGGGACATCCTGCATGTGGCATTATATGGGGGGGAATGGACATCCTGCATGGGGCATTATATGGGGGGAGAAGTGACATCCTGCGTGGGGCATTATGTGGGGGGTGACATCCTGCATGGGGCATTATATGGGGGGGACATCCTTCATGGGACATTATATGGGGGAGTAAGGGACATCCTGCATAGGGCATTATATGGGAGGGGAGAAGTGACATCCTGCATGGGGCATTATATGGGGGGTGACATCCTGCATGGGGCATTATATGGGGGGGTGACATCCTACATGGGGCATTATGTGGGGGGTGACATCCTGCATGGGGCATTATATGGGGGGTGACATCCTGCATGGGGCATTATATGGGGGGGAGAAGTGATATCCTGCATGGGGCATTATATGGGGGGGAGTTACATCCTGCATGGGGCATTATATGGGGGGTGACATCCTGCATGGGGCATTATATGGTGGGGCGACATCCTGCATGGGGCATTTTAAGGGGAGGGGGACAGCCTGCATAGGGCATTATATGGGGGCCAGTATTCTGTATGGGGCATTATAAGGAGACCAGTATCCTGTACGGATCATTTTATGGGGGCCAGTATTCTGTATGGAGCGTTATATGGGGGCTAGTATTCCATATGGAGCGTTATATGGGGCCAGTATTCCGTATGGAGCGTCATATGGGGGCCTGTATACTGTGTGGAGCGATTCGCCAGTTTCTGAGCTATTGTAGAATTTACAATAGATATCACTCATGTAATGTAAGAAGTGAAATCTTCAGCATTGTACTATATATATTTTTCTCTGCAGTATCTGTGCACCATGAATCGTGGTATGTGTTAAAGGGGCCTACTGAGACTCTTTTGCCCGGGGCCCAGAAAAACCTGGAGCCGGCCCTGAGTCATTGACACACTCCACAAGGAGAGAAAGCAACAAAAGGTCATTGCTAAAGAGGCTGGCTGTTCACATAGTGCTGTATCCAAGCATATTAATGGAAAATTGAGTGCAAGGAAAAATTGTGGTAGAAAAAGGTACAAAAGCAACCGGGATAACTGCAGCCTTGAAAGGATTGTTAAGAAAAGGCTATTCAAAAATTTGGGGGAGATTCACAAGAAGTAGACTGCTGCTATAGTCATTGCTTCAAGAGCCTCCGGACACAGACGTATCCAGGACACGAGCTACAAGTGTCACATTCCTTGTGTCAAGCCACTCATGACCAATAGACAATGCCAGAGGTGTCTTACCTGGGCCAAAGAGAAAAAAACCTGGACTGTTGCTCAGTGGTCCAAGGTGTTGTTTTCAGATGAAAGTAAATTTCATTTTTTTCATTCATTTGCATTTCTTTTGGAAATCAAGGTCCCAGAGTCTGGAGGAAGAGTGGAGAGGCACGCAATCCAAGCTTCTTGAGATCTAGTGTGAAGTTTCCACAATTAGTGATGGTTTGGGGAGCCATGTCATCTGCTGGTGCAGGTCTACTGTGTTTCATCAAGACCAAAGTCAGCGCAGCTGTCTACCAGGAAATTTTAGAGCACTTCATGCTTCCCTCTGCCGACAAGCTTTTTAGAGATGGAAATTTCATTCTCCAGCAAGACTTGGCACCTGTCCACACTGTCAAAGTACCAATACCTGGTTGAAAAACAACAGTATCACTGTGCTTGATTGGCCAGCAAACTTGCCTGGCCTTAAACCCATAGACAATCTATGGGGTATTGTCAAGAGGAAGATGAGAGACACCAGACCCAACAAAGCAGGCGAGCTGAAGGCAGCTATCAAAGCAACCTAGGCTTCCATAACACCTCAGCAGTGCCACAGGCTGATCGTCTCCATGCCACACAGCATTGATGCAGTAATTGATGCAAAAGGAGTCCCGACCAAGTATTGAGTGCATTTACTGAACATACATCTCAGTAGGCCAACATTTCTGATTTTAAAAACATTTTTCAAGCTGGTGTTATAAAGTATTCTAATTTACTGAGATAATGAGTTTTGTGTTTTCATTGGCTGTAAACCATAATCATCAACATTATCAGAAATAAACACTTTAAATAGATCACTCTGTTTGTAATGACTCTATATAATATATGAGTTTCACTTCTTGTATTGAAGAACTGAAATAAATTAAATTTTTGAGGATATTCTAATTTTGTGAGAAGCACTTGTAGAACAGAATTACAGAAAAGAAATATCAAAAACCTACAAGAAGCAAAATGAATAGTGTTGAGCGAGCATGTTCGACACTGCTCGGTACTCGCCCGAGCATCTCACTACTCGGGATGTTCGGCGAGCACCGAACATTTCCGGGTTACTCAGGCGGGAGCTCGGGTCTCCGCCCTACACGTTTGGCGCTCTTAACAGAGCCAATGAACATGCAGGGATTGCCAGCCAGTCACTGGAATGCCGCAGCCATGTTGTTTGTGGGCATTACAGTGATTGGCTGGCTGCACAGCGTCACCTCGAGTATTGAAAACCGGGCGCCGCCATCTTGGACACAGTCGCTCCGGATCAGACAGTGTAGGGAGAGTGCTGCTGAGTTAGGGAGAGATATATAGTGTCAAATAGGTAGTGTAGGGTCTCTAAAGCCTGCCAAATCAAACAAACAGTCCTTCTCAGGACTAATATCCATCACAGATATCAGGCAGGCAGGCAGGCTGTATAGGAGACGCAGTGTTTATACCAGCAAACGCTGCATTACAGTCCTGTGTGCTCCTGTAGGTCAAATTGCTAGACTTATCCCCCGGTCTCAGGGGCCAGGAAAATTCCTTTTTTTTTTCATCTAAATCCTGTATTTTTTTTTTTCCTCAGTCAGACTGTACAAATACGTGTCTCATTAACCTTTTGGTATTCCCCCCCCCCCGCCAAAAAAAAAATTGAGTGTGTCTGTGACTGTTCAGACACCAATATATCTGTTTAGAAGAGTCTGGTGTAGGCCAGAGATATAGAACTGTGGTTTTGCAGTTCCACGGGTCAAATCTCTGTATTATCCTGCTTTTGGCATTTTTTGCCGTAAAAAAACTGTAATAGTGTCTCCCTGACTGTTCAGACACCAATATATCTGTTTAAAAGAGTCTGCTGTAGGCCAGAGAAATAGAACTGTGGTTTTGCAGTTCCACGGGTCAAATCTCTGTATTATCCTGCTTTTGGCATTTTTTGCCGTAAAAAAAACGGTAATAGTGTCTCCCTGACTGGTCAGACACCAATATATCTGTTTAAAATAGTCTGGTGTAGGCCAGATAAATAGAACTGTGGTTTTGCAGTTCCACTGGTCAAATCTCTGTATTATCCTGCTTTTGGCATTTTTTGCCGTAAAAAAAACTGTAATAGTGTCTCCCTGACTGGTCAGACACCAATATATCTGTTTAAAAGAGTCTGGTGTAGGCCAGAGAAATAGAACTGTGGTTTTGCAGTTCCACGGGTCAAATCTCTGTATTATCCTGCTTTTGCCATTTTTTGCCATAAAAAAAAACTGTAATAGTGTCTCCCTAACTGGTAAGACACCAATATATCTGTTTAAAAGAGTCTGGTGTAGGCCAGATAAATAGAACTGTGGTTTTGCAGTTCCACTGGTCAAATCTCTGTATTATCCTGCTTTTGGCATTTTTTGCCGTAAAAAAACTGTAATAGTGTCTCCCTGACTGGTCAGACACCAATATATCTGTTTAAAAGAGTCTGGTGTAGGCCAGATAAATAGAACTGTGGTTTTGCAGTTCCACGGGTCAAATCTCTGTATTATCCAGCTTTTGGCATTTTTTGCCGTAAAAAAAAAACTGTAATAGTGTCTCCCTAACTGGTAAGACACCAATATATCTGTTTAAAAGAGTCTGGTGTAGGCCAGAGAAATAGAACTGTGGTTTTGCAGTTCCACAGGTCAAATCTCTGTATTATCCCGCTTTTGGCATTTTTTGCTGTAAAAAAAAACTGTAATAGTGTCTCCCTGACTGTTCAGACACCAATATATCTGTTTAAAGAGTTTGGTGTAGGCCAGAGAAATAGAACTGTGGTTTTGCAGTTCCACGGGTCAAATCTCTGTATTATCCTGCTTTTGGCATTTTTTGCCGTAAAAAAAACGGTAATAGTGTCTCCCTGACTGGTCAGACACCAATATATCTGTTTAAAAGAGTCTGGTGTAGGCCAGATAAATAGAACTGTGGTTTTGCAGTTCCACTGGTCAAATCTCTGTATTATCCTGCTTTTGGCATTTTTTGCCGTAAAAAAACTGTAATAGTGTCTCCCTGACTGGTCAGACACCAATATATCTGTTTAAAAGAGTCTGGTGTAGGCCAGAGAAATAGAACTGTGGTTTTGCAGTTCCACGGGTCAAATCTCTGTATTATCCTGCTTTTGCCATTTTTTGCCATAAAAAACTGTAATAGTGTCTCCCTGACTGGTCAGACACCAATATATCTGTTTAAAAGAGTCTGGTGTAGGCCAGATAAATAGAACTGTGGTTTTGCAGTTCCACGGGTCAAATCTCTGTATTATCCTGCTTTTGGCATTTTTTGCCGTAAAAAAAAACTGTAATAGTGTCTCCCTAACTGGTCAGACACCAATATATCTGTTTAAAAGAATCTGGTGTAGGCCAGAGAAATAGAACTGTGGTTTTGCAGTTCCACAGGTCAAATCTCTGTATTATCCCGCTTTTGGCATTTTTTGCTGTAAAAAAAAACTGTAATAGTGTCTCCCTGACTGTTCAGACACCAATATATCTGTTTAAAAGAGTCTGGTGTAGGCCAGATAAATAGAACTGTGGTTTTGCAGTTCCACTGGTCAAATCTCTGTATTATCCTGCTTTTGGCATTTTTTGCCGTAAAAAAACTGTAATAGTGTCTCCCTGACTGGTCAGATACCAATATATCTGTTTAAAAGAGTCTGGTGTAGGCCAGAGAAATAGAACTGTGGTTTTGCAGTTCCACGGGTCAAATCTCTGTATTATCCTGCTTTTGCCATTTTTTGCCATAAAAAAACTGTAATAGTGTCTCCCTGACTGGTCAGACACCAATATATCTGTTTAAAAGAGTCTGGTGTAGGCCAGATAAATAGAACTGTGGTTTTGCAGTTCCACGGGTCAAATCTCTGTATTATCCAGCTTTTGGCATTTTTTGCCGTAAAAAAAAACTGTAATAGTGTCTCCCTAACTGGTCAGACACCAATATATCTGTTTAAAAGAGTCTGGTGTAGGCCAGAGAAATAGAACTGTGGTTTTGCAGTTCCACAGGTCAAATCTCTGTATTATCCCGCTTTTGGCATTTTTTGCTGTAAAAAAAAACTGTAATAGTGTCTCCCTGACTGTTCAGACACCAATATATCTGTTTAAAGAGTTTGGTGTAGGCCAGAGAAATAGAACTGTGGTTTTGCAGTTCCACGGGTCAAATCTCTGTATTATCCTGCTTTTGGCATTTTTTGCCGTAAAAAAAACGGTAATAGTGTCTCCCTGACTGGTCAGACACCAATATATCTGTTTAAAAGAGTCTGGTGTAGGCCAGATAAATAGAACTGTGGTTTTGCAGTTCCACTGGTCAAATCTCTGTATTATCCTGCTTTTGGCATTTTTTGCCGTAAAAAAACTGTAATAGTGTCTCCCTGACTGGTCAGACACCAATATATCTGTTTAAAAGAGTCTGGTGTAGGCCAGAGAAATAGAACTGTGGTTTTGCAGTTCCACGGGTCAAATCTCTGTATTATCCTGCTTTTGCCATTTTTTGCCATAAAAAACTGTAATAGTGTCTCCCTGACTGGTCAGACACCAATATATCTGTTTAAAAGAGTCTGGTGTAGGCCAGATAAATAGAACTGTGGTTTTACAGTTCCACTGGTCAAATCTCTGTATTATCCTGCTTTTGGCATTTTTTGCCGTAAAAAAACTGTAATAGTGTCTCCCTGACTGGTCAGACACCAATATATCTGTTTAAAAGAGTCTGGTGTAGGCCAGAGAAATAGAACTGTGGTTTTGCAGTTCCACGGGTCAAATCTCTGTATTATCCTGCTTTTGCCATTTTTTGCCATAAAAAAACTGTAATAGTGTCTCCCTGACTGGTCAGACACCAATACATCTGTTTAAAAGAGTCTGGTGTAGGCCAGATAAATAGAACTGTGGTTTTGCAGTTCCACGGGTCAAATCTCTGTATTATCCAGCTTTTGGCATTTTTTGCCGTAAAAAAAAACTGTAATAGTGTCTCCCTAACTGGTCAGACACCAATATATCTGTTTAAAAGAGTCTGGTGTAGGCCAGAGAAATAGAACTGTGGTTTTGCAGTTCCACAGGTCAAATCTCTGTATTATCCCGCTTTTGGCATATTTTGCTGTAAAAAAAAACTGTAATAGTGTCTCCCTGACTGTTCAGACACCAATATATCTGTTTAAAGAGTTTGGTGTAGGCCAGAGAAATAGAACTGTGGTTTTGCAGTTCCACGGGTCAAATCTCTGTATTATCCTGCTTTTGGCATTTTTTGCCGTAAAAAAAACGGTAATAGTGTCTCCCTGACTGGTCAGACACCAATATATCTGTTTAAAAGAGTCTGGTGTAGGCCAGATAAATAGAACTGTGGTTTTGCAGTTCCACTGGTCAAATCTCTGTATTATCCTGCTTTTGGCATTTTTTGCCGTAAAAAAACTGTAATAGTGTCTCCCTGACTGGTCAGACACCAATATATCTGTTTAAAAGAGTCTGGTGTAGGCCAGAGAAATAGAACTGTGGTTTTGCAGTTCCACGGGTCAAATCTCTGTATTATCCTGCTTTTGCCTTTTTTTGCCATAAAAAACTGTAATAGTGTCTCCCTGACTGGTCAGACACCAATATATCTGTTTAAAAGAGTCTGGTGTAGGCCAGATAAATAGAACTGTGGTTTTGCAGTTCCACGGGTCAAATCTCTGTATTATCCTGCTTTTGGCATTTTTTGCCGTAAAAAAAAACTGTAATAGTGTCTCCCTAACTGGTCAGACACCAATATATCTGTTTAAAAGAGTCTGGTGTAGGCCAGAGAAATAGAACTGTGGTTTTGCAGTTCCACAGGTCAAATCTCTGTATTATCCCGCTTTTGGCATTTTTTGCTGTAAAAAAAAACTGTAATAGTGTCTCCCTGACTGTTCAGACACCAATATATCTGTTTAAAGAGTTTGGTGTAGGCCAGAGAAATAGAACTGTGGTTTTGCAGTTCCACGGGTCAAATCTCTGTATTATCCTGCTTTTGGCATTTTTTGCCGTAAAAAAAAACTGTAATAGTGTCTCGCTGACTGGTCAGACACCAATATATCTGTTTAAAAGAGTCTGGTGTAGGCCAGATAAATAGAACTGTGGTTTTGCAGTTCCACTGGTCAAATCTCTGTATTATCCTGCTTTTGGCATTTTTTGCCGTAAAAAAACTGTAATAGTGTCTCCCTGACTGGTCAGACACCAATATATCTGTTTAAAAGAGTCTGGTGTAGGCCAGAGAAATAGAACTGTGGTTTTGCAGTTCCACGGGTCAAATCTCTGTATTATCCTGCTTTTGCCATTTTTTGCCATAAAAAACTGTAATAGTGTCTCCCTGACTGGTCAGACACCAATATATCTGTTTAAAAGAGTCTGGTGTAGGCCAGATAAATAGAACTGTGGTTTTGCAGTTCCACGGGTCAAATCTCTGTATTATCCTGCTTTTGGCATTTTTTGCCGTAAAAAAAAACTGTAATAGTGTCTCCCTAACTGGTCAGACACCAATATATCTGTTTAAAAGAGTCTGGTGTAGGCCAGAGAAATAGAACTGTGGTTTTGCAGTTCCACAGGTCAAATCTCTGTATTATCCCGCTTTTGGCATTTTTTGCTGTAAAAAAAAACTGTAATAGTGTCTCCCTGACTGTTCAGACACCAATATATCTGTTTAAAGAGTTTGGTGTAGGCCAGAGAAATAGAACTGTGGTTTTGCAGTTCCACGGGTCAAATCTCTGTATTATCCTGCTTTTGGCATTTTTTGCCGTAAAAGAAAAATGTAATAGTGTCTCCCTGACTGGTCAGACACCAATATATCTGTTTAAAATAGTCTGGTGTAGGCCAGATAAATAGAACTGTGGTTTTGCAGTTCCACTGGTCAAATCTCTGTATTATCCTGCTTTTGGCATTTTTTGCCGTAAAAAAAACTGTAATAGTGTCTCCCTGACTGGTCAGACACCAATATATCTGTTTAAAAGAGTCTGGTGTAGGCCAGAGAAATAGAACTGTGGTTTTGCAGTTCCACGGGTCAAATCTCTGTATTATCCTGCTTTTGCCATTTTTTGCCATAAAAAAAAACTGTAATAGTGTCTCCCTAACTGGTAAGACACCAATATATCTGTTTAAAAGAGTCTGGTGTAGGCCAGATAAATAGAACTGTGGTTTTGCAGTTCCACTGGTCAAATCTCTGTATTATCCTGCTTTTGGCATTTTTTGCCGTAAAAAAACTGTAATAGTGTCTCCCTGACTGGTCAGACACCAATATATCTGTTTAAAAGAGTCTGGTGTAGGCCAGATAAATAGAACTGTGGTTTTGCAGTTCCACGGGTCAAATCTCTGTATTATCCAGCTTTTGGCATTTTTTGCCGTAAAAAAAAAACTGTAATAGTGTCTCCCTAACTGGTAAGACACCAATATATCTGTTTAAAAGAGTCTGGTGTAGGCCAGAGAAATAGAACTGTGGTTTTGCAGTTCCACAGGTCAAATCTCTGTATTATCCCGCTTTTGGCATTTTTTGCTGTAAAAAAAAACTGTAATAGTGTCTCCCTGACTGTTCAGACACCAATATATCTGTTTAAAGAGTTTGGTGTAGGCCAGAGAAATAGAACTGTGGTTTTGCAGTTCCACGGGTCAAATCTCTGTATTATCCTGCTTTTGGCATTTTTTGCCGTAAAAAAAACGGTAATAGTGTCTCCCTGACTGGTCAGACACCAATATATCTGTTTAAAAGAGTCTGGTGTAGGCCAGATAAATAGAACTGTGGTTTTGCAGTTCCACGGGTCAAATCTCTGTATTATCCTGCTTTTGGCATTTTTTGCCGTAAAAAAAAACTGTAATAGTGTCTCCCTAACTGGTCAGACACCAATATATCTGTTTAAAAGAGTCTGGTGTAGGCCAGAGAAATAGAACTGTGGTTTTGCAGTTCCACAGGTCAAATCTCTGTATTATCCCGCTTTTGGCATTTTTTGCTGTAAAAAAAAACTGTAATAGTGTCTCCCTGACTGTTCAGACACCAATATATCTGTTTAAAAGAGTCTGGTGTAGGCCAGATAAATAGAACTGTGGTTTTGCAGTTCCACTGGTCAAATCTCTGTATTATCCTGCTTTTGGCATTTTTTGCCGTAAAAAAACTGTAATAGTGTCTCCCTGACTGGTCAGATACCAATATATCTGTTTAAAAGAGTCTGGTGTAGGCCAGAGAAATAGAACTGTGGTTTTGCAGTTCCACGGGTCAAATCTCTGTATTATCCTGCTTTTGCCATTTTTTGCCATAAAAAAACTGTAATAGTGTCTCCCTGACTGGTCAGACACCAATATATCTGTTTAAAAGAGTCTGGTGTAGGCCAGATAAATAGAACTGTGGTTTTGCAGTTCCACGGGTCAATTCTCTGTATTATCCAGCTTTTGGCATTTTTTGCCGTAAAAAAAAACTGTAATAGTGTCTCCCTAACTGGTCAGACACCAATATATCTGTTTAAAAGAGTCTGGTGTAGGCCAGAGAAATAGAACTGTGGTTTTGCAGTTCCACAGGTCAAATCTCTGTATTATCCCGCTTTTGGCATTTTTTGCTGTAAAAAAAAACTGTAATAGTGTCTCCCTGACTGTTCAGACACCAATATATCTGTTTAAAGAGTTTGGTGTAGGCCAGAGAAATAGAACTGTGGTTTTGCAGTTCCACGGGTCAAATCTCTGTATTATCCTGCTTTTGGCATTTTTTGCCGTAAAAAAAACGGTAATAGTGTCTCCCTGACTGGTCAGACACCAATATATCTGTTTAAAAGAGTCTGGTGTAGGCCAGATAAATAGAACTGTGGTTTTGCAGTTCCACTGGTCAAATCTCTGTATTATCCTGCTTTTGGCATTTTTTGCCGTAAAAAAACTGTAATAGTGTCTCCCTGACTGGTCAGACACCAATATATCTGTTTAAAAGAGTCTGGTGTAGGCCAGAGAAATAGAACTGTGGTTTTGCAGTTCCACGGGTCAAATCTCTGTATTATCCTGCTTTTGCCATTTTTTGCCATAAAAAACTGTAATAGTGTCTCCCTGACTGGTCAGACACCAATATATCTGTTTAAAAGAGTCTGGTGTAGGCCAGATAAATAGAACTGTGGTTTTGCAGTTCCACTGGTCAAATCTCTGTATTATCCTGCTTTTGGCATTTTTTGCCGTAAAAAAACTGTAATAGTGTCTCCCTGACTGGTCAGACACCAATATATCTGTTTAAAAGAGTCTGGTGTAGGCCAGAGAAATAGAACTGTGGTTTTGCAGTTCCACGGGTCAAATCTCTGTATTATCCTGCTTTTGCCATTTTTTGCCATAAAAAAACTGTAATAGTGTCTCCCTGACTGGTCAGACACCAATACATCTGTTTAAAAGAGTCTGGTGTAGGCCAGATAAATAGAACTGTGGTTTTGCAGTTCCACGGGTCAAATCTCTGTATTATCCAGCTTTTGGCATTTTTTGCCGTAAAAAAAAACTGTAATAGTGTCTCCCTAACTGGTCAGACACCAATTTATCTGTTTAAAAGAGTCTGGTGTAGGCCAGAGAAATAGAACTGTGGTTTTGCAGTTCCACAGGTCAAATCTCTGTATTATCCCGCTTTTGGCATTTTTTGCTGTAAAAAAAAACTGTAATAGTGTCTCCCTGACTGTTCAGACACCAATATATCTGTTTAAAGAGTTTGGTGTAGGCCAGAGAAATAGAACTGTGGTTTTGCAGTTCCACGGGTCAAATCTCTGTATTATCCTGCTTTTGGCATTTTTTGCCGTAAAAAAAACGGTAATAGTGTCTCCCTGACTGGTCAGACACCAATATATCTGTTTAAAAGAGTCTGGTGTAGGCCAGATAAATAGAACTGTGGTTTTGCAGTTCCACTGGTCAAATCTCTGTATTATCCTGCTTTTGGCATTTTTTGCCGTAAAAAAACTGTAATAGTGTCTCCCTGACTGGTCAGACACCAATATATCTGTTTAAAAGAGTCTGGTGTAGGCCAGAGAAATAGAACTGTGGTTTTGCAGTTCCACGGGTCAAATCTCTGTATTATCCTGCTTTTGCCTTTTTTTGCCATAAAAAACTGTAATAGTGTCTCCCTGACTGGTCAGACACCAATATATCTGTTTAAAAGAGTCTGGTGTAGGCCAGATAAATAGAACTGTGGTTTTGCAGTTCCACGGGTCAAATCTCTGTATTATCCTGCTTTTGGCATTTTTTGCCGTAAAAAAAAACTGTAATAGTGTCTCCCTAACTGGTCAGACACCAATATATCTGTTTAAAAGAGTCTGGTGTAGGCCAGAGAAATAGAACTGTGGTTTTGCAGTTCCACAGGTCAAATCTCTGTATTATCCCGCTTTTGGCATTTTTTGCTGTAAAAAAAAACTGTAATAGTGTCTCCCTGACTGTTCAGACACCAATATATCTGTTTAAAGAGTTTGGTGTAGGCCAGAGAAATAGAACTGTGGTTTTGCAGTTCCACGGGTCAAATCTCTGTATTATCCTGCTTTTGGCATTTTTTGCCGTAAAAAAAAACTGTAATAGTGTCTCGCTGACTGGTCAGACACCAATATATCTGTTTAAAAGAGTCTGGTGTAGGCCAGATAAATAGAACTGTGGTTTTGCAGTTCCACTGGTCAAATCTCTGTATTATCCTGCTTTTGGCATTTTTTGCCGTAAAAAAACTGTAATAGTGTCTCCCTGACTGGTCAGACACCAATATATCTGTTTAAAAGAGTCTGGTGTAGGCCAGAGAAATAGAACTGTGGTTTTGCAGTTCCACGGGTCAAATCTCTGTATTATCCTGCTTTTGCCATTTTTTGCCATAAAAAACTGTAATAGTGTCTCCCTGACTGGTCAGACACCAATATATCTGTTTAAAAGAGTCTGGTGTAGGCCAGATAAATAGAACTGTGGTTTTGCAGTTCCACGGGTCAAATCTCTGTATTATCCTGCTTTTGGCATTTTTTGCCGTAAAAAAAAACTGTAATAGTGTCTCCCTAACTGGTCAGACACCAATATATCTGTTTAAAAGAGTCTGGTGTAGGCCAGAGAAATAGAACTGTGGTTTTGCAGTTCCACAGGTCAAATCTCTGTATTATCCCGCTTTTGGCATTTTTTGCTGTAAAAAAAAACTGTAATAGTGTCTCCCTGACTGTTCAGACACCAATATATCTGTTTAAAGAGTTTGGTGTAGGCCAGAGAAATAGAACTGTGGTTTTGCAGTTCCACGGGTCAAATCTCTGTATTATCCTGCTTTTGGCATTTTTTGCCGTAAAAGAAAAATGTAATAGTGTCTCTCTGACTGGTCAGACACCAATATATCTGTTTAAAAGAGTCTGGTGTAGGCCAGATAAATAGAACTGTGGTTTTCCTCTTCCACGGTTCTAATCTCCTTTTTATTACCCTTTTTCCATTGATAGTGCGAGTGTAAGCTATTTTACTTCATTTACAATGGGCAAGGCGCGTGGCAAGGGACGTGGAACTGGACGTACTGGTGATGGTGCGTGCAGAGGACTGGGCCGTGGCCAAGGTGAAAATGTGCCACAACCAACAGCCACATCTTCTCGCTCCCACTTCTTGACTGAATTACTAGGGAAGCACACTACAACACCAGTATTGCGAACTGATCAGTGTGAACAAGTTATTAATTGGATAGCAGATAATACTTCCAGTTACCTGGGCACCACCACCTCCGGTCTGTCTTCCACATGGTCAAGTTTTAGTAGCTGTGAGTCTCGACCGCATACTCCTCCTCACCCTGATGCTCCTTCCTCCCACCATGCCGAGTGTCGTCAGACAAAAACTGATCCCACACTTGGACACTCTGAAGAGCTGTTCACTGGTCCATTTCCATATTTGTGCCCCTCGCCTGCTCCGCTTGAAGTGGTGGAAGAGGAGATCCCATGTAGCGATGCCCAAATATTTGAACAGCCACGGCCACAGGAAGTCGACGTTGGCAATTTGTCACAAGAGGTGGACGGTGACAAGACACAATTGCCATGAAGTGAGGAGGAGGATCGTGGTGCGCAAGTGGAAGAGGAGGAGGTGGTGGATGATCTAGTAACTGACCCAACGTGGCAGGAGGACACGCAGAGCAAGGCCAGCAGCACACAGGGGAGGGAGGCAGAGTACCCCAACAGGCAGGAAGAAGCAGTGTGGTGGCTGCACACAGAAGGCGGTCAACAGTTCCCTGTAACACCAACTCGAGGGACGTTGCTAGTACAACCGGTAGGTCTTCCAGAGTCTGGAATTTTTTTAAAGACTCTGCTGATAACCCCAAAAAGGCCATTTGTACCACCTGCCATGCCAGCATCAGCAGGGGTGACAAAACTACCAGCCTGACTACCACCAACATGATCAGGCACATGGCAGCAAAGTACCCGACTTTGTGGGGCGAACCCCAGGTTCCACGACCAGTGTCAGCGGGTGTCACCACTGCTTCTTCCGCTGTTGTGCGTGTAATAGAACCAACTGTTGTGCATGCAAGGCAATCCCCTGTCCATACTGCATGCAAAGATGCCCCCTCCAGTCTTCACTTGTTATGGCAGTTTCTCAAGAAACAGCATCAACGTCCACGTTCCACCGCAGCGTTCAATTGTCCATATCCCAGAGCTTTGAACGAAAGCGCAAATTTGCAGCCAACGCCCCACAGGCCACAGTCCTAAATTCGCACATTTCACGACTGCTTGCGTTGGAAATGCTGCCTTTTAGGCTGGTGGAGACGGAATCCTTCCGCAACCTTATGATCCCCAGCCGATACTATTTTGCCCGGTGTGCCATCCCCACACTACACAAACACGTGTTCCAAAACATCTGCCGTGCCCTCAACAACGCAGTTACTGGGAGAGTCCACCTGACAACAGACACGTGGACAAGTGCTTGTGGCCAGGGACAGTACATCTCCCTGACGGTAAACATAGTGGAAGCCGGGACCCAGTCGGACCTTGGGATGGAACACATCCTCCCCACACAGAGGATTGCAGGCCCTATGTCAGTCAGAGTTGCCCCCACAGTGTACAGCTCCTGCGCATCATTCTCCTCCTCATGTTCAGCCTCCATCTCAGATATCACCACATCAGTTACAAGCTGGAAGCATTGCAGTACTGCCTCAGCCAAGCGACAACAGGATGTGCTGAAACTCAGAAGCTTAGGTGATAAATCTCACACTGCTTGTGAGTTGTGGACAGCTGTGAAAGAGCAGGCAGATCTGTGGCTGAGACCGCTGAACCTACATCCAGGCATGGTCGTGTGTGACAATGGCCATAACCTGGTGGCGGCTCTGAGGCGAGGCGAGATCACACACGTATCATGCTTGGCTCATGTGCTTAACTTTGTGGTTCAGCGGTGTCTTAAATCGTACTCCGAGTTGCTAGATCTGCTCGTCAAAGTACGCCGCCTGTCAGCTCATTTTCGGAAGTCGGCTACAGCTTCTGCCGCCCTTGCTGTGTTGCAGCAGCGTTTGCAGCTTCTGGCACACTGACTGGTGTGTGATGTCCCCACACATTGGAACTCTACCCTCCACATGTTGCAAAGGATTTGTGAGCAGAAGAGAGCAGTTGTGGAGTACCAGCTGCACCAAGACCGTCGATATTCAGGTCAGACTCCATACATAAGACCTCAGGAGTGGACCTGGATGTCTGACATATGTACCATCCTGACAAACTTTGAGGAGTCCACCAAGATGGTGAGTGGCGATGACCCCATCATTAGCGTCAGCATCCCTCTTGTCTGTCTTTTGCAACGCTCTCTGCAGAGAATTAAAGAGGAGGCATTGCAGCCAGAGTATGATGAGATGGATCAAGAAGCCATAATGGGCGATTACACACAGCCCAGCCTCATCTCATCCCAACGTGCATTGGGGGACAATGAGGGAGAGGAGGAGGAGGAGGAGGAAGAACAGGAGCTGGTATCATGCGCTGTAGACGGTAGTACCTGTACAACTGTCATACAGTCGGTTCAGCGTGGGTGGGCTGAGGACAGGGGGGAGGAGGAGGAGGAGGAGAGCATGGTCAGTTGTCATCTTGGTGAGGACACGGAAATCTTGCCCGTTACCAGTCTGGCACGCATGGCTGACTTTATGTTACGCTGCCTTAACCGTGACCCTCGCGTTGTCAAAATGTTGGGTGACAGTCATTACTGGTTGGTGACACTTTTAGACCCCCTCTACAAGGAGAACTTTCACTCTCTTATTCCTGAGGTGGAGAGGTGTAAAAAAATGTGACAGTACCAGAAGGCCCTTGCTGCAGAACTGTTAAAAAAATTCCTATCTGAACACGCTTGCGGCAGAGGTCACAGTTCGTTGACCAACAAAGGCGTACAGGTGAGAGAGACGCAACTCCAATCCAGCAGAGGCAGGGGAACACTGTCAACATTCTGGGATAGTTTTCTGAGACCCGCCCAGCTTACAGGCCCTGAGGCGCAGGGTACTCTCACAAAGAGTGGAAAGTTTCAAAAGATGGTGAAGGAGTACCTTGCCGACCGTACCAGCATCCTCCGTGATTCCTCTGTGCCTTTTAATTATTGGGTATCCAAGCTGGACACTTGGAATGAACTCGCTCTGTACGCCTTGGAGGTCCTGGCCTGCACTGCCGCTAGTGTGTTATCAGAGCGTGTTTTTAGTGCCGCTGGGGGAATTATAACTGATAAGCGCACTCGCCTGTCAACTGACAAGGTGACCCTTATCAAAATGAACAAGGGCTGGATTGGGCCAGACTTCTCAACACCACCAAATGACAGCAGAGTAAAATAAAGTCAAATCCAATGTGTTATTTCGGGAGGTGTATTCCCATGCACCGCTTCACACCCATACATGGGTATACGCTTCCTCATTTCAGCTGTATTTTGCTCTTCTCCTTATCCTCAGCCTCCACCCCCACTATACCACCAGAGTGACCGTGGTCCGTGTTGCCAGCATTGCAAGTTCCTCTGTCCTAATTTTTGGCAGCTTTTGCTTGGAAGGCATAGGCAAAGACTATGGGAGACCCACTCCCCAATTATGGGAATAATGTTTTTAATATGCTGTACTGCATGGCTCTTGTAAGGGACATGAAAACCGTCTTGTTAAGCTACTGCGACCTCCACCACTTTTCCAAGGGGCATTGATACTGTCTTTTTATTCCACTGCGACCTCCACCATTCTTCCAAGGGGCATTAAAACCGTCTTGTTAAGCTACTGCGACCTCCACCACTTTTCCAAGGGGCATTGATATTGTCTTTTTATTCCACTGCGACCGCCACCATTCTTCCAAGGGGCATTAAAACTGTCTTGTTAAGCTACTGCGACCTCCACGTCTCTTCCAAGGGGCATTAAAACCGTCTTGTTAAGCTACAGCGACCTCCACTTCTCTTCCAAGGGGCATTAAAACCGTCTTGTTAAGCTACTGCGACCTCCACCACTTTTCCAAGGGGCATTGATATTGTCTTTTTATTCCACTGCGACCTCCACCATTCTTCCAAGGGGCATTAAAACGATCTTGTTAAGCTACTGCGACCTCCACCACTTTTCCAAGGGGCATTAAAACCATCTTATTAAGCTACTGCGACCTCCACCACTTTTCCAAGGGGCATTGATATTGTCTTTTTATTCCACTGCGACCTCCACCATTCTTCCAAGGGACATTAAAACCATCTTGTTAAGCTACTGCCACCTCCACGTCTCTTCCAAGGGGCATTAAAACCGTCTTGTTAAGCTACTGCAACCTCCACCACTTTTCAAGGGGCATTAAAACCATTTTGTTAAGCTCCTGCCACCTCCACGTCTCTTCCAAGGGGCATTAAAACCGTCTTGTTAAGCTACTGCGACCTCCACCACTTTTCCAAGGGGCATTGATATTGTCTTTTTATTCCACTGCGACCGCCACCATTCTTCCAAGGGGCATTAAAACTGTCTTGTTAAGCTACTGCGACCTCCACGTCTCTTCCAAGGGGCATTAAAACCATCTTGTTAAGCTACAGCGACCTCCACTTCTCTTCCAAGGGGCATTAAAACCATCTTGTTAAGCTACTGCGACCTTCACCACTTTTCCAAGGGACATTGATATTGTCTTTTTATTCCACTGCGACCTCCACCATTCTTCCAAGGGGCATTAAAACGATCTTGTTAAGCTACTGCGACCTCCACCACTTTTCCAAGGGGCATTAAAACCGTCTTGTTAAGCTACTGCGACCTCCACGTCTCTACCAAGGGGCATTAAAACTGTCTTGTTAAGCTACTGCGACCTCCACGTCTCTACCAAGGGGCATTAAAACTGTCTTTTTATTCCACTGCGACCTCCACCATTCTACCAACGGTCATTGCATTTCCTCCTAATTTTAGTCAGCTTTTGCTTTTCAATGCATAGGCGAACACTAAGGGAGACCCACTCCCCAATAATGGGTAGAAGGTTTTTAGTATGCTGTAATCCACGTCTGATTCAAGGGGCATTGCAGTTCCTCATAATTTTTGGAAAGCCTTCCATTCACTGCTTAGGCCAACAGTGCACAGGAGACCCAGTTGCTATAAATGGAAAAAACGGTTTAGTTAAGGCCCTCTGACCTCCATGCCTCGAAATTTTTGGTAGGCATTGCACTCACTGCATGCCCTATAACTCTGTAGCCGAACCGCTCATTTTGGTACAGAAACATATCCTACTAGACATGTGTGGTTGACTGGCCTGATATTGCTGTGAATGGTCCCTGTTCCTCCTGCTCTTTCTCCTTTGCCACCACCTCATCCATCATTCGTCACCTGAAGCTTTGTTTTAACGGGAGTCATAGAACTGGGATAGTAGCAAGAAAACATCCAGCAATCCTCGGAGGAGGTAGGATATGCGCCAAAACGCTGACCACCTCAGGCCTAGCCGCTACTACATACATGCGCTAACTTTTATCATCATCATCATGCTCCTCACCTTGGCACTCTCAACTCCCCTGATGGAGAAGCCAGGGCCCACCGGAGAAGTCTGGTTCTCTGGTGGGTTCGTCCAATGCTGCCTTAAAGCAGGCCAGGCTAAGAAAATTGTGGGGGAAGTTCCCAGGAGATATAGGGGCGTCTGGGGACCGTTTATGGACACCCAGCCGCCCCAAGGCAGCTGGGGACCCTGTGTGGACACCCGGCCGCTGGGCGGCTGGGGACCGAGTATGGACACCCGGCCGCCCCCTGGCGGCTGGGGACCGAGCGTGGACACCCGGCCGCCAGGCGGCTGGGGATTGAATATGGATAGCAGGCCGCCGCCGCAGACATGACATGGTGGCCGGCGTCTGCCTCCACATGCCTTAAAAGGCCCAATTTCAAGTGCAAGCAAGCTAGCTGTATGGTATTGCAGCCTGGGGGTGGGTGGGTGGCAGGTTGCACATTTACGCTTGCATTCCAAGAAAACAAAGCAGATGCTAACTTCTGTCATCATCATCAAGCTCCTCACCTTGGCACTCTCAACTCCCCTGATGGAGAAGCCAGGGCCCACCAGAGGAGTCTGGTTCTCTGGTGGGCTCGTCCAATGCTGCCCTAAAGCAGGCCAGGCTAAGAAAAGTGTGGGGGAAATTCCCAGGAGAAATAGGGGCGGCTGGGGACCGTTTATGGACACCCGGCCGCCCCCAGGCAGCTGGGGACCGAGTATGGACACCGGGCCGCCCCCTGGCGGCAGTGGACCGAGCCTGGACACCCGGCCGCCAGGCGGCTAGGGACTGAGTATGGATACCAGGCCGCCGACGCAGCCATGACATGGCGGCCGGCGTCTTCCTCCACATGCCTAAAAGGCCCAATTTCAAGTGCAAGCAAGCTAGCAGTATGGTATTGCAGCCTGGGGGTGGGTGGGTGGCAGGTTGCACACTTACGCTTGCATTCCAAGAAAACAAAGCAGATGCTAACTTCTATCATCATCATCATGCTCCTCACCTTGGCACTCTCAACTCCCCTGATGGAGAAGCCAGGGTCCACCAGAGGAGTCTGGTTCTCTGGTGGGCTCGTCCAATGCTGCCCTAAAGCAGGCCAGGCTAAGAAAAGTGTGAGGGAAGTTCCCAGGAGAAATAGGGGCGGGTGGGGACCGTTAACGGACACCCGGCCGCCCCCAGGCGGCTGGGGACCGTGTGAGGACACCCGGCCCCCTGGCAGCTGGGGACCGAGCGTGGACACCCGGCCGCCAGGCGGCGGGGACTGAGTATGGATACCTCGGTGCCGAAGCTGCCATGAGGTAGTGGCCAGCTTCGGCCTCCTCCAAACTAAAAGGCCCAATTTCAAGTGCAAGCTAGCAGCATGGTATTGCAGCCTGGGGGTGGGTGGCAGGCTGCAGACTTGCGCTTGCATTGCAAGGAATGGGGGAGGTACAATTGAACACTGCCCTGGGACAAGGACTTGCACGGGGATAGTTGCAAGTCTGCATCTTCTGATGCGGAAAGGATCACTTTTGATGGACACACTTTTAGGCAGTGACCTGGGTGTCAGAGATGCTTTCAGGGGTCTTCCCAATGCTGTTCCCATGTCTTTTCAGCACTGTATGCATGTGTCACACAGCACATGGCCAGATAAGATTGTAAAATGTTAAAATGACATTTCCCGGTGAATGCATTTGTCACGGTTGAAAGCAATACAAAAGTGCAGAAACGCATAAAAAATGATACTTGTGAACATAGCCCAAGGTGTGGAGGAGTATTTTTTGGGGGGTTATTTATTTTACCTTATACACAAGTCTTTACCCTGGAAAGGAAGTTCCTTAACATATTTCACAGGAAAACCATTTCAGTTTCGTTTTTGAACATTTTATTGTGAGCCCGTAAAAGTGGCTTAATACCTCTGACCACGTTGTTGACAGCAGTGACCTGGGGGTGCTTCCTGGGGTGATGCCCATGCTGTCCCCATGTCTGTTGAGCACTGTCACTATCGTTTTGGGCACTTTTTAGGCTTTCTACAGACTGACGGGGGTGCTGCCGCAAAAATGCTCGGGTTTCCCATAGGGGTCGTTGGGCTCGTTGCTCGGGTCGAGCACCCGAGTATCACGGTGAGCTCGGCCCGAGCTTCGAGCACCCGAGCATTTTAGTGCTCGCTCAACACTAAAAATAAACATAAACCCTGCTGTAAATAAATAAAAAGCAAGTGCATTTAAATAAAAAAGGGTTCTTAGTAACACTTTTTTTGATTAAAAATAATATGAAAGCTATGTCACCAACGACAAGGTGAACCCGTTTGGGATAGAACATATTAGCCCTTAGACCTATGATAAATGTCCAGTGGTGAATAATATGCAGCTATATAATGAGAGCCATATAGTAAATTGTTAAATACAGGCATAAATAATGATATAATAACTATATTATAGAAATTTAGTAACTAATAGTATTATGGCCATCAGTATAAATACTGCATATATGATCATACCATGCTGAATTTCATTAGAGTATCTTGGGAATAGTGTCTACAAATAGTATGTTGCATAATCATCCCAGACAATATATTGAAATATATCGCCACAAAAAAACACATGTGTAATAAGTAGCTACAATGAGCAGATGTCCTTATATATAGTGATTACCTGTGGCCATGATGAATAAATGGGCTACTACACACCTCGACTAGCGTTTCACTGCCGCCTGTGGTTTCATCAGGAGGTAAAAGCGCTTATTTAAAGCATGGCACCAGAAAATGCAGCATCAAAAACGCGATAAAAACAAAACTAATTTAAATAATAGGTGCAGAAATTCTGCAGTGTCAAAAGCTCATCCTGGGAACCTAGCCTCAAGCGGTAAACACAGGATAGCTCAGGGCTCCCAGAAGTGAGGTAGTCCATCAGTTGTATGCACTTACCATGCAAATAGACAGCATGTCTGAAACTCTTAACACATCAGGATGACAATCAGAGTGTCAGATATTAAAAGTAAAACACCCCTGTAGTTTGTGTGCTAAATAGGCATAATTGAAAAAAAAATTATTATTCCCATCAGGATTTGAACTCTTATACTGTAGTTTCAGAGGCTGATGCTTTAACATTACACTATCCAGTCAAGTGATAGTAACTGGTAGCTTTTCTTGTCTTATGACATTAACCATGAAAATACTCAGGGTGACTAAAAGTCATTGTGATTCTGATGTTTGAAGAAAGCCACACATCAGACTCACACATCAAAATCAAACATCAATTAAATTTGGCTTGCTTGCAGTCTGTGTATAAGTCCCAATGAGTTATAGGCAAGTTTGCACTGAAAATAATATAACCAAATAGAACTCCCAAGTTTTAACAACTGAGTTTATAGCTCAGTGGTTTGTGCACTGTCTTTGGGACACATAAATTTGGGTTCAAGTCCCATCAGCGAACGGTTACTTTTTTTTTTTATTATTATTATAGTTGTAAAAGTCACTTGTAAAAGTCACTTGTCAAAGTCACTCGTCAAAATCACTCATCAGAATCACTTATCAAAATCAGTTCTCAGACAGGGTATTTAGCCTCAAACTGACATCATTCTGATGTTTGATTTTGATATCTGATCATGTCCTAAAATGGACACTGTAGGAGGGAATGGAAATAGATAGGAAGATTGGGGCATGGTCAGACCACAATATGTCACCTATTATAGCAGATGGGTTCCAAGAGAGAGCGTGATGACTCAACAGGAAGAAATCAATGCGACTATATGAGCCATGGGTAGGAGAAAAATATGTATAATCCTTACCCTGAGGATTTAAAATGCAGCAAATATCTGTCAACCTGAGGGCATGGATGACCCATTTCAATGAACGAAGCTGTCACAGAGGGATGACACCCCTTCCTGAGGAGGAGTCTAATGCGGGATTCCATGTGAATTTGAAGTCTCCACCTGCAATCAGAACTCCTTCTGCAAAATCAGAGAGGGACGTTAAAAAGGACCTACATGTGCAGATCTGATCTTTGTTAGGGAGGTACCAGTTTGCTATTGTATATGTAGATTCTGCTATTTTGAGTTTGAGGAACACATATCTGCCTTGATCATCAATGAGAGAATCTATGAGAGTATTGGCCAACTACTTGTGTATGGCTATGGATACACCCTTAGAGCGTGAATCCAGATTAGTGCTGTGGAACCACCGAGAGTAATACCTATCTCCAAAAACAGGCATATGCCCAGTTTTAAAGTGCATTTCCTGTAACATAAGAACCTGGACTCTTTGTTTGTGCATAGAGTACAAAATTTGTGAACGTTTCTGTGGGACATTAAAGCCTCTTACATTCAGTGAGCCTACTTTAACAGAGGACATGATTACCAAGGGGGACGAAAGGAGTGGGGCAAGATGGGAAACGGAAATACACAGAAAACTAAGAAGAAATTACGGGATATATAAAATAAAAATCAAAACATCCCACTAGATAGCTGCCATCTTCCCAACTGGCTACTTAACGTCCCCCGTAGCCAATATGTACGAATACACCGGAACTGTTCAAAACCTCAAGAATTTGATATGGAAGCAAAACTTCTTACTACCAAATTCCTAGAAAAAGGCTATAATGCACAATTCCTTACAAACACAATAAACAAAGTAGCCAAAATACCTTGAAACACCCTTTTAAATGAGACTGGTACTACTAAATCAGAACAAGGTGACCATAGATTTATCCCCATTATCACACCCTATTCTGCAAATACCCGCCTTTTCAAAAAAATTGTTGATAAACATTGGCATATATTACAGGATGACAAAATAATCGGGGATCAGATACCAAACCGACCAACGTTCATTTTCAAAAAAGCACGTAATTTAGGATCCATAATAGCCCCCACCGTTAGAAACAATACTACCTTAAAACAGCCACAAACCCCATTTCAACAAAAACTTAGGGATTTTTTTCCTTGCAAAAAATGTAAACTATGCAAAATACTAAAAACACAAAAACAGCATACAATCAGTCACCAAAAGGAAACGTACCCAATTACAGATTTTATAACGTGCAACACTACAGGAGTCATCTATGGACTTTCATGTCCATGTAAACAATTATACGTGGGGAGAACCAAAAGAATGTTGGATACCAGAATCAATGAACATATGCGCAATATTAAAAATAAGTATCTAGGCCACCCTCTTTCCAAACACTTTGCAGAAAAACATAATGGATCCACTAAAGGAATCCAAATAACTGGTATTCAAATAGTGCATAAACATTGGAGACAGGGAAACTTTATTAAACACATGTCCAGAAAGGAGAGCGAATGGATATTTAAATTAAATACCCTAAAACCACGGGGATTAAACAGTGAGATCGAATTATTTGCGTTCCAGGACTGACAGACATGACGTCACTGCCCCCTAGATATATAAGGATACATGAGACTGGGTCATGACATCCCTGATGAAGACAGCCGTAGCTGTCGAAACGCATAGGACTGCCATTTGACCCAGCACAGGAGGCACCAACCAGGCCTCCGTAGCATCTGTACGCTGCGTACCACGTGGCTGCCTGTCACGCTGCTTCTCTCGCGCTCTTTCACCTAGGAGCGCGCTTTTTCCTCTCTCCTCCTGCAACCCAGAAACAGGCGAGTACGCGGCAGTCACCGGCCGGGACTCCGCTACCGCCCCGGACCCCTGACACCACCTGACATCGCGGGACAACTTACTGTAAGTAGGATCGGGCCACGGCCCCATCGCATACAACAAACCTACAGCCACAGTACTCCGTCTCTTTCCAGCAGCACCTGCAGTTCAACTCTGCACTCTGTATTCCAAAGAATTATCAGCCACAGCCTCCTGCTGAACCACCCCGCTGTAATTCCAGACTAAAACAAAGGTACTATTGAGTACCCTACAGCTAGATAGTAGTGACTACTGACTAACCTGTCGGCACTAGAAACCATTTTGTTCATCCTATTTAGTCCACTAGACGGCGACCATCTCAAGCTCAGCCAGCGCCACCTGATGCTGCTTCAGCCCCGTACCATACCTACTTAAGGCTAACAGAATTAGAAACCTCGACCAAACTTGAGACATCGCTCAGACCAGTCTCAACACTCTATACCGGCTACCTAGCAGGTAAATAATACTAAGAAACAATACCAATAAGTAAAACATCAACTGTGATAAACTTGGTAGAACTGCCAAGCCTGGTACTATTATCACAAACTTATCTTTAGAACCAGAGCCTCCTGCTCTATGATAGTCTACTAGACACTGACCTCTCTGGCTCATCCAGAGCCTCCTGGTGCAGCCAAAGTCAGTTACTGAACCCACCCAAGAGGATAATAATAATAAAACCTCGACTATCACGAAATCTCTCTGGGACATATTTGGACACCTCCTGCAAATTCTCTGGCAGTTATTACAAGTACCAACTCTATTTAAACCCGGGCAGAATCCTGTACAATTGTACTAATATTCCTAACATACAATTTTTTTCTCCAGAGCCATCTATAAAAAATCATTCCTATCCTACTTGTACCACCACCCAAGAAGGTTTAACCCCACCTGCAACAATACAACGAAGTCTACCTCCTACTTAACCTCCGCAGGTACACCTACTAAACCTATCAGATAACCGTGTATTATCCATTATTCTTTAATTTGGACACCTCATTCATTGTCCCTCCTAGACCCATCTCTGGAAACAGACCCACAGGATACCCTCCGTACCCTCTACTACCTGCTGATTGTCACACCAATAGCAGGTAATCATACAACCCATTGACTGAGTGGGACATTACTGGACTACATCACCCACTAAGCCAATACCCTCTCTCCCCTTCTTCTACCGTAGGCACCACGAGAGTCCCTATCCATATCCTACAAGCGCTCAACAACAGGCCCAGCTGATCTCTCTCAAAACCAACGCATCTGAGAGGGAAGGTGAAATCCAATCATCAATTTAATTAATTATTTATGTTTTTATCTAATTAGCTTGGTGTATTCATATATTCTATATATCTATTTGAAAGAAAATTATCCACTAATCCTGGTGATACTTATCACCGTTTTAAACCTCTTCCCCACCCCTATGTATTTTATATCGACTTAATAAAAGCCTAAAGCATTTTAATTATCCACCTCTGTTTTTCTTTCTCCAAACCCACTACCATCACCGCGAATTTACAAATTCATTCTAACCCAACCAGAACTCGAACACCTGTGGTTCCCTGTCCACTAATTCGCTGCTTTGCTAGTGACGAGCTGATAGCGCCTCCTACACTCACTATTACTAAAAACCAAAACAAAATTATATAACAAAATGAAAGAAAAACAATCTGATGAGGGGAAATAGGTATATTTTACTCCTGCACAGCAGAGTGTAAACCCCCCTGGGAGGATGGACTTTCTACTGGAGAGCCCCCCCCAAACCAGACATCAGGCCATACCATTTTGTCTTAAAACCTATGATAGCAAAGCAGCCAAAAGCTGTCAAAGATTAGCATCTACTTATCATTGTATTAAACGTTGAATCAGTATATCACATATCCTTATGGAATAATATCCATACTGTCCAAGAACGGAATATTATTGACATAATATAATCAAATCTTATTATTGAGAGCCAGTCATATAAATGAATTATTCGTAATATCAACTATACTCATTGGTGAAAACATTTTAGAGGAATATAACACTCTAATATCTTTCACAAGATTGACTAGCGCTGAAGGCTAGCGTATTGACCACAGGATCCATTTGTAATAGACGATTCAATCTGGGGAGTGAGGGATATGTTTTCCATTGTTCCCGCTCCTGAATTCTTCTCTGGATTTGTTTCTTGTCTGTCTTTATGGTCGTGGATTGAGATCCGACTTGGGGCCTCCCGGGAGACTCGGCCAATCCTCTGTTGGTATAGATACGTGAGGAATCCCCAAACCTGTAACAAAAGCCGGAATGTCTCCAGGGCAACGTATCACATGTAAAGCCCCTGAATGGCAGACCTGTAGACAGAAAGGGAAACCCCAAGAGTATAGAATGTTCTGCTGTCTCAGAACCTCTAATAGAGTCTTTAATGCCTTCCTCTTCTGTAGTGTGTGGCGCGATAGATCAGACATGAGTTGTATAGGATATTCTTGATATAAAATAGAATCACACCATGAGGTTTTGTCGCATCAGAGGATCTGGGGCCCAAGGATCTATAAGCCCTATCTAGCTCCAACTCATTCTCTAAGGGCAGACCCAAGATAGAGTTAAACAAATGACGCAGTGTCTCATCCAGTTCATGGTGTTCAGTTGTCTCTGGAAGTCCTCTAATCCTAATATTGTTGCGCCTTCCTCTGTTTTCAATATCATCTATCAGATCTGTTAGGTATTCCAGTTGGTATGAGTGAGAAGACAAAGTTTGTTCATGATAATTTACTTGTTGAGCGATGGATGCTGTATGTGATTCAGCAGCAGACACTTTTTCTGTTAACTCTTCCATGTCCCCTCTAATGGAGGCTGCTTCAGCCCTTTAAGAGGACTCCAGTCTAGACATATAATTCTCCATGTCCCTCTGGTTGGAATAGCTTGTATTTGATCTCTGAGGTCTCTCCACACTGTCTCACATTGTAATGAGTCATCCTGTTGGCTCTCCTCTGAGCAGCCAGGGTAAGAAGAAAGTAATAATGCAGGGAAGGAGCCTCTCTCAGGGGAACTCCGGGCATCAGTGTGTGACTGGGGC
Organism: Phyllobates terribilis; assembly: GCF_046119375.1. NCBI lineage: Eukaryota > Metazoa > Chordata > Amphibia > Anura > Dendrobatidae > Phyllobates > Phyllobates terribilis. The sequence goes on along the minus strand of NW_027362763.1, from coordinate 375,243,644 downwards.
CTCTGGAAGTCTGGACCTGCAGCAGAGATAAGTACTGCCCAATCTGGTGTGTCCAGTGGCCGGGGCACCAAGTGATCCTATACCACGCACCTGAGCTCCGAAGGCGCAAAGTCGGGATCCGCCATCTTGGACTGAGGGAGATCCCCCGCAGCAGCAACGAGGCCTCCCGCGTCTCCCCAAGTCCGGGAAGCCAGGTCCGCATCCTCCGCCGATGAAGGTATCGTCCGCTCTGCTAATGTTGATGTGGGGGAGCATTTACCCCAGGAGCTTTGTACCTCCGATGCAGGAGATGAGGAGCACTGGGCAGGGACAACTGACGCCATCTTAGATCCCACTCTTGCAGGAGAGGCAGATGCTGCAATTTCTTAGGTAGCAGGTAATATTTGTTGGAGGGGCCCGCTGAGTACTCACACTGGTCTGCATTATATTCTTCTTCTTTATTTGCTGGCATTGGCAGTGTTTTGGCCTGATTTGAAGTGATAGGCATGCCCTGAAGCTGGTCTAGGGACGGGAGCAGACAACCATGCGACTTCACTCCTCCATAGCCAGGCCACGCCCCCCCCATTCAAAGAAATTTCAACAAATTCTTGATGTAAACATTAAGATTTGAGAGTCCTCAGTGGCTGATACCTTTTAATGGTTAACTGAAAAGATGGTAACAAGTTGCAAGCTTTCGAGACTACTCAGGTGTCTTCATCAGGCATAGTATGACACAAAATCTGAAGAGTCACATATTCATACACAATAGGACACAGAAATAATGCAATAGATGAGACAGGTAATGTAAAGCAGAGCTATTACTGTGGGAGAAAGGTAAACAGTTCTGGCTGTAAATATTGGTTTAGTTCATAGATAAGGTGTAATACACACGCCCGGACTGACTGGCGTGTGCGTGATTAGTGATTCCACTGTGCCATGAACCGGAGAGTGCCTGGAGGGGCATAACTAAGTATCTGCCTGATCCGACCAAGGTCGCACGACGGCATACGACGCCAGTGCACCAGGGAGGAACCGAGCAGAGGGACCAGGTGCCACTCCAGGTCAGACCCCAGACACGGCTGTTGACCCACACCGGGGAATACAGAAGCAGGCAGGCTAGAGTGCAGGCTGGGTAGGGTCCAGTACAGACTGGGAGACGGGTTCAGAGCTGCACATGTGGTAATCAAGCAGAGCAAAGCGAAACAGCAGGTGTGGTAGACAAGGCCGAGCAGAGCGAAACCGCAGACGCGGTAGACAAGGCTGAGCAGAGCGAAACCGCAGACGCGGTAGACAAGGCTGAGGAGAGCGAAACCGCAGACGCGGTAGACAAGGCTGAGCAGAGCGAAACCGCAGACGCGGTAGACAAGGCTGAGCAGAGCGAAACCGCAGACGCGGTAGACAAGGCTGAGCAGAGCAAAACCGCAGACGCGGTGGACAAAGCTGAGCAGAGCAAAACCACAGACGCGGTGGACAGGGCTGAGCAGAGCAAAACCGCAAGTGCGGTGGACAAGACTGAGCGGACAGGAACCGCCGAAGCAGTAAGTAAGACACGACAGAGATAAATCGCCGAAGCGGTAAACAAAGATAAAGCAAAGGGGACAGGGCTCTGTTCACACGGAACAGACTGGAAAAGAAAGGCAGAACCAGAAACACACAAAGTACTTGCAAAGAAGTAGCGAAAGGACTCCAACTCACAAACGGAAGTACAATGACAACAAGTAGAAGTTAGGTGCAGGTTCAGACTCTACAGAAAAAGGGAGCAAACGGACATAAAGACAAATCAGGTAGGAAGCTAGGAGACAGTTCAGACAGGAACTGTACTGCAACAAATACAGGAGCGAGTCTGGGTATGCGGCCCCCAGAGGGCAAGACGAACAGGCTAGGAGCGTGTTCAGACAGGCCTGGAAATACGGCCTCCAGGAAGGCAGACAGACAGCTGGCTAGAGTACACAGACAGGACACAGTTCAGACATGGGAACTGATACCGCAAGGCAGAAAACATAGACAGGACCTGGCACATCAGTGACAAGAAGCCAACTGACAGAACAAGATGCTCAGGCATGGATTCCAAGGAGGAGCTGGTTTAAATACCAGGTGACAGACAGCAATAGGCTGAGGACACATTAGGGGTGTGTCTGCAGCAGCTACAAGAAACAGGAAGTTCAGCGGGTGTCGCCCTAAGCAGCCAGAGCAGAGCAAAGCAGACAGTATGGAAAGAAGCCAAAGTGTCAGTCTGGACTGGAAATCAAGTGCGCGCTCTTGCACAGTGGTAGATGGACCACTATGCAAGGACGCCGCCAGGTATGTTACAGTACCCCCCCCTTACGCCCCCTCTTCTTCAGGCCTGCCAGAATCTTCTCGCAGGGAATTTGAGGGCCAATCCTTCTCTTCAAGTAGATTACTTCTACTGTCCACAGGAAGAGACAAAACTGGTCTCATCTGGGTAGCTAGGATGCTACCTCCTATCCAGCCAGCCTCAGCAACAGACGAAACGGGTGGAGTACCAGGAACAACACACAAGGAAGTCTCTTTCCACTTATTATCAGGTAGCACCCCAGAGGGTTCACGAGACAACTGGACGTCCTCCGCTGGGTTGGAGGGGTGCAGAGACTCGGGGGTAACCACTGCTTCTGGATACATCTTGTCAAGCTCACATGATGAAATGGGCGAGGTATCAGGTACAAGGTGTAGAAAAGTCACTGTCCCTTTGTTATCTGGTGGTACCCCGGATGATTCAGGAAACAACTGGAGGTCCTCCGCCTGGTCGGAGGGGAGTAGAGACTCGGGGGTAACCTCTGCTGCGGAGTACACTAGGTTGGACTCACTGGACGAAGCGGGCGAGGTATCAGGTGCAGCGTATAGAGAAGTCTCTGTCCATTCGCTACCAGGTAGCACCCCGAAGGGTTCAGGAGACAACTGGAGGTCCTCAGCCTGGTCGGAGGGGTGTAGAGACTCGGGAGTAACCTCTGCTTCGGAGTACACTAGGTCGGACTCACTGGACGAAGAGGGCGAGGTATCAGGTACCAGGTGTAGGGAAGTCTCTCTCCATTTGTCATCAAGTGGTATCCCGGAGGATTCAGGAGGCAACAGGGGGTCCTCCGCCAGGTTGTAGAAGTGCACGGACTCGGAGGTAATCACTGCTTCGGAGTACCCTTGGTCAGGCTCACCGAGTAAAATGGGTGAAGTATCAGATACCGGGTGCAGGAAGTCCTCCTGTGTGGATTCTGGGTGGGCAGCAGTCTCTTCGGGCAGGAGAACTGGTGCGCTACCCACGCACATTACAAGTCGGGGCTGCTCCGGGATACTGGGAAGTGAAGCTTCAGCAGGGACTTCAAGGTTGGGGTCAGGAGGTCTTTGGGAGAACAGACCCTGGCGTGACGGCTTACCTCTACGTCTAGCACGTCTGGACTGCCTCTTGAGGTTGGGAGAAGTATTCCGGAGAGCGTAGTCATCCTGTATGGATTCTGGGTGGGCAGTAGTCTCTTCAGGCAGGAGGACTAGTGCGCTACCCATACACATTACCCATCGGGGCTGCTCCAGGATATTGGAAAGTGAAGCTTCAGCAGGGGCTTCCAGGTTAGGATCATCGAAGACCATTAGAAAGGCCACCAGGAATGCCTGCAGGTCCAGAACGATAGGATCCTGTGCGTCCCATAGGGGGGTGATCCATTTCAAGGCATCACTCGCTAGGTAAGACATCATGAATCCCACCTTAACCCGATCGGTGGGAAAATAAAGAGGGTAGAACTTGAAGTGTAGCATGCATTGCTCTACAAATGCACAACTCTGTCTTGGATCCCCATAGTACCGTGGTGGATCCGCAGGAACGGGTGCAGAAAGCTCCATCTGGACGGGTGCGTAATTCGCCTGGAACTCAGCTAGTAGCAAAAAAAAAAAAATAATACATTTCTTCTAGATGCACGTATTCACTGGAAAACGTCTCAGAGAGCGAAGGCCGTGGGGCTCAACGGGAACCATGGCCTGAGCATGCTGTAATGCACACGCCCGGACTGACTGGCGTGTGCGTGATTAGTGATTCCACTGTGCCTTGAACCAGAGAGTGCCTGGATGGGCGTAACTAAGTATCTGCCCGATCCGACCAAGGTCGCACAACGGCATATGACGCCAGTGCACCAGGGAGGAACCGAGCAGAGGGACCAGGTGCCACTCCAGGTCAGACCCCGGACACGGCTGTTAACCTACACCGGGGAATACAGGAACAGGCAGGCTAGAGTGCAGGCTGGGTAGGGTCCAGTACAGACTGGGAGACAGGTTCAGAGCCGCAGATGCGGTAATCAAGCAGAGCAAAGCGAAACAGCAGGTGCGGTAGACAAGGCCGAGCAGAGCAAAACCGCAGACGCGGTGGACAAGGCCGAGCAGAGCAAAACCGCAGACGCGGTGGACAAGGCTGAGGAGAGCAAAACCGCAGACGCGGTGGACAGGGCTGAGCAGAGCGAAACCGCAGACGCGGTAGACAAGGCTGAGCAGAGCGAAACCGCAGATGCGGTAGACAAGGCCGAGCAGAGCGAAACCGCAGACGCGGTAGACAAGGCCGAGCAGAGCAAAACCGCAGACGCGGTGGACAAGGCTGAGCAGAGCGAAACCGCAGACGCGGTAGACAAGGCTGAGCAGAGCGAAACCGCAGATGCGGTAGACAAGGCCGTGCAGAGCGAAACCGCAGACGCCGTAGACAAGGCCGAGCAGAGCAAAACCGCAGACGCGGTGGACAAGGCTGAGCAGAGCGAAACCACAGACGCGGTAGACAAGGCTGAGCAGAGCGAAACCGCAGACGCGGTGGACAGGGCTGAGCAGAGCAAACCGCAGACGCGATAGACAAGGCTGAGCAGAGCGAAACCGCAGACGCGGTAGACAAGGCCGAGCAGAGCAAAACCGCAGATGCGGTAGACAAGGCCGAGCAGAGTGAAACCGCAGACGCGGTAGACAAGGCCGAGCAGAGCAAAACCGCAGATGCGGAGGACAAGGCTGAGCAGAGCGAAACCGAAGACGCGGTAGACAAGGCTGAGCAGAGCGAAACCGCAGACGCGGTAGAAAAGGCTGAGCAGAGCAAAACTGCAGACGCGGTGGATAAAGCTGAGCAGAGCAAAACCGCAGACACGGTGGACAGGGCGGAGCAGAGCAAAACCGCAAGTGCGGTGGACAAGACTGAGCGGACAGGAACCGCCGAAGCGGTAAGTAAGACAGGACAGAGATAAATCGCCGAAACGGTAAACAAAGATAAAGCAAAGGGGACAGGGCTCTGTTCACACGGAACAGACTGGAAAAGAAAGGCAGAACCAGAAACACACAAGGTACTTGCAAAGAAGTAGCGAAAGGACTCCAACTCACAAACAGAAGTACAATGACAACGAGTAGAAGTTAGGTGCAGGCTCAGACTCTACAGAAAAAGGGAGCAAACGGACATAAAGACAAAACAGGTAAGAAGCTAGGAGACAGTTCAGACAAGAACAGTAACTGCAACAAAATGCAGGAACGAGCCTAGGTAAAGCCAAGTGCTGGTTCAGACACTGCAGAAAAACGGAACAAACAGACTTAAAGACAAAACAGGTAGGAAGCTAGGAGACAGTTCAGACAGGAACTGTACTGCAACAAATACAGGAGCGAGTCTGGGTATGCGGCCCCCAGAGGGTGAGACGAACAGGCTAGGAGCGTGTTCAGACATGCCTGGAAATACGGCCTTCAGGAAGGCAGACAGACAGCTGGCTAGAGTACACAGACAGGAAACAGTTCAGACACGGGAACTGATACCGCAAGGCAGAAAACATAGACAGGACCAGGCACATCAGTGACAAGAAGCCAACTGACAAAACAAGAGCTCAAGCATGGATTCCAAGGAGGAGCTGGTTTAAATACCAGGTGACAGACAGCAATAGGCTGAGGACACATTAGGGGTGTGTCTGCAGCAGCTGCAAGAAACAGGAAGTTCAGCGGGCGTCGCCCTAAGCAGCCAGAGCAGAGCAAAGCAGACAGTATGGAAAGAAGCCAAAGTGTCAGTCTGGACTGGAAATCAAGTGCGCGCTCTTGCACAGTGGGAGATGGACCACTATGCAAGGACGCCGCCAGGTATGTTACATAAGGACTGTGAAAGTTTTATTGTCTAATGATTGAAATTTCCAGGGTTATGATGACCACAAAGCTCTGAGGAACTCCTTCCTTAGTTGATGTAAGTAAAGAAAGCAAAGAAAGGAGCGCAAATAGCGCTGTTATCCAATAGAGAGCAGTAAAGACAAAAGGGAAATTGCTCACCTCTATGAGAATTCCAGCAGACCCTTAAACCACAGGGGTTAAACGAAATCACAGAAGTTTTTCTTTGAGAATTCCAGCAGTCGCTTTTTACACCTCCCCAGTTCTTTTTCAATACCCAACATATAGCCACCTATCCCCAAACCCACACTCCTGTTAGTACGACCCACATTATAGCCTTCCAGTTACCTCTCACCACTCTTACAGCTCCTTTTTTCAGCTGATACAACAAATCAAGAGCCCTAGCGTAGCGGGCTATGTGCCTAGCGTGACTGCACACAGCAACTTGAGCAAGTATTTAAATTCTAGCCCTCCATGGTTCATCATGATTAATATTAGACCCATATTTTATTATGTTTACAAGAAAAGATTTTTTAATTAATCTCTAAATATTTTAAATTACTTTGCACTTCTTTTCTCCTTTTGAGCAAATGTTCATGTGCATTATGATTTTAGATGCGTTTCCAAGATTTCCTTCCCCTTTTTTTCTCTCTCCTTTTTTTCCCCTCTTTTAGGCGCCAAGGGGTGCTCTGGCAGTTTTTTTCTTCACTCCAGGTGCTAGTGTAGCACCCTGAGGACTCGGCTGCTACAGGGGTATTGCACCTCGAACCAGAGGTGTGGTATTCCACTCCCGGGTAAGGATGGAGTGTGGGACTGAGCTCAGATAGCTGCATGCACTACACTCATCCCATTTCCGGGGGACAGAACTACGGTACTCCCACCAGTTAGATGTGCAGGTACGACAGCGTCTGTCCCTGGCTGGAGTGGGAGGGGGGGAGGAACATCCCAGTAGTGTAGGGGCAGATAGGGGAGGGACTCTGGGCATAGAGGTAGGAGCCCATTGGGTGCTAGTCACCTGGGCTCACACATAGAGGGAGTATATATGGTGGGCACCATCTTGAGACAGGGAGAGAGTCAGAGAGAGAGTTCAGAGAGGAGCTCAGCCAAGAGGGCTGACAGGGAGCTGTGGCTCCGGCTGGGCCCAGCTCCAGGGCCAGGCCTGAAGCAGAGGGAAGGAGGAAGAGAGGCCCAGAGACACAAGGAGAGAGGGAACCCTGAGATCCCACAGGAGAACGAAAAGGGTGAAGGGTTGGCGGAAACGGGTACCGGAACCCAAACTGGTGGAGGCTAATGATCCTCAGCCAGGAACCGGAGGTCGTGGTCAAGCTTTGGCACGACCCTCACCATATCCACCAGGAAGGCAGACCACGAATAGGGTCAGGGAAGCCGGGAAAGGTTTCGCCACCAAAAGGCCCGAGGGAGCCGGACATAGGTGGGTCCCTGGTGAGGACGGCCAGTAGGAAGGAAGAGAGGGGAGCTCAGGACCACGCTCTGGAACTGCCCGGGAGTTGGCCGAGTCCCGCACCTGGTGGACGCAGCACGGCTCGGGTGGTCACTCTTGGCCGAAGTGACCGGAGCAACATCTGTGAGTAAAAGCCTTGAAACTTCACTACACGTTTCTGAGCATCCTTGCTGCACCATCACAACCACCATCTTCCACATCTGCTGCCCTGAGGCCATACCCCTCCCGTTGGGGGTTATACCATCCTTGCTGCACAATCCTACCACCGGCCTCAGCGGTCTGCCCTGCAACGGCGGCTTCATAGCCGCAATCAACGGGTGGCGTAGTCGAACTTTTTAACATCTACTGCTATATATCGCCACTCAGTTTGACACCCTGGGCACGGACCGGGTCACCGCCACGAGGACTACCACCCCCAACAGATCCGGCTCCGGGTATTCCCCAAACGTGGCCCAGGGGGCGTGTCACTAGCATGTGTGTATATATACCTTCCATGTTGTAACAAGTAGCAGCTATGTACCTGAAGAAGTGGACGGGATTCTCGTAGTCTTTTATAGCTTTTACAGTCTCCAACAAATGCTGGGAACATTATCCATCTCTGGCATATATATACATTTTTTCATGGAGGAGCACGGTGATTAATGGCACCTTTATCATCTGTATACTAGACTACTCGAAGATCCCAAGGGACCTGTGCCTGCTGCAGCACCTCAGCATATACTTTCTCATGAGTTGTGCATTTCACAACCCACAAAGGTGAGCAATTTCCCTTTTATCTTTACTGTTGTCTATTGGATAACAGCGCTACTTGCGCTCCTTACTTTACTTATTTGAGTTATTGCCAACTGAGCTGGGGACAGCAGCGCACTCTGGTTAATTTGGGAGCAGCATTAGCGAATCCATACCGTTAACATGGAATATTTTAACAGACGCATGTCAACCAGAGAACGGCTTATTAAACAAGCCATAGGAATCACTATCCCATACTCTGATGAATCTTTCACCTTAAATTCAATGGACTTCAATGAAGAGGACACCAACACTATGAAGAATTTATTTAATGAATTTGAGGAATCACTTAAAGATGAGCTACGTCTCGACCTGGACATTCGTTTTCTAAGGATTTATATGGAGGAGAAACTATGTCCTCGGAGTTTGAGAATAACAATTCCCTCACCATTCCCTGAGGACAAACCATTTAATAAGGAATGGACTACTATTTTGGACACGTGCATGCACAATCTGCTAAAAAGCATACACACAAAAAGGTCAGAAATATGTCTAACAATTACTAATAGAATATTTGATATCGCTAATAACCTATTACCATTTGAAACCCATCCTGTGTTTGGAAAGATTGATAGCAATATTGCAACAAGTATTTTACAGAATGTGCATGAAATTATCATCAAAAAGGCAAAAAAACTACAGAGAGATAGGGATGATTACAAAAGACTAACTAGTACTACCTCACGTACTAAAACGTCAGTCATATCCAGTGATCAGTCATCTGATCCTTTGAGAACAGTGGGTTCCTATCCTCCTCCCCACAAAGGAAGGATGTTCTCTAATAGTTATTGTCATAAGAATAAGAACAATAATAATAAGACTTACAACCGCACACCTGCATTCACACATAGCAAAAAACAACTCACGTTGTCAAATACTAACAATAGAAGGAAAGACGGACAGAAGGATGTAATTAATATGCGCATATCTACTACTGTTAACTCTCCACAGAGCAATAGCAGTAATAAGAGTCTGGTCTCTATCATGTCTCCCACCTGCAATACTATGGGTAGTGCAGTTCCTAAAAGGCTGGTAATGCCTACACAGGCTAGATCACCCTCCCGTGGAATACCTATTGGGGAAATGGGTTTCCCTAAGGTAATAAACCCCGGTCCTGTCTCTTTATCAACCTTAATACCTCCTATCACTGACAAGAGTCCACTTAAATCCCTAAATTCTCTCATAGCTTATCAAACGCTGGCCAAAGCTAAAAAGAATTTAGAGGATATAAAACAACAGATCAATCAGATACATGAGGAGAGGAGAAGATCTCTCACGCTGGTTAATATATATCCCAAAATCATATGCCCTCAGATATTCCGAATTTATTGAATCTCTCACTTCATTGTACCCCTGTGTCCGTTACATTGTCTTCATCAGAAAACATGGAGACGGTAATGAATTTTGCTACGGATTTTGTCAGCCCTAAAATCAATCAGAGGGTAGTAGTTGATAAGACGGGGATCGAGAAGTCCACCTGTGTCACTGATTGTTTACCCCAGGCCATTTCCCTGGGACAAGAGACGATAGATCGGTTCTTTCACAGACTAGGAAAAAGAAAAAATCCTTCAGAGATACTAGAGGAGGAATCAAAAACAAAAAGAGCAACAAAAGAGAAAAAACAATAGGTTACAAGAGTGAGAAATTCAATATATACAATCTATCTTCCTATAATTTGAGTAAAGATGAGCAAAACCTATTATCCAAGGGCTTATCTTTCTGTCCCACATACAAGCCAAAGGAATTTGATATTTTTGGGATTTGCAATCTTTTATTAGGAAATTAACCATTAAAAGGCTCTTCATGGTTAAACCGGATAAGCATCAGGAGGAGATGAATAATGATAGTATAGCAGTCAATCCTTATGACACAACATTACACACTAAATTAAGAAAAAAATCTAACTTCTATCCTGTGGAGAGTAAAAGCCACCAGATAGATACTTTTTGCGACATCAATCTCCAAGATTTCAAGGAGGTTATGAGGACTCCAATCTCATACAGAGATAATAATCTAAACCGACAAGAGAAGTTAGCACTTAATAATCTTTGAAATAATAGGGACATAGTCCTCAGATCAGCGGACAAGGGGGGTGGTATAGTTATCCAGGATTATGATGTGTATACAAAAGAAGCACTCCAGATATTGAGTGATGATAACTATTACAAAGAGATTTTGTATAATCCCATTTTGAAAATGATCCCTATATATTAGAAACTGATATCTAAAGCAGTAGATGAGAATATATTAAATGACAACGAAAGAAAGTTCTTGACTGTCCAAAGTCCTTGTATGCCCTTCTTTTATCATCTTCCCAAAATTCATACACTGTGTGCAGAATTATTAGGCAAGTTGTATTTTAGAGGATTATTTTTATTATTGATCAACATCTATGTTCTCAGTCAACCCAAGAGACTCATAAATATCCAAGCATAATATTTTTAGAAGTTGGAGTGCTTTTTTTTTTAGATTTGGCTATCTTAGGAGGATATCTGTTTGTGCAGGTAACTATTACTGTGCCGAATTATTAGGCAACTTAATAAAAACCAAATATAATTCCATCTCACGTGTTTATTTTCACCAGGTAAACCAACATCAGTGCACAAACTTTAGAGATAAACATTTATGACATGCAAAAACAAAAACCAAAAGTGATCAATATAGCCACCTTTCTTTATGATAACACTCAACAGCCTTCCATCCATAGATTTTGTCAGTTGCTTGATCTGTTTTCGATCAACATTGCGTGTAGCAGCCATCACAGCATCCCAGACACTGTTCCAAGAGGTGTACTGTTTTCCCTCCCTGTAGATCTCACATTTTATGATGGACCACAGGTTGTCTATGGGGTTCAGATCAGGTGAACAAGGCGGCCATGTTATTATTTTTTCTTCTTTTAGACCTTCACTGGCCAGCCACGCTGTGGAGTAGTTGGATGCATGTGATGGAGCATTGTCCTGCATGAAAATCATGTTTTTCTTGAACAATACTGACTTCTTCCTGTACCACTGCTTGAAGAAGTTGTCTTCCAGAAACTGTCAGTAGGTCTGGGAGTTGAGCTTCACTCCATCCTCAACCCGAAAAGGTTCCACAAGTTCATCTTTGATGATACCAGCCCATACCAGTACCCCACCTCCACCTTGCTGGCGTCTGAATCGGAGTGGAGCTCTCTGCCCTTTACTGATCCAGCCTCTGGCCCATTCATCTGGCCCATCAAGAGTCACTCTCATTTCATCAGTCCATAAAACCTTTGAAAAATCAGTCTTAAGATATTTCTTGGCCCATTCTTGACGTTTTATCTTATGTTTCCTGTTCAAATGTGGTCGTTTTTCAGCCTTCCTTACCTTGGCCATGTCCCTGAGTATCGCACACCTTGTGCTTTTTGATACTTCAGTAACGTTGCAGCTCTGAAATATAGCAAAACTGGTGGCGAATAGCATATTCGCAGCTTCACGCTTGGTTTTCCTCAATTCGCGGGCAGTTATTTCGCGCCTATTTTGGCCAACACGCTTCTTGCGACCCTGTTGGCTATTTGCCATGAAATGCTTGATTGTTCGGTGATCACGCTTCAAAAGTTTGGAAATTTCAAGACTGCTGCATCCCTCTGCAAGACATCTCACAATTTTGGACTTTTCAGAGCCCGTCAAATCTCTCTTCTGACCCATTTTGCCAAAGGAAAGAAAGTTGCCTAATAATTAAGCACACCTTATATAGGGTGTTGATGTCATTAGTCAACACCTCTCCTCATTACAGAGATGCACATCACCAGATTTACTTAATTGGTAGTTGGCTCTCAAGCCTATGCAGCTTGGAGTAGGACAACATGTGTAAAAAGTATCATGTGATCAAAATACTCATTTGCCTAATAATTCGGCACACAGTGTAAGGATGAAAAAAAAAACTCCAGGGAGACCGATTATATTGGGGATAGGCTCCCTTACATCAAATCTGGCTGAATACTTTGATATACTACTACAACCACCTGTCAAAAATTTAAAGAGTTACCTGAAAGACTCCAGCCATCTTCGTAGATTAACCTATGACATCAAATGGAAAAAATAATACACTTTCCTTAGCCTAGATGTTAACTCTTTATACAGTAAGGTCCATATATATTTGGACAGGGACAACATTTTTCTAATTTTGGTTCTAGACATTACCACAATGAATTTTAAACAAAACAATTCACATGCAGTTGAAGTTCAGACTTTTAGCTTTCATTTGAGGGTATCCACATTAAAATTGGATGAAGGGTTTAGGAGTTTCAGCTCCTTAACATGTGCCACCCTGTTTTTAAAGGGACCAAAAGTAATTGGACAGATTAAATAATTGTAAATAAAATGTTCATTTCTAGTACTTGCATGAAAACCCTTTGTTGGCAATGACTGCCTGAAGTCTTGAACTCATGGACATCACCAGACGCTGTGTTTCCTCCTTTTTGATGCTCTGCCAGTCCTTCACTGTGGTGGTTTTCAGTTGCTGTTTGTTTGTGGGCCTTTCTGTCTGAAGTTTAGTCTTTAACAAGTGAAATGCATGCTCAATTGGGTTGAGATCAGGTGACTGACTTGGCCATTCAAGAATATTCCACTTCTTTGCTTTAATAAACTCCTGGGTTGCTTTGGCTTTATGTTTTGGGTCATTGTCCATCTGTAGTATGAAACGACGACCAATCAGTTTGGCTGCATTTGGCTGGATCTGAGCACACAGTATGGCTCTGTATACATCAAAATTCATTCAGCTGCTTCTGTCCTGTGTCACATCATCAATAAACACTAGTGACCCAGTGCCACTGGCAGCCATGCATGCCCAAGCCATCACACTGCCTCCGCCGTGTTTTACAGATGATGTGGTATGCTTTGGATCATGAGCTGTACCACGCCTTTGCCATACTTTTCTCTTTCCATCATTCTGGTAGAGGTTGATCTTGGTTTCATCTGTCCAAAGAATGCTCTTCCAGAACTGTGCTGGCTTTTTTAGATGTTTTTTTTTAGCAAAGTCCAGTCTAGCCTTTTTATTCTTGATGCTTATGAGTGGCTTGCACCGTGCAGTGAACCCTCTGTATTTACTTTCATGCAGTGTTCTCTTTATGGTAGATTTGGATATTGATACGCCTACCTCCTGGAGAGTGTTGTTCACTTGGTTGGCTGTTGTGAAGGGGTTTCTCTTCACCATGGAGATTATTCTGCAATCATCCACCACTGTTGTCTTCCGTGAGTGCCCAGGTCTTTTTGCATTGATGAGTTCACCAGTGCTTTCTTTCTTTCTCAGGATGTACCAAACTGTAGATTTTGCCACTCCTAATATTGTAGCAGTTTCTCAGATGGGTTTTTCTGTTTGCAGCTTTAGGATGGCTTGTTTCACCTTCATGGAGAGCTCCTTTGACCGCATGTTTACTTCACAGCAAAACCTTCCAAATGCAAACACCACACCTCAAATCAACTCCAGGACTTTTATCTGCTTAATTGAGAATGACATAACGAAGGGATTGCCCACACCTGTCCATGAAATAGCATTGGAGTCAATTGTCCAATTACTTTTCGGTGGCACATGTTAAGGGGCTGAAGTTCCTAAACTCTTCATCCAATTTTAATGTGGATACCCTCAAATGAAAGCTGAAAGTCTGATCTTCAACTGCATCTGAATTGTTTTGTTTAAAATTCATTGTGGTAATGTCTAGAACCAAAATTAGAAAAATGTTGTCCCTGTCCAAATATATATGAACCTAACTGTATACCAATATTGATGTTGATGTTGGTCTATTATTCATAGAGTATGTAATTTCCCGAGACATACGGCTGTCTTCCAGCCAGAGATCTTTTAATATAGCAGGTTTATCTTTCATCCTAAAAAACTATTTTTTTTACCTTTCTAGATAAGACCTACCATCAAATTAAGGGAGTAGCAATGGGCTCTAAAGTAGCACCAACCTTTGCCAATTTATTCATGGGATTTTTTGAGCAAGTTTTTATTTACCAGGGAGACTTCCATAAGGGGGTTGTATTTTATAGAAGATACATAGACGATCTGATCTTCATCATTAACAGGAACATCACTGATCCCACCATGTTCTTTAATTTCCTCAATACAAATAATTGGAGCATCTCTTTCAATCAGGACAGTAATGAACTCACGATTAATTTTTTTAGATCTAGTTTTATATGTAGAGGAAGACAGGATACTTAGCAAAACTTTCTTCAAATCAGTGGACACTAATAGCTATATTCATTTCACTATTGGTCACTACAGAAAATGGCTCAACCAATATTCCCCGCTATCAGTTTCAAAGACTTCGTAGGAGCTGCTCAACAGAAATCGAATATGACAAACAGTCAGAAATTCTCAAAAAAAGGTTCCAACAGAAATATCCTGAGACATTGGTTGTAGAATCTTGCAAACAGGTCAAAGAAAGATATGACCAGGGCTCATTACTTATGGGTTCAACACACAAAAAAGATGTGGGTTTTGAACATGAACAGAAATTCATTACTACATACAATCAACAACACAAGAAAATTAGAGAAATTATTCAAAAAAACTGGCATATTCTATTAAATGACCAGACATTAAAACATGCATTACCAAAAAAACCCTCTCTAATCTTTAGAAGAGCACCGACACTTAGGAATATCTTGGACCCCAGTAGATTGCGTGGACATGGAACATTGATTAATAAGAATAATGAAAAAGTCAGGGACAATATGGTCACCAAGTGTGGTAAAAGAGGTTGCAAGTGCTGTGAATCTATTTTGCATTCCATAGACAATTTCACTTCTGTAGCCACTAGTGAGAATTTCAATATCTCTCATCCCATGTCATGTGGAACTTATTATGTGATATATGTCATCGAGTACAGTTGCCCCAAACAGTATGTGGGCAGAACCACCCAGGCACTACATAATAGGTTGAATTCACATAGACATAATATCACCACAGGATTTATTAAACATGGGCTGTCCCGACATATGGTCCTTCATCACAAACAGGACTTTAGGGAATTAAGGGTATTACCTATTGAACACATTCCTATTGACACTCCAAATAGGGTGCAATGTTTAAAAGAAATCTACTGGATTTATAAACTAAGGACGCTTAAACCGCAGGGGTTAAACAAAATCACAGAAGCTTTTCTTTGAGAATTCCAGCAGTCACTTTTTACACCTCCCCAGTTCTTTTTCAATACCCAGCATATAGCCACCTCTCCCCAAACCCACAATCCTGTTATCACCACCCACATTATAGCCTTCCAGTTACCTCTCACCACTCTTACAGCTCCGTTTTTCAGGTGACAAAACAAATCAGGAGCCCTAGTGTAGCGGGCTATGTACCTAGAGTGACTGCACACAGCAACTTGAGCAAGTATTTAAGTGCTAGCCCTCCATGGTTCATCATGATTAATATTAGACCCATATTTTATTATGTTTAAAAGAAAAGATTTTTTAATTATTCTCTACATATTTTAAATTACTTTGTACTTCTTTTCTCCATTTGAGCAAATGTTCATGTGCATTATGATTTTAGATGTGTTTCCAAGATTTCCTTCCACTTTTTTTTTTTCTCTCTCTCGCTCCTTTTTTTTTATTTTTCTCTTTTTGGCGCCAAGGGGTGCTTTGGCAGTTTTTTTCTTCACTCCATGTGCTAGCATGTGTGTATATATACCTTCCATGTTGTAACAAGTAGCAGCTATGTACCTGAAGAAGTGGACGGAATGTCCACGAAACGCGTAGTCTTTTATAGCTTTTACAGTCTCCAATAATTGCTGGGAACATTATCCATCTCTGGCATATATAAACATTTTTTCATGGTGGAGCGCGGTGATTAATGGCACCTTTATCATCGGTATACTTAATTGATGTAGAATGACATAAATTCATGCAACACATTCATTCCTGCTCTAAAGGTGTCAAAGGTCACCATTATTTTATATTCCCAAATTTTTCTGTCTCCCTGAGATTTGAAATTACCTTTTAATACCAGCTATATTCTGTATGTATAGGGTGATACGAGGCAAAGGGTTAGAGCTAGGGATAGTGTATCCAGTGTATATAGTATATACCTCTATATTCTGTATGTATATGGTGATATGAGGCGAAGGGTTAGAGCTAGGGACAGTGTATTCAGTGTGTATAGTATATACCTCTATATTCTGTGCGTATAGGGTGATAAGAACATGAAGGGTTGGAGCTAGGGATAGTGTATCCAGTGTATATAGCATATACCTCTATATTCTGTATGTATAGGGTGATACGAGGCGAAGGGTTAGAGCTAGGGATAGTGTATCCAGTGTATATAGTATATACCTCTATATTCTGTATGTATATGGTGATACGAGGCAAAGGTTTAGAGCTAGGGATAGTGTATCCAGTGTATATAGTATATACCTCTATATTCATTATGTATATGGTGATATGAGGTGAAGGGTTAGAGCTAGGGATAGTGTATCCAGTGTATATAGTATATGCCTCTATATTGTGTATGTATAGGGTGATACGAGGCAAAGGGTTAGAGCTAGGGATAGTGTATCCAGTGTATATAGCATATACCTCTACATTCTGTATGTATATGGTGATACGAGGCAAAGGGTTAGAGCTAGGGATAGTGTATCCAGTGTATATAGTATATACCTCTACATTCTGTATGTATATGGTGATATGAGGCGAAGGGTTAGAGCTAGGAATAGTGTATCCAGTGTATATAGTATATACCTCTATATTCTGTATGTATATAGTGATACGAGGCGAAGGGTTAGAGCTAGGGATAGTGTATCCAGTGTATATAGTATATACCTCTATATTCTGTATGTATATGGTGATATGAGGCGAAGGGTTAGAGCTAGGGATAGTGTATCCAGAGTATATAGCATATACCTCTACATTCTGTACGTATATAGTGATAGGAGGATAAAGGGTTACAGCTAGGGACAGTGTATCCAGTGTAAATAGCATATACCTCTATATTCTGTAGGTATGGGGTGATATGGGAGATAGTGAGTAGATGGTTAAAGATAGGGTTAGGGTATCCAGTGTACATAGTATATACCTCTGTAGGTGTGGGGTGATATGAGGGATAATGAATGGATGGTTAGAGCTAGGATTAATGTATCCAGTGTATATAGTAAATACCTCTATATTCTGTAGGTATGGGGTGATATTGAAGATAGTGAATGGAAGGTTAGAGCAAGGGTTAGTGTATCCAGTGTATATAGTATATACCTCTATATTCTGTAGGTATGGGGTGATGTGGGGGATAGTGAATAGAGGGTTAGAGCTAGGGTTAGTGTATCCACTATATACAGTATATACCTCTATATTCTGTATTTCTACTTCCTCTGTAGCTTCCTGCATATATGGACATCAGCTGGAATAAAAGGCGGCGTAAAACAGCTGGTCGCACTGGATTCCTGGAGAACAACGGGGACCGCTACGCCATCATCCAGTTATCGGATAAAGTCTGCGATTCAGCAGGTAGTTGTCACATCCGGCACAATTTATAGATTAGCTGTGGTGAAATCTTCCCCACATCTTTACTCCTGATTGTTATTATATGCTGCTTTGTCCTTAGAACGACTCCGAGACACATTGATCCATGAGATGTGTCATGCTGCCTGCTGGGTCATCGATGGCAATGGAGAACTTGCCCATCACCAACTATGGGAGCAGTATTGTGAGAAGGTCGCACAGATCCACCCTGACCTTCCACCCATTACTGTATTCCACAGCTGGGAGTACCACTACCCGGTGGTGTACCAATGCTCAGGGTGCCAGTACAGGTAAGATACGACTCAAATAAACTATGGACAGACGGGCGTCTGATACTGGTCGTGGGTGTATGTGCTACTACCACTGCTTGCTTCATGACTTCTGCAATCAATATGAAGGGGCTCTGTCATTGATGTTGGATGTGTGTGTACCTTTAGGATCAGTCTTTAATATCTTTAATAAGCTTTATCTCCCACTCCAGAGTCGGACGTTGGACGGATTCTCTCGACACCGAGAAGTTTGGGTGCGGCTACTGTGAGAACAAGTTGGTTCTAGTAACCCCAACCTGAGAAGATCCATCAGCGACCATCCAGCTCCATCGATAGTCCGATCATCAGCTCGGCCAAGATAGCAGCACACAGATGAAGTCATCCAGAAGACTAGTGGAAAGTCACATCTCAGTCTTCCACCATTTCTCGGGCGGCACGGTGACTCAGTGGTTAGCACTGGTGTCTGCAGCACTCAGGTGTTGGAAACAAATCCGACCATGGACATCTGCATGGAGTTTGTATGTCCTCCCCGTGTCTGCGTGGGTTTCCTCCGGGTTCTCCGGTTTCCTCCCACACTCCAAAAATATACTGATAGGTTAATTTACTTATTCCAAATTGTTCCTAACATAAATGATGGTTGTCCCTGTACAGCACTACAGACTATGTCAGCACTATATTATCGAGGGGAATCAAATTCATCATTAAATACAAATGCTTTAAACAAACTTATTATTGTAATGTTGCCTTGTGTCAGTCATATCATACACAGATTATTTTCAAAAAAATTATGTCCTATAGTGGGACGTCTGGAGGTGAGAACACGGATTCCGCCATAACGATAGCCAGGGACAGGCATGCAGGTGCTAACACCTACATGGACAGGCAGGACAGGCTTACCCTGGTAATATACAGCGTATACACCCACAACGACTCACACACATCAAACCAAGCAAAGTCATCAAGTTTCAGAGCTCCCATAGAAATGAATGGTGATAGCAGCACATGCGCAGCCACCTTTCCATTTCTGACAGTGTGCAACGGGGTCGTTCTTGAGTTACATGTGGGTCCCTGATCTTAGCAATGGGACCTGCATCTATCAAACATTTATGACATATGCTTTCGATAGAGGATGAAATAATGTCTTCAATGAGCTTCGTCACGTGTCCACGGGCATGCTCGCGATTTCTAATGCTGACCCTATGCTGCTCTCTGATTCAGTTATGTCACCAGCAACATAGTGCATTAAGCATTAATGCTTTAAAGGGCACAGCTCAACTTTCCATCCTAATGTGGCACCTCAAACGTCACAAATTTCTCCAGGGCATTAATAAGTGGTATCTCTCCATTATCATGACGAACGGGGAAACAGCTGATCAGCGGATGTGCACGGTGCTGGACCCTCACTGATCTGATATTGATGACCTATTCTAAAGATATTCCTCCAATTATCAAACACCTGAATAACTTCTTTAATTAGTTTAGGGGAGTGATTGACCCATTTTTAAGCCACCCACAATCCTTAATCTTTATTCTTCACCTGAAGGTACAATGTGTTAAAAAACAGCTGATTATGGGGCCCATGGGCATTACAAGTATAGGAGACCCGCTCCTTTCTAATGGGAACATTTTTTTATGAGACCCTCCTAAACGTCTCTTCCAAGGGGCATTGGAGTGCCTCCCAATTTTTGGCAGCCCTTGCATTCACTGCATAGCAAACACAATGGGAGACCCACTTCCTAATAATGGGAAATTTGTTTTCAGGAGGCCCTCCTCTAAGTCTCTTCAAAGGGGTATTGGGGTGCGTCCAAATTTTCAAAGTGGTATTGGGGTGCGTCCAAATTTTGGGAAGCCCTGCCACTCACTGCATACGCAATAACAGTATAGGATACCTACTCTTTAGTAATGGAAACAATAAAACATAGCCGGCTGATGGCTCTCTAAGAATAGTGAGGGCCGATTGCTTGCCCTTTAAGAATAGTAAAGGCCGCCTGATGAACATTGTTGACAGAAGTGACCTGGGAGTCAGAAATGCTTCCAGGGGTCTTTCCCATACTGTCCCCATGTCATTTTAGCACCGTTCCCATCGATTTGGGCAATTTGCAATCTGCAGACCGCCGGGGGGAGGCGCCTGAAAAATACTCGAGTTTCCCATAGACTTACATTGGGCTCGTTGCTCGGGACGAGCACCCGAGTATTCCAATGTGCTCAGCCCGAGCATCGAGCACCCGAGCATTTTAGTGCTCACCCATCACTACTCATAAGAGCACATTTATCTTAACAAACAACAGAACAGTGATAGCAGTCACATCTGTGTTCTGATACCTTAGCTCCCCAATAAGACATGGGAGTAAATCAATACTTTACAAGCTGCTCTGTGGCTGGGGGCACTGGTATAATAGTGTCTTATTGTCATGCAAGGTGAGAGAAGGAACAGTGTACAAGGACAGGAATAGGGGGAAGGGGAAGGGAGCCCAACATCTAGAGAAAGTGGGAGTGGAGACCCCTAGGCAGATCTAATATCACCCTGACTACCCTATCATCCTTATATAGGTTCATCTCCAATCGCAGAACAGGAAACTTAATCCCTGAATGTCCGCAGAGCTAGGCCCTAGGTAGGGAGGGACACTATATGAGGGGCAGCTAATGATAAGTGTTACTTCTCTTTTCTTTACATGATACCAGATTGATGGTGCTATTGTGGGCTGATGTTCTTCATAGACTTGTGTGAACAGCTCCTATTATATTCTTGCTCTGATGATTCAGAAGTTTGCTGTATATATGATACCTCTCTGTGGAGAATCAGCTTTAGGGATTCTCTTAACAACATAAGAAAAAAAAGATTAACCACTACATGTGATAGGGGTTATATACTGGGTTCGGGTAATGATTGATAGAACTTATTCATGAATTTATAAGCCCTACTAGCCCAGTTATTTGTAGTTATGTATTGTCTCTAAATTTCCCTAGAGCTGTCATTTTGCTTTATTGACCAGTTGTCGTCTTTTAATGTTTATTGAAATGGTCGGCCTCTGAATCAATACGTTCACTTCTTACTATCTTTTTTCACGACTGTAGTTTTGTATTTATTAGGATAAATGTATTTATTAGTATAGGAGAATTTTTAGGGACATAAGGGACACCGTCGTTGAGCAGGGGTGCCACTTAACACAAATTCCTCTGCCAGGAAGGTAGAGACATTAGGAGTAAAGTAGGGACAGGTTTAGCCTGCACTCTCTCCTGATCAGTGTGTAACCTAATTTGGATATTCCCTAATACTTTATTTTGTATTTTTGTTGTTTTGTCTATTGTGGATTGTTATAGTCCTTTTCAGATAATTTATTAAAAGTTAAATTTTAGGGGTCTAATCTTCTATAGGTTTTTCATGCTAAATTAGGCCCTGTTTACATATTTTTTGCTAAGGTGTTTAACTGAACACTAGTCAGGCCCCACTGTAACTAAAGAAAACAATGTAAACAAACAAAGGGGATACATTTAGCTTGAGAAGACAACAGAGAGGTAGCGCCAACTGTCCTCCAAGGGAAGTCCAAGAATGAACTAGCTGGCTACTAGTACTCCAGGCATAGACCGCAGAACATAGAACTATCACCAGCGACTCTCTGGAGACAGTTTTTAACTACCAAGCAAGGGTGTGTCAACCAGCAGCAGAAGGTGGAGGTCACCGCTGGGTCCTAAAGGAAGAAGGATATCACTACACTACAGAGATGAGAGGATCAAGAAGGTGTCTGTAATGCCAAGCGCAGTGACCTTCTACAGCCGGATCCAGAGTGACTGTCTGTCACACTTGATACACCAGTGATATCTGCTAAAAAAAAAAATAAAATGTTGTAGGTACGCTCACCTGAAAGGATTGCAACAGTCACAACTCCTCTAAAAGCATGTAAAGGCTGCTGCAGGATGTCAAGGTCATCAAGAGAATGCCAAGAGTGTGCAAAGTAGTCATCAGAGCAAAAGGTGGCTACTTTGAAGAACCTAGAATATAAGACATATTTTCAGTTGTTTCACACTTTTTTGTTAAATATATAATTCCACATGTGTTAATTCATAGTTTTGATGCCTTCAGTGTGAATTTACAATTTTCATAGTCAAGAAAATACAGAAAAATCTTTAAATGAGAAGGTGTGTCCAAACTTTTGGTCTGTACTGTATATATTGCTCAAAAAATAAAGGGAACACTCAAATAACACATCCTAGATCTGCATGAATGAAATATTCTCATTGAATACTTTGTTCTGTACAAAGTTGAATGTGCTGACAACAAAATCACACAAAAATCATCAATGGAAATCAAATTTATTAGCCAATGGAGGCCTCGATTTTGAGTCACCCCCAAAATTAAAGTGGAAAAACACACTACAGGCTGATCCAACTTTGATGTAATGTCCTCAAAACACAAAACAAGTCAAAATGAGGCTCAGTACTGTATGTAGCCTCTACGTTGTCGTATGACCTCCCTACAACGCCTGGGCATGCTCCTGATGAGGTTGCGGATGGTCTCCTGTGGGATCTCCTTCCAAACCTGGACTAAAGCATCCGCCAACTCCTGGACAGTCTGTGGTGCAACGTGACGTTGGTGGATGGAGCGAGACATGATGTCCCAGATGTGCTCAATCGGATTCAGGTCTGGGGAACGGGCGAGCCAGTCCATAGCTTCAATGCCTTCATCTTGCAGGAACTGCTGACACACTCCAGCTACATGAGGTCTGGCATTGTCCTGCATTAGGAGGAACCCAGGGCCAACAGCACCAGCATATGTTCTCACAAGGGGTCTGAGGATCTCATCTCGGTACCTAATGGCAGTCAGGCTACCTCTGGCGAGCACATGGAGGGCTGTGCGGCCCTCCAAAGAAATGCCACCCCACACCATTACTGACCCACTGCCAAACTGGTCATGCTGAAGGATGTTGCAGGCAGCAGATTGCTCTCCACGGCGTCTCCAGACTCTGTCACGTCTGTCACATGTGCTCAATGTGAACCTGCTTTCATCTGTGAAGAGCACAGGGCACCAGTGGTGACTTTGCCAATCCTGGTTGTAACATCCCTGGCGGCGTGCTGGCATGGCTTATCACCTCCCACCATGCAAGACCGCCATCTTACCTATCAATCCAGGCTGCACACTTTGCTCCAGTACCTGCTGTGTCTCTTGTCTGATTGCTTAGGGCTGCTGCCTGATTCTTATAGTTGCTGTGTGTGCACTCCTAATGCCTCCCAAGCCTATTGCTGTGAGTCACTGGATACTTAAACCCCCTCCACCCAGTAGGGGGTGCTTGAGCAACACTTTCATTCAGTGTGTTCTGTGCTACTGAGTTGACAGGTCCAGTCCTGTATCTTGTCTGTTTCCACCCCTGGGGGCTGTATACCCAGGCCTGTTACTTGTATCTGTGACTTCTAGTCTGTCTCCGCCACCCTGGGGGCTGAGTTCCCAGGCTCATTCCTGTATCTTATTCCTGGTTCAGTTCCTGTCTGAACTGTGTCCTAGCCCGTTACCTGTTTCTCTCTATGTCCGAACCTTCCTTTTTCCTGCAGTGTCTGAACCTGCACCTAACTCCAACTCGTTGTCTCTGAACTTCTGTTTGTGAGTTTTGTGTACACTCGCTACTTCATTGTAAGTATGTGTCACCCTACCTGGATGCCACAAGTGTAAATAAAGCTGTGTCTGAGAGCAAGGGGGAGGTTCTCTGGTCAGGGGAACATTAGCATGCAATGCCTCCTGTCTCAGGCCAGTAGGGGGAGCAGGCTGCCCCTATAAAAGCTGGTACTGGGGACAGGGTTAGAGAGAACTGGATTGCCTGTCTCAGCTTTGAGACGTGTCCCAGAGAGGAGCAGGGACAGAAAGTTGATTGCACCTAAGAGGAAGTGTGGCAGTAGGAGAGAGCCACAAGCCAGAGACAAGAGGCGAAGAGAGCCTGTCTTGGCAGAGAAAAGACTTACTTAACCAGACTTTGGTGTCTGAGGCTGGAAGGATTCCACATCCCCCAGCAGAGAACCAGTTCGCAAGGGACTGTACATTCCTTGGCCTAAGAAGCCTGGAGGCCCTGCCACAACCGAAGGGACCAGTAAAGCCGTACAAGGCTGGGAGCAGAAAGGAACCCACGTCGCAGGCCATACAGGCGAGAATACACGGAAAGCTCGGAAACGCGGGCTGTTACCCTATAAAGAGGAGATAGCCAGAAGGAGCACAGAAAGCACGGTAGGCCTACACCCTCACCCTGACCAGGGCCAATTTCCCCGTTGCTCTCAGACATCCAGGTCCCCTCCTAGCCGGGACTGTTTATGGGTCAGTTTACCTGTTGTAGTAAAGACCCTGGACTGCAACTTGTTGTCTGTGTGCTCCTTGCTCCTCCAGCACTATCAGTACTGGGATTCTCACTACCATCACTCCCACCATCCATTATACTGCCCTGGGGCTGCACTCTTCCCGTGGGGAGTCACACTACCCTAGCTGCACACCTCATCAGCCCCAGCGGTCTGCATGCAGCGGCGGTTCCTAATAACCGCAATCCACGGGTGGCGTAGTCGGACATTATCAGCAGAACGTAGCAGACTACCATTGGCCTGACCACCCTGAGCCACGGAACCGGGTTGCCACTACTACTCCCACCGTTTCCCTAATTGCCCGGACCCGAGTGCCCCACGGCCCAGGGGGCGAGTCAGCTTTGGCGTAGTCGGCAGGATTTCGTACCCGCAACCACCGGGTACTGCGTGCCTGAAAAAGACTTTTGTAACTTATCTGTGGCGAAGTTTCCCGCCGTCTGGAGTCGTTTCCCGCCATCCGGAGCGGATTCCCGCCATCAGACGCCATCTTGGACCTTTTCCCGCCGTCTTCTGCCGTCTTCCCGCCATCTGCAGCTGTTTCCCGCCATCGGACGCCATCGCCAGGACGCCGCGCGGGAAGAAGAGGGGCGTGGACGTCAAAACCGCGCGAGATCCGAAGCTCCGCCCCACGCACCTACGCTGCGCAAGGTCCTGGAAGGGAGAGAGAGCGACGCTGACGTCATCAGGACGCAACGCCAGGTCCTCGTCCATAGCAGCAGCAGCGGAGCCGCGGCCTACAGAAGAGGATCGTCGGAAGGTAGGCCACGGTCCACTAGGGGGGTAGAAAGATGTCGGACACAGAGGCGCCCACTACCACCAACGCAGCTGCAGCAGCGGTGATGCCCTTTTCCTTGCCCTACATCCCTGGAGCGGCCTGGCTGCCCAAATACTCAGGGGAGCCCCATGCCCTAACTGACTTCAAGGAAAGACTGTATAGTTTGTTCCAAGTTTACCCCCTGACAGAGGAACAGAAGGTCAGCATATTGACAGGCAGTTAACTGGCGCAGCCCAAAGGGAGGTAAAATCATGGTCCACTGCGGAGAAAAGGACAGTGAAGGGTATTCTGGCCCGGCTGCGGGGTACCTTTGACACACGTACCTCCGCTGAGATTAAAATGAGGTTCTATGGATGTAAGCAGCGGGCACAGGACAGCATCAGAGACTATGCCCAAAATCTGCAGGAAGCCTTGAGGACTATCCAACAAACTGACCCTGGCAGTGTGCAGGAAACGGACAAACTGCTAACAGAACAATTCATAGAAGGTCTGCTGTCCAGCGCCCACAGGGCCCAGCTGCGCCTCATGTTCTTTCAGAACCCCGACCTGACCTTTGCCCAATTTAAGGACAGGGCCATAAGGGTGCTCCGTGAATCTGCAACCAGTGGCGCTATAAACCCCCGGCGCCCTGCTATCACCTACCACCAGGAGGCGGCGCCCTCCTCTATGGACTCCGTGGAGGCTGATGCACAGGCCCTGAACCAAGCCCCGTCGAAAGGCCTGCGCCACCAAGTCCAGGAGCTAACCAGGAGCGTCGCGGCGTTGACCAGGACCGTCCAGGCGTTGCAAGTGGACCCGTCAAGACCCATCAAGCTGGCTTCAAGTCCGGAGGATGTCCCGTGGCGTCGACAGAGGAGGATCCCGTCGTTCCGAGGGAGGCCCACAGACCGCTACGCAGAGGATGGACAGCCCATTTGCCGTCGTTGCAACCTGCCCGGACACATTTCCAGGTACTGTAATTTAAACGGGTCCAACCTGGGGCAGAGGGCCAACCCCCAGGCATAAGATCACCAGGCCCTTATAATTGGCGTGATAAGTACGTTGGGGGGCGCCCGGTTTTACCCGTGGTGCTGGACGGTATCCCCATGAGCGCCTTGCTGGATACTGGGTCGCAAGTAACCACAATCCCTTATGTACTTTTTAAGCAGTATTGGACTGATGCTGATATCACACGGTATCCAGACAGTAACTTGAGCATCATCGCCAGTAATGGCTTACCCGTGCCGCAGATGGGGTTCAAGGAGATGACCATTAAAATTGGTAAAGTTGAACTGCCGGCACAGGGAGTGATTATTGTGGACATTGACCGTCATGAAAGTCACCCTAAAATAACTGTGGGTACTAACATAATTGAAAATTGTCTTTCAGAAGTAATTGTAATTCTACAACAGGTGGCAGTGAATGCTAGTTCCAGCCAACAGAGAGTCCTCAACAAGGAGATAAAAGCCCTGATGAGACGGCAGCAGGTAGAACTGTCTGGTGGTGAGATCGGTAGCGTAAGATTGAGTGACCCATTCCCCATTTCCATGCCTCCCAAAAGTGAAATGATGATCTGGTGTCAGACTGCAATCGGGTTGAGAGGTAGAGACTACCAAGCCATGGTAGAACCCGTGTACTCAGACAGCAGGCCCACCATTTTGACAGCCCGGGGGGTGGTTGATGTCCGTCATGGGAGGGTGCCCGTCCGCATCCTCAACATTGGGGAGAGGGAAGTACACTTACCCAGGTACGCTACACTCGCCAAACTGTTTGTTGTCAAACACCACGCTATCAGGGCCGTGGAACCCTTGCCTCCATCTCCTCAGGCGGAGGGTAATGGCTCCCAGAAACAAAAGGAGGACTGGTGCCAGAAACTCCACGTGGGTGCTGACTCCACTCCCCTGCACCAAAAACAAGGAGTCTACCGGGTGGTACAGGAGTACGAGAGAGTCTTTAGTAAGCACCCGCTAGACTTCGGCAGAGTAAAAGGGATAGAACACCACATCCCCACAGGGAGCCACCCACCAATAAAAGAGAGGCACAGACCTGTACCCCCTGCACATTATCAGAACGCCAAGGGTATGCTGTGGGAAATGAAAGAAGCTGGGGTCATTAGAGATAGCTGTAGCCCCTGGGCAGCCCCCTTGGTTCTGGTCAAAAAGAAAGACGGCACCATGAGAATGTGCGTGGACTATAGACAAATCAACCGTATCACCCACAAAGACGCATATCCGCTGCCTAGAATAGAAGAGTCTTTAGCCGCACTAAAATCTGCTAACTTCTTTTCTACTTTGGACCTTACTAGCGGGTACTGGCAGGTTCCTGTGGCAGAGGCTGACAAGGAGAAGACCGCCTTCACCACCCCGATGGGACTGAGTGAGTTCAATTGTATGCCTTTCGGGCTCTGCAACGCACCAGGGACCTTCCAGCGGCTGATGGAATGCTGTCTAGGGCACCGAAACTTCGAGACGGTCCTCCTTTACCTGGACGACGTGATCGTCTATTCGAAGACCTACGAGGACCATCTCAAGCACCTGGCTGAGGTGTTCGAAGCCCTGGCAGGCTATGGCCTGAAGGTGAAACCATCGAAGTGCCACCTGCTGAAACCAAAGGTCCAGTACCTAGGGCACGTGGTAAGCGCGGAAGGAGTGGCCCCCGACCCTGACAAGGTCACGGCAATCAAGAGCTGGCCAAGCCCCTCGAACATCAAAGAGGTGTGACAGTTTCTCGGGTTGGTAGGCTACTACCGAAGGTTCATCCCCGGGTTCACTAAGATGGCAGCTCCAATGCAGGACCTCCTGATCGGACAGTCCAAGTCCAGAAGTCAAAAGCCACCCTTCAAGTGGGATAAACCGGAAGAGGAGTCCTTCCGCCAGCTAAAGTTGGCCCTCACTGGGGATGAGATCCTGGCCTACCCTGATTATGGCCAGCCTTTCATTCTCCACACAGATGGCAGTAATGTGGGACTGGGAGCTGTACTGTCCCAAAACCAACAGGGCAGAGAACGGGTGATCGCATACGCCAGCCGGAAGTTGAGGCCCACCGAAAGGAACCCGGAGAATTACAGCTCCTTCAAGCTGGAATTCTTGGTGGTGGTGTGGGCCGTGACGGAACGCTTCAAGCATTACCTGGCCTCCGCAAAGTTCACCGTGTACACGGACAACAACCCGTTGACACACCTGGACAATGCAAGACTGGGTGCCCTGGAACAGCGGTGGATGGCCCGTCTCTCCAACTATGACTTCGTGATCAAGTACCGGGCAGGCAAAACCAACGCCAACGCGGACGCCCTATCAAGAATGCCTCACTTACCTGAAGGTGACGAAGACCCAGAAGAGCTGGAAGAGGTAGAACTCCCCGCGTTTCACCGATATGGAGCCGCTCAACACTCTCACCGCGTGAAGGAGGAGGATCTAACAACTGTGATGATGAATCCCCTACCTCCCACAGCTGGGCCGAAACCCAAGATCGTGACCCTGCTGTCCGCCTGGTGAAAGATCTGCTGACCCGGGAAGACGCCCGCCTAGATCCAGATGCCCCAGAGGAAGCCAAGCAGCTATGGAAGGAGAAGAGCAAGCTGTTCCTCTACGAAGGCAAGTTGTGCAGAAGGATTGTCAACCACCGGACGCACGAGCTGACCTGGCAAGTCGTGGTCCCAAGGCGAGATGCAGCTATGGTCCTGGGAGCTTACCATGACAGAGCGGGACACTTCGGTTGGAAGAAACTGGAGTTCCTACTAAGAGGAAGGTTCTTTTGGGTCGGCATGAGAGGAGCTGTAGAAAACTGGTGCAGAGACTGTGGCCCTTGTCACCTAAGGAGGAAGGACCGCACCAGCCAGAAGACACCCTTGAGGCCCATCGTCACCACGCAGCCTCTTGAGCTGGTAGCTCTGGACCATGTCAAATTGGCTCCCAGCCGGTCAGGATACATCTATGCCCTGACAATCGTGGACCACTATTCCCGTTTTCTAGTGGTGGTCCTGGTAAAGGACTTGACAGCCCAAACAGCGGCCAGAGCCTTCCAGCAATATTTCTGCCGTCCACACGGGTATCCGGAACAGGTCCTGACAGACCAGGGTCCAGCGTTCGAGGCTGAAATCTTCCAGGAGTTCTGCAACCTCTATGGCTGTAAGAAAATACGGACAACGCCTTACCACCCCCAAACCAACGGGATGTGTGAGAAGATGAACAATATAGTCATTGATCTCCTGAAGACGTTGCCCCTGGAGGAACGCAGCCTGTGGCCAGAAAAATTGCCGGACCTGGTAGACATGTACAACAACATCCCGGTGAACGCTACAAACTGCACCCCGGCTTACCTGATGCGAGCTAGACCAGGTAAGCTGCCCGTAGACCTGGAGATGGGAGTCCTAATACCTGAGGACACCTCCCCGGATGCGGACTGGGATACGGAAAGGCAACTGCAGTACAAGAAGGTACAGGAGAGTGTGGAGAAGAGCCTGGCCCAGGTGAGAGAGAAGCAAGAAAGACTCTTCAATCAACACGCCCCTGCTGGTCCCCTAGAACCTGGTGAGCAAGTCCTAAAGCGAAAAAGAAGGCTACATAAGTTGGACGACCAGTGGGAAAGGGAACCCTACACCGTACTGCAGTCTGACCACGACAACCCAAAAGTGTGCGTAATCACCAAGGACGGAGGAGAAACCACTAGTGTCGTCTCCAGGGACCACCTCAAAAGATGCCCCGAGCAACTCCGTAGTGCAGAAGAGGATCAGAGTGACCTTGAACCCGCAGAGGACAAGGAAGAAATGATCAGCACCGTGCTCGGAGAGTTCCCTCAGTCCTGGACGCGCATAAATGATGCCATAGTGGTACCTGTCCTGCATTTCCTGCAACCGGCACAGCAACAACCAACACCAGAGCCGGAAGGTGAAGAGGAGCAAGCGGTTCCAGAAGCAGAAGAGCCTGTACCAGCAGCCCAGGAGAGTCAACCCTCTGCTGACAGTGAGCCTGCCATGCCTGCGGTAAGCCAAAGGACCCGCAGACAGCTGCCTGCCCTACCTGTACACCCAGCTGGTAGCTGTACCCCTAACGCTAGTGGGGAAAGCCAGGTTGGTCCACCACCAGACAGTGGGTTAAGGAGGTCAACCAGGAGCACAAAGGGACAGATACCCGCTCGCTGGAGAATATAGAGTGTACTAAATTGTAAATAACCCTGTTGCCAAATGTTGAATCGTTTGCAAAGTTACATGCATGTTTGGTAATACTCTGTTTCAGTTTTTTGCAGTTACCGTAAGGACTCAAAAGTTATGGACTTTTTATAACCGGGACCTTGTGTGGACTGCATTCTGAGCCTAACCCAGGAATGAACTAAGACTGTAAAGGACTTGGGGTA
Source organism: Phyllobates terribilis (assembly GCF_046119375.1). NCBI lineage: Eukaryota > Metazoa > Chordata > Amphibia > Anura > Dendrobatidae > Phyllobates > Phyllobates terribilis. Next base: position 375,213,128 of record NW_027362763.1, on the reverse strand, counting down.
GGACAGACCCCCACCTGGTTAAGGCTCCCGTTGTTCTGGTGATATGGACACCCGGTCACAGGCCACACTGTGACCTTAAGAACTCAATTTGTGCGTCATCTGTCTATTAATGTTTTATTGTTATGCATATTGTTTTTGTTTACTGTTTAGTCCCGGAGTACTAAATTTCACTAGGGGGGGAATGTGTCACCCTACCTGGATGCCACAAGTGTAAATAAAGCTGTGTCTGAGAGCAAGGGGGAGGTTCTCTGGTCAGGGGAACATTAGCATGCAATGCCTCCTGTCTCAGGCCAGTAGGGGGAGCAGGCTGCCCCTATAAAAGCTGGTACTGGGGACAGGGTTAGAGAGAACTGGATTGCCTGTCTCAGCTTTGAGACGTGTCCCAGAGTAGAGCAGGGACAGAAAGTTGATTGCACCTAAGAGGAAGTGTGGCAGTAGGAGAGAGCCACAAGCCAGAGACAAGAGGCGAAGAGAGCCTGTCTTGGCAGAGAAAAGACTTACTTAACCAAACTTTGGTGTCTGAGGCTGGAAGGATTCCACATCCCCCAGCAGAGAACCAGTTCGCAAGGGACTGTACATTCCTTGGCCTAAGAAGCCTGAAGGCCCTGCCACAACCGAAGGGACCAGTAAAGCAGTACAAGGCTGGGAGCAGAAAGGAACCCACGTCGCAGGCCATACAGGCGAGAATACACGGAAAGCTCGGAAACGTGGGCTGTTACCCTATAACGAGGAGATAGCCAGAAGGAGCACAGAAAGCACGGTAGGCCTACACCCTCACCCTGACCAGGGCCAATTTCCCCGTTGCTCTCAGACATCCAGGTCCCCTCCTAGCCGGGACTGTTTATGGGTCAGTTTACCTGTTGTAGTAAAGACCCTGGACTGCAACTTGTTGTCTGTGTGCTCCTTGCTCCTCCAGCACTATCAGCACTGGGATTCTCACTACCATCACTCCCACCATCCATTATACTGCCCTGGGGCTGCACTCTTCCCGTGGGGAGTCACACTACCCTAGCTGCACACCTCATCAGCCCCAGCGGTCTGCATGCAGCGGCGGTTCCTAATAACCGCAATCCACGGGTGGCGTAGTCGGACATTATCAGCAGAACGTAGCAGACTACCATTGGCCTGACCACCCTGAGCCACGGAACCGGGTTGCCACTACTACTCCCACCGTTTCCCTAATTGCCCGGACCCGAGTGCCCCACGGCCCAGGGGGCGAGTCAAGTATCTTGTGTGTATCTTATCTGGTTCTGCTTGTTCACCGCACATTCGGGTTGTGCTCTGCTCTGCTTGTCTACCACACCTGCTGGTTTTGCTCTTCTCTGCTTGTCTACTGCACCTGCGGGTTTTGCTCTACTCTGCTTGTCTACCGCATCTGCGGGTTTTGCTCTGCTCTGCTTGTCTACCACATCTGCTGGTTTTGCTCTGCCCTGCTTGTCTACCGCATCTGCGGGTTTTGCTTTGCTCTGCTTGTCTACCGCACCTGCGGGTTTTGCTCTGCTCTGTTTGTCTACTGCACCTGCGGGTTTTGCTCTGCTCTGCTTGTCTACCGCACGTGCGGGTTTTGCTCTGCTCTGCTTGTCTACCACACCTGCTGGTTTTGCTCTGCTCTGCTTGTCTATCGCACCTGCGGGTTTTGCTTTGCTCTGCTTGTCTACCGCAACTGCGGGTTTTGCTCTGCTCTTCTACCGCACCTGCGGGTTTTGCTCTGCTCTGCTTGTCTACCGCACCTGTGGGTTTTGCTCTGCTCTGCTTATCTACCGCATCTGCGGGTTTTGCTCTGCTCTGCTTGTCTATTGCATCTGCGGGTTTTGCTCTGCTCTGCTTGTCTACCACATCTGCTGGTTTTGCTCTGCTCTGCTTGTCTACCGCATCTGTGGGTTTTCCTCTGCTCTGCTTGTCTACCACACCTGCGGGTTTTGCTCTGCTCTGCTTGTCTACCGCACCTGCTGGTCTTGCTCTGCTTGTCTACCGCATCTGCGGGTTTTGCTCTGCTCTGCTAGTCTACCGCATCTGCGGGTTTTGGTCTGCTCTGATTGTCTACTGCACCTGCGGCTACATTCCTGTGTCCCAGTCTGTACAGGTCCCTATCCTGCCTGTGGTCCTACCTGCCAGTACCCACCTGTCTGCATGCCAGCCGTGCCTACCAGTGCACACCTGTCTGCATGCCAGCCGTGCCTGCCAGTGTCCACCTGTCTGCTTACCAGCCGTGCCTGCCAATACCCACCTGTCTGCATACCAGCCATGCCTACCAGTACCCACCTGTCTGTATACCAGCCTAACCTGCCTGTTCCTGCATTCCCCGGTGTGGGTCAACAGCTGTGACCGGGGTCTGACCTGGAGTAGCACCTGGTACCTCTGCTTGGTTCCTCCCTGGTTCACGGAGTCGACTGAGTCGCCGTGTTACCTTGGTTGGACCGAGCTGATACTTAGTTACACCCCTCCAAGCACTCCTCGGTTCATGGTCCAGTGGGATCACTAATCATGCTCGCGCCAGTCAGTCTGGACGTGTGCGTAACACTGGTGTTCTGTGGCAAATGCCAAGCGTCCAGCACGGTGTTGGGCTGTGAGCACAACCCCCATCTGTGGACATCGGGCCCTCATACCATCCTCATGAAGTCGGTTTCTAACCGTTTGTGCAGACACATGCACATTTGTGGCCTGCTGGAGGTCATTTTGCAGGGTTCTGGCAGTGCTCCTCCTGTTCCTCCTTGCACAAAGGCAGAGGTAGTAGTCCTGCTGCTCGGTTGTTGCCCTCCTACGGCCCCCTCCACCTCTCCTGGTGTACTGGCCTTTTTCCTGGTTGCCTCCAGCCTCTGGACACTACGCTGACAGACACAGCAAACCTTCTTGCCACAGCTCGTATTGATGTGCCATCCTGGATGAGCTGCACTACCTGAGCAACTTCTGTGGGTTGTAGAGTCAGTCTCATACTACCACAAGTGTGAAAGCACAACCAACATTCAAAAGTGACCAAAACATCAGCCAGAAAGCATTGGTACTGAGATGTGGTCTGTGGTCCCCACCTGCAGAACCACTCCTTTATTGAGTGTGTCTTGATAATTGCCATCTATTGTCTATTCCATTTGCACACCAGCATGTGAAATTGATTGTCAATCAGTGTTGCTTCCTAAGTGGACAGTTTGATTTCACAGAAATTTGATTTACTTGGAGTTATATTCTGTTGTTTAAGTGTTCCCCTTATTTTTTTGAGCTGTGTATATATATATATATATATATATATGTACATATATATATATATATATATATATATATGTGTGTGTATATACTGTATGTAACTGGTAAGCTTATCGGCACCTTCAACCAGAATGTACAGCAAGTGTGAACAGGTGCAAGCTGCTATGACTGCATAATATGCGAACAAAATTAGATACAGTGGGTATGGAAAGTATTCAGACCCCTTTAAATTTTTCACTCTTTGTTTCATTGCAGCCATTTGGTAAATTCTAAAAAGTTCATTATTTTTTCTCATTAATGTACACTCTGCACCCCATCTTGACTGAAAAAAACAGAAATGTAGAAATTTTTGCAAATTTATCAAAAAAGAAAAACTGAAATATCACGTGGTAACAAGAATTCAGACCCTTTGCTCAGACAGTCATATTTAAGTCACATGCTGTCCATTTCCTTGTGATCCTCCTTGAGATGGTTCTACTCCTTCATTGGAGTCCAGCTGTGTTTAATTAAACTGATAGGACTTGATTTGGAAAGGCACACACCTGTCTATATAAGACCTCATAGCTCACAGTGCATGTTAGACCAAATAAGAATCATGAACTCAAAGGAACTGCCCAAGGAGCTCAGAGACAGAGTTGTGGCAAGGCACAGATCTGGCCAAGGTTACAAAAGAATTTCTGCAGTACTCAAGGTTCCTAAGAGCACAGTGGCCTCCATAATCCTTAAATAGAAGAAGTTTGGGACCACCAGATGTCTTCCTAGACCTGGCCGTCCAGCCAAACTGAGCAATTGTGGGAGAAAAGCCTTGGTGAGAAAGGTAAAGAAGAACCTCAAGATCACTGTGGCTGAGCTCCAGAGATGCAGTAGGGAGATGGGAGAAAGTTCCACAAAGTCAACTATCACTGCAGCCCTCCACCAGTCAGGCCTTTATGGCAGAGTGTCCCAACGGAAGCCTCTCCTCAGTGCAAGACATATGAAAGCCTGCATCGAGTTTGCTCAAAAACACATGAAGGACTCCCAGACTATGAGAAATAAGATTCCCTGGTCTGATGAGACGAAGATAAAAGTTTTTGGTGATAATTCTAAGCGGTATGTGTGGAGAAAACCAGGCACTGCTCATCACCTGCCCAATACAATCCCAACAGTGAAACCAGGGAACATTTGGGCCTAATGACCTCTTAAACTGGATTAGTAATACCAGCCTACAGTGGGCGAATTTCCTTCTGCTGATTATGAATAATAGGCAGTAGCCCACAATGATTTTTTATTTAATTCTGTATTTTACACATAATGTACACTGCGGGTGCTGACTAAAACTCCCATCGTTGTCGCCTGATCATGATCATCTGAGGGAGACAAGGCGTTAGATGATAGATGACTATATCTGTATTTTTTATTTTTTATTCAATATGTATTTATTTATTTTACTTTGAGAACAGGCCCTGGCTGATGACTACTTCCATCAGCGGCGCCTGCTCTCGCCGTTATTAGTGAAAGCAGGCATAGGCTGATCTGATGGGAGTAGTGCACTCATCAGCCAACGCCTGTGACCCGTGGTAAGCTTTTTACTGTGGGTCATAGTCACAGCTGCGGGCTCACACTGACATGTGACAGCATGATCCTGCAGTGCTCTAACTGGTGGTAACGATGTTACCGCCGATCAGAGCCGCCAGTGTTTCTCACGCTGTCACACAGATGACATCATGAGAAACACAGACTTCCTGAGGATTGCTAGAGAGGCAAATCAGAACACTCGATTGACTGCAAAAGACCTTCAGAAAGATTTATCAGACCCTGGATTTGTGGTACATTGTTCTACTGTTCGGAGACACGTGCACAAATATGGCCTTCATGGAAGAGTCATGAGAAGAAAACCTCTCCTGCATCCTCACCATAAAAATCAGCATCAGAAGTATGCAAAAGAACATCTAAACAAGTCGGATGCATTTTGGAAACAAGTACTGTGGACCGATGAGGTTAAAATAGAACTCTTTGGCCACAATGATCATAGGTACGTGTTGAGATAAAGGGCGCAGAATTTCAGGAAAATAATATCTCGCCAACCATTAAGCATGGGGGTGGATCAATCAATGCTTTGGGGTTGTGTTGCAGCCAATGGCACGGGGAGCATTTAACGGGTAGAGGGAAGAATGGATTCAATAAAATTTCAGTATGATCTCTTTTTATTGAAATAGAAATAGACATTAACATATATAACATACATTAATAAATGCCGGTGTTTAGTCATCATGGCGATCAAAATAACATATTCTCTATCACTTCTCTGATAAGACTCCTACACCTCTTATCTAATAATGTAAACATTACTTTTAATCATATCCAACAGTGCAGACCACTGCATAAATCAACAATACAACAGTACAAAAACAAAAAGAGAAAAAAGAAAAAAAAAGAAGGGGTGGTGAGGGGGGAAGAGGAAAAAGAGAAAGAAAGATAAGAAAGGAGGGTAGGATTAGGGAATTGAAGAGGAGAAGGAGAACATAAACTAAGGCTCACTTTTAGACTCTCTAATTAGTTCCCAGCACCAACACAGATCCAATTCACCAATTTATCAGTCTCTCACTCAAACAGCCTGTGAAACTCTGATGAGTCCTGAAACAGAATCCAGACACTACAGATCTTCCTGAATTTATCAGCACATCCATTAAAGTCAGCAGAAAGTTCCTCCATTCTGCAGATATTAACCATTTCATTTTTTTGAGATCCTATTGATGAGGGCAGGATAGAAAGCCGAGCTTTCTCAGGACGATTTTCGACCCTCCTTCCGGTAATTAGATTATAATTGGAAAATATTTTTTCCCACAAAGGTTTGATCTTACTACACTCCCACCATATGTGAAGTATAGATCCTTTTTCCACTTTACATCGCCAACATAAGTCTGAGGCTGCCGGAAATATGGTGTGAAGTTTTACTGGATACTGGTACCATCTTGCCATAGTTTTGAAATTTTTCTCCTGCGCATAACATGTGACCGACATTTTGTGTGTAAACAAGAATCCTTTTTCCCAATCTGTTGAAGATATGACTACCCTCAATTCTTGTTCTCACATGTGTTGAAATTGTAACTTTCCTGAGATACTTTCCCCAATCAAATAATTATAAAGCAGGGATATTATATGATTGGGGGGAGATTCCTGTAAGAATAACCTCTTAAAAGAAGATGGTATACACTGGAATGGGGGTGCCATCCTCTGAGAAAACAAGAATGATTGCAACTGTAAGTATTCCATCCACAGCAATTTTCTAGACAGAGACCTATCCTGTAATGTATTGAATGACGGTATTTTACCATTTTCTAATATATGTAGGAGGCGAGTGTCCTCCATAGCTCTCCATCCCAAGAAAGATTCTCTCAGATATCCAGGAGGAAAGGAAAGATTAGAGAAAAGTGGCATAAGAGGGCTGAATGTTCTAGAGGGATGGTATTTTTTCATAGTTGCAAGCCAAATTTTAATTGTTCCCCTAGTCAATTCTGTCAAGCCTCCTATCGAGAAAACATCAGAGGCAAAAAGCCAAGGAAGGTGCTTCAAAGGAACACCCACCCCTTCCTGCTCAATAGTGACCCATTGTTTTGTCAGAGAGTTGACATGCCAGTCTATAAAGTGACCTAAAACAGAAGCTTGAAAGTATATTTTAAAATTCGTCAATCCAGCTCCACTGGCTATTTTAGGGCGGTTTAATCTCTGCATACTTATCCTGGGTCTATATTTACCCCACACAAACCTGATTAATGCTGTACATAGTTTGCTGAAGAAGCTGCATGGCGAGAAATGGGAACAGTTTGAAAAATGTATAAAAAGCGGGGCAATATATCGATTTTTACTGCGTTCATTTTACCAAACCAGGATAGTCTCACTTTACTGCTATTCATTAGGTCTTTATATGTACGATCCAAAAGCGATTGGTAATTTAGTGCAAAAAGTTTTGAAAAGTCAGGAGAAATGAGCACGCCTAAGTATTTTATCGCTTTTGACTTCCTTTTAAAAGGGAAGTTATCCATTACATGTTCAACTTCTCTCTGTGACAGCGATACATTTAATGCCTCCGATTTTGAATAATTAACTTTAAAATTACTCAGTTTCTATCAAACTCCCTCATTAAAGCAGGAAGAGATGTCTGAGGCTGAGACACATAGAGGAGAAGGTCATCTGCATATAATGCTGTCTTATATGTCCTGGTACCTATTTTAACCCCATGAATATTGCTGTTTTTCCGTATTGCATTGGCCAAGAGTTCCATCACTATCACGTAGAGAAGGGGGACGGAGGGCACCCGTGTCTAGTCCCGTTTCATATCGCAAAAGGTGAGGACAAGGTTCCATTGACCCTAACTCTAGCAGTAGGGCCAGAGTACAGGGAAAAAATTAACTGTAAAAATTGTGGTCCAATGCCTATTTGACATAATGCCTCCTTCATAAACCCCCAATGAACCCTGTCAAATGCCTTCTCTGCATCAACAGGTAAAAGGCCCATAGATATGGAGCTACTTTTAGCTTTAGAGATTAGCAACATGGTCATAATAGTGTTGTCTCTTGCCTCTCGGCCCTGAATAAATCCTACTTGATCCTACTTGATCAGTATTTATAAGAGAGGGCAACAATGGGGCAAGTCTTTCTGTTAGTATTTTTGAGAGTATTTTAATGTCCACATTTATTAATGATATGGGTCTATAATTAGCTGTGATTGTAAGATTCTTACCTGGTTTAGGGAGAACGTTAATATGAGCTTCCAAAGATTGGGGGACAAAACATGTCTTATCATTTAATGAATTAAAGGTTTTGTTCATAACAGGGGATAGCTGAGTTTTAAGGGACTTATAGAATGCTGGAGTAAATCAGTCTGGGCCAGGACTTTTACCAGATGGTGTAGATTAAATTGCAAGATTTACCTCCTGATTTCTGTAGGATTATGAGCATCCTCCCCATTTTGTTTTTTGATATATGGAACGTATGCCGCCACAGAGCGACGGCGAAGCAACCTTGAGAGTACCCGTCCACATTTATCTGACGATTCATAAAAAAAGTTTTTAATTAGCTCCCTGTGCCTTAGATATTTTTGGTCTAGCAAGATCTTGAGATCATTCCTTTTTTTGGATAATTCTGCAAGAGTGTTAGGCGACAACGTATGTTTATGCGAGACCTCAAGTGTGTGTATCTGTCTCAAAAGGTCATTTACCTTTAGAGTTCTCTCCTTTTTGAGTTTTGAACCATGCTTAATCAACACGCCTCTCATGACACATTTTAAAGTTTCCCATTGCAGAAGTATTGCAATGATCTGATCTGCTTTATGAATCTGCAAAAAAAGAATCAATAGAATTCTAGAATTCTGCCATACAGATTTTGTCTTTTAGAAAGTGATCATTCATTTTCCATGTCCATGAACACTGGACCAGGGAGGGTGCAGTGTCAATTTTAGGACATGATCAGATATCAAAATCAAGCATCAGAATGATGTCAGTTTGAGGCTAAATACCCTGTCTGACAAGTGATTCTGACAAGTGATCCTGACGAGTGATTTTGACAAGTGATTCTGATGAGTGATTTTGACGAGTGGTTTTGATGAGTGATTCTGACAAGTGATTCTGACAAGTGATTCTGACAAGTGATTTTGATGAGTGATTTAACGAAGTGATTCTGACAAGTGATTCTGACAAGTGATTTTGACAAATGATTATGACAAGTGATCCTGACAAATGATTTTGACAAGTGATTCTGACGAGTGATTTTGACGAGTGATTTTGATGAGTGATTCTGACAAGTGGTTTTGACAAGTGATTTTGACAAGTGATTCTGACGAGTGATTTTGACAAGTGATTTTGATAAGTGATTCTGACAAGTGATTCTGACAAGTGATCCTGACGAGTGATTCTGACGAGTGATTTTGACGAGTGATTCTGACGAGTGATTTTGAAGAGTGATTTTGACAAGTGATTCTGACAAGTGATTCTGACAAGTGATTTTGACAAATGATTCTGACAAGTGATCCTGACAAGTGATTTTGACAAGTGATTTTGATGAGTGATACTGACGAGTGATTTTGACAAGTGATTTTGATGAGTGATTCTGACAAGTGATTTTGACAAGTGATTCTGACGAATGATTTTGACAAGTGATTTTGACGAGTGATTCTGACAAGTGATTCTGACGAGTGATTTTGACGAATGATTTTGACAAGTGATTTTGACGAGTGATTCTGACGAGTGATTTTGATGAGTGATTCTGACAAGTGATTTTGACTAGTGATTCTGACTAGTGATCTTGACGAGTAATTTTGATTAGTGATTCTGATGAGTGATTTTGACAAGTGATTCTGACGAGTGATTTTGACGAGTGGTTTTGATGAGTGATTCTGACAAGTGATTCTGACATGTGATTCTGACAAGTGATTTTGACAAATGATTCTGACAAGTGATCCTGACAAATGATTTTGACAAGTGATTCTGATGAGTGATTTTGACGAGTGATTTTGACGAGTGATTCTGACAAGTGATTTTGACAAGTGATTCTGACGAGTGATTTTGACAAGTGATTTTGATAAGTGATTCTGACAAGTGATTCTGACAAGTGATTCTGACAAGTGATCCTGATGAGTGATTCTGACGATTGATTTTGACGAGTGATTCTGACGAGTGATTTTGAAGAGTGATTTTGACAAGTGATTCTGACAAGTGATTTTGACAAATGATTCTGACAAGTGATCCTGACAAGTGATTTTGACGAGTGATTTTGATGAGTGATACTGATGAGTGATTTTGACAAGTGATTTTGATGAGTGATTCTGACAAGCGATTTTGACAAGTGATTCTGACGATTGATTTTGACAAGTGATTTTGACGAGTGATTCTGACAAGTGATTCTGACGAGTGATTCTGACGAGTGATTTTGACGAGTGATTCTGACAAGTGATTCTGACGAGTGATTTTGACAAGTGATTCTGAGAAGTGACTTTGACAAGTTACTTTTACAACTATAATAATAATTTAAAAAAAATATCTTCGCTGATGCGACTTGAACCCAAAATTCTGTATCCCAAAGCAAGTGCACTAACCACTAAGCTGGAAACTCAGTTGTGAAAACTTTGGATTTCTATTTGCATATATGATTTTCAGTGAAAACTTGTCTATAACTCATTGGGATTAATGCACAGACTGCAAGCAAGCCAAATTCAAATGATGTTTGATTTTGATGTGTGAGTCTGATGTGTGACTTTCTTCAAACATCAGAATCAGAATCACAATGACTTTTAGTCATCCTGAGTATTTTCATGGTTAATGTCATAAGACAAGAAAAGCTGACAGCTATTATTACTTGACTGGATAGCGCAATTGTAAGGCATCAGCCTCTGAAATTACAGTGTCAGAGTTCAAATCCTGATAGGAAGAAGAATTTTTTTTTTTATTAATTATGCCTATTTAGCACACAAACTACAGGGGTGTTTTACTTTTAATATCTGACACTCTGATTGTCATCCTGACATGTTACGAGTTTCAGACACGCTGTCTATTTGCATGGTAAATTACGTAGCCAAAGTAAATTGGGAGTTTGCAGCCAGTACTTGGGTGGATGGAAATAAAAAATTACTATAAACACATTTTATAATTAGACCCCTTTAAGAAATTATGCAAATATAAAGTCACTTCGAAATAGATATGTAGTAAATAAGTGCCCCCCAATTTACTTTGGCTATGTAATTTACCATGCAAATAGACAGCATGTCTGAAACTCTTAACACATCAGGATGACAATCAGAGTGTCAGATATTAAAAGTAAAACACCCTGTAGTTTGTGTGCTAAATAGGCATAATTAAAGAAAAGAAATTATTATTCCTATCAGAATTTGAACTCTGATACTGTAGTTTCAGAGGCTGATGCATTACCATTGCGCTATCCAGTCAAGTGAGAATTACTGGCAGCTTTTCTTGTCTTATGACAACAACCATGAAAATACTTAGGGTGACTAAAAGTCATTGTGATTCTGATTCTGATGTTTGAAGAAAGTCACACGTCAGACTCACACATCAAAATCAAACATCATTTGAATTTGACTTGCTTGCAGTCTGTTCATAAGTCCCAATGAGTTTGAGACAAGTTTGCACTGAAAATCATATAATCAAATAGAACTCACAAGTTTTGACAACTGAGTTTATAGCTCAGTGGTTAGTACACTGTCTTTAAGACACAGAATTTTGGGTTCAAGTCCTATCAGCGAACAGTTACTTTTTTTTTTATTATTATTATTATAGTTGTAAAAGTCACTTGTAAAAGTCACTTGTCAAAATCACTCGTCAGAATCACTCGTCAGAATCACTCGTCAAAATCATTCATCAGAATCATTCGTCAAAATCACGTCAGAATCACTCGTCAAAATCACTCGTCAGAATCATTCGTCAAAATCACGTCAGAATCACTCGTCGAAATCACTCGTCAGAATCACTTGTCAGAATCACTTATCAAAATCAGTTCTCAGACAGGGTATTTAGCCTCAAACTGACATCATTCTGATGTTTGATTTTGATATCTAATCATGTCCTAAAATGGACACTGTAGGAGGGAATGGAAATAGATAGGAAGATTGGGGCATAGTCAGACCACAATATGTCACCTATTGTAGCAGATGGGTTCCAAGAGAGAGCGTGATGACTCAACAGGACGAAATCAATGCGACTATATGAGCCATGGGTAGGAGAAAAATATGTATAATCCTTACCCTGAGGATTTAAAATGCAGCAAACATCTGTCAACCTGAGGGCATGGATGACCCATTTCAATGAACGAAGCTGTCTCAGAGGGATGACACCCTTTCCTGAGGAGGAGTCTAAGGAGGGATTCCATGTGAAGTTGAAGTCTCCACCTGCAATCAGAACTCCTTCTGCAAAATCAGAGAGGGACGTTAAAAAGGACCTACATGTGCAGATCTGATCTTTGTTAGGGAGGTATCAGTTTGCTATTGTATGTGTTGATTCTGCTATTTTGAGTTTGAGGAACACATATCTGCCTTGATCATAAATGAGAAAATCTATGAGAGTATAGGCCAACGACTTGTGTATGGCTATGGATACACCCTTAGAGCGTGAATTCAGATTAGTGCTGTGTAACCACCGAGAGTAATACCTATCTCCAAAAACAGGCATATGCCCAGTTTTAAAGTGCATTTCCTGTAACATAAGAACCTGGACTCTTTGTTTGTGCATAGAGTACAAAATTTGTGAAAGTTTCTGTGGGACATTAAAGCCTCTTACATTCAGTGAGCCTACATTAACAGAGGACATGATTACCAAGGGGAACGAAAGGAGTGGGGCAAGATGGGAAACGGAAATACACAGAAAACTAAGAAGAAATTACGGGATATATAAAATAAAAACCAAAACAAAATTATATAACAAAATGAAAGAAAAACAATCTGATGAGGGGAAATAAGTATATTTTACACCTGCACAGCAGAGTGTAAACCCCCCCTGGGATGATGGGCTTTCTACTGGGGAGCCCCACCCCCAAACCAGACATCAGGCCATACCATTTTGTCTTAAAACCTATGATAGAAAAGCAGCCAAAAGCTGTCAAAGATTAGCATCTACTTATCATTATATTAAAAGTTGAATCAGTATATCACATATCCTTATGGAATAATATCCATACTGTCCAAGAACGGAATATTATTGACATAATATAATCAAATCTTATTATTGAGAGCCAGTCATATAAATCAATTATTCGTAATATCAACTATACTCATTGCTGAAAACATTTTAGAGGAATATAACACTCTAATATCTTTCACAAGATTGACTAGCACTGAAGGCTAGCGTATTGACCACAGGATCCATTTGTAATAGACAATTCAATCTGGGGAGTGAGGGATATGTTTTCCATTGTTCCCTCTCCTGAATTCTTCTCTGGATTTGTTTCTTGTCTCTCTTTATGGTCCTGGATTGAGATCCGACTTGGGGCCTCCCGGGAGACTCGGCCAATCCTCTGTTGGTATAGATACGTGAGGAATCCCCAAACCTGTAACAAAAGCCGGAATGTCTCCAGGGCAACGTATCACATGTAAAGCCCCTGAATGGCGGACCTGTAGACAGAAAGGGAAACCCCAAGAGTATAGAATGTTCTGCTGTCTCAGAACCTCTAATAGAGTCTTTAATGCCTTCCTCTTCTGTAGTGTGTGGCGCGATAGATCAGACATGAGTTGTATAGGATATTCTTGATATAAAATAGAGTCACACCATGAGGTTTTGTCGCATCAGAGGATCTATAAGCCCTATCTAGCTCCAGCTCATTCTCTAAGGGCAGACTCAAGATAGAGTTAAACAAATGACGTAGTGTCTCATCCAGTTCATGGTGTTCAATTGTCTCTGGAAGTCCTCTAATCCTAATATTGTTGCGCCTTCCTCTGTTTTCAATATCATCTATCAAATCTGTTAGGTATTCCAGTTGGTATGAGTGAGAAGACAAAGTTTGTTCATCAGAATTTACTTGTTGAGTGATGGATGCTGTATGTGATTCAGCAGAAGACACTTTTTCTGTTAACTCTTGCATGTCCCCTCTAATGGAGGCTGCTTCAGCCCTGTAAGAGGACTCCAGTCTAGACATATAATTCTCCATGTCCCTCCTGTTGGAATAGCTCGTATTCGATCTCTGAGGTCTCTCCACAATGCCTCACATTGTAATGAGTCATCCTGTTGGCTCTTCTCTGAGCAGCCAGGGGAAGAAGAAAGTAATAATGCAGGGAAGGAGCCCCTCTCAGGGGAACTCCGGGCATCAGTGTGTGACTGGGGCCTCTGCAGGTCTGGACCCGCAGCAGAGATAAGTACTGCCCAATCAGGTGTGTCAAGGCGCCGGGGCACCAAGTGATCTTCTACCACGGACCCTGAGCTCCGAAGGCGCAAAGCCGGGATCCGCCATCTTGGACTGAGGGAGATCCCTCGCAGCAGCAACGAGGCCTCCCGTGTCTACCCAAGTCCGGGAAGCCAGGTCCGCGTCCTCCACCGATGAAGGTATCGTCCGCTCTGCTAATGTTGATGTGGGGGAGCCTTTACCCCAGGAGCTTTGGACCTCTGATGCAGGAGATGAGGAGCTCTGGGCAGGGACAGCCGATTCCATCTTAGATCCCACTCTTGCAGGAGAGGCAGATGCTGCAATTTCTTAGGAAGTGGATAATATTTGTTGGAGGGGCCCGCTGAGTATTCACACTGATCTGCATTATATTCTTCTTTTTTGCCAGAATTGGTAGTGTTTTGGCCTGATTTGAAGTGATAGGCATGCCCTGAAGCTGGTCTAGGGACAGTAGCAGACAACCATGCGACTTCACTCCTCCATAGCCAGGCCACGCCCCCCCTTCAAAGAAATTTCAACAAATTCTTGATGTTAGCATTAAGATTTGAGAGTCCTCAGTGGCTGATACCTTTTAATGGTTAACTGAAAAGATGGTAACAAGTTGCAAGCTTTCCAGACTACTCAGGTCTCTTCATCAGGCATAGTATGACACAAAATCTGAAGATTCACATATTCATACACAATAGGACACAGAAATAATGCAATAGATGAGACAGGTAACGTAAAGCAGAGCTATTACTGTGGGAGAAAGGTAAACAGATCTGGCTGTAAATATTGGTTTAGTTCATAGATAAGGACTGTGAAAGTTTTATTGTCCAGTAATTGAGACGTCCAGAGTTATGATGACCCTAAAGCTCTGAGGAGCTCATTCCTTAGTTGATGTAAGTAAAGAAAGCAAAGAAAGGAGAGCAAATAGCGCTGTTATCCAATAGACAGCAGTAAAGATAAAAGGGAAATTGCTCACCTCTGTGAGAATTCCAGCAGACCCTTAAACCGCAGGGGTTAAACAAAATCACAGAAGTTTTTCTTTGAGAACTCCAGCAGTCACTTTTTACACCTCCCCAGTTCTTTTTCAATACCCAACATATATCCACCTCTCCCCAAACCCACACTTCTGTTATCACCACCCACATTATAGCCTTCCAGTTACCTCTCACCACTCTTACAGCTCCTTTTTTCAGCTGACAAAGCAAATCAAGAGCCCTAGTGTAGCGGGCTATGTGCCTAGAGTGACTACACACAGCAACTTGAGCAAGTATTTAAGTTCTATCCCTCCATGGTTCATCCTGATTAATACTAGACCTGGATTTTATTATGTTTAAAAGAAAAGATTTTTTAATTAATCTCTAAATATTTTAAATTACTTTGTACTTCTTTTCTCCTTTTGAGCAAATGTTCATGTGCATTATGATTTTAGATGTGTTTCCAAGATTTCCTTCCCTTTTTTTTCTCTCTCTCTCTCTCTCCTTTTTTTATTTTCCTCTTTTTGGCGCCAAGGGGTGCTTTGGCAGTTTTTTTCTTCACTCTATGTGCTAGCATGTGTGTACATATACCTTCCATGTTGTAACAAGTAGCAGCTATGTACCTGAAGAAGTGGACGTGACTTCCACGAAACACGTAGTCTTTTATAGCTTTTACAGTCTCCAATAAATGCTGGGAACATTATCCATCTCTGGCATATATATACATTTTTTCATGGAGGAGCACTGTGATTAATGGCACCTTTATCATCTGTATACTAGACTACTCGAAGATCCCAAGGGACCTGTGCCTGCTGCAGCACCTCAGCATATACTTTCTCATGAGTTGTGCATTTCACAACCCACAAAGGTGAGCAATTTCCCTTTTATCTTTACTGTTGTCTATTGGATAACAGTGCTACTTGCGCTCCTTTCTTTAATTATTTGAGTTATTGCCAACTGAGCTGGGGACAGCAGCGCACTTTGGTTAATTTGGGAGCAGCATTAGCGAATCCATACCGTTAACATGGAATATTTTAACAGACGCATGTCAACCAGAGAACGGCTTATTAAACAAGCCATAGGAATCACTATCCCATACTCTGATGAATCTTTCACTTTAAATTCAATGGACTTCAATGAAGAGGACACCAACACTATGAAGAATTTATTTAATGAATTTGAGGAATCACTTAAAGATGAACTACGTCTCGACCTGGACATTCGTTTTCTAAGGATTTATATGGAGGAGAAACTATGTCCTCGGGGTTTGAGAATAACAATTCCCTCACCATTCCCTGAGGACAAACCATTTAATAAGGAATGGACTACTATTTTGGACACGTGTATGCACAATCTGCTAAAAAGCATACACACAAAAAGGTCAGAAATATGTCTAACAATTACTAATAGAATATTTGATATCGCTAATAACCTATTACCATTTGAAACCCATCCTGTGTTTGGAAAGATTGATAGCAATATTGCAACAAGTATTTTACAGAATGTGCTTGAAATTATCATCAAAAAGGCAAAAAAACTACAGAGAGATAGGGATGATTACAAAGGACTAACTAGCACTACCTCAAGTACTAAAATGTCGGTCATATCCAGTGATCAGTCATCTGATCCTTTGAGAACAGTGGGTTCCTATCCTCCTCCCCACAAAGGAAGGATGTTCTCTAATAGTTATTACCATAAGAATAAGAACAATAATAAAAAGACTTACAACCGCACACCTGCATTCACACATAGCAAAAAACAACTCACGTTGTCAAATACTAACAATAGAACGAAAGATGGACAGAAGGATGTAATTAATATGCGCATATCTACTACTGTTAACTCTCCACAGAGCAATAGCAGTAATAAGAGTCTGGTCTCTATCATGTCTCCCACCTGCAATACTATGGGTAGTGCAGTTCATAAAAGGCTGGTAATGTAGAATGACATAAATTCATGCGACACATTCATTCCTGCTCTAAAGGTGTCAAAGGTCACCATTAGTTTATATTCCCAAGTTTTTCTGTCTCCCTGAGATTTGAAATTACCTTTTAATACCAATAATTTCATGTCTGTGATGTTGTGATCAGGGAAGCAAAAATGCTTGGCCACAGGTAGATCTATTTTTTCTTCTTTTAATGTATGGCGGTGAGAATTCATCCTTGTCCTAAGTTGTTGTGTTGCATGGATTTATGTCATTCTACATCCACTAAGGAATGTGCTCCTCAGAGCTTTGGGGTCATCATAACCCTGGACCAGACCTCAATCACTGGACAATAAAACTTTCACAGTCCTTATCTATGAACTAAACCAATATTTACAGCCAGAACTGTTTACCTTTCTCCCACAGTAATAGCTCTGCTTTACGTTACCTGTCTCATCTATTGCATTATTTCTGTGCCCTATTGTGGATAAATATGTGACTCTTCAGATTTTGTGTCATACTATGCCTGATGAAAAGACCTGAGTAGTCTCGAAAGCTTGCAACTTGTTACCATCTTTTCAGTTAACCATTAAAAGGTATCAGCCACTGAGGACTCTCAAATCTTAACATTTTTCTAATAATTTTTCCGTGGCTAACACAGTACAAAAATATATATTTTCCCTGATGTAAACATAACACCATCTGTAATAAGCTGAAGTTGAAAAGAGGATGGCTTCTACAAATGGATAATGATCCTAAACACGTCAAAATCAAGATCTTCACTGGTAAAGCCCCCCACTCATAACACATTAGGTAGCTGAAAGATTGTTCAACTGACAGCCATCTCTTCTGAGCCCCTTATATACAAGAAAGCTCAGCTTGGCTCCTGTGTTCTCTATGAGAGCGACTAATAGATTCCACTGGCAGCGGCTTATCTGCTGGAAAACAGAATGAGCTACCATTGGAAATACAACATGCAGGCTCCTTCTCTCCTCCAACATCATCTGTAGGGTACATTCATGTGACTGTATTGTCGGTCCCAGTATTTTCCGTGAAAAAACTGACAGAACTAGACACAGACAGATCTAGCTCCATTGGGCTGTTTAGATAAGTGTGAAAAAAGCAAGTGAAAAAAATCATAGCACGCATAGGTTCTTCCTTAAAATGGATGAGAGTAAGCCATTCAAGTCCAAAGGTGCACAAAAAAACAGATCCCATACAGATCATCCATATAGCTTCCATTTTTTTATGGATACATTTCCATTATTAACCTAGAAAACTGTATTTGGTCTTGTGAATGATAATAACTGTTGATGGAAAAGAAGGATGGTGTACAGACCACAACTGACCACCAAACTGATGAAAATCATCCATTTTTCTGGGTGAAAAGATAAATGTCCCATTCTTGTCTGATCTCAGATTCTCGCTGCTCCACAGTCTGGGAATTCTGCTGGATTTTTTATTTTTTAATGCATCAAATGTTTTCTCCTGGTGAAAGGTCTGGACTGCAGGCGGCCGGTTCTTCATCTGAACTCTTCCTCTTCGATGCCATGCTGCTGTGATGGATGTAGTATGTGGTTTAGCATTGTCTTGCCAAAATATGCAAAAAAAGATCCAACAAATACACAGAAAAAAAGTATGCAAAAAGAGGGGTAACCTAAAAATCTGAAAATAGTCAATGCTTATTAACATGCAAGACATATCAAAAATATTTAAAAAGCACAAATGGCTGTAAGCCTGTAACATAAATTTTCCAGACACAGCACTATAGTGCTAGGATCTACCCTGTCTGTCAATAAGGTAATTTAGGAACCCAAAAGTTAATACCACCTTAATACAGATATATTACTGTATAATATACCAATAATATGAAAATTGTTACATCAGTGACCCAGGTCCTAAAATAAGGGCAAGTATTAAAGTGCATAGTGGGTTAAAGATATACACGCCCAATAAATAATGCACAAAAGCACAAAATAAAAGATGATAAAGAGAAGTGTATACAACAATTGTATGATAGAGTCAGAAAAGTTGCAGAAAAATCCTCCTGCCGGCACAATAGCAAATAGCCACACAGGGTGAAGGTAAATGTGAAGTTTGTGCCACCTGGGTCATAGATATAACAATTTTCATATTATTGGTATAGCTGTGATTTGGGGCACATTATAATATACCTTTATTAAGGTGGTATCAACTTTTGGTTTCCTAAATTACCTTATTGACAGACAGGGTAGATCCTAGCATAGAGCTGCGGTCTGGAAAATTTGTCATTTGTGCTTTTTAAATATTTTTAATATGTCTTGTTTGGCTTGTATGTTAATATACATTGACTATTTTTAGGTGATCCCGCTTTTTGCAACACCTCTGTATAAGGCTCATTATTGATCACTCCTTTCATGTGTAAGCTGCCCGTGTCAGAGGCACTAATGCAGCCCCAGACCATCAGAGATGCAGGAACTAAGCGCTGATAACAAGCTGGATGGTCCCTCAGCTCTGCAGTCTGCAGGACAAGACGTCCACAGCTTCCATAAATAATTTCATATTTTTATTCATCCGACCTCAGAACAGTTAATATCTTCTGATCTGATTTCTATGTTCTGCAGTGAATATAATATGGCTAAAAGAGATTTCCAAATCATTACATTCCTGTTCTCTTTACATTTACACAGCGTCACAAGTTTTTTGGAATTGGGGTTGTAAATATATCTATAAATATTTCTATCTACATGTGTACATCCATCAGAACAACTGCTCTTAGCGATGTCACAATATCAGAGTTCTAGAATGTTGATGTCACACAAGTCATGAAGTCACAATATGAAGAACTGATAAAACTTCTGCTCACGGCCTCCTCCACTGAGGGTTATAGAATTTGTGGAGTGAGGATATTTTTGCAATTCTGATTGAGTGAGCAAAATGTCTGAGTATAAGCGCAAACGTCGCTTTATTATTGAGTCTATTACAGAGAGCAGCGGTATTGATGACCAGGTGAGTGGCGGATTCTGGAGTATGTTGTCTATTTGAAATTATGGAACTTTGAAGACTTTTTTTTTACTTTTTATTGTTTCCTTTTCCCAGTTACTGGTCAATAAAAAATGCCGCAGAGTTTTTGCGTCCGACACAGAGGACAGCAGCGGTGATGAGAATCTCCATCAGGTGAGCGCTCACTTCTCTCCAGCACTGTCTGCGGCTCTGGGGGTCTACTGGAGATCAGGGGACGCCCCCTTCTGTGATTATGCCACTGTATCGCTACTACTCCTTCATTCTCATGGTCTTTATATTTCTTTATTTCAGTCTCATCCACTTATTTCAAGGTCTCCAAGGAGCCTTGAAGATGAAGATGGTGGCTCTGGTCCCCACCTGCTATACATAGAGTCAGGCATGTAATAAAGCATCTGGAAGGATCATAAATTCCTTCCTGTAAAATAAGAAAATTAGATTTTTATTCATTAGGAAAACTGAACGACACAGAAGTAAATGACGATGTTTCTTCTTTTCTCCAGAGCCCAATTCTCCCCGATTCAGCTTTGTGCAGGAGGAGACAGCAAGGTAATGTATTCCTATATATCCGTTTTATCTGGGTCATGTTCATGTTATCTGGTCGCTAGATGGCGCTATTATTAGCATATTTTCAGATAAGGTGTCAGCTGTGTGTCTGCAGGTCGTGTACGGTCTTAGTATATATCCAGTAGTGATGAGTGATCCTCTTTGATGCTTTGTTCCCAGGAGACAGGAGCGTCCCATCAATTACTGTTTCCTGAGAAATCTGTCTTCACCCACATCCAAATATGTCACCGACTTCCATAAGAACAAACAGGAGCTGGTACGACGTCTGTACAAGTTTTATAACAGGACCGTCTTTGAGAACCAGGTATTCAGTTATAACACACAGCTTGGAATAGGGTTATAGGGGATGAAGGTTTAGAGCTAGGGATAGTGTATCCAGTGTATATAGTATATACCTCTATATTGTGTATGTATATAGTGACACGAGGCGAAGGGTTAGGGCTAGGGATAGTGTATCCAGTGTATATAGTATATACCTCTACATTCTGTATGTATATGGTGATACGAGGCGAAGGGTTAGGGCTAGGGATAGTGTATCCAGTGTATATAGTATATACCTCTATATTCTCTATGTATAGGGTTATACGAGCATGAAGGGTTAGAGCTAGGGATAGTGTATCCAGTGTATATAGTATATACCTCTATATTCTGTATGTATAGGGTGATACGAGCATGAAGGGTTAGAGCTAGGGATAGTGTATCCAGTGTATATAGTATATACCTCTATATTCTGTATGTATAGGGTGATACGAGGCAAAGGGTTAGAGCTAGGGATAGTGTATCCAGTGTATATAGTATATACCTCTATATTCTGTATTTATATGGTGATACGAGGCGAAGGGTTAGAGCTAGGGATAGTGTATCTAGTGTATATAGTATATACCTCTATATTCTGTATGTATATGGTGATACGAGGCGAAGGGTTAGAGCTAGGGATAGTTTATCCAGTGTATATAGTATATACCTCTATATTCTGTATGTATATGGTGATACGAGGCGAAGGGTTAGAGCTAGGGATAGTGTATCCAGTGTATATAGTATATACCTCTATATTCTGTAGGTATGGGGTGATGTGGGGGATAGTGAATAGAGGGTTAGAGCTAGGGTTAGTGTATCCACTATATACAGTATATACCTCTATATTCTGTATTTCTACTTCCTCTGTAGCTTCCTGCATATATGGACATCAGCTGGAATAAAAGGCTGCGTAAAACAGCTGGTCGCACTGGATTCCTGGAGAACAACGGGGACCGCTACGCCATCATCCAGTTATCGGATAAAGTCTGCGATTCAGCAGGTAGTCGTCACATCCGGTACAATTTATAGATTAGCTGTGGTGAAATCTTCCCCACATCTTTACTCCTGGTTGTTATTATATGCTGCTTTGTCCTTAGAACGACTCCGAGACACATTGATCCATGAGATGTGTCATGCTGCCTGCTGGGTCATCGATGGCAATGGAGAACTTGCCCATCACCAACTATGGGAGCAGTATTGTGAGAAGGTCGCACAGATCCACCCTGACCTTCCACCCATTACTGTATTCCACAGTTGGGAGTACCACTACCCGGTGGTGTACCAATGCTCAGGGTGCCAGTACAGGTAAGATACGACTCAAATAAACTATGGACAGACGGGCGACTGATACTGGTCGTGGGTGTATGTGCTACTACCACTGCTTGCTTCATGACTTCTGCAATCAATATGAAGGGGCTCTGTCATTGATGTTGGATGTGTGTGTACCTTTAGGATCAGTCTTTAATATCTTTAATAAGCTTTATCTTCCACTCCAGAGTCGGACGTTGGACGGATTCTCTCGACACCGAGAAGTTTGGGTGCGGCTACTGTGAGAACAAGTTGGTTCTAGTAACTCCAACCTGAGAAGATCAGCGACCATCCAGCTCCATCGATAGTCCGATCATCAGCTCGGCCAAGATAGCAGCACACAGATGATGTCATCCAGAAGACTAGTGGAAAGTCACATCTCAGTCTTCCACCATTTCTCGGGCGGCACGGTGACTCAGTGGTTAGCACTGGTGTCTGCAGCACTCAGGTGGTGGAAACAAATCCGACCACGGACATCTGCATGGAGTTTGTATGTCCTCCCCGTGTCTGCGTGGGTTTCCTCCGGGTTCTCCGGTTTCCTCCCACACTCCAAAAATATACTGATAGGTTAATTGGCTTATTCCAAATTGTCCCTAACATGAATGATGGTTGTCCCTGTACAGCGCTACAGACTATGTCAGCACTATATTATCGAGGGGAATCAAATTCATCATTAAATACAAATGCTTTAAACAAACTTATTATTGTAATGTTGCCTTGTGTCAGTCATTTCATACACAGATTATTTACAAAAAAGTTATGTCCTATAGTGGGACGTCTGGAGGTGATTCCACCATACCGATGGCCAGAGACAGGCATGCGGGTGCTAACACCTACATGGACAGGCAGGACAGGCTTACACTGGTAATATACAGCGTATACACCCACAACGACTAACACACATCAAACCAAGCAAAGTCATCAAGTTTCAGAGCTCCCATAGAAATGAATGGTGATAGCAGCACATGCGCAGACACCTTTCCATTTCGGACAGTGTGTAACGGGATCGTTCTTGAGTTACATGTGGGTCCCTGATCTCAGCAATGGGACCTGCATCTATCAAACATTTATGACATATGCTTTTGATAGCGGATGAAATAATGTCTTCAATGCGCTTCGTCACGTGTCCACGGGCATGCTCGCGATTTCTAATGCTGACCCTATGCTGCTCTCTGATTCAGTTATGTCACCAGCAACATAGTGCATTAAGCATTAATGCTTTAAAGGGCACAGCTCAACTTTCCATCCTAATGTGGCACCTCAAACGTCACAAATTTTTCCAGGGCATTCATAAGGGGTATCTCTCCATTATCGTCACGAACGGGGAAACAGCTGATCAGCGAATGTGCACGGTGCTGGACCCTCACTGATCTGATATTCTCAGTGTCTGCGGCATGGCAAGCTGGATGGCAGCTTTCGGCTGCGATCCAGCCTGTCATGTGAATGTAGCAAAGCTGAAGCCGTCCTGGGAACCATGGAAAGGTAAGGATGATGTTGGCTTATTATTTTATTTTTATTGCAGGAGATCGTTGGCTTCAGCTGGAATGGGCGTGATGGTAAGTATGGTTTAATTTAGAACATTGAAAAATTGTGTGTTTATTTCAATTAAAGGACATTATTCTGGGTGTTTGTGTTTTTTTTTTAACTTTGACTATGGGGTTAGTAATGGGGGTGTCTTATAGACGCCTCTCCATTACTAACCTGGGCTTGATGTTAGCTAGCATTATAAGCTGACATCAACCCCAGCCCTATTACCCCACTGCCACAGCTACAGGGCAGTGGGAAGAGCGAGGCTAAGTGCCAGAATTGGCGCATCCTATGGATGCGCCATTTCTGGGGAGGCTGACGGCTGGTGTTTCTAGCCTGGGAGGGGGCCAATATTCATGGCACCCTTCCTGGGATATTAATATTAGCCCCCAGCTGTCTGCCTAGCCTTTGCTAGCTATTAAAATATGGGGCACCCAACGTCATTTTTTTGGGGGGTCCCCCATTTTAATAGCTAGTAAAGGCTAGGTATTCAGCTGGGGGCCGATATTAGCAGCCTGGGAAGCTCCGTGGGTATTACCCTATTCCCAGGCTTCAAACATCTGCCCCAGCCGTCTGCTTAACCTCCACTAGAGACTAAAATTACGGGGAACCCCACGCCAATTTTTTTTTTAATAATCCTTTATTTTAACACTAAATGACAAGTACAGTAATCAACACTATCACTGTACTTATTATATATGTGACTGACATGTTTCTATCTATCTAATCTATGTGTGATGCTCTATTCTTTCTATTCTAAATTGTCGGGTACTGATGCTGAATTGCCGGCCGGCTTTTTTAAAGAGACGGTGCATGAAAACACTATTATTTTTTAAAAAAAATCCTTTAACACTATATGACAAGTACAGTAACCAACACTGTCACTGTACTTCTTTTATATGTGACTGACATGTTTCTATCTATCTAATCGATGTGAGATGCTCTATTCTTTCTGTTCTAAATTGTCGTGTACCGCTGCTGAATTGCCGGCCGGATTTTTTAAAGAGAGTGTCTTCTGAGCAGTTTGTAAGCTTTTGGACACCTTTGAAGGTGTTTTCTATTTGTTTTTATTTGCCTGCCATTGGTTTTAATGGTGTTCGACGGTGTTCGACAGTGTTCTAAGGTGTTCGACGAACAGTTCCACGAACATCCCGGTGTTCGATGAACCGAACCCGAACACTACGGGGGTGGCTCAACACTGCTCCGGGCATCAGTGTGTGACTGGGGCATCTGCAGGTCTGGACCGGCAGCAGAGATAAGTACTGCCCAATCTGGTTTGTCCAGGGGCCGGGGCAGCAAGTGATCCTCTACCACGCACCTGTGCTCCAAAGGTGCAAAGCCGGGATCCACCATCTTGGACTGAGGGAGATCCCCCGCAGC
The DNA here is from genome assembly GCF_046119375.1 of Phyllobates terribilis. Classification (NCBI taxonomy): domain Eukaryota; kingdom Metazoa; phylum Chordata; class Amphibia; order Anura; family Dendrobatidae; genus Phyllobates; species Phyllobates terribilis. The sequence goes on along the minus strand of NW_027362763.1, from coordinate 375,188,112 downwards.
AGAAACGAGGCCTCCCGCATCTCCCCAAGTCCGGGAAGCCAGGTCCGCGTCCTCCGCCAATGAAGGTATCGTCCGCTCTGCTAATGTTGATGTGGGGGAGCATTTATCCCAGGAGCTTTGGACCTCCGATGCAGTAGATGAGGAGCGCTGGGCATGGACAGCCGATGCCATCTTAGATCCCACTCTTGCAGGAGAGGCAGATGCTGCAATTTCTTAGGTAGCGTGTAATATTTGTTGGAGGGGCCCACTGAGTACTCACACTGGTCTGCATTATATTCTTATTCTTTTTTGCCGGCATTGGGAGTGTTTTGGCCTGATTTGAAGTGCTAGGCATGCCCTGAAGCAGGTCTAGGGACGGGAGTAGACAACCATGCAACTTCACTCCTCCATAGCCAGGCCACGCCCCACCATTCAAAGAAATTTCAACAAATTCTTGATGTAAACATTAAGATTTGAGAGTCCTCAGTGGCTGATAACTTTTAATGGTTAACTGAAAAGATGGTAACAAGTTGCAAGCTTTCGAGACTACTCAGGTCTCTTCATCAGGCATAGTATGACACAAAATCTGAAGAGTCACATATTCATACACAATAGCACACAGAAATAATGCAATAGATGAGACAGGTAATGTAAAGCAGAGCTATTACTGTGGGAGAAAGGTAAACAGTTCTGGCTGTAAATATTGGTTTAGTTCATAGATAAGGACTGTGAAAGTTTTATTGTCTAATGATTGAGATTTCCAGGGTTATCATGACTCCAAAGCTCTGAGGAGCTCATTCCTTAGTTGATGTAAGTAAAGAAAGCAAAGAAAGGAGCTCAAATAGCGCTGTTATCCAATAGACAGCAGTAAAGATAAAAGGGAAATTGCTCACCTCTGTGAGAATTCCAGCAGACCCTTAAACCGCAGGGGTTAAACAAAATCACAGAAGTTTTTCTTTGACAATTCCAGCAGTCACTTTTTACACCTCCCCAGTTCTTTTTCAATACCCAACATATAGCCACCTCTCCCCAAACCCACAATCCTGTTATCACCACCCACATTATAGCCTTCCAGTTGCCTCTTGTGACGCCCTGCTGTGCATGGAGCCACAGATCCTGGAGGGGTGCATTTCAGGCTTTCTCCACAAGAGGCCCTCAGAGCATACACACACCTCCACCTTCCACCTCAGACCACCAGAGGGAGCTTGGATAGAGATATAAATAGGGAAGGTGGAGTGATTCAGCAGTTTCTGCTCAGACACAGAAGGAGAGAGTCTGTGAGTGAGTTCTCCTCAGGAAGAGAGTGGAGACAGAACAGTCTGGAGTTCACAGCTAGTTCCTGCAGAGTGAGACACAGAGAAACAGGTCAGTCTGCAGTGGAGCTCAGTCAGACTCAAGCAGCTCAGGTTAGTGAGCTAGGAGCATTGCTGACGCTCAGAGAGCAGCAGAAGAGGCAGCCACCTAACTGCCAGTGTGTATAGCCTAGTGAGGGCCCTAGTAGGCCGAAGGCTAGAGGAGTGAGTAGCATTGGGGGCAGAGGAGCTTTGCCTGCTCACCCCAGAAACCATATACCGGACACTGTGTCCGAGTCTGCTGGGATTCTTTATACCCAGCAGAAGACAACCAGAACCCCTGGCGAACTACAGGTCTCAGGAAAACCAAACTCTGACTGTTATATCAGGGTCAGGAGTTACAGAGGCCCCCATATACCAGGGAGTGTGTACTCCAACAGAAGGCCCTACCACAGGATCAGCCGGTGCAGAACAGAGACTAAGTTAGGCCTAGCTCCAGGCAGGCCAGAGACTAACACTAAGCGGCGAAGAAACAGGAGGCCCTACACCTGCCCACTGGGGAGAGTCCTGCAGTGCACCCCTCACCCTACAGTGCTCCGGATGGTACCTGCATTTCCACCAGTAAAAGGTACAGAAGCAAACCGTGTCTGTGTGTCCAATGTTCTTCCTGTGACCCGGCTGGGTCACCGCCATATCGTGCACCTCATCAAACATCACTGCCCTGAGGCCTAGCTCCACCTGTGGGGAGCTACACCATCAAAGCTGCCGTAACACCGGCCTCAGTGGACTGCCGCAGCGCTGGTGATCCTCACCAGACACCACAGGTGGCGTCACGAACTTTGACATTTCAATTTCCCTTTTTTTTTTAAGAGAGACCCCAGGGTACGGGCCCGGGAGCCGACCACCGCGACGTCCCCCAAGACCAGGCATTAAGGCCCGGGCTCCGAGTAGTCCCCATCCCCTGGGCGCCACACCTCTCACCACTCTTACAGCTCCGTTTTTCAGCTGACAAAACAAATCAGGAACCCTAGCGTAGCAGGCTATGTTCCTCGAGGGACTGCACACAGCAACTTGAGCAAGTATTTAAGTTCTAGCCCTCCATGGCTCATCATGATTAATATTAGACCCATATTTTATTGTGTTTAAAAGAAAATATTTTTTAATTAATTTCTAAATATTTTAAATTACTTTGTACTTCCTTTCTCCTTTTGAGCAAATATTCATGTGCTTTATGATTTTAGATGTGTTTCCAAGATTTCCTTCCCCTTTTTTTTTCTCTCTCTCCCTCGCTCCTTTTTTTTTTTTTCCTCTTTTTGGCGCCAAGGGGTGCTTTGGCAGTTTTTTTCTTCACTCCATGTGCTAGCATGTGTGTATATATACCTTCCATGTTGTAACAAGTAGCAGCTATGTACCTGAAGAAGTGGACGGGATGTCAACGAAGCACGTAGTCTTTTATAGCTTTTACAGTCTCCAATAAATGCTGGGAACATTATCCATCTCTGGCATATATATACATTTTTTCATGGATGAGCGCGGTGATTAATGGCACCTTTATCATCTGTATACTTAATTGATGTAGAATGACATAAATTCATGAGACACATTCATTCCTGCTCTAAAGGTGTCAAAGGTCACCATTAGTTTATATTCCCAAATTTTTCTGTCTCCCTGAGATTTGAAATTACCTTTTAATACCAAGAATTTCATGTCTGTGATGTTGTGTTCCAACCCTATAGATAGAGACAAACAACTTGGTGGCCTCAGAAAGACCTTTTTGAATCAGGGCTACCATCCAAGAACAATAGAGAACCAGATTACAAGAGCCACCAGAATATCAAGGAATCATCTCCTACATTACAAAACTAAACAAGAAAGCAACCGGGTGCCTCTTGTAGTCACCTAAAATCCAAATCTGGAGATGCTAAGGAGAGCTGCATGGAAACTACAACCATTACTACAAAAAGATGCCCGATTACAATCCATATTTCCAGACCCTCCAGTTCTGTGTTTCAGGCAGCCCCCAAATTTAAGAAGCATCATTGTCAGAAGCTCCCTGCAACCAGAAAAAATGTAAAACCTATCCATTTATAATGACCACAGACAAGATAAAGATACCCAACTCACATCAGAACTACAAGATCCCAGGTACTTTCATCTGTATCACACCTAATGTAGTGTACTTAATTCTATGCACCAAAAGTCCATCAGGGGGTCTGTATGTAGGGGAGACAGGGCAAAAACTTAGGACAAGGATGAATTCTCATCGCCACACAATAAAAGAAGAAAAAATAGATCTACCTGTGGCCAAGCATTTTTGTTTCCCTGATCACAACATCACAGACATGAAATTATTGGTATTATCATAGAATCATAGAATGGTAGAGTTGGAGGGGCCTCCTGGGTCATCTGGTCCAACCCCCTGCTCAAAGCAGGATTCACTAAATCATCCCAGACAGATGTCTGTCCAGCCTCTTCTTGAAGACATCCATTGAAGGGGAACTCACCACCTCTCGTGGCAGCCTGTTCCACTCATTGATCACCCTAACTGTCAAAAAGTTTTTCCTAATATCTAATCTGTGTCTCCTCCCATTCAGTTTCATCCCATTGCTTCTAGTCTTTCCTTGTGCAAATGAGAATAAAGATGATCCTTCTACAATGTGACAGCCCTTGAGATATTTGTAGACAGCTAATAGGTCTCCTCTCAGTCTTCTTTTTTGCAAGCTAAACATTCCCAAATCCTGTAACCGTTCCTCATAGGACATGGTTTGCAGACCGGTCACCATTCTGGTCGCTCTTCTCTGAACTTGCTCGTTTGTCGATGTCTTTTTTAAAATGTGGTGCCCAAAACTGGACGCAGTATTCCAGATGAGGTCTGACCAAAGAGGAGTAAATTCCGATAATGACTTCACGTGATCTAGACTGTATGCTTCTGTTAATACATCCCAGAATTGTATTTGCCTTTTTTGCTGCTGCATCACACTGTTGACTCATGTTCAGTCTATGATCTATTAGTATACCTAAGTCTTTTTCACATGTACTGTTGCTTAGCTCTATTCCTCCCATTTTGTATATGCTTTTTTCATTTTTATTGCCCAGATGTAGTACTTTGCATTTTTCCCTGTTAAAAACCATTCTGTTAGTTACTGCCCACTGCTCCAGTTTATTTAGGTCTTTTTGAATCCTCTCTCTCTCTTCGCTAGTATTAGCTATCCCTCCTAGCTTTGTGTCATCAGCAAATTTAATCAGTTTACCCTCAATTCCGTCATCTAAATCATTGATAAAGATATTGAACAATACAGGTCTCAGGACAGAGCCCTGTAGTACCCCACTTGAGACATTCATCCAACTGGATGTGAAGCCATTTACGACCACTCTTTGAGTCCGATCACTAAGCCAGTTATGAATCCACCTAACAGTTGCCTTGTCCATTCCATACTTGGTAATTTTTTCAATAAGGATGGTGTGAGATACTTTGTCAAATGCTTTGCTGAAGTCAAGGTATACTATATCTACAACATTTCCCTGATCCACCCAGTCAGTGATTCTGTCATAGAAGGAAATTAAGTTAGTCTGACATGACTTGTTAGTTACAAACCCATGCTGACTCTGGTTAATCACTTCATTCTTGTCCAGGTACTTACATACATGTTGTTTAATAATTTGTTCAAAGATCTTTCCTGGTATAGAAGTCAGAATCACTGGCCTATAGTTCCCTGGGTCCACCTTCTTCCCCTTTTTGAAGATAGGAACAACATTTGCTCTTCTCCAGTCTTCTGGGACTTCTCCTGTTCTCCAAGAATTTTCAAAGATTATGGAGAGTGGTTCTAAAATTTCTTCTACGATCTCCTTCAGTACTCTGGGGTGTAATTCATCTGGACCTGGAGACTTGAACTCATTTATGTTAGCTAAATATTCCCTCACAATCTCTCTGTTTACAGATAACTTGGATTCTTCTATTCCTTTAATAGGACAGTGAAGATCAGTTAATGTTACATTTTCTTTCTGAGAGAAAACAGATGCAAAATAGGAATTAAAAAGTTCGGCCTTCTCAACATCCTTTCTTACCATTTCACCATTTTCATCCTGTAAAAATACTATAGCATCTTTGACTTTTCGTTTACTTTTGACATACCCCCAAAATCCTTTTTTATTGCTTTTGACATCTCTTGCAAGCCTTAATTCATTGTCAGCTTTAGCCAACCTGATACGTGCCCTGCAGGTTCTGCAGACTGCATTATAATCTTCTTTAGATATGCCTCCCTCTTTCCATTTGATAAACATTTCTTTCTTTCTTTTTAGCATGTGTTTAACTTCTGTGTTCATCCATCCTGGTTTCCTTAAATGCTTCCCATTCTTCCTACTTTTCGGGATTGTTAACGATTGTGCTTTGAGAATCTCATTTTTTAAAATTTCCCATCCTTCCTGGACATTTTTGTCCTTAAGGACATCCAGCCATTGGATCCCTCCTATTCTCTTTCTGAGTCGCTTAAAATCTGCCTTTCTGAAATCTAACCTTGAAGTTTGAGTCTTCACATGTCTTCCTCCTCTAGTTATCCAAAATTCTATAATAGCATGATCGCTGCCTCCTAGGGTTCCAGCCACTTTTACCTCCTCAACCATTTCCTCCCTGTTTATAAGGATTAGATCCAAAGTAGCAGATCCCCTTGTTTTCTCCCCTACCTTTTGGAAGATAAAGTTGCCAGCAAGAGAGGATAAGAATTTGCTTGACCTATTAGCTTTACTTGAGAGAGATTCCCAACAAATGTCTGGATAGTTGAAATCTCCCATGACCACTACGTCATATTATTTGGAGAACTTGGTAATTTGATACATAAAGAGTTCATCCATATCTTCAGTTTGCCCAGGTGGCTTGTAGTAAATGCCTACAATGGTGTCCTTTCCATTGTTCTCTCCTTGTATTCTTACCCAAACAGATTCCACAGAACTCCCAGTCTCTGAAGCTTCAATCTCTGTGCAGATATACGCTTTTCTAACATACAATGCGACACCTCCTCCTCGTTTATCAAGTCTGTTTCTTGCAAATAAGTTGTATCCTTTTAGCCTTGTATTCCAATCATGTGTATCGACCCACCAAGTTTCAGTGATTCCATTGACATCATATTTCTTTTCCTGCGTTAATAGTTCCAATTCTCCTTGTTTGTTGCCCATGCTTTGTGCATTTGTATAAAAACATTTTAGTTTGTGATTGGTTTCTCTTCCTCCCATATTTTTATTATTTAAATATTTTTGTCTTTGTTCTTCATTTCCACTTCCAAAAGGTCATTTCAAATCTCAGGGAGACAGAAAAATTTGGGAATATAAACTAATGGTGACCTTTGACACGTTCAGAGCAGGAATGAATGTGTTGCATGGATTTATGTCATTCTACATCAACTAAAGAATGTGCTCCTCAGAGCTTTGGGGTCATCACAACCCTGGACCAGACCTCAATCACTGGATAATACAACTTTCACAGTCCTTATCTATGAACTAATCCAATATTTACAGCCAGAACTGTTTACCTTTCTCCCACAGTAATAGCTCTGCTTTACGTTACCTGTCTCATCGATTGCATTATTTCTGTGTCCTATTATGTATAAATATGTGACTTTTCAGATTTTGTGTCATACTATGCCTGATGAAGAGACCTGAGTAGTCTCGAAAGCTTGCAACTTGTTACCACCTTTTCAGTTAACCATTAAAAGGTATCAGCCACTGAGGACTCTCAAATCTTAATATTTTTCGAATAATTTTTCCGTGGCTAACACAGTACAAAAAAATATATTTTGCCTGATGTAAACATAACACCATCTGTAATAAGCTGTAGTTGAAAAGAGGATGGCTTCTACAAATGGATAATGATCCTAAACACGTCAAAATCAAGATCTTCACTGGTAAAACCCCCCACTCATAACACATTAGGTAGCTGTCAGCCAAAAGATTGTTCAACTGACAGCCATCTCTTCTGAGCCCCTTATATACAAGAACGCTCAGCTTGGCTCCTGAAGGCCCCCCCTCAGTAGCCCATTATGAGGGGGGTCTCATGATAATACAGACCCTTATATTCAATTGTGTTATGGTACAATTATTCTGTTTTCTTTTGGTTTTGAAAGAGTTAACTGTGTTTATACAGGTCAGCTGTGGTAGCCACGAGCAGATTAATCTGGTTTGAACTGGTTTTTGGCAGTCAAATTTCCTTGATTTTGATTGGCTTTGAAGAAAAATGCGGGAAGGATTGTATGATATAAAAGACAGCTGATCGCCAGCTGTGAGGCATTCCAGCTGTCAGAAGAAAAGAAGATAGAAGATGGAATCGCTTCTACAACAGCTGATTAACAGAGCGGAGCAGGAGGGTGGCGTGGACTGGCTGAAGAGCTGCCTGGCTATAAAACCTGCTATAGAATCTGCCCCGGTATCTGGGGATCAGGCAGCTTCGATGCAGGGACCGTCGCCTTCCCTCCCTTCTGCCCCAAGATCACCGCCGCTGCCCAGGAGAAGCAGGAGCGCAAAGAGGAGCCGCAGACCCAGAGTGATTTACTCACCGCCATCTCCTCAGAGCAGCTGAGCACAGGAAACGAGTGGTACGAAGAAGCGGAGAGAAACCAGGAAGTCTCGCTGCCCGTCGCGAGAGCTGAGCCAGCAGGGAGGAGCGGAGCTGCCGGTGCTAACTCCGGTAATGTCAGCATCACCTGGAACGGCAGGGGGCACATCTAGCTGCCGCAGTCAAAAAAGCACTGCGGCAGCCGAGGGATACCAACAGCCAGAGCGCCCCTCGCTGACTGCATCAGGGCTGCGGGCTGATAGAGCTGCAGCTAGATCCTGGAGGGCCTCAGCAGAAGAAGCTGAAGAAGATGAGGAAGAAGATGCCGTCGCTGCAGTTAACATGCCGCACTTGCTCCAATCACAGGGCTTGAGTGCTGGTGTGCAACAGGACAATATCCAAGTGCCAGCCGACAAAGGAAGGGGTGAGATAATCCATGTCCCCCTGTCTGTCCCCCAAAATGTCCCTCATAACGTTGTTAAAAGCCTTTTGTTTAATATGTTGAGTGAAATGTTAGGCACATCAGGTTGTGATGTCCCCCATAAATCTTCCCAAAGTAGTATTAATAATGGTTTAAGTTTTAATTTAAAGCCAGGCTTAATAGAAGTTCATTTGAAGGAGGCACTTACATGCGAACTTTCACCGTTAGGTTTTCATTTAAGTGCCTCTTTGAAAGAAAAAATTTGGAATAGGGATTATATTGACATTTTCTCTTTAATACCATCCGGAAAAGAACAGCTGAACAAATATGATAAAAAAGACGATAAGCCTGAAGCAGATGAAAAAAGGCGTAATGCGCATAGATCCTTTACCAATTGGCTCCAGGCATTTGCTATTTATTCAGCCGTTCTAGGAGAAAAATACCCGAGTTTTTGTTCAGGTTTATTTCAGCATATTGATATAATTTTGGAAGCATATCGTAATTTTGGCGGCATGGCCTGGCTATCATACGATGAGACTTTTAGACAGAAATTGGCAGTATATCCAAATCTATGCTGGGGAAGCAAAGACATTGGTCTATGGATTAATCTCATGCTCCCCAAGAGGACTTCATCAGTTAGGACTGGTAACAACAACACTGTAAAGAAAGGTGTGTGTTTTGCCTTTAACGAAACATCTTGTAAATGGCTCAATAACTGACGATTTCGCCATGAATGTTCATTTTGTGGAGGCTCCCATCCAATGTCGAAATGCTTCAAAAAGCAATATCAGAGCCAACAGAATAATTCCAGAGAAATTAATACAAAAAGCAGTGACTCCAGTGAGGTTACAAAACATGCTACCGTGGTTAGAAATTTACCCAGACCGTTGGACCAGTAATTTAATTTTTTCAGGTTTTTCTAAGGGTTTTTTTGTTCCTCATTTTCAAGGCTTTGGTTGTGAAATAGTTAATAATTTACCTTCAGTAGTAAAATTATATGAGTTGCTAGAGAGAAAATATTTAAAGAAATTGAAGCTGGTGGAGTAGCGGGTCCTTTTAATTCTCCCCCGTTCACTAATTTTAGGATTTCTCCACTTGGTGTCGTGCCCAAAAAAGAGCCGGGTTCATACAGATTAATTCACCATCTTTCCTATCCTGTTGGTTTTCATTAAATGATGCAATAGATAAAAAATTGTGTTCAGTAAAATATACTTCCTTTGATGAGGCTATTGACATTCTTAGGTCTTTTGGTAAAGGGGCCCTTATGGCAAAATCCGACATCAAATCAGCATTTAGGTTACTTCCGGTCGATTCTAGCAGTTTTAATTCTTTAGGTTTTTGTTTAGATAACCAATATTTTTTTGATAAATGCCTTCCTATAGGTTTTTCGCTTTCTTGTTTTTATTTTTAAAGTTTTTCATCATTCCTACATCGGGTAGTTCAGTATGATATTTCAGGGGCTGGAGTTTTACATTATTTGTACGATTTTTTATTTTTAGGTCCTTATAATTCAAAAAGTTGTTTAAACTTACTTGAAAGATTTTTTTCTATATGCAGCGATTTTGGCTTTCCATTAGCCATGGAGAAGACGGTATATCCTTGTAAGTCTCTTGAATTTTTAGGTATTCTTATAGATTCAGATAACATGCAATGCTGCTTACCTATGGAAAAAATTTCTAGGATTTTCGGTGCAATAAGGTCCTGCATCAGTAAAGATAAAGTTACTCTGAAGGAATTGCAGTCCCTATTAGGAATGCTGAACTTTGCTCTTAGAATTATCCCAATGGGGAGGGTTTTTTCAAGGCGCCTTTATGAAGCCACAGCGGGACGTACTTCCCCTGGCTCTCATATCCGGCTCTCTTCTGATGCAAAGGAAGATCTAAAGATTTGGCTGAATTTCCTTTCTAATTTTAATTGCCGATCCTGTTGGCAGAGTGCTTTTTTGTCTGCTGATAGTATACCCTTTTCAATTTTTGCAGACAAGGATAAAGGTTTTGGAATATTGTTTTTCTCCCATTGGTCGGCGGAATTTTGGCCTCAGACTTGGATTGCTAATAGAGCTAATTTAAACCAAACTTTATTAGATTTATTTTCAATCTTTGTGGCCATTTATCTTTGGGGTTCATTAATACAGAATTCAAGGATCATAATTTCTTCTAACAATCAAGGTTTAGTTTTTTCTTTAAATACATTATCTTCAAAAAATAGATGGGTTTCTAGAATTTTAAGAGCTTTGGTTTTAAAATGCTTGGAACATAATGTATGGCTAAAAGCATCTTTTTCCAGCTTTGAGGATCCTTTAATTTCTCAATTTATTTGTCGTCGCCAGTGGTCGGAATTTACCCAAAAGGTCCCGGATGCAGATTTACAAGGAACAAGTTGCCCTCTACACCTATGGGATTTGATTTGGGATTGATACCGTATTTCATTGAAAAGTCTTTAGCTACTAGAACATGGACCGATTATTCGGTAGCATGGAAGAAATGGATAATTTTTTGTGACGCGAATAATTTTAATTACAGTGATCCTCGCTCTGATTCAGCCTTGATATTCGCTGATTATTTGCTTGAAAGAGGCCTATCGTATTCAGCAGTCTCGAAAACATTAGCAGGAGTATCATTCTTTCTTAAACTAGCCGGAAGAGCCCCTTTGACTGGCTTATTTCCAGTCAGGCAATTTTTAAAGGGTTTTAAAAAGCATAGTTCGATTCCAGATGATAGGCGTCCTATTTCTTTTTCATTACTGAAAGAGTTGTGCTCTGCTCTTTATTTATTGTGTATAAACGCTTTTGAAGCATGTTTGTTCCTTAGCATTTTTTGCAGCATTACGAGTTGGAGAACTAGTTTCATATAAGAAATCCGTTCCTTCTGGTCTGTTTTTCGAGGATGTTGAAGTCTTTGATGACAACATCATGGTCTTTATTAGACAATCAAAAACGGACCAATTAGGCAAGGGCTCAACAATTAAACTCAGCAGTATATCAGATTCTTCTATCTGTCCAGTACAGAATATCAAAAAATGGCTGGCCTTAAGAAAACAAGGTTCTGGTGCCTTGTTCATTCATAAGGATGGTTCTCCTGCTTCAGTTTTTCAATTCAATGCAGTCCTAAAAAGTGCTTGGTCAAAATTGGAAAGGATAATTTAAAAATCTCCTCTCACTCATTTCGTATAGGAGCCGCGACTGAAGCATCAAGATTAGGTCTTTGCGATGAAAAGATTATGAAACTAGGCAGATGGGATTCGAAAAGGCTTAAATTATATGTTCGCCCGAATCTATACAGTCATTAATATTTGAATTCATTTTTTAGGTCCTATCATTGTTTGGATTGTGGGACATTAGTTCGTTTTTTGGGCCGAAAAAAGAGCAGCACTCTGGTCTTACACAAAGAACTTATCTTTTAACCCTTCATCAATTGAAATATGGTAGCATAGCATTCGGGGTATGAAATGGAAAAGATTGTTGGAGGAAATGAGAAAGTTAGTTTTGATATGGCCGTACTCTGACTTAATAATTTTTCACCTTGGAGGTAATGATCTCGGAAAAATCAATACTCTGGATTTATTATCATTTATGAGGAAAGATTTGTCATTGCTTAAAACTGAATTTTATCAATCTTATTTTGTTTTTTCCGAGATTATTCCTAGATTAATTTGGTCTTCAAAAAATCTTTGTTTTACTGAAAAGATCAGAAAGAGGGTTAACAAGAGCATGGAGAAATTTATGTTTTTGTTAAACGGTTTTTCCTTCAGACATATAGACCTGGAAGGCCTTATTCCAGGCCTATATTGTAGAGATTTGGTTCATTTATCAGATATTGGTTTGGACATTTTTAATTTAGACTTACAATCGATTATTGAAAAATGGCTGTGTTGTTTTTTGGGGGGCCATTCCTTTTCAAGGAATGGCTAGTGGGAAAGTCGCCCAGTGAATTCTGGGTGGATTGGATTTATTTATACGGAAAATTATTTAATTGATTGTTTGGTTATTAATATTCTAATTTATTATAAAAAAAAGTTACCCAAAATAAACTTCACGGCCATTACTTATCCATACTTGTGTTTTGTTGTGATTTCTTTATTAATAAATAAAAAAAATAAAAAAAACGAGTCTTGTAGTATCATGTGTTCTCTATGAGAGCAACTAATAGATTCCACTGGCAGCGGCATATCTACTGGAAAACAGAATGAGCTACCATTGGAAATATAACTTGCAGGCTCCTTCTTTCCTCCAACATCATATGTAGGGTACGTTCATATGACTGTATTGTCGGTCCCAGTGTTTTCCATGAAAAAACTGACAGAACTAGACACAGACAGATCTAGGTCCATTGGGCTGTTTAGATAAGTGTTTGAAAAAAAGCAAGTGAAAAAAATCATAGCACGCATAGGTTCTTCCTTAAAATGGATGAGAGTAAGCCATTCAAGTCCAAAGGTGCACAAAAAAACAGATCCCATACAGATCATCCATATAGCTTCCATTTTTTTATGGATACATTTCCATTATTAACCTAGAAAACTGTATTTGGTCTTGTGAATGATAATAACTGTTGATGGAAAAGAAGGACGGTGTACAGACCACAACTGACCACCAAACTGATGAAAATCATCCATTTTTCTGGATGAAAAGATAAATGTCCCATTCTTGTCTGATGTCAGATTCTCGCTGCTCCACAGTCTGGGAATTCTGCTGGATTTTTTATTTTATAATGCATCAAATGTTTTCTCCTGGTGAAAGGTCTGGACTGCAGGCGGCCGGTTCTTCACCTGAACTCTTCCTCTTCGATGCCATGCTGCTGTGATGGATGTAGTATGTGGTTTAGCATTGTCTTGCCAAAATATGCAAAAAAAAGATCCAACAAATACACAGAAAAAAAGTATGCAAAAAGAGGGGTAACCTAAAAATCTGAAAATAGTCAATGCTTATTAACATGCAAGACTTATTAAAAATATTTAAAAAGCACAAATGGCTGTAAGCCTGTAACATAAATTTTCCAGACCACAACACTATAGTGCTAGGATCTATCCTGTCTGTCAATAAGGTAATTTAGGAACCCAAAAGTTAATACCACCTTAATACAGATATATTACTATATAATATACCAATAATATGAAAATTGTTACATCAATGACCCAGGCCCTAAAATAAGGGCAAGTATTAAAGTGCATAGTGGGTTAAAGATATACACGCCCAATAAATAATGCACAAAAGCACAAAATAAAAGATGATAAAGAGGAGTGTATACAACAATTGTATGATAGAGTCAGAAAAGTTGCAGAAAAATCCTACTGCCGGCACAATAGCAAATAGCCAAACAGAGTGAAGGTAAATGTGAAGTTTGTGCCACCTGGGTCATAGATATAACAATTTTCATATTATTGGTATAGCTGTGATTTGGGGCACATTATAATATACCTTTATTAAGGTGGTATCAACTTTTGGTTTCCTAAATTACCTTATTGACAGACAGGGTAGATCCTAGCATTATAGAGCTGCGGTCTGGAAAATTTGTCATTACTGCTTTTGAAATATTTTTAATATGTCTTGTTTGGCTTGTATGTTAATATACATTGACTATTTTTAGGTGATCCCTCTTTTTGCAACACCTCTGTATAAGGCTCAGCATTGATCACTCCTTTCATGTGTAAGCTGCCCGTGTCAGAGGCACTAATGCAGCCCCAGACCATCAGAGATGCAGGAACTAAGCGCTGATAACAAGCTGGATGGTCCCTCTGCTCTGCAGTCTGCAGGACAAGGCGTCCACAGCTTCCATAAATAATTTCATATTTTTATTCATCCGACCTCAGAACAGTTAATATCTTCTGATATGATTTCTATGTTCTGCAGTGAATATAATATGGCTAAAAGAGATTTCCAAATCATTACATTCCTGTTCTCTTTACATTTACACAGCGTCACAAGTTTTTTGGAATTGGGGTTGTAAATATATATATATAAATATTTCTTTGTACATGTGTACATCCATCAGAACAACTGCTCTTAGCGATGTCACAATATCAGAGTTCTAGAATGTTGATGTCACACAAGTCATGAAGTCACAATATGAAGAACTGATAAAACTTCTGCTCACGGCCTCCTCCACTGAGGGTTATAGAATTTGTGGAGTGAGGATATTTTTGCAATTCTGATTGAGTGAGCAAAATGTCTGAGTATAAGCGCAAACGTCGCTTTATTATTGAGTCTATTACAGAGAGCAGCGGTATTGATGACCAGGTGAGTGGCGGATTCTGGAGTATGTTGTCTATTTGAAATTATGGAACTTTGAAGACTTTTTTTTTACTTTTTATTGTTTCCTTTTCCCAGTTACTGGTCAATAAAAAATGCCGCAGAGTTTTTGCGTCCGACACAGAGGACAGCAGCGGTGATGAGAATCTCCATCAGGTGAGCGCTCACTTCTCTCCAGCACTGTCTGCGGCTCTGGGGGTCTACTGGAGATCAGGGGACGCCCCATTCTGTGATTATGCCACTGTATCGCTGCTACTCCTTCATTCTTATGGTCTTTATATTTCTTTATTTCAGTCTCATCCACTTATTTCAAGGTCTCCAAGGAGCCTTGAAGATGAAGATGGTGGCTCTGGTCCCCACCTGCTATACATAGAGTCAGGCATGTAATAAAGCATCTGGAAGGATCATAAATTCCTTCCTGTAAAATAAGAAAATTAGATTTTTATTTATTAGGAAAACTGAACGACACAGAAGTAAATGACGATGTTTCTTCTTTTCTCCAGAGCCCAATTCTCCCCGATTCAGCTTTGTGCAGGAGGAGACAGCAAGGTAATGTATTCCTATATATCCGTTTTATCTGGGTCATGTTCATGTTATCTGGTCGCTAGATGGCGCTATTATTAGCATATTTTCAGATAAGGTGTCAGCTGTGTGTCTGCAGCTCGTGTACGGTCTTAGTATATATCCAGTAGTGATGTGTGATCCTCTTTGATGCTTTGTTACCAGGAGACAGGAGCGTCCCATCAATTACTGTTTCCTGAGAAATCTGTCTTCACCCACGTCCAAATATGTCACCCACTTCCATAAGAACAAACAGGAGCTGGTACGACGTCTGTACAAGTTTTATAACAGGACCGTCTTTGAGAACCAGGTATTCAGTTATAACACACAGCTTGGAATAGGGTTATAGGGGATGAAGGTTTAGAGCTAGGGATAGTGTATCCAGTGTATATAGTATATACCTCTATATTGTGTATGTATATAGTGACACGAGGCGAAGGGTTAGGGCTAGGGATAGTGTATCCAGTGTATATAGTATATACCTCTACATTCTGTATGTATATGGTGATACGAGGCGAAGGGTTAGAGCTGGGGTTAGTGTATGCAGTGTATATAGTATATACCTCTATATCCTGTATGTATATGGTGATATGAGGTGAAGGATTAGAGGTAGGGATAGTGTATCCAGTGTATATAGCATATACCTCTACATTCTGTATGTATAGGTTGATAGGGGATGAAGGGTTAGAGCTAGGGTTAGTGTATCCATTGTATATAGTATATACCTCTATATTCTGTACGTATATTGTGATAGGAGGATAAAGGGTTACAGCTAGGGATGGAGTATCCAGTGTAAATAGCATATACCCCTGTATTCTGTAGGTATGGGGTGATATGAGAGATAGTGAGTAGATGGTTAAAGATAGGGTTAGGGTATCCAGTGTACATAGTATATACCTCTATATTCTGTAGGTGTGGGGTGATATGAGGGATAATGAATGGATGGTTAGAGCTCGGATTAATGTATCCAGTATATATAGTATATACCTCTATATTCTGTAGGTATGGGGTGATATTGAAGATAGTGAATGGAGGGTTAGAGCAAGGGTTAGTGTATCCAGTGTATATAGTATATACCTCTATATTCTGTAGGTATGGGGTGATGTGGGGGATAGTGAATAGAGGGATAGAGCTAGGGTTAGTGTATCCACTATATACAGTATATACCTCTATATTCTGTATTTCTACTTCCTCTGTAGCTTCCTGCATATATGGACATCAGCTGGAATAAAAGGCTGCGTAAAACAGCTGGTCGCACTGGATTCCTGGAGAACAACGGGGACCGCTACGCCATCATCCAGTTATCGGATAAAGTCTGCGATTCAGCAGGTAGTCGTCACATCCGGCACAATTTATAGATTAGCTGTGGTGAAATCTTCCCCACATCTTTACTCCTGGTTGTTATTATATGCTGCTTTGTCCTTAGAACGACTCCGAGACACATTGATCCATGAGATGTGTCATGCTGCCTGCTGGGTCATCGATGGCAATGGAGAACTTGCCCATCACCAACTATGGGAGCAGTATTGTGAGAAGGTCGCACAGATCCACCCTGACCTTCCACCCATTACTGTATTTCACAGTTGGGAGTACCACTACCCGGTGGTGTACCAATGCTCAGGGTGCCAGTACAGGTAAGATACGACTCAAATAAACTATGGACAGACGGGCGTCTGATACTGGTCGTGGGTGTATGTGCTACTACCACTGCTTGCTTCATGACTTCTGCAAT
This sequence comes from Phyllobates terribilis, assembly GCF_046119375.1. Classification (NCBI taxonomy): domain Eukaryota; kingdom Metazoa; phylum Chordata; class Amphibia; order Anura; family Dendrobatidae; genus Phyllobates; species Phyllobates terribilis. Next base: position 375,171,342 of record NW_027362763.1, on the reverse strand, counting down.
CAATATGAAGGGGCTCTGTCATTGATGTTGGATGTGTGTGCACCTTTAGGATCATTCTTTAATATCTTTAATAAGCTTTATCTCCCACTCCAGAGTCGGACGTTGGACGGATTCTCTCGACACCGAGAAGTTTGGGTGCGGCTACTGTGAGAACAAGTTGGTTCTAGTAACCCCAACCTGAGAAGATCCATCAGCGACCATCCAGCTCCATCGATAGTCCGATCATCGGCTCGTCCAAGATAGCAGCACACAGATGAAGTCATCCAGAAGACTAGTGGAAAGTCACATCTCAGTCTTCCACCATTTCTCGGGCGGCACGGTGACTCAGTGGTTAGCACTGGTGTCTGCAGCACTCAGGTGGTGGAAACAAATCCGACCACAGACATCTGCATGGAGTTTGTATTTCCTCCCCGTGTCTGCGTGGGTTTCCTCCGGGTTCTCCGGTTTCCTCCCACACTCCAAAAATATACTGATAGGTTAATTGGCTTATTCCAAATTGTCCCTAACATGAATGATGGTTGTCCCTGTACAGCGCTACAGACTATGTCAGCACTATATTATCGAGGGGAATAAAATTCATCATTAAATACAAATGCTTTAAACAAACTTATTATTGTAATGTTGCCTTGTGTCAGTCATTTCATACACAGATTATTTACAAAAAAGTTATGTCCTATAGTGGGACGTCTGGAGGTGATTCCACCATACCGATGGCCAGAGACAGGCATGCGGGTGCTAACACCTACATGGACAGGCAGGACAGGCTTACACTGGTAATATACAGCGTATACACCCACAACGACTAACACACATCAAACCAAGCAAAGTCATCAAGTTTCAGAGCTCCCATAGAAATGAATGGTGATAGCAGCACATGCGCAGACACCTTTCCATTTCGGACAGTGTGTAACGGGATCGTTCTTGAGTTACATGTGGGTCCCTGATCTCAGCAATGGGACCTGCATCTATCAAACATTTATGACATATGCTTTTGATAGCGGATGAAATAATGTCTTCAATGCGCTTCGTCACGTGTCCACGGGCATGCTCGCGATTTCTAATGCTGACCCTATGCTGCTCTCTGATTCAGTTATGTCACCAGCAACATAGTGCATTAAGCATTAATGCTTTAAAGGGCACAGCTCAACTTTCCATCCTAATGTGGCACCTCAAACGTCACAAATTTTTCCAGGGCATTCATAAGGGGTATCTCTCCATTATCGTCACGAACGGGGAAACAGCTGATCAGCGAATGTGCACGGTGCTGGACCCTCACTGATCTGATATTCTCAGTGTCTGCGGCATGGCAAGCTGGATGGCAGCTTTCGGCTGCGATCCAGCCTGTCATGTGAATGTAGCAAAGCTGAAGCCGTCCTGGGAACCATGGAAAGGTAAGGATGATGTTGGTTTATTATTTTATTTTTATTGCAGGAGATCGTTGGCTTCAGCTGGAATGGGCGTGATGGTAAGTATGGTTTAATTTAGAACATTGAAAAATTGTGTGTTTATTTCAATTAAAGGACATTATTCTGGGTGTTTGTGTTTTTTTTTTAACTTTGACTATGGGGTTAGTAATGGGGGTGTCTTATAGACGCCTCTCCATTACTAACCTGGGCTTGATGTTAGCTAGCATTATAAGCTGACATCAACCCCAGCCCTATTACCCCACTGCCACAGCTACAGGGCAGTGGGAAGAGCGAGGCTAAGTGCCAGAATTGGCGCATCCTATGGATGCGCCATTTCTGGGGAGGCTGACGGCTGGTGTTTCTAGCCTGGGAGGGGGCCAATATTCATGGCACCCTTCCTGGGATATTAATATTAGCCCCCAGCTGTCTGCCTAGCCTTTGCTAGCTATTAAAATATGGGGCACCCAACGTCATTTTTTTGGGGGGTCCCCCATTTTAATAGCTAGTAAAGGCTAGGTATTCAGCTGGGGGCCGATATTAGCAGCCTGGGAAGCTCCGTGGGTATTACCCTATTCCCAGGCTTCAAACATCTGCCCCAGCCGTCTGCTTAACCTCCACTAGAGACTAAAATTACGGGGAACCCCACGCCAATTTTTTTTTTAATAATCCTTTATTTTAACACTAAATGACAAGTACAGTAATCAACACTATCACTGTACTTATTATATATGTGACTGACATGTTTCTATCTATCTAATCTATGTGTGATGCTCTATTCTTTCTATTCTAAATTGGCGGGTACTGATGCTGAATTGCCGGCCGGCTTTTTTAAAGAGACGGTGCATGAAAACACTATTATTTTTTTAAAAAAATCCTTTAACACTATATGACAAGTACAGTAACCAACACTGTCACTGTACTTCTTTTATATGTGACTGACATGTTTCTATCTATCTAATCGATGTGTGATGCTCTATTCTTTCTGTTCTAAATTGTCGTGTACCGCTGCTGAATTGCCGGCCGGATTTTTTAAAGAGAGTGTCTTCTGAGCAGTTTGTAAGCTTTTGGACACCTTTGAAGGTGTTTTCTATTTGTTTTTATTTGCCTGCCATTGGTTTTAATGGTGTTCGACGGTGTTCGACAGTGTTCTAAGGTGTTCGACGAACAGTTCCACGAACATCCCGGTGTTCGATGAACCAAACCCGAACACTACGGGGGTGGCTCAACACTGCTCCGGGCATCAGTGTGTGACTGGGGCATCTGCAGGTCTGGACCGGCAGCAGAGATAAGTACTGCCCAATCTGGTTTGTCCAGGGGCCGGGGCAGCAAGTGATCCTCTACCACGCACCTGTGCTCCAAAGGTGCAAAGCCGGGATCCACCATCTTGGACTGAGGGAGATCCCCCGCAGCAGAAACGAGGCCTCCCGCATCTCCCCAAGTCCGGGAAGCCAGGTCCGCGTCCTCCGCCAATGAAGGTATCGTCCGCTCTGCTAATGTTGATGTGGGGGAGCATTTATCCCAGGAGCTTTGGACCTCCGATGCAGTAGATGAGGATCGCTGGGCAGGGACAGCCGATGCCATCTTAGATCCCACTCTTGCAGGAGAGGCAGATGCTGCAATTTCTTAGGTAGCGTGTAATATTTGTTGGAGGGGCCCGCTGAGTACTCACACTGGTCTGCATTATATTCTTATTCTTTTTTGCCGGCATTGGGAGTGTTTTGGCCTGATTTGAAGTGATAGGCATGCCCTGAAGCAGGTCTAGGGACGGGAGTAGACAACCATGCAACTTCACTCCTCCATAGCCAGGCCACGCCCCACCATTCAAAGAAATTTCAACGAATTCTTGATGTAAACATTAAGATTTGAGAGTCCTCAGTGGCTGATAACTTTTAATGGTTAACTGAAAAGATGGTAACAAGTTGCAAGCTTTCGAGACTACTCAGGTCTCTTCATCAGGCATAGTATGACACAAAATCTGAAGAGTCACATATTCATACACAATAGGACACAGAAATAATGCAATAGATGAGACAGGTAATGTAAAGCAGAGCTATTACTGTGGGAGAAAGGTAAACAGTTCTGGCTGTAAATATTGGTTTAGTTCATAGATAAGGACTGTGAAAGTTTTATTGTCTAATGATTGAGATTTCCAGGGTTATCATGACTCCAAAGCTCTGAGGAGCTCATTCCTTAGTTGATGTAAGTAAAGAAAGCAAAGAAAGGAGCTCAAATAGCGCTGTTATCCAATAGACAGCAGTAAAGATAAAAGGGAAATTGCTCACCTCTGTGAGAATTCCAGCAGACCCTTAAACCGCAGGGGTTAAACAAAATCACAGAAGTTTTTCTTTGACAATTCCAGCAGTCACTTTTTACACCTCCCCAGTTCTTTTTCAATACCCAACATATAGCCACCTCTCCCCAAACCCACAATCCTGTTATCACCACCCACATTATAGCCTTCCAGTTGCCTCTTGTGACGCCCTGCTGTGCATGGAGCCACAGATCCTGGAGGGGTGCATTTCAGGCTTTCTCCACAAGAGGCCCTCAGAGCATACACACACCTCCACCTTCCACCTCAGACCACCAGAGGGAGCTCGGATAGAGATATAAATAGGGAAGGTGGAGTGATTCAGCAGTTTCTGCTCAGACACAGAAGGAGAGAGTCTGTGAGTGAGTTCTCCTCAGGAAGAGAGTGGAGACAGAACAGTCTGGAGTTCACAGCTAGTTCCTGCAGAGTGAGACACAGAGAAACAGGTCAGTCTGCAGAGGAGTTCTGTCAGACTCAAGCAGCTCAGGTTAGTGAGCTAGGAGCATTGCTGACGCTCAGAGAGCAGCAGAAGAGGCAGCCACCTAACTGCCAGTGTGTATAGCCTAGTGAGGGCCCTAGTAGGCCGAAGGCTAGAGGAGTGAGTAGCATTGGGGGCAGAGGAGCTTTGCCTGCTCACCCCAGAAACCATATACCGGACACTGTGTCCGAGTCTGCTGGGATTCTTTATACCCAGCAGAAGACAACCAGAACCCCTGGCGAACTACAGGTCCCAGGAAAACCAAACTCTGACTGTTATATCAGGGTCAGGAGTTACAGAGGCCCCCATATACCAGGGAGTGTGTACTCCAACAGAAGGCCCTACCACAGGATCAGCCGGTGCAGAACAGAGACTAAGTTAGGCCTAGCTCCAGGCAGGCCAGAGACTAACACTAAGCGGCGAAGAAACAGGAGGCCCTACACCTGCCCACTGGGGAGAGTCCTGCAGTGCACCCCTCACCCTACAGTGCTCCGGATGGTACCTGCATTTCCACCAGTAAGAGGTACAGAAGCAAACCGTGTCTGTGTGTCCAATGTTCTTCCTGTGACCCGGCTGGGTCACCGCCATATCGTGCACCTCATCAAACATCACTGCCCTGAGGCCTAGCTCCACCTGTGGGGAGCTACACCATCAAAGCTGCCGTAACACCGGCCTCAGTGGACTGCCGCAGCGCTGGTGATCCTCACCAGACACCACAGGTGGCGTCACGAACTTTGACATTTCAATTTCCCTTTTTTTTTTAAGAGAGACCCCAGTGTACGGGCCCGGGAGCCGACCACCGCGACGTCCCCCAAGACCAGGCATTAAGGCCCGGGCTCCGAGTAGTCCCCATCCCCTGGGCGCCACACCTCTCACCACTCTTACAGCTCCGTTTTTCAGCTGACAAAACAAATCAGGAACCCTAGCGTAGCAGGCTATGTTCCTCGAGGAACTGCACACAGCAACTTGAGCAAGTATTTAAGTTCTAGCCCTCCATGGCTCATCATGATTAATATTAGACCCATATTTTATTGTGTTTAAAAGAAAATATTTTTTAATTAATTTCTAAATATTTTAAATTACTTTGTACTTCCTTTCTCCTTTTGAGCAAATATTCATGTGCTTTATGATTTTAGATGTGTTTCCAAGATTTCCTTCCCCTTTTTTTTTCTCTCTCTCCCTCGCTCCTTTTTTTTTTTTTCCTCTTTTTGGCGCCAAGGGGTGCTTTGGCAGTTTTTTTCTTCACTCCATGTGCTAGCATGTGTGTATATATACCTTCCATGTTGTAACAAGTAGCAGCTATGTACCTGAAGAAGTGGACGGGATGTCAACGAAGCACGTAGTCTTTTATAGCTTTTACAGTCTCCAATAAATGCTGGGAACATTATCCATCTCTGGCATATATATACATTTTTTCATGGATGAGCGCGGTGATTAATGGCACCTTTATCATCTGTATACTTAATTGATGTAGAATGACATAAATTCATGAGACACATTCATTCCTGCTCTAAAGGTGTCAAAGGTCACCATTAGTTTATATTCCCAAATTTTTCTGTCTCCCTGAGATTTGAAATTACCTTTTAATACCAAGAATTTCATGTCTGTGATGTTGTGTTCCAACCCTATAGATAGAGACAAACAACTTGGTGGCCTCAGAAAGACCTTTTTGAATCAGGGCTACCATCCAAGAACAATAGAGAACCAGATTACAAGAGCCACCAGAATATCAAGGAATCATCTCCTACATTACAAAACTAAACAAGAAAGCAACCGGGTGCCTCTTGTAGTCACCTAAAATCCAAATCTGGAGATGCTAAGGAGAGCTGCATGGAAACTACAACCATTACTACAAAAAGATGCCCGATTACAATCCATATTTCCAGACCCTCCAGTTCTGTGTTTCAGGCAGCCCCCAAATTTAAGAAGCATCATTGTCAGAAGCTCCCTGCAACCAGAAAAAATGTAAAACCTATCCATTTATAATGACCACAGACAAGATAAAGATACCCAACTCACATCAGAACTACAAGATCCCAGGTACTTTCATCTGTATCACACCTAATGTAGTGTACTTAATTCTATGCACCAAAAGTCCATCAGGGGGTCTGTATGTAGGGGAGACAGGGCAAAAACTTAGGACAAGGATGAATTCTCATCGCCACACAATAAAAGAAGAAAAAATAGATCTACCTGTGGCCAAGCATTTTTGTTTCCCTGATCACAACATCACAGACATGAAATTATTGGTATTATCGTAGAATCATAGAATGGTAGAGTTGGAGGGGCCTCCTGGGTCATCTGGTCCAACCCCCTGCTCAAAGCAGGATTCACTAAATCATCCCAGACAGATGTCTGTCCAGCCTCTTCTTGAAGACGTCCATTGAAGGGGAACTCACCACCTCTCGTGGCAGCCTGTTCCACTCATTGATCACCCTAACTGTCAAAAAGTTTTTCCTAATATCTAATCTGTGTCTCCTCCCATTCAGTTTCATCCCATTGCTTCTAGTCTTTCCTTGTGCAAATGAGAATAAAGATGATCCTTCTACAATGTGACAGCCCTTGAGATATTTGTAGACAGCTAATAGGTCTCCTCTCAGTCTTCTTTTTTGCAAGCTAAACATTCCCAAATCCTGTAACCGTTCCTCATAGGACATGGTTTGCAGACCGGTCACCATTCTGGTCGCTCTTCTCTGAACTTGCTCGTTTGTCGATGTCTTTTTTAAAATGTGGTGCCCAAAACTGGACACAGTATTCCAGATGAGGTCTGACCAAAGAGGAGTAAATTCCGATAATGACTTCACGTGATCTAGACTGTATGCTTCTGTTAATACATCCCAGAATTGTATTTGCCTTTTTTGCTGCTGCATCACACTGTTGACTCATGTTCAGTCTATGATCTATTAGTATACCTAAGTCTTTTTCACATGTACTGTTGCTTAGCTCTATTCCTCCCATTTTGTATATGCTTTTTTCATTTATATTGCCCAGATGTAGTACTTTGCATTTTTCCCTGTTAAAAACCATTCTGTTAGTTACTGCCCACTGCTCCAGTTTATTTAGGTCTTTTTGAATCCTCTCTCTCTCTTCGCTAGTATTAGCTATCCCTCCTAGCTTTGTGTCATCAGCAAATTTAATCAGTTTACCCTCAATTCCTTCATCTAAATCATTGATAAAGATATTGAACAATACAGGTCTCAGGACAGAGCCCTGTAGTACCCCACTTGAGACATTCATCCAACTGGATGTGAAGCCATTTACGACCACTCTTTGAGTCCGATCACTAAGCCAGTTATGAATCCACCTAACAGTTGCCTTGTCCATTCCATACTTGGTAATTTTTTCAATAAGGATGGTGTGAGATACTTTGTCAAATGCTTTGCTGAAGTCAAGGTATACTATATCTACAACATTTCCCTGATCCACCCAGTCAGTGATTCTGTCATAGAAGGAAATTAAGTTAGTCTGACATTACTTGTTAGTTACAAACCCATGCTGACTCTGGTTAATCACTTCATTCTTGTCCAGGTACTTACATACATGTTGTTTAATAATTTGTTCAAAGATCTTTCCTGGTATAGAAGTCAGAATCACTGGCCTATAGTTCCCTGGGTCCACCTTCTTCCCCTTTTTGAAGATAGGAACAACATTTGCTCTTCTCCAGTCTTCTGGGACTTCTCCTGTTCTCCAAGAATTTTCAAAGATTATGGAGAGTGGTTCTAAAATTTCTTCTACGATCTCCTTCAGTACTCTGGGGTGTAATTCATCTGGACCTGGAGACTTGAACTCATTTATGTTAGCTAAATATTCCCTCACAATCTCTCTGTTTACAGATAACTTGGATTCTTCTATTCCTTTAATAGGACAGTGAAGATCAGTTAATGTTACATTTTCTTTCTGAGAGAAAACAGATGCAAAATAGGAATTAAAAAGTTCGGCCTTCTCAACATCCTTTCTTACCATTTCACCATTTTCATCCTGTAAAAATACTATAGCATCTTTGACTTTTCGTTTACTTTTGACATACCCCCAAAATCCTTTTTTATTGCTTTTGACATCTCTTGCAAGCCTTAATTCATTGTCAGCTTTAGCCAACCTGATACGTGCCCTACAGGTTCTGCAGACTGCATTATAATCTTCTTTAGATATGCCTCCCTCTTTCCATTTGATAAACATTTCTTTCTTTCTTTTTAGCATGTGTTTAACTTCTGTGTTCATCCATCCTGGTTTCCTTAAATGCTTCCCATTCTTCCTACTTTTCGGGATTGTTAGCGATTGTGCTTTGAGAATCTCATTTTTTAAAATTTCCCATCCTTCCTGGACATTTTTGTCCTTAAGGACATCCAGCCATTGGATCCCTCCTATTCTCTTTCTGAGTCGCTTAAAATCTGCCTTTCTGAAATCTAACCTTGAAGTTTGAGTCTTCACATGTCTTCCTCCTCTAGTTATCCAAAATTCTATAATAGCATGATCGCTGCCTCCTAGGGTTCCAGCCACTTTTACCTCCTCAACCATTTCCTCCCTGTTTATAAGGATTAGATCCAAAGTAGCAGATCCCCTTGTTTTCTCCCCTACCTTTTGGAAGATAAAGTTGCCAGCAAGAGAGGATAAGAATTTGCTTGACCTATTAGCTTTACTTGAGAGAGATTCCCAACAAATGTCTGGATAGTTGAAATCTCCCATGACCACTACGTCATATTATTTGGAGAACTTGGTAATTTGATACATAAAGAGTTCATCCATATCTTCAGTTTGCCCAGGTGGCTTGTAGTAAATGCCTACAATGGTGTCCTTTCCATTGTTCTCTCCTTGTATTCTTACCCAAACAGATTCCACAGAACTCCCAGTCTCTGAAGCTTCAATCTCTGTGCAGATATACGCTTTTCTAACATACAATGCGACACCTCCTCCTCGTTTATCAAGTCTGTTTCTTGCAAATAAGTTGTATCCTTTTAGCCTTGTATTCCAATCATGTGTATCGACCCACCAAGTTTCAGTGATTCCATTGACATCATATTTCTTTTCCTGCGTTAATAGTTCCAATTCTCCTTGTTTGTTGCCCATGCTTTGTGCATTTGTATAAAAACATTTTAGTTTGTGATTGGTTTCTCTTCCTCCCATATTTTTATTATTTAAATATTTTTGTCTTTGTTCTTCATTTCCACTTCCAAAAGGTCATTTCAAATCTCAGGGAGACAGAAAAATTTGGGAATATAAACTAATGGTGACCTTTGACACGTTCAGAGCAGGAATGAATGTGTTGCATGGATTTATGTCATTCTACATCAACTAAAGAATGTGCTCCTCAGAGCTTTGGGGTCATCACAACCCTGGACCAGACCTCAATCACTGGATAATACAACTTTCACAGTCCTTATCTATGAACTAATCCAATATTTACAGCCAGAACTGTTTACCTTTCTCCCACAGTAATAGCTCTGCTTTACGTTACCTGTCTCATCTATTGCATTATTTCTGTGTCCTATTATGTATAAATATGTGACTCTTCAGATTTTGTGTCATACTATGCCTGATGAAGAGACCTGAGTAGTCTCGAAAGCTTGCAACTTGTTACCACCTTTTCAGTTAACCATTAAAAGGTATCAGCCACTGAGGACTCTCAAATCTTAATATTTTTCGAATAATTTTTCCGTGGCTAACACAGTACAAAAAAATATATTTTGCCTGATGTAAACATAACACCATCTGTAATAAGCTGTAGTTGAAAAGAGGATGGCTTCTACAAATGGATAATGATCCTAAACACGTCAAAATCATTATCTTCACTGGTAAAACCCCCCACTCATAACACATTAGGTAGCTGTCAGCCAAAAGATTGTTCAACTGACAGCCATCTCTTCTGAGCCCCTTATATACAAGAACGCTCAGCTTGGCTCCTGAAGGCCCCCCCCCTCAGTAGCCCATTATGAGGGGGGTCTCATGATAATACAGACCCTTATATTCAATTGTGTTATGGTACAATTATTCTGTTTTCTTTTGGTTTTGAAAGAGTTAACTGTGTTTATACAGGTCAGCTGTGGTAGCCACGAGCAGATTAATCTGGTTTGAACTGGTTTTTGGCAGTCAAATTTCCTTGATTTTGATTGGCTTTGAAGAAAAATGCGGGAAGGATTGTATGATATAAAAGACAGCTGATCGCCAGCTGTGAGGCATTCCAGCTGTCAGAAGAAAAGAAGATAGAAGATGGAATCGCTTCTACAACAGCTGATTAACAGAGCGGAGCAGGAGGGTGGCGTGGACTGGCTGAAGAGCTGCCTGGCTATAAAACCTGCTATAGAATCTGCCCCTGTATCTGGGGATCAGGCAGCTTCGATGCAGGGACCGTCGCCTTCCCTCCCTTCTGCCCCAAGATCACCGCCGCTGCCCAGGAGAAGCAGGAGCGCAAAGAGGAGCCGCAGACCCAGAGTGATTTACTCACCGCCATCTCCTCAGAGCAGCTGAGCACAGGAAACGAGTGGTACGAAGAAGCGGAGAGAAACCAGGAAGTCTCGCTGCCCGTCGCGAGAGCTGAGCCAGCAGGGAGGAGCGGAGCTGCCGGTGCTAACTCCGGTAATGTCAGCATCACCTGGAACGGCAGGGGGCACATCTAGCTGCCGCAGTCAAAAAAGCACTGCGGCAGCCGAGGGATACCAACAGCCAGAGCGCCCCTCGCTGACTGCATCAGGGCTGCGGGCTGATAGAGCTGCAGCTAGATCCTGGAGGGCATCAGCAGAAGAAGCTGAAGAAGATGAGGAAGAAGATGCCGTCGCTGCAGTTAACATGCCGCACTTGCTCCAATCACAGGGCTTGAGTGCTGGTGTGCAACAGGACAATATCCAAGTGCCAGCCGACAAAGGAAGGGGTGAGATAACCCATGTCCCCCTGTCTGTCCCCCAAAATGTCCCTCATAACGTTGTTAAAAGCCTTTTGTTTAATATGTTGAGTGAAATGTTAGGCACATCAGGTTGTGATGTCCCCCATAAATCTTCCCAAAGTAGTATTAATAATGGTTTAAGTTTTAATTTAAAGCCAGGCTTAATAGAAGTTCATTTGAAGGAGGCACTTACATGCGAACTTTCACCGTTAGGTTTTCATTTAAGTGCCTCTTTGAAAGAAAAAATTTGGAATAGGGATTATATTGACATTTTCTCTTTAATACCATCCGGAAAAGAACAGCTGAACAAATATGATAAAAAAGACGATAAGCCTGAAGCAGATGAAAAAAGGCGTAATGCGCATAGATCATTTACCAATTGGCTCCAGGCATTTGCTATTTATTCAGCCGTTCTAGGAGAAAAATACCCGAGTTTTTGTTCAGGTTTATTTCAGCATATTGATATAATTTTGGAAGCATATCGTAATTTTGGCGGCATGGCCTGGCTATCATACGATGAGACTTTTAGACAGAAATTGGCAGTATATCCAAATCTATGCTGGGGAAGCAAAGACATTGGTCTATGGATTAATCTCATGCTCCCCAAGAGGACTTCATCAGTTAGGACTGGTAACAACAACACTGTAAAGAAAGGTGTGTGTTTTGCCTTTAACGAAACATCTTGTAAATGGCTCAATAACTGACGATTTCGCCATGAATGTTCATTTTGTGGAGGCTCCCATCCAATGTCGAAATGCTTCAAAAAGCAATATCAGAGCCAACAGAATAATTCCAGAGAAATTAATACAAAAAGCAGTGACTCCAGTGAGGTTACAAAACATGCTACCGTGGTTAGAAATTTACCCAGACCGTTGGACCAGTAATTTAATTTTTTCAGGTTTTTCTAAGGGTTTTTTTGTTCCTCATTTTCAAGGCTTTGGTTGTGAAATAGTTAATAATTTACCTTCAGTAGTAAAATTATATGAGTTGCTAGAGAGAAAATATTTAAAGAAATTGAAGCTGGTGGAGTAGCGGGTCCTTTTAATTCTCCCCCGTTCACTAATTTTAGGATTTCTCCACTTGGTGTCGTGCCCAAAAAAGAGCCGGGTTCATACAGATTAATTCACCATCTTTCCTATCCTGTTGGTTTTCATTAAATGATGCAATAGATAAAAAATTGTGTTCAGTAAAATATACTTCCTTTGATGAGGCTATTGACATTCTTAGGTCTTTTGGTAAAGGGGCCCTTATGGCAAAATCCGACATCAAATCAGCATTTAGGTTACTTCCGGTCGATTCTAGCAGTTTTAATTCTTTAGGTTTTTGTTTAGATAACCAATATTTTTTTGATAAATGCCTTCCTATAGGTTTTTCGCTTTCTTGTTTTTATTTTTAAAGTTTTTCATCATTCCTACATTGGGTAGTTCAGTATGATATTTCAGGGGCTGGAGTTTTACATTATTTGTACGATTTTTTATTTTTAGGTCCTTATAATTCAAAAAGTTGTTTAAACTTACTTGAAAGATTTTTTTCTATATGCAGCGATTTTGGCTTTCCATTAGCCATGGAGAAGACGGTATATCCTTGTAAGTCTCTTGAATTTTGAGGTATTCTTATAGATTCAGATAACATGCAATGCTGCTTACCTATGGAAAAAATTTCTAGGATTTTCGGTGCAATAAGGTCCTGCATCAGTAAAGATAAAGTTACTCTGAAGGAATTGCAGTCCCTATTAGGAATGCTGAACTTTGCTCTTAGAATTATCCCAATGGGGAGGGTTTTTTCAAGGCGCCTTTATGAAGCCACAGCGGGACGTACTTCCCCTGGCTCTCATATCCGACTCTCTTCTGATGCAAAGGAAGATCTAAAGATTTGGCTGAATTTCCTTTCTAATTTTAATTGCCGATCCTGTTGGCAGAGTGCTTTTTTGTCTGCTGATAGTATACCCTTTTCAATTTTTGCAGACAAGGATAAAGGTTTTGGAATATTGTTTTTCTCCCATTGGTCGGCGGAATTTTGGCCTCAGACTTGGATTGCTAATAGAGCTAATTTAAACCAAACTTTATTAGATTTATTTTCAATCTTTGTGGCCATTTATCTTTGGGGTTCATTAATACAGAATTCAAGGATCATAATTTCTTCTAACAATCAAGGTTTAGTTTTTTCTTTAAATACATTATCTTCAAAAAATAGATGGGTTTCTAGAATTTTAAGAGCTTTGGTTTTAAAATGCTTGGAACATAATGTATGGCTAAAAGCATCTTTTTCCAGCTTTGAGGATCCTTTAATTTCTCAATTTATTTGTCGTCGCCAGTGGTCGGAATTTACCCAAAAGGTCCCGGATGCAGATTTACAAGGAACAAGTTGCCCTCTACACCTATGGGATTTGATTTGGGATTGATGCCGTATTTCATTGAAAAGTCTTTAGCTACTAGAACATGGACCGATTATTCGGTAGCATGGAAGAAATGGATAATTTTTTGTGACGCGAATAATTTTAATTACAGTGATCCTCGCTCTGATTCAGCCTTGATATTCGCTGATTATTTGCTTGAAAGAGGCCTATCGTATTCAGCAGTCTCGAAAACATTAGCAGGAGTATCATTATTTCTTAAACTAGCCGGAAGAGCCCCTTTGACTGGCTTATTTCCAGTCAAGCAATTTTTAAAGGGTTTTAAAAAGCATAGTTCGATTCCAGATGATAGGCGTCCTATTTCTTTTTCATTACTGAAAGAGTTGTGCTCTGCTCTTTATTTATTGTGTATAAACGCTTTTGAAGCATGTTTGTTCCTTAGCATTTTTTGCAGCATTACGAGTTGGAGAACTAGTTTCATATAAGAAATCCGTTCCTTCTGGTCTGTTTTTCGAGGATGTTGAAGTCTTTGATGACAACATCATGGTCTTTATTAGACAATCAAAAACGGACCAATTAGGCAAGGGCTCAACAATTAAACTCAGCAGTATATCAGATTCTTCTATCTGTCCAGTACAGAATATCAAAAAATGGCTGGCCTTAAGAAAACAAGGTTCTGGTGCCTTGTTCATTCATAAGGATGGTTCTCCTGCTTCAGTTTTTCAATTCAATGCAGTCCTAAAAAGTGCTTGGTCAAAATTGGAAAGGATAATTTAAAAATCTCCTCTCACTCATTTCGTATAGGAGCCGCGACTGAAGCATCAAGATTAGGTCTTTGCGATGAAAAGATTATGAAACTAGGCAGATGGGATTCGAAAAGGTTTAAATTATATGTTCGCCCGAATCTATACAGTCATTAATATTTGAATTCATTTTTTAGGTCCTATCACTGTTTGGATTGTGGGACATTAGTTCGTTTTTTGGGCCGAAAAAAGAGCAGCACTCTGGTCTTACACAAAGAACTTATCTTTTAACCCTTCATCAATTGAAATATGGTGACATAGCATTCGGGGTATGAAATGGAAAAGATTGTTGGAGGAAATGAGAAAGTTAGTTTTGATATGGCCGTACCCCGACTTAATAATTTTTCACCTTGGAGGTAATGATCTCGGAAAAATCAATACTCTGGATTTATTATCATTTATGAGGAAAGATTTGTCATTGCTTAAAACTGAATTTTATCAATCTTATTTTGTTTTTTCCGAGATTATTCCTAGATTAATTTGGTCTTCAAAAAATCTTTGTTTTACTGAAAAGATCAGAAAGAGGGTTAACAAGAGCATGGAGAAATTTATGTTTCTGTTAAACGGTTTTTCCTTCAGACATATAGACCTGGAAGGCCTTATTCCAGGCCTATATTGTAGAGATTTGGTTCATTTATCAGATATTGGTTTGGACATTTTTAATTTAGACTTACAATCGATTATTGAAAAATGGCTGTGTTGTTTTTTGGGGGGCCATTCCTTTTCAAGGAATGGCTAGTGGGAAAGTCGCCCAGTGAATTCTGGGTGGATTGGATTTATTTATATGGAAAATTATTTAATTGATTGTTTGGTTATTAATATTCTAATTTATTATAAAAAAAAGTTACCCAAAATAAACTTCACGGCCATTACTTATCCATACTTGTGTTTTGTTGTGATTTCTTTATTAATAAATAAAAGAAATAAAAAAAACGAGTCTTGTAGTATCATGTGTTCTCTATGAGAGCGACTAATAGATTCCACTGGCAGCGGCATATCTACTGGAAAACAGAATGAGCTACCATTGGAAATACAACTTGCAGGCTCCTTCTTTCCTCCAACATCATATGTAGGGTACGTTCATATGACTGTATTGTCGGTCCCAGTGTTTTCCATGAAAAAACTGACAGAACTAGACACAGACAGATCTAGGTCCATTGGGCTGTTTAGATAAGTGTTTGAAAAAAAGCAAGTGAAAAAAATCATAGCACGCATAGGTTCTTCCTTAAAATGGATGAGAGTAAGCCATTCAAGTCCAAAGGTGCACAAAAAAACAGATCCCATACAGATCATCCATATAGCTTCCATTTTTTTATGGATACATTTCCATTATTAACCTAGAAAACTGTATTTGGTCTTGTGAATGATAATAACTGTTGATGGAAAAGAAGGACGGTGTACAGACCACAACTGACCACCAAACTGATGAAAATCATCCATTTTTCTGGATGAAAAGATAAATGTCCCATTCTTGTCTGATGTCAGATTCTCGCTGCTCCACAGTCTGGGAATTCTGCTGGATTTTTTATTTTATAATGCATCAAATGTTTTCTCCTGGTGAAAGGTCTGGACTGCAGGCGGCCGGTTCTTCACCTGAACTCTTCCTCTTCGATGCCATGCTGCTGTGATGGATGTAGTATGTGGTTTAGCATTGTCTTGCCAAAATATGCAAACAAAAGATCCAACAAATACACAGAAAAAAAGTATGCAAAAAGAGGGGTAACCTAAAAATCTGAAAATAGTCAATGCTTATTAACATGCAAGACTTATTAAAAATATTTAAAAAGCACAAATGGCTGTAAGTGACGCGCCCCTGGGCCTGTGTCGCGCTGCGTTGCGCACGCGGGAGCTTACCCGGAGCCGGATCTGTTGAGGGTTGTAGTCTTGTGGCGGTGACCCGGTCCGTGCCCAGGGAGTCAAACTGAGCGGCGATGTATCAGCGGTAGATGTTGGACGACTACGCCACCCGTTGAGTACAGCTAAGGAGCTGCTGCTGCAGGGCAGACCGCTGAGGCTGGTGGTAGGATTGTGCAGCGTGATAGTATAACCCCCAATGGGAGGGGTATGGCCTCAGGGCAGCCGACGTGGATGATGGGGGTAGCAGGAACCACTCGGAGACGGTACGGTGTAGTTCAGGGTCTTTACTGGTGACAAAGATAGACCCTCCCGGAGTACTGGCTAGCGATTGGGGCCTGGTCAGTCCTTGAGCAGATGGGATCTCCCCTGGCCAGGCGGAGTTGTAGGCCTCCCAAACTAACTGTACTCTTCTGGCTACCTTGCTAGAGGTGGGTATAAGTAGCCCACGTCCCTCAGTGTACCGTGTGGTGCTCACCCGTATGGCCGGTGACTCGGGGCCTTCGGGTTTCTTGGCCAGAGGACCTGGAATCCCCTGCCTGACGGATTCTGCTGCTGGGTAGGAGTTAGTCCCCACAGCCTCGGACTCCGGGTCCGGTAAGAAATCTTCTCAGTCAGGGCGAGCTCTGCAGCTGCCAGCCCCTGACTCCTTGTAACACTGCTCCCACAGAGCTCCTGATGTTCTGTTCCTATATTTGCTTCTTTTCTCTGTCTCTACTTCTTCTCTACTCACTAACCCTGCCTCAGCCCTAGGTTTATATAGGGGAAGTTCTTCCCCTCTCAGGACTGGGCAGGAGGTGTGGCATGCATAGGATTCCTGACCAAGAGATCTCCCACCTGCTCTCAGATGTAATATCTTTATCACTGTGGCAACCAGACCCCTGGGGTGTCACATTCCCCCCTAGTGAAATTTAGTACTCCGGGACTAAACATATTTTAGAAAAACATAACAAGATATAACAATAACAATACAATAAAGAAACACATAAAGGTGGTCACGGCATGTCCGTAACCGGGTGCAGTCTTTGAAGAAAGCAAGGTGTCCATTTCACCAAAACAGGGAGACGTACCAGGTAGGGGTCTGTCCTGCCCCGAGTCCTTAACAGTCTTTAGTCCGTCCTGGGTTACGCTCCAACTATGTACACAGGATTCCCGGTAAATCCACCAAAGACTCCTATAAACAACTAGAAACACATAATTATACACAAGCAACAAGAAAAACAGGTAACCACAAATAAAACAATTTATACACTTCAAATCCTCCAACGTGCGGGTAACTGGCCTCTAGTGGCCCTAGTGGACCTACGGAGCTGACTGTCTGGCCCTGAACTACAGGGTGTAGGAGCTGTCAAGGGTAAATTGGGCAGCTGTCTACGGGCCCTTTGGCTCACTAGGGATATGGCAGGCTCACTGCAAGCAGAGGGTTGATCTGCTGGTGTGGGGTCTTCTGCCTCCTGGACCGGCTGTTCTTCCAGCTCTACCTGTTGCTCCGTAGGTGCTTGGGATGCTGGTTGGAGGAAGGTGAGTACGGGTACCACAACTGCACCATTGACTTGAGTCCAAGACCGAGGGAAGTCTCCGAGCACAGTACTAACCATATCTTCCCTTTCATCTACGGGTCGATGGTCTTCTTGTTCCTCTTCAGGGTTCCGTAGCTGTTCAGGACACTTCTTCAGGTGATCCCGGGATACAATGGCTGTGGTCTCCCCTCCGTCTTTACTGATGGTACAGACCTTCGGGTTCTCGTGGCTTGAGGGCAGTACGGTGTACGGGTCCTTCTCCCACTGGTCGTCCAACTTGTGGAGCCGTCTTTTCCTCTTCAAGACCTGCTCTCCGGGCACCAGGGGAACAGTGGGAGCATACTGGTTGTAAGTTTTCTCTTGTCTCTCCCTAGCCTGACAGAGACTTCGCTCCACGCTCTCCTGTACTTTCCGGTACTGCTGCTGCCTCTCTGTGTCCCAGTCTGCTTCTGGTGAAGTGTCCTCGGGTGTCAGGACTCCCATTTCCAGGTCAACAGGTAACTTACCAGGTCTCGCCCTCATTAGGTAAGCCGGGGTACAGTTGGTGGAACCTACCGGGATGTGGTTGTATAGGTCCACCAGATCGGGCAGCTTCTCAGGCCACAGACTGCGTTCTTCCAGGGGCAACGTTTTCAGAAGATCCATTACCACCTGGTTCATTTTCTCACAAAGTCCATTAGTTTGCGGATGATAGGGTGTCGTCCTTATCTTCCGGCAACCATACAGATTGCAGAATTCCTGGAAGACCTCCGCTTCAAAGGCAGGTCCCTGGTCCGTCAGCACTTGGTCCGGGTACCCGTGTGGACGGCAGAAGTGCTGCTGGAAGGCTCTAGCTGCTGTTTGAGCCGTTAAGTCCTTGACGGGGACGACAACCAAGAACCGGGAGTAATGATCCACGATGGTTAACGCGTAGACGTAGCCACTTCTGCTTGGGGTCAGTTTTACATGATCCAAGGCTACCAGTTCCAACGGCTGCCGGGTGACGATGGACTGCAGGGGAGTCTTCTGGCTGGCACGGTCCTTCCTCCTCAGGTTGCACGGGCCACAGTCTCTGCACCACCTCTCGATGGTTCCCCTCATGCCTACCCAATGGAACCGCCCGCGCAGCAGGAACTCCAGCTTCTTCCATCCGAAATGCCCAGCTCCATCGTGGTATGCCTCCATCACCATGGCTGCGTCTCGTCGTGGCACCACTACTTGCCAGATTAGTTCATGCGTCCGGGAGTTAACCATCCTGCGGCACAACTTCCCCTTGTAAAGGAACAGTCTACTCTTTTCTGCCCACAGTTGCTTGACTTCCTCCGGAGCGTCTGGGTCAAGGCGAGCCTCTGGCCGAGTCAGCATCTCCTTCACCAGCCGGACGGCAGGGTCACTGTCTTGCGTTTCCGCCCAGTTGTAGTGAGGTAAGGGGTTAAGCGTAGCGCCTTGCTTACTCCTTACCCGATGGGAATACTGGATAGTCCCATGACGCTGAAACGTGGGGAGTTCGACTTCTTCCAGTCCCTCTGGATCTTCTCCTACGTCCGGTAGGTTTGGCATCCTGGACAGGGCGTCCGCGTTGGTATTTGAGCGTCCTGCCCGGTATTTGATGGTGAACTCGTAGTTGGACAGGCGGGCCATCCATCTCTGCTCTAGGGCACCGAGTCTTGCCGTGTCCAGGTGTGTCAACGGGTTGTTATCCGTGTACACGACGAACCGGGAAGAAGCGAGGTAGTGCTTAAAGCGTTCTGTGACTGCCCACACCACTGCCAGGAACTCTAGCTTAAATGAGCTGTAATTCTCAGGGTTTCTTTCGGTGGGTCGCAGTTTTCGGGTGGCGTAAGCGATTACTCGCTCTTTCCCCTGCTGGATCTGGGACAGCACGGCTCCTAGCCCGATGTTACTTGCGTCGGTGTAGAGGATAAAGGGCTGGCTGTAATCCGGGTACGCCAGGATTTCATCCCCCGTGAGGGCCATCTTCAGCTGGCGGAAGGACTCTTCTTCCAACTTCTCCCATCTGAAGGGCGGCTTCTGGTTCTTGGCCTTCCGGGACTGGCCTATCAGGAGGTCCTGCATAGGAGCTGCCTTTTTGGTGAAACCGGGGATGAACCTGCGGTAGTAGCCTACCAACCCGAGGAACTGCCGCACTTCCTTTACACTGGAGGGACTTGGCCATTCCTTAATTGCGGTGATCTTATCAGGGTCGGGAGCCACTCCGTCAGCGCTCACCACGTGTCCCAGGTACTGCACCTTTGGTTTCAGGAGGTGACACTTGGAGGGTTTCACCTTTAGGCCGTAGCTTGCCAGAGCTTCGAACACTTCCGCCAGGTGTTTCAGGTGGTCCTCATAAGTCTTAGAATATACGATGACATCGTCCAGGTACAACAGGACTGTCTCGAAGTTTCTGTGGCCCAGACAGCACTCCATTAATCGTTGGAAGGTTCCTGGTGCGTTGCAGAGTCCGAACGGCATACAGGTAAACTCGCTAAGTCCCATCGGGGTGGTGAATGCGGTCTTCTCCCGGTCCACCTCTGCTACAGGAACCTGCCAGTACCCACTAGTGAGATCCAAGGTAGAGAAGAAGTTAGCAGATCTTAAAGCAGCCAAAGACTCCTCTATCCTTGGTAAGGGGTACGCATCCTTGTGTGTGATACGGTTGATTTTCCGGTAATCTACACACATCCTCATGGTGTTGTCTTTCTTTTTGACTAAGACTAGTGGAGCTGCCCAGGGGCTACAGCTATCCCTGATCACCCCAGCCTCCTTCATGTCTCTAAGCATCCCCTTGGCGTGTTGGTAGTGTGCAGGGGGTACGGGTCGATACCTCTCTTTTATGGGAGGATGGTCTCCCGTGGGGATGTGGTGTTCTACCCCCTTGACTCGCCCGAAGTCTAACGGGTGTTTACTAAACACTCTCTCGTACTCTTGAACCACCCGATAGACTCCCTGTTTCTGGTGTGAGGGAGTGGAGTCAGTACCCAAATGTAGTTGCTGACACCAGTCCTCCATTGTTTTCTTAGAGCCGTTACCTTCCTCCGGGTGAGATGGAGGCAAGGGTTCCACAGATTGTATAGCATTTTGGTTAATGGTATATAATTTGGCTAGCGTGGCATACCGGGGCAGGTACACTTCCCTCTTCCCGATATTGATTATGCGAACGGGCACCCTCCCATGGCGTACATTAACCACCCCCCGTGCTGTCAAGATGGTGGGCCTACTGTCTGAGTAAACTGGTTCTACCATTGCCTGGTAATCTCTACCTCTCAGACCAATAGCTGCCCGGCACCAAATCATCATTTCACTTTTTGGGGGCATGGCAATAGGGAAAGGGTCACACATTCTCACGCTACCAATCTCACCGCCGGAGAGTTCCACCTGTTGCCGTCGCATCAGTGCCCGGATCTCTTTTTGGAGCACTCGCTGCTCGCCGGAGCTGGCGTTCTTGGCAACCTGCTGTAAAAGGAAAATCACCTCTGCAAGACAATTTTCAATTACATTAGTTCCTAGAGTTATCTTTGGGTGACTCTCGTGTTTGTCAATGTCTACAATGATCAGTCCCTGTGCTGCCAGTTCAACTCTACCAATTTTAATGGTCACCTCTTTAAATCCGATCTGTGGCACGGGCTGACCATTGCTGGCGATGATACTCAAGTCGTCGTCAGGGTAGCGGGTGATATCCGAGTCATTCCAGTACTGCTTGAAGAGCACGTACGGGATGGTGGTGACCTGTGACCCGGTGTCCAGTAGGGCACTCATAGGAATGCCATCCAGTACCACGGGTAAGACTGGACGTCCTCCCACATATTTGTCGCGCCAGTTCGATGGGCCTGGTGATCTTTTTCCTGGGGGTTGGCCCTCTACCCCAGGTTGTGCCAGTTTAAAGGACAGTACCTTGCCATATGTCCGGGTTGATTGCAGCGGCGGCAGATGGGTCGTCCGTCCTCGTTGTATCGGTCGCTGGGTCTCCCTCTGGCCGGTGGGGTCCTCCTTGGTCGACGCCACGGGATGTCCTCCGGTCCGGATGCCAGCTGGATCTTCCCTGGAGTGGAAACCTGTAAAGACTGCACAGTTCGGGTTAGCGCAGCAACGCTTTTAGCTAGCTCTTGGACCTGATGGTGCAGGTCTGGAGCCGGGTCATTGTTCAAAGCCTGCGCATCAGCTCCCACAGGCCCTGCCGACAAGGGTGCCGCCTCCTGGTGGTAAGTGGTAGTGGGGCGTCTGTGGGTCACAACGCCACCTGGTGCCGGTTCTCGGAGCACCCGGATGGCTCTGTCCTTGAACTGTGCAAATCCCAGATGAGGGTCCTGTAAGGCCATTGCCCGCAACTGGGTTCGGTGGGCATTGCAATATAAACCCTCTATAAATTGTTCAGTCAACAGCCTGTCCTCGTCTCCCACGCCGTCAGGGTCGGTCTGCTTAATGGCTCTCAGGGCCTCTTGTAGGTTCAGGGCATAGTCCCTTATACTCTCGTATGCTCGCTGCTTGCACCCGTAGAATCTAAGCTTGATCTCGGATGAGGTGCGGGTATCAAAGGTGTCCCTCAGCCGGGTTAGTATCCCTGCGACAGTCCTCCCCCCAGGTGGCTAGGACTTTACCTCCCTTCGGGCTGCCCCAGTTAATTGGGCCACCAGGATGCTCACTTTTGGCTCTTCTGTGAGGGGGTACACCTGGAAGAGGCTATCCAGCTTTTCTCTAAAGTCATGCAGGGTATGTGACTCCCCTGAGTACTGGGGTAGCCAGGCCACTCCCGGGATATAGGGCATGGTGAAAGGCATGACTGCAGCAGCGGTGGCGCTGGCGGGGGTTGAGGCAGTGAAGCTCTCCTCCGTATCCGACATCCTCCTCCCCCCTAGTGGACCGTGGCCTACCTTGCGATAATCCTCTTCCGTAGGCCGCGGCTCCGCAGTAGATCGTCAGGGTTGAGGACCTTCCGTCGCGCTCCTGTGACGTCGGCGTCTGCTGGGCTCCTTCCAGGACCTTACGCGACGTCCGGACGTGAGGCGGGGCTTCAGCTCTCGCGCGCTTTCGGAGTCCACGCCCCTCTTCTTCCCGCGCGACGTCTTCAAGATGGCGTCCAACGGCGGGAAAACTCCACGGAAGGCGGGAAGAAGGCTGAAAATGGCGCCGGATGGCGGGAATCTTCACCGATGGCGGGAAGAAGGCTGAAGATGGCGCCGGATGGCGGGAATCTTCACCACAGATAAGTTTGAACAGTCTTTTTCAGGCACGCAGTACCCGGTGGTTGCGGGCACGAAATCCTGCCGACTACGCCAAAAGTTGACGCGCCCCTGGGCCTGTGTCGCGCTGCGTTGCGCACGCGGGAGCTTACCCGGAGCCGGATCTGTTGAGGGTTGTAGTCTCGTGGCGGTGACCCGGTCCGTGCCCAGGGAGTCAAACTGAGCGGCGATGTATCAGCGGTAGATGTTGGACGACTACGCCACCCGTTGAGTACAGCTAAGGAGCTGCTGCTGCAGGGCAGACCGCTGAGGCCGGTGGTAGGATTGTGCAGCGTGATAGTATAACCCCCAACGGGAGGGGTATGGCCTCAGGGCAGCCGACGTGGATGATGGGGGTAGCAGGAACCACTCGGAGACGGTACGGTGTAGTTCAGGGTCTTTACTGGTGACAAAGATAGACCCTCCCGGAGTACTGGCTAGCGATTGGGGCCTGGTCAGTCCTTGAGCAGATGGGATCTCCCCTGGCCAGGCGGAGTTGTAGGCCTCCCAAACTAACTGTACTCTTCTGGCTACCTTGCTAGAGGCGGGTATAAGTAGCCCACGTCCCTCAGTGTACCGTGTGGTGCTCACCCGTATGGCCGGTGACTCGGGGCCTTCGGGTTTCTTGGCCAGAGGACCTGGAATCCCCTGCCTGACGGATTCTGCTGCTGGGTAGGAGTTAGTCCCCACAGCCTCGGACTCCGGGTCCGGTAAGAAATCTTCTCAGTCAGGGCGAGCTCTGCAGCTGCCAGCCCCTGACTCCTTGTAACACTGCTCCCACAGAGCTCCTGATGTTCTGTTCCTATATTTGCTTCTTTTCTCTGTCTCTACTTCTTCTCTACTCACTAACCCTGCCTCAGCCCTAGGTTTATATAGGGGAAGTTCTTCCCCTCTCAGGACTGGGCAGGAGGTGTGGCATGCATAGGATTCCTGACCAAGAGACCTCCCACCTGCTCTCAGACGTAATATCTCTATCACTGTGGCAACCAGACCCCTGGGGTGTCACATAAGCCTGTAACATAAATTTTCCAGACCACAACACTATAGTGCTAGGATCTATCCTGTCTGTCAATAAGGTAATTTAGGAACCCAAAAGTTAATACCACCTTAATACAGATATATTACTATATAATATACCAATAATATGAAAATTGTTACATCAATGACCCAGGCCCTAAAATAAGGGCAAGTATTAAAGTGCATAGTGGGTTAAAGATATACATGCCCAATAAATAATGCACAAAAGCACAAAATAAAAGATGATAAAGAGGAGTGTATACAACAATTGTATGATAGAGTCAGAAAAGTTGCAGAAAAATCCTACTGCCGGCACAATAGCAAATAGCAACAGAGTGAAGGTAAATGTGAAGTTTGTGCCACCTGGGTCATAGATATAACAATTTTCATATTATTGGTATAGCTGTGATTTGGGGCACATTATAATATACCTTTATTAAGGTGGTATCAACTTTTGGTTTCCTAAATTACCTTATTGACAGACAGGGTAGATCCTAGCATTATAGAGCTGCGGTCTGGAAAATTTGTCATTACTGCTTTTTAAATATTTTTAATATGTCTTGTTCGGCTTGTATGTTAATATACATTGACTATTTTTAGGTGATCCCTCTTTTTGCAACACCTCTGTATAAGGCTCAGCATTGATCACTCCTTTCATGTGTAAGCTGCCCGTGTCAGAGGCACTAATGCAGCCCCAGACCATCAGAGATGCAGGAACTAAGCGCTGATAACAAGCTGGATGGTCCCTCTGCTCTGCAGTCTGCAGGACAAGGCGTCCACAGCTTCCATAAATAATTTCATATTTTTATTCATCCGACCTCAGAACAGTTAATATCTTCTGATATGATTTCTATGTTCTGCAGTGAATATAATATGGCTAAAAGAGATTTCCAAATCATTACATTCCTGTTCTCTTTACATTTACACAGCGTCACAAGTTTTTTGGAATTGGGGTTGTAAATATATATATATAAATATTTCTTTGTACATGTGTACATCCATCAGAACAACTGCTCTTAGCGATGTCACAATATCAGAGTTCTAGAATGTTGATGTCACACAAGTCATGAAGTCACAATATGAAGAACTGATAAAACTTCTGCTCACGGCCTCCTCCACTGAGGGTTATAGAATTTGTGGAGTGAGGATATTTTTGCAATTCTGATTGAGTGAGCAAAATGTCTGAGTATAAGCGCAAACGTCGCTTTATTATTGAGTCTATTACAGAGAGCAGCGGTATTGATGACCAGGTGAGTGGCGGATTCTGGAGTATGTTGTCTATTTGAAATTATGGAACTTTGAAGACTTTTTTTTTACTTTTTACTGTTTCCTTTTCCCAGTTACTGGTCAATAAAAAATGCCGCAGAGTTTTTGCGTCCGACACAGAGGACAGCAGCGGTGATGAGAATCTCCATCAGGTGAGCGCTCACTTCTCTCCAGCACTGTCTGCGGCTCTGGGGGTCTACTGGAGATCAGGGGACGCCCCATTCTGTGATTATGCCACTGTATCGCTGCTACTCCTTCATTCTCATGGTCTTTATATTTCTTTATTTCAGTCTCATCCACTTATTTCAAGGTCTCCAAGGAGCCTTGAAGATGAAGATGGTGGCTCTGGTCCCCACCTGCTATACATAGAGTCAGGCATGTAATAAAGCATCTGGAAGGATCATAAATTCCTTCCTGTAAAATAAGAAAATTAGATTTTTATTTATTAGGAAAACTGAACGACACAGAAGTAAATGACGATGTTTCTTCTTTTCTCCAGAGCCCAATTCTCCCCGATTCAGCTTTGTGCAGGAGGAGACAGCAAGGTAATGTATTCCTATATATCCGTTTTATCTGGGTCATGTTCATGTTATCTGGTCGCTAGATGGCGCTATTATTAGCATATTTTCAGATAAGGTGTCAGCTGTGTGTCTGCAGGTCGTGTACGGTCTTAGTATATATCCAGTAGTGATGTGTGATCCTCTTTGATGCTTTGTTACCAGGAGACAGGAGCGTCCCATCAATTACTGTTTCCTGAGAAATCTGTCTTCACCCACGTCCAAATATGTCAGCCACTTCCATAAGAACAAACAGGAGCTGGTACGACGTCTGTACAAGTTTTATAACAGGACCGTCTTTGAGAACCAGGTATTCAGTTATAACACACAGCTTGGAATAGGGTTATAGGGGATGAAGGTTTAGAGCTAGGGATAGTGTATCCAGTGTATATAGTATATACCTCTATATTGTGTATGTATATAGTGACACGAGGCGAAGGGTTAGGGCTAGGGATAGTGTATCCAGTGTATATAGTATATACCTCTACATTCTGTATGTATATGGTGATACGAGGCGAAGGGTTAGAGCTGGGGTTAGTGTATGCAGTGTATATAGTATATACCTCTATATCCTGTATGTATATGGTGATATGAGGTGAAGGATTAGAGGTAGGGATAGTGTATCCAGTGTATATAGCATATACCTCTACATTCTGTATGTATAGGTTGATAGGGGATGAAGGGTTAGAGCTAGGGTTAGTGTATCCATTGTATATAGTATATACCTCTATATTCTGTACGTATATTGTGATAGGAGGATAAAGGGTTACAGCTAGGGATGGAGTATCCAGTGTAAATAGCATATACCCCTGTATTCTGTAGGTATGGGGTGATATGAGAGATAGTGAGTAGATGGTTAAAGATAGGGTTAGGGTATCCAGTGTACATAGTATATACCTCTATATTCTGTAGGTGTGGGGTGATATGAGGGATAATGAATGGATGGTTAGAGCTCGGATTAATGTATCCAGTATATATAGTATATACCTCTATATTCTGTAGGTATGGGGTGATATTGAAGATAGTGAATGGAGGGTTAGAGCAAGGGTTAGTGTATCCAGTGTATATAGTATATACCTCTATATTCTGTAGGTATGGGGTGATGTGGGGAATAGTGAATAGAGGGTTAGAGCTAGGGTTAGTGTATCCACTATATACAGTATATACCTCTATATTCTGTATTTCTACTTCCTCTGTAGCTTCCTGCATATATGGACATCAGCTGGAATAAAAGGCTGCGTAAAACAGCTGGTCGCACTGGATTCCTGGAGAACAACGGGGACCGCTACGCCATCATCCAGTTATCGGATAAAGTCTGCGATTCAGCAGGTAGTCGTCACATCCGGTACAATTTATAGATTAGCTGTGGTGAAATCTTCCCCACATCTTTACTCCTGGTTGTTATTATATGCTGCTTTGTCCTTAGAACGACTCCGAGACACATTGATCCATGAGATGTGTCATGCTGCCTGCTGGGTCATCGATGGCAATGGAGAACTTGCCCATCACCAACTATGGGAGCAGTATTGTGAGAAGGTCGCACAGATCCACCCTGACCTTCCACCCATTACTGTATTTCACAGTTGGGAGTACCACTACCCGGTGGTGTACCAATGCTCAGGGTGCCAGTACAGGTAAGATACGACTCAAATAAACTATGGACAGACGGGCGTCTGATACTGGTCGTGGGTGTATGTGCTACTACCACTGCTTGCTTCATGACTTCTGCAATCAATATGAAGGGGCTCTGTCATTGATGTTGGATGTGTGTGCACCTTTAGGATCATTCTTTAATATCTTTAATAAGCTTTATCTCCCACTCCAGAGTCGGACGTTGGACGGATTCTCTCGACACCGAGAAGTTTGGGTGCGGCTACTGTGAGAACAAGTTGGTTCTAGTAACACCAACCTGAGAAGATCCATCAGCGACCATCCAGCTCCATCGATAGTCCGATCATCGGCTCGTCCAAGATAGCAGCACACAGATGAAGTCATCCAGAAGACTAGTGGAAAGTCACATCTCAGTCTTCCACCATTTCTCGGGCGGCACGGTGACTCAGTGGTTAGCACTGGTGTCTGCAGCACTCAGGTGGTGGAAACAAATCCGACCACGGACATCTGCATGGAGTTTGTATTTCCTCCCCGTGTCTGCGTGGGTTTCCTCCGGGTTCTCCGGTTTCCTCCCACACTCCAAAAATATACTGATAGGTTAATTGGCTTATTCCAAATTGTCCCTAACATGAATGATGGTTGTCCCTCTACAGCGCTACAGACTATGTCAGCACTATATTATCGAGGGGAATCAAATTCATCATTAAATACAAATGCTTTAAACAAACTTATTATTGTAATGTTGCCTTGTGTCAGTCATTTCATACACAGATTATTTACAAAAAAGTTATGTCCTATAGTGGGACGTCTGGAGGTGATTCCACCATACCGATGGCCAGAGACAGGCATGCGGGTGCTAATGTGACACCCCAGGGGTCTGGTTGCCACAGTGATAGAGATATTACAACTGAGAGCAGGTGGGAGGTCCTTTGGTCAGGGATCCTGTGCATGCCACACCTCCTGCCCAGTCTTGGGAGGGGAAGAACTTCCCCTATATAAACCCGGGGCTGAAGCAGGGTTAGGAGTCAAGGAGAGTAGAGACAAGAAACAGTCATAGGAAGAAACAGCTGGAGCTCAGTGGGAGCAATACTACTACGAGTCAGGGGCTGGCAGCTGCAGAGCTCGCCCTGACTGAGAAGCTTTCTTACCGGACCCGGCGTCCGAGGCTGTGGGGACTAACTCTTACCCAGCAGCAGAAGCCGACCGGCAGGGGATTTCAGGTCCTCAGGCCCAGAAACCCGAAGGCACGGTCACACGTGTGGGACCAGCACCGCCATCGTGGAGCGGAAGCCAATAGAAGGCCCCGAGTCACCGGCCATACGGGTGAGCACCACACGGTACACTCAGGGACGTGGGCTACTTATATCCGCTTCTAGCAAGGTAGCCAGAAGAGTACAGTCAGTTTGGGAGGCCTACAACTCCGCCTGGCCAGGGGAGATCCCATCTGCTCAAGGACTGACCAGGCCCCGTTCGCTAGCAAGTACTCCGGGAGGGTCTATCGTTGTTACCAGTAAAGACCCTGAATTACACCGCACCGTCTCTGAGTGGTTCCTGCTACCCCCATCTTCCACGTCGGCTGCCCTGAGGCCATACCCCTCCCGTTGGGGGTTATACTATCACGCTGCACAATTCTACACCGGCCTCAGCGGTCTGCCCTGCAGCGGCAGCTCCATAGCTGCAAATCAACGGGTGGCGTAGTCGACACTCAAATAACATCTATCAAGACTGCCACACACTGAGTTTGACTCCCTGGGCACGGACCGGGTCCCCGCCACTCGGAGACTACAACCCTCATCTGATCCGGTTCCGGGTAAGCCCCCGTGCGCGAGACGCTGCGCGACACAGCAGGCCCAGGGGCGCGTCAACTTTGGCGTAGTCGGCAGGATTTCGTGCCCGCAACCACCGGGTACTGCGTGCCTGAAAAGCAAAGACTGTGCAAACTTACCAGTGGTGAGGTTTCCCGCCATCCGGCGCCATCTTCTGCCTTCTTCCCGCCATCCGCGAAGTTTTCCCACCATCCGGCGCCATCTTCGGCCTTCTTCCCGCCATCCGTGGAGTTTTCCCGCCATTGGACACCATCTTGAGGACGCCGCGCGGGAAGAAGAGGGGCGTGGACTTCGAAAGCGCGCGAGAACTGAAGCCCCGCCTCACGTCCGGACGTTGCGTAAGGTCCTGGAAGGAGCCCAGCAGCGCGACGGAAGGTCCTCAACCCTGACGATCTACTGCGGAGCCGCGGCCTACGGAACAGGATCATCGCAAGGTAGGCCACGGTCCACTAGGGGGGAGGAAGATGTCGGATACGGAGGAGAGCTTCACTGCCTCAACCCCCGCCAGCGCCACCGCTGCTGCAGTTATGCCCTTCACCATGCCCTATATCCCGGGAGCAGCTTGGCTACCCCAGTACTCAGGGGAGTCACATACCCTGCATGACTTTAGAGAAAAGCTGGATAGCCTCTTCCAGGTGTACCCCCTCACAGAAGAGCAAAAAGTGAGCATCCTGGTGGCCCAACTAACCGGGGCAGCTAAAAGGGAAGTAAAATCCTGGCCACCTGGGAGGAAGACTGTCGCAGGGATACTAACCCGGCTGAAGGATACCTTTGATACCCGCACCTCAGCCGAGATTAAGCTTAGATTCTACGGGTGCAAGCAGCGAGCGCATGAGAGTATAAGGGACTATGCACTAAACCTACAAGAGGCCCTGAGGGCCATTAAGCAGACCGACCCTGATGGAGTGGGAAACGAGGACAGGCTGTTGACTGAACAATTTATAGAGGGACTGTATTGTAATGCCCACCGAACCCAGTTGCGGGCGATGGCCTTACAGGATCCCCATCTGGGCTTTGCACAGTTCAAGGACAGAGCCATCCGGGTGCTCCGAGAACCGGCACCGGGTGGCGTTATGACCCACAGGCGCCCAGCTATTACTTACCACCAGGAGGCGGCGCCCTTGTCGGCAGGGCCTGTGGGAGCTGATGCGCAGGCTTTGGACAATGACCCGGCTCCAGACCTACACCATCAGGTCCAAGAGCTAGCTAAGAGCGTTGCTGCGCTAACCCGAACTGTGCAGTCTTTACAGGTTTCCACCCCAGGGAAGATCCAGCTGGCATCCGGACCGGAGGACATCCCGTGGCGTCGACCAAGGAGGACCCCACCGGCCAGAGGAAGACCCAGTGACCGATACAGCGAGGACGGACGACCCATCTGCCGCCGCTGCAATCAACCCGGACATATGGCAAGGTACTGTTCTTTAAACGGGCACAACCTGGGGTAGAGGGCCAACCCCCAGGAAAAAGATCACCAGGCCCATCGAACTGGCGCGACAGATATGTGGGAGGACGTCCAGTCTTGCCTGTGGTACTGGATGGCATTCCCATGAGTGCCCTACTGGACACCGGGTCACAGGTCACCACCATCCCGTACGTGCTCTTTAAGCAGTACTGGAATGACTCGGATATTACCCGCTACCCTGACGACGACTTGAGTATCATCGCCAGCAATGGCCAGCCCGTGCCACAGATCGGATTTAAAGAGGTGACCATCAAAATCAGTAGAGTCGAACTGGCAGCACAGGGACTGATATTTGTAGATATTGACAAACATGAGAGTCACCCAAAAATAACTCTAGGAACTAATGTAATTGAAAATTGTCTTGCAGAGGTGATTTTCCTTTTACAGCAGGTTGCCAAGAACGCCAGCTCCGGCGAGCAGCGGGTGCTCCAGAAAGAGATCCGGGCACTGATGCGACGGCAACAGGTGGAACTCTCCGGCGGTGAGATTGGTAGTGTAAGAATGTGTGACCCTTTTCCTATTGCCATGCCCCCAAAAAGTGAAATGATGATTTGGTGCCGGGCAGCTATTGGTCTGAGAGGTAGGGATTACCAGGCAATGGTAGAACCAGTTTACTCAGACAGTAGGCCCACCATTTTGACAGCACGGGGGGTGGTTGATGTACGCCATGGGAGGGTGCCCGTTCGCATAATAAATATCGGGGAGAGGGAAGTGTACCTGCCCCGGTATGCCACGCTAGCCAAATTATATACCATTAACCAAAATTCTATACAATCTGTGGAACCCTTGCCTCCATCTCACCCGGAGGAAGGTAACGGCTCTAAGAAAAACATGGAGGACTGGTGTCAGCAACTACATCTGGGTACTGACTCCACTCCCTCACACCAGAAACAAGGAGTCTATCGGGTGGTTCAGGAGTACGAGAGAGTGTTCAGTAAACACCCGTTAGACTTCGGGCGAGTCAAGGGGGTAGAACACCACATCCCCACGGGAGACCATCCTCCTATAAAAGAGAGGTATCGACCCGTACCCCCTGCCCACTACCAACACGCCAAGGGGATGCTTAGAGACATGAAGGAGGCTGGGGTGATCAGGGATAGCTGTAGCCCCTGGGCAGCTCCACTAGTCTTAGTCAGAAAAAAAGACAACACCATGAGGATGTGTGTAGATTACCGGAAAATCAACCGTATCACACACAAGGATGCGTACCCCTTACCAAGGATAGAGGAGTCATTGGCTGCTTTAAGATCTGCTAACTTCTTCTCTACCTTGGATCTCACTAGCGGGTACTGGCAGGTTCCTGTAGCAGAGGCGGACCGGGAGAAGACCGCATTCACCACCCCGATGGGACTTAGCGAGTTCACCTGCATGCCGTTCGGACTCTGCAACGCACCAGGAACCTTCCATCGACTAATGGAGTGTTGTCTGGGCCACAGAAACTTCGAGACGGTCCTGTTGTACCTGGACGATGTCATCGTATATTCCAAGACGTATGAGGACCACCTGAAACACCTGGCGGAAGTGTTCGAAGCTCTGGCGAGTTACGGCCTAAAGGTGAAACCCTCCAAGTGTCACCTCCTGAAACCAAAGGTGCAGTACCTGGGACACGTGGTGAGCGCTGACGGAGTGGCTCCCGACCCTGATAAGATCACCGCAATTAAGGAATGGCCAAGCCCCTCCAGCGTAAAAGAAGTGCGGCAGTTCCTCGGGTTGGTAGGCTACTACCGAAGGTTTATTCCCGGTTTCACCAAAAAGGCAGCACCTATGCAGGACCTCCTGATAGGCCAGTCCCGGAAGGCCAAGAACCAGAAGCCGCCCTTCAAATGGGAGGAGCTGGAAGAAGAGTCCTTCCGCCAGCTGAAGATGGCCCTCACGGGGGACGAAATCCTGGCGTACCTGGATTATAGCCAGCCCTTTATCCTCTACACCGACGCCAGTAACATCGGGCTAGGAGCCGTACTGTCCCAGATCCAGCAGGGGAAGGAACGAGTAATCGCCTACGCCAGCCGAAAACTGCGACCCAAAGAAAGGAACCCCGAGAATTACAGCTCATTTAAGCTAGAGTTCCTGGCCGTAGTATGGGCAGTCACCAAGCGCTTTAAGCATTATCTCGCTTCTTCCCGGTTCACCGTGTACACGGATAACAACCCGTTGACACACCTGGACACGGCAAGACTCGGTGCCCTGGAGCAGAGGTGGATGGCCCGTCTGTCCAACTACGAGTTCACAATCAAATACCGGGCTGGACGCTCCAATACCAACGCGGATGCCCTGTCCAGGATGCCCAACCTGCCGGACGAAGGAGAAGATCCGGAGGGACTGGAAGAAGTTGAACTCCCTGCGTTCCACCGTCATGGGACTATCCAGTATTCCCACCGGGTAAGGAGTAAGCAGGCTGCTACGTTGAACCCCTTACCTCACTACAACTGGGCGGAAACGCAAGACAGCGACCCTGCCGTCCGACTGGTGAAGGAGATGCTGACTCGTCCGGAGGCTTGCCTTGAACCAGACGCTCCGGAGGAAGCCAAACAACTATGGGCAGAGAAGAGTCGACTGTTCCTTTACAAGGGGAAGTTGTGCCGCAGAATGGTTAACTGCCGGACGCATGAACTACTCTGGCAAGTAGTGGTGCCACGAAGAGACGCAGCCATGGTGATGGAGGCATACCACGACGGAGCTGGACACTTCGGGTGGAAGAAGCTGGAGTTCCTGCTGCGCGAGCGATTCCACTGGGTAGGCATGAGGGGAACCATTGAGAAGTGGTGCAGAGACTGTGGCCCGTGCAACCTGAGAAGGAAGGACCGTGCCAGCCAGAAGACTCCCCTGCAGTCCATCGTCACCCGGCAACCGTTGGAACTGGTAGCCTTGGATCATGTAAAACTGACCCCAAGCAGAAGTGGCTACGTCTACGCGTTAACCATCGTGGATCATTACTCCCGGTTCTTGGTTGTCGTCCCCGTCAAGGACTTAACGGCTCAAACAGCAGCTAGAGCCTTCCAGCAGCACTTTTGCCGTCCACACGGGTACCCGGACCAAGTGCTGACGGACCAGGGACCTGCCTTTGAAGCGGAGGTCTTCCAGGAATTCTGCAATCTGTATGGCTGCCGGAAGATAAGGACGACACCCTACCATCCGCAAACTAATGGACTTTGTGAGAAAATGAACCAGGTGGTAATGGATCTTTTAAAAACGTTGCCCCTGGAAGAACGCAGTCTGTGGCCTGAGAAGTTGCCCGATCTGGTGGACCTATACAACCACATCCCGGTAGGTTCCACCAACTGTACCCCGGCTTACCTAATGAGGGCAAGACCTGGTAAGTTACCTGTTGACCTGGAAATGGGAGTCCTGACACCCGAGGACACTTCACCAGAAACAGACTGGGACACAGAGAGGCAGCAGCAGTACCGGAGAGTACAGGAGAGCGTGGAGCGAAGTCTCTGTCAGGCTAGGGAAAGACAAGAGAAAACTTACAACCAGTATGCTCCCGCTGTTCCCCTGGTACCCGGAGAGCAGGTCTTGAAGAGGAAGAGACGGCTCCACAAGTTGGACGACCAGTGGGAAAAGGACCCGTACACCGTACTGCCCTCAAGCCACGAGAACCCGAAGGTTTGTACCATCAGTAAAGACGGAGGGGAAACCACAGCCATTGTATCCCGGGACCACCTGAAGAAGTGTCCCGAACAACTGAGGAACCCTGAAGAGGAACAAGAAGACCATCGACCCGTAGAGGAAAGGGAAGATATGGTTAGTACTGTGCTCGGGGACTTCCCTCGGTCTTGGACTCAAGTCAATGGTGCAGTTGTGGTACCCATACTCACCTTCCTCCAACCAGCATCCCAAGCACCTACGGAGCAACAGGTAGAGCTGGAAGAACAGCCGGTCCAGGAGGCAGAAGACCCCACACCCGCAGACCAGGAGGATCAACCCTCTGCTTGCAGTGAGCCTGCCATATCCCTAGTGAGCCAAAGAGCCGGTAGACAGCTGCCCAGTTTACCCTTGACAGCTCCTACACCCTGTAGTTCAGGGCTAGGCAGTCAGCTCCGTAGGTCCACTAGGGCCACTAGAGGCCAGTTACCCGCACGGTGGAGGATTTGAAGTGTATAAATTGTTTTATTTATGTTTACCTGTGTATTGTTGCTTGTGTATAATTTTGTGTTTCTAGTTATTTGTAGGAGTCCTTGGTGGATTTACCGGGAATCCTTGTACATAGTTGGAGCGTAACCCAGGACGGACTAAAGACTGTTAAGGACTCGGGGTAGGACAGACCCCCTACCTGGTTACGTATCCCTGTTTTGGTGAAATGGACACCTTGCTTTTCTTCAAAGACTGCACCCGGTTGCGGACACGCCGTAACCATCTTATGTGTTTTTCTTATTGTATTGTTATTGTTATACCTTGTTATGTTTTTCTAAAAAATATGTTTAGTCCCGGAGTACTAAATTTCACTAGGGGGGAATGTGACACCCCAGGGGTCTGGTTGCCACAGTGATAGAGATATTACGTCTGAGAGCAGGTGGGAGGTCCTTTGGTCAGGGATCCTGTGCATGCCACACCTCCTGCCCAGTCTTGGGAGGGGAAGAACTTCCCCTATATAAACCCGGGGCTGAAGCAGGGTTAGGAGTCAAGGAGAGTAGAGACAAGAAACAGTCATAGGAAGAAACAGCTGGAGCTCAGTGGGAACAATACTACTACGAGTCAGGGGCTGGCAGCTGCAGAGCTCGCCCTGACTGAGAAGCTTTCTTACCGGACCCGGCGTCCGAGGCTGTGGGGACTAACTCTTACCCAGCAGCAGAAGCCGACCGGCAGGGGATTTCAGGTCCTCAGGCCCAGAAACCCGAAGGCACGGTCACACATGTGGGACCAGCACCGCCATCGTGGAGCGGAAGCCAATAGAAGGCCCCGAGTCACCGGCCATACGGGTGAGCACCACACGGTACACTCAGGGACGTGGGCTACTTATATCCGCTTCTAGCAAGGTAGCCAGAAGAGTACAGTCAGTTTGGGAGGCCTACAACTCCGCCTGGCCAGGGGAGATCCCATCTGCTCAAGGACTGACCAGGCCCCGTTCGCTAGCAAGTACTCCGGGAGGGTCTATCGTTGTTACCAGTAAAGACCCTGAATTACACCGCACCGCCTCTGAGTGGTTCCTGCTACCCCCATCTTCCACGTCGGCTGCCCTGAGGCCATACCCCTCCCGTTGGGGGTTATACTATCACGCTGCACAATTCTACACCGGCCTCAGCGGTCTGCCCTGCAGCGGCAGCTCCATAGCTGCAAATCAACGGGTGGCGTAGTCGACACTCAAATAACATCTATCAAGACTGCCACACACTGAGTTTGACTCCCTGGGCACGGACCGGGTCCCCGCCACTCGGAGACTACAACCCTCATCTGATCCGGTTCCGGGTAAGCCCCCGTGCGCGAGACGCTGCGCGACACAGCAGGCCCAGGGGCGCGTCACTAACACCTACATGGACAGGCAGGACAGGCTTACACTGGTAATATACAGCGTATATACCCACAACGACTAACACACATCAAACCAAGCAAAGTCATCAAGTTTCAGAGCTCCCATAGAAATGAATGGTGATAGCAGCACATGCGCAGACACCTTTCCATTTCGGACAGTGTGTAACGGGATCGTTCTTGAGTTACATGTGGGTCCCTGATCTCAGCAATGGGACCTGCATCTATCAAACATTTATGACATATGCTTTTGATAGCGGATGAAATAATGTCTTCAATGCGCTTCGTCACGTGTCCACGGGCATGCTCGCGATTTCTAATGCTGACCCTATGCTGCTCTCTGATTCAGTTATGTCACCAGCAACATAGTGCATTAAGCATTAATGCTTTAAAGGGCACAGCTCAACTTTCCATCCTAATGTGGCACCTCAAACGTCACAAATTTTTCCAGGGCATTCATAAGGGGTATCTCTCCATTATCGTCACGAACGGGGAAACAGCTGATCAGCGAATGTGCACGGTGCTGGACCCTCACTGATCTGATATTCTCAGTGTCTGCGGCATGGCAAGCTGGATGGCAGCTTTCGGCTGCGATCCAGCCTGTCATGTGAATGTAGCAAAGCTGAAGCCGTCCTGGGAACCATGGAAAGGTAAGGATGATGTTGGTTTATTATTTTATTTTTATTGCAGGAGATCGTTGGCTTCAGCTGGAATGGGCGTGATGGTAAGTATGGTTTAATTTAGAACATTGAAAAATTGTGTGTTTATTTCAATTAAAGGACATTATTCTGGGTGTTTGTGTTTTTTTTTTAACTTTGACTATGGGGTTAGTAATGGGGTGTCTTATAGACGCCTCTCCATTACTAACCTGGGCTTGATGTTAGCTAGCATTATAAGCTGACATCAACCCCAGCCCTATTACCCCACTGCCACAGCTACAGGGCAGTGGGAAGAGCGAGGCTAAGTGCCAGAATTGGCGCATCCTATGGATGCGCCATTTCTGGGGCGGCTGACGGCTGGTGTTTCTAGCCTGGGAGGGGGCCAATATTCATGGCACCCTTCCTGGGATATTAATATCAGCCCCCAGCTGTCTGCCTAGCCTTTGCTAGCTATTAAAATATGGGGCACCCAACGTCATTTTTTTGGGGGGTCCCCCATTTTAATAGCTAGTAAAGGCTAGGTATTCAGCTGGGGGCCGATATTAGCAGCCTGGGAAGCTCCGTGGGTATTACCCTATTCCCAGGCTTCAAACATCTGCCCCAGCCGTCTGCTTAACCTCCACTAGAGACTAAAATTACGGGGAACCCCACGCCAATTTTTTTTTTAATAATCCTTTATTTTAACACTAAATGACAAGTACAGTAATCAACACTATCACTGTACTTATTATATATGTGACTGACATGTTTCTATCTATCTAATCTATGTGTGATGCTCTATTCTTTCTATTCTAAATTGTCGGGTACTGATGCTGAATTGCCGGCCGGCTTTTTTAAAGAGACGGTGCATGAAAACACTATTATTTTTTAAAAAAAATCCTTTAACACTATATGACAAGTACAGTAACCAACACTGTCACTGTACTTCTTTTATATGTGACTGACATGTTTCTATCTATCTAATCGATGTGTGATGCTCTATTCTTTCTGTTCTAAATTGTCGTGTACCGCTGCTGAATTGCCGGCCGGATTTTTTAAAGAGAGTGTCTTCTGAGCAGTTTGTAAGCTTTTGGACACCTTTGAAGGTGTTTTCTATTTGTTTTTATTTGCCTGCCATTGGTTTTAATGGTGTTCGACGGTGTTCGACAGTGTTCTAAGGTGTTCGACGAACAGTTCCACGAACATCCCGGTGTTCGATGAACCGAATCCGAACACTACAGTGGTGGCTCAACACTGCTCCGGGCATCAGTGTGTGACTGGGGCATCTGCAGGTCTGGACCGGCAGCAGAGATAAGTACTGCCCAATCTGGTTTGTCCAGGGGCCGGGGCATCAAGTGATCCTCTACCACGCACCTGTGCTCCAAAGGTGCAAAGCCGGGATCCACCATCTTGGACTGAGGGAGATCCCCCACAGCAGAAACGAGGCCTCCCGCATCTCCCCAAGTCCGGGAAGCCAGGTCCGCGTCCTCCGCCAATGAAGGTATCGTCCGCTCTGCTAATGTTGATGTGGGGGAGCATTTATCCCAGGAGCTTTGGACCTCCGATGCAGTAGATGAGGAGCGCTGGGCAGGGACAGCCGATGCCATCTTAGATCCCACTCTTGCAGGAGAGGCAGATGCTGCAATTTCTTAGGTAGCGTGTAATATTTGTTGGAGGGGCCCGCTGAGTACTCACACTGGTCTGCATTATATTCTTATTCTTTTTTGCCGGCATTGGGAGTGTTTTGGCCTGATTTGAAGTGATAGGCATGCCCTGAAGCAGGTCTAGGGACGGGAGTAGACAACCATGCAACTTCACTCCTCCATAGCCAGGCCACGCCCCACCATTCAAAGAAATTTCAACGAATTCTTGATGTAAACATTAAGATTTGAGAGTCCTCAGTGGCTGATAACTTTTAATGGTTAACTGAAAAGATGGTAACAAGTTGCAAGCTTTCGAGACTACTCAGGTCTCTTCATCAGGCATAGTATGACACAAAATCTGAAGAGTCACATATTCATACACAATAGGACACAGAAATAATGCAATAGATGAGACAGGTAATGTAAAGCAGAGCTATTACTGTGGGAGAAAGGTAAACAGTTCTGGCTGTAAATATTGGTTTAGTTCATAGATAAGGACTGTGAAAGTTTTATTGTCTAATGATTGAGATTTCCAGGGTTATCATGACTCCAAAGCTCTGAGGAGCTCATTCCTTAGTTGATGTAAGTAAAGAAAGCAAAGAAAGGAGCTCAAATAGCGCTGTTATCCAATAGACAGCAGTAAAGATAAAAGGGAAATTGCTCACCTCTGTGAGAATTCCAGCAGACCCTTAAACCGCAGGGGTTAAACAAAATCACAGAAGTTTTTCTTTGACAATTCCAGCAGTCACTTTTTACACCTCCCCAGTTCTTTTTCAATACCCAACATATAGCCACCTCTCCCCAAACCCACAATCCTGTTATCACCACCCACATTATAGCCTTCCAGTTGCCTCTTGTGACGCCCTGCTGTGCATGGAGCCACAGATCCTGGAGGGGTGCATTTCAGGCTTTCTCCACAAGAGGCCCTCAGAGCATACACACACCTCCACCTTCCACCTCAGACCACCAGAGGGAGCTCGGATAGAGATATAAATAGGGAAGGTGGAGTGATTCAGCAGTTTCTGCTCAGACACAGAAGGAGAGAGTCTGTGAGTGAGTTCTCCTCAGGAAGAGAGTGGAGACAGAACAGTCTGGAGTTCACAGCTAGTTCCTGCAGAGTGAGACACAGAGAAACAGGTCAGTCTGCAGTGGAGCTCAGTCAGACTCAAGCAGCTCAGGTTAGTGAGCTAGGAGCATTGCTGACGCTCAGAGAGCAGCAGAAGAGGCAGCCACCTAACTGCCAGTGTGTATAGCCTAGTGAGGGCCCTAGTAGGCCGAAGGCTAGAGGAGTGAGTAGCATTGGGGGCAGAGGAGCTTTGCCTGCTCACCCCAGAAACCATATACCGGACACTGTGTCCGAGTCTGCTGGGATTCTTTATACCCAGCAGAAGACAACCAGAACCCCTGGCGAACTACAGGTCTCAGGAAAACCAAACTCTGACTGTTATATCAGGGTCAGGAGTTACAGAGGCCCCC
This sequence comes from Phyllobates terribilis, assembly GCF_046119375.1. Classification (NCBI taxonomy): domain Eukaryota; kingdom Metazoa; phylum Chordata; class Amphibia; order Anura; family Dendrobatidae; genus Phyllobates; species Phyllobates terribilis. The sequence continues at coordinate 375,131,589 of NW_027362763.1, read as the reverse complement.
ATATACCAGGGAGTGTGTACTCCAACAGAAGGCCCTACCACAGGATCAGCCGGTGCAGAACAGAGACTAAGTTAGGCCTAGCTCCAGGCAGGCCAGAGACTAACACTAAGCGGCGAAGAAACAGGAGGCCCTACACCTGCCCACTGGGGAGAGTCCTGCAGTGCACCCCTCACCCTACAGTGCTCCGGATGGTACCTGCATTTCCACCAGTAAAAGGTACAGAAGCAAACCGTGTCTGTGTGTCCAATGTTCTTCCTGTGACCCGGCTGGGTCACCGCCATATCGTGCACCTCATCAAACATCACTGCCCTGAGGCCTAGCTCCACCTGTGGGGAGCTACACCATCAAAGCTGCCATAACACCGGCCTCAGTGGACTGCCGCAGCGCTGGTGATCCTCACCAGACACCACAGGTGGCGTCACGAACTTTGACATTTCAATTTCCCTTTTTTTTTTAAGAGAGACCCCAGGGTACGGGCCCGGGAGCCGACCACCGCGACGTCCCCCAAGACCAGGCATTAAGGCCCGGGCTCCGAGTAGTCCCCATCCCCTGGGCGCCACACCTCTCACCACTCTTACAGCTCCGTTTTTCAGCTGACAAAACAAATCAGGAACCCTAGCGTAGCAGGCTATGTTCCTCGAGGGACTGCACACAGCAACTTGAGCAAGTATTTAAGTTCTAGCCCTCCATGGCTCATCATGATTAATATTAGACCCATATTTTATTGTGTTTAAAAGAAAATATTTTTTAATTAATTTCTAAATATTTTAAATTACTTTGTACTTCCTTTCTCCTTTTGAGCAAATATTCATGTGCTTTATGATTTTAGATGTGTTTCCAAGATTTCCTTCCCCTTTTTTTTTCTCTCTCTCCCTCGCTCCTTTTTTTTTTTTTCCTCTTTTTGGCGCCAAGGGGTGCTTTGGCAGTTTTTTTCTTCACTCCATGTGCTAGCATGTGTGTATATATACCTTCCATGTTGTAACAAGTAGCAGCTATGTACCTGAAGAAGTGGACGGGATGTCAACGAAGCACGTAGTCTTTCATAGCTTTTACAGTCTCCAATAAATGCTGGGAACATTATCCATCTCTGGCATATATATACATTTTTTCATGGATGAGCGCGGTGATTAATGGCACCTTTATCATCTGTATACTTAATTGATGTAGAATGACATAAATTCATGAGACACATTCATTCCTGCTCTAAAGGTGTCAAAGGTCACCATTAGTTTATATTCCCAAATTTTTCTGTCTCCCTGAGATTTGAAATTACCTTTTAATACCAAGAATTTCATGTCTGTGATGTTGTGTTCCAACCCTATAGATAGAGACAAACAACTTGGTGGCCTCAGAAAGACCTTTTTGAATCAGGGCTACCATCCAAGAACAATAGAGAACCAGATTACAAGAGCCACCAGAATATCAAGGAATCATCTCCTACATTACAAAACTAAACAAGAAAGCAACCGGGTGCCTCTTGTAGTCACCTAAAATCCAAATCTGGAGATGCTAAGGAGAGCTGCATGGAAACTACAACCATTACTACAAAAAGATGCCCGATTACAATCCATATTTCCAGACCCTCCAGTTCTGTGTTTCAGGCAGCCCCCAAATTTAAGAAGCATCATTGTCAGAAGCTCCCTGCAACCAGAAAAAATGTAAAACCTATCCATTTATAATGACCACAGACAAGATAAAGATACCCAACTCACATCAGAACTACAAGATCCCAGGTACTTTCATCTGTATCACACCTAATGTAGTGTACTTAATTCTATGCACCAAAAGTCCATCAGGGGGTCTGTATGTAGGGGAGACAGGGCAAAAACTTAGGACAAGGATGAATTCTCATCGCCACACAATAAAAGAAGAAAAAATAGATCTACCTGTGGCCAAGCATTTTTGTTTCCCTGATCACAACATCACAGACATGAAATTATTGGTATTATCGTAGAATCATAGAATGGTAGAGTTGGAGGGGCCTCCTGGGTCATTTGGTCCAACCCCCTGCTCAAAGCAGGATTCACTAAATCATCCCAGACAGATGTCTGTCCAGCCTCTTCTTGAAGACGTCCATTGAAGGGGAACTCACCACCTCTCGTGGCAGCCTGTTCCACTCATTGATCACCCTAACTGTCAAAAAGTTTTTCCTAATATCTAATCTGTGTCTCCTCCCATTCAGTTTCATCCCATTGCTTCTAGTCTTTCCTTGTGCAAATGAGAATAAAGATGATCCTTCTACAATGTGACAGCCCTTGAGATATTTGTAGACAGCTAATAGGTCTCCTCTCAGTCTTCTTTTTTGCAAGCTAAACATTCCCAAATCCTGTAACCGTTCCTCATAGGACATGGTTTGCAGACCGGTCACCATTCTGGTCGCTCTTCTCTGAACTTGCTCGTTTGTCGATGTCTTTTTTAAAATGTGGTGCCCAAAACTGGACGCAGTATTCCAGATGAGGTCTGACCAAAGAGGAGTAAATTCCGATAATGACTTCACGTGATCTAGACTGTATGCTTCTGTTAATACATCCCAGAATTGTATTTGCCTTTTTTGCTGCTGCATCACACTGTTGACTCATGTTCAGTCTATGATCTATTAGTATACCTAAGTCTTTTTCACATGTACTGTTGCTTAGTTCTATTCCTCCCATTTTGTATATGCTTTTTTCATTTTTATTGCCCAGATGTAGTACTTTGCATTTTTCCCTGTTAAAAACCATTCTGTTAGTTACTGCCCACTGCTCCAGTTTATTTAGGTCTTTTTGAATCCTCTCTCTCTCTTCGCTAGTATTAGCTATCCCTCCTAGCTTTGTGTCATCAGCAAATTTAATCAGTTTACCCTCAATTCCTTCATCTAAATCATTGATAAAGATATTGAACAATACAGGTCTCAGGACAGAGCCCTGTAGTACCCCACTTGAGACATTCATCCAACTGGATGTGAAGCCATTTACGACCACTCTTTGAGTCCGATCACTAAGCCAGTTATGAATCCACCTAACAGTTGCCTTGTCCATTCCATACTTGGTAATTTTTTCAATAAGGATGGTGTGAGATACTTTGTCAAATGCTTTGCTGAAGTCAAGGTATACTATATCTACAACATTTCCCTGATCCACCCAGTCAGTGATTCTGTCATAGAAGGAAATTAAGTTAGTCTGACATGACTTGTTAGTAGAGATGAGCGTTGTTCTACTCGAACTGTTCGCCAATCTCAAATTCGAGCTGTTTTGGGCGGTGTTCGAGCCGGTCGGCGAACACGAACAATTTGAGAAAAATTCGGCTGTTCGAGGTTATGTTCGATAACTGTTCGTGCACCAAAATCATAACTGGATTTTTTCTCAGTAATGATGAAAATTAATGTTAATACGCAGTTTGAGTGTACAGCGGGGCGGGGGGAGGGGCAGGGGATGGATCTCTGCAGGAACAATGAAGATCTCCATTTTTTTTTCTCTTTCCCGCATTTGCAGTGGGGAGTTGCAATCTGTCAGCCTATCAGCAGCGCACACACGGAGCGAAGTGCTTTTTTTCACACAAGCAAGGGCATGTGTGATTGGCAGTGTATGTCACATGTCCTTGCCCTATAAGACCAAGCCATTTTCCCCGTCGCCACCATTTTCTCACTGCTGCAGCTGCGTGTTAGAAGGCACCGCTGTTGCTGTGTGCGCTATACCTTGTTAATTTCAAGCCAATTTTCGCACAAATATACAGATAGCTTGGGAGTAGGGAATAGTTGTGATTGCAGTCCTTTTAAGGACTAGGTTACAGCATTTCCTACGACTTTTATCAGGCAGGTCTGTGCTCTTAAATAGATAGATTGTGGGAGTAAAGACTAATTGTAATTGGAGTCCTTTTCAGGACTAGGTTACATCAGTTCCTATCAGTTTTTGCCAGGCAGGTCTGTGCCAGTGCTGTGCAAGTTTTTTTCACAGCATTTGGCTGAATCTAGCAAAGCTAATCCTTTTTGGCCTATTGCAGAGTGTGTTAGTCAGTGGAGTAGCCTATCTGTGTTGCAAGATATACCACCTGTGTATAGAATACCAATTTTTTTACTGCACCTAGTGAAGTAAAATCTTTTGGGCATAGCATCATTCTATTAGTTCATCTATACTGACCTCCATCAGGTTGCAAACTGAATATAATTTTTTTCTGCATCTAGCTCTGAAAAAATATTTGGGCTTCTAGCAGTGTGTGGGACTTGGTCTATTAGTCCATCTATACTGACCTCCATCAGGTTGCAAATTAAAAATAATTTTTTTCTTCATTTATCTCTGAAAAAATATTTGGGCTTCTAGCAGCGTGTGGGACTTGTTCTATTAGTCCATCTATACTGACCTCCATCAGGTTGCAAATTAAAAATAATTTTTTTCTGCATCTAGCTCTGAAAAAATATTTGGGCTTCTAGCAGTGTGTGGGACTTGGTCTATTAGTCCATCTATACTGACCTCCATCAGGTTGCAAATTAAAAATAATTTTTTTCTGCATCTAGCTCTGAAAAAATATTTGGGCTTCTAGCAGTGTGTGGGACTTGGTCTATTAGTCCATCTATACTGACCTCCATCAGGTTGCAAATTGAAAAAAAAAATTTTCTGCATCTAGCTCTGAAAAAATATTTGGGCTTCTAGCGGTGTGTGGGACTTGGTCTATTAGTCCATCTATACTGACCTCCATCAGGTTGCAAATTAAAAATAATTTTTTTCTGCATCTAGCTCTGAAAAAATATTTGGGCTTCTAGCAGTGTGTGGGACTTGGTCTATTAGTCCATCTATACTGACCTCCATCAGGTTGCAAATTAAAAATAATTTTTTTCTGCATCTAGCTCTGAAAAAATATTTGGGCTTCTAGCAGTGTGTGGGACTTGGTCTATAAGTCCATCTATACTGACCTCCATCAGGTTGCAAATTGAATAAAAAAATTTTCTGCATCTAGCTCTGAAAAAATATTTGGGCTTCTAGCGGTGTGTGGGACTTGGTCTATTAGTCCATCTATACTGACCTCCATCAGGTTGCAAATTAAAAATAATTTTTTTCTGCATCTAGCTCTGAAAAAATATTTGGGCTTCTAGCAGTGTGTGGGACTTGGTCTATTAGTCCATCTATACTGACCTCCATCAGGTTGCAAATTAAAAATAATTTTTTTCTTCATTTAGCTCTGAAAAAATATTTGGGCTTCTAGCAGTGTGTGGGACTTGTTCTATTAGTCCTTCTATACTGACGTCCAGCAGGTTGCAAATTGAATATAATTTTTTTCTGCATCTAGCTCTGAAAAAATATTTGGGCTTCTAGCGGTGTGTGGGACTTGGTCTATTAGTCCATCTATACTGACCTCCATCAGGTTGCAAATTGAATAAAAAAATTTCTGCATCTAGCTCTGAAAAAATATTTGGGCTTCTAGCGGTGTGTGGGACTTGGTCTATTAGTCCATCTATACTGACCTCCATCAGGTTGCAAATTAAAAATAATTTTTTTCTGCATCTAGCTCTGAAAAATATTTGGGCTTCTAGCAGTGTGTGGGACTTGGTCTATTAGTCCATCTATACTGACCTCCATCAGGTTGCAAATTAAAAATAATTTTTTTCTTCATTTAGCTCTGAAAAAATATTTGGGCTTCTAGCAGTGTGTGGGACTTGTTCTATTAGTCCTTCTATACTGACGTCCAGCAGGTTGCAAATTGAATATAATTTTTTTCTGCATCTAGCTCTGAAAAAATATTTGGGCTTCTAGCGGTGTGTGGGACTTGGTCTATTAGTCCATCTATACTGACCTCCATCAGGTTGCAAATTAAAAATAATTTTTTTCTGCATCTAGCTCTGAAAAAATATTTGGGCTTCTAGCAGTGTGTGGGACTTGGTCTATTAGTCCATCTATACTGACCTCCATCAGGTTGCAAATTAAAAATAATTTTTTTCTGCATCTAGCTCTGAAAAAATATTTGGGCTTCTAGCGGTGTGTGGGACTTGGTCTATTAGTCCATCTATACTGACCTCCATCAGGTTGCAAATTAAAAATAATTTTTTTCTGCATCTAGCTCTGAAAAAATATTTGGGCTTCTAGCGGTGTGTGGGACTTGGTCTATTAGTCCATCTATACTGACCTCCATCAGGTTGCAAATTAAAAATAATTTTTTTCTGCATCTAGCTCTGAAAAAATATTTGGGCTTCTAGCAGTGTGTGGGACTTGGTCTATTAGTCCATCTATACTGACCTCCATCAGGTTGCAAATTGAATAAAAAAAATTTCTGCATCTAGCTCTGAAAAAATATTTGGGCTTCTAGCGGTGTGTGGGACTTGGTCTATTAGTCCATCTATACTGACCTCCATCAGGTTGCAAATTAAAAATAATTTTTTTCTGCATCTAACCCAGCCAATAGTTTTGGCCTAATACCACAGTTTGGCCACTCAGCTCTGCTCGGTTACCATCCATTGATTTTTTGTGCAAACAACTCCAGAGTTGTGAATTAGTTAACCACCAAAATGAGTGGAAAAAGGCCTGCTGCTGGTGGAAAGGGGAATAGGCGTGTTGGGAAGGGGAAAAAAGGTTGTGTCCGTGGGGTAGGTGCAGAAGAAAGACCATCTTCCAGCCAAACTAAAATGTCTACTTCTTTTAGCGGACAATGTGATAAGATCCCTTTCTTACGGCCACGCCAATCGCTACAAATTCCAGATGAGGCACAAAAACAGCAGGTGCTTCAACGGATATCAAGTGCTCCTTTAAGTGGGCTCTCCTCCACATCAACTTCAACATCACAAATACTCCAGTCCTCAAAGGTGTCACCCAAATCGCACTTGCTTCCTCACAGCTCCCAAATCTCCAGCTGCCCGTCTGAGTATGAGGTAGAACAGATGGTTGAGTCTGCAGAGCTGTTTACTCATACTATAGCCTGGGAATCAGAGGTCGACTCCAGCGCTTCTGTGAATCCAGACGAGGAAATGATCTGCACTGATGCCCAGAATCTTTATGAGTCGGATCCAGGACCAGACGCAGAAGGTTCTGACCATAATGTAGACCCTCATTCCCAAACTGTAGCTCCTGTTGGTGGAGACAATGAGGAAGACGATGATAAGACTCAAATACCTGATTGGAGCGACAACTTTAGTTTTTTGTCAGGGCAGGAACAGGTTGGCTCTGAGGACGACGGGTGTGATAACGCACAGGGTGATGATGATGAGGTCGGAGATCCCACTTACTGTCAACCCACAGTCAGCCAAGAGATGAGGTCAGCAGAGGAGGTGGAGGAAGATGCTAGTGACGACGAGGTCAGGTTGCGCCTTCCTGGACAGAGACGTAGTACTGGAAGCACGTCAACAACTGCATCCTCAAACACAACTCTGCCTCTCACCACAAGTCGTGGTGGCTCTTCAGGTCGCATGGGTGCTAAGCCTTGCATAGCCTGGGCATTTTTTCAGATCGATAAAGATGACCCAACTCGTGTTATCTGTAACATTTGTCAACAAAAGCTAAGTAGAGGCCAAAAAATACATAGTTTGAGTACTTCATGCATGAACCGGCACATGGACATGAAGCATAAGTTGCAGTGGGAAGCTCAGTGTGCTACAATGCGGTCTAGCCGGCCGGGCCAACCACCGTCTGCCATATCTTGTGCATCCGCGGCCTCTTCATCCTCTGTGACTGGGGGGACAGCAGTCACACCTGTTTTGGGGCGCAGACCTGCCACCTCTTTACCCGCAACAGCCAGCGTGATTGGCAGGTCATCATTTTCTTTGGAGGTGGTAACACCAGCTGGTCTTGAGCGCTGTCCGACATCGATAGCACCACCTTTGGATCAAGGCAACCTAACATGTCCGCCTGCATCTTCCTCACAGACCGGCAGTTTGCCGGGGACACCCTTATCAACCCCGTCTAAGCACAATAGCCAGCCCTCGGTCCCTCAGATGTGGACAAGTAAAAGACCATTTCCTCCTAGCCATGAGAAAGCTAAGAGGTTGAATTTCACCATCTGCAAGCTCTTGGCTACAGAAATGCTGCCTTTCCGCCTGGTGGACACAGAGGATTTTCGAGACCTTATGTCCGTCGCAGTGCCCCAGTACCAGATGCCCAGTCGGCACTACTTCTCAAAGAAAGGTGTGCCTGCGCTCCACCAGCATGTCGCACACAACATCACCGCTTCTTTGAGAAACTCTGTGTGTGACAGGGTGCATTTCACCACAGACACTTGGACGAGTAGGCATGGACAGGGGCGTTACATGTCGCTGACTGGGCACTGGGTAACTATGGTGACAGCAGGACAAGGGGCTGCTGTCCAAGTCTTGCCGTCCCCACGAGTTGTGCGTCAATCCTCTTTATGTCATTTTTCCTCCACTGCTTCTGCCTCCTCAACCTCCTCTCGGTCTTCCACCTGCACCCAAAGCCTGTCTGGTCATGCCACAAGCTTTCTAACTGCGCAGAAGGGATCCTGCACACCTCCTTACTATGCTGGCAGTAGGGCTCAACGTCATCAGGCGGTTTTTACATTGAAATGTCTGGGAAATGTGAGTCACACAGCTGAGGAGTTGTGGTCAGCTCTGGAGAACCAATTTCATGAATGGTTGTCTCCACTGGACCTGAAACCAGGGAAGGCCGTGTGCGACAATGCTGCAAACCTGGGTGCGGCCCTTCGCCGGGGCAATGTCACACACGTGCCTTGTATGGCTCACGTGTTGAACCTGGTTGTCCAGCAATTTTTAGCCCACTATCCCAGACTAGATGGCCTTCTGCAGAGGGCACGGTCGCTGTGTGCTCACTTCCGCCGTTCGCATCCCGCAGCTCAGCGACTTACATCTCTACAGAAGTCGTTGGGCCTGCCACTTCACCGGCTAAAATGCGATGTGCCTACCCGGTGGAATTCAACTCTGCACATGTTGCAGCGACTGTGGCAGCACCGACAAGTCCTGGTGCAATACGTTCTGACGTATAGCCTGGGCCAACGAGATTCAGAGGTGGGGCAAATCACGCTGGAGGAGTGGTCTCAGATCAGGGACCTATGCACCCTTCTGCACAGTTTTGAAATGGCGACGAAGATGTTTAGTGCTGACGATGCCATTATCAGCATGACTATTCCGGTGATTTACATGCTGGAGCACATGTTAAACAGAATTCGGAGTCAGGTGGTGGCACAAGAGGAGGTGGAGGAAGTAGAGGAGGAGGAGTTGTATGCGGAAGGGCTAACATCTGCAAGGTCCAGACGGTCGGCAGCACCAAGGCGGCAGGCATGTGAGGGTGGGGGAGATGGTTTTACCAGGGCGCATGGTAGCAGCCAAACTAGTGAGGAAGGTGCAGGAGCCCAGGAAGAAGTGGAGGACGAACTGATGGAAGACTCATCAGATGAGGGAGACCTTGATCACATTTCTGTTGTGCAAGGTTGGGGGGAGAGGACAGAGGAAGGAAGCATGATTGTTACCTCTCCACCAACACAACAGGGACTTGGTGCTCCTGGATGCGCAACACACATGAGTGCCTTCTTGCTGCACTACCTGCAACATGACCCTCGAATTGTGAGAATTAGAAATAATCCTGACTACTGGGTTGCCACACTGTTAGATCCCCGGTACAAAAGTAAATTTGCAGAAATTATTCCTGCCATAGAAAGGGATGCACGCATGCAGGAGTATCAGCAGAGACTGTTGCAGAATCTTACATGTGCTTTTCCACAAAATACCAGTGGTGCACGTAGTGAATCTCACAGTTCCAACTTGCCAACCGTGGGACCGTCAAGTGTTCAGCACTCAAACCGTAACAGAACCACAGTATCTGGTGGTAACATCAATTTTGCGGAATCATTTCACCACTTTTTTAGCCCATCCTTTGCAAGGCCACAGGAGACAAGAAGTCTGACACATAGTCAACGCCTAGAGACGATGGTACAGGAGTATCTCCAAGTAAACATTGAAGCCACGACTGTGTCACTGGACCCTTGCTCTTTTTGGGCTTCCAATCTGGATAAATGGCCGGAGCTAGCCACTTACGCCTTGGAGATCTTGTCATGCCCCGCAGCCAGCGTTCTGTCTGAACGTGTGTTCAGCGCTGCTGGTGGTGTGCTGACAGATAAGCGCACGCGGCTCTCCACTGATAATGTAGACAGACTCACGTTCATAAAGATGAACAAATCATGGATCCGAAACGACTTTTCTACCCCTGTGTCATCCTGGGGAGAGTAAAAGCTTGATGATTGTTTAAAATCACCCTACCAACCGTTTTAAGCTTTCAAATTACTAATCATGTTCATCTGTATCTTGACTGGAAAATAATTTGGGCTTTGTAGCAGTGTGCAGCACTGATCTTATTAGGCCATCTATAATAAGCTCCACCAGATTTAAAATTAAAAATAATTTTTAGCTGCATCTAACCCGGAAAATAATTTTGGGGCTCCGAGATGCGCAAGACACATAAGTGCCTTCTTGCTGCACTACCTGCAGCTTGACCCTCATATTGTCAGAATTCGAAGTAATCATGACTACTGGGTTGCCACACTCTTAGATCCCCCAAACTTTTCGATCAACCTTTTCATTTTAATAAAGACCAAAAAAATGGTCATTTTTGAAATTATAAGCATTAGCAGGTTGTTAGAAACTGAAATCAAACAGTTTTCAACTCAAAACTTTATTCTAGGTGATGTTACATTTTCACATAGGACCCCTTGTTCGAAAGGAGCTTCTGAACTCTCTCGTCCATTGAATTTGTCAGGTTTTGGATGGTTTCTGCTTCAATTGTTTTGCATGAGGACAGAATACCCTCCCAGAGCTGTTGCTTAGATGTGAACTGCCTCCCGCCATCATAGACACTCCTTTTAATGATGCTCCAAAGGTTCTGAATGGGGTAGAGGTCAGGGGAGCATGGGGGTCACACCATAAGTTTGTCCCCTTTTATGCCCATATCAGCCAGAGATGCAGATGTTTTATGTGCAGCATGAGATGGTGCATTATCATGCAGAAAAATGATCTTGCTGTGAAATACACGGTTCTTCTTCTTGAACCATGGCAGGAAGTGCTGTTTGAGAAAATCCACATACATTATGGAGTTCATCTTTAGCGCCTTCAGGGATCCTAAAGGGGCCGACAATCTCTCTCCCCTTGATTCCAGCCCAAAACATTACTCCACCTCCTCCTTGTTGGCGCTGTAGCCGTGTTTGCGTGGGGTGTCCATCAACCAGCCATCCTCCACTCCATCCATCTGGACCATCGAGCGCTGCACGGCACTCATCCGTGAACAAAACAGTTTTGAAATCAGTCTTCATGTAATGTTTGGCCCACTGGAGCCGTTTCTGCTTGTGTGAAGTGGATAGAGGAGGTCGACAGGATGGCGTATGCACAGCTGCAAACCTCTGAAGGACCCTGCATCTTGTTGTTCGGGGGACGTTGGAGGCACAAGCAGCTTCAAAAACTTGTCTGCTGCTATGACAAGGCTTTTTTGCCGCTGCTCTTTCAACCTGACGTAATTGCCTGTAGGAAAGAGTCCTCAATTTGCCCTTATCAGCACGCACACGTGTGTACTGTGAATCAGCTACATACTTCTTGATTGCCAAGACACTTCATCCTGATCATCGCACAATGTTGATTGTAGTCATGCCTTGACCTAAACACTCCACAATTTGTTGCTTCTCAGCAGCCGACACATCCTTTTTCTTTCCCATTTTGGCAGAAAATGTAGGCTGCTGAATAATGTGAGAGAGCCTTCTTAAGTAGTCTTGCCTTTCATTGGACACACCTGACAAACTAATTAGCACTGGTGTCTGCAATTGCTTACAGTGATATAAAGAGCCCTGACACACATCACCATCAATGAGTTTAACTGACAAACAAACAAATTCTTCCCTTATCACTCCTAAACACTTTTTGCATAATAATTTGGAACACAGTGTACATGTGCTTTTCCACAAAACACCAGTGGTTCACGTAGTGAATCTTACAGTTCTAACTTGCCAACCGTGGTCTGTATGGAGTTGTTCAATAAAGGGCCCAAAATTAAGATAACATAGATGGGAGAGGTCTCTATGAATAGGAATTCCTAAGTATTTGATACCCTGTGAGGGCCAGGCAAAGGGAAAGTTGGACTGGATGGAATCCTATATGGATTTGGGGAGGGAGACATCGAGGGCCTCAGACTTCGCTGCATTGATTTTAAAATTTGACCATGTAACAAAGTGATCTATTTCAGCCATAACAGCATGGATGGATATATGTGATTGAGTGATATATACTAGGACATCATCAGCAAATAGAGAGCACTTGTACTCGGTGCCTCCCACCTCAATCCACCTAATATTGGGGTTATGGCGAATTGATGAGAGCAGGTGCTCCGTCACTAGGATGTATAAGAGAGGGGACAGAGAACATCCCTGCCTTGTCCCATTGGTGATTGTGAAAGGTGATGAAAATGTTCTGACGCGCCCCCTGGGCCTTGGGACACCCGGAGCCGGACCCTTTTTGGTAGATGCTGGTGGTTGTAGTCTTCGTGGCGGCGATCCGGTTCCGTGGCTCAGGGCGGTCAAACCAGTGGCGGAACTATTTATGTGGTTTTGATGCTTAAATGTCCGACTACGCCACCCGTGGATTGCGGTCAGAGTGAACCGCCGCTACAGGGCAGACCGCTAAGGCTGGTGTTGTGGGTGCAGCAGAGCGTAGCATAACTCCCCACGGGAGGAGTATAGCCTCAGGGCAGTGTATGCGGAGGATGGGGGTGATGGTGCAGGGCAGCAGCAGTAACGACACGGAGTCAGTGATGCAGTTCAGGGCCTTTACTCACAGTTCTTATTATCCAGACCACGTCTGCAGGTAACGGCTGCCCACGTCGTACTGTGCTCACCAGGTGAGGGGCTCAGACAACTCCCAGATAACTTTGGAGCGCTTCACAGGACCCCCTTTGTGTGTCCTTTGTCTGGCCTTTCTTACCAACACTTCTGTCCGGCTGCCTCGGGCCTCCTCTTGGTAAACTTGGCGCCAGTTTCCCTGACCCTATGTGGTGCCTTCCTAGCGGGTGGAGCAAGGGGCTGCGCCACATAAAATGTCAGAGCCTCCGGTTTCTAGCTGAGGGTCGTTTCCTGCCTCCACTAGTTCGGGGACCGGTCTCCCCCTTTGGCCTGACCCCTCCACGCAGGTGGATTCGGGCGTGCGGTGGCGACTCGCCCGTCCGCACCCCTGGGATCCCTTCATTCCTCGTTCCTGGAGCCTTCTCCGCTCCTCTTCCTTCCTTCTCCCTCTTGCAGGCCTGGGCCTCTGTTACTAGGCCCGCCTCCGGAGCAGAGCTCATGCAGAGCCCCTGCTCCCTGCCACCTCTGCTCAGACTTCTCTGCACTGAACTAAGATGGTGCCCACCTTTTATACTCCCTTCTCAATGCACCCAGGAACTGCTTCCTCCCTGCTCCTGCACTGCAGGGTTCCCCTTCCTCAGTGTTCCCTCCCCCCACTCCAGCCAGGGACAGGGACTGTCGTGCCCATCTCAGGGGCATATTGGTCGCCCTGCCCCATGGCAATGTGGTGTAATGCATGCAGGTGTCGGGTCCTGATCCACACTCCATCCTTATCTGAGAGTGAGATATCACACCTCTGGGTGAGGTGCAATACGTCTGTAGCAACCGAGCCCTCGGTGCTACAGTTCCATTTATCTTCAGCCTAGGTGACGTATTGTGATACAGGGCCGTGATTTTGGCTATAAAAGGGTCCCCTAGACCCCTACCCCAAGCTTTTTAAGAGAATCATATATGGCGTGCCAGGAGACTCTATGGAATGCTTTCTCAGCATCCAACGAGAGTATCTACTTACAAATTTTTAACTGCATCTAGCCCAGGAAATACTTTGTGCCTAGTAGCAGTGTCTGCTAGTCAGCGGATTATCCCGGCTGTTAAGCAAGCTACACCACCTGTAGTTTGGACACTTAATTTTTTCAAAGGAAATGCTTTGGGACCACGGGATACTCAGTGAAGAGCATCAGGAGGCACCCCAAGGCATAGGGGCTGGGACTGGCACTAGGATGCCTTGCGGTGGACAGCCGAGCTCGATCCTTATAAAAGCTTTTTAACTGCAGCAGCTTTAGTGGACGCTACTGGAGCTGGAATTACGCGGCTGCTGGCATGAGACTTGCCCTCCAATAGATCCTTGTAAATGGATTTAAAGTGTATTCATTCAAATTAGAGGCACAATTTAAATTAAAAAGCTTAGAGCTGCCTCCACCACAGGGGGGCTCTCTCGACCCACCAGCGGACAGGCACCAGTATTGGGAGAGGGGGGCTGGCCGTCAGGGTTCACCGCGGCTCTGGCACAAACCCGGCGACACGGAGGTGGCACGGGCAGGAGCGGACTGGCCGTCTCGGCTTCTCACTTTTTGGATTTTAGAAGGGCATGACATGCCTATATCTGTGTCTCCCCCTCCTTTTACTCCTCCACCTCTTTTCTTTTCGCATGACTATATGTACTTGTCACTTTTCCATGTGTTAGTTGTGTCTTCTGAGCAGTTTGTCAGCTTTTGGACACCTTTGAAGGTGTTTTCTATGTGTTTCTATGTGTTTTTGTTTGCCTGCCATTGGTTTTAACGGTGTTCGAAGGTGTTCGACGAACAGTTCGACGAACAGTTCGGCGAACACACGGGTGTTCGACGAACCGAACCGAACTCGAACACTACGGGGGTGGCTCAACACTACTTGTTAGTTACAAACCCATGCTGACTCTGGTTAATCACTTCATTCTTGTCCAGGTACTTACATACATGTTGTTTAATAATTTGTTCAAAGATCTTTCCTGGTATAGAAGTCAGAATCACTGGCCTATAGTTCCCTGGGTCCACCTTCTTCCCCTTTTTGAAGATAGGAACAACATTTGCTCTTCTCCAGTCTTCTGGGACTTCTCCTGTTCTCCAAGAATTTTCAAAGATTATGGAGAGTGGTTCTAAAATTTCTTCTACGATCTCCTTCAGTACTCTGGGGTGTAATTCATCTGGACCTGGAGACTTCAACTCATTTATGTTAGCTAAATATTCCCTCACAATCTCTCTGTTTACAGATAACTTGGATTCTTCTATTCCTTTAATAGGACAGTGAAGATCAGTTAATGTTACATTTTCTTTCTGAGAGAAAACAGATGCAAAATAGGAATTAAAAAGTTCGGCCTTCTCAACATCCTTTCTTACCATTTCACCATTTTCATCCTGTAAAAATACTATAGCATCTTTGACTTTTCGTTTACTTTTGACATACCCCCAAAATCCTTTTTTATTGCTTTTGACATCTCTTGCAAGCCTTAATTCATTGTCAGCTTTAGCCAACCTGATACGTGCCCTGCAGGTTCTGCAGACTGCATTATAATCTTCTTTAGATATGCCTCCCTCTTTCCATTTGATAAGCATTTCTTTCTTTCTTTTTAGCATGTGTTTAACTTCTGTGTTCATCCATCCTGGTTTCCTTAAATGCTTCCCATTCTTCCTACTTTTCGGGATTGTTAACGATTGTGCTTTGAGAATCTCATTTTTTAAAATTTCCCATCCTTCCTGGACATTTTTGTCCTTAAGGACATCCAGCCATTGGATCCCTCCTATTCTCTTTCTGAGTCGCTTAAAATCTGCCTTTCTGAAATCTAACCTTGAAGTTTGAGTCTTCACATGTCTTCCTCCTCTAGTTATCCAAAATTCTATAATAGCATGATCGCTGCCTCCTAGGGTTCCAGCCACTTTTACCTCCTCAACCATTTCCTCCCTGTTTATAAGGATTAGATCCAAAGTAGCAGATCCCCTTGTTTTCTCCCCTACCTTTTGGAAGATAAAGTTGCCAGCAAGAGAGGATAAGAATTTGCTTGACCTATTAGCTTTACTTGAGAGAGATTCCCAACAAATGTCTGGATAGTTGAAATCTCCCATGACCACTACGTCATATTATTTGGAGAACTTGGTAATTTGATACATAAAGAGTTCATCCATATCTTCAGTTTGCCCAGGTGGCTTGTAGTAAATGCCTACAATGGTGTCCTTTCCATTGTTCTCTCCTTGTATTCTTACCCAAACAGATTCCACAGAACTCCCAGTCTCTGAAGCTTCAATCTCTGTGCAGATATACGCTTTTCTAACATACAATGCGACACCTCCTCCTCGTTTATCAAGTCTGTTTCTTGCAAATAAGTTGTATCCTTTTAGCCTTGTATTCCAATCATGTGTATCGACCCACCAAGTTTCAGTGATTCCATTGACATCATATTTCTTTTCCTGCGTTAATAGTTCCAATTCTCCTTGTTTGTTGCCCATGCTTTGTGCATTTGTATAAAAACATTTTAGTTTGTGATTGGTTTCTCTTCCTCCCATATTTTTATTATTTAAATATTTTTGTCTTTGTTCTTCATTTCCACTTCCAAAAGGTCATTTCAAATCTCAGGGAGACAGAAAAATTTGGGAATATAAACTAATGGTGACCTTTGACACGTTCAGAGCAGGAATGAATGTGTTGCATGGATTTATGTCATTCTACATCAACTAAAGAATGTGCTCCTCAGAGCTTTGGGGTCATCACAACCCTGGACCAGACCTCAATCACTGGATAATACAACTTTCACAGTCCTTATCTATGAACTAATCCAATATTTACAGCCAGAACTGTTTACCTTTCTCCCACAGTAATAGCTCTGCTTTACGTTACCTGTCTCATCTATTGCATTATTTCTGTGTCCTATTATGTATAAATATGTGACTCTTCAGATTTTGTGTCATACTATGCCTGATGAAGAGACCTGAGTAGTCTCGAAAGCTTGCAACTTGTTACCACCTTTTCAGTTAACCATTAAAAGGTATCAGCCACTGAGGACTCTCAAATCTTAATATTTTTCGAATAATTTTTCTGTGGCTAACACAGTACAAAAAAATATATTTTGCCTGATGTAAACATAACACCATCTGTAATAAGCTGTAGTTGAAAAGAGGATGGCTTCTACAAATGGATAATGATCCTAAACACGTCAAAATCAATATCTTCACTGGTAAAACCCCCCACTCATAACACATTAGGTAGCTGTCAGCCAAAAGATTGTTCAACTGACAGCCATCTCTTCTGAGCCCCTTATATACAAGAACGCTCAGCTTGGCTCCTGAAGGCCCCCCCCTCAGTAGCCCATTATGAGGGGGGTCTCATGATAATACAGACCCTTATATTCAATTGTGTTATGGTACAATTATTCTGTTTTCTTTTGGTTTTGAAAGAGCTAACTGTGTTTATACAGGTCAGCTGTGGTAGCCACGAGCAGATTAATCTGGTTTGAACTGGTTTTTGGCAGTCAAATTTCCTTGATTTTGATTGGCTTTGAAGAAAAATGCGGGAAGGATTGTATGATATAAAAGACAGCTGATCGCCAGCTGTGAGGCATTCCAGCTGTCAGAAGAAAAGAAGATAGAAGATGGAATCGCTTCTACAACAGCTGATTAACAGAGCGGAGCAGGAGGGTGGCGTGGACTGGCTGAAGAGCTGCCTGGCTATAAAACCTGCTATAGAATCTGCCCCGGTATCTGGGGATCAGGCAGCTTCGATGCAGGGACCGTCGCCTTCCCTCCCTTCTGCCCCAAGATCACCGCCGCTGCCCAGGAGAAGCAGGAGCGCAAAGAGGAGCCGCAGACCCAGAGTGATTTACTCACCGCCATCTCCTCAGAGCAGCTGAGCACAGGAAACGAGTGGTACGAAGAAGCGGAGAGAAACCAGGAAGTCTCGCTGCCCGTCGCGAGAGCTGAGTCAGCAGGGAGGAGCGGAGCTGCCGGTGCTAACTCCGGTAATGTCAGCATCACCTGGAACGGCAGGGGGCACATCTAGCTGCCGCAGTCAAAAAAGCACTGCGGCAGCCGAGGGATACCAACAGCCAGAGCGCCCCTCGCTGACTGCATCAGGGCTGCGGGCTGATAGAGCTGCAGCTAGATCCTGGAGGGCCTCAGCAGAAGAAGCTGAAGAAGATGAGGAAGAAGATGCCGTCGCTGCAGTTAACATGCCGCACTTGCTCCAATCACAGGGCTTGAGTGCTGGTGTGCAACAGGACAATATCCAAGTGCCAGCCGACAAAGGAAGGGGTGAGATAATCCATGTCCCCCTGTCTGTCCCCCAAAATGTCCCTCATAACGTTGTTAAAAGCCTTTTGTTTAATATGTTGAGTGAAATGTTAGGCACATCAGGTTGTGATGTCCCCCATAAATCTTCCCAAAGTAGTATTAATAATGGTTTAAGTTTTAATTTAAAGCCAGGCTTAATAGAAGTTCATTTGAAGGAGGCACTTACATGCGAACTTTCACCGTTAGGTTTTCATTTAAGTGCCTCTTTGAAAGAAAAAATTTGGAATAGGGATTATATTGACATTTTCTCTTTAATACCATCCGGAAAAGAACAGCTGAACAAATATGATAAAAAAGACGATAAGCCTGAAGCAGATGAAAAAAGGCGTAATGCGCATAGATCCTTTACCAATTGGCTCCAGGCATTTGCTATTTATTCAGCCGTTCTAGGAGAAAAATACCCGAGTTTTTGTTCAGGTTTATTTCAGCATATTGATATAATTTTGGAAGCATATCGTAATTTTGGCGGCATGGCCTGGCTATCATACGATGAGACTTTTAGACAGAAATTGGCAGTATATCCAAATCTATGCTGGGGAAGCAAAGACATTGGTCTATGGATTAATCTCATGCTCCCCAAGAGGACTTCATCAGTTAGGACTGGTAACAACAACACTGTAAAGAAAGGTGTGTGTTTTGCCTTTAACGAAACATCTTGTAAATGGCTCAATAACTGACGATTTCGCCATGAATGTTCATTTTGTGGAGGCTCCCATCCAATGTCGAAATGCTTCAAAAAGCAATATCAGAGCCAACAGAATAATTCCAGAGAAATTAATACAAAAAGCAGTGACTTCAGTGAGGTTACAAAACATGCTACCGTGGTTAGAAATTTACCCAGACCGTTGGACCAGTAATTTAATTTTTTCAGGTTTTTCTAAGGGTTTTTTTGTTCCTCATTTTCAAGGCTTTGGTTGTGAAATAGTTAATAATTTACCTTCAGTAGTAAAATTATATGAGTTGCTAGAGAGAAAATATTTAAAGAAATTGAAGCTGGTGGAGTAGCGGGTCCTTTTAATTCTCCCCCGTTCACTAATTTTAGGATTTCTCCACTTGGTGTCATGCCCAAAAAAGAGCCGGGTTCATACAGATTAATTCACCATCTTTCCTATCCTGTTGGTTTTCATTAAATGATGCAATAGATAAAAAATTGTGTTCAGTAAAATATACTTCCTTTGATGAGGCTATTGACATTCTTAGATCTTTTGGTAAAGGGGCCCTTATGGCAAAATCCGACATCAAATCAGCATTTAGGTTACTTCCGGTCGATTCTAGCAGTTTTAATTCTTTAGGTTTTTGTTTAGATAACCAATATTTTTTTGATAAATGCCTTCCTATAGGTTTTTCGCTTTCTTGTTTTTATTTTTAAAGTTTTTCATCATTCCTACATTGGGTAGTTCAGTATGATATTTCAGGGGCTGGAGTTTTACATTATTTGTACGATTTTTTATTTTTAGGTCCTTATAATTCAAAAAGTTGTTTAAACTTACTTGAAAGATTTTTTTCTATATGCAGCGATTTTGGCTTTCCATTAGCCATGGAGAAGACGGTATATCCTTGTAAGTCTCTTGAATTTTTAGGTATTCTTATAGATTCAGATAACATGCAATGCTGCTTACCTATGGAAAAAATTTCTAGGATTTTCGGTGCAATAAGGTCCTGCATCAGTAAAGATAAAGTTACTCTGAAGGAATTGCAGTCCCTATTAGGAATGCTGAACTTTGCTCTTAGAATTATCCCAATGGGGAGGGTTTTTTCAAGGCGCCTTTATGAAGCCACAGCGGGACGTACTTCCCCTGGCTCTCATATCCGGCTCTCTTCTGATGCAAAGGAAGATCTAAAGATTTGGCTGAATTTCCTTTCTAATTTTAATTGCCGATCCTGTTGGCAGAGTGCTTTTTTGTCTGCTGATAGTATACCCTTTTAAATTTTTGCAGACAAGGATAAAGGTTTTGGAATATTGTTTTTCTCCCATTGGTCGGCGGAATTTTGGCCTCAGACTTGGATTGCTAATAGAGCTAATTTAAACCAAACTTTATTAGATTTATTTTCAATCTTTGTGGCCATTTATCTTTGGGGTTCATTAATACAGAATTCAAGGATCATAATTTCTTCTAACAATCAAGGTTTAGTTTTTTCTTTAAATACATTATCTTCAAAAAATAGATGGGTTTCTAGAATTTTAAGAGCTTTGGTTTTAAAATGCTTGGAACATAATGTATGGTTAAAAGCATCTTTTTCCAGCTTTGAGGATCCTTTAATTTCTCAATTTATTTGTCGTCGCCAGTGGTCGGAATTTACCCAAAAGGTCCCGGATGCAGATTTACAAGGAACAAGTTGCCCTCTACACCTATGGGATTTGATTTGGGATTGATACCGTATTTCATTGAAAAGTCTTTAGCTACTAGAACATGGACCGATTATTCGGTAGCATGGAAGAAATGGATAATTTTTTGTGACGCGAATAATTTTAATTACAGTGATCCTCGCTCTGATTCAGCCTTGATATTCGCTGATTATTTGCTTGAAAGAGGCCTATCGTATTCAGCAGTCTCGAAAACATTAGCAGGAGTATCATTCTTTCTTAAACTAGCCGGAAGAGCCCCTTTGACTGGCTTATTTCCAGTCAGGCAATTTTTAAAGGGTTTTAAAAAGCATAGTTCGATTCCAGATGATAGGCGTCCTATTTCTTTTTCATTACTGAAAGAGTTGTGCTCTGCTCTTTATTTATTGTGTATAAACGCTTTTGAAGCATGTTTGTTCCTTAGCATTTTTTGCAGCATTACGAGTTGGAGAACTAGTTTCATATAAGAAATCCGTTCCTTCTGGTCTGTTTTTCGAGGATGTTGAAGTCTTTGATGACAACATCATGGTCTTTATTAGACAATCAAAAACGGACCAATTAGGCAAGGGCTCAACAATTAAACTCAGCAGTATATCAGATTCTTCTATCTGTCCAGTACAGAATATCAAAAAATGGCTGGCCTTAAGAAAACAAGGTTCTGGTGCCTTGTTCATTCATAAGGATGGTTCTCCTGCTTCAGTTTTTCAATTCAATGCAGTCCTAAAAAGTGCTTGGTCAAAATTGGAAAGGATAATTTAAAAATCTCCTCTCACTCATTTCGTATAGGAGCCGCGACTGAAGCATCAAGATTAGGTCTTTGCGATGAAAAGATTATGAAACTAGGCAGATGGGATTCGAAAAGGCTTAAATTATATGTTCGCCCGAATCTATACAGTCATTAATATTTGAATTCATTTTTTAGGTCCTATCATTGTTTGGATTGTGGGACATTAGTTCGTTTTTTGGGCCGAAAAAAGAGCAGCACTCTGGTCTTACACAAAGAACTTATCTTTTAACCCTTCATCAATTGAAATATGGTGGCATAGCATTCGGGGTATGAAATGGAAAAGATTGTTGGAGGAAATGAGAAAGTTAGTTTTGATATGGCCGTACCCCGACTTAATAATTTTTCACCTTGGAGGTAATGATCTCGGAAAAATCAATACTCTGGATTTATTATCATTTATGAGGAAAGATTTGTCATTGCTTAAAACTGAATTTTATCAATCTTATTTTGTTTTTTCCGAGATTATTCCTAGATTAATTTGGTCTTCAAAAAATCTTTGTTTTACTGAAAAGATCAGAAAGAGGGTTAACAAGAGCATGGAGAAATTTATGTTTTTGTTAAACGGTTTTTCCTTCAGACATATAGACCTGGAAGGCCTTATTCCAGGCCTATATTGTAGAGATTTGGTTCATTTATCAGATATTGGTTTGGACATTTTTAATTTAGACTTACAATCGATTATTGAAAAATGGCTGTGTTGTTTTTTGGGGGGCCATTCCTTTTCAAGGAATGGCTAGTGGGAAAGTCGCCCAGTGAATTCTGGGTGGATTGGATTTATTTATATGGAAAATTATTTAATTGATTGTTTGGTTATTAATATTCTAATTTATTATAAAAAAAAGTTACCCAAAATAAACTTCACGGCCATTACTTATCCATACTTGTGTTTTGTTGTGATTTCTTTATTAATAAATAAAAAAAATAAAAAAAACGAGTCTTGTAGTATCATGTGTTCTCTATGAGAGCGACTAATAGATTCCACTGGCAGCGGCATATCTACTGGAAAACAGAATGAGCTACCATTGGAAATACAACTTGCAGGCTCCTTCTTTCCTCCAACATCATATGTAGGGTACGTTCATATGACTGTATTGTCGGTCCCAGTGTTTTCCATGAAAAAACTGACAGAACTAGACACAGACAGATCTAGGTCCATTGGGCTGTTTAGATAAGTGTTTGAAAAAAAGCAAGTGAAAAAAATCATAGCACGCATAGGTTCTTCCTTAAAATGGATGAGAGTAAGCCATTCAAGTCCAAAGGTGCACAAAAAAACAGATCCCATACAGATCATCCATATAGCTTCCATTTTTTTATGGATACATTTCCATTATTAACCTAGAAAACTGTATTTGGTCTTGTGAATGATAATAACTGTTGATGGAAAAGAAGGACGGTGTACAGACCACAACTGACCACCAAACTGATGAAAATCATCCATTTTTCTGGATGAAAAGATAAATGTCCCATTCTTGTCTGATGTCAGATTCTCGCTGCTCCACAGTCTGGGAATTCTGCTGGATTTTTTATTTTATAATGCATCAAATGTTTTCTCCTGGTGAAAGGTCTGGACTGCAGGCGGCCGGTTCTTCACCTGAACTCTTCCTCTTCGATGCCATGCTGCTGTGATGGATGTAGTATGTGGTTTAGCATTGTCTTGCCAAAATATGCAAACAAAAGATCCAACAAATACACAGAAAAAAAGTATGCAAAAAGAGGGGTAACCTAAAAATCTGAAAATAGTCAATGCTTATTAACATGCAAGACTTATTAAAAATATTTAAAAAGCACAAATGGCTGTAAGTGACGCGCCCCTGGGCCTGTGTCGCGCTGCGTTGCGCACGCGGGAGCTTACCCGGAGCCGGATCTGTTGAGGGTTGTAGTCTCGTGGCGGTGACCCGGTCCGTGCCCAGGGAGTCAAACTGAGCGGCGATGTATCAGCGGTAGATGTTGGACGACTACGCCACCCGTTGAGTACAGCTAAGGAGCTGCTGCTGCAGGGCAGACCGCTGAGGCCGGTGGTAGGATTGTGCAGCGTGATAGTATAACCCCCAACGGGAGGGGTATGGCCTCAGGGCAGCCGACGTGGATGATGGGGGTAGCAGGAACCACTCGGAGACGGTACGGTGTAGTTCAGGGTCTTTACTGGTGACAAAGATAGACCCTCCCGGAGTACTGGCTAGCGATTGGGGCCTGGTCAGTCCTTGAGCAGATGGGATCTCCCCTGGCCAGGCGGAGTTGTAGGCCTCCCAAACTAACTGTACTCTTCTGGCTACCTTGCTAGAGGCGGGTATAAGTAGCCCACGTCCCTCAGTGTACCGTGTGGTGCTCACCCGTATGGCCGGTGACTCGGGGCCTTCGGGTTTCTTGGCCAGAGGACCTGGAATCCCCTGCCTGACGGATTCTGCTGCTGGGTAGGAGTTAGTCCCCACAGCCTCGGACTCCGGGTCCGGTAAGAAATCTTCTCAGTCAGGGCGAGCTCTGCAGCTGCCAGCCCCTGACTCCTTGTAACACTGCTCCCACAGAGCTCCTGATGTTCTGTTCCTATATTTGCTTCTTTTCTCTGTCTCTACTTCTTCTCTACTCACTAACCCTGCCTCAGCCCTAGGTTTATATAGGGGAAGTTCTTCCCCTCTCAGGACTGGGCAGGAGGTGTGGCATGCATAGGATTCCTGACCAAGAGACCTCCCACCTGCTCTCAGACGTAATATCTCTATCACTGTGGCAACCAGACCCCTGGGGTGTCACATTTCCCCCTAGTGAAATTTAGTACTCCGGGACTAAACATATTTTAGAAAAACATAACAAGATATAACAATAACAATACAATAAAGAAACACATAAAGGTGGTCACGGCATGTCCGTAACCGGGTGCAGTCTTTGAAGAAAGCAAGGTGTCCATTTCACCAAAACAGGGAGGCGTAACCAGGTAGGGGTCTGTCCTGCCCCGAGTCCTTAACAGTCTTTAGTCCATCCTGGGTTACGCTCCAACTATGTACACAGGATTCCCGGTAAATCCACCAAAGATTCCTATAAACAACTAGAAACACATAATTATACACAAGCAACAAGAAAAACAGGTAACCACAAATAAAACAATTTATACACTTCAAATCCTCCAACGTGCAGGTAACTGGCCTCTAGTGGCCCTAGTGGACCTACGGAGCTGACTGTCTGGCCCTGAACTACAGGGTGTAGGAGCTGTCAAGGGTAAATTGGGCAGCTGTCTACGGGCCCTTTGGCTCACTAGGGATATGGCAGGCTCACTGCAAGCAGAGGGTTGATCTGCTGGTGTGGGGTCTTCTGCCTCCTGGACCGGCTGTTCTTCCAGCTCTACCTGTTGCTCCGTAGGTGCTTGGGATGCTGGTTGGAGGAAGGTGAGTACGGGTACCACAACTGCACCATTGACTTGAGTCCAAGACTGAGGGAAGTCTCCGAGCACAGTACTAACCATATCTTCCCTTTCATCTACGGGTCGATGGTCTTCTTGTTCCTCTTCAGGGTTCCGTAGCTGTTCAGGACACTTCTTCAGGTGATCCCGGGATACAATGGCTGTGGTCTCCCCTCCGTCTTTACTGATGGTACAGACCTTCGGGTTCTCGTGGCTTGAGGGCAGTACGGTGTACGGGTCCTTCTCCCACTGGTCGTCCAACTTGTGGAGCCGTCTTTTCCTCTTCAAGACCTGCTCTCCGGGCACCAGGGGAACAGCGGGAGCATACTGGTTGTAAGTTTTCTCTTGTCTCTCCCTAGCCTGACAGAGACTTCGCTCCACGCTCTCCTGTACTTTCCGGTACTGCTGCTGCCTCACTGTGTCCCAGTCTGCTTCTGGTGAAGTGTCCTCGGGTGTCAGGACTCCCATTTCCAGGTCAACAGGTAACTTACCAGGTCTCGCCCTCATTAGGTAAGCCGGGGTACAGTTGGTGGAACCTACCGGGATGTGGTTGTATAGGTCCACCAGATCGGGCAGCTTCTCAGGCCACAGACTGCGTTCTTCCAGGGGCAACGTTTTCAGAAGATCCATTACCACCTGGTTCATTTTCTCACAAAGTCCATTAGTTTGCGGATGATAGGGTGTCGTCCTTATCTTCCGGCAGCCATACAGATTGCAGAATTCCTGGAAGACCTCCGCTTCAAAGGCAGGTCCCTGGTCCGTCAGCACTTGGTCCGGGTACCCGTGTGGACGGCAGAAGTGCTGCTGGAAGGCTCTAGCTGCTGTTTGAGCCGTTAAGTCCTTGACGGGGACGACAACCAAGAACCGGGAGTAATGATCCACGATGGTTAACGCGTAGACGTAGCCACTTCTGCTTGGGGTCAGTTTTACATGATCCAAGGCTACCAGTTCCAATGGCTGCCGGGTGACGATGGACTGCAGGGGAGTCTTCTGGCTGGCACGGTCCTTCCTCCTCAGGTTGCACGGGCCACAGTCTCTGCACCACCTCTCGATGGTTCCCCTCATGCCTACCCAATGGAACCGCCCGCGCAGCAGGAACTCCAGCTTCTTCCATCCGAAATGCCCAGCTCCATCGTGGTATGCCTCCATCACCATGGCTGCGTCTCGTCGTGGCACCACTACTTGCCAGATTAGTTCATGCGTCCGGGAGTTAACCATCCTGCGGCACAACTTCCCCTTGTAAAGGAACAGTCTACTCTTTTCTGCCCACAGTTGCTTGGCTTCCTCCGGAGCGTCTGGGTCAAGGCGAGCCTCTGGCCGAGTCAGCATCTCCTTCACCAGCCGGACGGCAGGGTCACTGTCTTGCGTTTCCGCCCAGTTGTAGTGAGGTAAGGGGTTAAGCGTAGCGCCTTGCTTACTCCTTACCCGATGGGAATACTGGATAGTCCCATGACGGTGAAACGCGGGGAGTTCGACTTCTTCCAGTCCCTCTGGATCTTCTCCTACGTCCGGTAGGTTTGGCATCCTGGACAGGGCGTCCGCGTTGGTATTGGAGCGTCCTGCCCGGTATTTGATGGTGAACTCGTAGTTGGACAGGCGGGCCATCCATCTCTGCTCTAGGGCACCGAGTCTTGCCGTGTCCAGGTGTGTCAACGGGTTGTTATCCGTGTACACGACGAACCGTGAAGAAGCGAGGTAGTGCTTAAAGCGTTCTGTGACTGCCCACACCACTGCCAGGAACTCTAGCTTAAATGAGCTGTAATTCTCAGGGTTTCTTTCGGTGGGTCGCAGTTTTCGGCTGGCGTAAGCGATTACTCGCTCTTTCCCCTGCTGGATCTGGGACAGCACGGCTCCTAGCCCGATGTTACTTGCGTCGGTGTAGAGGATAAAGGGCTGGCTGTAATCCGGGTACGCCAGGATTTCATCCCCCGTGAGGGCCATCTTCAGCTGGCGGAAGGACTCTTCTTCCAACTTCTCCCATCTGAAGGGCGGCTTCTGGTTCTTGGCCTTCCGGGACTGGCCTATCAGGAGGTCCTGCATAGGAGCTGCCTTTTTGGTGAAACCGGGGATGAATCTGCGGTAGTAGCCTACCAACCCGAGGAACTGCCGCACTTCCTTTACACTGGAGGGACTTGGCCATTCCTTAATTGCGGTGATCTTATCAGGGTCGGGAGCCATTCCGTCAGCGCTCACCACGTGTCCCAGGTACTGCACCTTTGGTTTCAGGAGGTGACACTTGGAGGGTTTCACCTTTAGGCCGTAGCTTGCCAGAGCTTCGAACACTTCCGCCAGGTGTTTCAGGTGGTCCTCATAAGTCTTAGAATATACGATGACATCGTCCAGGTACAACAGGACTGTCTCGAAGTTTCTGTGGCCCAGACAGCACTCCATTAATCGTTGGAAGGTTCCTGGTGCGTTGCAGAGTCCGAACGGCATACAGGTAAACTCGCTAAGTCCCATCGGGGTGGTGAATGCGGTCTTCTCCCGGTCCGCCTCTGCTACAGGAACCTGCCAGTACCCACTAGTGAGATCCAAGGTAGAGAAGAAGTTAGCAGATCTTAAAGCAGCCAAAGACTCCTCTATCCTTGGTAAGGGGTACGCATCCTTGTGTGTGATACGGTTGATTTTCCGGTAATCTACACACATCCTCATGGTGTTGTCTTTCTTTTTGACTAAGACTAGTGGAGCTGCCCAGGGGCTACAGCTATCCCTGATCACCCCAGCCTCCTTCATGTCTCTAAGCATCCCCTTGGCGTGTTGGTAGTGTGCAGGGGGTACGGGTCGATACCTCTCTTTTATGGGAGGATGGTCTCCCGTGGGGATGTGGTGTTCTACCCCCTTGACTCGCCCGAAGTCTAACGGGTGTTTACTAAACACTCTCTCGTACTCTTGAACCACCCGATAGACTCCCTGTTTCTGGTGTGAGGGAGTGGAGTCAGTACCCAAATGTAGTTGCTGACACCAGTCCTCCATTATTTTCTTAGAGCCGTTACCTTCCTCCGGGTGAGATGGAGGCAAGGGTTCCACAGATTGTATAGCATTTTGGTTAATGGTATATAATTTGGCTAGCGTGGCATACCGGGGCAGGTACACTTCCCTCTTCCCGATATTGATTATGCGAACGGGCACCCTCCCATGGCGTACATTAACCACCCCCCGTGCTGTCAAGATGGTGGGCCTACTGTCTGAATAAACTGGTTCTACCATTGCCTGGTAATCTCTACCTCTCAGACCAATAGCTGCCCGGCACCAAATCATCATTTCACTTTTTGGGGGCATGGCAATAGGGAAAGGGTCACACATTCTCACGCTACCAATCTCACCGCCGGAGAGTTCCACCTGTTGCCGTCGCATCAGTGCCCGGATCTCTTTTTGGAGCACTCGCTGCTCGCCGGAGCTGGCGTTCTTGGCAACCTGCTGTAAAAGGAAAATCACCTCTGCAAGACAATTTTCAATTACATTAGTTCCTAGAGTTATCTTTGGGTGACTCTCGTGTTTGTCAATGTCTACAATGATCAGTCCCTGTGCTGCCAGTTCAACTCTACCAATTTTAATGGTCACCTCTTTAAATCCGATCTGTGGCACGGGCTGACCATTGCTGGCGATGATACTCAAGTCGTCGTCAGGGTAGCGGGTGATATCCGAGTCATTCCAGTACTGCTTGAAGAGCACGTACGGGATGGTGGTGACCTGTGACCCGGTGTCCAGTAGGGCACTCATAGGAATGCCATCCAGTACCACGGGTAAGACTGGACGTCCTCCCACATATTTGTCGCGCCAGTTCGATGGGCCTGGTGATCTTTTTCCTGGGGGTTGGCCCTCTACCCCAGGTTGTGCCAGTTTAAAGGACAGTACCTTGCCATATGTCCGGGTTGATTGCAGCGGCGGCAGATGGGTCGTCCGTCCTCGTTGTATCGGTCGCTGGGTCTCCCTCTGGCCGGTGGGGTCCTCCTTGGTCGACGCCACGGGATGTCCTCCGGTCCGGATGCCAGCTGGATCTTCCCTGGAGTGGAAACCTGTAAAGACTGCACAGTTCGGCTTAGCGCAGCAACGCTTTTAGCTAGCTCTTGGACCTGATGGTGCAGGTCTGGAGCCGGGTCATTGTTCAAAGCCTGCGCATCAGCTCCCACAGGCCCTGCCGACAAGGGTGCCGCCTCCTGGTGGTAAGTGGTAGTGGGGCGTCTGTGGGTCACAACGCCACCTGGTGCCGGTTCTCGGAGCACCCGGATGGCTCTGTCCTTGAACTGTGCAAATCCCAGATGAGGGTCCTGTAAGGCCAATGCCCGCAACTGGGTTCGGTGGGCA
This sequence comes from Phyllobates terribilis, assembly GCF_046119375.1. Taxonomy (NCBI): domain Eukaryota; kingdom Metazoa; phylum Chordata; class Amphibia; order Anura; family Dendrobatidae; genus Phyllobates; species Phyllobates terribilis. The sequence continues at coordinate 375,102,712 of NW_027362763.1, read as the reverse complement.
TTGCAATATAAACCCTCTATAAATTGTTCAGTCAACAGCCTGTCCTCGTCTCCCACGCCGTCAGGGTCGGTCTGCTTAATGGCTCTCAGGGCCTCTTGTAGGTTCAGGGCATAGTCCCTTATACTCTCGTATGCTCGCTGCTTGCACCCGTAGAATCTAAGCTTGATCTCGGCTGAGGTGCGGGTATCAAAGGTGTCCCTCAGCCGGGTTAGTATCCCTGCGACAGTCCTCCCCCCAGGTGGCCAGGACTTTACCTCCCTTCGGGCTGCCCCAGTTAATTGGGCCACCAGGATGCTCACTTTTTGCTCTTCTGTGAGGGGGTACACCTGGAAGAGGCTATCCAGCTTTTCTCTAAAGTCATGCAGGGTATGTGACTCCCCTGAGTACTGGGGTAGCCAGGCCGCTCCCGGGATATAGGGCATGGTGAAAGGCATGACTGCATCAGCGGTGGCGCTGGCGGGGGTTGAGGCAGTGAAGCTCTCCTCCGTATCCGACATCCTCCTCTCCCCTAGTGGACCGTGGCCTACCTTGCGATGATCCTCTTCCGTAGGCAGCGGCTCCGCAGTAGATCGTCAGGGTTGAGGACCTTCCGTCGCGCTCCTGTGACGTCGGCGTCTGCTGGGCTCCTTCCAGGACCTTACGCGACGTCCGGACGTGAGGCGGGGCTTCAGTTCTCGCGCGCTTTCGGAGTCCACGCCCCTCTTCTTCCCGCGCGACGTCTTCAAGATGGCGTCCAACGGCGGGAAAACTCCACGGAAGGCGGGAAGAAGGCTGAAAATGGCGCCGGATGGCGGGAATCTTCACCGATGGCGGGAAGAAGGCTGAAGATGGCGCCGGATGGCGGGAATCTTCACCACAGGTAAGTTTGAACAGTCTTTTTCAGGCACGCAGTACCCGGTGGTTGCGGGCACGAAATCCTGCCGACTACGCCAAAAGTTGACGCGCCCCTGGGCCTGTGTCGCGCTGCGTTGCGCACGCGGGAGCTTACCCGGAGCCGGATCTGTTGAGGGTTGTAGTCTCGTGGCGGTGACCCGGTCCGTGCCCAGGGAGTCAAACTGAGCGGCGATGTATCAGCGGTAGATGTTGGACGACTACGCCACCCGTTGAGTACAGCTAAGGAGCTGCTGCTGCAGGGCAGACCGCTGAGGCCGGTGGTAGGATTGTGCAGCGTGATAGTATAACCCCCAACGGGAGGGGTATGGCCTCAGGGCAGCCGACGTGGATGATGGGGGTAGCAGGAACCACTCGGAGACGGTACGGTGTAGTTCAGGGTCTTTACTGGTGACAAAGATAGACCCTCCCGGAGTACTGGCTAGCGATTGGGGCCTGGTCAGTCCTTGAGCAGATGGGATCTCCCCTGGCCAGGCGGAGTTGTAGGCCTCCCAAACTAACTGTACTCTTCTGGCTACCTTGCTAGAGGCGGGTATAAGTAGCCCACGTCCCTCAGTGTACCGTGTGGTGCTCACCCGTATGGCCGGTGACTCGGGGCCTTCGGGTTTCTTGGCCAGAGGACCTGGAATCCCCTGCCTGACGGATTCTGCTGCTGGGTAGGAGTTAGTCCCCACAGCCTCGGACTCCGGGTCCGGTAAGAAATCTTCTCAGTCAGGGCGAGCTCTGCAGCTGCCAGCCCCTGACTCCTTGTAACACTGCTCCCACAGAGCTCCTGATGTTCTGTTCCTATATTTGCTTCTTTTCTCTGTCTCTACTTCTTCTCTACTCACTAACCCTGCCTCAGCCCTAGGTTTATATAGGGGAAGTTCTTCCCCTCTCAGGACTGGGCAGGAGGTGTGGCATGCATAGGATTCCTGACCAAGAGACCTCCCACCTGCTCTCAGACGTAATATCTCTATCACTGTGGCAACCAGACCCCTGGGGTGTCACATAAGCCTGTAACATAAATTTTCCAGACCACAACACTATAGTGCTAGGATCTATCCTGTCTGTCAATAAGGTAATTTAGGAACCCAAAAGTTAATACCACCTTAATACAGATATATTACTATATAATATACCAATAATATGAAAATTGTTACATCAATGACCCAGGCCCTAAAATAAGGGCAAGTATTAAAGTGCATAGTGGGTTAAAGATATACACGCCCAATAAATAATGCACAAAAGCACAAAATAAAAGATGATAAAGAGGAGTGTATACAACAATTGTATGATAGAGTCAGAAAAGTTGCAGAAAAATCCTACTGCCGGCACAATAGCAAATAGCCAAACAGAGTGAAGGTAAATGTGAAGTTTGTGCCACCTGGGTCATAGATATAACAATTTTCATATTATTGGTATAGCTGTGATTTGGGGCACATTATAATATACCTTTATTAAGGTGGTATCAACTTTTGGTTTCCTAAATTACCTTATTGACAGACAGGGTAGATCCTAGCATTATAGAGCTGCGGTCTGGAAAATTTGTCATTACTGCTTTTTAAATATTTTTAATATGTCTTGTTTGGCATGTATGTTAATATACATTGACTATTTTTAGGTGATCCCTCTTTTTGCAACACCTCTGTATAAGGCTCAGCATTGATCACTCCTTTCATGTGTAAGCTGCCCGTGTCAGAGGCACTAATGCAGCCCCAGACCATCAGAGATGCAGGAACTAAGCGCTGATAACAAGCTGGATGGTCCCTCTGCTCTGCAGTCTGCAGGACAAGGCGTCCACAGCTTCCATAAATAATTTCATATTTTTATTCATCCGACCTCAGAACAGTTAATATCTTCTGATATGATTTCTATGTTCTGCAGTGAATATAATATGGCTAAAAGAGATTTCCAAATCATTACATTCCTGTTCTCTTTACATTTACACAGCGTCACAAGTTTTTTGGAATTGGGGTTGTAAATATATATATATAAATATTTCTTTGTACATGTGTACATCCATCAGAACAACTGCTCTTAGCGATGTCACAATATCAGAGTTCTAGAATGTTGATGTCACACAAGTCATGAAGTCACAATATGAAGAACTGATAAAACTTCTGCTCACGGCCTCCTCCACTGAGGGTTATAGAATTTGTGGAGTGAGGATATTTTTGCAATTCTGATTGAGTGAGCAAAATGTCTGAGTATAAGCGCAAACGTCGCTTTATTATTGAGTCTATTACAGAGAGCAGCGGTATTGATGACCAGGTGAGTGGCGGATTCTGGAGTATGTTGTCTATTTGAAATTATGGAACTTTGAAGACTTTTTTTTTACTTTTTATTGTTTCCTTTTCCCAGTTACTGGTCAATAAAAAATGCCGCAGAGTTTTTGCGTCCGACACAGAGGACAGCAGCGGTGATGAGAATCTCCATCAGGTGAGCGCTCACTTCTCTCCAGCACTGTCTGCGGCTCTGGGGGTCTACTGGAGATCAGGGGACGCCCCATTCTGTGATTATGCCACTGTATCGCTGCTACTCCTTCATTCTCATGGTCTTTATATTTCTTTATTTCAGTCTCATCCACTTATTTCAAGGTCTCCAAGGAGCCTTGAAGATGAAGATGGTGGCTCTGGTCCCCACCTGCTATACATAGAGTCAGGCATGTAATAAAGCATCTGGAAGGATCATAAATTCCTTCCTGTAAAATAAGAAAATTAGATTTTTATTTATTAGGAAAACTGAACGACACAGAAGTAAATGACGATGTTTCTTCTTTTCTCCAGAGCCCAATTCTCCCCGATTCAGCTTTGTGCAGGAGGAGACAGCAAGGTAATGTATTCCTATATATCCGTTTTATCTGGGTCATGTTCATGTTATCTGGTCGCTAGATGGCGCTATTATTAGCATATTTTCAGATAAGGTGTCAGCTGTGTGTCTGCAGGTCGTGTACGGTCTTAGTATATATCCAGTAGTGATGTGTGATCCTCTTTGATGCTTTGTTACCAGGAGACAGGAGCGTCCCATCAATTACTGTTTCCTGAGAAATCTGTCTTCACCCACGTCCAAATATGTCACCCACTTCCATAAGAACAAACAGGAGCTGGTACGACGTCTGTACAAGTTTTATAACAGGACCGTCTTTGAGAACCAGGTATTCAGTTATAACACACAGCTTGGAATAGGGTTATAGGGGATGAAGGTTTAGAGCTAGGGATAGTGTATCCAGTGTATATAGTATATACCTCTATATTGTGTATGTATATAGTGACACGAGGCGAAGGGTTAGGGCTAGGGATAGTGTATCCAGTGTATATAGTATATACCTCTACATTCTGTATGCATATGGTGATACGAGGCGAAGGGTTAGAGCTGGGGTTAGTGTATGCAGTGTATATAGTATATACCTCTATATCCTGTATGTATATGGTGATATGAGGTGAAGGATTAGAGGTAGGGATAGTGTATCCAGTGTATATAGCATATACCTCTACATTCTGTATGTATAGGTTGATAGGGGATGAAGGGTTAGAGCTAGGGTTAGTGTATCCATTGTATATAGTATATACCTCTATATTCTGTACGTATATTGTGATAGGAGGATAAAGGGTTACAGCTAGGGATGGAGTATCCAGTGTAAATAGCATATACCCCTGTATTCTGTAGGTATGGGGTGATATGAGAGATAGTGAGTAGATGGTTAAAGATAGGGTTAGGGTATCCAGTGTACATAGTATATACCTCTATATTCTGTAGGTGTGGGGTGATATGAGGGATAATGAATGGATGGTTAGAGCTCGGATTAATGTATCCAGTATATATAGTATATACCTCTATATTCTGTAGGTATGGGGTGATATTGAAGATAGTGAATGGAGGGTTAGAGCAAGGGTTAGTGTATCCAGTGTATATAGTATATACCTCTATATTCTGTAGGTATGGGGTGATGTGGGGGATAGTGAATAGAGGGTTAGAGCTAGGGTTAGTGTATCCACTATATACAGTATATACCTCTATATTCTGTATTTCTACTTCCTCTGTAGCTTCCTGCATATATGGACATCAGCTGGAATAAAAGGCTGCGTAAAACAGCTGGTCGCACTGGATTCCTGGAGAACAACGGGGACCGCTACGCCATCATCCAGTTATCGGATAAAGTCTGCGATTCAGCAGGTAGTCGTCACATCCGGTACAATTTATAGATTAGCTGTGGTGAAATCTTCCCCACATCTTTACTCCTGGTTGTTATTATATGCTGCTTTGTCCTTAGAACGACTCCGAGACACATTGATCCATGAGATGTGTCATGCTGCCTGCTGGGTCATCGATGGCAATGGAGAACTTGCCCATCACCAACTATGGGAGCAGTATTGTGAGAAGGTCGCACAGATCCACCCTGACCTTCCACCCATTACTGTATTTCACAGTTGGGAGTACCACTACCCGGTGGTGTACCAATGCTCAGGGTGCCAGTACAGGTAAGATACGACTCAAATAAACTATGGACAGACGGGCGTCTGATACTGGTCGTGGGTGTATGTGCTACTACCACTGCTTGCTTCATGACTTCTGCAATCAATATGAAGGGGCTCTGTCATTGATGTTGGATGTGTGTGCACCTTTAGGATCATTCTTTAATATCTTTAATAAGCTTTATCTCCCACTCCAGAGTCGGACGTTGGACGGATTCTCTCGACACCGAGAAGTTTGGGTGCGGCTACTGTGAGAACAAGTTGGTTCTAGTAACCCCAACCTGAGAAGATCCATCAGCGACCATCCAGCTCCATCGATAGTCCGATCATCGGCTCGTCCAAGATAGCAGCACACAGATGAAGTCATCCAGAAGACTAGTGGAAAGTCACATCTCAGTCTTCCACCATTTCTCGGGCGGCACGGTGACTCAGTGGTTAGCACTGGTGTCTGCAGCACTCAGGTGGTGGAAACAAATCCGACCACGGACATCTGCATGGAGTTTGTATTTCCTCCCCGTGTCTGCGTGGGTTTCCTCCGGGTTCTCCGGTTTCCTCCCACACTCCAAAAATATACTGATAGGTTAATTGGCTTATTCCAAATTGTCCCTAACATGAATGATGGTTGTCCCTGTACAGCGCTACAGACTATGTCAGCACTATATTATCGAGGGGAATCAAATTCATCATTAAATACAAATGCTTTAAACAAACTTATTATTGTAATGTTGCCTTGTGTCAGTCATTTCATACACAGATTATTTACAAAAAAGTTATGTCCTATAGTGGGACGTCTGGAGGTGATTCCACCATACCGATGGCCAGAGACAGGCATGCGGGTGCTAATGTGACACCCCAGGGGTCTGGTTGCCACAGTGATAGAGATATTACGTCTGAGAGCAGGTGGGAGGTCCTTTGGTCAGGGATCCTGTGCATGCCACACCTCCTGCCCAGTCTTGGGAGGGGAAGAACTTCCCCTATATAAACCCGGGGCTGAAGCAGGGTTAGGAGTCAAGGAGAGTAGAGACAAGAAACAGTCATAGGAAGAAACAGCTGGAGCTCAGTGGGAGCAATACTACTACGAGTCAGGGGCTGGCAGCTGCAGAGCTCGCCCTGACTGAGAAGCTTTCTTACCGGACCCGGCGTCCGAGGCTGTGGGGACTAACTCTTACCCAGCAGCAGAAGCCGACCGGCAGGGGATTTCAGGTCCTCAGGCCCAGAAACCCGAAGGCACGGTCACACGTGTGGGACCAGCACCGCCATCGTGGAGCGGAAGCCAATAGAAGGCCCCGAGTCACCGGCCATATGGGTGAGCACCACACGGTACACTCAGGGACGTGGGCTACTTATATCCGCTTCTAGCAAGGTAGCCAGAAGAGTACAGTCAGTTTGGGAGGCCTACAACTCCGCCTGGCCAGGGGAGATCCCATCTGCTCAAGGACTGACCAGGCCCCGTTCGCTAGCAAGTACTCCGGGAGGGTCTATCGTTGTTACCAGTAAAGACCCTGAATTACACCGCACCGTCTCTGAGTGGTTCCTGCTACCCCCATCTTCCACGTCGGCTGCCCTGAGGCCATACCCCTCCCGTTGGGGGTTATACTATCACGCTGCACAATTCTACACCGGCCTCAGCGGTCTGCCCTGCAGCGGCAGCTCCATAGCTGCAAATCAACGGGTGGCGTAGTCGACACTCAAATAACATCTATCAAGACTGCCACACACTGAGTTTGACTCCCTGGGCACGGACCGGGTCCCCGCCACTCGGAGACTACAACCCTCATCTGATCCGGTTCCGGGTAAGCCCCCGTGCGCGAGACGCTGCGCGACACAGCAGGCCCAGGGGCGCGTCAACTTTGGCGTAGTCGGCAGGATTTCGTGCCCGCAACCACCGGGTACTGCGTGCCTGAAAAGCAAAGACTGTTCAAACTTACCAGTGGTGAGGTTTCCCGCCATCCGGCGCCATCTTCTGCCTTCTTCCCGCCATCCGCGAAGTTTTCCCGCCATCCGGCGCCATCTTCGGCCTTCTTCCCGCCATCCGTGGAGTTTTCCCGCCATTGGACGCCATCTTGAGGACGCCGCGCGGGAAGAAGAGGGGCGTGGACTTCGAAAGCGCGCGAGAACTGAAGCCCCGCCTCACGTCCGGACGTTGCGTAAGGTCCTGGAAGGAGCACAGCAGACGCCGACGTCACCGGAGCGCGACGGAAGGTCCTCAACCCTGATGATCTACTGCGGAGCCGCGGCCTATGGAACAGGATCATCGCAAGGTAGGCCACGGTCCACTAGGGGGGAGGAAGATGTCGGATACGGAGGAGAGCTTCACTGCCTCAACCCCCGCCAGCGCCACCGCTGCTGCAGTTAGGCCCTTCACCATGCCCTATATCCCGGGAGCAGCTTGGCTACCCCAGTACTCAGGGGAGTCACATACCCTGCATGACTTTAGAGAAAAGCTGGATAGCCTCTTCCAGGTGTACCCCCTCACAGAAGAGCAAAAAGTGAGCATCCTGGTGGCCCAACTAACCGGGGCAGCTAAAAGGGAAGTAAAATCCTGGCCACCTGGGAGGAAGACTGTCGCAGGGATACTAACCCGGCTGAAGGATACCTTTGATACCCGCACCTCAGGCGAGATTAAGCTTAGATTCTACGGGTGCAAGCAGCGAGCGCATGAGAGTATAAGGGACTATGCACTAAACCTACAAGAGGCCCTGAGGGCCATTAAGCAGACCGACCCTGATGGAGTGGGAAACGAGGACAGGCTGTTGACTGAACAATTTATAGAGGGACTGTATTGTAATGCCCACCGAACCCAGTTGCGGGCGATGGCCTTACAGGATCCCCATCTGGGCTTTGCACAGTTCAAGGACAGAGCCATCCGGGTGCTCCGAGAACCGGCACCGGGTGGCGTTATGACCCACAGGCGCCCAGCTATTACTTACCACCAGGAGGCGGCGCCCTTGTCGGCAGGGCCTGTGGGAGCTGATGCGCAGGCTTTGGACAATCACCCGGCTCCAGACCTACACCATCAGGTCCAAGAGCTAGCTAAGAGCGTTGCTGCGCTAACCCGAACTGTGCAGTCTTTACAGGTTTCCACCCCAAGGAAGATCCAGCTGGCATCCGGACCGGAGGACATCCCGTGGCGTCGACCAAGGAGGACCCCACCGGCCAGAGGAAGACCCAGTGACCGATACAGCGAGGACGGACGACCCATCTGCCGCCGCTGCAATCAACCCGGACATATGGCAAGGTACTGTTCTTTAAACGGGCACAACCTGGGGTAGAGGGCCAACCCCCAGGAAAAAGATCACCAGGCCCATCGAACTGGCGCGACAGATATGTGGGAGGACGTCCAGTCTTGCCTGTGGTACTGGATGGCATTCCCATGAGTGCCCTACTGGACACCGGGTCACAGGTCACCACCATCCCGTACGTGCTCTTTAAGCAGTACTGGAATGACTCGGATATTACCCGCTACCCTGACGACGACTTGAGTATCATCGCCAGCAATGGCCAGCCCGTGCCACAGATTGGATTTAAAGAGGTGACCATCAAAATCGGTAGAGTCGAACTGGCAGCACAGGGACTGATCATTGTAGATATTGACAAACATGAGAGTCACCCAAAAATAACTCTAGGAACTAATGTAATTGAAAATTGTCTTGCAGAGGTGATTTTCCTTTTACAGCAGGTTGCCAAGAACGCCAGCTCCGGCGAGCAGTGGGTGCTCCAGAAAGAGATCCGGGCACTGATGCGACGGCAACAGGTGGAACTCTCCGGCGGTGAGATTGGTAGCGTAAGAATGTGTGACCCTTTTCCTATTGCCATGCCCCCAAAAAGTGAAATGATGATTTGGTGCCGGGCAGCTATTGGTCTGAGAGGTAGAGATTACCAGGCAATGGTAGAACCAGTTTACTCAGACAGTAGGCCCACCATTTTGACAGCACGGGGGGTGGTTGATGTACGCCATGGGAGGGTGCCCGTTCGCATAATAAATATCGGGGAGAGGGAAGTGTACCTGCCCCGGTATGCCACGCTAGCCAAATTATATGCCATTAACCAAAATTCTATACAATCTGTGGAACCCTTGCCTCCATCTCACCCGGAGGAAGGTAACGGCTCTAAGAAAAACATGGAGGACTGGTGTCAGCAACTACATCTGGGTACTGACTCCACTCCCTCACACCAGAAACAAGGAGTCTATCGGGTGGTTCAGGAGTACGAGAGAGTGTTCAGTAAACACCCGTTAGACTTCGGGCGAGTCAAGGGGGTAGAACACCACATCCCCACGGGAGACCATCCTCCTATAAAAGAGAGGTATCGACCCGTACCCCCTGCCCACTACCAACACGCCAAGGGGATGCTTAGAGACATGAAGGAGGCTGGGGTGATCAGGGATAGCTGTAGCCCCTGGGCAGCTCCACTAGTCTTAGTCAGAAAAAAAGACAACACCATGAGGATGTGTGTAGATTACCGGAAAATCAACCGTATCACACACAAGGATGCGTACCCCTTACCAAGGATAGAGGAGTCATTGGCTGCTTTAAGATCTGCTAACTTCTTCTCTACCTTGGATCTCACTAGCGGGTACTAGCAGGTTCCTGTAGCAGAGGCGGACCGGGAGAAGACCGCATTCACCACCCCGATGCGACTTAGCGAGTTCACCTGCATGCCGTTCGGACTCTGCAACGCACCAGGAACCTTCCAACGACTAATGGAGTGTTGTCTGGGCCACAGAAACTTCGAGACGGTCCTGTTGTACCTGGACGATGTCATCGTATATTCCAAGACGTATGAGGACCACCTGAAACACCTGGCGGAAGTGTTCGAAGCTCTGGCGAGTTACGGCCTAAAGGTGAAACCCTCCAAGTGTCACCTCCTGAAACCAAAGGTGCAGTACCTGGGACACGTGGTGAGCGCTGACGGAGTGGCTCCCGACCCTGATAAGATCACCGCAATTAAGGAATGGCCAAGCCCCTCCAGCGTAAAAGAAGTGCGTCAGTTCCTCGGGTTGGTAGGCTACTACCGAAGGTTTATTCCCGGTTTCACCAAAAAGGCAGCACCTATGCAGGACCTCCTGATAGTCCAGTCCCGGAAGGCCAAGAACCAGAAGCCGCCCTTCAAATGGGAGGAGCTGGAAGAAGAGTCCTTCCGCCAGCTGAAGATGGCCCTCACGGGGGACGAAATCCTGGCGTACCCGGATTATAGCCAGCCCTTTGTCCTCTACACCGACGCCAGTAACATCGGGCTAGGAGCCGTACTGTCCCAGATCCAGCAGGGGAAGGAACGAGTAATCACCTACGCCAGCCGAAAACTGCGACCCACCGAAAGGAACCCCGAGAATTACAGCTCATTTAAGCTAGAGTTCCTGGCCGTAGTATGGCAGTCACCAAGCGCTTTAAGCATTATCTCGCTTCTTCCCGGTTCACCGTGTACACGGATAACAACCCGTTGACACACCTGGACACGGCAAGACTCGGTGCCCTGGAGCAGAGGTGGATGGCCCGTCTGTCCAACTACGAGTTCACAATCAAATACCGGGCCAGACGCTCCAATACCAACGCGGATGCCCTGTCCAGGATGCTCAACCTGCCGGACGAAGGAGAAGATCCGGAGGGACTGGAAGAAGTTGAACTCCCTGCGTTCCACCGTCATGGGACTATCCAGTATTCCCACGGGTAAGGAGTAAGCAGGCTGCTACGTTGAACCCCTTACCTCACTACAACTGGGCGGAAATGCAAGACAGCGACCCTGCCGTCCGACTGGTGAAGGAGATGCTGACTCGTCCGGAGGCTTGCCTTGAACCAGACGCTCCGGAGGAAGCCAAACAACTATGGGCAGAGAAGAGTCGACTGTTCCTTTACAAGGGGAAGTTGTGCCGCAGAATGGTTAACTCCCGGACGCATGAACTACTCTGGCAAGTAGTGGTGCCACGAAGAGACGCAGCCATGGTGATGGAGGCATACCACGATGGAGCTGGACACTTCGGGTGGAAGAAGCTGGAGTTCCTGCTGCGCGAGCGATTCCACTGGGTAGGCATGAGGGGAACCATTGAGAAGTGGTGCAGAGACTGTGGCCCGTGCAACCTGAGAAGGAAGGACCGTGCCAGCCAGAAGACTCCCCTGCAGTCCATCGTCACCCGGCAACCGTTGGAACTGGTAGCCTTGGATCATGTAAAACTGACCCAAGCAGAAGTGGCTACGTCTACGCGTTAACCATCGTGGATCATTACTCCCGGTTCTTGGTTGTCGTCCCCGTCAAGGACTTAACGGCTCAAACAGCAGCTAGAGCCTTCCAGCAGCACTTTTGCCGTCCACACGGGTACCCGGACCAAGTGCTGACGGACCAGGGACCTGCCTTTGAAGCGGAGGTCTTCCAGGAATTCTGCAATCTGTATGGCTGCCGGAAGATAAGGACGACACCCTACCATCCGCAAACTAATGGACTTTGTGAGAAAATGAACCAGGTGGTAATGGATCTTTTAAAATCGTTGCCCCTGGAAGAACGCAGTCTGTGGCCTGAGAAGTTGCCCGATCTGGTGGACCTATACAACCATATCCCGGTAGGTTCCACCAACTGTACCCCGGCTTACCTAATGAGGGCAAGACCTGGTAAGTTACCTGTTGACCTGGAAATGGGAGTCCTGACACCCGAGGACACTTCACCAGAAACAGACTGGGACACAGAGAGGCAGCAGCAGTACCGGAGAGTACAGGAGAGCGTGGAGCGAAGTCTCTGTCAGGCTAGGGAAAGACAAGAGAAAACTTACAACCAGTATGCTCCCGCTGTTCCCCTGGTACCCGGAGAGCAGGTCTTGAAGAGGAAGAGACGGCTCCACAAGTTGGACGACCAGTGGGAAAAGGACCCGTACACCGTACTGCCCTCAAGCCATGAGAACCCGAAGGTTTGTACCATCAGTAAAGACGGAGGGGAAACCACAGCCATTGTATCCCGGGACCACCTGAAGAAGTGTCCCGAACAACTGAGGAACCCTGAAGAGGAACAAGAAGACCATCGACCCGTAGAGGAAAGGGAAGATATGGTTAGTACTGTGCTCGGGGACTTCCCTCGGTCTTGGACTCAAGTCAATGGTGCAGTTGTGGTACCCGTACTCACCTTCCTCCAACCAGCATCCCAAGCACCTACGGAGCAACAGGTAGAGCTGGAAGAACAGCCGGTCCAGGAGGCAGAAGACCCCACACCCGCAGACCAGGAGGATCAACCCTCTGCTTGCAGTGAGCCTGCCATATCCCTAGTGAGCCAAAGAGCCGGTAGACAGCTGCCCAGTTTACCCTTGACAGCTCCTACACCCTGTAGTTCAGGGCTAGGCAGTCAGCTCCGTAGGTCCACTAGGGCCACTAGAGGCCAGTTACCCGCACGGTGGAGGATTTGAAGTGTATAAATTGTTTTATTTATGTTTACCTGTGTATTGTTGCTTGTGTATAATTTTGTGTTTCTAGTTATTTGTAGGAGTCCTTGGTGGATTTACCGGGAATCCTTGTACATAGTTGGAGCGTAACCCAGGACGGACTAAAGACTGTTAAGGACTCGGGGTAGGACAGACCCCCTACCTGGTTACGTCTCCCTGTTTTGGTGAAATGGACACCTTGCTTTTCTTCAAAGACTGCACCCGGTTGCGGACACGCCGTAACCATCTTATGTGTTTTTCTTATTGTATTGTTATTGTTATACCTTGTTATGTTTTTCTAAAAAATATGTTTAGTCCCGGAGTACTAAATTTCACTAGGGGGGAATGTGACACCCCAGGGGTCTGGTTGCCACAGTGATAGAGATATTACGTCTGAGAGCAGGTGGGAGGTCCTTTGGTCAGGGATCCTGTGCATGCCACACCTCCTGCCCAGTCTTGGGAGGGGAAGAACTTCCCCTATATAAACCCGGGGCTGAAGCAGGGTTAGGAGTCAAGGAGAGTAGAGACAAGAAACAGTCATAGGAAGAAACAGCTGGAGCTCAGTGGGAGCAATACTACTACGAGTCAGGGGCTGGCAGCTGCAGAGCTCGCCCTGACTGAGAAGCTTTCTTACCGGACCCGGCGTCCGAGGCTGTGGGGACTAACTCTTACCCAGCAGCAGAAGCCGACCGGCAGGGGATTTCAGGTCCTCAGGCCCAGAAACCCGAAGGCACGGTCACACGTGTGGGACCAGCACCGCCATCGTGGAGCGGAAGCCAATAGAAGGCCCCGAGTCACCGGCCATACGGGTGAGCACCACACGGTACACTCAGGGACGTGGGCTACTTATATCCGCTTCTAGCAAGGTAGCCAGAAGAGTACAGTCAGTTTGGGAGGCCTACAACTCCGCCTGGCCAGGGGAGATCCCATCTGCTCAAGGACTGACCAGGCCCCGTTCGCTAGCAAGTACTCCGGGAGGGTCTATCGTTGTTACCAGTAAAGACCCTGAATTACACCGCACCGTCTCTGAGTGGTTCCTGCTACCCCCATCTTCCACGTCGGCTGCCCTGAGGCCATACCCCTCCCGTTGGGGGTTATACTATCACGCTGCACAATTCTACACCGGCCTCAGCGGTCTGCCCTGCAGCGGCAGCTCCATAGCTGCAAATCAACGGGTGGCGTAGTCGACACTCAAATAACATCTATCAAGACTGCCACACACTGAGTTTGACTCCCTGGGCACGGACCGGGTCCCCGCCACTCGGAGACTACAACCCTCATCTGATCCGGTTCCGGGTAAGCCCCCGTGCGCGAGACGCTGCGCAACACAGCAGGCCCAGGGGCGCGTCACTAACACCTACATGGACAGGCAGGACAGGCTCACACTGGTAATATACAGCGTATACACCCACAACGACTAACACACATCAAACCAAGCAAAGTCATCAAGTTTCAGAGCTCCCATAGAAATGAATGGTGATAGCAGCACATGCGCAGACACCTTTCCATTTCGGACAGTGTGTAACGGGATCGTTCTTGAGTTACATGTGGGTCCCTGATCTCAGCAATGGGACCTGCATCTATCAAACATTTATGACATATGCTTTTGATAGCGGATGAAATAATGTCTTCAATGCGCTTCGTCACGTGTCCACGGGCATGCTCGCAATTTCTAATGCTGACCCTATGCTGCTCTCTGATTCAGTTATGTCACCAGCAACATAGTGCATTAAGCATTAATGCTTTAAAGGGCACAGCTCAACTTTCCATCCTAATGTGGCACCTCAAACGTCACAAATTTTTCCAGGGCATTCATAAGGGGTATCTCTCCATTATCGTCACGAACGGGGAAACAGCTGATCAGCGAATGTGCACGGTGCTGGACCCTCACTGATCTGATATTCTCAGTGTCTGCGGCATGGCAAGCTGGATGGCAGCTTTCGGCTGCGATCCAGCCTGTCATGTGAATGTAGCAAAGCTGAAGCCGTCCTGGGAACCATGGAAAGGTAAGGATGATGTTGGTTTATTATTTTATTTTTATTGCAGGAGATCGTTGGCTTCAGCTGGAATGGGCGTGATGGTAAGTATGGTTTAATTTAGAACATTGAAAAATTGTGTGTTTATTTCAATTAAAGGACATTACTCTGGGTGTTTGTGTTTTTTTTTTAACTTTGACTATGGGGTTAGTAATGGGGGTGTCTTATAGACGCCTCTCCATTACTAACCTGGGCTTGATGTTAGCTAGCATTATAAGCTGACATCAACCCCAGCCCTATTACCCCACTGCCACAGCTACAGGGCAGTGGGAAGAGCGAGGCTAAGTGCCAGAATTGGCGCATCCTATGGATGCGCCATTTCTGGGGCAGCTGACGGCTGGTGTTTCTAGCCTGGGAGGGGGCCAATATTCATGGCACCCTTCCTGGGATATTAATATCAGCCCCCAGCTGTCTGCCTAGCCTTTGCTAGCTATTAAAATATGGGGCACCCAACGTCATTTTTTTGGGGGGTCCCCCATTTTAATAGCTAGTAAAGGCTAGGTATTCAGCTGGGGGCCGATATTAGCAGCCTGGGAAGCTCCGTGGGTATTACCCTATTCCCAGGCTTCAAACATCTGCCCCAGCCGTCTGCTTAACCTCCACTAGAGACTAAAATTACGGGGAACCCCACGCCAATTTTTTTTTTAATAATCCTTTATTTTAACACTAAATGACAAGTACAGTAATCAACACTATCACTGTACTTATTATATATGTGACTGACATGTTTCTATCTATCTAATCTATGTGTGATGCTCTATTCTTTCTATTCTAAATTGTCGGGTACTGATGCTGAATTGCCGGCCGGCTTTTTTAAAGAGACGGTGCATGAAAACACTATTATTTTTTTTAAAAAATCCTTTAACACTATATGACAAGTACAGTAACCAACACTGTCACTGTACTTCTTTTATATGTGACTGACATGTTTCTATCTATCTAATCGATGTGTGATGCTCTATTCTTTCTGTTCTAAATTGTCGTGTACCGCTGCTGAATTGCCGGCCGGATTTTTTAAAGAGAGTGTCTTCTGAGCAGTTTGTAAGCTTTTGGACACCTTTGAAGGTGTTTTCTATTTGTTTTTATTTGCCTGCCATTGGTTTTAATGGTGTTCGACGGTGTTCGACAGTGTTCTAAGGTGTTCGACGAACAGTTCCATGAACATCCCGGTGTTCGATGAACCGAACCCGAACACTACAGGAGTGGCTCAACACTGCTCCGGGCATCAGTGTGTGACTGGGGCATCTGCAGGTCTGGACCGGCAGCAGAGATAAGTACTGCCCAATCTGGTTTGTCCAGGGGCCGGGGCATCAAGTGATCCTCTACCACGCACCTGTGCTCCAAAGGTGCAAAGCCGGGATCCACCATCTTGGACTGAGGGAGATCCCCCGCAGCAGAAACGAGGCCTCCCGCATCTCCCCAAGTCCGGGAAGCCAGGTCCGCGTCCTCCGCCAATGAAGGTATCGTCCGCTCTGCTAATGTTGATGTGGGGGAGCATTTATCCCAGGAGCTTTGGACCTCCGATGCAGTAGATGAGGAGCGCTGGGCAGGGACAGCCGATGCCATCTTAGATCCCACTCTTGCAGGAGAGGCAGATGCTGCAATTTCTTAGGTAGCGTGTAATATTTGTTGGAGGGGCCCGCTGAGTACTCACACTGGTCTGCATTATATTCTTATTCTTTTTTGCCGGCATTGGGAGTGTTTTGGCCTGATTTGAAGTGATAGGCATGCCCTGAAGCAGGTCTAGGGACGGGAGTAGACAACCATGCAACTTCACTCCTCCATAGCCAGGCCACGCCCCACCATTCAAAGAAATTTCAACGAATTCTTGATGTAAACATTAAGATTTGAGAGTCCTCAGTGGCTGATAACTTTTAATGGTTAACTGAAAAGATGGTAACAAGTTGCAAGCTTTCGAGACTACTCAGGTCTCTTCATCAGGCATAGTATGACACAAAATCTGAAGAGTCACATATTCATACACAATAGGACACAGAAATAATGCAATAGATGAGACAGGTAATGTAAAGCAGAGCTATTACTGTGGGAGAAAGGTAAACAGTTCTGGCTGTAAATATTGGTTTAGTTCATAGATAAGGACTGTGAAAGTTTTATTGTCTAATGATTGAGATTTCCAGGGTTATCATGACTCCAAAGCTCTGAGGAGCTCATTCCTTAGTTGATGTAAGTAAAGAAAGCAAAGAAAGGAGCTCAAATAGCGCTGTTATCCAATAGACAGCAGTAAAGATAAAAGGGAAATTGCTCACCTCTGTGAGAATTCCAGCAGACCCTTAAACCGCAGGGGTTAAACAAAATCACAGAAGTTTTTCTTTGACAATTCCAGCAGTCACTTTTTACACCTCCCCAGTTCTTTTTCAATACCCAACATATAGCCACCTCTCCCCAAACCCACAATCCTGTTATCACCACCCACATTATAGCCTTCCAGTTGCCTCTTGTGACGCCCTGCTGTGCATGGAGCCACAGATCCTGGAGGGGTGCATTTCAGGCTTTCTCCACAAGAGGCCCTCAGAGCATACACACACCTCCACCTTCCACCTCAGACCACCAGAGGGAGCTCGGATAGAGATATAAATAGGGAAGGTGGAGTGATTCAGCAGTTTCTGCTCAGACACAGAAGGAGAGAGTCTGTGAGTGAGTTCTCCTCAGGAAGAGAGTGGAGACAGAACAGTCTGGAGTTCACAGCTAGTTCCTGCAGAGTGAGACACAGAGAAACAGGTCAGTCTGCAGTGGAGCTCAGTCAGACTCAAGCAGCTCAGGTTAGTGAGCTAGAAGCATTGCTGACGCTCAGAGAGCAGCAGAAGAGGCAGCCACCTAACTGCCAGTGTGTATAGCCTAGTGAGGGCCCTAGTAGGCCGAAGGCTAGAGGAGTGAGTAGCATTGGGGGCAGAGGAGCTTTGCCTGCTCACCCCAGAAACCATATACCGGACACTGTGTCCGAGTCTGCTGGGATTCTTTATACCCAGCAGAAGACAACCAGAACCCCTGGCGAACTACAGGTCCCAGGAAAACCAAACTCTGACTGTTATATCAGGGTCATGAGTTACAGAGGCCCCCATATACCAGGGAGTGTGTACTCCAACAGAAGGCCCTACCACAGGATCAGCCGGTGCAGAACAGAGACTAAGTTAGGCCTAGCTCCAGGCAGGCCAGAGACTAACACTAAGCGGCGAAGAAACAGGAGGCCCTACACCTGCCCACTGGGGAGAGTCCTGCAGTGCACCCCTCACCCTACAGTGCTCCGGATGGTACCTGCATTTCCACCAGTAAAAGGTACAGAAGCAAACCGTGTCTGTGTGTCCAATGTTCTTCCTGTGACCCGGCTGGGTCACCGCCATATCGTGCACCTCATCAAACATCACTGCCCTGAGGCCTAGCTCCACCTGTGGGGAGCTACACCATCAAAGCTGCCGTAACACCGGCCTCAGTGCACTGCCGCAGCGCTGGTGATCCTCACCAGACACCACAGGTGGCGTCACGAACTTTGACATTTCAATTTCCCTTTTTTTTTAAGAGAGACCCCAGGGTACGGGCCCGGGAGCCGACCACCGCGACGTCCCCCAAGACCAGGCATTAAGGCCCGGGCTCCGAGTAGTCCCCATCCCCTGGGCGCCACACCTCTCACCACTCTTACAGCTCCGTTTTTCAGCTGACAAAACAAATCAGGAACCTTAGCGTAGCAGGCTATGTTCCTCGAGGGACTGCACACAGCAACTTGAGCAAGTATTTAAGTTCTAGCCCTCCATGGCTCATCATGATTAATATTAGACCCATATTTTATTGTGTTTAAAAGAAAATATTTTTTAATTAATTTCTAAATATTTTAAATTACTTTGTACTTCCTTTCTCCTTTTGATCAAATATTCATGTGCTTTATGATTTTAGATGTGTTTCCAAGATTTCCTTCCCCTTTTTTTTTCTCTCTCTCCCTCGCTCCTTTTTTTTTTTTTCCTCTTTTTGGCGCCAAGGGGTGCTTTGGCAGTTTTTTTCTTCACTCCATGTGCTAGCATGTGTGTATATATACCTTCCATGTTGTAACAAGTAGCAGCTATGTACCTGAAGAAGTGGACGGGATGTCAACGAAGCACGTAGTCTTTTATAGCTTTTACAGTCTCCAATAAATGCTGGGAACATTATCCATCTCTGGCATATATATACATTTTTTCATGGATGAGCGCGGTGATTAATGGCACCTTTATCATCTGTATACTTAATTGATGTAGAATGACATAAATTCATGAGACACATTCATTCCTGCTCTAAAGGTGTCAAAGGTCACCATTAGTTTATATTCCCAAATTTTTCTGTCTCCCTGAGATTTGAAATTACCTTTTAATACCAAGAATTTCATGTCTGTTGTAGCGCTGGCGTCCCTGCCCTCTGCTAGGCAGGGACGCTGCTCCCCTCACCGCTCTGCTCCGTGCCCGGCGTCCTCTCTCCGCTCTGCTGTCAGCGCGCGCTCCTTCCCGGCGTCCTCCTCCCGCTCTGCTCTCTGCGCGCGCTCCTTCCCGGCCCCTGTGCTTAGGGCGCGCGCGCGCGCGCTCCCCTCCTCTTAAAGGGGCCGCGCGCGCCGTCCTAAGGAGTCCCCGGCCAATGGCCGGAGGACTTCATCATATATAAGGCACCTCCTCCAAAATGGAGGTGCCCGAGCAATGTTGTTTGCACCTGTGTCTCACCTGTGCTTCAGCCCTCAGGTCCCGCTGCCAGTTACCTGCCAGTTACCTGCCAGTTTCCTGCCAGTTACCTGCCTGATTCCTGCCTGAATACTTGTTACCTGTCTGCCAGTCTGAGGTCCGACGGTCTGCCTTACTACTCCTGTCAGTCTGTCTAAAGGACCAGCCTGCCCGCTCACCTGGGAGCGCTTCTCCGTTACCTGCCTGCTTTCCTGAGGTCCGACGGTCTGCCTTACAACTCCGGTCAGTCTGTCTATGGACCAGCTTGCCCGCTCACCTGGGAGCGCTTCTCCGTTACCTGCCTGCTTGCCAGCCCGGAGGCTCCGTTGTCACGTGCTGTGACCACCAGCTATTCCAGACTCTTGCCCGCTCACCTGGGAGCGCTTCTCCGTTACCTGCCTGCTTGCCTGCCCGGAGGCTCCGTTGTCACGTGCTGTGACCATCAGCTACTTCAGACTCTTGTCCGCTCACCTGGGAGCGCTTCTCCGTTACCTGCCTGCTTGTCAGCCCGGAGGTTCCGCCGTCACGTGCCGTGACCACCTGCTATTCCAGAGACTCTCGCTTGCTCACCTGGGAGCACACATCTACCATCTGCCTGCTAGCCTACCCGGAGGCTCTGCCCTGATCACTTGCCGTATCTCCCTGTCCGTTCATCCAGAGACTGCCACCCGCTCCCTTACAAGGGCCGCCCCCTTGTATAGTAGCTCAGAGGTTCCGCCTCCCAGACCCGTTACATCTGTGATGTTGTGTTCCAACCCTATAGATAGAGACAAACAACTTGGTGGCCTCAGAAAGACCTTTTTGAATCAGGGCTACCATCCAAGAACAATAGAGAACCAGATTAGAAGAGCCACCAGAATATCAAGGAATCATCTCCTACATTACAAAACTAAACAAGAAAGCAACCGGGTGCCTCTTGTAGTCACCTAAAATCCAAATCTGGAGATGCTAAGGAGAGCTGCATGGAAACTACAACCATTACTACAAAAAGATGCCCGATTACAATCCATATTTCCAGACCCTCCAGTTCTGTGTTTCAGGCAGCCCCCAAATTTAAGAAGCATCATTGTCAGAAGCTCCCTGCAACCAGAAAAAATGTAAAACCTATCCATTTATAATGACCACAGACAAGATAAAGATACCCAACTCACATCAGAACTACAAGATCCCAGGTACTTTCATCTGTATCACACCTAATGTAGTGTACTTAATTCTATGCACCAAAAGTTCATCAGGGGGTCTGTATGTAGGGGAGACAGGGCAAAAACTTAGGACAAGGATGAATTTTCATCGCCACACAATAAAAGAAGAAAAAATAGATCTACCTGTGGCCAAGCATTTTTGTTTCCCTGATCACAACATCACAGACATGAAATTATTGGTATTATCGTAGAATCATAGAATGGTAGAGTTGGAGGGGCCTCCTGGGTCATCTGGTCCAACCCCCTGCTCAAAGTAGGATTCACTAAATCATCCCAGACAGATGTCTGTCCAGCCTCTTCTTGAAGACGTCCATTGAAGGGGAACTCACCACCTCTCGTGGCAGCCTGTTCCACTCATTGATCACCCTAACTGTCAAAAAGTTTTTCCTAATATCTAATCTGTGTCTCCTCCCATTCAGTTTCATCCCATTGCTTCTAGTCTTTCCTTGTGCAAATGAGAATAAAGATGATCCTTCTACAATGTGACAGCCCTTGAGATATTTGTAGACAGCTAATAGGTCTCCTCTCAGTCTTCTTTTTTGCAAGCTAAACATTCCCAAATCCTGTAACCGTTCCTCATAGGACATGGTTTGCAGACCGGTCACCATTCTGGTCGCTCTTCTCTGAACTTGCCCGTTTGTCGATGTCTTTTTTAAAATGTGGTGCCCAAAACTGGACGCAGTATTCCAGATGAGGTCTGACCAAAGAGGAGTAAATTCCGATAATGACTTCACGTGATCTAGACTGTATGCTTCTGTTAATACATCCCAGAATTGTATTTGCCTTTTTTGCTGCTGCATCACACTGTTGTCTCATGTTCAGTCTATGATCTATTAGTATACCTAAGTCTTTTTCACATGTACTGTTGCTTAGCTCTATTCCTCCCATTTTGTATATGCTTTTTTCATTTTTATTGCCCAGATGTAGTACTTTGCATTTTTCCCTGTTAAAAACCATTCTGTTAGTTACTGCCCACTGCTCCAGTTTATTTAGGTCTTTTTGAATCCTCTCTCTCTCTTCGCTAGTATTAGCTATCCCTCCTAGCTTTGTGTCATCAGCAAATTTAATCAGTTTACCCTCAATTCCTTCATCTAAATCATTGATAAAGATATTGAACAATACAGGTCTCAGGACAGAGCCCTGTAGTACCCCACTTGAGACATTCATCCAACTGGATGTGAAGCCATTTACGACCACTCTTTGAGTCCGATCACTAAGCCAGTTATGAATCCACCTAACAGTTGCCTTGTCCATTCCATACTTGGTAATTTTTTCAATAAGGATGGTGTGAGATACTTTGTCAAATGCTTTGCTGAAGTCAAGGTATACTATATCTACAACATTTCCCTGATCCACCCAGTCAGTGATTCTGTCATAGAAGGAAATTAAGTTAGTCTGACATGACTTGTTAGTTACAAACCCATGCTGACTCTGGTTAATCACTTCATTCTTGTCCAGGTACTTACATACATGTTGTTTAATAATTTGTTCAAAGATCTTTCCTGGTATAGAAGTCAGAATCACTGGCCTATAGTTCCCTGGGTCCACCTTCTTCCCCTTTTTGAAGATAGGAACAACATTTGCTCTTCTCCAGTCTTCTGGGACTTCTCCTGTTCTCCAAGAATTTTCAAAGATTATGGAGAGTGGTTCTAAAATTTCTTCTACGATCTCCTTCAGTACTCTGGGGTGTAATTCATCTGGACCTGGAGACTTGAACTCATTTATGTTAGCTAAATATTCCCTCACAATCTCTCTGTTTACAGATAACTTGGATTCTTCTATTCCTTTAATAGGACAGTGAAGATCAGTTAATGTTACATTTTCTTTCTGAGAGAAAACAGATGCAAAATAGGAATTAAAAAGTTCGGCCTTCTCAACATCCTTTCTTACCATTTCACCATTTTCATCCTGTAAAAATACTATAGCATCTTTGACTTTTCGTTTACTTTTGACATACCCCCAAAATCCTTTTTTATTGCTTTTGACATCTCTTGCAAGCCTTAATTCATTGTCAGCTTTAGCCAACCTGATACGTGCCCTGCAGGTTCTGCAGACTGCATTATAATCTTCTTTAGATATGCCTCCCTCTTTCCATTTGATAAACATTTCTTTCTTTCTTTTTAGCATGTGTTTAACTTCTGTGTTCATCCATCCTGGTTTCCTTAAATGCTTCCCATTCTTCCTACTTTTTGGGATTGTTAACGATTGTGCTTTGAGAATCTCATTTTTTAAAATTTCCCATCCTTCCTGGACATTTTTGTCCTTAAGGACATCCAGCCATTGGATCCCTCCTATTCTCTTTCTGAGTCGCTTAAAATCTGCCTTTCTGAAATCTAACCTTGAAGTTTGAGTCTTCACATGTCTTCCTCCTCTAGTTATCCAAAATTCTATAATAGCATGATCGCTGCCTCCTAGGGTTCCAGCCACTTTTACCTCCTCAACCATTTCCTCCCTGTTTATAAGGATTAGATCCAAAGTAGCAGATCCCCTTGTTTTCTCCCCTACCTTTTGGAAGATAAAGTTGCCAGCAAGAGAGGATAAGAATTTGCTTGACCTATTAGCTTTACTTGAGAGAGATTCCCAACAAATGTCTGGATAGTTGAAATCTCCCATGACCACTACGTCATATTATTTGGAGAACTTGGTAATTTGATACATAAAGAGTTCATCCATATCTTCAGTTTGCCCAGGTGGCTTGTAGTAAATGCCTACAATGGTGTCCTTTCCATTGTTCTCTCCTTGTATTCTTACCCAAACAGATTCCACAGAACTCCCAGTCTCTGAAGCTTCAATCTCTGTGCAGATATACGCTTTTCTAACATACAATGCGACACCTCCTCCTCGTTTATCAAGTCTGTTTCTTGCAAATAAGTTGTATCCTTTTAGCCTTGTATTCCAATCATGTGTATCGACCCACCAAGTTTCAGTGATTCCATTGACATCATATTTCTTTTCCTGCGTTAATAGTTCCAATTCTCCTTGTTTGTTGCCCATGCTTTGTGCATTTGTATAAAAACATTTTAGTTTGTGATTGGTTTCTCTTCCTCCCATATTTTTATTATTTAAATATTTTTGTCTTTGTTTTTCATTTCCACTTCCAAAAGGTCATTTCAAATCTCAGGGAGACAGAAAAATTTGGGAATATAAACTAATGGTGACCTTTGACACATTCAGAGCAGGAATGAATGTGTTGCATGGATTTATGTCATTCTACATCAACTAAAGAATGTGCTCCTCAGAGCTTTGGGGTCATCACAACCCTGGACCAGACCTCAATCACTGGATAATACAACTTTCACAGTCCTTATCTATGAACTAATCCAATATTTACAGCCAGAACTGTTTACCTTTCTCCCACAGTAATAGCTCTGCTTTACGTTACCTGTCTCATCTATTGCATTATTTCTGTGTCCTATTATGTATAAATATGTGACTCTTCAGATTTTGTGTCATACTATGCCTGATGAAGAGACCTGAGTAGTCTCGAAAGCTTGCAACTTGTTACCACCTTTTCAGTTAACCATTAAAAGGTATCAGCCACTGAGGACTCTCAAATCTTAATATTTTTCGAATAATTTTTCCGTGGCTAACACAGTACAAAAAAATATATTTTGCCTGATGTAAACATAACACCATCTGTAATAAGCTGTAGTTGAAAAGAGGATGGCTTCTACAAATGGATAATGATCCTAAACACGTCAAAATCATTATCTTCACTGGTAAAACCCCCCACTCATAACACATTAGGTAGCTGTCAGCCAAAAGATTGTTCAACTGACAGCCATCTCTTCTGAGCCCCTTATATACAAGAATGCTCAGCTTGGCTCCTGAAGGCCCCCCCCCCCTCAGTAGCCCATTATGAGGGGGGTCTCATGATAATACAGACCCTTATATTCAATTGTGTTATGGTACAATTATTCTGTTTTCTTTTGGTTTTGAAAGAGTTAACTGTGTTTATACAGGTCAGCTGTGGTAGCCACGAGCAGATTAATCTGGTTTGAACTGGTTTTTGGCAGTCAAATTTCCTTGATTTTGATTGGCTTTGAAGAAAAATGCGGGAAGGATTGTATGATATAAAAGACAGCTGATCGCCAGCTGTGAGGCATTCCAGCTGTCAGAAGAAAAGAAGATAGAAGATGGAATCGCTTCTACAACAGCTGATTAACAGAGCGGAGCAGGAGGGTGGCGTGGACTGGCTGAAGAGCTGCCTGGCTATAAAACCTGCTATAGAATCTGCCCCGGTATCTGGGGATCAGGCAGCTTCGATGCAGGGACTGTCGCCTTCCCTCCCTTCTGCCCCAAGATCACCGCCGCTGCCCAGGAGAAGCAGGAGCGCAAAGAGGAGCCGCAGACCCAGAGTGATTTACTCACCGCCATCTCCTCAGAGCAGCTGAGCACAGGAAACGAGTGGTACGAAGAAGCGGAGAGAAACCAGGAAGTCTCGCTGCCCGTCGCGAGAGCTGAGCCAGCAGGGAGGAGCGGAGCTGCCGGTGCTAACTCCGGTAATGTCAGCATCACCTGGAACGGCAGGGGGCACATCTAGCTGCCGCAGTCAAAAAAGCACTGCGGCAGCCGAGGGATACCAACAGCCAGAGCGCCCCTCGCTGACTGCATCAGGGCTGCGGGCTGATAGAGCTGCAGCTAGATCCTGGAGGGCCTCAGCAGAAGAAGCTGAAGAAGATGAGGAAGAAGATGCCGTCGCTGCAGTTAACATGCCGCACTTGCTCCAATCACAGGGCTTGAGTGCTGGTGTGCAACAGGACAATATCCAAGTGCCAGCCGACAAAGGAAGGGGTGAGATAATCCATGTCCCCCTGTCTGTCCCCCAAAATGTCCCTCATAACGTTGTTAAAAGCCTTTTGTTTAATATGTTGAGTGAAATGTTAGGCACATCAGGTTGTGATGTCCCCCATAAATCTTCCCAAAGTAGTATTAATAATGGTTTAAGTTTTAATTTAAAGCCAGGCTTAATAGAAGTTCATTTGAAGGAGGCACTTACATGCGAACTTTCACCGTTAGGTTTTCATTTAAGTGCCTCTTTGAAAGAAAAAATTTGGAATAGGGATTATATTGACATTTTCTCTTTAATACCATCCGGAAAAGAACAGCTGAACAAATATGATAAAAAAGACGATAAGCCTGAAGCAGATGAAAAAAGGCGTAATGCGCATAGATCCTTTACCAATTGGCTCCAGGCATTTGCTATTTATTCAGCCGTTCTAGGAGAAAAATACCCGAGTTTTTGTTCAGGTTTATTTCAGCATATTGATATAATTTTGGAAGCATATCGTAATTTTGGCGGCATGGCCTGGCTATCATACGATGAGACTTTTAGACAGAAATTGGCAGTATATCCAAATCTATGCTGGGGAAGCAAAGACATTGGTCTATGGATTAATCTCATGCTCCCCAAGAGGACTTCATCAGTTAGGACTGGTAACAACAACACTGTAAAGAAAGGTGTGTGTTTTGCCTTTAACGAAACATCTTGTAAATGGCTCAATAACTGACGATTTCGCCATGAATGTTCATTTTGTGGAGGCTCCCATCCAATGTCGAAATGCTTCAAAAAGCAATATCAGAGCCAACAGAATAATTCCAGAGAAATTAATACAAAAAGCAGTGACTCCAGTGAGGTTACAAAACATGCTACCGTGGTTAGAAATTTACCCAGACCGTTGGACCAGTAATTTAATTTTTTCAGGTTTTTCTAAGGGTTTTTTTTTTCCTCATTTTCAAGGCTTTGGTTGTGAAATAGTTAATAATTTACCTTCAGTAGTAAAATTATATGAGTTGCTAGAGAGAAAATATTTAAAGAAATTGAAGCTGGTGGAGTAGCGGGTCCTTTTAATTCTCCCCCGTTCACTAATTTTAGGATTTCTCCACTTGGTGTCGTGCCCAAAAAAGAGCCGGGTTCATACAGATTAATTCACCATCTTTCCTATCCTGTTGGTTTTCATTAAATGATGCAATAGATAAAAAATTGTGTTCAGTAAAATATACTTCCTTTGATGAGGCTATTGACATTCTTAGGTCTTTTGGTAAAGGGGCCCTTATGGCAAAATCCGACATCAAATCAGCATTTAGGTTACTTCCGGTCGATTCTAGCAGTTTTAATTCTTTAGGTTTTTGTTTAGATAACCAATATTTTTTTGATAAATGCCTTCCTATAGGTTTTTCGCTTTCTTGTTTTTATTTTTAAAGTTTTTCATCATTCCTACATCGGGTAGTTCAGTATGATATTTCAGGGGCTGGAGTTTTACATTATTTGTACGATTTTTTATTTTTAGGTCCTTATAATTCAAAAAGTTGTTTAAACTTACTTGAAAGATTTTTTTCTATATGCAGCGATTTTGGCTTTCCATTAGCCATGGAGAAGACGGTATATCCTTGTAAGTCTCTTGAATTTTTAGGTATTCTTATAGATTCAGATAACATGCAATGCTGCTTACCTATGGAAAAAATTTCTAGGATTTTCGGTGCAATAAGGTCCTGCATCAGTAAAGATAAAGTTACTCTGAAGGAATTGCAGTCCCTATTAGGAATGCTGAACTTTGCTCTTAGAATTATCCCAATGGGGAGGGTTTTTTCAAGGCGCCTTTATGAAGCCACAGCGGGACGTACTTCCCCTGGCTCTCATATCCGGCTCTCTTCTGATGCAAAGGAAGATCTAAAGATTTGGCTGAATTTCCTTTCTAATTTTAATTGCCGATCCTGTTGGCAGAGTGCTTTTTTGTCTGCTGATAGTATACCCTTTTCAATTTTTGCAGACAAGGATAAAGGTTTTGGAATATTGTTTTTCTCCCATTGGTCGGCGGAATTTTGGCCTCAGACTTGGATTGCTAATAGAGCTAATTTAAACCAAACTTTATTAGATTTATTTTCAATCTTTGTGGCCATTTATCTTTGGGGTTCATTAATACAGAATTCAA
Organism: Phyllobates terribilis; assembly: GCF_046119375.1. Lineage (NCBI taxonomy): Eukaryota > Metazoa > Chordata > Amphibia > Anura > Dendrobatidae > Phyllobates > Phyllobates terribilis. The sequence continues at coordinate 375,075,107 of NW_027362763.1, read as the reverse complement.
GGATCATAATTTCTTCTAACAATCAAGGTTTAGTTTTTTCTTTAAATACATTATCTTCAAAAAATAGATGGGTTTCTAGAATTTTAAGAGCTTTGGTTTTAAAATGCTTGGAACATAATGTATGGCTAAAAGCATCTTTTTCCAGCTTTGAGGATCCTTTAATTTCTCAATTTATTTGTCGTCGCCAGTGGTCGGAATTTACCCAAAAGGTCCCGGATGCAGATTTACAAGGAACAAGTTGCCCTCTACACCTATGGGATTTGATTTGGGATTGATACCGTATTTCATTGAAAAGTCTTTAGCTACTAGAACATGGACCGATTATTCGGTAGCTTGGAAGAAATGGATAATTTTTTGTGACGCGAATAATTTTAATTACAGTGATCCTCGCTCTGATTCAGCCTTGATATTCGCTGATTATTTGCTTGAAAGAGGTCTATCGTATTCAGCAGTCTCGAAAACATTAGCAGGAGTATCATTCTTTCTTAAACTAGCCGGAAGAGCCCCTTTGACTGGCTTATTTCTAGTCAGGCAATTTTTAAAGGGTTTTAAAAAGCATAGTTCGATTCCAGATGATAGGCGTCCTATTTCTTTTTCATTACTGAAAGAGTTGTGCTCTGCTCTTTATTTATTGTGTATAAACGCTTTTGAAGCATGTTTGTTCCTTAGCATTTTTTGCAGCATTACGAGTTGGAGAACTAGTTTCATATAAGAAATCCGTTCCTTCTGGTCTGTTTTTCGAGGATGTTGAAGTCTTTGATGACAACATCATGGTCTTTATTAGACAATCAAAAACGGACCAATTAGGCAAGGGCTCAACAATTAAACTCAGCAGTATATCAGATTCTTCTATCTGTCCAGTACAGAATATCAAAAAATGGCTGGCCTTAAGAAAACAAGGTTCTGGTGCCTTGTTCATTCATAAGGATGGTTCTCCTGCTTCAGTTTTTCAATTCAATGCAGTCCTAGAAAGTGCTTGGTCAAAATTGGAAAGGATAATTTAAAAATCTCCTCTCACTCATTTCGTATAGGAGCCGCGACAGAAGCATCAAGATTAGGTCTTTGCGATGAAAAGATTATGAAACTAGGCAGATGGGATTCAAAAAGGCTTAAATTATATGTTCGCCCGAATCTATACAGTCATTAATATTTGAATTCATTTTTTAGGTCCTATCATTGTTTGGATTGTGGGACATTAGTTCGTTTTTTGGGCCGAAAAAAGAGCAGCACTCTGGTCTTACACAAAGAACTTATCTGTTAACCCTTCATCAATTGAAATATGGTGGCATAGCATTCGGGGTATGAAATGGAAAAGATTGTTGGAGGAAATGAGAAAGTTAGTTTTGATATGGCCGTACCCCGACTTAATAATTTTTCACCTTGGAGGTAATGATCTCGGAAAAATCAATACTCTGGATTTATTATCATTTATGAGGAAAGATTTGTCATTGCTTAAAACTGAATTTTATCAATCTTATTTTGTTTTTTCCGAGATTATTCCTAGATTAATTTGGTCTTCAAAAAATCTTTGTTTTACTGAAAAGATCAGAAAGAGGGTTAACAAGAGCATGGAGAAATTTATGTTTTTGTTAAACGGTTTTTCCTTCAGACATATAGACCTGGAAGGCCTTATTCCAGGCCTATATTGTAGAGATTTGGTTCATTTATCAGATATTGGTTTGGACATTTTTAATTTAGACTTACAATCGATTATTGAAAAATGGCTGTGTTGTTTTTTGGGGGGCCATTCCTTTTCAAGGAATGGCTAGTGGGAAAGTCGCCCAGTGAATTCTGGGTGGATTGGATTTATTTATACGGAAAATTATTTAATTGATTGTTTGGTTATTAATATTCTAATTTATTATAAAAAAAGTTACCCAAAATAAACTTCACGGCCATTACTTATCCTTACTTGTGTTTTGTTGTGATTTCTTTATTAATAAATAAAAAAAATAAAAAAAACGAGTCTTGTAGTATCATGTGTTCTCTATGAGAGCGACTAATAGATTCCACTGGCAGCGGCATATCTACTGGAAAACAGAATGAGCTACCATTGGAAATAGAACTTGCAGGCTCCTTCTTTCCTCCAACATCATATGTAGGGTACGTTCATATGACTGTATTGTCGGTCCCAGTGTTTTCCATGAAAAAACTGACAGAACTAGACACAGACAGATCTAGGTCCATTGGGCTGTTTAGATAAGTGTTTGAAAAAAAGCAAGTGAAAAAAATCATAGCACGCATAGGTTCTTCCTTAAAATGGATGAGAGTAAGCCATTCAAGTCCAAAGGTGCACAAAAAAACAGATCCCATACAGATCATCCATATAGCTTCCATTTTTTTATGGATACATTTCCATTATTAACCTAGAAAACTGTATTTGGTCTTGTGAATGATAATAACTGTTGATGGAAAAGAAGGACGGTGTACAGACCACAACTGACCACCAAACTGATGAAAATCATCCATTTTTCTGGATGAAAAGATAAATGTCCCATTCTTGTCTGATGTCAGATTCTCGCTGCTCCACAGTCTGGGAATTCTGCTGGATTTTTTATTTTATAATGCATCAAATGTTTTCTCCTGGTGAAAGGTCTGGACTGCAGGCGGCCGGTTCTTCACCTGAACTCTTCCTCTTCGATGCCATGCTGCTGTGATGGATGTAGTATGTGGTTTAGCATTGTCTTGCCAAAATATGCAAAAAAAAGATCCAACAAATACACAGAAAAAAAGTATGCAAAAAGAGGGGTAACCTAAAAATCTGAAAATAGTCAATGCTTATTAACATGCAAGACTTATTAAAAATATTTAAAAAGCACAAATGGCTGTAAGCCTGTAACATAAATTTTCCAGACCACAACACTATAGTGCTAGGATCTATCCTGTCTGTCAATAAGGTAATTTAGGAACCCAAAAGTTAATACCACCTTAATACAGATATATTACTATATAATATACCAATAATATGAAAATTGTTACATCAATGACCCAGGCCCTAAAATAAGGGCAAGTATTAAAGTGCATAGTGGGTTAAAGATATACACGCCCAATAAATAATGCACAAAAGCACAAAATAAAAGATGATAAAGAGGAGTGTATACAACAATTGTATGATAGAGTCAGAAAAGTTGCAGAAAAATCCTACTGCCGGCACAATAGCAAATAGCCAAACAGAGTGAAGGTAAATGTGAAGTTTGTGCCACCTGGGTCATAGATATAACAATTTTCATATTATTGGTATAGCTGTGATTTGGGGCACATTATAATATACCTTTATTAAGGTGGTATCAACTTTTGGTTTCCTAAATTACCTTATTGACAGACAGGGTAGATCCTAGCATTATAGAGCTGCAGTCTGGAAAATTTGTCATTACTGCTTTTTAAATATTTTTAATATGTCTTGTTTGGCTTGTATGTTAATATACATTGACTATTTTTAGGTGATCCCTCTTTTTGCAACACCTCTGTATAAGGCTCAGCATTGATCACTCCTTTAATGTGTAAGCTGCCCGTGTCAGAGGCACTAATGCAGCCCCAGACCATCAGAGATGCAGGAACTAAGCGCTGATAACAAGCTGGATGGTCCCTCTGCTCTGCAGTCTGCAGGACAAGGCGTCCACAGCTTCCATAAATAATTTCATATTTTTATTCATCCGACCTCAGAACAGTTAATATCTTCTGATATGATTTCTATGTTCTGCAGTGAATATAATATGGCTAAAAGAGATTTCCAAATCATTACATTCCTGTTCTCTTTACATTTACACAGCGTCACAAGTTTTTTGGAATTGGGGTTGTAAATATATATATATAAATATTTCTTTGTACATGTGTACATCCATCAGAACAACTACTCTTAGCGATGTCACAATATCAGAGTTCTAGAATGTTGATGTCACACAAGTCATGAAGTCACAATATGAAGAACTGATAAAACTTCTGCTCACGGCCTCCTCCACTGAGGGTTATAGAATTTGTGGAGTGAGGATATTTTTGCAATTCTGATTGAGTGAGCAAAATGTCTGAGTATAAGCGCAAACGTCGCTTTATTATTGAGTCTATTACAGAGAGCAGCGGTATTGATGACCAGGTGAGTGGCGGATTCTGGAGTATGTTGTCTATTTGAAATTATGGAACTTTGAAGACTTTTTTTTTACTTTTTATTGTTTCCTTTTCCCAGTTACTGGTCAATAAAAAATGCCGCAGAGTTTTTGCGTCCGACACAGAGGACAGCAGCGGTGATGAGAATCTCCATCAGGTGAGCGCTCACTTCTCTCCAGCACTGTCTGCGGCTCTGGGGGTCTACTGGAGATCAGGGGACGCCCCATTCTGTGATTATGCCACTGTATCGCTGCTACTCCTTCATTCTCATGGTCTTTATATTTCTTTATTTCAGTCTCATCCACTTATTTCAAGGTCTCCAAGGAGCCTTGAAGATGAAGATGGTGGCTCTGGTCCCCACCTGCTATACATAGAGTCAGGCATGTAATAAAGCATCTGGAAGGATCATAAATTCCTTCCTGTAAAATAAGAAAATTAGATTTTTATTTATTAGGAAAACTGAACGACACAGAAGTAAATGACGATGTTTCTTCTTTTCTCCAGAGCCCAATTCTCCCCGATTCAGCTTTGTGCAGGAGGAGACAGCAAGGTAATGTATTCCTATATATCCGTTTTATCTGGGTCATGTTCATGTTATCTGGTCGCTAGATGGCGCTATTATTAGCATATTTTCAGATAAGGTGTCAGCTGTGTGTCTGCAGGTCGTGTACGGTCTTAGTATATATCCAGTAGTGATGTGTGATCCTCTTTGATGCTTTGTTACCAGGAGACAGGAGCGTCCCATCAATTACTGTTTCCTGAGAAATCTGTCTTCACCCCTGTCCAAATATGTCACCCACTTCCATAAGAACAAACAGGAGCTGGTACGACGTCTGTACAAGTTTTATAACAGGACCGTCTTTGAGAACCAGGTATTCAGTTATAACACACAGCTTGGAATAGGGTTATAGGGGATGAAGGTTTAGAGCTAGGGATAGTGTATCCAGTGTATATAGTATATACCTCTATATTGTGTATGTATATAGTGACACGAGGCGAAGGGTTAGGGCTAGGGATAGTGTATCCAGTGTATATAGTATATACCTCTACATTCTGTATGTATATGGTGATACGAGGCGAAGGGTTAGAGCTGGGGTTAGTGTATGCAGTGTATATAGTATATACCTCTATATCCTGTATGTATATGGTGATATGAGGTGAAGGATTAGAGGTAGGGATAGTGTATCCAGTGTATATAGCATATACCTCTACATTCTGTATGTATAGGTTGATAGGGGATGAAGGGTTAGAGCTAGGGTTAGTGTATCCATTGTATATAGTATATACCTCTATATTCTGTACGTATATTGTGATAGGAGGATAAAGGGTTACAGCTAGGGATGGAGTATCCAGTGTAAATAGCATATACCCCTGTATTCTGTAGGTATGGGGTGATATGAGAGATAGTGAGTAGATGGTTAAAGATAGGGTTAGGGTATCCAGTGTACATAGTATATACCTCTATATTCTGTAGGTGTGGGGTGATATGAGGGATAATGAATGGATGGTTAGAGCTCGGATTAATGTATCCAGTATATATAGTATATACCTCTATATTCTGTAGGTATGGGGTGATATTGAAGATAGTGAATGGAGGGTTAGAGCAAGGGTTAGTGTATCCAGTGTATATAGTATATACCTCTATATTCTGTAGGTATGGGGTGATGTGGGGGATAGTGAATAGAGGGTTAGAGCTAGGGTTAGTGTATCCACTATATACAGTATATACCTCTATATTCTGTATTTCTACTTCCTCTGTAGCTTCCTGCATATATGGACATCAGCTGGAATAAAAGGCTGCGTAAAACAGCTGGTCGCACTGGATTCCTGGAGAACAACGGGGACCGCTACGCCATCATCCAGTTATCGGATAAAGTCTGCGATTCAGCAGGTAGTCGTCACATCCGGTACAATTTATAGATTAGCTGTGGTGAAATCTTCCCCACATCTTTACTCCTGGTTGTTATTATATGCTGCTTTGTCCTTAGAACGACTCCGAGACACATTGATCCATGAGATGTGTCATGCTGCCTGCTGGGTCATCGATGGCAATGGAGAACTTGCCCATCACCAACTATGGGAGCAGTATTGTGAGAAGGTCGCACAGATCCACCCTGACCTTCCACCCATTACTGTATTTCACAGTTGGGAGTACCACTACCCGGTGGTGTACCAATGCTCAGGGTGCCAGTACAGGTAAGATACGACTCAAATAAACTATGGACAGACGGGCGTCTGATACTGGTCGTGGGTGTATGTGCTACTACCACTGCTTGCTTCATGACTTCTGCAATCAATATGAAGGGGCTCTGTCATTGATGTTGGATGTGTGTGCACCTTTAGGATCATTCTTTAATATCTTTAATAAGCTTTATCTCCCACTCCAGAGTCGGACGTTGGACGGATTCTCTCGACACCGAGAAGTTTGGGTGCGGCTACTGTGAGAACAAGTTGGTTCTAGTAACCCCAACCTGAGAAGATCCATCAGCGACCATCCAGCTCCATCGATAGTCCGATCATCGGCTCGTCCAAGATAGCAGCACACAGATGAAGTCATCCAGAAGACTAGTGGAAAGTCACATCTCAGTCTTCCACCATTTCTCGGGCGGCACGGTGACTCAGTGGTTAGCACTGGTGTCTGCAGCACTCAGGTGGTGGAAACAAATCCGACCACGGACATCTGCATGGAGTTTGTATTTCCTCCCCGTGTCTGCGTGGGTTTCCTCCGGGTTCTCCGGTTTCCTCCCACACTCCAAAAATATACTGATAGGTTAATTGGCTTATTCCAAATTGTCCCTAACATGAATGATGGTTGTCCCTGTACAGCGCTACAGACTATGTCAGCACTATATTATCGAGGGGAATCAAATTCATCATTAAATACAAATGATTTAAACAAACTTATTATTGTAATGTTGCCTTGTGTCAGTCATTTCATACACAGATTATTTACAAAAAAGTTATGTCCTATAGTGGGACGTCTGGAGGTGATTCCACCATACCGATGGCCAGAGACAGGCATGCGGGTGCTAACACCTACATGGACAGGCAGGACAGGCTTACACTGGTAATATACAGCGTATACACCCACAACGACTAACACACATCAAACCAAGCAAAGTCATCAAGTTTCAGAGCTCCCATAGAAATGAATGGTGATAGCAGCACATGCGCAGACACCTTTCCATTTCGGACAGTGTGTAACGGGATCATTCTTGAGTTACATGTGGGTCCCTGATCTCAGCAATGGGACCTGCATCTATCAAACATTTATGACATATGCTTTTGATAGCGGATGAAATAATGTCTTCAATGCGCTTCGTCACGTGTCCACGGGCATGCTCGCGATTTCTAATGCTGACCCTATGCTGCTCTCTGATTCAGTTATGTCACCAGCAACATAGTGCATTAAGCATTAATGCTTTAAAGGGCACAGCTCAACTTTCCATCCTAATGTGGCACCTCAAACGTCACAAATTTTTCCAGGGCATTCATAAGGGGTATCTCTCCATTATTGTCACGAACGGGGAAACAGCTGATCAGCGAATGTGCACGGTGCTGGACCCTCACTGATCTGATATTCTCAGTGTCTGCGGCATGGCAAGCTGGATGGTAGCTTTCGGCTGCGATCCAGCCTGTCATGTGAATGTAGCAAAGCTGAAGCCGTCCTGGGAACCATGGAAAGGTAAGGATGATGTTGGCTTATTATTTTATTTTTATTGCAGGAGATCGTTGGCTTCAGCTGGAATGGGCGTGATGGTAAGTATGGTTTAATTTAGAACATTGAAAAATTGTGTGTTTATTTCAATTAAAGGACATTATTCTGGGTGTTTGTGTTTTTTTTTTAACTTTGACTATGGGGTTAGTAATGGGGGTGTCTTATAGACGCCTCTCCATTACTAACCTGGGCTTGATGTTAGCTAGCATTATAAGCTGACATCAACCCCAGCCCTATTACCCCACTGCCACAGCTACAGGGCAGTGGGAAGAGCGAGGCTAAGTGCCAGAATTGGCGCATCCTATGGATGCGCCATTTCTGGGTCGGCTGACGGCTGGTGTTTCTAGCCTGGGAGGAGGCCAATATTCATGGCACCCTTCCTGGGATATTAATATCAGCCCCCAGCTGTCTGCCTAGCCTTTGCTAGCTATTAAAATATGGGGCACCCAACGTCATTTTTTTGGGGGGTCCCCCATTTTAATAGCTAGTAAAGGCTAGGTATTCAGCTGGGGGCCGATATTAGCAGCCTGGGAAGCTCCGTGGGTATTACCCTATTCCCAGGCTTCAAACATCTGCCCCAGCCGTCTGCTTAACCTCCACTAGAGACTAAAATTACGGGGAACCCCACGCCAATTTTTTTTTTAATAATCCTTTATTTTAACACTAAATGACAAGTACAGTAATCAACACTATCACTGTACTTATTATATATGTGACTGACATGTTTCTATCTATCTAATCTATGTGTGATGCTCTATTCTTTCTATTCTAAATTGTCGGGTACTGATGCTGAATTGCCGGCCGGCTTTTTTAAAGAGACGGTGCATGAAAACACTATTATTTTTTTTAAAAAATCCTTTAACACTATATGACAAGTACAGTAACCAACACTGTCACTGTACTTCTTTTATATGTGACTGACATGTTTCTATCTATCTAATTGATGTGTGATGCTCTATTCTTTCTGTTCTAAATTGTCGTGTACCGCTGCTGAATTGCCGGCCGGATTTTTTAAAGAGAGTGTCTTCTGAGCAGTTTGTAAGCTTTTGGACACCTTTGAAGGTGTTTTCTATTTGTTTTTATTTGCCTGCCATTGGTTTTAATGGTGTTCGACGGTGTTCGACAGTGTTCTAAGGTGTTCGACGAACAGTTCCACGAACATCCCGGTGTTCGATGAACCGAACCCGAACACTACGGGGGTGGCTCAACACTGCTCCGGGCATCAGTGTGTGACTGGGGCATCTGCAGGTCTGGACTGGCAGCAGAGATAAGTACTGCCCAATCTGGTTTGTCCAGGGGCCGGGGCAGCAAGTGATCCTCTACCACGCACCTGTGCTCCAAAGGTGCAAAGCCGGGATCCACCATCTTGGACTGAGGGAGATCCCCCGCAGCAGAAACGAGGCCTCCCGCATCTCCCCAAGTCCGGGAAGCCAGGTCCGCGTCCTCCGCCAATGAAGGTATCGTCCGCTCTGCTAATGTTGATGTGGGGGAGCATTTATCCCAGGAGCTTTGGACCTCCGATGCAGTAGATGAGGAGCGCTGGGCAGGGACAGCCGATGCCATCTTAGATCCCACTCTTGCAGGAGAGGCAGATGCTGCAATTTCTTAGGTAGCGTGTAATATTTGTTGGAGGGGCCCGCTGAGTACTCACACTGGTCTGCATTATATTCTTATTCTTTTTTGCCGGCATTGGGAGTGTTTTGGCCTGATTTGAAGTGATAGGCATGCCCTGAAGCAGGTCTAGGGACGGGAGTAGACAACCATGCAACTTCACTCCTCCATAGCCAGGCCACGCCCCACCATTCAAAGAAATTTCAACGAATTCTTGATGTAAACATTAAGATTTGAGAGTCCTCAGTGGCTGATAACTTTTAATGGTTAACTGAAAAGATGGTAACAAGTTGCAAGCTTTCGAGACTACTCAGGTCTCTTCATCAGGCATAGTATGACACAAAATCTGAAGAGTCACATATTCATACACAATAGGACACAAATAATGCAATAGATGAGACAGGTAATGTAAAGCAGAGCTATTACTGTGGGAGAAAGGTAAACAGTTCTGGCTGTAAATATTGGTTTAGTTCATAGATAAGGACTGTGAAAGTTTTATTGTCTAATGATTGAGATTTCCAGGGTTATCATGACTCCAAAGCTCTGAGGAGCTCATTCCTTAGTTGATGTAAGTAAAGAAAGCAAAGAAAGGAGCTCAAATAGCGCTGTTATCCAATAAACAGCAGTAAAGATAAAAGGGAAATTGCTCACCTCTGTGAGAATTCCAGCAGACCCTTAAACCGCAGGGGTTAAACAAAATCACAGAAGTTTTTCTTTGACAATTCCAGCAGTCACTTTTTACACCTCCCCAGTTCTTTTTCAATACCCAACATATAGCCACCTCTCCCCAAACCCACAATCCTGTTATCACCACCCACATTATAGCCTTCCAGTTGCCTCTTGTGACGCCCTGCTGTGCATGGAGCCACAGATCCTGGAGGGGTGCATTTCAGGCTTTCTCCACAAGAGGCCCTCAGAGCATACACACACCTCCACCTTCCACCTCAGACCACCAGAGGGAGCTCGGATAGAGATATAAATAGGGAAGGTGGAGTGATTCAGCAGTTTCTGCTCAGACACAGAAGGAGAGAGTCTGTGAGTGAGTTCTCCTCAGGAAGAGAGTGGAGACAGAACAGTCTGGAGTTCACAGCTAGTTCCTGCAGAGTGAGACACAGAGAAACAGGTCAGTCTGCAGTGGAGCTCAGTCAGACTCAAGCAGCTCAGGTTAGTGAGCTAGGAGCATTGCTGACGCTCATAGAGCAGCAGAAGAGGCAGCCACCTAACTGCCAGTGTGTATAGCCTAGTGAGGGCCCTAGTAGGCCGAAGGCTAGAGGAGTGAGTAGCATTGGGGGCAGAGGAGCTTTGCCTGCTCACCCCAGAAACCATATACCGGACACTGTGTCCGAGTCTGCTGGGATTCTTTATACCCAGCAGAAGACAACCAGAACCCCTGGCGAACTACAGGTCCCAGGAAAACCAAACTCTGACTGTTATATCAGGGTCATGAGTTACAGAGGCCCCCATATACCAGGGAGTGTGTACTCCAACAGAAGGCCCTACCACAGGATCAGCCGGTGCAGAACAGAGACTAAGTTAGGCCTAGCTCCAGGCAGGCCAGAGACTAACACTAAGCGGCGAAGAAACAGGAGGCCCTACACCTGCCCACTGGGGAGAGTCCTGCAGTGCACCCCTCACCCTACAGTGCTCCGGATGGTACCTGCATTTCCACCAGTAAAAGGTACAGAAGCAAACCGTGTCTGTGTGTCCAATGTTCTTCCTGTGACCCGGCTGGGTCACCGCCATATCGTGCACCTCATCAAACATCACTGCCCTGAGGCCTAGCTCCACCTGTGGGGAGCTACACCATCAAAGCTGCCGTAACACCGGCCTCAGTGGACTGCCGCAGCGCTGGTGATCCTCACCAGACACCACAGGTGGCGTCATGAACTTTGACATTTCAATTTCCCTTTTTTTTTTAAGAGAGACCCCAGGGTACGGGCCCGGGAGCCGACCACCGCGACGTCCCCCAAGACCAGGCATTAAGGCCCGGGCTCCGAGTAGTCCCCATCCCCTGGGCGCCACACCTCTCACCACTCTTACAGCTCCGTTTTTCAGCTGACAAAACAAATCAGGAACCCTAGCGTAGCAGGCTATGTTCCTCGAGGGACTGCACACAGCAACTTGAGCAAGTATTTAAGTTCTAGCCCTCCATGGCTCATCATGATTAATATTAGACCCATATTTTATTGTGTTTAAAAGAAAATATTTTTTAATTAATTTCTAAATATTTTAAATTACTTTGTACTTCCTTTCTCCTTTTGAGCAAATATTCATGTGCTTTATGATTTTAGATGTGTTTCCAAGATTTCCTTCCCCTTTTTTTTTCTCTCTCTCCCTCGCTCCTTTTTTTTTTTTTCCTCTTTTTGGCGCCAAGGGGTGCTTTGGCAGTTTTTTTCTTCACTCCATGTGCTAGCATGTGTGTATATATACCTTCCATGTTGTAACAAGTAGCAGCTATGTACCTGAAGAAGTGGACGGGATGTCAACGAAGCACGTAGTCTTTTATAGCTTTTACAGTCTCCAATAAATGCTGGGAACATTATCCATCTCTGGCATATATATACATTTTTTCATGGATGAGCGCGGTGATTAATGGCACCTTTATCATCTGTATACTTAATTGATGTAGAATGACATAAATTCATGAGACACATTCATTCCTGCTCTAAAGGTGTCAAAGGTCACCATTAGTTTATATTCCCGAATTTTTCTGTCTCCCTGAGATTTGAAATTACCTTTTAATACCAAGAATTTCATGTCTGTGATGTTGTGTTCCAACCCTATAGATAGAGACAAACAACTTGGTGGCCTCAGAAAGACCTTTTTGAATCAGGGCTACCATCCAAGAACAATAGAGAACCAGATTACAAGAGCCACCAGAATATCAAGGAATCATCTCCTACATTACAAAACTAAACAAGAAAGCAACCGGGTGCCTCTTGTAGTCACCTAAAATCCAAATCTGGAGATGCTAAGGAGAGCTGCATGGAAACTACAACCATTACTACAAAAAGATGCCCGATTACAATCCATATTTCCAGACCCTCCAGTTCTGTGTTTCAGGCAGCCCCCAAATTTAAGAAGCATCATTGTCAGAAGCTCCCTGCAACCAGAAAAAATGTAAAACCTATCCATTTATAATGACCACAGACAAGATAAAGATACCCAACTCACATCAGAACTACAAGATCCCAGGTACTTTCATCTGTATCACACCTAATGTAGTGTACTTAATTCTACAAGATAAAGATACCCAACTCCCATCAGAACTACAAGATCCCAGGTACTTTCATCTGTATCACACCTAATGTAGTGTACTTAATTCTATGCACCAAAAGTCCATCACGGGGTCTGTATGTAGGGGAGACAGGGCAAAAACTTAGGACAAGGATGAATTCTCATCGCCACACAATAAAAGAAGAAAAAATAGAACTACCTGTGGCCAAGCATTTTTGTTTACCTGATCACAACATCACAGACATGAAATTATTGGTATTATCGTAGAATCATAGAATGGTAGAGTTGGAGGGGCCTCCTGGGTCATCTGGTCCAACCCCCTGCTCAAAGCAGGATTCACTAAATCATCGCAGACAGATGTCTGTCCAGCCTCTTCTTGAAGACGTCCATTGAAGGGGAACTCACCACCTCTCGTGGCAGCCTGTTCCACTCATTGATCACCCTAACTGTCAAAAAGTTTTTCCTAATATCTAATCTGTGTCTCCTCCCATTCAGTTTCATCCCATTGCTTCTAGTCTTTCCTTGTGCAAATGAGAATAAAGATGATCCTTCTACAATGTGACAGCCCTTGAGATATTTGTAGACAGCTAATAGGTCTCCTCTCAGTCTTCTTTTTTGCAAGCTAAACATTCCCAAATCCTGTAACCGTTCCTCATAGGACATGGTTTGCAGACCGGTCACCATTCTGGTCGCTCTTCTCTGAACTTGCTCGTTTGTCGATGTCTTTTTTAAAATGTGGTGCCCAAAACTGGACGCAGTATTCCAGATGAGGTCTGACCAAAGAGGAGTAAATTCCGATAATGACTTCACGTGATCTAGACTGTATGCTTCTGTTAATACATCCCAGAATTGTATTTGCCTTTTTTGCTGCTGCATCACACTGTTGACTCATGTTCAGTCTATGATCTATTAGTATACCTAAGTCTTTTTCACATGTACTGTTGCTTAGCTCTATTCCTCCCATTTTGTATATGCTTTTTTCATTTTTATTGCCCAGATGTAATACTTTGCATTTTTCCCTGTTAAAAACCATTCTGTTAGTTACTGCCCACTGCTCCAGTTTATTTAGGTCTTTTTGAATCCTCTCTCTCTCTTCGCTAGTATTAGCTATCCCTCCTAGCTTTGTGTCATCAGCAAATTTAATCAGTTTACCCTCAATTCCTTCATCTAAATCATTGATAAAGATATTGAACAATATAGGTCTCAGGACAGAGCCCTGTAGTACCCCACTTGAGACATTCATCCAACTGGATGTGAAGCCATTTACGACCACTCTTTGAGTCCGATCACTAAGCCAGTTATGAATCCACCTAACAGTTGCCTTGTCCATTCCATACTTGGTAATTTTTTCAATAAGGTTGGTGTGAGATACTTTGTCAAATGCTTTGCTGAAGTCAAGGTATACTATATCTACAACATTTCCCTGATCCACCCAGTCAGTGATTCTGTCATAGAAGGAAATTAAGTTAGTCTGACATGACTTGTTAGTTACAAACCCATGCTGACTCTGGTTAATCACTTCATTCTTGTCCAGGTACTTACATACATGTTGTTTAATAATTTGTTCAAAGATCTTTCCTGGTATAGAAGTCAGAATCACTGGCCTATAGTTCCCTGGGTCCACCTTCTTCCCCTTTTTGAAGATAGGAACAACATTTGCTCTTCTCCAGTCTTCTGGGACTTCTCCTGTTCTCCAAGAATTTTCAAAGATTATGGAGAGTGGTTCTAAAATTTCTTCTACGATCTCCTTCAGTACTCTGGGGTGTAATTCATCTGGACCTGGAGACTTGAACTCATTTATGTTAGCTAAATATTCCCTCACAATCTCTCTGTTTACAGATAACTTGGATTCTTCTATTCCTTTAATAGGACAGTGAAGATCAGTTAATGTTACATTTTCTTTCTGAGAGAAAACAGATGCAAAATAGGAATTAAAAAGTTCGGCCTTCTCAACATCCTTTTTTACCATTTCACCATTTTCATCCTGTAAAAATACTATAGCATCTTTGACTTTTCGTTTACTTTTGACATACCCCCAAAATCCTTTTTTATTGCTTTTGACATCTCTTGCAAGCCTTAATTCATTGTCAGCTTTAGCCAACATGATATGTGCCCTGCAGGTTCTGCAGACTGCATTATAATCTTCTTTAGATATGCCTCCCTCTTTCCATTTGATAAACATTTCTTTCTTTCTTTTTAGCATGTGTTTAACTTCTGTGTTCATCCATCCTGGTTTCCTTAAATGCTGCCCATTCTTCCTACTTTTCGGGATTGTTAACGATTGTGCTTTGAGAATCTCATTTTTTTAAATTTCCCATCCTTCCTGGACATTTTTGTCCTTAAGGACATCCAGCCATTGGATCCCTCCTATTCTCTTTCTGAGTCGCTTAAAATCTGCCTTTCTGAAATCTAACCTTGAAGTTTGAGTCTTCACATGTCTTCCTCCTCTAGTTATCCAAAATTCTATAATAGCATGATCGCTGCCTCCTAGGGTTCCAGCCACTTTTACCTCCTCAACCATTTCCTCCCTGTTTATAAGGATTAGATCCAAAGTAGCAGATCCCCTTGTTTTCTCCCCTACCTTTTGGAAGATAAAGTTGCCAGCAAGAGAGGATAAGAATTTGCTTGACCTATTAGCTTTACTTGAGAGAGATTCCCAACAAATGTCTGGATAGTTGAAATCTCCCATGACCACTACGTCATATTATTTGGAGAACTTGGTAATTTGATACATAAAGAGTTCATCCATATCTTCAGTTTGCCCAGGTGGCTTGTAGTAAATGCCTACAATGGTGTCCTTTCCATTGTTCTCTCCTTGTATTCTTACCCAAACAGATTCCACAGAACTCCCAGTCTCTGAAGCTTCAATCTCTGTGCAGATATACGCTTTTCTAACATACAATGCGACACCTCCTCCTCGTTTATCAAGTCTGTTTCTTGCAAATAAGTTGTATCCTTTTAGCCTTGTATTCCAATCATGTGTATCGACCCACCAAGTTTCAGTGATTCCATTGACATCATATTTCTTTTCCTGCGTTAATAGTTCCAATTCTCCTTGTTTGTTGCCCATGCTTTGTGCATTTGTATAAAAACATTTTAGTTTGTGATTGGTTTCTCTTCCTCCCATATTTTTATTATTTAAATATTTTTGTCTTTGTTCTTCATTTCCACTTCCAAAAGGTCATTTCAAATCTCAGGGAGACAGAAAAATTTGGGAATATAAACTAATGGTGACCTTTGACACGTTCAGAGCAGGAATGAATGTGTTGCATGGATTTATGTCATTCTACATCAACTAAAGAATGTGCTCCTCAGAGCTTTGGGGTCATCACAACCCTGGACCAGACCTCAATCACTGGATAATACAACTTTCACAGTCCTTATCTATGAACTAATCCAATATTTACAGCCAGAACTGTTTACCTTTCTCCCACAGTAATAGCTCTGCTTTACGTTACCTGTCTCATCTATTGCATTATTTCTGTGTCCTATTATGTATAAATATGTGACTCTTCAGATTTTGTGTCATACTATGCCTGATGAAGAGACCTGAGTAGTCTCGAAAGCTTGCAACTTGTTACCACCTTTTCAGTTAACCATTAAAAGGTATCAGCCACTGAGGACTCTCAAATCTTAATATTTTTCGAATAATTTTTCCGTGGCTAACACAGTACAAAAAAATATATTTTGCCTGATGTAAACATAACACCATCTGTAATAAGCTGTAGTTGAAAAGAGGATGGCTTCTACAAATGGATAATGATCCTAAACACGTCAAAATCAATATCTTCACTGGTAAAACCCCCCACTCATAACACATTAGGTAGCTGTCAGCCAAAAGATTGTTCAACTGACAGCCATCTCTTCTGAGCCCCTTATATACAAGAACGCTCAGCTTGGCTCCTGAAGGCCCCCCCCTCAGTAGCCCATTATGAGGGGGGTCTCATGATAATACAGACCCTTATATTCAATTGTGTTATGGTACAATTATTCTGTTTTCTTTTGGTTTTGAAAGAGTTAACTGTGTTTATACAGGTCAGCTGTGGTAGCCACGAGCAGATTAATCTGGTTTGAACTGGTTTTTGGCAGTCAAATTTCCTTGATTTTGATTGGCTTTGAAGAAAAATGCGGGAAGGATTGTATGATATAAAAGACAGCTGATCGCCAGCTGTGAGGCATTCCAGCTGTCAGAAGAAAAGAAGATAGAAGATGGAATCGCTTCTACAACAGCTGATTAACAGAGCGGAGCAGGAGGGTGGCGTGGACTGGCTGAAGAGCTGCCTGGCTATAAAACCTGCTATAGAATCTGCCCCGGTATCTGGGGATCAGGCAGCTTCGATGCAGGGACCGTCGCCTTCCCTCCCTTCTGCCCCAAGATCACCGCCGCTGCCCAGGAGAAGCAGGAGCGCAAAGAGGAGCCGCAGACCCAGAGTGATTTACTCACCGCCATCTCCTCAGAGCAGCTGAGCACAGGAAACGAGTGGTACGAAGAAGCGGAGAGAAACCAGGAAGTCTCGCTGCCCGTCGCGAGAGCTGAGTCAGCAGGGAGGAGCGGAGCTGCCGGTGCTAACTCCGGTAATGTCAGCATCACCTGGAACGGCAGGGGGCACATCTAGCTGCCGCAGTCAAAAAAGCACTGCGGCAGCCGAGGGATACCAACAGCCAGAGCGCCCCTTGCTGACTGCATCAGGGCTGCGGGCTGATAGAGCTGCAGCTAGATCCTGGAGGGCCTCAGCAGAAGAAGCTGAAGAAGATGAGGAAGAAGATGCCGTCGCTGCAGTTAACATGCCGCACTTGCTCCAATCACAGGGCTTGAGTGCTGGTGTGCAACAGGACAATATCCAAGTGCCAGCCGACAAAGGAAGGGGTGAGATAATCCATGTCCCCCTGTCTGTCCCCCAAAATGTCCCTCATAACGTTGTTAAAAGCCTTTTGTTTAATATGTTGAGTGAAATGTTAGGCACATCAGGTTGTGATGTCCCCCATAAATCTTCCCAAAGTAGTATTAATAATGGTTTAAGTTTTAATTTAAAGCCAGGCTTAATAGAAGTTCATTTGAAGGAGGCACTTACATGCGAACTTTCACCGTTAGGTTTTCATTTAAGTGCCTCTTTGAAAGAAAAAATTTGGAATAGGGATTATATTGACATTTTCTCTTTAATACCATCCGGAAAAGAACAGCTGAACAAATATGATAAAAAAGACGATAAGCCTGAAGCAGATGAAAAAAGGCGTAATGCGCATAGATCCTTTACCAATTGGCTCCAGGCATTTGCTATTTATTCAGCCGTTCTAGGAGAAAAATACCCGAGTTTTTGTTCAGGATTATTTCAGCATATTGATATAATTTTGGAAGCATATCGTAATTTTGGCGGCATGGCCTGGCTATCATACGATGAGACTTTTAGACAGAAATTGGCAGTATATCCAAATCTATGCTGGGGAAGCAAAGACATTGGTCTATGGATTAATCTCATGCTCCCCAAGAGGACTTCATCAGTTAGGACTGGTAACAACAACACTGTAAAGAAATGTGTGTGTTTTGCCTTTAACGAAACATCTTGTAAATGGCTCAATAACTGACGATTTCGCCATGAATGTTCATTTTGTGGAGGCTCCCATCCAATGTCGAAATGCTTCAAAAAGCAATATCAGAGCCAACAGAATAATTCCAGAGAAATTAATACAAAAAGCAGTGACTCCAGTGAGGTTACAAAACATGCTACCGTGGTTAGAAATTTACCCAGACCGTTGGACCAGTAATTTAATTTTTTCAGGTTTTTCTAAGGGTTTTTTTGTTCCTCATTTTCAAGGCTTTGGTTGTGAAATAGTTAATAATTTACCTTCAGTAGTAAAATTATATGAGTTGCTAGAGAGAAAATATTTAAAGAAATTGAAGCTGGTGGAGTAGCGGGTCCTTTTAATTCTCCCCCGTTCACTAATTTTAGGTTTTCTCCACTTGGTGTCATGCCCAAAAAAGAGCCGGGTTCATACAGATTAATTCACCATCTTTCCTATCCTGTTGGTTTTCATTAAATGATGCAATAGATAAAAAATTGTGTTCAGTAAAATATACTTCCTTTGATGAGGCTATTGACATTCTTAGGTCTTTTGGTAAAGGGGCCCTTATGGCAAAATCCGACATCAAATCAGCATTTAGGTTACTTCCGGTCGATTCTAGCAGTTTTAATTCTTTAGGTTTTTGTTTAGATAACCAATATTTTTTTGATAAATGCCTTCCTATAGGTTTTTCGCTTTCTTGTTTTTATTTTTAAAGTTTTTCATCATTCCTACATTGGGTAGTTCAGTATGATATTTCAGGGGCTGGAGTTTTACATTATTTGTACGATTTTTTATTTTTAGGTCCTTATAATTCAAAAAGTTGTTTAAACTTACTTGAAAGATTTTTTTCTATATGCAGCGATTTTGGCTTTCCATTAGCCATGGAGAAGACGGTATATCCTTGTAAGTCTCTTGAATTTTTAGGTATTCTTATAGATTCAGATAACATGCAATGCTGCTTACCTATGGAAAAAATTTCTAGGATTTTCGGTGCAATAAGGTCCTGCATCAGTAAAGATAAAGTTACTCTGAAGGAATTGCAGTCCCTATTAGGAATGCTGAACTTTGCTCTTAGAATTATCCCAATGGGGAGGGTTTTTTCAAGGCGCCTTTATGAAGCCACAGCGGGACGTACTTCCCCTGGCTCTCATATCCGGCTCTCTTCTGATGCAAAGGAAGATCTAAAGATTTGGCTGAATTTCCTTTCTAATTTTAATTGCCGATCCTGTTGGCAGAGTGCTTTTTTGTCTGCTGATAGTATACCCTTTTCAATTTTTGCAGACAAGGATAAAGGTTTTGGAATATTGTTTTTCTCCCATTGGTCGGCGGAATTTTGGCCTCAGACTTGGATTGCTAATAGAGCTAATTTAAACCAAACTTTATTAGATTTATTTTCAATCTTTGTGGCCATTTATCTTTGGGGTTCATTAATACAGAATTCAAGGATCATAATTTCTTCTAACAATCAAGGTTTAGTTTTTTCTTTAAATACATTATCTTCAAAAAATAGATGGGTTTCTAGAATTTTAAGAGCTTTGGTTTTAAAATGCTTGGAACATAATGTATGGCTAAAAGCATCTTTTTCCAGCTTTGAGGATCCTTTAATTTCTCAATTTATTTGTCGTCGCCAGTGGTCGGAATATACCCAAAAGGTCCCGGATGCAGATTTACAAGGAACAAGTTGCCCTCTACACCTATGGGATTTGATTTGGGATTGATACCGTATTTCATTGAAAAGTCTTTAGCTACTAGAACATGGACCGATTATTCGGTAGCATGGAAGAAATGGATAATTTTTTGTGACGCGAATAATTTTAATTACAGTGATCCTCGCTCTGATTCAGCCTTGATATTCGCTGATTATTTGCTTGAAAGAGGCCTATCGTATTCAGCAGTCTCGAAAACATTAGCAGGAGTATCATTCTTTCTTAAACTAGCCGGAAGAGCCCCTTTGACTGGCTTATTTCCAGTCAGGCAATTTTTAAAGGGTTTTAAAAAGCATAGTTCGATTCCAGATGATAGGCGTCCTATTTCTTTTTCATTACTGAAAGAGTTGTGCTCTGCTCTTTATTTATTGTGTATAAACACTTTTGAAGCATGTTTGTTCCTTAGCATTTTTTGCAGCATTACGAGTTGGAGAACTAGTTTCATATAAGAAATCCGTTCCTTCTGGTCTGTTTTTCGAGGATGTTGAAGTCTTTGATAACAACATTATGGTCTTTATTAGACAATCAAAAACGGACCAATTAGGCAAGGGCTCAACAATTAAACTCAGCAGTATATCAGATTCTTCTATCTGTCCAGTACAGAATATCAAAAAATGGCTGGCCTTAAGAAAACAAGGTTCTGGTGCCTTGTTCATTCATAAGGATGGTTCTCCTGCTTCAGTTTTTCAATTCAATGCAGTCCTAAAAAGTGCTTGGTCAAAATTGGAAAGGATAATTTAAAAATCTCCTCTCACTCATTTCGTATAGGAGCCGCGACTGAAGCATCAAGATTAGGTCTTTGCGATGAAAAGATTATGAAACTAGGCAGATGGGATTCGAAAAGGCTTAAATTATATGTTCGCCCGAATCTATACAGTCATTAATATTTGAATTCATTTTTTAGGTCCTATCACTGTTTGGATTGTGGGACATTAGTTCGTTTTTTGGGCCGAAAAAAGAGCAGCACTCTGGTCTTACACAAAGAACTTATCTTTTAACCCTTCATCAATTGAAATATGGTGACATAGCATTCGGGGTATGAAATGGAAAAGATTGTTGGAGGAAATGAGAAAGTTAGTTTTGATATGGCCGTACCCCGACTTAATAATTTTTCACCTTGGAGGTAATGATCTCGGAAAAATCAATACTCTGGATTTATTATCATTTATGAGGAAAGATTTGTCATTGCTTAAAACTGAATTTTATCAATCTTATTTTGTTTTTTCCGAGATTATTCCTAGATTAATTTGGTCTTCAAAAAATCTTTGTTTTACTGAAAAGATCAGAAAGAGGGTTAACAAGAGCATGGAGAAATTTATGTTTTTGTTAAACGGTTTTTCCTTCAGACATATAGGCCTGGAAGGCCTTATTCCAGGCCTATATTGTAGAGATTTGGTTCATTTATCAGATATTGGTTTGGACATTTTTAATTTAGACTTACAATCGATTATTGAAAAATGGCTGTGTTGTTTTTTGGGGGGCCATTCCTTTTCAAGGAATGGCTAGTGGGAAAGTCGCCCAGTGAATTCTGGGTGGATTGGATTTATTTATACGGAAAATTATTTAATTGATTGTTTGGTTATTAATATTCTAATTTATTATAAAAAAAAGTTACTCAAAATAAACTTCACGGCCATTACTTATCCATACTTGTGTTTTGTTGTGATTTCTTTATTAATAAATAAAAAAAATAAAAAAAACGAGTCTTGTAGTATCATGTGTTCTCTATGAGAGCGACTAATAGATTCCACTGGCAGCGGCATATCTACTGGAAAACAGAATGAGCTACCATTGGAAATACAACTTGCAGGCTCCTTCTTTCCTCCAACATCATATGTAGGGTACGTTCATATGACTGTATTGTCGGTCCCAGTGTTTTCCATGAAAAACTGACAGAACTAGACACAGACAGATCTAGGTCCATTGGGCTGTTTAGATAAGTGTTTGAAAAAAAGCAAGTGAAAAAAATCATAGCACGCATAGGTTCTTCCTTAAAATGGATGAGAGTAAGCCATTCAAGTCCAAAGGTGCACAAAAAAACAGATCCCATACAGATCATCCATATAGCTTCCATTTTTTTATGGATACATTTCCATTATTAACCTAGAAAACTGTATTTGGTCTTGTGAATGATAATAACTGTTGATGGAAAAGAAGGACGGTGTACAGACCACAACTGACCACCAAACTGATGAAAATCATCCATTTTTCTGGATGAAAAGATAAATGTCCCATTCTTGTCTGATGTCAGATTCTCGCTGCTCCACAGTCTGGGAATTCTGTTGGATTTTTTATTTTATAATGCATCAAATGTTTTCTCCTGGTGAAAGGTCTGGACTGCAGGCGGCCGGTTCTTCACCTGAACTCTTCCTCTTCGATGCCATGCTGCTGTGATGGATGTAGTATGTGGTTTAGCATTGTCTTGCCAAAATATGCAAAAAAAAGATCCAACAAATACACAGAAAAAAAGTATGCAAAAAGAGGGGTAACCTAAAAATCTGAAAATAGTCAATGCTTATTAACATGCAAGACTTATTAAAAATATTTAAAAAGCACAAATGGCTGTAAGTGACGCGCCCCTGGGCCTGTGTCGCGCTGCGTTGCGCACGCGGGAGCTTACCCGGAGCCGGATCTGTTGAGGGTTGTAGTCTCGTGGCGGTGACCCGGTCCGTGCCCAGGGAGGCAAACTGAGCGGCGATGTATCAGCGGTAGATGTTGGACGACTACGCCACCCGTTGAGTACAGCTAAGGAGCTGCTGCTGCAGGGCAGACCGCTGAGGCCGGTGGTAGGATTGTGCAGCGTGATAGTATAACCCCCAACGGGAGGGGTATGGCCTCAGGGCAGCCGACGTGGATGATGGGGGTAGCAGGAACCACTCGGAGACGGTACGGTGTAGTTCAGGGTCTTTACTGGTGACAAAGATAGACCCTCTCGGAGTACTGGCTAGCGATTGGGGCCTGGTCAGTCCTTGAGCAGATGGGATCTCCCCTGGCCAGGCGGAGTTGTAGGCCTCCCAAACTAACTGTACTCTTCTGGCTACCTTGCTAGAGGCGGGTATAAGTAGCCCACGTCCCTCAGTGTACCGTGTGGTGCTCACCCGTATGGCCGGTGACTCGGGGCCTTCGGGTTTCTTGGCCAGAGGACCTGGAATCCCCTGCCTGACGGATTCTGCTGCTGGGTAAGAGTTAGTCCCCACAGTCTCGGACTCCGGGTCCGGTAAGAAATCTTCTCAGTCAGGGCGAGCTCTGCAGCTGCCAGCCCCTGACTCCTTGTAACACTGCTCCCACAGAGCTCCTGATGTTCTGTTCCTATATTTGCTTCTTTTCTCTGTCTCTACTTCTTCTCTACTCACTAACCCTGCCTCAGCCCTAGGTTTATATAGGGGAAGTTCTTCCCCTCTCAGGACTGGGCAGGAGGTGTGGCATGCATAGGATTCCTGACCAAGAGACCTCCCACCTGCTCTCAGACGTAATATCTCTATCACTGTGGCAACCAGACCCCTGGGGTGTCACATAAGCCTGTAACATAAATTTTCCAGACCACAACACTATAGTGCTAGGATCTATCCTGTCTGTCAATAAGGTAATTTAGGAACCCAAAAGTTAATACCACCTTAATACAGATATACAGTCATGGCCAAAAATATTGAGAATGAAACAAATAGTAATTTTTCCAAAGTTTACCGCTTCATTTTTGTAATGGCAATTTGCATATACTCCTGAATGTCAAAGAGTGATCAGCTTAACAGCAATTACTGTACTTGCAAAGTCAATATTTGCCCAGAAAATGAACTTTAACCCCCAAAACACATTTCAACATCATTGCAGTCCTGCCTTAAAAGGAGCAGCTAACATCGTTTTAGTGATTGATCCATTAACACAGGTGTGGGTGTTGATGAGGACAGGGCTGGCGATCAATCAATCATGATTAAGTAAGAATGACATCACTGGACACTTTAAAAGGAGGCTGGTTCTTGGTATCATTGTTTCTCTTCAGTTAACCATGGTTATCTCTAAAGAAACACGTGCAGCCATCATTGCACTGCACAAAAATGGCCTAACAGGGAAGAGTATCGCAGCTACAAAGATTGCACCTCAGTCAACAATCTATCGCATCATCAAGAACTTCAAGGAGAGAGCTTCCATTGTTGTCAAAAAGGCTCCAGGGCGCCCAAGAAAGACCAGCAAGTGCCAGGACCGTATCTTAAAACTGTTTCAGCTGCGGGATCGGACTACCAGCAGTGCCGAGCTTGCTCAGGAATGGCAGCAGGCTGGTGTGAGTGCTTCTGCACGCACTGTGAGGCGGAGACTCTTTGAGCAAGGGCTGGTTTCAAGGAGGGCAGCAAAGAAGCCACTTCTCTCCAGAAAAAACATCAGGGACCGACTGATATTCTGCAAAAGGTACAGGGAGTGGACTGCTGAGGACTGGGGCAAAGTCATTTTCTCTGATGAATCCCCTTTTCGATTGTTTGGGACATCTGGAAAACAGCTTATTTGGAGAAGAAGAGGTGAGCGCTACCACCAGTCTTGTCTCATGCCAACTGTAAAGCATCCTGAAACCATTCATGTGTGGAGTTGCTTCTCAGCCAAGGGAATCGGCTCACTCACAGTCTTGCCTAAAAACACAGCCATGAATAAAGAATGGTACCAGAATGTCCTCCAAGAGCAACTTCTCCCAACCGTCCAAGAGCAGTTTGGCGCCCAACAATGCCTTTTCCAGCATGATGGAGCACCTTGCCATAAAGCAAAGGTGATAACTAAATGGCTCATGGAACAAAACATAGAGATTTTGGGTCCATGGCCTGGAAACTCCCCAGATCTTAATCCCATTGAGAACTTGTGGTCAATCAACAAGAGACGGGTGGACAAACAAAAACCAACAAATTCTGGCAAAATGAAAGCATTGATTATGCAAGAATGGACTGCTATCAGTCAGGATTTGGTCCAAAAGTTGATTGAGAGCATGCCAGGGAGAATTACAGAGGTCTTGAAGTAGAAGGGGCAACACTGCAAATATTGACTTGCTGCATTAACTCATTCTAACTGTCAATATAACCTATTGGTACTCATAATATGATTGCAATTATATTTCTGTATGTGATATAAACATCAGACAAACACTAATAAAAACCAGAGGCCAGCAGATCATGTGAAAATATAATTTTGGTGTCATTCTCAAAACTTTTGGCCATGACTGTATTACTATATAATATACCAATAATATGAAAATTGTTACATCAATGACCCAGGCCCTAAAATAAGGGCAAGTATTAAAGTGCATAGTGGGTTAAAGATATACACGCCCAATAAATAATGCACAAAAGCACAAAATAAAAGATGATAAAGAGGAGTGTATACAACAATTGTATGATAGAGTCAGAAAAGTTGCAGAAAAATCCTACTGCCGGCACAATAGCAAATAGCCAAACAGAGTGAAGGTAGATGTGAAGTTTGTGCCACCTGGGTCATAGATATAACAATTTTCATATTATTGGTATAGCTGTGATTTGGGGCACATTATAATATACCTTTATTAAGGTGGTATCAACTTTTGGTTTCCTAAATTACCTTATTGACAGACAGGGTAGATCCTAGCATTATAGAGCTGCGGTCTGGAAAATTTGTCATTACTGCTTTTTAAATATTTTTAATATGTCTTGTTTGGCTTGTATGTTAATATACATTGACTATTTTTAGGTGATCCCTCTTTTTGCAACACCTCTGTATAAGGCTCAGCATTGATCACTCCTTTCATGTGTAAGCTGCCCGTGTCAGAGGCACTAATGCAGCCCCAGACCATCAGAGATGCAGGAACTAAGCGCTGATAACAAGCTGGATGGTCCCTCTGCTCTGCAGTCTGCAGGACAAGGCGTCCACAGCTTCCATAAATAATTTCATATTTTTATTAATCCGACCTCAGAACAGTTAATATCTTCTGATATGATTTCTATGTTCTGCAGTGAATATAATATGGCTAAAAGAGATTTCCAAATCATTACATTCCTGTTCTCTTTACATTTACACAGCGTCACAAGTTTTTTGAAATTGGGGTTGTAAATATATATATATAAATATTTCTTTGTACATGTGTTCATCCATCAGAACAACTGCTCTTAGCAATGTTACAATATCAGAGTTCTAGAATGTTGATGTCACACAAGTCATGAAGTCACAATATGAAGAACTGATAAAACTTCTGCTCACGGCCTCCTCCACTGAGGGTTATAGAATTTGTGGAGTGAGGATATTTTTGCAATTCTGATTGAGTGAGCAAAATGTCTGAGTATAAGCGCAAACGTCGCTTTATTATTGAGTCTATTACAGAGAGCAGCGGTATTGATGACCAGGTGAGTGGCGGATTCTGGAGTATGTTGTCTATTTGAAATTATGGAACTTTGAAGACTTTTTTTTTACTTTTTATTGTTTCCTTTTCCCAGTTACTGGTCAATAAAAAATGCCGCAGAGTTTTTGCGTCCGACACAGAGGACAGCAGCGGTGATGAGAATCTCCATCAGGTGAGCGCTCACTTCTCTCCAGCACTGTCTGCGGCTCTGGGGGTCTACTGGAGATCAGGGGACGCCCCATTCTGTGATTATGCCACTGTATCGCTGCTACTCCTTCACTCTCATGGTCTTTATATTTCTTTATTTCAGTCTCATCCACTTATTTCAAGGTCTCCAAGGAGCCTTGAAGATGAAGATGGTGGCTCTGGTCCCCACCTGCTATACATAGAGTCAGGCATGTAATAAAGCATCTGGAAGGATCATAAATTCCTTCCTGTAAAATAAGAAAATTAGATTTTTATTTATTAGGAAAACTGAACGACACAGAAGTAAATGACGATGTTTCTTCTTTTCTCCAGAGCCCAATTCTCCCCGATTCAGCTTTGTGCAGCAGGAGACAGCAAGGTAATGTATTCCTATATATCCGTTTTATCTGGGTCATGTTCATGTTATCTGGTCGCTAGATGGCGCTATTATTAGCATATTTTCAGATAAGGTGTCAGCTGTGTGTCTGCAGGTCGTGTACGGTCTTAGTATATATCCAGTAGTGATGTGTGATCCTCTTTGATGCTTTGTTACCAGGAGACAGGAGCGTCCCATCAATTACTGTTTCCTGAGAAATCTGTCTTCACCCACGTCCAAATATGTCACCCACTTCCATAAGAACAAACAGGAGCTGGTACGACGTCTGTACAAGTTTTATAACAGGACCGTCTTTGAGAACCAGGTATTCAGTTATAACACACAGCTTGGAATAGGGTTATAGGGGATGAAGGTTTAGAGCTAGGGATAGTGTATCCAGTGTATATAGTATATACCTCTATATTGTGTATGTATATAGTGACACGAGGCGAAGGGTTAGGGCTAGGGATAGTGTATCCAGTGTATATAGTATATACCTCTACATTCTGTATGTATATGGTGATACGAGGCGAAGGGTTAGAGCTGGGGTTAGTGTATGCAGTGTATATAGTATATACCTCTATATCCTGTATGTATATGGTGATATGAGGTGAAGGATTAGAGGTAGGGATAGTGTATCCAGTGTATATAGCATATACCTCTACATTCTGTATGTATAGGTTGATAGGGGATGAAGGGTTAGAGCTAGGGTTAGTGTATCCATTGTATATAGTATATACCTCTATATTCTGTACGTATATTGTGATAGGAGGATAAAGGGTTACAGCTAGGGATGGAGTATCCAGTGTAAATAGTATATACCTCTATATTCTGTAGGTATGGGGTGATATTGAAGATAGTGAATGGAGGGTTAGAGCAAGGGTTAGTGTATCCAGTGTATATAGTATATACCTCTATATTCTGTAGGTATGGGGTGATGTGGGGGATAGTGAATAGAGGGTTAGAGCTAGGGTTAGTGTATCCACTATATACAGTATATACCTCTATATTCTGTATTTCTACTTCCTCTGTAGCTTCCTGCATATATGGACATCAGCTGGAATAAAAGGCTGCGTAAAACAGCTGGTCGCACTGGATTCCTGGAGAACAACGGGGACCGCTACGCCATCATCCAGTTATCGGATAAAGTCTGCGATTCAGCAGGTAGTCGTCACATCCGGTACAATTTATAGATTAGCTGTGGTGAAATCTTCCCCACATCTTTACTCCTGGTTGTTATTATATGCTGCTTTGTCCTTAGAACGACTCCGAGACACATTGATCCATGAGATGTGTCATGCTGCCTGCTGGGTCATCGATGGCAATGGAGAACTTGCCCATCACCAACTATGGGAGCAGTATTGTGAGAAGGTCGCACAGATCCACCCTGACCTTCCACCCATTACTGTATTTCACAGTTGGGAGTACCACTACCCGGTGGTGTACCAATGCTCAGGGTGCCAGTACAGGTAAGATACGACTCAAATAAACTATGGACAGACGGGCGTCTGATACTGGTCGTGGGTGTATGTGCTACTACCACTGCTTGCTTCATGACTTCTGCAATCAATATGAAGGGGCTCTGTCATTGATGTTGGATGTGTGTGCACCTTTAGGATCATTCTTTAATATCTTTAATAAGCTTTATCTCCCACTCCAGAGTCGGACGTTGGACGGATTCTCTCGACACCGAGAAGTTTGGGTGCGGCTACTGTGAGAACAAGTTGGTTCTAGTAACCCCAACCTGAGAAGATCCATCAGCGACCATCCAGCTCCATCGATAGTCCGATCATCGGCTCGTCCAAGATAGCAGCACACAGATGAAGTCATCCAGAAGACTAGTGGAAAGTCACATCTCAGTCTTCCACCATTTCTCGGGCGGCACGGTGACTCAGTGGTTAGCACTGGTGTCTGCAGCACTCAGGTGGTGGAAACAAATCCGACCACGGACATCTGCATGGAGTTTGTATTTCCTCCCCGTGTCTGCGTGGGTTTCCTCCGGGTTCTCCGGTTTCCTCCCACACTCCAAAAATATACTGATAGGTTAATTGGCTTATTCCAAATTGTCCCTAACATGAATGATGGTTGTCCCTGTACAGCGCTACAGACTATGTCAGCACTATATTATCGAGGGGAATCAAATTCATCATTAAATACAAATGCTTTAAACAAACTTATTATTGTAATGTTGCCTTGTGTCAGTCATTTCATACACAGATTATTTACAAAAAAGTTATGTCCTATAGTGGGACGTCTGGAGGTGATTCCACCATACCGATGGCCAGAGACAGGCATGCGGGTGCTAATGTGACACCCCAGGGGTCTGGTTGCCACAGTGATAGAGATATTACGTCTGAGAGCAGGTGGGAGGTCCTTTGGTCAGGGATCCTGTGCATGCCACACCTCCTGCCCAGTCTTGGGAGGGGAAGAACTTCCCCTATATAAACCCGGGGCTGAAGCAGGGTTAGGAGTCAAGGAGAGTAGAGACAAGAAACAGTCATAGGAAGAAACAGCTGGAGCTCAGTGGGAGCAATACTACTACGAGTCAGGGGCTGGCAGCTGCAGAGCTCGCCCTGACTGAGAAGCTTTCTTACCGGACCCGGCGTCCGAGGCTGTGGGGACTAACTCTTACCCAGCAGCAGAAGCCGACCGGCAGGGGATTTCAGGTCCTCAGGCCCAGAAACCCGAAGGCACGGTCACACGTGTGGGACCAGCACCGCCATCGTGGAGCGGAAGCCAATAGAAGGCCCCGAGTCACCGGCCATACGGGTGAGCACCACACGGTACACTCAGGGACGTGGGCTAATTATATCCGCTTCTAGCAAGGTAGCCAGAAGATTACAGTCAGTTTGGGAGGCCTACAACTCCGCCTGGCCAGGGGAGATCCCATCTGCTCAAGGACTGACCAGGCCCCGTTCGCTAGCAAGTACTCCGGGAGGGTCTATCGTTGTTACCAGTAAAGACCCTGAATTACACCGCACCGTCTCTGAGTGGTTCCTGCTACCCCCATCTTCCACGTCGGCTGCCCTGAGGCCATACCCCTCCCGTTGGGGGTTATACTATCACGCTGCACAATTCTACACCGGCCTCAGCGGTCTGCCCTGCAGCGGCAGCTCCATAGCTGCAAATCAACGGGTGGCGTAGTCGACACTCAAATAACATCTATCAAGACTGCCACACACTGAGTTTGACTCCCTGGGCACGGACCGGGTCCCCGCCACTCGGAGACTACAACCCTCATCTGATCCGGTTCCGTGTAAGCCCCCGTGCGCGAGACGCTGGGCGACACAGCAGGCCCAGGGGCGCGTCAACTTTGGCGTAGTCGGCAGGATTTCGTGCCCGCAACCACCGGGTACTGCGTGCCTGAAAAGCAAAGACTGTTCAAACTTACCAGTGGTGAGGTTTCCCGCCATCCGGCGCCATCTTCTGCCTTCTTCCCGCCATCCGCGAAGTTTTCCCGCCATCCGGCGCCATCTCCGGCCTTCTTCCCGCCATCCGTTGAGTTTTCCCGCCATTGGACGCCATCTTGAGGACGCCGCGCGGGAAGAAGAGGGGCGTGGACTTCGAAAGCGCGCGAGAACTGAAGCCCCGCCTCACGTCCGGACGTTGCGTAAGGTCCTGGAAGGAGCCCAGCAGACGCCGACGTCACCGGAGCGCGACGGAAGGTCCTCAACCCTGACGATCTACTGCGGAGCCGCGGCCTACGGAACAGGATCATCGCAAGGTAGGCCACGGTCCACTAGGGGGGAGGAAGATGTCGGATACGGAGGAGAGCTTCACTGCCTCAACCCCCGCCAGCGCCACCGCTGCTGAAGTTATGCCCTTCACCATGCCCTATATCCCGGGAGCAGCTTGGCTACCCCAGTACTCAGGGGAGTCACATACCCTGCATGACTTTAGAGAAAAGCTGGATAGCCTCTTCCAGGTGTACCCCCTCACAGAAGAGCAAAAAGTGAGCATCCTGGTGGCCCAACTAACTGGGGCAGCTAAAAGGGAAGTAAAATCCTGGCCACCTGGGAGGAAGACTGTCGCAGGGATACTAACCCGGCTGAAGGATACCTTTGATACCCGCACCTCAGCCGAGATTAAGCTTAGATTCTACGGGTGCAAGCAGCGAGCGCATGAGAGTATAAGGGACTATGCACTAAACCTACAAGAGGCCCTGAGGGCCATTAAGCAGACCGACCCTGATGGAGTGGGAAACGAGGACAGGCTGTTGACTGAACAATTTATAGAGGGACTGTATTGTAATGCCCACCGAACCCAGTTGCGGGCGATGGCCTTACAGGATCCCCATCTGGGCTTTGCACAGTTCAAGGACAGAGCCATCCGGGTGCTCCGAGAACCGGCACCGGGTGGCGTTATGACCCACAGGCGCCCAGCTATTACTTACCACCAGGAGGCGGCGCCCTTGTCGGCAGGGCCTGTGGGAGCTGATGCGCAGGCTTTGGACAATGACCCGGCTCCAGACCTACACCATCAGGTCCAAGAGCTAGCTAAGAGCGTTGCTGCGCTAACCCGAACTGTGTAGTCTTTACAGGTTTCCACCCCAGGGAAGATCCAGCTGGCATCCGGACCTGAGGACATCCCGTGGCGTCGACCAAGGAGGACCCCACCGGCCAGAGGAAGACCCAGTGACCGATACAGCGAGGACGGACGACCCATCTGCCGCCGCTGCAATCAACCCGGACATATGGCAAGGTACTGTTCTTTAAACGGGCACAACCTGGGGTAGAGGGCCAACCCCAAGGAAAAAGATCACCAGGCCCATCGAACTGGCGCGACAGATATGTGGGAGGACGTCCAGTCTTGCCTGTGGTACTGGATGGCATTCCCATGAGTGCCCTACTGGACACCGGGTCACAGGTCACCACCATCCCGTACGTGCTCTTTAAGCAGTACTGGAATGACTCGGATATTACCCGCTACCCTGACGACGACTTGAGTATCATCGCCAGCAATGGCCAGCCCGTGCCACAGATCGGATTTAAAGAGGTGACCATCAAAATCGGTAGAGTCGAACTGGCAGCACAGGGACTGATCATTGTAGATATTGACAAACATGAGAGTCACCCAAAAATAACTCTAGGAACTAATGTAATTGAAAATTGTCTTGCAGAGGTGATTTTCCTTTTACAGCAGGTTGCCAAGAACGCCAGCTCCGGCGAGCAGCGGGTGCTCCAGAAAGAGATCCGGGCACTGATGCGACGGCAACAGGTGGAACTCTCCGGCGGTGAGATTGGTAGTGTAAGAATATGTGACCCTTTTCCTATTGCCATGCCCCCAAAAAGTGAAATGATGATTTGGTGCCGGGCAGCTATTGGTCTGAGAGGTAGGGATTACCAGGCAATGGTAGAACCAGTTTACTCAGACAGTAGGCCCACCATTTTGACAGCATAGGGGGTGGTTGATGTACGCCATGGGAGGGTGCCCGTTCGCATAATAAATATCGGGGAGAGGGAAGTGTACCTGCCCCGGTATGCCACGCTAGCCAAATTATATACCATTAACCAAAATTCTATACAATCTGTGGAACCCTTGCCTCCATCTCACCCGGAGGAAGGTAACGGCTCTAAGAAAAACATGGAGGACTGGTGTCAGCAACTACATCTGGGTACTGACTCCACTCCCTCACACCAGAAACAAGGAGTCTATCGGGTGGTTCAGGAGTACGAGAGAGTGTTCAGTAAACACCCGTTAGACTTCGGGCGAGTCAAGGGGGTAGAACACCACATCCCCACGGGAGACCATCATCCTATAAAAGAGAGGTATCGACCCGTACCCCCTGCCCACTACCAACACGCCAAGGGGATGCTTAGAGACATGAAGGAGGCTGGGGTGATCAGGGATAGCTGTAGCCCCTGGGCAGCTCCACTAGTCTTAGTCAGAAAAAAAGACAACACCATGAGGATGTGTGTAGATTACTGGAAAATCAACCGTATCACACACAAGGATGCGTACCCCTTACCAAGGATAGAGGAGTCATTGGCTGCTTTAAGATCTGCTAACTTCTTCTCTACCTTGGATCTCACTAGCGGGTACTGGCAGGTTCCTGTAGCAGAGGCGGACCGGGAGAAGACCGCATTCACCACCCCGATGGGACTTAGCGAGTTCACCTGCATGCCGTTCGGACTCTGCAACGCACCAGGAACCTTCCAACGACTAATGGAGTGTTGTCTGGGCCACAGAAACTTCGAGACGGTCCTGTTGTACCTGGACGATGTCATCGTATATTCCAAGACGTATGAGGACCACCTGAAACACCTGGCGGAAGTGTTCGAAGCTCTGGCGAGTTACGGCCTAAAGGTGAAACCCTCCAAGTGTCACCTCCTGAAACCAAAGGTGCAGTACCTGGGACACGTGGTGAGCGCTGACGGAGTGGCTCCCGACCCTGATAAGATCACCGCAATTAAGGAATGGCCAAGCCCCTCCAGCGTAAAAGAAGTGCGGCAGTTCCTCGGGTTGGTAGGCTACTACCGAAGGTTTATTCCCGGTTTCACCAAAAAGGCAGCACCTATGCAGGACCTCCTGATAGGCCAGTCCCGGAAGGCCAAGAACCAGAAGCCGCCCTTCAAATGGGAGGAGCTGGAAGAAGAGTCCTTCCGCCAGCTGAAGATGGCCCTCACGGGGGACGAAATCCTGGCGTACCCGGATTATAGCCAGCCCTTTATCCTCTACACCGACGCCAGTAACATCGGGCTAGGAGCCGTACTGTCCCAGATCCAGCAGGGGAAGGAACGAGTAATCGCCTACGCCAGCCGAAAACTGCGACCCACCGAAAGGAACCCCGAGAATTACAGCTTATTTAAGCTAGAGTTCCTGGCCGTAGTATGGGCAGTCACCAAGCGCTTTAAGCATTATCTCGCTTCTTCCCGGTTCACCGTGTACACGGATAACAACCCGTTGACACACCTGGACACGGCAAGACTCGGTGCCCTGGAGCAGAGGTGGATGGCCCGTCTGTCCAACTACGAGTTCACAATCAAATACCGGGCCGGACGCTCCAATACCAACGCGGATGCCCTGTCCAGGATGCCCAACCTGCCGGACGAAGGAGAAGATCCGGAGGGACTGGAAGAAGTTGAACTCCCTGCGTTCCACCGTCATGGGACTATCCAGTATTCCCACCGGGTAAGGAGTAAGCAGGCTGCTACGTTGAACCCCTTACCTCACTACAACTGGGCGGAAACGCAAGACAGCGACACTGCCGTCCGACTGGTGAAGGAGATGCTGACTCGTCCGGAGGCTTGCCTTGAACCAGACGCTCCGGAGGAAGCCAAACAACTATGGGCAGAGAAGAGTCGACTGTTCCTTTACAAGGGGAAGTTGTGCCGCAGAATGGTTAACTCCCGGACGCATGAACTACTCTGGCAAGTAGTGGTGCCACGAAGAGACGCAGCCATGGTGATGGAGGCATACCACGACGGAGCTGGACACTTCGGGTGGAAGAAGCTGGAGTTCCTGCTGCGCGAGCGATTCCACTGGGTAGGCATGAGGGGAACCATTGAGAAGTGGTGCAGAGACTGTGGCCCGTGCAACCTGAGAAGGAAGGACCGTGCCAGCCAGAAGACTCCCCTGCAGTCCATCGTCACCCGGCAACCGTTGGAACTGGTAGCCTTGGATCATGTAAAACTGACCCCAAGCAGAAGTGGCTACGTCTACGCGTTAACCATCGTGGATCATTACTCCCGGTTCTTGGTTGTCGTCCCCGTCAAGGACTTAACGGCTCAAACAGCAGCTAGAGCCTTCCAGCAGCACTTTTGCCGTCCACACGGGTACCCGGACCAAGTGCTGACGGACCAGGGACCTGCCTTTGAAGCGGAGGTCTTCCAGGAATTCTGCAATCTGTATGGCTGCCGGAAGATAAGGACGACACCCTACCATCCGCAAACTAATGGACTTTGTGAGAAAATGAACCAGGTGGTAATGGATCTTTTAAAAACGTTGCCCCTGGAAGAACGCAGTCTGTGGCCTGAGAAGTTGCCCGATCTGGTGGACCTATACAACCACATCCCGGTAGGTTCCACCAACTGTACCCCGGCTTACCTAATGAGGGCAAGACCTGGTAAGTTACCTGTTGACCTGGAAATGGGAGTCCTGACACCCGAGGACACTTCACCAGAAACAGACTGGGACACAGAGAGGCAGCAGCAGTACCGGAGAGTACAGGAGAGCGTGGAGCGAAGTCTCTGTCAGGCTAGGGAAAGACAAGAGAAAACTTACAACCAGTATGCTCCCGCTGTTCCCCTGGTACCCGGAGAGCAGGTCTTGAAGAGGAAGAGACGGCTCCACAAGTTGGACGACCAGTGGGAAAAGGACCCGTACACCGTACTGCCCTCAAGCCACGAGAACCCGAAGGTTTGTACCATCAGTAAAGACGGAGGGGAAACCACAGCCATTGTATCCCGGGACCACCTGAAGAAGTGTCCCGAACAACTGAGGAACCCTGAAGAGGAACAAGAAGACCATCGACCCGTAGAGGAAAGGGAAGATATGGTTAGTACTGTGCTCGGGGACTTCCCTCGGTCTTGGACTCAAGTCAATGGTGCAGTTGTGGTACCCGTACTCACCTTCCTCCAACCAGTATCCCAAGCACCTACGGAGCAACAGGTAGAGCTGGAAGAACAGCCGGTCCAGGAGGCAGAAGACCCCACACCCGCAGACCAGGAGGATCAACCCTCTGCTTGCAGTGAGCCTGCCATATCCCTAGTGAGCCAAAGAGCCGGTAGACAGCTGCCCAGTTTACCCTTGACAGCTCCTACACCCTGTAGTTCAGGGCTAGGCAGTCAGCTCCGTAGGTCCACTAGGGCCACTAGAGGCCAGTTACCCGCACGGTGGAGGATTTGAAGTGTATAAATTGTTTTATTTATGTTTACCTGTGTATTGTTGCTTGTGTATAATTTTGTGTTTCTAGTTATTTATAGGAGTCCTTGGTGGATTTACCGGGAATCCTTGTACATAGTTGGAGCGTAACCCAGGACGGACTAAAGACTGTTAAGGACTCGGGGTAGGACAGACCCCCTACCTGGTTACGTCTCCCTGTTTTGGTGAAATGGACACCTTGCTTTTCTTCAAAGACTGCACCCGGTTGCGGACACGCCGTAACCATCTTATGTGTTTTTCTTATTGTATTGTTATTGTTATACCTTGTTATGTTTTTCTAAAAAATATGTTTAGTCCCGGAGTACTAAATTTCACTAGGGGGGAATGTGACACCCCAGGGGTCTGGTTGCCACAGTGATAGAGATATTACGTCTGAGAGCAGGTGGGAGGTCCTTTGGTCAGGGATCCTGTGCATGCCACACCTCCTGCCCAGTCTTGGGAGGGGAAGAACTTCCCCTATATAAACCCGGGGCTGAAGCAGGGTTAGGAGTCAAGGAGAGTAGAGACAAGAAACAGTCATAGGAAGAAACAGCTGGAGCTCAGTGGGAGCAATACTACTACGAGTCAGGGGCTGGCAGCTGCAGAGCTCGCCCTGACTGAGAAGCTTTCTTACCGGACCCGGCGTCCGAGGCTGTGGGGACTAACTCTTACCCAGCAGCAGAAGCCGACCGGCAGGGGATTTCAGGTCCTCAGGCCCAGAAACCCGAAGGCACGGTCACACGTGTGGGACCAGCACCGCCATCGTGGAGCGGAAGCCAATAGAAGGCCCCGAGTCACCGGCCATACGGGTGAGCACCACACGGTACACTCAGGGACGTGGGCTACTTATATCCGCTTCTAGCAAGGTAGCCAGAAGAGTACAGTCAGTTTGGGAGGCCTACAACTCCGCCTGGCCAGGGGAGATCCCATCTGCTCAAGGACTGACCAGGCCCCGTTCGCTAGCAAGTACTCCGGGAGGGTCTATCGTTGTTACCAGTAAAGACCCTGAATTACACCGCACCGTCTCTGAGTGGTTCCTGCTACCCCCATCTTCCACGTCGGCTGCCCTGAGGCCATACCCCTCCCGTTGGGGGTTATACTATCACGCTGCACAATTCTACACCGGCCTCAGCGGTCTGCCCTGCAGCGGCAGCTCCATAGCTGCAAATCAACGGGTGGCGTAGTCGACACTCAAATAACATCTATCAAGACTGCCACACACTGAGTTTGACTCCCTGGGCACGGACCGGGTCCCCGCCACTCGGAGACTACAACCCTCATCTGATCCGGTTCCGGGTAAGCCCCCGTGCGCGAGACGCTGCGCGACACAGCAGGCCCAGGGGCGCGTCACTAACACCTACATGGACAGGCAGGACAGGCTTACACTGGTAATATACAGCGTATACACCCACAACGACTAACACACATCAAACCAAGCAAAGTCATCAAGTTTCAGAGCTCCCATAGAAATGAATGGTGATAGCAGCACATGCGCAGACACCTTTCCATTTCGGACAGTGTGTAACGGGATCGTTCTTGAGTTACATGTGGGTCCCTGATCTCAGCAATGGGACCTGCATCTATCAAACATTTATGACATATGCTTTTGATAGCGGATGAAATAATGTCTTCAATGCGCTTCGTCACGTGTCCACGGGCATGCTCGCGATTTCTAATGCTGACCCTATGCTGCTCTCTGATTCAGTTATGTCACCAGCAACATAGTGCATTAAGCATTAATGCTTTAAAGGGCACAGCTCAACTTTCCATCCTAATGTGGCACCTCAAACGTCACAAATTTTTCCAGGGCATTCATAAGGGGTATCTCTCCATTATCGTCACGAACGGGGAAACAGCTGATCAGCGAATGTGCACGGTGCTGGACCCTCACTGATCTGATATTCTCAGTGTCTGCGGCATGGCAAGCTGGATGGCAGCTTTCGGCTGCGATCCAGCCTGTCATGTGAATGTAGCAAAGCTGAAGCCGTCCTGGGAACCATGGAAAGGTAAGGATGATGTTGGTTTATTATTTTATTTTTATTGCAGGAGATCGTTGGCTTCAGCTGGAATGGGCGTGATGGTAAGTATGGTTTAATTTAGAACATTGAAAAATTGTGTGTTTATTTCAATTAAAGGACATTATTCTGGGTGTTTGTGTTTTTTTTTTAACTTTGACTATGGGGTTAGTAATGGGGGTGTCTTATAGACGCCTCTCCATTACTAACCTGGGCTTGATGTTAGCTAGCATTATAAGCTGACATCAACCCCAGCCCTATTACCCCACTGCCACAGCTACAGGGCAGTGGGAAGAGCGAGGCTAAGTGCCAGAATTTCTGGGGCGACTGACGGCTGGTGTTTCTAGCCTGGGAGGGGGCCAATATTCATGGCACCCTTCCTGGGATATTAATATCAGCCCCCAGCTGTCTGCCTAGCCCTTGCTAGCTATTAAAATATGGGGCACCCAACGTCATTTTTTTGGGGGGTCCCCCATTTTAATAGCTAGTAAAGGCTAGGTATTCAGCTGGGGGCCGATATTAGCAGCCTGGGAAGCTCCGTGGGTATTACCCTATTCCCAGGCTTCAAACATCTGCCCCAGCCGTCTGCTTAACCTCCACTAGAGACTAAAATTACGGGGAACCCCACGCCAATTTTTTTTTTAATAATCCTTTATTTTAACACTAAATGACAAGTACAGTAATCAACACTATCACTGTACTTATTATATATGTGACTGACATGTTTCTATCTATCTAATCTATGTGTGATGCTCTATTCTTTCTATTCTAAATTGTCGGGTACTGATGCTGAATTGCCGGCCGGCTTTTTTAAAGAGACGGTGCATGAAAACACTATTATTTTTTTTAAAAAATCCTTTAACACTATATGACAAGTACAGTAACCAACACTGTCACTGTACTTCTTTTATATGTGACTGACATGTTTCTATCTATCTAATCGATGTGTGATGCTCTATTCTTTCTGTTCTAAATTGTCGTGTACTGCTGCTGAATTGCCGGCCGGATTTTTTAAAGAGAGTGTCTTCTGAGCAGTTTGTAAGCTTTTGGACACCTTTGAAGGTGTTTTCTATTTGTTTTTATTTGCCTGCCATTGGTTTTAATGGTGTTCGACGGTGTTCGACAGTGTTCTAAGGTGTTCGACGAACAGTTCCACGAACATCCCGGTGTTCGATGAAGCGAACCCGAACACTACAGGGGTGGCTCAACACTGCTCCGGGCATCAGTGTGTGACTGGGGCATCTGCAGGTCTGGACCGGCAGCAGAGATAAGTACTGCCCAATCTGGTTTGTCCAGGGGCCGGGGCATCAAGTGATCCTCTACCACGCACCTGTGCTCCAAAGGTGCAAAGCCGGGATCCACCATCTTGGACTGAGGGAGATCCCCCGCAGCAGAAACGAGGCCTCCCGCATCTCCCCAAGTCCGGGAAGCCAGGTCCGCGTCCTCCGCCAATGAAGGTATCGTCCGCTCTGCTAATGTTGATGTGGGGGAGCATTTATCCCAGGAGCTTTGGACCTTCGATGCAGTAGATGAGGAGCGCTGGGCAGGGACAGCCGATGCCATCTTAGATCCCACTCTTGCAGGAGAGGCAGATGCTGCAATTTCTTAGGTAGCGTGTAATATTTGTTGGAGGGGCCCGCTGAGTACTCACACTGGTCTGCATTATATTCTTATTCTTTTTTGCCGGCATTGGGAGTGTTTTGGCCTGATTTGAAGTGATAGGCATGCCCTGAAGCAGGTCTAGGGACGGGAGTAGACAACCATGCAACTTCACTCCTCCATAGCCAGGCCACGCCCCACCATTCAAAGAAATTTCAACGAATTCTTGATGTAAACATTAAGATTTGAGAGTCCTCAGTGGCTGATAACTTTTAATGGTTAACTGAAAAGATGGTAACAAGTTGCAAGCTTTCGAGACTACTCAGGTCTCTTCATCAGGCATAGTATGACACAAAATCTGAAGAGTCACATATTCATACACAATAGGACACAGAAATAATGCAATAGATGAGACAGGTAATGTAAAGCAGAGCTATTACTGTGGGAGAAAGGTAAACAGTTCTGGCTGTAAATATTGGTTTAGTTCATAGATAAGGACTGTGAAAGTTTTATTGTCTAATGATTGAGATTTCCAGGGTTATCATGACTCCAAAGCTCTGAGGAGCTCATTCCTTAGTTGATGTAAGTAAAGAAAGCAAAGAAAGGAGCTCAAATAGCGCTGTTATCCAATAGACAGCAGTAAAGATAAAAGAAAAATTGCTCACCTCTGTGAGAATTCCAGCAGACCCTTAAACCGCAGGGGTTAAACAAAATCACAGAAGTTTTTCTTTGACAATTCCAGCAGTCACTTTTTACACCTCCCCAGTTCTTTTTCAATACCCAACATATAGCCACCTCTCCCCAAACCCACAATCCTGTTATCACCACCCACATTATAGCCTTCCATTTGCCTCTTGTGACGCCCTGCTGTGCATGGAGCCACAGATCCTGGAGGGGTGCATTTCAGGCTTTCTCCACAAGAGGCCCTCAGAGCATACACACACCTCCACCTTCCACCTCAGACCACCAGAGGGAGCTCGGATAGAGATATAAATAGGGAAGGTGGAGTGATTCAGCAGTTTCTGCTCAGACACAGAAGGAGAGAGTCTGTGAGTGAGTTCTCCTCAGGAAGAGAGTGGAGACAGAACAGTCTGGAGTTCACAGCTAGTTCCTGCAGAGTGAGACACAGAGAAACAGGTCAGTCTGCAGTGGAGCTCAGTCAGACTCAAGCAGCTCAGGTTAGTGAGCTAGGAGCATTGCTGACGCTCAGAGAGCAGCAGAAGAGGCAGCCACCTAACTGCCAGTGTGTATAGCCTAGTGAGGGCCCTAGTAGGCCGAAGGCTAGAGGAGTGAGTAGCATTGGGGGCAGAGGAGCTTTGCCTGCTCACCCCAGAAACCATATACCGGACACTGTGTCCGAGTCTGCTGGGATTCTTTATACCCAGCAGAAGACAACCAGAACCCCTGGCGAACTACAGGTCCCAGGAAAACCAAACTCTGACTGTTATATCAGGGTCAGGAGTTACAGAGGCCCCCATATACCAGGGAGTGTGTACTCCAACAGAAGGCCCTACCACAGGATCAGCCGGTGCAGAACAGAGACTAAGTTAGGCCTAGCTCCAGGCAGGCCAGAGACTAACACTAAGCGGCGAAGAAACAGGAGGCCCTACACCTGCCCACTGGGGAGAGTCCTGCAGTGCACCCCTCACCCTACAGTGCTCCGGATGGTACCTGCATTTCCACCAGTAAAAGGTACAGAAGCAAACCGTGTCTGTGTGTCCAATGTTCTTCCTGTGACCCGGCTGGGTCACCGCCATATCGTGCACCTCATCAAACATCACTGCCCTGAGGCCTAGCTCCACCTGTGGGGAGCTACACCATCAAAGCTGCCGTAACACCGGCCTCAGTGGACTGCCGCAGCGCTGGTGATCCTCACCAGACACCACAGGTGGCGTCACGAACTTTGACATTTCAATTTCCCTTTTTTTTTTAAGAGAGACCCCAGGGTACGGGCCCGGGAGCCGACCACCGCGACGTCCCCCAAGACCAGGCATTAAGGCCCGGGCTCCGAGTAGTCCCCATCCCCTGGGCGCCACACCTCTCACCACTCTTACAGCTCCGTTTTTCAGCTGACAAAACAAATCAGGAACCCTAGCGTAGCAGGCTATGTTCCTCGAGGGACTGCACACAGCAACTTGAGCAAGTATTTAAGTTCTAGCCCTCCATGGCTCATCATGATTAATATTAGACCCATATTTTATTGTGTTTAAAAGAAAATATTTTTTAATTAATTTCTAAATATTTTAAATTACTTTGTACTTCCTTTCTCCTTTTGAGCAAATATTCATGTGCTTTATGATTTTAGATGTGTTTCCAAGATTTCCTTCCCCTTTTTTTTTCTCTCTCTCCCTCGCTCCTTTTTTTTTTTTCCTCTTTTTGGCGCCAAGGGGTGCTTTGGCAGTTTTTTTCTTCACTCCATGTGCTAGCATGTGTGTATATATACCTTCCATGTTGTAACAAGTAGCAGCTATGTACCTGAAGAAGTGGACGGGATGTCAACGAAGCACGTAGTCTTTTATAGCTTTTACAGTCTCCAATAAATGCTGGGAACATTATCCATCTCTGGCATATATATACATTTTTTCATGGATGAGCGCGGTGATTAATGGCACCTTTATCATCTGTATACTTAATTGATGTAG
Source organism: Phyllobates terribilis (assembly GCF_046119375.1). Taxonomy (NCBI): domain Eukaryota; kingdom Metazoa; phylum Chordata; class Amphibia; order Anura; family Dendrobatidae; genus Phyllobates; species Phyllobates terribilis. Next base: position 375,033,149 of record NW_027362763.1, on the reverse strand, counting down.
AATGACATAAATTCATGAGACACATTCATTCCTGCTCTAAAGGTGTCAAAGGTCACCATTAGTTTATATTCCCAAATTTTTCTGTCTCCCTGAGATTTGAAATTACCTTTTAATACCAAGAATTTCATGTCTGTGATGTTGTGTTCCAACCCTATAGATAGAGACAAACAACTTGGTGGCCTCAGAAAGACCTTTTTGAATCAGGGCTACCATCCAAGAACAATAGAGAACCAGATTACAAGAGCCACCAGAATATCAAGGAATCATCTCCTACATTACAAAACTAAACAAGAAAGCAACCGGGTGCCTCTTGTAGTCACCTAAAATCCAAATCTGGAGATGCTAAGGAGAGCTGCATGGAAACTACAACCATTACTACAAAAAGATGCCCGATTACAATCCATATTTCCAGACCCTCCAGTTCTGTGTTTCAGGCAGCCCCCAAATTTAAGAAGCATCATTGTCAGAAGCTCCCTGTCATCTCCACCAGCTACAGGTACCTTTCCCTGCAACCAGAAAAAATGTAAAACCTATCCATTTATAATGACCACAGACAAGATAAAGATACCCAACTCACATCAGAACTACAAGATCCCAGGTACTTTCATCTGTATCACACCTAATGTAGTGTATTTAATTCTATGCACCAAAAGTCCATCAGGGGGTCTGTATGTAGGGGAGACAGGGCAAAAACTTAGGACAAGGATGAATTCTCATCGCCACACAATAAAAGAAGAAAAAATAGATCTACCTGTGACCAAGCATTTTTGTTTCCCTGATCACAACATCACAGACATGAAATTATTGGTATTATCGTAGAATCATAGAATGGTAGAGTTGGAGGGGCCTCCTGGGTCATCTGGTCCAACCCCCTGCTCAAAGCAGGATTCACTAAATCATCCCAGACAGATGTCTGTCCAGCCTCTTCTTGAAGACGTCCATTGAAGGGGAACTCACCACCTCTCGTGGCAGCCTGTTCCACTCATTGATCACCCTGTCAAAAAGTTTTTCCTAATATCTAATCTGTGTCTCCTCCCATTCAGTTTCATCCCATTGCTTCTAGTCTTTTCTTGTGCAAATGAGAATAAAGATGATCCTTCTACAATGTGACAGCCCTTGAGATATTTGTAGACAGCTAATAGGTCTCCTCTCAGTCTTCTTTTTTGCAAGCTAAACATTCCCAAATCCTGTAACCGTTCCTCATAGGACATGGTTTGCAGACCGGTCACCATTCTGGTCGCTCTTCTCTGAACTTGCTCGTTTGTCGATGTCTTTTTTAAAATGTGGTGCCCAAAACTGGACGCAGTATTCCAGATGAGGTCTGACCAAAGAGGAGTAAATTCCGATAATGACTTCACGTGATCTAGACTGTATGCTTCTGTTAATACATCCCAGAATTGTATTTGCCTTTTTTGCTGCTGCATCACACTGTTGACTCATGTTCAGTCTATGATCTATTAGTATACCTAAGTCTTTTTCACATGTACTGTTGCTTAGCTCTATTCCTCCCATTTTGTATATGCTTTTTTCATTTTTATTGCCCAGATGTAGTACTTTGCATTTTTCCCTGTTAAAAACCATTCTGTTAGTTACTGCCCACTGCTCCAGTTTATTTAGGTCTTTTTGAATCCTCTCTCTCTCTTCGCTAGTATTAGCTATCCCTCCTAGCTTTGTGTCATCAGCAAATTTAATCAGTTTACCCTCAATTCCTTCATCTAAATCATTGATAAAGATATTGAACAATACAGGTCTCAGGACAGAGCCCTGTAGTACCCCACTTGAGACATTCATCCAACTGGATGTGAAGCCATTTACGACCACTCTTTGAGTCCGATCACTAAGCCAGTTATGAATCCACCTAACAGTTGCCTTGTCCATTCCATACTTGGTAATTTTTTCAATAAGGATGGTGTGAGATACTTTGTCAAATGCTTTGCTGAAGTCAAGGTATACTATATCTACAACATTTCCCTGATCCACCCAGTCAGTGATTCTGTCATAGAAGGAAATTAAGTTAGTCTGACATGACTTGTTAGTTACAAACCCATGCTGACTCTGGTTAATCACTTCATTCTTGTCCAGGTACTTACATACATGTTGTTTAATAATTTGTTCAAAGATCTTTCCTGGTATAGAAGTCAGAATCACTGGCCTATAGTTCCCTGGGTCCACCTTCTTCCCCTTTTTGAAGATAGGAACAACATTTGCTCTTCTCCAGTCTTCTGGGACTTCTCCTGTTCTCCAAGAATTTTCAAAGATTATGGAGAGTGGTTCTAAAATTTCTTCTACGATCTCCTTCAGTACTCTGGGGTGTAATTCATCTGGACCTGGAGACTTGAACTCATTTATGTTAGCTAAATATTCCCTCACAATCTCTCTGTTTACAGATAACTTGGATTCTTCTATTCCTTTAATAGGACAGTGAAGATCAGTTAATGTTACATTTTCTTTCTGAGAGAAAACAGATGCAAAATAGGAATTAAAAAGTTCGGCCTTCTCAACATCCTTTCTTACCATTTCACCATTTTCATCCTGTAAAAATACTATAGCATCTTTGACTTTTCGTTTACTTTTGACATACCCCCAAAATCCTTTTTTATTGCTTTTGACATCTCTTGCAAGCCTTAATTCATTGTCAGCTTTAGCCAACCTGATACGTGCCCTGCAGGTTCTGCAGACTGCATTATAATCTTCTTTAGATATGCCTCCCTCTTTCCATTTGATAAACATTTCTTTCTTTCTTTTTAGCATGTGTTTAACTTCTGTGTTCATCCATCCTGGTTTCCTTAAATGCTTCCCATTCTTCCTACTTTTCGGGATTGTTAACGATTGTGCTTTGAGAATCTCATTTTTTAAAATTTCCCATCCTTCCTGGACATTTTTGTCCTTAAGGACATCCAGCCATTGGATCCCTCCTATTCTTTTTCTGAGTCGCTTAAAATCTGCCTTTCTGAAATCTAACCTTGAAGTTTGAGTCTTCACATGTCTTCCTCCTCTAGTTATCCAAAATTCTATAATAGCATGATCGCTGCCTCCTAGGGTTCCAGCCACTATTACCTCCTCAACCATTTCCTCCCTGTTTATAAGGATTAGATCCAAAGTAGCAGATCCCCTTGTTTTCTCCCCTACCTTTTGGAAGATAAAGTTGCCAGCAAGAGAGGATAAGAATTTGCTTGACCTATTAGCTTTACTTGAGAGAGATTCCCAACAAATTTCTGGATAGTTGAAATCTCCCATGACCACTACGTCATATTATTTGGAGAACTTGGTAATTTGATACATAAAGAGTTCATCCATATCTTCAGTTTGCCCAGGTGGCTTGTAGTAAATGCCTACAATGGTGTCCTTTCCATTGTTCTCTCCTTGTATTCTTACCCAAACAGATTCCACAGAACTCCCAGTCTCTGAAGCTTCAATCTCTGTGCAGATATACGCTTTTCTAACATACAATGCGACACCTCCTCCTCGTTTATCAAGTCTGTTTCTTGCAAATAAGTTGTATCCTTTTAGCCTTGTATTCCAATCATGTGTATCGACCCACCAAGTTTCAGTGATTCCATTGACATCATATTTCTTTTCCTGCGTTAATAGTTCCAATTCTCCTTGTTTGTTGCCCATGCTTTGTGCATTTGTATAAAAACATTTTAGTTTGTGATTGGTTTCTCTTCCTCCCATATTTTTATTATTTAAATATTTTTGTCTTTGTTCTTCATTTCCACTTCCAAAAGGTCATTTCAAATCTCAGGGAGACAGAAAAATTTGGGAATATAAACTAATGGTGACCTTTGACACGTTCAGAGCAGGAATGAATGTGTTGCATGGATTTATGTCATTCTACATCAACTAAAGAATGTGCTCCTCAGAGCTTTGGGGTCATCACAACCCTGGACCAGACCTCAATCACTGGATAATACAACTTTCACAGTCCTTATCTATGAACTAATCCAATATTTACAGCCAGAACTGTTTACCTTTCTCCCACAGTAATAGCTCTGCTTTACGTTACCTGTCTCATCTATTGCATTATTTCTGTGTCCTATTAGGTATAAATATGTGACTCTTCAGATTTTGTGTCATACTATGCCTGATGAAGAGACCTGAGTAGTCTCGAAAGCTTGCAACTTGTTACCACCTTTTCAGTTAACCATTAAAAGGTATCAGCCACTGAGGACTCTCAAATCTTAATATTTTTTGAATAATTTTTCCGTGGCTAACACAGTACAAAAAAATATATTTTGCCTGATGTAAACATAACACCATCTGTAATAAGCTGTAGTTGAAAAGAGGATGGCTTCTACAAATGGATAATGATCCTAAACACGTCAAAATCATTATCTTCACTGGTAAAACCCCCCACTCATAACACATTAGGTAGTTGTCAGCCAATAGATTGTTCAACTGACAGCCATCTCTTCTGAGCCCCTTATATACAAGAACGCTCAGCTTGGCTCCTGAAGGCCCCCCCCTCAGTAGCCCATTATGAGGGGGGTCTCATGATAATACAGACCCTTATATTCAATTGTGTTATGGTACAATTATTCTGTTTTCTTTTTGTTTTGAAAGAGTTAACTGTGTTTATACAGGTCAGCTGTGGTAGCCACGAGCAGATTAATCTGGTTTGAACTGGTTTTTGGCAGTCAAATTTCCTTGATTTTGATTGGCTTTGAAGAAAAATGCGGGAAGGATTGTATGATATAAAAGACAGCTGATCGCCAGCTGTGAGGCATTCCAGCTGTCAGAAGAAAAGAAGATAGAAGATGGAATCGCTTCTACAACAGCTGATTAACAGAGCGGAGCAGGAGGGTGGCGTGGACTGGCTGAAGAGCTGCCTGGCTATAAAACCTGCTATAGAATCTGCCCCGGTATCTGGGGATCAGGCAGCTTCGATGCAGGGACCGTCGCCTTCCCTCCCTTCTGCCCCAAGATCACCGCCGCTGCCCAGGAGAAGCAGGAGCGCAAAGAGGAGCCGTAGACCCAGAGTGATTTACTCACCGCCATCTCCTCAGAGCAGCTGAGCACAGGAAACGAGTGGTACGAAGAAGCGGAGAGAAACCAGGAAGTCTCGCTGCCCGTCGCGAGAACTGAGCCAGCAGGGAGGAGCGGAGCTGCCGGTGCTAACTCCGGTAATGTCAGCATCACCTGGAACGGCAGGGGGCACATCTAGCTGCCGCAGTCAAAAAAGCACTGCGGCAGCCGAGGGATACCAACAGCCAGAGCGCCCCTCGCTGACTGCATCAGGGCTGCGGGCTGATAGAGCTGCAGCTAGATCCTGGAGGGCCTCAGCAGAAGAAGCTGAAGAAGATGAGGAAGAAGATGCCGTCGCTGCAGTTAACATGCCGCACTTGCTCCAATCACAGGGCTTGAGTGCTGGTGTGCAACAGGACAATATCCAAGTGCCAGCCGACAAAGGAAGGGGTGAGATAATCCATGTCCCCCTGTCTGTCCCCCAAAATGTCCCTCATAACGTTGTTAAAAGCCTTTTGTTTAATATGTTGAGTGAAATGTTAGGCACATCAGGTTGTGATGTCCCCCATAAATCTTCCCAAAGTAGTATTAATAATGGTTTAAGTTTTAATTTAAAGCCAGGCTTAATAGAAGTTCATTTGAAGGAGGCACTTACATGCGAACTTTCACCGTTAGGTTTTCATTTAAGTGCCTCTTTGAAAGAAAAAATTTGGAATAGGGATTATATTGACATTTTCTCTTTAATACCATCCGGAAAAGAACAGCTGAACAAATATGATAAAAAAGACGATAAGCCTGAAGCAGATGAAAAAAGGCGTAATGCGCATAGATCCTTTACCAATTGGCTCCAGGCATTTGCTATTTATTCAGCCGTTCTAGGAGAAAAATACCCGAGTTTTTGTTCAGGTTTATTTCAGCATATTGATATAATTTTGGAAGCATATCGTAATTTTGGCGGCATGGCCTGGCTATCATACGATGAGACTTTTAGACAGAAATTGGCAGTATATCCAAATCTATGCTGGGGAAGCAAAGACATTGGTCTATGGATTAATCTCATGCTCCCCAAGAGGACTTCATCAGTTAGGACTGGTAACAACAACACTGTAAAGAAAGGTGTGTGTTTTGCCTTTAACGAAACATCTTGTAAATGGCTCAATAACTGACGATTTCGCCATGAATGTTCATTTTGTGGAGGCTCCCATCCAATGTCGAAATGCTTCAAAAAGCAATATCAGAGCCAACAGAATAATTCCAGAGAAATTAATACAAAAAGCAGTGACTCCAGTGAGGTTACAAAACATGCTACCGTGGTTAGAAATTTACCCAGACCGTTGGACCAGTAATTTAATTTTTTCAGGTTTTTCTAAGGGTTTTTTTGTTCCTCATTTTCAAGGCTTTGGTTGTGAAATAGTTAATAATTTACCTTCAGTAGTAAAATTATATGAGTTGCTAGAGAGAAAATATTTAAAGAAATTGAAGCTGGTGGAGTAGCGGGTCCTTTTAATTCTCCCCCGTTCACTAATTTTAGGATTTCTCCACTTGGTGTCGTGCCCAAAAAAGAGCCGGGTTCATACAGATTAATTCACCATCTTTCCTATCCTGTTGGTTTTCATTAAATGATGCAATAGATAAAAAATTGTGTTCAGTAAAATATACTTCCTTTGATGAGGCTATTGACATTCTTAGGTCTTTTGGTAAAGGGGCCCTTATGGCAAAATCCGACATCAAATCAGCATTTAGGTTACTTCCGGTCGATTCTAGCAGTTTTAATTCTTTAGGTTTTTGTTTAGATAACCAATATTTTTTTGATAAATGCCTTCCTATAGGTTTTTCGCTTTCTTGTTTTTATTTTTAAAGTTTTTCATCATTCCTACATTGGGTAGTTCAGTATGATATTTCAGGGGCTGGAGTTTTACATTATTTGTACGATTTTTTATTTTTAGGTCCTTATAATTCAAAAAGTTATTTAAACTTACTTGAAAGATTTTTTTCTATATGCAGCGATTTTGGCTTTCCATTAGCCATGGAGAAGACGGTATATCCTTGTAAGTCTCTTGAATTTTTAGGTATTCTTATAGATTCAGATAACATGCAATGCTGCTTACCTATGGAAAAAATTTCTAGGATTTTCGGTGCAATAAGGTCCTGCATCAGTAAAGATAAAGTTACTCTGAAGGAATTGCAGTCCCTATTAGGAATGCTGAACTTTGCTCTTAGAATTATCCCAATGGGGAGGGTTTTTTCAAGGCGCCTTTATGAAGCCACAGCGGGACGTACTTCCCCTGGCTCTCATATCCGGCTCTCTTCTGATGCAAAGGAAGATCTAAAGATTTGGCTGAATTTCCTTTCTAATTTTAATTGCCGATCCTGTTGGCAGAGTGCTTTTTTGTCTGCTGATAGTATACCCTTTTCAATTTTTGCAGACAAGGATAAAGGTTTTGGAATATTGTTTTTCTCCCATTGGTCGGCGGAATTTTGGCCTCAGACTTGGATTGCTAATAGAGCTAATTTAAACCAAACTTTATTAGATTTATTTTCAATCTTTGTGGCCATTTATCTTTGGGGTTCATTAATACAGAATTCAAGGATCATAATTTCTTCTAACAATCAAGGTTTAGTTTTTTCTTTAAATACATTATCTTCAAAAAATAGATGGGTTTCTAGAATTTTAAGAGCTTTGGTTTTAAAATGCTTGGAACATAATGTATGGCTAAAAGCATCTTTTTCCAGCTTTGAGGATCCTTTAATTTCTCAATTTATTTGTCGTCGCCAGTGGTCGGAATTTACCCAAAAGGTCCCGGATGCAGATTTACAAGGAACAAGTTGCCCTCTACACCTATGGGATTTGATTTGGGATTGATACCGTATTTCATTGAAAAGTCTTTAGCTACTAGAACATGGACCGATTATTCGGTAGCATGGAAGAAATGGATAATTTTTTGTGACGCGAATCATTTTAATTACAGTGATCCTCGCTCTGATTCAGCCTTGATATTCGCTGATTATTTGCTTGAAAGAGGCCTATCGTATTCAGCAGTCTCGAAAACATTAGCAGGAGTATCATTCTTTCTTAAACTAGCCGGAAGAGCCCCTTTGACTGGCTTATTTCCAGTCAGGCAATTTTTAAAGGGTTTTAAAAAGCATAGTTCGATTCCAGATGATAGGCGTCCTATTTCTTTTTCATTACTGAAAGAGTTGTGCTCTGCTCTTTATTTATTGTGTATAAACGCTTTTGAAGCATGTTTGTTCCTTAGCATTTTTTGCAGCATTACGAGTTGGAGAACTAGTTTCATATAAGAAATCCGTTCCTTCTGGTCTGTTTTTCGAGGATGTTGAAGTCTTTGATGACAACATCATGGTCTTTATTAGACAATCAAAAACGGACCAATTAGGCAAGGGCTCAACAATTAAACTCAGCAGTATATCAGATTCTTCTATCTGTCCAGTACAGAATATCAAAAAATGACTGGCCTTAAGAAAACAAGGTTCTGGTGCCTTGTTCATTCATAAGGATGGTCCTCCTGCTTCAGTTTTTCAATTCAATGCAGTCCTAAAAAGTGCTTGGTCAAAATTGGAAAGGATAATTTAAAAATCTCCTCTCACTCATTTCGTATAGGAGCCGCGACTGAAGCATCAAGATTAGGTCTTTGCGATGAAAAGATTATGAAACTAGGCAGATGGGATTCGAAAAGGCTTAAATTATATGTTCGCCCGAATCTATACAGTCATTAATATTTGAATTCATTTTTTAGGTCCTATCATTGTTTGGATTGTGGGACATTAGTTCGTTTTTTGGGCCGAAAAAAGAGCAGCACTCTGGTCTTACACAAAGAACTTATCTTTTAACCCTTCATCAATTGAAATATGGTGGCATAGCATTCGGGGTATGAAATGGAAAAGATTGTTGGAGGAAATGAGAAAGTTAGTTTTGATATGGCCGTACCCCGACTTAATAATTTTTCACCTTGGAGGTAATGATCTCGGAAAAATCAATACTCTGGATTTATTATCATTTATGAGGAAAGATTTGTCATTGCTTAAAACTGAATTTTATCAATCTTATTTTGTTTTTTCCGAGATTATTCCTAGATTAATTTGGTCTTCAAAAAATCTTTGTTTTACTGAAAAGATCAGAAAGAGGGTTAACAAGAGCATGGAGAAATTTATGTTTCTGTTAAACGGTTTTTCCTTCAGACATATAGACCTGGAAGGCCTTATTCCAGGCCTATATTGCAGAGATTTGGTTCATTTATCAGATATTGGTTTGGACATTTTTAATTTAGACTTACAATCGATTATTGAAAAATGGCTGTGTTGTTTTTTGGGGGGCCATTCCTTTTCAAGGAATGGCTAGTGGGAAAGTCGCCCAGTGAATTCTGGGTGGATTGGATTTATTTATACGGAAAATTATTTAATTGATTGTTTGGTTATTAATATTCTAATTTATTATAAAAAAAAGTTACCCAAAATAAACTTCACGGCCATTACTTATCCATACTTGTGTTTTGTTGTGATTTCTTTATTAATAAATAAAAAAAATAAAAAAAACGAGTCTTGTAGTATCATGTGTTCTCTATGAGAGCGACTAATAGATTCCACTGGCAGCGGCATATCTACTGGAAAACAGAATGAGCTACCATTGGAAATACAACTTGCAGGCTCCTTCTTTCCTCCAACATCATATGTAGGGTACGTTCATATGACTGTATTGTCGGTCCCAGTGTTTTCCATGAAAAAACTGACAGAACTAGACACAGACAGATCTAGGTCCATTGGGCTGTTTAGATAAGTGTTTGAAAAAAAGCAAGTGAAAAAAATCATAGCACGCATAGGTTCTTCCTTAAAATGGATGAGAGTAAGCCATTCAAGTCCAAAGGTGCACAAAAAAACAGATCCCATACAGATCATCCATATAGCTTCCATTTTTTTATGGATACATTTCCATTATTAACCTAGAAAACTGTATTTGGTCTTGTGAATGATAATAACTGTTGATGGAAAAGAAGGACGGTGTACAGACCACAACTGACCACCAAACTGATGAAAATCATCCATTTTTCTGGATGAAAAGATAAATGTCCCATTCTTGTCTGATGTCAGATTCTCGCTGCTCCACAGTCTGGGAATTCTGCTGGATTTTTTATTTTATAATGCATCAAATGTTTTCTCCTGGTGAAAGGTCTGGACTTCAGGCGGCCGGTTCTTCACCTGAACTCTTCCTCTTCGATGCCATGCTGCTGTGATGGTTGTAGTATGTGGTTTAGCATTGTCTTGCCAAAATATGCAAAAAAAAGATCCAACAAATACACAGAAAAAAAGTATGCAAAAAGAGGGGTAACCTAAAAATCTGAAAATAGTCAATGCTTATTAACATGCAAGACTTATTAAAAATATTTAAAAAGCACAAATGGCTGTAAGCCTGTAACATAAATTTTCCAGACCACAACACTATAGTGCTAGGATCTATCCTGTCTGTCAATAAGGTAATTTAGGAACCCAAAAGTTAATACCACCTTAATACAGATATATTACTATATAATATACCAATAATATGAAAATTGTTACATCAATGACCCAGGCCCTAAAATAAGGGCAAGTATTAAAGTGCATAGTGGGTTAAAGATATACACGCCCAATAAATAATGCACAAAAGCACAAAATAAAAGATGATAAAGAGGAGTGTATACAACAATTGTATGATAGAGTCAGAAAAGTTGCAGAAAAATTCTACTGCCGGCACAATAGCAAATAGCCAAACAGAGTGAAGGTAAATGTGAAGTTTGTGCCACCTGGGTCATAGATATAACAATTTTCATATTATTGGTATAGCTGTGATTTGGGGCACATTATAATATACCTTTATTAAGGTGGTATCAACTTTTGGTTTCCTAAATTACCTTATTGACAGACAGGGTAGATCCTAGCATTATAGAGCTGCGGTCTGGAAAATTTGTCATTACTGCTTTTTAAATATTTTTAATATGTCTTGTTTGGCTTGTATGTTAATATACATTGACTATTTTTAGGTGATCCCTCTTTTTGCAACACCTCTGTATAAGGCTCAGCATTGATCACTCCTTTCATGTGTAAGCTGCCCGTGTCAGAGGCACTAATGCAGCCCCAGACCATCAGAGATGCAGGAACTAAGCGCTGATAACAAGCTGGATGGTCCCTCTGCTCTGCAGTCTGCAGGACAAGACGTCCACAGCTTCCATAAATAATTTCATATTTTTATTCATCCGACCTCAGAACAGTTAATATCTTCTGATATGATTTCTATGTTCTGCAGTGAATATAATATGGCTAAAAGAGATTTCCAAATCATTACATTCCTGTTCTCTTTACATTTACACAGCGTCACAAGTTTTTTGGAATTGGGGTTGTAAATATATATATATAAATATTTCTTTGTATATGTGTACATCCATCAGAACAACTGCTCTTAGCGATGTCACAATATCAGAGTTCTAGAATGTTGATGTCACACAAGTCATGAAGTCACAATATGAAGAACTGATAAAACTTCTGCTCACGGCCTCCTCCACTGAGGGTTATAGAATTTGTGGAGTGAGGATATTTTTGCAATTCTGATTGAGTGAGCAAAATGTCTGAGTATAAGCGCACACGTCGCTTTATTATTGAGTCTATTACAGAGAGCAGCGGTATTGATGACCAGGTGAGTGGCGGATTCTGGAGTATGTTGTCTATTTGAAATTATGGAACTTTGAAGACTTTTTTTTACTTTTTATTGTTTCCTTTTCCCAGTTACTGGTCAATAAAAAATGCCGCAGAGTTTTTGCGTCCGACACAGAGGACAGCAGCGGTGATGAGAATCTCCATCAGGTGAGCGCTCACTTCTCTCCAGCACTGTCTGCGGCTCTGGGGGTCTACTGGAGATCAGGGGACGCCCCATTCTGTGATTATGCCACTGTATCGCTGCTACTCCTTCATTCTTATGGTCTTTATATTTCTTTATTTCAGTCTCATCCACTTATTTCAAGGTCTCCAAGGAGCCTTGAAGATGAAGATGGTGGCTCTGGTCCCCACCTGCTATACATAGAGTCAGGCATGTAATAAAGCATCTGGAAGGATCATAAATTCCTTCCTGTAAAATAAGAAAATTAGATTTTTATTTATTAGGAAAACTGAACGACACAGAAGTAAATGACGATGTTTCTTCTTTTCTCCAGAGCCCAATTCTCCCCGATTCAGCTTTGTGCAGGAGGAGACAGCAAGGTCATGTATTCCTATATATCCGTTTTATCTGGGTCATGTTCATGTTATCTGGTCGCTAGATGGCGCTATTATTAGCATATTTTCAGATAAGGTGTCAGCTGTGTGTCTGCAGGTCGTGTATGGTCTTAGTATATATCCAGTAGTGATGTGTGATCCTCTTTGATGCTTTGTTACCAGGAGACAGGAGCGTCCCATCAATTACTGTTTCCTGAGAAATCTGTCTTCACCCACGTCCAAATATGTCACCCACTTCCATAAGAACAAACAGGAGCTGGTACGACGTCTGTACAAGTTTTATAACAGGACCGTCTTTGAGAACCAGGTATTCAGTTATAACACACAGCTTGGAATAGGGTTATAGGGGATGAAGGTTTAGAGCTAGGGATAGTGTATCCAGTGTATATAGTATATACCTCTATATTGTGTATGTATATAGTGACACGAGGCGAAGGGTTAGGGCTAGGGATAGTGTATCCAGTGTATATAGTATATACCTCTACATTCTGTATGTATATGGTGATACGAGGCGAAGGGTTAGAGCTGGGGTTAGTGTATGCAGTGTATATAGTATATACCTCTATATCCTGTATGTATATGGTGATATGAGGTGAAGGATTAGAGGTAGGGATAGTGTATCCAGTGTATATAGCATATACCTCTACATTCTGTATGTATAGGTTGATAGGGGATGAAGGGTTAGAGCTAGGGTTAGTGTATCCATTGTATATAGTATATACCTCTATATTCTGTACGTATATTGTGATAGGAGGATAAAGGGTTACAGCTAGGGATGGAGTATCCAGTGTAAATAGCATATACTTATGTATTCTGTAGGTATGGGGTGATATGAGAGATAGTGAGTAGATGGTTAAAGATAGGGTTAGGGTATCCAGTGTACATAGTATATACCTCTATATTCTGTAGGTGTGGGGTGATATGAGGGATAATGAATGGATGGTTAGAGCTCGGATTAATGTATCCAGTATATATAGTATATACCTCTATATTCTGTAGGTATGGGGTGATATTGAAGATAGTGAATGGAGGGTTAGAGCAAGGGTTAGTGTATCCAGTGTATATAGTATATACCTCTATATTCTGTAGGTATGGGGTGATGTGGGGGATAGTGAATAGAGGGTTAGAGCTAGGGTTAGTGTATCCACTATATACAGTATATACCTCTATATTCTGTATTTCTACTTCCTCTGTAGCTTCCTGCATATATGGACATCAGCTGGAATAAAAGGCTGCGTAAAACAGCTGGTCGCACTGGATTCCTGGAGAACAACGGGGACCGCTACGCCATCATCCAGTTATCGGATAAAGTCTGCGATTCAGCAGGTAGTCGTCACATCCGGTACAATTTATAGATTAGCTGTGGTGAAATCTTCCCCACATCTTTACTCCTGGTTGTTATTATATGCTGCTTTGTCCTTAGAACGACTCCGAGACACATTGATCCATGAGATGTGTCATGCTGCCTGCTGGGTCATCGATGGCAATGGAGAACTTGCCCATCACCAACTATGGGAGCAGTATTGTGAGAAGGTCGCACAGATCCACCCCGACCTTCCACCCATTACTGTATTTCACAGTTGGGAGTACCACTACCCGGTGGTGTACCAATGCTCAGGGTGCCAGTACAGGTAAGATACGACTCAAATAAACTATGGACAGACGGGCGTCTGATACTGGTCGTGGGTGTATGTGCTACTACCACTGCTTGCTTCATGACTTCTGCAATCAATATGAAGGGGCTCTGTCATTGATGTTGGATGTGTGTGCACCTTTAGGATCATTCTTTAATATCTTTAATAAGCTTTATCTCCCACTCCAGAGTCGGACGTTGGACGGATTCTCTCGACACCGAGAAGTTTGGGTGCGGCTACTGTGAGAACAAGTTGGTTCTAGTAACCCCAACCTGAGAAGATCCATCAGCGACCATCCAGCTCCATCGATAGTCCGATCATCGGCTCGTCCAAGATAGCAGCACACAGATGAAGTCATCCAGAAGACTAGTGGAAAGTCACATCTCAGTCTTCCACCATTTCTCGGGCGGCACGGTGACTCAGTGGTTAGCACTGGTGTCTGCAGCACTCAGGTGGTGGAAACAAATCCGACCACGGACATCTGCATGGAGTTTGTATTTCCTCCCCGTGTCTGCGTGGGTTTCCTCCGGGTTCTCCGGTTTCCTCCCACACTCCAAAAATATACTGATAGGTTAATTGGCTTATTCCAAATTGTCCCTAACATGAATGATGGTTGTCCCTGTACAGCGCTACAGACTATGTCAGCACTATATTATCGAGGGGAATCAAATTCATCATTAAATACAAATGCTTTAAACAAACTTATTATTGTAATGTTGCCTTGTGTCAGTCATTTCATACACAGATTATTTACAAAAAAGTTATGTCCTATAGTGGGACGTCTGGAGGTGATTCCACCATACCGATGGCCAGAGACAGGCATGCGGGTGCTAACACCTACATGGACAGGCAGGACAGGCTTACACTGGTAATATACAGCGTATACACCCACAACGACTAACACACATCAAACCAAGCAAAGTCATCAAGTTTCAGAGCTCCCATAGAAATGAATGGTGATAGCAGCACATGCGCAGACACCTTTCCATTTCGGACAGTGTGTAACGGGATCGTTCTTGAGTTACATGTGGGTCCCTGATCTCAGCAATGGGACCTGCATCTATCAAACATTTATGACATATGCTTTTGATAGCGGATGAAATAATGTCTTCAATGCGCTTCGTCACGTGTCCACGGGCATGCTCGCGATTTCTAATGCTGACCCTATGCTGCTCTCTGATTCAGTTATGTCACCAGCAACATAGTGCATTAAGCATTAATGCTTTAAAGGGCACAGCTCAACTTTCCATCCTAATGTGGCACCTCAAACGTCACAAATTTTTCCAGGGCATTCATAAGGGGTATCTCTCCATTATCGTCACGAACGGGGAAACAGCTGATCAGCGAATGTGCACGGTGCTGGACCCTCACTGATCTGATATTCTCAGTGTCTGCGGCATGGCAAGCTGGATGGCAGCTTTCGGCTGCGATCCAGCCTGTCATGTGAATGTAGCAAAGCTGAAGCCGTCCTGGGAACCATGGAAAGGTAAGGATGATGTTGGTTTATTATTTTATTTTTATTGCAGGAGATCGTTGGCTTCAGCTGGAATGGGCGTGATGGTAAGTATGGTTTAATTTAGAACATTGAAAAATTGTGTGTTTATTTCAATTAAAGGACATTATTCTGGGTGTTTGTGTTTTTTTTTTAACTTTGACTATGGGGTTAGTAATGGGGGTGTCTTATAGACACCTCTCCATTACTAACCTGAGCTTGATGTTAGCTAGCACTATAAGCTGACATCAACGCCAGCCCTATTACCCCACTGCCACAGCTACAGGGCAGTGGGAAGAGCGAGGCTAAGTGCCAGAATTGGCGCATCCTATGGATGCGCCATTTCTGGGGCGGCTGACGGCTGGTGTTTCTAGCCTGGGAGGGGGCCAATATTCATGGCACCCTTCCTGGGATATTAATATCAGCCCCAGCTGTCTGCTTAGCCTTTGCTAGCTCTTAAAATATGGGGCACCCAACGTCATTTTTTGGGGGGGTCCCCCATTTTAATAGCTAGTAAAGGCTAGGTATTCAGCTGGGGGCTGATATTAGCAGCCTGGGAAGCTCCGTGGGTATTACCCTATTCCCAGGCTTCAAACATCTGCCCCAGCCGTCTGCTTAACCTCCACTAGAGACTAAAATTACGGGGAACCCCACGCCAATTTTTTTTTTAATAATCCTTTATTTTAACACTAAATGACAAGTACAGTAATCAACACTATCACTGTACTTATTATATATGTGACTGACATGTTTCTATCTATCTAATCTATGTGTGATGCTCTATTCTTTCTATTCTAAATTGTCGAGTACTGATGCTGAATTGCCGGCCGGCTTTTTTAAAGAGACGGTGCATGAAAACACTATTATTTTTTTTAAAAAATCCTTTAACACTATATGACAAGTACAGTAACCAACACTGTCACTGTACTTCTTTTATATGTGACTGACATGTTTCTATCTATCTAATCGATGTGTGATGCTCTATTCTTTCTGTTCTAAATTGTCGTGTACCGCTGCTGAATTGCCGGCCGGATATTTTAAAGAGAGTGTCTTCTGAGCAGTTTGTAAGCTTTTGGACACCTTTGAAGGTGTTTTCTATTTGTTTTTATTTGCCTGCCATTGGTTTTAATGGTGTTCGACGGTGTTCGACAGTGTTCTAAGGTGTTCGACGAACAGTTCCACGAACATCCCGGTGTTCGATGAACCGAACCCGAACACTACGGGGGTGGCTCAACACTGCTCCGGGCATCAGTGTGTGACTGGGGCATCTGCAGGTCTGGACCGGCAGCAGAGATAAGTACTGCCCAATCTGGTTTGTCCAGGGGCCGGGGCAGCAAGTGATCCTCTACCACGCACCTGTGCTCCAAAGGTGCAAAGCCGGGATCCACCATCTTGGACTGAGGGAGATCCCCCGCAGCAGAAATGAGGCCTCCCGCATCTCCCCAAGTCCGGGAAGCCAGGTCCGCGTCCTCCGCCATTGAAGGTATCGTCCGCTCTGCTAATGTTGATGTGGGGAAGCATTTATCCCAGGAGCTTTGGACCTCCGATGCAGTAGATGAGGAGCGCTGGGCAGGGACATCCGATGCCATCTTAGATCCCACTCTTGCAGGAGAGGCAGATGCTGCAATTTCTTAGGTAGCGTGTAATATTTGTTGGAGGGGCCCGCTGAGTTCTCACACTGGTCTGCATTATATTCTTATTCTTTTTTGCCGGCATTGGGAGTGTTTTGGCCTGATTTGAAGTGATAGGCATGCCCTGAAGCAGGTCTAGGGACGGGAGTAGACAACCATGCAACTTCACTCCTCCATAGCCAGGCCACGCCCCACCATTCAAAGAAATTTCAACAAATTCTTGATGTAAACATTAAGATTTGAGAGTCCTCAGTGGCTGATAACTTTTAATGGTTAACTGAAAAGATGGTAACAAGTTGCAAGCTTTCGAGACTACTCAGGTCTCTTCATCAGGCATAGTATGACACAAAATCTGAAGAGTCACATATTCATACACAATAGGACACAGAAATAATGCAATAGATGAGACAGGTAATGTAAAGCAGAGCTATTACTGTGGGAGAAAGGTAAACAGTTCTGGCTGTAAATATTGGTTTAGTTCATAGATAAGGACTGTGAAAGTTTTATTGTCTAATGATTGAGATTTCCAGGGTTATCATGACTCCAAAGCTCTGAGGAGCTCATTCCTTAGTTGATGTAAGTAAAGAAAGCAAAGAAAGGAGCTCAAATAGCGCTGTTATCCAATAGACAGCAGTAAAGATAAAAGGGAAATTGCTCACCTCTGTGAGAATTCCAGCAGACCCTTAAACCGCAGGGGTTAAACAAAATCACAGAAGTTTTTCTTTGACAATTCCAGCAGTCACTTTTTACACCTCCCCAGTTCTTTTTCAATACCCAACATATAGCCACCTCTCCCCAAACCCACAATCCTGTTATCACCACCCACATTATAGCCTTCCAGTTGCCTCTTGTGACGCCCTGCTGTGCATGGAGCCACAGATCCTGGAGGGGTGCATTTCAGGCTTTCTCCACAAGAGGCCCTCAGAGCATACACACACCTCCACCTTCCACCTCAGACCACCAGAGGGAGCTCGGATAGAGATATAAATAGGGAAGGTGGAGTGATTCAGCAGTTTCTGCTCAGACACAGAAGGAGAGAGTCTGTGAGTGAGTTCTCCTCAGGAAGAGCGTGGAGACAGAACAGTCTGGAGTTCACAGCTAGTTCCTGCAGAGTGAGACACAGAGAAACAGGTCAGTCTGCAGTGGAGCTCAGTCAGACTCAAGCAGCTCAGGTTAGTGAGCTAGGAGCATTGCTGACGCTCAGAGAGCAGCAGAAGAGGCAGCCACCTAACTGCCAGTGTGTATAGCCTAGTGAGGGCCCTAGTAGGCCGAAGGCTAGAGGAGTGAGTAGCATTGGGGGCAGAGGAGCTTTGCCTGCTCACCCCAGAAACCATATACCGGACACTGTGTCCGAGTCTGCTGGGATTCTTTATACCCAGCAGAAGACAACCAGAACCCCTGGCGAACTACAGGTCCCAGGAAAACCAAACTCTGACTGTTATATCAGGGTCAGGAGTTACAGAGGCCCCCATATACCAGGGAGTGTGTACTCCAACAGAAGGCCCTACCACAGGATCAGCCGGTGCAGAACAGAGACTAAGTTAGGCCTAGCTCCAGGCAGGCCAGAGACTAACACTAAGCGGCGAAGAAACAGGAGGCCCTACACCTGCCCACTGGGGAGAGTCCTGCAGTGCACCCCTCACCCTACAGTGCTCCGGATGGTACCTGCATTTCCACCAGTAAAAGGTACAGAAGCAAACCGTGTCTGTGTGTCCAATGTTCTTCCTGTGACCCGGCTGGGTCACCGCCATATCGTGCACCTCATCAAACATCACTGCCCTGAGGCCTAGCTCCACCTGTGGGGAGCTACACCATCAAAGCTGCCGTAACACCGGCCTCAGTGGACTGCCGCAGCACTGGTGATCCTCACCAGACACCACAGGTGGCGTCACGAACTTTGACATTTCAATTTCCCTTTTTTTTTTAAGAGAGACCCCAGGGTACGGGCCCGGGAGCCGACCACCGCGACGTCCCCCAAGACCAGGCATTAAGGCCCGGGCTCCGAGTAGTCCCCATCCCCTGGGCGCCACACCTCTCACCACTCTTACAGCTCCATTTTTCAGCTGACAAAACAAATCAGGAACCCTAGCGTAGCAGGCTATGTTCCTCGAGGGACTGCACACAGCAACTTGAGCAAGTATTTAAGTTCTAGCCCTCCATGGCTCATCATGATTAATATTAGACCCATATTTTATTGTGTTTAAAAGAAAATATTTTTTAATTAATTTCTAAATATTTTAAATTACTTTGTACTTCCTTTCTCCTTTTGAGCAAATATTCATGTGCTTTATGATTTTAGATGTGTTTCCAAGATTTCCTTCCCCTTTTTTTTTCTCTCTCTCCCTCGCTCCTTTTTTTTTTTTCCTCTTTTTGGCGCCAAGGGGTGCTTTGGCAGTTTTTTTCTTCACTCCATGTGCTAGCATGTGTATATATATACCTTCCATGTTGTAACAAGTAGCAGCTATGTACCTGAAGAAGTGGACGGGATGTCAACGAAGCACGTAGTCTTTTATAGCTTTTACAGTCTCCAATAAATGCTGGGAACATTATCCATCTCTGGCATATATATACATTTTTTCATGGATGAGCGCGGTGATTAATGGCACCTTTATCATCTGTATACTTAATTGATGTAGAATGACATAAATTCATGAGACACATTCATTCCTGCTCTAAAGGTGTCAAAGGTCACCATTAGTTTATAT
Source organism: Phyllobates terribilis (assembly GCF_046119375.1). Classification (NCBI taxonomy): domain Eukaryota; kingdom Metazoa; phylum Chordata; class Amphibia; order Anura; family Dendrobatidae; genus Phyllobates; species Phyllobates terribilis. The sequence goes on along the minus strand of NW_027362763.1, from coordinate 375,013,468 downwards.
TCCCAAATTTTTCTGTCTCCCTGAGATTTGAAATTACCTTTTAATACCAAGAATTTCATGTCTGTGATGTTGTGTTCCAACCCTATAGATAGAGACAAACAACTTGGTGGCCTCAGAAAGACCTTTTTGAATCAGGGCTACCATCCAAGAACAATAGAGAACCAGATTACAAGAGCCACCAGAATATCAAGGAATCATCTCCTACATTACAAAACTAAACAAGAAAGCAACCGGGTGCCTCTTGTAGTCACCTAAAATCCAAATCTGGAGATGCTAAGGAGAGCTGCATGGAAACTACAACCATTACTACAAAAAGATGCCCGATTACAATCCATATTTCCAGACCCTCCAGTTCTGTGTTTCAGGCAGCCCCCAAATTTAAGAAGCATCATTGTCAGAAGCTCCCTGTCATCTCCACCAGCTACAGGTACCTTTCCCTGCAACCAGAAAAAATGTAAAACCTATCCATTTATAATGACCACAGACAAGATAAAGATACCCAACTCACATCAGAACTACAAGATCCCAGGTACTTTCATCTGTATCACACCTAATGTAGTGTACTTAATTCTATGCACCAAAAGTCCATCAGGGGGTCTGTATGTAGGGGAGACAGGGCAAAAACTTAGGACAAGGATGAATTCTCATCGCCACACAATAAAAGAAGAAAAAATAGATCTACCTGTGGCCAAGCATTTTTGTTTCCCTGATCACAACATCACAGACATGAAATTATTGGTATTATCGTAGAATCATAGAATGGTAGAGTTGGAGGGGCCTCCTGGGTCATCTGGTCCAACCCCCTGCTCAAAGCAGGATTCACTAAATCATCCCAGACAGATGTCTGTCCAGCCTCTTCTTGAAGACGTCCATTGAAGGGGAACTCACCACCTCTCGTGGCAGCCTGTTCCACTCATTGATCACCCTAACTGTCAAAAAGTTTTTCCTAATATCTAATATGTGTCTCCTCCCATTCAGTTTCATCCCATTGCTTCTAGTCTTTCCTTGTGCAAATGAGAATAAAGATGATCCTTCTACAATGTGACAGCCCTTGAGATATTTGTAGACAGCTAATAGGTCTCCTCTCAGTCTTCTTCTTTGCAAGCTAAACATTCCCAAATCCTGTAACCGTTCCTCATAGGACATGGTTTGCAGACCGGTCACCATTCTGGTCGCTCTTCTCTGAACTTGGTCGTTTGTCGATGTCTTTTTTAAAATGTGGTGCCCAAAACTGGACGCAGTATTCCAGATGAGGTCTGACCAAAGAGGAGTAAATTCCGATAATGACTTCACGTGATCTAGACTGTATGCTTCTGTTAATACATCCCAGAATTGTATTTGCCTTTTTTGCTGCTGCATCACACTGTTGACTCATGTTCAGTCTATGATCTATTAGTATACCTAAGTCTTTTTCACATGTACTGTTGCTTAGCTCTATTCCTCCCATTTTGTATATGCTTTTTTCATTTTTATTGCCCAGATGTAGTACTTTGCATTTTTCCCTGTTAAAAACCATTCTGTTAGTTACTGCCCACTGCTCCAGTTTATTTAGGTCTTTTTGAATCCTCTCTCTCTCTTCGCTAGTATTAGCTATCCCTCCTAGCTTTGTGTCATCAGCAAATTTAATCAGTTTACCCTCAATTCCTTCATCTAAATCATTGATAAAGATATTGAACAATACAGGTCTCAGGACAGAGCCCTGTAGTACCCCACTTGAGACATTCATCCAACTGGATGTGAAGCCATTTACGACCACTCTTTGAGTCCGATCACTAAGCCAGTTATGAATCCACCTAACAGTTGCCTTGTCCATTCCATACTTGGTAATTTTTTCAATAAGGATGGTGTGAGATACTTTGTCAAATGCTTTGCTGAAGTCAAGGTATACTATATCTACCACATTTCCCTGATCCACCCAGTCAGTGATTCTGTCATAGAAGGAAATTAAGTTAGTCTGACATGACTTGTTAGTTACAAACCCATGCTGACTCTGGTTAATCACTTCATTCTTATTCAGGTACTTACATACATGTTGTTTAATAATTTGTTCAAAGATCTTTCCTGGTATAGAAGTCAGAATCACTGGCCTATAGTTCCCTGGGTCCACCTTCTTCCCCTTTTTGAAGATAGGAACAACATTTGCTCTTCTCCAGTCTTCTGGGACTTCTCCTGTTCTCCAAGAATTTTCAAAGATTATGGAGAGTGGTTCTAAAATTTCTTCTACGATCTCCTTCAGTACTCTGGGGTGTAATTCATCTGGACCTGGAGACTTGAACTCATTTATGTTAGCTAAATATTCCCTCACAATCTCTCTGTTTACAGATAACTTGGATTCTTCTATTCCTTTAATAGGACAGTGAAGATCAGTTAATGTTACATTTTCTTTCTGAGAGAAAACAGATGCAAAATAGGAATTAAAAAGTTCGGCCTTCTCAACATCCTTTCTTACCATTTCACCATTTTCATCCTGTAAAAATACTATAGCATCTTTGACTTTTCGTTTACTTTTGACATACCCCCAAAATCCTTTTTTATTGCTTTTGACATCTCTTGCAAGCCTTAATTCATTGTCAGCTTTAGCCAACCTGATACGTGCCCTACAGGTTCTGCAGACTGCATTATAATCTTCTTTAGATATGCCTCCCTCTTTCCATTTGATAAACATTTCTTTCTTTCTTTTTAGCATGTGTTTAACTTCTGTGTTCATCCATCCTGGTTTCCTTAAATGCTTCCCATTCTTCCTACTTTTCGGGATTGTTAACGATTGTGCTTTGAGAATCTCATTTTTTAAAATTTCCCATCCTTCCTGGACATTTTTGTCCTTAAGGACATCCAGCCATTGGATCCCTCCTATTCTCTTTCTGAGTCGCTTAAAATCTGCCTTTCTGAAATCTAACCTTGAAGTTTGAGTCTTCACATGTCTTCCTCCTCTAGTTATCCAAAATTCTATAATAGCATGATCGCTGCCTCCTAGGGTTCCAGCCACTTTTACCTCCTCAACCATTTCCTCCCTGTTTATAAGGATTAGATCCAAAGTAGCAGATCCCCTTGTTTTCTCCCCTACCTTTTGGAAGATAAAGTTGCCAGCAAGAGAGGATAAGAATTTGCTTGACCTATTAGCTTTACTTGAGAGAGATTCCCAACAAATGTCTGGATAGTTGAAATCTCCCATGACCACTACGTCATATTATTTGGAGAACTTGGTAATTTGATACATAAAGAGTTCATCCATATCTTCAGTTTGCCCAGGTGGCTTGTATTAAATGCCTACAATGGTGTCCTTTCCATTGTTCTCTCCTTGTATTCTTACCCAAACAGATTCCACAGAACTCCCAGTCTCTGAAGCTTCAATCTCTGTGCAGATATACGCTTTTCTAACATACAATGCGACACCTCCTCCTCGTTTATCAAGTCTGTTTCTTGCAAATAAGTTGTATCCTTTTAGCCTTGTATTCCAATCATGTGTATCGACCCACCAAGTTTCAGTGATTCCATTGACATCATATTTCTTTTCCTGCGTTAATAGTTCCAATTCTCCTTGTTTGTTGCCCATGCTTTGTGCATTTGTATAAAAACATTTTAGTTTGTGATTGGTTTCTCTTCCTCCCATATTTTTATTATTTAAATATTTTTGTCTTTGTTCTTCATTTCCACTTCCAAAAGGTCATTTCAAATCTCAGGGAGACAGAAAAATTTGGGAATATAAACTAATGGTGACCTTTGACACGTTCAGAGCAGGAATGAATGTGTTGCATGGATTTATGTCATTCTACATCAACTAAAGAATGTGCTCCTCAGAGCTTTGGGGTCATCACAACCCTGGACCAGACCTCAATCACTGGATAATACAACTTTCACAGTCCTTATCTATGAACTAATCCAATATTTACAGCCAGAACTGTTTACCTTTCTCCCACAGTAATAGCTCTGCTTTACGTTACCTGTCTCATTTATTGCATTATTTCTGTGTCCTATTATGTATAAATATGTGACTCTTCAGATTTTGTGTCATACTATGCCTGATGAAGAGACCTGAGTAGTCTCGAAAGCTTGCAACTTGTTACCACCTTTTCAGTTAACCATTAAAAGGTATCAGCCACTGAGGACTCTCAAATCTTAATATTTTTCGAATAATTTTTCCGTGGCTAACACAGTACAAAAAAATATATTTTGCCTGATGTAAACATAACACCATCTGTAATAAGCTGTAGTTGAAAAGAGGATGGCTTCTACAAATGGATAATGATCCTAAACACGTCAAAATCATTATCTTCACTGGTAAAACCCCCCACTCATAACACATTAGGTAGCTGTCAGCCAAAAGATTGTTCAACTGACAGCCATCTCTTCTGAGCCCCTTATATACAAGAACGCTCAGCTTGGCTCCTGAAGGCCCCCCCCTCAGTAGCCCATTATGAGGGGGGTCTCATGATAATACAGACCCTTATATTCAATTGTGTTATGGTACAATTATTCTGTTTTCTTTTGGTTTTGAAAGAGTTAACTGTGTTTATACAGGTCAGCTGTGGTAGCCACGAGCAGATTAATCTGGTTTGAACTGGTTTTTGGCAGTCAAATTTCCTTGATTTTGATTGGCTTTGAAGAAAAATGCGGGAAGGATTGTATGATATAAAAGACAGCTGATCGCCAGCTGTGAGGCATTCCAGCTGTCAGAAGAAAAGAAGATAGAAGATGGAATCGCTTCTACAACAGCTGATTAACAGAGCGGAGCAGGAGGGTGGCGTGGACTGGCTGAAGAGCTGCCTGGCTATAAAACCTGCTATAGAATCTGCCCCGGTATCTGGGGATCAGGCAGCTTCGATGCAGGGACCGTCGCCTTCCCTCCCTTCTGCCCCAAGATCACCGCCGCTGCCCAGGAGAAGCAGGAGCGCAAAGAGGAGCCGCAGACCCAGAGTGATTTACTCACCGCCATCTCCTCAGAGCAGCTGAGCACAGGAAACGAGTGGTACGAAGAAGCGGAGAGAAACCAGGAAGTCTCGCTGCCCGTCGCGAGAGCTGAGCCAGCAGGGAGGAGCGGAGCTGCCGGTGCTAACTCCGGTAATGTCAGCATCACCTGGAACGGCAGGGGGCACATCTAGCTGCCGCAGTCAAAAAAGCACTGCGGCAGCCGAGGGATACCAACAGCCAGAGCGCCCCGCGCTGACTGCATCAGGGCTGCGGGCTGATAGAGCTGCAGCTAGATCCTGGAGGGCCTCAGCAGAAGAAGCTGAAGAAGATGAGGAAGAAGATGCCGTCGCTGCAGTTAACATGCCGCACTTGCTCCAATCACAGGGCTTGAGTGCTGGTGTGCAACAGGACAATATCCAAGTGCCAGCCGACAAAGGAAGGGGTGAGATAATCCATGTCCCCCTGTCTGTCCCCCAAAATGTCCCTCATAACGTTGTTAAAAGCCTTTTGTTTAATATGTTGAGTGAAATGTTAGGCACATCAGGTTGTGATGTCCCCCATAAATCTTCCCAAAGTAGTATTAATAATGGTTTAAGTTTTAATTTAAAGCCAGGTTAATAGAAGTTCATTTGATGGAGGCACTTACATGCGAACTTTCACCGTTAGGTTTTCATTTAAGTGCCTCTTTGAAAGAAAAAATTTGGAATAGGGATTATATTGACATTTTCTCTTTAATACCATCCGGAAAAGAACAGCTGAACAAATATGATAAAAAAGACGATAAGCCTGAAGCAGATGAAAAAAGGCGTAATGCGCATAGATCCTTTACCAATTGGCTCCAGGCATTTGCTATTTATTCAGCCGTTCTAGGAGAAAAATACCCGAGTTTTTGTTCAGGTTTATTTCAGCATATTGATATAATTTTGGAAGCATATCGTAATTTTGGCGGCATGGCCTGGCTATCATACGATGAGACTTTTAGACAGAAATTGGCAGTATATCCAAATCTATGCTGGGGAAGCAAAGACATTGGTCTATGGATTAATCTCATGCTCCCCAAGAGGACTTCATCAGTTAGGACTGGTAACAACAACACTGTAAAGAAAGGTGTGTGTTTTGCCTTTAACGAAACATCTTGTAAATGGCTCAATAACTGACGATTTCGCCATGAATGTTCATTTTGTGGAGGCTCCCATCCAATGTCGAAATGCTTCAAAAAGCAATATCAGAGCCAACAGAATAATTCCAGAGAAATTAATACAAAAAGCAGTGACTCCAGTGAGGTTACAAAACATGTTACCGTGGTTAGAAATTTACCCAGACCGTTGGACCAGTAATTTAATTTTTTCAGGTTTTTCTAAGGGTTTTTTTGTTCCTCATTTTCAAGGCTTTGGTTGTGAAATAGTTAATAATTTACCTTCAGTAGTAAAATTATATGAGTTGCTAGAGAGAAAATATTTAAAGAAATTGAAGCTGGTGGAGTAGCGGGTCCTTTTAATTCTCCCCCGTTCACTAATTTTAGGATTTCTCCACTTGGTGTCGTGCCCAAAAAAGAGCCGGGTTCATACAGATTAATTCACCATCTTTCCTATCCTGTTGGTTTTCATTAAATGATGCAATAGATAAAAAATTGTGTTCAGTAAAATATACTTCCTTTGATGAGGCTATTGACATTCTTAGGTCTTTTGGTAAAGGGGCCCTTATGGCAAAATCCGACATCAAATCAGCATTTAGGTTACTTCCGGTCGATTCTAGCAGTTTTAATTCTTTAGGTTTTTGTTTAGATAACCAATATTTTTTTGATAAATGCCTTCCTATAGGTTTTTCGCTTTCTTGTTTTTATTTTTAAAGTTTTTCATCATTCCTACATTGGGTAGTTCAGTATGATATTTCAGGGGCTGGAGTTTTACATTATTTGTACGATTTTTTATTTTTAGGTCCTTATAATTCAAAAAGTTGTTTAAACTTACTTGAAAGATTTTTTTCTATATGCAGCGATTTTGGCTTTCCATTAGCCATGGAGAAGACGGTATATCCTTGTAAGTCTCTTGAATTTTTAGGTATTCTTATAGATTCAGATAACATGCAATGCTGCTTACCTATGGAAAAAATTTCTAGGATTTTCGGTGCAATAAGGTCCTGCATCAGTAAAGATAAAGTTACTCTGAAGGAATTGCAGTCCTTATTAGGAATGCTGAACTTTGCTCTTAGAATTGTCCCAATGGGGAGGGTTATTTCAAGGCGCCTTTATGAAGCCACAGCGGGACGTACTTCCCCTGGCTCTCATATCCGGCTCTCTTCTGATGCAAAGGAAGATCTAAAGATTTGGCTGAATTTCCTTTCTAATTTTAATTGCCGATCCTGTTGGCAGAGTGCTTTTTTGTCTGCTGATAGTATACCCTTTTCAATTTTTGCAGACAAGGATAAAGGTTTTGGAATATTGTTTTTCTCCCATTGGTCGGCGGAATTTTGGCCTCAGACTTGGATTGCTAATAGAGCTAATTTAAACCAAACTTTATTAGATTTATTTTCAATCTTTGTGGCCATTTATCTTTGGGGTTCATTAATACTGAATTCAAGGATCATAATTTCTTCTAACAATCAAGGTTTAGTTTTTTCTTTAAATACATTATCTTCAAAAAATAGATGGGTTTCTAGAATTTTAAGAGCTTTGGTTTTAAAATGCTTGGAACATAATGTATGGCTAAAAGCATCTTTTTCCAGCTTTGAGGATCCTTTAATTTCTCAATTTATTTGTCGTCGCCAGTGGTCGGAATTTACCCAAAAGGTCCCGGATGCAGATTTACAAGGAACAAGTTGCCCTCTACACCTATGGGATTTGATTTGGGATTGATACCGTATTTCATTGAAAAGTCTTTAGCTACTAGAACATGGACCGATTATTCGGTAGCATGGAAGAAATGGATAATTTTTTGTGACGCGAATAATTTTAATTACAGTGATCCTCGCTCTGATTCAGCCTTGATATTCGCTGATTATTTGCTTGAAAGAGGCCTATCGTATTCAGCAGTCTCGAAAACATTAGCAGGAGTATCATTCTTTCTTAAACTAGCCGGAAGAGCCCCTTTGACTGGCTTATTTCCAGTCAGGCAATTTTTAAAGGGTTTTAAAAAGCATAGTTCGATTCCAGATGATAGGCGTCCTATTTCTTTTTCATTACTGAAAGAGTTGTGCTCTGCTCTTTATTTATTGTGTATAAACGCTTTTGAAGCATGTTTGTTCCTTAGCATTTTTTGCAGCATTACGAGTTGGAGAACTAGTTTCATATAAGAAATCCGTTCCTTCTGGTCTGTTTTTCGAGGATGTTGAAGTCTTTGATGACAACATCATGGTCTTTATTAGACAATCAAAAACGGACCAATTAGGCAAGGGCTCAACAATAGTGTTGAGCATTCCGATACTGAAATATCGGGTATCGGCCGATATTCGCGGTATCGGAATTCCGATACTTAATTCCGATACTATTGCAATATCGTATACCGGAATCGGAAGTTCCCATAATGCAATGAGACATTTTCATTTTATTCAGCCAATGAGGATCCTAAGAAGTGTGGGCACATCCTGTTAGGCATGTAGGCATCTTAACTAATGGCATGGCTGTGATTGGCTGCTGAAATGATGTCATGATGCACTATAAAAGCCACCGCCGCCATTTTGAGCTCACTCTGCTGTGAATTCAGTTAGGGATAGGACGCTGTTGTTCTGAGGGACAGTTTTAGCTACCTATTTGCTCTATACTGCTTTACCCAAGCTACTTTCTAAATCACTGTGCCTTGCAGTGCTAGTGCACAGTTCCCTGTGCTGTTCACCGCTATCTGCAAGGTCTGTGTGTGTGAGTGCAGCTCACCCTGTAGTGTGTGCTTCAGCCAAGTCTGGTTGTAGTGCACTCAGTGTGTGTCACTGCCTCATACATTGTCCTTTTTTGCCAATTCATAATTTTTCCTGATATCTCCTATTAGTGTGGTGGTTCCATCTGTATTCAGCTAAATTGGTTCCAAACACACTATATAGGAGTAGATAGAGAAATTTTTTTCCGTCTTGCAGCACTAGTGCACAGTGCTCTGCATCTGTACTGTTCACCGCTGTCTGCAAGGTCTGGTGTGTGAGTGCAGCTCACCCTGTAGTGTGTGCTTCAACCCCGTCTGGTTGTAGTGCACTCAGTGTGTGTCACTGCCTCATACATTGTCCTTTATTGCCAATTCATAATTTTTCCTGATATCTCCTATTAGTGTGGTGGTTCCATCTGTATTCAGCTAAATTGGTTCCAAACACACTATATAGGAGTAGATAGAGAAATTTTTTTCCGTCTTGCAGCACTAGTGCACAGTGCTCTGCATCTGTACTATTCACCGCTGTCTGCAAGGTCTGGTGTGTGAGTGCAGCTCACCCTGTAGTGTGTGCTTCAACCCCGTCTGGTTGTAGTGCACTCAGTGTGTGTCACTGCCTCATACATTGTCCTTTATTGCCAATTCATAATTTTTCCTGATATCTCCTATTAGTGTGGTGGTTCCATCTGTATTCAGCTAAATTGGTTCCAAACACACTATATAGGAGTAGATAGAGAATTTTTTTTCCGTCTTGCAGCACTAGTGCACAGTGCTCTGCATCTGTACTGTTCACCGCTGTCTGCAAGGTCTGGTGTGTGAGTGCAGCTCACCCTGTAGTGTGTGCTTCAACCCCGTCTGGTTGTAGTGCACTCAGTGTGTGTCACTGCCTCATACATTGTCCTTTATTGCCAATTCATAATTTTTCCTGATATCTCCTATTAGTGTGGTGGTTCCATCCATATTCAGCTAAATTGATTCCAAACACACTATATAGGAGTAGATAGAGGAGCCTTTCTGCAGCATTGGGCCCTGCAGCCCCAGCCAGATTAGTATTAGCCTATTTTTTGCAGCCTCATCTATTGCATTGTAGGTTACCTTCCTACATTGTAATAGCTACAAAAAGTTTGTGATACTATCGTTATTACATCTTTAGGCACATCCAGTGTCTTTTTGTGACAAAAAAAACCTAAATAAAGTTCACCAAACACTCCACTTTACAGTTGTGTAGGCCACATTAGCTCATATTAAAGTCTAGTCCACACTTTATAAAATTAGTGTTTCTTATACCTGTTAGCAGCTGTTCAGGAATAAGCACACTAAGCCCTTAGTACTTTTCTGCCTATCTTTATCAGTCTACCAAGATGAAGAAGGCAGGGAGTAAGGCATGTGGTCGTGGTCGTGGGCGTGGGCGTGGAGTTTCTGCAGGGAGAGGACGTGAGGATTCTGTGCCTGCAGGGAGAGGACGTTGGGATTCTGTGCCTGCTGCGGGCACCAGTGACTCAGCATCCCCCAGTTTTACCAGGGAACAGTCCTTTATGCGCAGCTTTGTAGGAGCTAGCCGTACCCCACTGCTGCGCGAGGACCAAATTGAAGCCGTTGTCGGATGGATGGCAGCTAACGCATCGACTTCAATTAGTTCCAGATCCTCTCAGGTCCTGAGCACTGAAGAGCACCCATCTGTCTCTTCACCACCTGCCAAATTGCCCAGGCAGTCAGAGAGCCCTGGACAGGAGCCATCTCTACTTCTGTTCTCTGAATCTCTTGGCTTGGAAAGAGGGGGCCAGCCAAGCAGAATTCGAGAATTTGAAGAAGAGGTAGTATGCAGTGATGCGCAACCGTTTTGTCTCTCTGAATCTGAAGAGGCGGGTGGGCCAGTGCCTATGGTCAGCAGCACACCTCAGTACGCATCTGATGATGAGACTCAGGTGCCACTTTCTGGTGCGTACTGTGCTGTCGAGACTACCCAGGAGAAGCAGTTGTTTGAAGAGGGTGGTGTAGATGATGAGGTCCTTGACCCATCATGGCGTGAGGGACAGGAAGGTGGTGGGAGCAGCTCTGAGGAAGAGATTCTCCGAACGGCCCAAAAAGGAGGGAGAGGGAGGGGGCAGACTTGGTTGCCTGTAGCCTCCACTTCGGCACCCATTAGGAGCATGGCTCTTCCAAAATCCAAAGCGGGCGCTCCCAAGACTTGCAGTGCCTGGTCCTTTTTTGACACAGTTGCAGATGACATTTGCTTTGTCAAATGCAAGCTGTGTAATCAGAAGGTGAAAAGAGGGAAAAGTGTCAGCAACCTCAATACCACAAATATGTGGAAACATGTGCGGACCAAGCACGTGGTGGAGTTACACAAACACACTGAAGACCTAGGCCAACCTACAGCGCCACCTACCACCTCTTCAGCTCGTGTTGTAGCCTCTTCCTCCAGCTCACACACAGCTGGTTCGGCTTCCTCACAGGATCGCCATGGAAGAATCTCTGGCACTGTTGTACAGAGACACAGTGTAATTCCACCCACAGCACCACTTTCCCAGTCATCCTCACACTCCCAGGCCAGTCTACAGCCATCGTTAGCACAGGCATGGGAGAAAAGGCGCCCATACTCGGCAAACCACCCCCGAGCACAGGCTCTGAATGCTGGCATTGCTAAACTACTGGCCCTTGAAATGCTATCATTCAGGCTGGTGGAGACTGACACATTCCGTAACTTTATGGCATTGGCAGTCCCACAATACAACGTGCCCAGCCGCTTTTATTTCAGCAGGCAAGCCGTCCCTGCCCTGCAACATCATGTGGAGGGAAAAATTAAACATGCGCTACAAAACGCCGTCAGTAGCAAGGTCCACCTGACCACTGATGCGTGGACCAGTAAGCATGGACAGGGACGATACCTTTCCCTCACTGCCCATTGGGTAAATGTTGTGGAGCCGGGTACAGATCTTGAGAGTGGCGCTGTACGTGTTCTGCCAACTCCAAGGATTGCAGGAATCCAGTCTGTACACATTGACTCCTCCTCATACTCCAGTTCCTCTGAATCAGCGCTGCAGGAGCCGTCACGGTCTACCTCCACATCGACCCGTGAACGGTTACCTGTTATGATGACCGATATGAGCACAGCCGTGGCCAAACGTCAACAGGCCGTATTAAAATTAATTTCTTTGGGGAATCGAAGCCACACAGCGCAGGAGCTCTGGAATGCCATCAAGCAGCAGAGTGACGTGTGGTTTGTGCCAGCGAATCTCCAGCCAGGCATGGTAGTGTGTGACAATGGCCGAAATCTGGTGGCAGCTCTGGGCCTAGGCAACCTCACTCACATCCCATGTCTGGCACATGTGCTCAACTTGGTCGTGCAGAGTTTTTTGAGGGACTATCCGGATCTTGATGCACTGCTTCACAAGGTCCGCATAGAGTGCGCTCACTTGCGGCGTTCCAGCAATGCAAGATCACGCATTGCAGCTCTGCAGCGCCGATTATGTCTTCCGGAACATCGCATCATATGTGACCTACCCACCAGGTGGAATTCAACGTTACATATGTTGGAGAGGTTGTGTGAGCAGCAGGCAGCAGTAATGGAGTACCAGCTGCAGCAGGCGCAAACAAGTCGCAGTGCGCGCCGTTCACACTTCACCACCACTGAGTGGGCCTCTATGAAGGACATTTGCCACGTTTTGCGTGCCTTCGATTATTCCACGCGGATGGCGAGTGCAGATGATGCACTAGTCAGCATGACTATCCCCCTTATCTGCCTGCTTGAAAAAACACTGCAAGCACTAAGGGACGAGGTTTTGGAAGAGGTGGAGGATGAGGAGTCACAAATGCCATCTGCTTCTCTACAGTCTGCGCAATGTGGTTCCTCACAAAGGCCTAGGCAGGGGACACTTTGTGAGGAGGATGAGGAGGAGTCAATGGATGAGGAAGACATCTGTCCAGAGGAGGGAGGTACACAATGCTCTAGTAGTCAGTATCTAGAGCGAGGGTGGGGTGATGCAGAGCAGGCAGAGATCACGCCTCAAGCAGGGGACAGCGTTTCTTGGCCAGTTGGCAGTCTGCAGCACATGGTTGATTTCATGCTGCAGTGCCTCAGAAACGACCGCCGCATCGCCCACATTCTCAACACGGCTGATTATTGGGTGTCCACCCTCCTAGATCCTCGCTACCGGGACAACTTACAAAGCCTCATAACACCATTGAACCGGGAGCGTAAAATGCGGGAGTACCAAGACGCACTGGTGCATTCCATCATGTTCTCCATTCCAACCGAGAGCAGTGCTGCTAGTGCTTTACAAAGCAGCTCAGTGCGTCGAGGCAGTGGAGGAAGCTCTGCACAAAGAGGGAGCAGAAGCAGCGCCTCAGCACAAGGCAAGACCAGTATGGCCGAAATGTGGCAAAGTTTTGTGTCCCCGCCGCCACAAATGTCTACACCATCACAGACAGCTCCAGTCAGCAGGAGGCAACGTTTCCGTCAGATGGTGACAGACTACATGTCTTGCCCTCTTAGTGTACTCCCAGACGGCTCTTCTCCCTTCAAGTTTTGGGTCTGTAAGCTGGATACATGGCCAGAGCTTAGTCAGTATGCACTGGAGGTGCTAGCTTGCCCTGCTGCTAGTGTATTATCGGAACGCGTCTTTAGTGCCGCAGGTGGTGTACTAACAGACCGTCGCATGCGACTATCCTCCGATAACGTTGACCGGCTTACTTTTCTCAAAATGAACAAGGCCTGGATCTCTCATGAATTTGCCAGTCCTCTTCCAGAATAAATAATTGGTTGGCAACAGTATCCAGGTCTCCTGTTCTGTTCATGTTTCTACCACCTGAACTGTAATCCCTGAGCTCCAACACCGCCAGTTGGCGCTCGGAAGTGCCGTCTGCACAGTCAACACTTGCTGCCGTGTTATTGGGGTTCAGTAACGTCAGCTGTTCCCCTGCTGTGCGGACGGCAATTTCTCCTGCTCTGTCCACATTCTCACTACTACAGATTTTAAAGTTGCTCCAATTACACCTCTGGCTCCTCTGTTTTCATTCTTATCCCTGGGCTCCAGCACCGCCAGTTGGCGCTCGGAAGTGCTGTCTGCACAGTCAACACTTGCTACCATGTTATTGGGGTTCAGTAACGTCAGCTGTTCCCCTGCTGTGCGGACGGCAATTTCTCCTGCTCTGTCCACATTCTCACTACTACAGATTTTAAAGTTGCTCCAATTACACCTCTGGCTCCTCTGTTTTCATTCTTATCCCTGGGCTCCAGCACCGCCAGTTGGCGCTCGGAAGTGCCGTCTGCACAGTCAACACTTGCTGCCGTGTTATTGGGGTTCAGTAACGTCAGCTGTTCTCCTGCTGTGCGGACGGCAATTTCTCCTGATTTGTCCACATCCACTGTACTACACATTTTAAAGTTGCTCCAATTACTCCTCTGGCTCCTCTGTTTTCATTCTTATCCCTGGGCTCCAGCACCGCCAGTTGGCGCTCGGAAGTGCCGTCTGCACAGTCAACACTTGCTACCATGTTATTGGGGTTCAGTAACGTCAGCTGTTCCCCTGCTGTGTTCACGGCAATTTCTCCTGCTCTGTCCATATTCACTGTGCTACTTATTTAAAACTTGCTCCAATTACACCTCTGGCTCCTCCGTTTTTAGTATTTACCCTGGGCTCCAACACCGCCAGTTGGCGCTCGGAAGTGCTGTCTGCACAGTCAACACTTGCTGCCGTGTTATTGGGGTTCAGTAACGTCAGCTGTTCCCCTGCTGTGCGGACGGCAATTTCTCCTGCTCTGTCCACATTCTCACTACTACAGATTTTAAAGTTGCTCCAATTACACCTCTGGCTCCTCTGTTTTCATTCTTATCCCTGGGCTCCAGCACCGCCAGTTGGCGCTCGGAAGTGCTGTCTGCACAGTCAACACTTGCTACCATGTTATTGGGGTTCAGTAACGTCAGCTGTTCCCCTGCTGTGCGGATGGCAATTTCTCCTGCTCTGTCCACATTCTCACTACTACAGATTTTAAAGTTGCTCCAATTACACCTCTGGCTCCTCTGTTTTCATTCTTATCCCTGGGCTCCAGCACCGCCAGTTGGCGCTCGGAAGTGCCGTCTGCACAGTCAACACTTGCTGCGGTGTTATTGGGGTTCAGTAACGTCAGCTGTTCCCCTGCTGTGTTCACGGCAATTTCTCCTGCTCTGTCCATATTCACTGTGCTACTTATTTAAAACTTGCTCCAATTACACCTCTGGCTCCTCCGTTTTTAGTATTTACCCTGGGCTCCAATACCGCTAGTTGCTGCTCAGAAGTGCCGTCTGCACAGTCAACGCTTGCTCCAGTGTTATTGGGATTCAGTAACGTCAGCTGATCCCCAGCTGTGTGTCCGGCAAATTCTCCTGCTTTGTCCACATCCACTGTAGTACGGATTTAAAACCTCCTCCAAATACACCTCTGGCTCTTCTATTTTTAGTATTTACCCTGGGCTCCAGCACCGCCAGCTGGTTCTCGGCAGTTCCATTGGCTCTTGTACCTTCTGCTACCCATCCGGGTTCCAGTACCGTCAGCTGGTCCTCGGTAGTTCCATTTGCTCTTGTATCTTCTGCTACCCATCCGGGTTCCAGTACCGTCAGCTGGTTCTCGGCAGTGTCTTTGGCACGGGTACTCCCTCCTGCCCAGCCTGGTTCCAGCACGCCAGCTGTTTCCGGGTAGTGTCAACGTCACTTTGCCTCCAATGCGTTGTCCTGTCGTGTTGCGGTCGGGTTAGCCGACTCTATGGTGCCTGCAGTTTAGGTGACTCCTATGTGGGCTGCGGGATCTGGCAATGAAGGCTGGTTCCATAGTGCCAATAGGACAAGCACCCTCTGTAGGACTGTGGGTTTTGGTAACTGCGGCCGGCTCGCGGCCTTGAACTTTTTTTTTACATGGGTACCTTCTGCTACCCATCCGGGTTCCAGTACCGTCAGCTGGTTCTCGGCAGTGCCTTTGGATTAGGTGCCTCCTTCTCGGTATCCAAGTTCCACCAACGTCTGCTGGTCCTTGGTAGTGCTTTCTGGCACAGGTACCTCCTGCTTAGTAACCGAGTTCCAGTAACATCAGCTGGTCCTCGGTAGTTCCATTGGCTCTTGTACCTTCTGCTACCCATCCGGGTTCCAGTACCGTCAGCTGGTCCTCGGTAGTTCCATTTGCTCTTGTATCTTCTGCTACCCATCCGGGTTCCAGTACCGTCAGCTGGTTCTCGGCAGTGCCTTTGGATTAGGTGCCTCCTTCTCGGTATCCAAGTTCCACCAACGTCTGCTGGTCCTTGGTAGTGCTTTCTGGCACAGGTACCTCCTGCTTAGTAACCGAGTTCCAGTAACATCAGCTGGTCCTCGGTAGTTCCATTGGCTCTTGTACCTTCTGCTACCCATCCGGGTTCCAGTACCGTCAGCTGGTCCTCGGTAGTTCCATTTGCTCTTGTATCTTCTGCTACCCATCCGGGTTCCAGTACCGTCAGCTGGTCCTCGGTAGTTCCATTTGCTCTTGTATCTTCTGCTACCCATCCGGGTTCCAGTACCGTCAGCTGGTTCTCGGCAGTGCCTTTGGATTAGGTGCCTCCTTCTCGGTATCCAAGTTCCACCAACGTCTGCTGGTCCTTGGTAGTGCTTTCTGGCACAGGTACCTCCTGCTTAGTAACCGAGTTCCAGTAACATCAGCTGGTCCTCGGTAGTTCCATTGGCTCTTGTACCTTCTGCTACCCATCCGGGTTCCAGTACCGTCAGCTGGTCCTCGGTAGTTCCATTTGCTCTTGTATCTTCTGCTACCCATCCGGGTTCCAGTACCGTCAGCTGGTCCTCGGTAGTTCCATTTGCTCTTGTATCTTCTGCTACCCATCCGGGTTCCAGTACCGTCAGCTGGTTCTCGGCAGTGCCTTTGGATTAGGTGCCTCCTTCTCGGTATCCAAGTTCCACCAACGTCTGCTGGTCCTTGGTAGTGCTTTCTGGCACAGGTACCTCCTGCTTAGTAACCGAGTTCCAGTAACATCAGCTGGTCCTCGGTAGTTCCATTGGCTCTTGTACCTTCTGCTACCCATCCGGGTTCCAGTACCGTCAGCTGGTCCTCGGTAGTTCCATTTGCTCTTGTATCTTCTGCTACCCATCCGGGTTCCAGTACCGTCAGCTGGTTCTCGGCAGTGCCTTTGGATTAGGTGCCTCCTTCTCGGTATCCAAGTTCCACCAACGTCTGCTGGTCCTTGGTAGTGCTTTCTGGCACAGGTACCTCCTGCTTAGTAACCGAGTTCCAGTAACATCAGCTGGTCCTCGGTAGTTCCATTGGCTCTTGTACCTTCTGCTACCCATCCGGGTTCCAGTAACATCAGCTGGTCCTCGGTAGTTCCATTGGCTCTTGTACCTTCTGCTACCCATCCGGGTTCCAGTACCGTCAGCTGGTTCTCGGCAGTGCCTTTGGATTAGGTGCCTCCTTCTCGGTATCCAAGTTCCACCAACGTCTGCTGGTCCTTGGTAGTGCTTTCTGGCACAGGTACCTCCTGCTTAGTAACCGAGTTCCAGTAACATCAGCTGGTCCTCGGTAGTTCCATTGGCTCTTGTACCTTCTGCTATCCATCCGGGTTCCAGTACCGTCAGCTGGTCCTCGGTAGTTCCTCAGCTTTCTTGTACCTTCTGCTACATTTCCAATTTCAAGCTTTTTGAAATGGTTCTTGGTAATCACTCTGGATCTCCCTGACGAGGACCCTGAAGACGAGGACCCTGAAGACCAACCCTAAGAAGACGAGGACCCCGAAGACAATGACCCTGAAGACGAGGACCCTGAAGACCACCCCGAAGAAGACGAGGACCCTGAAGACCACCCCGAAGAAGACGAGGACCCTGAAGACCACCCCGAAGAAGACGAGGACCCCGAAGACGAGGACCCAGAAGACCAACCCGAAGAAGACGAGGACCCCGAAGACGAGGACCCCCGAAGACGACGACCCTGAAGACCACCCCGAAGAAGACCAAGAAGATGACCCTGAAGAAGTTGACCAAGAAGACAAAGAAGAGAAGACAAGCACCAAGATACAGAAAAACAAGAGACAGAAAACCAAGAAGCAGAAATACAAGAAGCTGCAGAACAAAAAGCGGAAGAACATTAAGCATAAGACTAAAAATCAGAGCAAAAGATAATATCTAAATTATAAGCAGAAGATGACTAAGCAGTGTATGGGGGTGAGTCCGTTCCTCCTCGTGGTGCCCCTGGAAAAGACCTGCTGCTGCAGGCCAAACTGAACGCGGACAAATCCTGTTGTAAATCTTTTCTGACGGGCAGAACGAAAGGTGTAATGTCCAACCTTTTATAGATAACAACTACAGGAATGCCTGTCATAAATAAGAATATGATGAAGAAGAAGAATATGAAGAAGATGAAGAAGTAGAATATGAAGAATGTAAAAAAAAGAATAATACGAAGAAGGTGAAGAAGAAGAAGGTGAAGAAGAAGTGGATGAAAAAGATGCTGAGGATGATGAAGGAGAAAGTGTGGGAGAAGTAAAAAAGAAGGTGAAGAGCATGGAAGTAGTGAAACATAAATATCTGACAAAATATAAAAATACTTAACATAGTTAATATTTCCGTAACTCAGAACATAATAAAAAAATATTAATTCCTGCTATTCCATTTGACTGGGCTAAACCTCTATGCCTTTATTGTCTCCCCCACCTCCCCCAATACATTCTACATTATTCTTAGTTGTTTTCCTTCATGTAGAAATAACCTACAAGGAAAGAAAGGGTTTATTTTAATTCCGATATTTATGTCCCATTGACTTGCATTGGTTTCCGGTATCGGAATCGGCGATATCCGATACTTTTTCGGTATCGGTCCGATCCAATCCGATCCGATATTTCCCGATATCGTAAGGTATCGCTCAACACTACTCAACAATTAAACTCAGCAGTATATCAGATTCTTCTATCTGTCCAGTACAGAATATCAAAAAATGGCTGGCCTTAAGAAAACAAGGTTCTGGTGCCTTGTTCATTCATAAGGATGGTTCTCCTGCTTCAGTTTTTCAATTCAATGCAGTCCTAAAAAGTGCTTGGTCAAAATTGGAAAGGATAATTTAAAAATCTCCTCTCACTCATTTCGTATAGGAGCCGCGACTGAAGCATCAAGATTAGGTCTTTGCGAT
Source organism: Phyllobates terribilis (assembly GCF_046119375.1). Lineage (NCBI taxonomy): Eukaryota > Metazoa > Chordata > Amphibia > Anura > Dendrobatidae > Phyllobates > Phyllobates terribilis. The sequence continues at coordinate 374,994,582 of NW_027362763.1, read as the reverse complement.
GAAAAGATTATGAAACTAGGCAGATGGGATTCGAAAAGGCTTAAATTATATGTTCGCCCGAATCTATACAGTCATTAATATTTGAATTCATTTTTTAGGTCCTATCATTGTTTGGATTGTGGGACATTAGTTCGTTTTTTGGGCCGAAAAAAGAGCAGCACTCTGGTCTTACACAAAGAACTTATCTTTTAACCCTTCATCAATTGAAATATGGTGGCATAGCATTCGGGGTATGAAATGGAAAAGATTGTTGGAGGAAATGAGAAAGTTAGTTTTGATATGGCCGTACTCCGACTTAATAATTTTTCACCTTGGAGGTAATGATCTCGGAAAAATCAATACTCTGGATTTATTATCATTTATGAGGAAAGATTTGTCATTGCTTAAAACTGAATTTTATCAATCTTATTTTGTTTTTTCCGAGATTATTCCTAGATTAATTTGGTCTTCAAAAAATCTTTGTTTTACTGAAAAGATCAGAAAGAGGGTTAACAAGAGCATGGAGAAATTTATGTTTTTGTTAAACGGTTTTTCCTTCAGACATATAGACCTGGAAGGCCTTATTCCAGGCCTATATTGTAGAGATTTGGTTCATTTATCAGATATTGGTTTGGACATTTTTAATTTAGACTTACAATCGATTATTGAAAAATGGCTGTGTTGTTTTTTGGGGGGCCATTCCTTTTCAAGGAATGGCTAGTGGGAAAGTCGCCCAGTGAATTCTGGGTGGATTGGATTTATTTATACGGAAAATTATTTAATTGATTGTTTGGTTATTAATATTCTAATTTATTATAAAAAAAAGTTACCCAAAATAAACTTCACGGCCATTACTTATCCATACTTGTGTTTTGTTGTGATTTCTTTATTAATAAATAAAAAAAATAAAAAAAACGAGTCTTGTAGTATCATGTGTTCTCTATGAGAGCGACTAATAGATTCCACTGGCAGCGGCATATCTACTGGAAAACAGAATGAGCTACCATTGGAAATACAACTTGCAGGCTCCTTCTTTCCTCCAACATCATATGTAGGGTACGTTCATATGACTGTATTGTCGGTCCCAGTGTTTTCCATGAAAAAACTGACAGAACTAGACACAGACAGATCTAGGTCCATTGGGCTGTTTAGATAAGTGTTTGAAAAAAAGCAAGTGAAAAAAATCATAGCACGCATAGGTTCTTCCTTAAAATGGATGAGAGTAAGCCATTCAAGTCCAAAGGTGCACAAAAAAACAGATCCCATACAGATCATCCATATAGCTTCCATTTTTTTATGGATACATTTCCATTATTAACCTAGAAAACTGTATTTGGTCTTGTGAATGATAATAACTGTTGATGGAAAAGAAGGACGGTGTACAGACCACAACTGACCACCAAACTGATGAAAATCATCCATTTTTCTGGATGAAAAGATAAATGTCCCATTCTTGTCTGATGTCAGATTCTCGCTGCTCCACAGTCTGGGAATTCTGCTGGATTTTTTATTTTATAATGCATCAAATGTTTTCTCCTGGTGAAAGGTCTGGACTGCAGGCGGCCGGTTCTTCACCTGAACTCTTCCTCTTCGATGCCATGCTGCTGTGATGGATGTAGTATGTGGTTTAGCATTGTCTTGCCAAAATATGCAAAAAAAAGATCCAACAAATACACAGAAAAAAAGTATGCAAAAAGAGGGGTAACCTAAAAATCTGAAAATAGTCAATGCTTATTAACATGCAAGACTTATTAAAAATATTTAAAAAGCACAAATGGCTGTAAGCCTGTAACATAAATTTTCCAGACCACAACACTATAGTGCTAGGATCTATCCTGTCTGTCAATAAGGTAATTTAGGAACCCAAAAGTTAATACCACCTTAATACAGATATATTACTATATAATATACCAATAATATGAAAATTGTTACATCAATGACCCAGGCCCTAAAATAAGGGCAAGTATTAAAGTGCATAGTGGGTTAAAGATATACACGCCCAATAAATAATGCACAAAAGCACAAAATAAAAGATGATAAAGAGGAGTGTATACAACAATTGTATGATAGAGTCAGAAAAGTTGCAGAAAAATCCTACTGCCGGCACAATAGCAAATAGCCAAACAGAGTGAAGGTAAATGTGAAGTTTGTGCCACCTGGGTCATAGATATAACAATTTTCATATTATTGGTATAGCTGTGATTTGGGGCACATTATAATATACCTTTATTAAGGTGGTATCAACTTTTGGTTTCCTAAATTACCTTATTGACAGACAGGGTAGATCCTAGCATTATAGAGCTGCGGTCTGGAAAATTTGTCATTACTGCTTTTTAAATATTTTTAATATGTCTTGTTTGGCTTGTATGTTAATATACATTGACTATTTTTAGGTGATCCCTCTTTTTGCAACACCTCTGTATAAGGCTCAGCATTGATCACTCCTTTCATGTGTAAGCTGCCCGTGTCAGAGGCACTAATGCAGCCCCAGACCATCAGAGATGCAGGAACTAAGCGCTGATAACAAGCTGGATGGTCCCTCTGCTCTGCAGTCTGCAGGACAAGACGTCCACAGCTTCCATAAATAATTTCATATTTTTATTCATCCGACCTCAGAACAGTTAATATCTTCTGATATGATTTCTATGTTCTGCAGTGAATATAATATGGCTAAAAGAGATTTCCAAATCATTACATTCCTGTTCTCTTTACATTTACACAGCGTCACAAGTTTTTTGGAATTGGGGTTGTAAATATATATATATAAATATTTCTTTGTATATGTGTACATCCATCAGAACAACTGCTCTTAGCGATGTCACAATATCAGAGTTCTAGAATGTTGATGTCACACAAGTCATGAAGTCACAATATGAAGAACTGATAAAACTTCTGCTCACGGCCTCCTCCACTGAGGGTTATAGAATTTGTGGAGTGAGGATATTTTTGCAATTCTGATTGAGTGAGCAAAATGTCTGAGTATAAGCGCAAACGTCGCTTTATTATTGAGTCTATTACAGAGAGCAGCGGTATTGATGACCAGGTGAGTGGCGGATTCTGGAGTATGTTGTCTATTTGAAATTATGGAACTTTGAAGACTTTTTTTTTACTTTTTATTGTTTCCTTTTCCCAGTTACTGGTCAATAAAAAATGCCGCAGAGTTTTTGCGTCCGACACAGAGGACAGCAGCGGTGATGAGAATCTCCATCAGGTGAGCGCTCACTTCTCTCCAGCACTGTCTGCGGCTCTGGGGGTCTACTGGAGATCAGGGGACGCCCCATTCTGTGATTATGCCACTGTATCGCTGCTACTCCTTCATTCTCATGGTCTTTATATTTCTTTATTTCAGTCTCATCCACTTATTTCAAGGTCTCCAAGGAGCCTTGAAGATGAAGATGGTGGCTCTGGTCCCCACCTGCTATACATAGAGTCAGGCATGTAATAAAGCATCTGGAAGGATCATAAATTCCTTCCTGTAAAATAAGAAAATTAGATTTTTATTTATTAGGAAAACTGAACGACACAGAAGTAAATGACGATGTTTCTTCTTTTCTCCAGAGCCCAATTCTCCCCGATTCAGCTTTGTGCAGGAGGAGACAGCAAGGTAATGTATTCCTATATATCCGTTTTATCTGGGTCATGTTCATGTTATCTGGTCGCTAGATGGCGCTATTATTAGCATATTTTCAGATAAGGTGTCAGCTGTGTGTCTGCAGGTCGTGTACGGTCTTAGTATATATCCAGTAGTGATGTGTGATCCTCTTTGATGCTTTGTTACCAGGAGACAGGAGCGTCCCATCAATTACTGTTTCCTGAGAAATCTGTCTTCACCCACGTCCAAATATGTCACCCACTTCCATAAGAACAAACAGGAGCTGGTACGACGTCTGTACAAGTTTTATAACAGGACCGTCTTTGAGAACCAGGTATTCAGTTATAACACACAGCTTGGAATAGGGTTATAGGGGATGAAGGTTTAGAGCTAGGGATAGTGTATCCAGTGTATATAGTATATACCTCTATATTGTGTATGTATATAGTGACACGAGGCGAAGGGTTAGGGCTAGGGATAGTGTATCCAGTGTATATAGTATATACCTCTACATTCTGTATGTATATGGTGATACGAGGCGAAGGGTTAGAGCTGGGGTTAGTGTATGCAGTGTATATAGTATATAACTCTATATCCTGTATGTATATGGTGATATGAGGTGAAGGATTAGAGGTAGGGATAGTGTATCCAGTGTATATAGCATATACCTCTACATTCTGTATGTATAGGTTGATAGGGGATGAAGGGTTAGAGCTAGGGTTAGTGTATCCATTGTATATAGTATATACCTCTATATTCTGTACGTATATTGTGATAGGAGGATAAAGGGTTACAGCTAGGGATGGAGTATCCAGTGTAAATAGCATATACCCCTGTATTCTGTAGGTATGGGGTGATATGAGAGATAGTGAGTAGATGGTTAAAGATAGGGTTAGGGTATCCAGTGTACATAGTATATACCTCTATATTCTGTAGGTGTGGGGTGATATGAGGAATAATGAATGGATGGTTAGAGCTAGGATTAATGTATCCAGTATATATAGTATATACCTCTATATTCTGTAGGTATGGGGTGATGTGGGGGATAGTGAATAGAGGGTTAGAGCTAGGGTTAGTGTATCCACTATATACAGTATATACCTCTATATTCTGTATTTCTACTTCCTCTGTAGCTTCCTGCATATATGGACATCAGCTGGAATAAAAGGCTGCGTAAAACAGCTGGTCGCACTGGATTCCTGGAGAACAACGGGGACCGCTACGCCATCATCCAGTTATCGGATAAAGTCTGCGATTCAGCAGGTAGTCGTCACATCCGGTACAATTTATAGATTAGCTGTGGTGAAATCTTCCCCACATCTTTACTCCTGGTTGTTATTATATGCTGCTTTGTCCTTAGAACGACTCCGAGACACATTGATCCATGAGATGTGTCATGCTGCCTGCTGGGTCATCAATGGCAATGGAGAACTTGCCCATCACCAACTATGGGAGCAGTATTGTGAGAAGGTCGCACAGATCCACCCTGACCTTCCACCCATTACTGTATTTCACAGTTGGGAGTACCACTACCCGGTGGTGTACCAATGCTCAGGGTGCCAGTACAGGTAAGATACGACTCAAATAAACTATGGACAGACGGGCGTCTGATACTGGTCGTGGGTGTATGTGCTACTACCACTGCTTGCTTCATGACTTCTGCAATCAATATGAAGGGGCTCTGTCATTGATGTTGGATGTGTGTGCACCTTTAGGATCATTCTTTAATATCTTTAATAATCTTTATCTCCCACTCCAGAGTCGGACGTTGGATGGATTCTCTCGACACCGAGAAGTTTGGGTGCGGCTACTGTGAGAACAAGTTGGTTCTAGTAACCCCAACCTGAGAAGATCCATCAGCGACCATCCAGCTCCATCGATAGTCCGATCATCGGCTCGTCCAAGATAGCAGCACACAGATGAAGTCATCCAGAAGACTAGTGGAAAGTCACATCTCAGTCTTCCACCATTTCTCGGGCGGCACGGTGACTCAGTGGTTAGCACTGGTGTCTGCAGCACTCAGGTGGTGGAAACAAATCCGACCACGGACATCTGCATGGAGTTTGTATTTCCTCCCCGTGTCTGCGTGGGTTTCCTCCGGGTTCTCCGGTTTCCTCCCACACTCCAAAAATATACTGATAGGTTAATTGGCTTATTCCAAATTGTCCCTAACATGAATGATGGTTGTCCCTGTACAGCGCTACAGACTATGTCAGCACTATATTATCGAGGGGAATCAAATTCATCATTAAATACAAATGCTTTAAACAAACTTATTATTGTAATGTTGCCTTGTGTCAGTCATTTCATACACAGATTATTTACAAAAAAGTTATGTCCTATAGTGGGACGTCTGGAGGTGATTCCACCATACCGATGGCCAGAGACAGGCATGCGGGTGCTAACACCTACATGGACAGGCAGGACAGGCTTACACTGGTAATATACAGCGTATACACCCACAACGACTAACACACATCAAACCAAGCAAAGTCATCAAGTTTCAGAGCTCCCATAGAAATGAATGGTGATAGCAGCACATGCGCAGACACCTTTCCATTTCGGACAGTGTGTAACGGGATCGTTCTTGAGTTACATGTGGGTCCCTGATCTCAGCAATGGGACCTGCATCTATCAAACATTTATGACATATGCTTTTGATAGCGGATGAAATAATGTCTTCAATGCGCTTCGTCACGTGTCCACGGGCATGCTCGCGATTTCTAATGCTGACCCTATGCTGCTCTCTGATTCAGTTATGTCACCAGCAACATAGTGCATTAAGCATTAATGCTTTAAAGGGCACAGCTCAACTTTCCATCCTAATGTGGCACCTCAAACGTCACAAATTTTTCCAGGGCATTCATAAGGGGTATCTCTCCATTATCGTCACGAACGGGGAAACAGCTGATCAGCGAATGTGCACGGTGCTGGACCCTCACTGATCTGATATTGATGACCTATTCTAAAGATATTCCACCAATTATCAAACACCTGAATAACTTCTTTAATTAGTTTAGGAGAGTGATTGACCCATTTTTAAGCCACCCACAATCCTTAATCTTTATTCTTCACCTGAAGGTACAATGTGTTAAAAAACAGCTGATTATGGTGCCCATGGGCATTACAAGTATAGGAGACCCGCTCCTTTCTAATGGGAACATTTTTTTATGATGCCCTCCTCCACGTCTCTTCCAAGGGGCATTGGAGTGACTCCCAATTTTTGGCAGCCCTTGCATTCACTGCATAGCAAACACAATGGGAGACCCACTTCCTAATAATGGGAACATTGTTTTCAGGAGGCCCTCTGACCTCCACGTCTCTTCCAAGGGGCATTGGAGTGCCTCCAAATTTTTGGCAACCCTTGCATTCACTGCATAGGCAAACATAATGGGAGACCCACTTCCTAATAATGGGAACATTGTTTTCAGGAGGCCCTCTGACCTCCACGTCTTTTCCAAGGGGCATTGGAGTGCCTCCAAATTTTTGGCAACTCTTGCATTCACTGCATAGGCAAACACAATGGGAGACCTACTTCCTAATAATGGGAAATTTGTTTTCAGGAGGCCCTCCTCTAAGTCTCTTCAAAGGGGTATTGGGGTGCGTCCAAATTTTCAAAGTGGTATTGGGGTGCGTCCAAATTTTGGGCAGCCCTGCCACTCACTGCATATGCAATAACAGTATAGGAGACCTACTCTTTAGTAATGGGAACAATAAAACATAGCCGGCTGATGGCTCTCTAAGAATAGTGAGGGTCGATTGCTGGCCCTTTAAGAATAGTAAAGGCCGCCTGATGAACATTGTTGACAGAAGTGACCTGAGAGTCAGAAATGCTTTCAGGGGTCTTTCCCATACTGTCCTCATGTCATTTGAGCATGGTTCCCATCAATTTGGGCAATTTGCAATCTGCAGACCGCCGGGGGGGAGGAGCCTGAAAAATGCTCGAGTTTCTCATAGACTTATATTGGGCTCGTTGCTCGGGTCGAGCACCCGAGTATTCCAATGTGCTCGGCCCGAGCATCGAGCACCCGAGCATTTTACTGGTCGGCCATCACTACTCATAAGAGCACATTTATCTGTACAAACAACAGAACAGTGATTGCAGTCACATCTGTGTTCTGATACCTTAGCTCCCCAATAAGACATGGGAGTAAATCAATACTTTACAAGCTGCTCTGTGGCTGGGGGCACTGGTAAAATAGTGTCTTATTGTCATGCAAAGTGAGGGAAGGAACAGTGTACAAGGACAGAAATAGGGGGAAGGGGAAGGGAGCCCAACATCTAGAGAAAGGGGGAGTGGAGACCCCTAGGCAGATCTAATATCACCCTGACTACCCTATCATCCTTATATAGGTTCATCTCCAATCGCAGAGCAGGAAACTTAATCCCTGAATGTCCCTAGAGCTAGGCCCTAGGTAGGGAGGGACACTATATGAGGGGCAGCTAATGATAAGTGTTACTTCTCTTTTCTTTACATGATACCAGATTGATGGTGCTATTGTGGGCTGATGTTCTTCATAGACTTGTGTGAACAGCCCCTATTATATTCTTGCTCTGATGATTCAGAAGTTTGCTGTATATATAATACCTCTCTGTGGAGAATCAGCTTTAGGGATTCTCTTAACAATATAAGAAAAAAAAGATTAACCACTGCATGTGATAGGGGTTATATACTGGGCTCGGGTAATGATTGATAGAACTTATTCATGAATTTATAAGCCCTGCTAGCCCAGTTATTTGTAGTTATGTATTGTCTCTAAATTTCCCTAGAGCTGTCATTTTGCTTTATTGAACAGTTGTCGTCTTTTAATGTTTATTGAAATGGTCGGCCTCTGAATCTATACGTTCACTTCTTTCTATCTTTTTTCACGACTGTAGTTTTGTATTTATTAGGATAAATGTATTTATTAGTATAGGAGAATTTTTAGGGACATAAGGGACACCGTTGTTGAGCAGGGGCGCCACTTAACACAAATTAGGGTGCCAACCTCCTCTGCCAGGAAGGTAGAGACATTAGGAGTAAAGTAGGGACAGGTTTAGCCTGCACTCTATCCTGATCAGTGTGTAACCTAATTTGGATATTCCCTAATACTTTATTTTGTATTTTTGTTGTTTTGTCTATTGTGGATTGTTATAATCCTTTTCAGACAATTTATTAAAAGTTACATTTTAGGGGTCTAATCTTCTATAGGATTTTCATGCTAAATTAGGCCCTATTTACATATTTTTTGCTAAGGTGTTTAACTGAAAACTAGTCAGGCCCCATTGTAACTAAAGAAAGCAAGGTAAACAAACAAAGGGGATACATTTAGCTTGAGAAGACACCAGAGAGGTAGCGCCAACTGTCCTCCAAGGGAAGTCCAAGAATGAACTAGCTGGCTACTAGTACTCCAGGCATAGACAGCAGAACATAGATCTATCATAGTAACATAGTTTGTAAAGCCGAATAAAGACTTGCGTCCATCAAGTTCGACCTGTTAGTTCTGTAATTGCTAAAGTTGATCCAGAGGAGGGCAAAAACCCCAAATGATTTGGCCAATCTTCACCTGAGGAAAAATTCCCTCCCTCCAGCGACTCTCTGGAGACACAGAGATTTTAACTACCAAGCAATGGTGTGTCAACCAGCAGCAGAAGGTGGAGGTCACCGCTGGGTCCTAAAGGAAGAAGGATATCACTACACTACAGAGATGAGAGGATCAAGAAGGTGTCTGTAATGCCAAGCACAGGGACCTTCTACAGCCGGATCCAGAGTGACTGTCTGTCACACTTGACACACCAGTGATATCTGATGAACAAAAAAAAATAAAATGTTGTAGGTACGCTCACCTGAAAGGGTTGCAACAGTCACAACTCCTATAAAAGCATGTAAAGGCTGCTGCAGGATGTCACGCACGGTGTGGGAAAGACAAAGTGCAACACGAAGGGAAGAAGGGGAGGAAGCCAAAACACTAGGGAATGTGGGATTGGAGACCCCTAGGCAGATCTAATATCACCCTGCCTACCCTACCATCCCTATATAGGTTCCACACTTATCTCCGAACAGGACCATAAACCCTGGATGACCCTAGAGCTAGGCCCTAGATAGGGAGGCGGAAGGGTGAGCACTGGTCAGGACCCACTACAAACTAAAGACAACAAGGTAGACAAACAAAGGGGATTAATTTAGCTTAAGCAGACACCAGAGGAGTAATGCCAACTGTCCTCCAAGGGCACCAGAGAAGACGCTAGCCGACTGCTAATGCTCCAAGCCTGTACATAGAAGTATCACCGGCGATTCCCTGGAGCAAACTGAGTGTTTTTAACTCCCAGGCAAGGGTGTGTCAATCAGCAGCAGGAGGGAGATTGCCACTGGGTCGTAAAGGCAGAAGGATTAAGAAGGCATCTGTAATGCCAAGCGCAGTGACCTTCTACAGCCAGGTCTATTACACCTGTCACACCCTTGACACAGGACCACCAATAAATTGACATGAAGAAATGAGAGGAATACGGTGGTTCAGAGTCCGCACTGCAAATGTAACATCACCTAGAATAAAGTTTTGAGTTGAAAACTGTTTGATTTCAGTTTGTAATAACCTGCTAATGCTTATAATGTCAAAAATGACCATTTTTTTGTTCTTTATTAAAATGAAAAGGTTGAAAACTCTGCTGTGCATAATAATTTGGAACATGCATTTTGAGTGCAGTTTGAGTTTTTTATTTTTTTTAAAATATACTGTTATCATAGGCAGTTTGTACAAAAACCTTTCAATTGTACTCTAATAGTTATTCGACTGGAAAATTACAATGACTGCAATTCATATAGGTAATTTGGGAAAATCTGAGAAAATATTATTTGCATAATAATTTGGAACACAGTGTATATATATATATATATATATATATATATATATATATATATATATATACTGCTCAAAAAAATAAAGGGAACACTCAAATAACACATCCTAGATATGAATGAATGAAATATTCTCATTGAATACTTTGTTCTGTACAAAGTTGAATGTGCTGACAACAAAATCACACAAAAATCATCAATGGAAATCAAATTTATTAGCCAATGGAGGCCTCGATTTGGAGTCACCCAAAATTAAAGTGGAAAAATACACTACAGGCTGATCCAACTTTTATGTAATGTCCTCAAAACAAGTCAAAATGAGGCTCAGTATTGTGTGTAGCCTCTACGTGCATGTATGACCTCCCTACAACACCTGGGCATGCTCCTGATGAGGTTTCGGATGGTCTCCTCTGGGATCTCCTCCCAAACCTGGACTAAAACATCCGTCAACTCCTGGACAGTCTGTGGTGCAACGTGACGTTGGTGGATAGAGCGAGACATGATGCCCCAGATGTGCTCAATCGGATTCAGGTCTGGGGAACGGGCGGGCCAGTCCATAGCTTCAATGCATTCATCTTGTAGGAACTGCTGACACACTCCAGCTACATGAGGTCTGGCATTGTCCTGCATTAGGAGGAACCCAGGGCCAACCGCACCAGCATATGTTCTCACAAGGGGTCTGAGGATCTCATCTCGGTACCTAATGGCAGTCAGGCTACCTCTGGCGAGCACATGGATGGCTGTGCGGCCCTCCAAAGAAATGCCACCCCACACCATTACTGACCCACTGCCAAACCGGTCATGCTGAAGGATGTTGCAGGCAGCAGATTGCTCTCCACGGCATCTCCAGACTCTGTCATGTCTGTCACATGTGCTCAATGTGAACCTGCTTTCATCTGTGAAGAGCACAGGGCACCAGTGGTGACTTTGCCAATCTTGGTTGTAACATCCCTGGCGGCGTGCTGGCATGGCTTACCACCTCCCACCATGCAAGACCGCCATCTTACCTATCAATCCAGGCTGCACTCTTTGCTCCAGTACCTGCTATGTCTCTTGTCTGATTGCTTAGGGCGGCGGCGCGGCTGCTGCCTGATTCTTACAGTTGCTGTGTGTGCACTCCTAATGCCTCCCCAGCCTATTGCTGTGAGTCACTGGATAATTAACCCCCTCCACCCAGTAGGGGGTGCCTGAGAAACACTTTCATTCAGTGTATTCTGTGCAACTGAGTTGCCGAGTCCTGTCCTGTATCTTGTCTGTTTCCGCCCCTGGGGCTGTATACCCAGACCTGTTACCTGTATCTGTGACTTCTGGTCTGTCTCCGCCACCCTGGGGGCTGAGTTCCCAGGCTTGTTCCTGTATCTTATTCCTGGTTCAGTTCCTGTCTGAACTGTGTCCTAGCCTGTTACCTGTTTCTCTCTATGTCCGAACCTTCCCTTTTCCTGCAGTGTCTGAACCTGCACCTAACTCCAACTCGTTGTCACTGAACTTCTGTTTGTGAGTTTTGTGTACACTCGCTACTTCATTGTAAGTACTTTGCGTGTATCTGGTTCTGCTTGTCTACCGCACCTGCTGGTTTTGCTCTGCTCTGCTTGTCTACTGCACCTGCGGGTTTTGCTCTGCTCAGCTTGTCTACCGCATCTGCGGGTTTTGCTCTGCTCTGCTTGTCTACCGCATCTGCAGGTTTTGCTCTTCTCTGCTTGTCTACCGCACCTGCGGCTCCGTTCCTGTGTCCCAGTCTGTACAGGTCCCTATCCTGCCTGTGTTCCTATCTGCCAGTGCCCACCTGTCAGCATACCAGCCGTGCCTGCCAATATCCACCTATCTGTATGCCAGCCTAACCTGCCTGTTCCTGCATTCCCCGGTGTGGGTCAACAGTTGTGACCGGGGTCTGACCTGGAGTAGCACCTGGTACCTCTGCTCGGTTCCTACCTGGTTCACGGAGTCGACTGAGTCACCGTGTGACCTTGGTTGGACCGAGTTGATACTTAGGTACACCCCTCCAAGCACTCCTCGGTTCATGGTCCAGTGGGATCACTAATCATGCTCACGCCAGTCAGTCTGGACCTGTGCGTAACACTGGTGTTCTGTGGCAAATTCCAACCGTCCAGCACGGTGTTGGGCTGTGAGCACAACCCCCATCTGTGGACATCGGGCCCTCATACCACCCTCATGGAGTCAGTTTCTAACCGTTTGTGCAGACACATGCACATTTGTGGCCTGCTGGAGGTCATTTTGCAGGACTCTGGCAGTGCTCCTCCTGTTCCTCCTTGCACGAAGGCGGAGGTAGTAGTCCTTCTGCTGGGTTGTTGCCCTCCTATGGCCCCCTCCACCTCTCCTGGTGTACTGGCCTGTCTCCTGGTAGCCTCCAGCCTCTGGACACTACGCTGACAGACACAGCAAACCTTCTTGCCACAGCTCGCATTGATGTGCCATCCTGGATGAGCTGCACTACCTGAGCAACTTCTGTGGGTTGTAGAGTCCGTCTAATGCTACCACGAGTGTGAAAGCACAACCAACATTCAAAAGTGACCAAAACATCAGCCAGAAAGCATTGGGCCTGAGATGTGGTCTGTGGTCCCCACCTGCAGAACCACTCCTTTATTGAGTGTGTCTTGATAATTGCCAATAATTTCCATCTATTGTCTATTCCATTTGCACACCAGCATGTGAAATTGATTGTCAATCAGTGTTGCTTCCTAAGTGGACAGTTTGATTTCACAGAAGTTTGATTTACTTTGAGTTATATTCTGTTGTTTAAGTGTTCCCTTTATTTTTTTGAGCAGTGTATATATATATACTAGATGGTGGCCCGATTCTAACGCATCGGGTATTATAGCATATGTCTCCCGACCATCCTTTATAATGTCCCATGCAGGATGTCACATCCCCCCCTCCCTTATAATGCCCCATGCAGGAAGTCACATCCCCCCTATATAATACCCCATGCAGGATGTCACATTCCCCGTATATAATACCCCATGCATATAATACCGCATGCAGGATGTCACATCCCCCTATAGTGCCCCATGCAGGATGTCACATCCCCCCTATATAATACCCCATGCAGGATGTCACATCTGTCCATAGTGCCCCATGCAGGCTGTCACATCCCACCTATATAATACCCCATGCAGGATGTCACATCCCCCGTATATAATACCCCAGGCAGGATGTCACATCCCCACTATATAATGCCCCATGCAGGAAGTCACATCCCCCCTATATAATACCCCATGCAGGATGTCACATTCCCCTATAGTGCCCCATGCAGGATGTCACATCCCCCTATATAATACCCCATGCAGGATGTCGCATCTCTCCATAGTGCCCCATGCAAGCTGTCACATCCCCCCTATATAATACCCCATGCAGGATGTCACATCTCTCCATAGTGCCCCATGCAGGCTGTCACATCCCCCCTATATAATATCCCATGCAGAATGTTACATACCCCGTATATAATACCCCATGCAGGATGTCACATCCCCACTATATAATGCCCCATGCAGGAAGTCACATCCCCCTTATATAATACCCCATGCAGGATGTCACATCCCCCTATAGTGCCCCATTCAGGATGTCACATCCCCCTATATAATACCCCATGCAGGATGTCACATCTCTCGATAGTGCCCCATGCAGGCTGTCACACCCCCCCTATATAATACCCCATGCAGGATGTCACATCTCTCCATAGTGCCCCATGCAGGCTGTCACATCTCTCCATAGTGCCCCCTGGAGGATGTCACATCTCTCCATAGTGCCCCATGCAGGATGTCACATCCCCACTATATAATGCCCCATGCAGGAAGTCACATCCCCCCTATATAATACCCCATGCAGGATGTCACATCCCCCTATAGTGCCCCATTCAGGATGTCACATCCCCCTATATAATACCCCATGCAGGATGTCACATCTCTCCATATTGCCCCATGCAGGCTGTCACATCCCCCCATATAATACCCCATGCAGGATGTCACATCCCCCCATATTGCCCCATGCAGGTCCCCTATTGCCCCATACAAAAAAAAAATCCAATACTCACCTCACTGCTTCTCTGGACTCCAGTGTAGCCGGCATCTTCCCGCTGTGCACTGTGACCGCTCAGGAGAGAGTGCGGTGTAAAGAAGTCACCGCGCCCTCTGAGCTGAGACATCACAGAGCATCAGCGGAAGACACAGGAGCTGCTGTGCAGGCACAGGGAGGGGTAAGTATGACGCCGGGTGCCGGGGTCCTGATCGAGCGTGGGGAGGGACGGGAGGAGAGGAGAGGGGAGGAGAGAGGAGGAGAGAGGAGGGGAGAGGAGGGGAGGCGAGGGGCGTCACACTTGTCCTCGGGAGATAAGCGGCCGTAGCTTTTTACCGTGGGTCATAGTCACAGGTGCGGACTCATACTGACATCTGACAGCATGATCCTGCAGTGCTCTAACTGGTGGTAACGATGGTACCGCCAATCAGAGCCGCCAGTGTTTCTCACGCTGTCACACAGATGACATCATGAGAAACACAGACTTCCTGAGGATTGCTAGAGAGGCAAATCAGAACACTCGATTGACTGCAAAAGACCTTCAGATAGATTTATAAGACCCTGGATTTGTGGTACATTGTTCTACTGTTCGGAGACACGTGCACAAATATGGCCTTCATGGAAGAGTCATGAGAAGAAAACCTCTCCTGCATCCTCACCATAAAAATCAGCATCAGAAGTATGCAAAAGAACATCTAAACTAGTCGGATGCATTTTGGAAACAAGTACTGTGGACCGATGAGGTTAAAATAGAACTCTTTGGCCACAATGATCATAGGTATGTGTTGAGAAAAAGGGCGCAGAATTTCAGGAAAATAATATCTCGCCAACCATTAAGCATGGGGGTGGATCAATCAATGCTTTGGGGTTGTGTTGCAGCCAGTGGCACGGGGAACATTTAACGGGTAGAGGGAAGAATGGATTCAATGAAATTTCAGTAGGATCTCTTTTTATTGAAATAGAAATAGACATTAACATATATAACATACATTAATAAATGCTGGTGTTTAGTCATCATGGTGATCAAAATAACATATTCTCTATCACTTCTCTGATAAGACTCCTACACCTCTTATCTAATAATCATATCCAACAGTGCAGACCACTACATAAATCAACAATACAACAGTACAAAAACAATAAGAGAAAAAAGAAAAAAATAGAAGGGGTGGTGAGGGGGGAAGAGGAAAAAGAGAAAGAAAGATAAGAAAGGAGGGTAGGATTAGGAAATTGAAGAGGAGAAGGAGAACATAAACTAAGGCTCGTTTTTAGACTCTCTAATTAGTTCCCAGAACCAACCCAGATCCAATTCACCAATTTATCAGTCTCTCACTCAAACAGCCTGTGAAACTCCGATGAGTCCTGAAACAGAATCCAGACACTCCAGATCTTCCTGAATTTATCAGCACATCCATTAAAGTCAGCAGAAAGTTCCTCCATTCTGCAGATATTAACCATTTCATTTTTTTGAGATCCTATTGATGAGGGCAGGATAGAAAGCCGAGCTTTCTCAGGACGATTTTCGACCCTACTTCCGGTAATTAGATTATAATTGGAAAATATTTTTTCCCACAATGGTTTGATCTTACTACACTCCCACCATATGTGAAGCATAGATCCTTTTTCCACTTTATATCGCCAACATAAGTCTGAGGCTGCCGGAAATATGGTGTGAAGTTTTACTGGATACTGGTACCATTTTGCCATAATTTTGAAATTTTTCTCCTGCGCATAACATGTGACCGACATTTTGTGTGTAAACAAGAATCCTTTTTCCCAATCTGTTGAAGATATGACTACCCTCAATTCTTGTTCTCACATGTGTTGAAATTGTAACTTTCCTGAGATACTTTCCACAATCAAATAATTATAAAGCAGGGATATTATATGATTGGGGGGAGATTCCTGTAAGAATAACCTCTTAAAAGAAGATGGTATACACTGGAATGGGGGTGCCATCCTCTGAGAAAACAAGAATGATTGCAACTGTAATTATTCCATCCACAGCAATTTTCTAGACCGAGACCTATCCTGTAATGTATTGAATGACGGTATTTTACCATTTTCTAATATATGCAGGAGGCGAGTGTCCTCCATAGCTCTCCATCCCAAGAAAGATTCTCTCAGATATCTAGGAGGAAAGGAAAGATTAGAGAAAAGTGGCGTAAGAGGGCTGAATGTTCTAGAGGGATGGTATTTTTTCATAGTTGCAAGCCAAATTTTAATCGTTCCCCTAGTCAATTCTGTCAAGCCTCCTATCGAGAAAACAGCAGAGGCAAAAAGCCAAGGAAGGTGCTTCAAAGGAACACCCACCCCTTCCTGCTCAATAGTGACCCATTGTTTTGTCAGAGAGTTGACATGCCAGTCTATAAAGTGACCTAAAACAGAAGCTTGAAAGGATATTTTAAAATTCGGAAATCCAGCTCCACCGGCTATTTTTAGGGCGGTTTAATGTCTGCATACTTATCCTGGGTCTATATTTACCCCACACAAACCTGATTAATGCTGTATGTAGTTTGCTGAAGAAGCTGCATGGCGAGAAATGGGAACAGTTTGAAAAATGTATAAAAAGCGGGGCAATATATCGATTTTTACTGCGTTCATTTTACCAAACCAGGATAGTCTCAGTTTACTGTAATTCAGTAGGTCTTTATATGTACGATCCAAAAGCGATTGGTAATTTAGTGCAAAAAGTTTTGAAAAGTCAGGAGAAATGAGCACGACTAAGTATTTTATCGCTTTTCACTTCCATTTAAAAGGGAAGTTATCCATTACATGTTCAACTTCTCTCTGTGACAGCGATAGATTTAATGTCTCCGATTTTGAATAATTAACTTTAAAATTACTCAGTTTCTATCAAACTCCCTCATTAACGCAGGAAGAGATGTCTGAGGCTGAGACACATAGAGGAGAAGGTCATCTGCATATAATGCTTTCTTATATGTCCTGGTACCTATTTTAACCCCATGAATATTGCTGTTTTTCCTTATTGCATTGGTCAAGAGCTGCATCACTATCACGTACAGAAGGGGGGACAGAGGGCACCCGTGTCTAGTCCCGTTTCGTATCGCAAAGGGTGAGGACAAGTTCCATTGACCCTAACTCTAGCAGTAGGGCCAGAGTACAGAGAAAAAATTAACTGTAAAAATTGTGGTCCAATGCCTATTTGACATAATGCCTCCTTCATAAACCCCCAATGAACCCTGTCAAAGGCCTTCTCTGTATCAACAGATAAAAGACCCATAGATATGGAGCTACTTTTAGCTTTAGAGATTAGCAACATGGTCATAATAGTGTTGTCTCTTGCCTCTCGGCCCTGAATAAATCCTACTTGATCCTACTTGATCAGTATTTATAAGAGAGGGCAACAATGGGGCAAGTCTTTCTGTTAGTATTTTTGAGAGTATTTTAATGTCCACAATTATTAATGATATGGGTCTATAATTAGCTGTGATTGTAAGATTCTTACCTGGTTTAGGGAGAACGTTAATATGAGCTTCCAATGATTGGAGGACAAAACATGTCTTATCATTTAATGAATTAAAGGTTTTGTTCATAACAGGGGATAGCTGAGTTTTAAGGGACTTATAGAATGCTGGAGTAAATCAGTCTGGGCCAGGACTTTTACCAGATGGTGTAGATTGAATTGCAAGATTGACCTCCTCCTCTGTAATGTCCTTTTCCAGTGCCTCAGAATCCTGACTATCTAAAGAGGGTAAAGAAGTATCTTGCATGTACTCCTTAATTCGGATAGATAGGTCAGAAGGAGAGAGATCAGAGTATTGCCCTTTAATATTGTACAACTTCTCATAGTATGAGCGGAATATGTCAATGATTTCTGTAGGATTATGAGCATCCTCCCCATTTTGTTTTTGGATATATGGAATGTATGCCGCCACAGAGCGAGGGTGAAGCAACCTTGAGAGTGCCCGTCCACGTTTATCTGATGATTCATAAAAAAAGTTTTTAATTAGCTCCCTGTGCCTTAGATATTTTTGGTCTAGCAAGATCTTGAGATCATTCCTTTTTTTGGATAATTCTGCAAGAGTGTTAGGCGACAACATATGTTTATGCGAGACCTCAAGTGTGTGTATCTGTCTCAAAAGGTCATTTACCTTTAGAGTTCTCTCCTTTTTGAGTTTTGATCCATGCTTAATCAACACGCCTCTTATGACACATTTTAAAGTTTCCCATTGCAGAGGTATTGAGGTCTGATCTGCTTTATGAATCTGCAAAAAAGAATCAATAGAATCCTTTAATTCTGCCATACAGATTTTGTCTTTTAGAAAGTGATCATTCATTTTCCATGTCCATGAACACTGGACCAGGGAGGGTGCAGTGTCCATTTTAGGACATGATCAGATATCAAAATCAAGCATCAGAATGATGTCAGTTTGAGGCTAAATACCCTGTCTGACAAGTGATTCTGACAAGTGATCCTGACGAGTGATTTTGACAAGTGATTTTGACAAGTGATTCTGATGAGTGATTTTGACGAGTGATTTTGATGAGTGATTCTGACAAGCGATTTTGACAAGTGATTCTGACGAGTGATTTTGACAAGTGATTTTGGTGAGCTGTTTTGGGCGGTGTTCGAGTTGTTCGACGAACGCGAACGATTTGGAAAAAATTCGGCTGTTCGAGGTTATGTTCGATAACTGTTCGTGCACCAAAAGCGTGTCCTGCATGTCTGGCGCTATTTAGAGCACCAATCATGCAGGGATTGTCTGCCACTCACTGTAATGCCACAGCCATGGTGGTTGTGGTATTACAGTGCTTGCCCAAATCGATGGGAACAGTGCTCACAGTGCAACATGAAAAGCCGGCAATTCAGCAGCGGCATACACCGGTACCCGACAATTTAAAACCGAAAGAATAGAGTATCACACATAGATTAGATAGATAGAAACATGTCAGTCACATACATAAGAAGTACAGTGACAGTGTTGGTTACTGTACTTGTCATTTAGTGTTAAAGGATTTATTAAAAAAAATATTAGTGTTTTCATGCAACGTCTCTTTAAAAAAGCCGGCCGGCAATTCAGCATCTGTACCCGACAATTTAGAACCGAAAGAATAGAGTATCACACATAGATTAGATAGGCAGAAACATGTCACTCACATATATAAGAAGTACAGTGATAGTGTTGATTACTGTACTTGTCATTTTGTGTTAAAATAAAGGATTTATTAAAAAAAAGAATTTTCCCACGCTGTCAGTGATGTGCATGAGGTGAGCCGAGTTCATTGGACATGAGCTCACCTCATGCACATCACTGACAGCGTGGGAAAATTCTCCTGCACTCACCGCATGCGCAGGAGAATTTTCCCACGCTGTCAGTGACGTGCATGAGGTGAGCTGAGTTCATTGGACATGAACTCGGCTCATCTGGATGCCGTCACAGCCAGACACTGAGGAGCGCAAGCATGCCTGCGCTTCTCAGTGTCTGCCGCATGGCAAGCTGGATGGCAGCGTTCTGCTGCGGTCCAGCCTGTCATGTGAATGTAGCAGAGCTGAAGCTGTCGTGGGAACCATGGAAAGGTAAGGATGATGTTGCCTTATTATTTTACTTTTATTGCAGAAGACATTGGCTTCAGCTGGAATGGGCGTGACGGTAAGTATGGTTTAATTTAGAACAATAAAGAATTGTGTGTTTATTTCAATTAAAGGACTTTATTCTGGGTGTTTGTGTTTTTTTGTAACTTTGACTATGGGGTTAGTAATGGGGGTGTCTTATAGACGCCTCTCCATTACTAACCTGGGCTTGATGTCAGCTGGC
The DNA here is from genome assembly GCF_046119375.1 of Phyllobates terribilis. Taxonomy (NCBI): domain Eukaryota; kingdom Metazoa; phylum Chordata; class Amphibia; order Anura; family Dendrobatidae; genus Phyllobates; species Phyllobates terribilis. Next base: position 374,974,367 of record NW_027362763.1, on the reverse strand, counting down.
ATTATAAGCTGACATCAACCCCAGCCCTATTACCCCATCCTATGGATGCGCCATTTCTTGGGCGGCTGACGGCTGGTGTTTCTAGCCTGGGAGGGGGCCAATATTCATGGCACCCTTCCTGGGCTATTAATATCAGCCCCCAGCTGTCTGCCTAGCCTTTGCTAGCTATTAAAATAGGGGGGACCCCACGTCATTTTTTTTTGGGTCCCCCATTTTAATGGCTAGTAAAGGCTAGGTATTCAGCTGGGGGCTGATATTAGTAGCCTGGGAAGCTCCGTGGGTATTACCCCCTTTCCAGGCTTCAAACATCTGCCCCAGCCGTCTGCTTAACCTCCGATAGAGACTAAAATTACGGGGAACCCCACGCCAATTTTTTTTAAAATAAATCCTTTATTTTAACACTAAATGACAAGTACAGTAATCAACACTATCACTGTACTTCTTATATATGTGACTGACATGTTTCTATCTATCTAATCTATGTGTGATGCTCTATTCTTTCTGTTATAAATTGTCGGGTACCGATGCTGAATTGCCGGCCGGCTTTTTTAAAGAGACGGTGCATGAAAACACTAATATTTTTTTTAATAAATCCTTTAACACTAAATGACAAATACAGTAACCAACACTGTCACTGTACTTCTTATATATGTGACTGACATGTTTCTATCTATCTAATCTATGTGTGATGCTCTATTCCATATTGTCTAAATTGTCGGGTACCGGTGTATGCCGCTGCTGAATTGCCGGCCGGATTTTTTAAAGTGGGTGTCTTCTGAGCAGTTTGTCAGCTTTTGGACACCTTTGAAGGTGTTTTCTATGTGTTTCTATGTGTTTTTGTTTGCCTGCCATTGGTTTTAACTGTGCTCGACGGTGTTCGACGGTGTTCTAAGGTGTTCGACGAACAGTTCCACGAACATCCTGGTGTTCGACGAACCGAACCCGAACACTACGGGGGTGGCTCAAAACTAATAAGGATCGAGCTTGGCGATTCACCGCAAGGCATCCTACCGCCAGTCCCAGCCCCTGTGCCTTGGGGTCCCTCCCCGATGCTCTTCACTGAATGTCCCGGGGGCCCGAACCATTTCCTTTGAAAAAATGAAGTGTCCAAACTACAGGTGGTGTAGCTTGCTTAACAACTGGGATAATCTGCCGACTATCAGACACTGCTACAAGCCACAAAGTATTTCCTGGGCTAGATGCAGTTAAAAATTTGTAATTAGATACTCTCGTTGGATGCTGAGAAAGCATTCCATAGAGTCTCCTGGCACGCCATATATTATTATCTTAAAAAGCTTGGGGTAGGGGTCTAGGGGACCCTTTTATAGCCAAAATCACGGCCCTGTATCGCAATACGTCACCTAGGCTGAAGACAAATGGAACATTTTCATCACCTTTCATAATCACTAGTGGAGGCGGGAAACGACCCTCAGCTAGAAACCGGAGGCTGTGACATTTTATGTGGCGCAGCCCCTCGCTACACCCGCTAGGAAGGCACCACATAGGGTCAGGGAAACTGGCGCCAAGTTTACCAAGAGGAGGCCCGAGGCAGCCAGACAGAAGCGTTGGTAAGAAAGGCCAGACAAAGGACACACAAAGGGGGTCCTGTGAAGCGCTCCAAAGTTATCTGTGAGTTGTCTGAGCCCCTCACCTGGTGAGCACAGTACGACGTGGGCAGCCGTTACCTGCAGAAGTGGTCTGGATAATAAGAACTGTGAGTAAAGGCCCTGGACTGCATCACTGACTCCGTGTCGTTACTACTGCTGCCCTGCACCATCACCCCCATCCTCCGCATACAGTGCCCGGAGGCTATACTCTCCCGTGGGGAGTTATACTACGCTCTGCTGCACCCACAACACCAGCCTCAGCGGTCTGCCCTGCGGCGGCGGTTCACTCTGACAGCAATCCACGGGAGGCGTAGTCGGACATTTAAACATCAACACGACATAAATAGTTCCGCCACTGGTTTGACCGCCCTGAGCCACGGAATCGGGTCACCGCCACGGAGACTACAACCACCAGCATCCACCAAAAAGGGTCCGGCTCCGGGTGTCCCAAGGCCCAAGGGGCGCGTCAGAACATTTTCATCACCTTTTAAAATCACCAATGGGACAAGGCAGGGATGTCCTCTGTCCCCTCTTTTATACATCCTAGTGACGGAGCACCTGCTCTCATCAATTCGCCATAACCCCAATATTAGGTGGATTGAGGAGGGAGGCACCGAGTACAAGTGCTCTGCATTTGCTGATGATGTCCCAGTATATATCACTCAATCACATATATCCATCCCTGCTGTTATGGCTGAAATAGATCACTTTGTTACATGGTCAAATTTTAAAATCAATGCAGCGAAGTCTGAGGCCCTCGAGGTCTCCCTCCCCAAATCCATACAGGATTCCATCCAGTCCAACTTTCCCTTTGCCTGGCCCTCACAGGGTATCAAATATTTAGGAATTCAGATTCATAGAGACCTCTCCCGTCTATGTTATCTTAATTTTGGGCCCTTTATTGAACAACTCCATACAGATCACGGTTGGCAAGTTAGAACTGTAAGATTCACTACGTGAACCACTGGTGTTTTGTGGAAAAGCACATGTACACTGTGTTCCAAATTATTATGCAAAAAGTGTTTAGGAGTGATAAGGTAAGAATTTTTTTGTTTGTCAGTTAAACTCATTGATGGTGATGTGTGTCAGGGCTCTTTATATCACTGTAAGCAATTGCAGACACCTGTGCTAATTAGTTTGGCAGGTGTGTCCAATGAAAGGCAAGCCTACTTAAGAAGGCTGTCCCACATTATTAAGCAGCCTACATTTTCTGCCAAAATGGGAAAGAAAAAGGATGTGTCGGCTGCTGAGAAGCAGCAAATTGTGGAGTATTTAGGTCAAGGCATGACTACAATCAACATTGCCAAGACACTTCATCCTGATCATCGCACAATCAAGAAGTATGTAGCTGATTCACAGTACACACGTGTGCGTGCTGATAAGGGAAAATTAAGGACTCTTTCCTACAGGCAATTACATCAGGTTAAAAGAGCAGCGGCAAAAAAGCCTTGTCATAGCAGCAGACAAGTTTTTGAAGCTGCTGGTGCCTCCAACGTCCCCCGAACAACAAGATGCAGGGTCCTTCAGAGGTTTGCAGCTGTGCGTAAGCCATCCTGTCGACCTCCTCTATCCACTGTACACAAGCAGAAACAGCTTCAGTGGGCCAAACAATACATGAAGACTGACTTCAAAACTGTTTTGTTCACCGATGAGTGCCGTGCAACGCTCGATGGTCCAGATGGATGGAGTGGAGGATGGCTGGTTGATGGACACCCCATGCAAACACGGCTACGGCGCCAACAAGGAGGAGGTGGAGTAATGTTTTGGGCTGGAATCATGGGGAGAGAGATTGTTGGCCCCTTTAGGATCCCTGAAGGGGTAAAGATGAACTCCATAATGTATGTGGAGTTTCTCAAACAGCACTTCCTGCCATGGTTCAAGAAGAAGAACCGTGTATTCCGCAGCAAGATCATTTTCATGCATGATAATGCACAGTCTCATGCTGCACATAACACATCTGCATCTCTGACTGATATGGGCGTAAAAGGGGACAAACTTATGGTGTGACCCCCATGCTCTCCTGACCTCAACCCCATTGAGAACCTCTGGAGCATCATCAAAAGGAGTGTCTATGATGGCGGGAGGCAGTTCACATCTAAGCAACAGCTCTGGGAGGGTATTCTGTCCTCATGCAAAACAATTGAAGCAGAAACCATCCAAAACCTGACAAATTCAATGGACGATATAGTTCAGAAGGTCCTTTCGAACAAGAGGTCCTATGTGCAAATGTAACATCACCTAGAATAAAGTTTTGAGTTGAAAACTGTTTGATTTCAGTTTCTAATAACCTGCTAATGCTTATAATTTCAAAAATGACCATTTTTTTGTTCTTTATTAAAATGAAAAGGTTGATCGAAGAGTGTGGGGGATCTAAGAGTGTGGCAACCCAGTAGTCAGGATTATTTCGAATTCTGACAATCTGAGGGTCATGTTGCAGGTAGTGCAGCAAGAAGGCACTCATGTGTCTTGTGCATCTAGGAGCCCCAAAATTATTTTCCGGGCTAGATACAGCTAAAAATTATTATTAATTTGAAAGCTGGTGGAGCTTAGTATAGATGGCCTAATAGAATCAGTACTGCAAACTGCTACAAGGCCCAAATTATTTTCCAGCCAAGATACAGATAAACATGATTAGTAATTTTAAATCTGGTGGAGTTTAGTATAGATGGCCTAATAGAATCAGTACTGCACACTGCTACAAGGCCCAAATTATTTTCCAGCCAAGATACAGATAAACATGATTAGTAATTTGAAAGCTTCAAACGGTTGGTGAGGTGATTTTAACAAATCATCAAGCTTTTACTCTCCCCAGGATGACACAGGGGTAGAAAAGTCCTTTCGGATCCATGATTTGTTCATCTTTATGAACGTGAGTCTGTCTACATTATCAGTGGAGAGCCGCGTGCGCTTATCTGTCAGCACACCACCAGCAGCGCTGAACACACGTTCAGACAGAACACTGACTGCGGAGCATGACAAGATCTCCAAGGCGTAAGTGGAGAGCTCCGGCCATTTATCCAGATTGGAAGCCCAAAAAGAGCAAGGGTCCAGTGACACAGTCATGGCTTCAATGATAACTTGGAGATACTCCTGTACCATCGTCTCTAGGCGTTGACTATGTGTCAGACTTCTTGTCTCCTGTGGCATTGCAAAGGATGGGCTTAAAAAGTGGTGAAATGATTCCGCAAAATTGATGTTACCAGCAGATACTGTGTTTCTGTTACGTTTTGAGTGCAGAACACTCGACGGTCCCACGGTTGGCAAGTTGGAACTGTGAGCTTCACTACGTGCACCACTAGTGTTTTGTGGAAAAGCACATGTAAGATTCTGCAACAGTCTCTGCTGATATTCCTGCATGCGTGCATCTCTTTCTATGGCAGGAATAATTTCTGCAAATTTACTTTTGTACCGGGGATCTAAGAGTGTGGCAACCCAGTAGTCAGGATTATTTCTAATTCTCACAATTCGAGCGTCATGTTGCAGGTAGTGCAGCAAGAAGGCACTCATGTGTCTTGCACATCCAGGAGCACCAAGTCCCTGTTGTGTTGGTGGCGAGGTAACAATCATGCTTCCTTCCTCTGCCCTCTCCCCCCAACCTCGCACAACAGAAATGTGATCAAGGTCTCCCTCATCTGATGAGTCTTCCATCAGTTCGTCCTCCACTTCTTCCTGGGCTCCTGCACCTTCCTCACTAGTTTGGCTGCTACCATGCGCCCTGGTAAAACCTTCTCCCCCACCCTCACATGCCTGCCGCCTTGGTGCTGCCGACCGTCTGGACCTTGCAGATGTTAGCCCTTCCGCATACAACTCCTCCTCCTCTACTTCCTCCACCTCCTCTTGTGCCACCACCTGACTCTGAATTCTGTTTAACATGTGCTCCAGCATGTAAATCACCGGAATAGTCATGCTGATAATGGCATCGTCAGCACTAAATATCTTCGTCGCCATTTCAAAACTGTGCAGAAGGGTGCATAGGTCCCTGATCTGAGACCACTCCTCCAGCGTGATTTGCCCCACCTCTGGATCTCGCTGGCCCAGGCTATACATCAGAACGTATTGCACCAGAGCTTGTTGGTACTGCCACAGTCGCTGCAACATGTGCAGAGTTGAATTCCACCGGGTAGGCACATCGCATTTTAGCCGGTGAAGTGGCAGGCCCAACGACTTCTGTAGAGATGTAAGTCGCTGAGCAGCGGGATACGAACAGCGGAAGTGAGCACACAGCGACCGTGCCCTCTGCAGAAGGCCATCTAGTCCGGGATAGTGGGCTAAAAATTGCTGGACCACCAGGTTCAACACGTGAGCCATACAAGGCATGTGTGTGACATTGCCCCGGTGAAGGGCCGCACCCAGATTTGCAGCATTGTCGCACACGGCCTTCCCTGGTTTCAGGTCCAGTGGAGACAACCATTCATGAAACTGGTTCTCCAGAGCTGACCACAACTCCTCAGCTGTGTGACTCACATTTCCCAGACATTTCAAAGTAAAAACCGCCTGATGACCTTGAGCCCTGCTGCCAGCATAGTAAGGAGGTGTGCAGGATCCCTTCTGCACAGTTAGAAAGCTTGTAGCATGACCAGACAGGCTTTGGGTGCAGGTGGAGGACCGAGAGGAGGTTGAGGAGGCAGAAGAAGTGGAGGATCTTCGAGATAAAGAGGATTGACGCACAACTCGTGGGGATGGCAAGACTTGGACAGCAGCCCCTTGCCCTGCTGTCACCATAGTTACCCAGTGCCCAGTCAGCAACATGTAACGCCCCTGTCCATGCCTACTCTTCCAAGTGTCTGTGGTGAAATGCACCCTGTCACACACAGAGCTTCTCAAAGAAGCGGTGATGTTGTGTGCGACATGCAGGTGGAGCGCAGGCACACCTTTCTTTGAGAAGTAGTGCCAATTGGGCATCTGGTACTGGGGCACTGCGACGGCCATAAGGTCTCGAAAATCCTCTGTGTCCACCAGGCGGAAAGGCAGCATTTCTGTAGCCAAGAGCTTGCAGATTGTGAAATTCAACCTCTTAGCTTTCTCATGGCTAGGAGGAAATGGTCTTTTACTTGTCCACATCTGAGGGACCGAGGGCTGGCTGTTGTGCTTAGACGGGGTTGAGAAGGGTGTCCCCGGCAAACTGCCGGTCTGTGAGGAAGATGCAGGCGGACATGTTAGGTTGCCTTGATCCAAAGGTGGTGCTATCGATATCGGACAGCGCTCAACACCAGCTGGTATTTCCACCTCCAAAGAAAATGATGACCTGCCAATCACGCTGGCTGTTGCGGGTAAAGAGGTGGCAGGTCTGCGTCCCAAAACAGATGTGACTGCTGTCCCCCCAGTCACAGAGGATGAAGAGGCCGCGGATGCACAAGATGTGGCAGACGGTGGTTGGTCCGGCCGGCTAGGCCGCATTGTAGCACAGTGAGCTTCCCACTGCAACTTATGCTTCATATCCATGTGCCGGTTCATGCATGAAGTACTCAAGCTATGTATTTTTTGGCCTCTACTTAGCTTTTGCTGACAAATGTTACAGATAACACGAGTTGGGTCATCCTTATCGATCTGAAAAAATGCCCAGGCTATGCAAGGCTTAGCACCCATGCGACCTGAAGAGCCACCACGACTTGTGGTCAGAGGCAGAGTTGTGTATGAGGATGCAGTTGTTGACGTGCTTCCAGCACTATGTCTCTGTCCAGGAAGGCGCAACCTGACCTCGTCGTCACTAGCATCCTCCTCCACCTCCTCTGCTGAACTCATCGACTGGCTGACTGTGGGTTGTCAGTAAGTGGGATCTCCAACCTCGTCATCATCACCCTGTGTGTTATCACACCCGTCGTCCTCAGAGCCAACCTCTTCCTGCCCTGACAAAAAACTCAAGTTGTCGCTCCAATGAGGTATTTCAGTCTCATCATCTTCATCCTCATTGTCTCCACCAACAGGAGTTACAGTTTGGGAACGAGGGTCTACATTATGGTCAGAACCTTCTGCATCTGGTCCTGGATCCGACTCATAAAGATTCTGGGCATCAGTGCAGATCATTTCCTCGTCTGGATTCACAGAAGCTCTGGAGCCAACCTCTGATTCCCAGGCTATAGTATGAGTAAACAGCTCTGCAGACTCAACCATCTGTTCTACTCCATACTCAGAAGGGCAGCTGGAGACTTGGGAGCTGTGAGGAAGCAAGTGCGATTGGGGTGACACCTCTGAGGACTGGAGTATTTGTGATGTTGAAGTTGAGGTGGAGGAGAGCCCACTTAAAGGAGCACTTGATATCCGTTGAAGCACCTGCTGATTTTGTGCCTCATCTGGAATTTGTAGCGATTGGCGAGGCCGTAAGAAAGGGATCTTATCACATTGTCCGCTAAAATAAGTAGACATCTTAGTTTGGCTGGAAGATGGTCTTTCTTCTGCAGATGTTACTGTTGCTTTAACACCTACCCCATGGACACAACCTTTTTTTCCCTTCCCAACACGCCTATTCCCCTTTCCACCAGCAGCAGGCCTTTTTCCACTCATTTTGGTGGTTAACTAATTGACAACTCTGGAGTTGTTTGCACAAAAAGCAATGGATGGGAACCGAGCAGAGCTGAGTGGCCAAACTGTGGTATTAGCCCAGAAGTATTGGCTGGGTTAGATGCAGATAAAAATTATATTGAATTTGCAACCTGGTGGAGGTTAGTATAGATGGACTAATAGAACAAGTCCCACACACTGCTACAAGCCGAAATATTTTTTCAGAGCTAGATGCAGATAAAAATTATATTGAATTTGCAACCTGGTGGAGGTTAGTATAGATGGACTAATAGAACAAGTCCCACACACTTCTACAAGCCAAAATATTTTTTCAGAGCTAGATGAAGAAAAAAATTATGTTGAATTTGCAACCTGGTGGAGGTTAGTATAGATGGACTAATAGAGTGATGCTATGCCCAAAAGGTTTTACTTCACTAGGTGCAGTAAAAAAAAATTGTATTCTATACACAGGTGGTGTAGCTTGCAACACAGATAGGCTACTCCACTGACTAACACACACTGCAAGAGGCCAAAAAGGATTTGCTTTGCTAGATTTAGCCAAATGCTGTAAAAAAAAACTTGCACAGCACTGGCACAGACCTGCCTGGCAAAAAGTGATAGGAGCTGATGTAACCTAGCCCTGAAAAGGATGGCAATTACAATTAGTCTTTACTCCCAACCTATCTATTTAAGAGCACAGACCTGCCTGATAAAAGTCGTAGGAAATTATGTAACCTAGTCCTCAAAAGGACTGCAATCACAACTATTCCCTACTTCCAAGCTATCTGTAGATTTGTGCGAAAATTGGCTTGGTGGAATCATATGTCTTTAGAGAATTACCCGGAGCATCAAATTATACCACGGGGTCTTCGAGTGCAAGTATACCCCTCTTTTGATCTAGATGATCCTGGTTTGCTACAGAGATGGAAGGTAGCAGCCACTAACTGCTCCTTGGAGTTTATTAGAATTATAGTGGAAAAAAATATGACCACCTTGTCCAATCTGGACAAAGAGATAGAAGAATTGAATAAGACAATCAAAAAGGAGATCAAAATTGATGTCTTGGATACTTATCTCCAAACAATTGAAAAAGATGTGGATAAATGGGAGAATGAGATTTGTCAATTGAAATTTAAAAAGTTTCAACGCGATCAGAAGGATTATGAGAGTGACCATATATTTAAGTGGCAGAACCCAAAAAGAAGATTGCCAACAAAAAATGCGAGGGGTTGTGATACTTCTGCCAGGACAATTTCCATGTCTGATAGTAACAGTTCATGTAGTGAATCAGAAAATGCATCTGTCTCATATACTCAGATGAGAGCTGTTGCCAAAGGTACAAGGAAGTTCCCAGAAATATTTAATAAGAGAGAAAACATCATGAACAAAGATAGGATGAAGGTAGTGAACCTTTCGAATCATGTGTTAACTGAGTGGCAAATTAAAATATTGGAAAAGGGGTTAATGTTTTCTCCTTCACATGATCTAGATAAGTTCACGGTGGTAAAAGACCTACACCTCTTTGCGAGAAAAATTATTTATAAAAAATTACATTGCAAAAGTGAGATTGACGCCCTCTTCCCTACTTAAAAAGAAAGAGCTGCACTTCAGGATTTGGAAGAACTTGCGGAAGAAAATTCTGTACAAACCACAGGTAAGTTCCCTATACAATTCTCCCATAAAGCTAAAACTTTCCCGGCTTTGAGCACCTGCTCTGCTGTGGAGATATTTGTAAAAATGGTAAGCTCAGACATCGAAACACTTCCGAATAGTCCGAAATGGATATCTAATCTATCTACTCAGGAGAGAAATGCGCTGCAAGAACTACAGTCATTGCCGAATATCTGCATCAAACCTGCAGACAAAGGAGGGAATGTGGTCCTCTGGCCGAATAGCTTATATGAGAAACAGGCATATAAGATTCTGAACAACCCCAATTGTTACAAAAAACTCAGTCAGGATCCCTCTTTGCGTTTCCAAGAGCAACTGATCACAATTCTTGAAATAGCCTATGAGTCAGAAATTATTCCCAAAAGAATGGTTGAAACTGTGAAAAAAACACATCCAAGATGGCCAACTTTTTATCTATTGCCAAAACTACATAAACACCCCACAGACCCTCCCGGGAGACCTATAGTCTCCGGGAATGGAGGATTATGTGAAACTGTGTGTTTGGTATTAGACTATTTTCTGAAGCCATTGGTTCAAACCCTGCCGTCGTATATCAAAGATACTATGGCGGCATTGCAAATAATTAACAATCTACAATTGGATGAAGGGATGACCATGGTTACAGTGGATGTGGAGGCCCTCTACTCCTCTATCAAGCATGAGGACGGCCTAAGAGCAGTCTCACTATTTCTAGAATTCAGCAATTTGGAACGACCTCTCAGACTTCTGATTTTGGAATTGTTACAATTTGTATTAGAACATAACATCTTTATTTTTAAGAACGAAATATTCTTGCAATTACAGGGAACTGCGATGGGGGCAGCTTGTGCCCCCTCATACGCTAATTTGTTTATGGGAGCGTATGAAAACAGTCATATTTCCGGAGTGGAGAAGATTCAGGCCTGGATGAGGTTCATTGATGATGTGTGGTTCATCTGGGAGGTTTCGATTGACCAACTCCATGATCTCATGGGTCGACTTAACAACAACGACATTAATATTAAACTAACATACAAATATGGACGCAAACTTGAATTCCTTGATTTGCTGATTTCAACCCTCCCAGATGGCCACATCATCACCGATGTATACCGAAAACCGACCTCCACCAATTCTTTGCTGCATGCTACAACCTCCCATATGCCTAATACAATTAATGGAATCCCTGTGGGCCAATTCTTGCGAATCAGAAGAATTTGTACTACTGATGAGACATTTTTACAACAATCAAGAGATCTGACACGCAGATTCAAGGATAGGGGGTATAGTTCACGAAGCATAAAAAGGGGTTTCGACAGAGCGATAAAAACTCCAAGGGAAGAATTACTTTATGGCACAAGGGAAAAGCACAATCCCAGTGCACCTAAAAAGGAAACCATTCGTATGGTCACTACCTTTAACAAGCAATGGGGGGAACTTACCCATATTCTTCGCAAACATTGGAATATTTTAATGACAGATCCCATCTTGAATAAAATCCTACCATCAAGACCATCAATTGTTGCTCGGAGATCGAAGAATCTTAAAGATACCTTGGTCCATAGCCACTATTCTCCATCCATGAATTTAAGGAATAAGACTAACTCCATAATTGGTTTCTTCCCATGTGGATTATGCAAAGGCTGTAAAAATTTGATAAAGGACAGATATTTTTGTAACCAGGACGGTTCTCGTCAGTTTTCTATTAGAAAATGTCTGAACTGTACCTCTAAGGGTGTAATATATCATGCCACTTGCCCTTGCGGCAAGATCTACATCGGCCTAACGACCAGGGAGATTCGGATCAGGACAAGGGAACATGTCCGAGACATAGAAAAAGCATCTACAATCGAAGACCCAAATATGTTAAAAACCTTTCCCAGGCACTTTAAACTGTGGCATAACTGTAAAGCAGATGGCTTAAAAATCAAAGCCATTGACCAAGTAACTTTGGGTCCACGAGGGGGTGATCCGGGGAGGGTTTTGGCCCAAACAGAGAGTCGTTGGATCTTCAGACTGGGGACTTTGGCACCCCAAGGACTGAATGAGACATTGGGCTTCGGCTCCTTTTTATGACCGTTATGATCCGCTCAAGTGGCTCTTCTCTAGTTTGACTGCTTTCTTGTGTGGATGCAGTTAGACTAGACTCTAACTATACTTCTTGGCAGATTATGATGTAGGCCTATTATCCTCCCTTCACCCTCTTTTCCATCTTTGTTCTTTTAAAACTGATCCTTGTCTTTCTTCTATCTCTTTATTGGGTCTCAGAAGTTGCTCGGGTACCTTTCTGTTTTATTTCATTTTTAATGTTTCGCGCGCATATCTTGATTTTATTCTGTTCCATTTACCATAGTGTTTTTGGGAGATCTGGCGATGTATATCCTGTTTATCCCTTCATCTACTGGCGATTTGCACCTAGAATTGGTATCATCTCCGAGTTCATCTAACTATCTGGCATCCATTTTGGCACCTGAATACTAATGTGACACCCCAGGGGTCTGGTTGCCACAGTGATAGAGATATTACGTCTGAGAGCAGGTGGGAGGTCTCTTGGTCAGGAATCCTATGCATGCCACACCTCCTGCACAGTCCTGGGAGGGGAAGAACTTCCCCTATATAAAACTGGGGCTGAGGCAGGGTTAGTGAGTAGAGAAGAAGTAGAGACAGAGAAAAGAAGCAAATATAGGAACAGAACATCAGGAGCTCTGTGGGAGCAGTGTTACAAGGAGTCAGGGGCTGGCAGCTGCAGAGCTCGCCCTGACTGAGAAGATTTCTTACCGGACCCGGAGTCCGAGGCTGTGGGGACTAACTCCTACCCAGCAGCAGAATCCGTCAGGCAGGGGATTCCAGGTCCTCTGGCCAAGAAACCCGAGGGCACGGTCACACACATGGGACCAGCACCGCCGTCGTGGAGCGGAAGCTACTAGAAGGCCCCGAGTCACCGGCCATACGGGTGAGCACCACACGGTACACTCAGGGACGTGGGCTACTTATACCCGCCTCTAGCAAGGTAGCCAGAAGAGTACAATTAGTTTGGGAGGCCTACAACTCCGCCTGGCCAGGGGAGATCCCATCTGCTCAAGGACTGACCAGGCCCCAATCGCTAGCCAGTACTCCGGGAGGGTCTATCTTTGTCACCAGTAAAGACCCTGAACTACACCGTACCGTCTCCGAGTGGTTCCTGCTACCCCCATCATCCACGTCGGCTGCCCTGAGGCCATACCCCTCCCGTTGGGGGTTATACTATCACGCTGCACAATCCTACCACCGGCCTCAGCGGTCTGCCCTGCAGCAGCAGCTCCTTAGCTGTACTCAACGGGTGGCGTAGTCGTCCAACATCTACCGCTGATACATCGCCACTCAGTTTGACTCCCTGGGCACGGACCGGGTCACCGCCACGAGACTACAACCCTCAAGAGATCCAGCTCCGGGTAAGCTCCCGCGTGCGCAACGCAGCGCGACACAGGCCCAGGGGCGCGTCAACTTTTGGCGTAGTCGGCAGGATTTCGTGCCCGCAACCACCGGGTACTGCGTGCCTGAAAAAGACTGTTCAAACTTACCTGTGGTGAAGATTCCCGCCATCCGGCGCCATCTTCAGCCTTCTTCCCGCCATCGGTGAAGATTCCCGCCATCCGGCGCCATTTTCAGCCTTCTTCCCGCCTTCCGTGGAGTTTTCCCGCCGTTGGACGCCATCTTGAAGACGTCGCGCGGGAAGAAGAGGGGCGTGGACTCCGAAAGCGCGCGAGAACTGAAGCCCCGCCTCACGTCCGGATGTCGCGTAAGGTCCTGGAAGGAGCCTAGCAGACGCCGACGTCACAGGAGCGCGACGGAAGGTCCTCAACCCTGACGATCTACTGCGGAGCCGCGGCCTACGGAAGAGGATCATCGCAAGGTAGGCCACGGTCCACTAGGGGGGAGGAGGATGTCGGATACGGAGGAGAGCTTCACTGCCTCAACCCCCGCCAGCGCCACCGCTGCTGCAGTCATGCCTTTCACCATGCCCTATATCCCGGGAGCGGCCTGGCTACCCCAGTACTCAGGGGAGTCACATACCCTGCATGACTTTAGAGAAAAGCTGGATAGCCTCTTCCAGGTGTACCCCCTCACAGAAGAGCAAAAAGTGAGCATCCTGGTGGCCCAATTAACTGGGGCAGCCCGAAGGGAGGTAAAGTCCTGGCCACCTGGGGGGAGGACTGTCGCAGGGATACTAACCCGACTGAGGGACACCTTTGATACCCGCACCTCAGCCGAGATCAAGCTTAGATTCTACGGGTGCAAGCAGCGAGCATACGAGAGTATAAGGGACTATGCCCTGAACCTACAAGAGGCCCTGAGAGCCATTAAGCAGACCGACCCTGACGGCGTGGGAGACGAGGACAGGCTGTTGACTGAACAATTTATAGAGGGTTTATATTGCAATGCCCACCGAACCCAGTTGCGGGCAATGGCCTTACAGGACCCTCATCTGGGATTTGCACAGTTCAAGGACAGAGCCATCCGGGTGCTCCGAGAACCGGCACCAGGTGGCGTTGTGACCCACAGACGCCCCACTACCACTTACCACCAGGAGGCGGCACCCTTGTCGGCAGGGCCTGTGGGAGCTGATGCGCAGGCTTTGAACAATGACCCGGCTCCAGACCTGCACCATCAGGTCCAAGAGCTAGCTAAAAGCGTTGCTGCGCTAAGCCGAACTGTGCAGTCTTTACAGGTTTCCACTCCAGGGAAGATATAGCTGGCATCCGGACCGGAGGACATCCCGTGGCGTCGACCAAGGAGGACCCCACTGGCCAGAGGGAGACCCAGCGACCGATACAACGAGGACGGACGACCCATCTGCCGCCGCTGCAATCAACCCGGACATATGGCAAGGTACTGTCCTTTAAACTGGCACAACCTGGGGTAGAGGGCCAACCCCCAGGAAAAAGATCACCAGGCCCATCGAACTGGCGCGACAAATATGTGGGAGGACGTCCAGTCTTACCCGTGGTACTGGATGGCATTCCTATGAGTGCCCTACTGGACACCGGGTCACAGGTCACCACCATCCCGTACGTGCTCTTCAAGCAGTACTGGAATGACTCGGATATCACCCGCTACCCTGACGACGACTTGAGTATCATCGCCAGCAATGGTCAGCCCGTGCCACAGATTGGATTTAAAGAGGTGACCATTAAAATCGGTAGAGTCGAACTGGCAGCACAGGGACTGATCATTGTAGACATTGACAAACACGAGAGTCACCCAAAGATAACTCTAGGAACTAATGTAATTGAAAATTGTCTTGCAGAGGTAATTTTCCTTTTACAGCAGGTTGCCAAGAACGCCAGCTCTGGCGAGCAGCGAGTGCTCCAAAAAGAGATCCGGGCACTGATGCGACGGCAGCAGGTGGAACTCTCCGGCGGTGAGATTGGTAGCGTGAGAATGTGTGACCCTTTCCCTATTGCCATGCCCCCAAAAAGTGAAATGATGATTTGGTGCCGGGCAGCTATTGGTCTGAGAGGTAGAGATTACCAGGCAATGGTAGAACCAGTTTACTCAGACAGTAGGCCCACCATCTTGACAGCACGGGGGGTGGTTAATGTACGCCATGGGAGGGTGCCCGTTCGCATAATCAATATCGGGAAGAGGGAAGTGTACCTGCCCCGGTATGCCACGCTAGCCAAATTATATACCATTAACCAAAATGCTATACAATCTGTGGAACCCTTGCCTTCATCTCACCCGGAGGAAGGTAACGGCTCTAAGAAAACAATGGAGGACTGGTGTCAGCAACTACATTTGGGTACTGACTCCACTCCCTCACACCAGAAACAGGGAGTCTATCGGGTGGTTCAAGAGTACGAGAGAGTGTTTAGTAAACACCCGTTAGACTTCGGGCGAGTCAAGGGGGTAGAACACCACATCCCCACGGGAGACCATCCTCCCATAAAAGAGAGGTATCGACACATACCCCCTGCACACTACCAACACGCCAAGGGGATGCTTAGAGACATGAAGGAGGCTGGGGTGATCAGGGATAGCTGTAGCCCCTGGTCAGCTCCACTAGTCTTAGTCAAAAAGAAAGACAACACCATGAGGATGTGTGTAGATTACCGGAAAATCAACCGTATCACACACAAGGATGCGTACCCCTTACCAAGGATAGAGGAGTCTTTGGCTGCTTTAAGATCTGCTAACTTCTTCTCTACCTTGGATCTCACTAGTGGGTACTGGCAGGTTCCTGTAGCAGAGGCGGACCGGGAGAAGACCGCATTCACCACCCCGATGGGACTTAGCGAGTTTACCTGTATGCCGTTCGGACTCTGCAACGCACCAGGAACCTTCCAACGATTAATGGAGTGCTGTCTGGGCCACAGAAACTTCGAGACGGTCCTGTTGTACCTGGACGATGTCATCGTATATTCTAAGACTTATGAGGACCACCTGAAACACCTGGCGGAAGTGTTCGAAGCTCTGGCAAGCTACGGCCTAAAGGTGAAACCCTCCAAGTGTCACCTCCTGAAACCAAAGGTGCAGTACCTGGGACACGTGGTGAGCGCTGACGGAGTGGCTCCCGACCCTGATAAGATCACCGCAATTAAGGAATGGCCAAGTCCCTCCAGTGTAAAGGAAGTGCGGCAGTTCCTCGGGTTGGTAGGCTACTACCGCAGGTTCATCCCCGGTTTCACCAAAAAGGCAGCTCCTATGCAGGACCTCCTGATAGGCCAGTCCCGGAAGGCCAAGAACTAGAAGCCGCCCTTCAGATGGGAGAAGTTGGAAGAAGAGTCCTTCCGCCAGCTGAAGATGGCCCTCACGGGGGATGAAATCCTGGCGTACCCGGATTACAGCCAGCCCTTTATCCTCTACACCGACGCAAGTAACATCGGGCTAGGAGCCGTGTTGTCCCAGATCCAGCAAGGGAAGGAGCGAGTAATCGCTTACGCCAGCCGAAAACTGCGACACAACGAAAGAAACCCTGAGAATTACAGCTCATTTAAGCTAGAGTTCCTGGCAGTGGTGTGGGCAGTCACCGAACGCTTTAAGCACTACGTCGCTTCTTCCCGGTTCGTCGTGTACACGGATAACAACCCGTTGACACACCTGGACACGGCAAGACTCGGTGCCCTAGAGCAGAGATGGATGGCCCGCCTGTCCAACTACGAGTTCACCATCAAATACCGGGCAGGACGCTCCAATACCAACGCGGACGCCCTGTCCAGGATGCCAAACCTACCGGACGTAGGAGAAGATCCAGAGGGACTGGAAGAAGTCGAACTCCCCGCGTTTCACCGTCATGGGACTATCCAGTATTCCCATCGGGTAAGGAGTAAGCAAGGCGCTACGCTTAACCCCTTACCTCACTACAACTGGGCGGAAACGCAAGACAGTGACCCTGCCGTCCGGCTGGTGAAGGAGATGCTGACTCAGCCAGAGGCTCGCCTTGACCCAGATGCTCCGGAGGAAGCCAAGCAACTGTGGGCAGAAAAGAGTAGACTGTTCCTTTACAAGGGGAAGTTGTGCCGCTGGAAGGTTAACTCCCGGACGCATGAACTAATCTGGCAAGTAGTGGTGCCACGACGAGACGCAGCCATGGTGATGGAGGCATACCACGATGGAGCTGGGCATTTCGGATGGAAGAAGCTGGAGTTCCTGCTGCGTGGGCGGTTCCATTGGGTAGGCATGAGGGGAACCATCGAGAGGTGGTGCAGAGACTGTGGCCCGTGCAACCTGAGGAGGAAGGACCGTGCCAGCCAGAAGACTCCCCTGCAGTCCATCGTCACCCGGCAGCCGTTGGAACTGGTAGCCTTGGATCATGTAAAACTGACCCCAAGCAGAAGTGGCTACGTCTACGCGTTAACCATAGTGGATCATTACTCCCGGTTCTTGGTTGTCGTCCCCGTCAAGGACTTAACGGCTCAAACAGCAGCTAGAGCCTTCCAGCAGCACTTCTGCCGTCCACACGGGTACCCGGACCAAGTGCTGACGGACCAGGGACCTGCCTTTGAAGCGGAGGTCTTCCAGGAATTCTGCAATCTGTATGGCTGCCGGAAGATAAGGACGACACCCTATCATCCGCAAACTAATGGACTTTGTGAGAAAATGAACCAGGTGGTAATGGATCTTCTGAAAACGTTGCCCCTGGAAGAACGCAGTCTGTGGCCTGAGAAGCTGCCCGATCTGGTGGACCTATACAACCACATCCCGGTAGGTTCCACCAACTGTACCCCGGCTTACCTAATGAGGGCGAGACCTGGTAAGTTACCTGTTGACCTGGAAATGGGAGTCCTGACACGCGAGGACACTTCACCAGAAGCAGACTGGGACACAGAGAGGCAGCAGCAGTACCGGAAAGTACAGGAGAGCGTGGAGCGAAGTCTCTGTCAAGCTAGGGAGAGACAAGAGAAAACTTACAACCAGTATGCTCCCGCTGTTCCCCTGGTGCCCGGAGAGCAGGTCTTGAAGAGGAAAAGACGGCTCCACAAGTTGGACGACCAGTGGGAGAAGGACCCGTACACCGTACTGCCCTCAAGCCACGAGAACCCGAAGGTCTGTACCATCAGTAAAGACGGAGGGGAGACCACAGCCATTGTATCCCGGGAACACCTGAAGAAGTGTCCTGAACAGCTACGGAACCCTGAAGAGGAACAAGAAGACCATCGACCCGTAGAGGAAAGGGAAGATATGGTTAGTACTGTGCTCGGAGACTTCCCTCGGTCTTGGACTCAAGTCAATGGTGCAGTTGTGGTACCCGTACTCACCTTCCTCCAACCAGCATCCCAAGCACCTACGGAGCAACAGGTAGAGCTGGAAGAACAGCCGGTCCAGGAGGCAGAAGACCCCACACCAGCAGATCAGGAGGATCAACCCTCTGCTTGCAGTGAGCCTGCCATATCCCTAGTGAGCCAAAGGGCCCATAGACAGCTGCCCAATTTACCCTTGACAGCTCCTACACCCTGTAGTTCAGGGCCAGACAGTCAGCTCCGTAGGTCCACTAGGGCCACTAGAGGCCAGTTACCCGCACGTTGGAGGATTTGAAGTGTATAAATTGTTTTATTTGTGGTTACCTGTTTTTCTTGTTGCTTGTGTATAATTAAGTGTTTCTAGTTGTTTATAGGAGTCTTTGGTGGATTTACCGGGAATCCTGTGTACATAGTTGGAGCGTAACCCAGGACGGACTAAAGACTGTTAAGGACTCGGGGCAGGACAGACCCCTACCTGGTTACGTCTCCCTGTTTTGGTGAAATGGACACCTTGCTTTCTTCAAAGACTGCACCCGGTTACGGACATGCCGTGACCACCTTTATGTGTTTCTTTATTGTATTGTTATTGTTATATCTTGTTATGTTTTTCTAAAATATGTTTAGTCCCGGAGTACTAAATTTCACTAGGGGGAATGTGACACCCCAGGGGTCTGGTTGCCACAGTGATAGAGATATTACGTCTGAGAGCAGGTGGGAGGTCTCTTGGTCAGGAATCCTATGCATGCCACACCTCCTGCACAGTCCTGGGAGGGGAAGAACTTCCCCTATATAAAACTGGGGCTGAGGCAGGGTTAGTGAGTAGAGAAGAAGTAGAGACAGAGAAAAGAAGCAAATATAGGAACAGAACATCAGGAGCTCTGTGGGAGCAGTGTTACAAGGAGTCAGGGGCTGGCAGCTGCAGAGCTCGCCCTGACTAAGAAGATTTCTTACCGGACCCGGAGTCCGAGGCTGTGGGGACTAACTCCTACCCAGCAGCAGAATCCGTCAGGCAGGGGATTCCAGGTCCTCTGGCCAAGAAACCCGAGGGCACGGTCACACGCATGGGACCAGCACCGCCGTCGTGGAGCGGAAGCTACTAGAAGGCCCCGAGTCACCGGCCATACGGGTGAGCACCACACGGTACACTCAGGGACGTGGGCTACTTATACCCGCCTCTAGCAAGGTAGCCAGAAGAGTACAGTTAGTTTGGGAGGCCTACAACTCCGCCTGGCCAGGGGAGATCCCATCTGCTCAAGGACTGACCAGGCCCCAATCGCTAGCCAGTACTCCGAGAGGGTCTATCTTTGTCACCAGTAAAGACCCTGAACTACACCGTACCGTCTCCGAGTGGTTCCTGCTACCCCCATCATCCACGTCGGCTGCCCTGAGGCCATACCCCTCCCGTTGGGGGTTATACTATCACGCTGCACAATCCTACCACCGGCCTCAGCGGTCTGCCCTGCAGCAGCAGCTCCTTAGCTGTACTCAACGGGTGGCGTAGTCGTCCAACATCTACCGCTGATACATCGCCGCTCAGTTTGACTCCCTGGGCACGGACCGGGTCACCGCCACGAGACTACAACCCTCAAGAGATCCAGCTCCGGGTAAGCTCCCGCGTGCGCAACGCAGCGCGACACAGGCCCAGGGGCGCGTCACTAACATCTTGGACTACTGATGTCATCAAAACATGTTATCAAGTGCTATCTATTAATTGAAATTTAATGTATATTATGATCCTTAGTGTCACATGTCAAGTATAATTTATTGTATATGATTAACGCTTGCATTTATTAAGTTATCTTGGGTTATATAACCCAGTGGTCTTTGCATCTTTCTATAATTTATTTAAGTTGACTATCTATTACATAAGGTTAATTCATAACATCTGTGTACCATTATTGGTTGAAGCTTGTCGTTGGGAGATTGACTTAGGAGTATTGACTTGGTTTAGCCAGGGATGGGGGGAGGTGGAGGGAGCCTTTTTATTCATTTTTCTTAATCATATATATATTCTTTGGTTATTTATTTTCATTTTGTTTTTTCATTCTCATTATGTCCATGTTTTGTTCCTTCTTTTTCTCTGATTTTGTCCTTTGCCATGTTTTCCAGACATCGATGTTTTGGTTTCTCTTAGTCCCTCCCCTTTTGTACTTCTAGCGGTATATGCATACCCCATTCTCCTTTAGTTTTCTTGTCACGACTAGTGCGCATGCGCACCTTCGGCGCCCATTGACTTCCGGTCCGACGCTACAGGAACTGCATGCGTTCCACCATGCGTTCCACAGCGCCGTAGACGGAAGTCACACTTCATTTGGGCGGCTGTAAGATGCTTCATGCGCCACCCCCTGGTCTGGACAAGACGCTTTTGATTGGTCTAATTTAGACCACTTGGTATTTATGGAACAGCCCCTTCCTTCATTGTTAACGCCCCTTGGAAGAAGCAATTGGCAAAACGGCATCATCGGGGTTCACGTGCGGCCAGACCTCATATCAGCAGTGAGTAGCTTCCTTATCAACTATTCGTCCCCTCATCTGTATACCTTGTGGGTCTATCTTTTGACTTTTATGATTGGAAGGAGCTTATATATGGCTATATAGATTAATTCTAGGGCTAATACAGGCTTTCATTCATTGGGCATCATAGGTTTCTTAAAGTGGTACACATCAGTATTCAATTGGGTTTATATTGCATTTACAGACCCTTACATACTTATCTTTGCAGTTGATCCCATTGTGAACCTATTACCTGTTGGGAACTGGGGCACTCATAGGCTCCCATATATATCACTTTTTTGTACTATAATCAAGATAGGTAAAATATGGTGCCTGTATTTTTATAGACCCTTAAATTAGGGTTTTTTTCAATAGGAATTTAGACTGCTCACTGCCACAAACTAGATCTGAATACCTATTTGCTATGGATCTGTCTCGCTGATAGTTTTTATTTTTTTGATTCCCTGTTGTTTGTGAACTTTTTTAAAAAAAAATTTCAATAAAAATGAATGTTTGTCGTATTCTCTTCTTTTTTGTTGAGCCAACTATATCAGGCTCTTCATGGTGTTGATCTATTTAATCTTTATGAAGAGTATTGATTCTCCTTTTTGGACATTTGTGATTTTGAAATTAACAAAGTATAGCGCACACAGCAACAGCGGTGCCGTCTAAAACGCAGCTGCAGCAGTGAGAAAATGGTGGCGATGGGGAAAATGGCTGGGTCTTATAGGGCAAGGACATGTGACATACACAGCCAATGACATATGCCCTTGCTTGTGTGAAAAAAAGCACTTCGCTCCGTGTGTGCGCTGCTGATAGGCTGACAGATTGCACCTCCCCACTGTAAATGCGGGAAAGAGAAAAAAAAATGGAGATCTTCATTATTCCTGCAGAGATCCATCCCCTGCCCCTCCCCCCGCCCCGCTGTACACTCAAACTGCGTATTAACATTAATTTTCAGCATTACTGAGAAAAAATCCAGTTATGATTTTGGTGCACGAACAGTTATCGAACATAACCTCGAACAGCCGAATTTTTTTCAAATTGTTCGTGTTCGCCGAACGGCTCGAACACCGCCCAAAACAGCTCGAATTTGAGATTGGCGAACAGTTCGAGTCGAACACCGCTCATCTGTAGTCAGAATCACACGTCAGAATCATTCGTCAAAATCACTCTTCAGAATCACATGTCAGAATCACTCGTCAGAATCACTCGTCAGAATCACTCGTCAGAATCACTCGTCAAAACCACTCGTCAGAATCACTCGTCAGAATCACTCGTCAAAATCATTTGTCAAAACCACTCGTCAGAATCACTCGTCAGAATCACTCGTCAAAATCACTCATCAAAATCACTCGTCAAAATCACTTGTCAAAATCACTCGTCAGAATCGCTCATCAAAATCACTTGTCAGAATCACTTATCAAAATCAGTTCCCAGACAGGGTATTTAGCCTCAAACTGACATCATTCTGATGTTTGATTTTGATATCTAATCATGTCCTAAAATGGATACTGTAGGAGGGAATAGAAATAGATAGGAAGATTGGGGCATGGTCAGACCACAATATGTCACCTATTGTAACAGATGGGTTCTAAGAGAGAACGTGATGACTCAACAGGAATAAATCAATGCGACTATATGAGCCATGGGTAGGACAAAAATATGTATAATCCTTACCCTGAGGATTTAAAATGTAGCAAATATCTGTCAACCTGAGGGCATGGATGACCCATTTCAATGAACGAAGCTGTCTCAGAGGGATGACACCCCTTCCTGAGGAGGAGTCTAACGCGGGATTCCATGTGAAGTTGAAGTCTCCACCTGCAATTAGAACTCCTTCTGCAAAATCAGAGAGGGACGTTAAAAAGGACCTACATGTGCAGATCTGATCTTTGTTAGGGAGGTACCAGTTTGCTATTGTATATGTTGATTCTGCTATTTTGAGTTTGAGGAACACATATCTGCCTTGATCATCAATGAGAGAATCTATGAGAGTATAGGCCAACGACTTGTGTATGGCTATGGATACACCCTTAGAGCGTGAATCCAGATTAGTGCTGTGGAACCACCGAGAGTAATACCTATCTGCAAAACAGGCATATGCCCAGTTTTAAAGTGCATTTCCTGTAACATAAGAACCTGGACTCTTTGTGCATAGAGTACAAAATTTGTGAACGTTTCTGTGGGACATTAAAGCCTCTTACATTCAGTGAGCCTACTTTAACAGAGGACATGATTACCAAGTGGGACGAAAGGAGTGGGGCAAGATGGGAAACGGAAATACACAGAAAACTAAGAAGAAATTACAGGATATATAAAATAAAAACCAAAACAAAATTATATAACAAAATGAAAGAAAAACAATCTGATGAGGGGAAATAGGTATATTTTACACCTGCACAGCAGAGTGTAAACCCCCCTGGGAGGATGGGCTTTCTACTGGGGAGCCCCCCCCAAACCAGACATCAGGCCATACCATTTTGCCTTAAAACCTATGATAGAAAAGCAGCTAAAAGCTGTCAAAGATTAGCATCTACTTATCATTATATTAAACGTTGAATCAGTATATCACATATCCTTATGGAATAATATCCATACTGTCCAAGAACGGAATATTATTGACATAATATAATCAAATCTTATTATTGAGAGCCAGTCATATAAATGAATTATTCGTAATATCAACTATACTCATTGCTGAAAACATTTTAGAGGAATATAACACTCTAATATCTTTCACAAGATTGACTAGCGCTGAAGGCTAGCGTATTGACCACAGGATCCATTTGTAATAGACGATTCAATCTGGGGAGTGAGGGATATGTTTTCCATTGTTCCCGCTCCTGAATTCTTCTCTGGATTTGTTTCTTGTCTGTCTTTATGGTCGTGGATTGAGATCCGACTTGGGGCCTCCCGGGAGACTCGGCCAATCCTCTGTTGGTATAGATACGTGAGGAATCCCCAAACCTGTAACAAAAGCCGGAATGTCTCCAGGGCAACGTATCACATGTAAAGCCCCTGAATGGCGGACCTGTAGACAGAAAGGGAAACCCCAAGACTATAGAATGTTCTGCTGTCTCAGAACCTCTAATAGAGTCTTTAATGCCTTCCTCTTCTGTAGTGTGTGGCGCGATAGATCAGACATGAGTTGTATAGGATATTCTTGATTTAAAATAGAGTCACATCATGAGGTTTTGTCGCATCAGAGGATCTGGGGCCCAAGGATCTATAAGCCCTATCTAGCTCCAACTCATTCTCTAAGGGCAGACTCAAGATAGAGTTAAACAAATGACGTAGTGTCTCATCCAGTTCATGGTGTTCAGTTGTCTCTGGAAGTCCTCTAATCCTAATATTGTTGCGCCTTCCTCTGTTTTCAATATCATCTATCAAATCTGTTAGGTATTCCAGTTGGTATGAGTGAGAAGACAAAGTTTGTTCATGATAATTTACTTGTTGAGCGATGGATGCTGTATGTGATTCAGCGGCAGACACTTTTTCTGTTAACTCTTGCATGTCCCCTCTAATGGAGGCTGCTTCAGCCCTGTAAGAGGACTCCAGTCTAGACATATAATTCTCCATGTCCCTCCTGTTGGAATAGCTCGTATTCAATCTCTGAGGTCTCTCCACACTGCCTCACATTGTAATGAGTCATCCTGTTGGCTCTCCTCTGAGCAGCCAGGGTAAGAAAAATGTAATAATGCAGGGAAGGAGCCTCTCTCAGGGGAACTCCGGGCATCAGTGTGTGACTGGGGCATCTGTAGGTCTGGACCCGCAGCAGAGATAAGTGACTCGCACCCTGGGCCATGGGGCCCTCGGAGCCGGGCAATAGGGAGACGATGGGGGTAGTAGTGGCGACCCGGTCCCGTGGCTCAGGGGGGTCAGACCAGTGGTAGTCCCTTTATAAGTTTTAAGTGATGTCCGACTACGCCACCCGTGGATTGCGGTCAGGGTTAACCGCCGCTGCAGTGCAGACCGCTGGGACTGATAGTGTGTGCAGCTGAGACTGTATAACTCCCCACGGGAGGAGTGTAACCCCAGGGCAGTGCAGTGGATGGTGGGGGTGATGGTGAGGAGAGTCCCGGTACCGTTAGTGCTGGAGGAGCAAGGAACACACAAACAATGTACTGCAGTCCAATGGCTTTTACTCACAGTTCATATGCTCCGGGTCACTTCTGTACAGGCAATGACCTCCCAAGCCGTGCTGCGTCCACCAGGTGAGGTGCTCAGTCAACCGACAGGCAATTCAGGAGCATGGCACAGAACCCCCTTTTATCCTTTCTCTGGCCTGCCTCACCAGTGACCAACTTTTGTCCAGCTGCCGCGGATCTGCGCGGGTAAACGTGGGCCCCGTTCCCCGCTGTCCTTTATGGTGCCTTCCTAGCAGGTTTGATGAGGTGTCGCACCAATAAATGATCACGACGTCCGGTCTTTGGCTGAGGGTAGTTTCTCCTCCACCAACTTGGGATCCGGTACCCTTAATCTGCCTGACCCTTCACCCGGTATTCTCATGGGTTCTTAGGGTCCCTTCCACCTTCTTGTTCCTGAGCCCTTCTGTTTCTCTCTCTCTCTTCTCCTTCTTTCCTGTTCCTTCTCTTCTCAGGCCCCGGCCTTTTCTCTAGGCCTGCCTCTGAGCAGAGCTCCTACAGAGCCTCTGCTCTCTGTCTTCTCTGACTGAACTGAACCCTGATCTAAGATGGTGCCCACCTTTTATACTTCCCTTAGTGTGTGAGCTCAGGTGACCAGCAACCAATGAGCTCCTATCTACGCTCAGGAACCGTCCCCTCTTGCTCCTACATCACTGGGTTTCCCCCCCCCCCTCCCCACTCCAGCCAGGGACATGGTCTGTCGTGCCTGCATTACTGTCTAATGGGAGCACCGTTGAACTGTCCCCCGGAAATGGGTTGTGTGTGATGTATGCAGCTACCCGAGCCCTGGTCCATACTCCATCCTTACCTGGGAGTGGAATATCACACCTCTGGCAGAGCTGCAATACCCCTGTAGCGGCCGAGCCCTTGGGGCTCTACATAAGTACTGCCCAATCTGGTTTGTCCAGGGGCCGGGGCACCAAGTGATCCTCTACCACGCACCTGAGCTCCGAAGGCGCAAAGCCGGGATCCGCCATCTTGGACTGAGGGAGATCCCCCGCAGCAGCAACGAGGCCTCCCGCGTCTCCCCAAGTCCGGGAAGCCAGGTCCGCGTCCTCCGCCGATGAAGGTATCGTCCGCTCTGCTAATGTTGATGTGGGGGAGCATTTACCCCAGGAGCTTTGGACCTCCGATGCAGGAGATGAGGAGCGCTGGGCAGGGAGAGCCGACGCCATCTTAGATCCCACTCTTGCAGGAGAGGCAGATGCTGCAATTTAATAGGTAGCGGGTAATATTTGTTGGAGGGGCCCGCTGAGTACTCACACTGGTCTGCATTATATTCTTCTTCTTTTTTTGGCAGTGTTTTGGCCTGATTTGAAGTGATAGGCATGCCCTGAAGCTGGTCTAGGGACGGGAGCAGACAATCACGCGACTTCACTCCTCCAGAGCCAGGCCACACACCCCCATTCAAAGAAATTTCAACAAATTCTTGATGTAAACATTAAGATTTGAGAGTCCTCAGTGGCTGATGCCTTTTAATGGTTAACAGAAAAGATGGTAACAAGTTGCAAGCTTTCTAGACTACTCAGGTCTCTTCATCAGGCATAGTATGACACAAAATCTGAAGAGTCACATATTTATACACAATAGGACACAGAAATAATGCAATAGATGAGACAGGTAACGTAAAGCAGAGCTATTAGTGTGGGAGAAAGGTAAACAGTTTTGGCTGTAAATATTGGTTTAGTTCATAGATAAGGACTGTGAAAGTTTTATTGTCCAGTGATTGAGATTTCCAGGGTTATGATGACCCCAAAGCTCTGAAAAGCTCATTCCTTAGTTGATGTAAGTAAAGAAAGCAAAGAAAGGAGCGCAAATAGCGCTGTTATCCAATAGACAGCATTAAAGATAAAAGGGAAATCGCTCACCTCTATGAGAATTCCAGCAGACCCTTAAACCGCAGGGGTTAAACGAAATCACAGAAGTTTTTCTTTGAGAATTCCAGCAGTCACTTTTTACACCTCCCCAGTTCTTTTTCAATAACCAACATATAGCCACCTATCCCCAAACCCACAATCCTATTATCACCACCCACATTATAGCCTTCCAGTTACCTCTCACCACTCTTACAGCTCCTTTTTTCAGCTGGCAAAGCAAATCAAGAGCCCTAGTGTAGCGGGCTATGTGCCTAGAGTGACTACACACAGCAACTTGAGCAAGTATTTAAGTTCTATCCCTCCATGGTTCATCCTGATTAATACTAGACCTGGATTTTATTATGTTTAAAAGAAAAGATTTTTTAATTAATCTCTAAATATTTTAAATTACTTTGTACTTCTTTTCTCCTTTTGAGCAAATGTTCATGTGCATTATGATTTTAGATGTGTTTCCAAGATTTCCTTCCCTTTTTTTTCTCTCTCTCTCTCTCTCTCTCTCTCCTTTTTTTATTTTCCTCTTTTTGGCGCCAAGGGGTGCTTTGGCAGTTTTTTTCTTCACTCTATGTGCTAGCATGTGTGTACATATACCTTCCATGTTGTAACAAGTAGCAGCTATGTACCTGAAGAAGTGGACGTGACTTCCACGAAACACGTAGTCTTTTATAGCTTTTACAGTCTCCAATAAATGCTGGGAACATTATCCATCTCTGGCATATATATACATTTTTTCATGGAGGAGCACGGTGATTAATGGCACCTTTATCATCTGTATACTAGACTACTCGAAGATCCCAAGGGACCTGTGCCTGCTGCAGCACCTCAGCATATACTTTCTCATGAGTTGTGCATTTCACAACCCACAAAGGTGAGCAATTTCCCTTTTATCTTTACTGTTGTCTATTGGATAACAGTGCTACTTGCGCTCCTTTCTTTACTTATTTGAGTTATTGCCAACTGAGCTGGGGACAGCAGCGCACTTTGGTTAATTTGGGAGCAGCATTAGCGAATCCATACCGTTAACATGGAATATTTTAACAGACACATGTCAACCAGAGAACGGCTTATTAAACAAGCCATAGGAATCACTATCCCATAATCTGATGAATCTTTCACTTTAAATTCAATGGACTTCAATGAAGAGGACACCAACACTATGAAGAATTTATTTAATGAATTTGAGGAATCACTTAAAGATGAACTACGTCTCGACCTGGACATTCGTTTTCTAAGGATTTATATGGAGGAGAAACTATGTCCTCGGGGTTTGAGAATAACAATTCCCTCACCATTCCCTGAGGACAAACCATTTAATAAGGAATTGACTACTATTTTGGACACGTGTATGCACAATCTGCTAAAAAGCATACACACAAAAAGGTCAGAAATATGTCTAACAATTACTAATAGAATATTTGATATCGCTAATAACCTATTACCATTTGAAACCCATCCTGTGTTTGGAAAGATTGATAGCAATATTGCAACAAGTATTTTACAGAATGTGCTTGAAATTATCATCAAAAAGGCAAAAAAACTACAGAGAGATAGGGATGATTACAAAGGACTAACTAGCACTACCTCAAGTACTAAAATGTCAGTCATATCCAGTGATCAGTCATCTGATCCTTTGAGAACAGTGGGTTCCTATCCTCCTCCCCACAAAGGAAGGATGTTCTCTAATAGTTATTACCATAAGAATAAGAACAATAACAATAAGACTTACAACCGCACACCTGCATTCACACATAGCAAAAAACAACTCACGTTGTCAAATACTAACAATAGAACGAAAGATGGACAGAAGGATGTAATTAATATGCGCATATCTACTACTGTTAACTCTCCACAGAGCAATAGCAGTAATAAGAGTCTGGTCTCTATCATGTCTCCCACCTGCAATACTATGGGTAGTGCAGTTCATAAAAGGCTGGTAATGTAGAATGACATAAATTCATGCGACACATTCATTCCTGCTCTAAAGGTGTCAAAGGTCACCATTAGTTTATATTCCCAAATTTTTCTGTCTCCCTGAGATTTGAAATTACCTTTTAATACCAATAATTTCATGTCTGTGATGTTGTGATCAGGGAAGCAAAAATGCTTGGCCACAGGTAGATCTATTTTTTCTTCTTTTAATGTATGGCGGTGAGAATTCATCCTTGTCCTAAGTTGTTGTGTTGCATGGATTTATGTCATTCTACATCCACTAAGGAATGTGCTCCTCAGAGCTTTGGGTTCATCATAACCCTGGACCAGACCTCAATCACTGGACAATAAAACTTTCACAGTCCTTATCTATGAACTAAACCAATATTTACAGCCAGAACTGTTTACCTTTCTCCCACAGTAATAGCTCTGCTTTACGTTACCTGTCTCATCTATTGCATTATTTCTGTGCCCTATTGTGGATAAATATGTGACTCTTCAGATTTTGTGTCATACTATGCCTGATGAAGAGACCTGAGTAGTCTCGAAAGCTTGCAACTTGTTACCATCTTTTCAGTTAACCATTAAAAGGTATCAGCCACTGAGGACTCTCAAATCTTAACATTTTTCTAATAATTTTTCCGTGGCTAACACAGTACAAAAATATATATTTTCCCTGATGTAAACATAACACCATCTGTAATAAGCTGAAGTTGAAAAGAGGATGGCTTCTACAAATGGATAATGATCCTAAACACGTCAAAATCAAGATCTTCACTGGTAAAGCCCCCCACTCATAACACATTAGGTAGCTGAAAGATTGTTCAACTGACAGCCATCTCTTCTGAGCCCCTTATATACAAGAAAGCTCAGCTTGGCTCCTGTGTTCTCTATAAGAGCGACTAATAGATTCCACTGGCAGCGGCTTATCTGCTGGAAAACAGAATGAGCTACCATTGGAAATACAACATGCAGGCTCCTTCTCTCCTCCAACATCATCTGTAGGGTACGTTCATGTGACTGTATTGTCGGTCCCAGTATTTTCCGTGAAAAAACTGACAGAACTAGACACAGACAGATCTAGGTCCATTGGGCTGTTTAGATAAGTGTGAAAAAAGCAAGTGAAAAAAATCATAGCACGCATAGGTTCTTCCTTAAAATGGATGAGAGTAAGCCATTCAAGTCCAAAGGTGCACAAAAAAACAGATCCCATACAGATCATCCATATAGCTTCCATTTTTTTATGAATACATTTCCATTATTAACCTAGAAAACTGTATTTGGTCTTGTGAATGATAATAACTGTTGATGGAAAAGAAGGATGGTGTACAGACCACAACTGACCACCAAACTGATGAAAATCATCCATTTTTCTGGGTGAAAAGATAAATGTCCCATTCTTGTCTGATCTCAGATTCTCGCTGCTCCACAGTCTGGGAATTCTGCTGGATTTTTTATTTTTTTAATGCATCAAATGTTTTCTCCTGGTGAAAGGTCTGGACTGCAGGCAGCCGGTTCTTCATCTGAACTCTTCCTCTTCGATGCCATGCTGCTGTGATGGATGTAGTATGTGGTTTAGCATTGTCTTGCCAAAATATGCAAAAAAAGATCCAACAAATACACATAAAAAAAGTATGCAAAAAGAGGGGTAACCTAAAAATCTGAAAATAGTCAATGCTTATTAACATGCAAGACATATCAAAAATATTTAAAAAGCACAAATGGCTGTAAGCCTGTAACATAAATTTTCCAGACACAGCACTATAGTGCTAGGATCTACCCTGTCTGTCAATAAGGTAATTTAGGAACCCAAAAGTTAATACCACCTTAATACAGATATATTACTGTATAATATACCAATAATATGAAAATTGTTACATCAGTGACCCAGGTCCTAAAATAAGGGCAAGTATTAAAGTGCATAGTGGGTTAAAGATATACACGCCCAATAAATAATGCACAAAAGCACAAAATAAAATATGATAAAGAGAAGTGTATACAACAATTGTATGATAGAGTCAGAAAAGTTGCAGAAAAATCCTCCTGCCGGCACAATAGCAAATAGCCACACAGAGTGAAGGTAAATGTGAAGTTTGTGCCACCTGGGTCATAGATATAACAATTTTCATATTATTGGTATAGCTGTGATTTGGGGCACATTATAATATACCTTTATTAAGGTGGTATCAACTTTTGGTTTCCTAAATTACCTTATTGACAGACAGGGTAGATCCTAGCATAGAGCTGCGGTCTGGAAAATTTGTCATTTGTGCTTTTTAAATATTTTTAATATGTCTTGTTTGGCTTGTATGTTAATATACATTGACTATTTTTAGGTGATCCCGCTTTTTGCAACACCTCTGTATAAGGCTCATTATTGATCACTCCTTTCATGTGTAAGCTGCCCGTGTCAGAGGCACTAATGCAGCCCCAGACCATCAGAGATGCAGGAACTAAGCGCTGATAACAAGCTGGATGGTCCCTCAGCTCTGCAGTCTGCAGGACAAGACGTCCACAGCTTCCATAAATAATTTCATATTTTTATTCATCCGACCTCAGAACAGTTAATATCTTCTGATCTGATTTCTATGTTCTGCAGTGAATATAATATGGCTAAAAGAGATTTCCAAATCATTACATTCCTGTTCTCTTTACATTTACACAGCGTCACAAGTTTTTTGGAATTGGGGTTGTAAATATATCTATAAATATTTCTATCTACATGTGTACATCCATCAGAACAACTGCTCTTAGCGATGTCACAATATCAGAGTTCTAGAATGTTGATGTCACACAAGTCATGAAGTCACAATATGAAGAACTGATAAAACTTCTGCTCACGGCCTCCTCCACTGAGGGTTATAGAATTTGTGGAGTGAGGATATTTTTGCAATTCTGATTGAGTGAGCAAAATGTCTGAGTATAAGCGCAAACGTCGCTTTATTATTGAGTCTATTACAGAGAGCAGCGGTATTGATGACCAGGTGAGTGGCGGATTCTGGAGTATGTTGTCTATTTGAAATTATGGAACTTTGAAGACTTTTTTTTTACTTTTTATTGTTTCCTTTTCCCAGTTACTGGTCAATAAAAAATGCCGCAGAGTTTTTGCGTCCGACACAGAGGACAGCAGCGGTGATGAGAATCTCCATCAGGTGAGCGCTCACTTCTCTCCAGCACTGTCTGCGGCTCTGGGGGTCTACTGGAGATCAGGGGACGCCCCCTTCTGTGATTATGCCACTGTATCGCTACTACTCCTTCATTCTCATGGTCTTTATATTTCTTTATTTCAGTCTCATCCACTTATTTCAAGGTCTCCAAGGAGCCTTGAAGATGAAGATGGTGGCTCTGGTCCCCACCTGCTATACATAGAGTCAGGCATGTAATAAAGCATCTGGAAGGATCATAAATTCCTTCCTGTAAAATAAGAAAATTAGATTTTTATTCATTAGGAAAACTGAACGACACAGAAGTAAATGACGATGTTTCTTCTTTTCTCCAGAGCCCAATTCTCCCCGATTCAGCTTTGTGCAGGAGGAGACAGCAAGGTAATGTATTCCTATATATCCGTTTTATCTGGGTCATGTTCATGTTATCTGGTCGCTAGATGGCGCTATTATTAGCATATTTTCAGATAAGGTGTCAGCTGTGTGTCTGCAGGTCGTGTACGGTCTTCGTATATATCCAGTAGTGATGAGTGATCCTCTTTGATGCTTTGTTCCCAGGAGACAGGAGCGTCCCATCAATTACTGTTTCCTGAGAAATCTGTCTTCACCCACATCCAAATATGTCACCGACTTCCATAAGAACAAACAGGAGCTGGTACGACGTCTGTACAAGTTTTATAACAGGACCGTCTTTGAGAACCAGGTATTCAGTTATAACACACAGCTTGGAATAGGGTTATAGGGGATGAAGGTTTAGAGCTAGGGATAGTGTATCCAGTGTATATAGTATATACCTCTACATTCTGTATGTATATGGTGATACGAGGCGAAGGGTTAGGGCTAGGGATAGTGTATCCAGTGTATATAGTATATACCTCTATATTCTGTATGTATAGGGTGATACGAGCATGAAGGGTTAGAGCTAGGGATAGTGTATCCAGTGTATATAGTATATACCTCTATATTCTGTATGTATAGGGTGATACGAGCATGAAGGGTTAGAGCTAGGGATAGTGTATCCAGTGTATATAGTATATACCTCTATATTCTGTATGTATAGGGTGATACGAGGCAAAGGGTTAGAGCTAGGGATAGTGTATCCAGTGTATATAGTATATACCTCTATATTCTGTATTTATATGGTGATACGAGGCGAAGGGTTAGAGCTAGGGATAGTGTATCTAGTGTATATAGTACATACCTCTATATTCTGTATGTATATGGTGATACGAGGCGAAGGGTTAGAGCTAGGGATAGTTTATCCAGTGTATATAGTATATACCTCTATGTTCTGTATGTATATGGTGATACGAGGCGAAGGGTTAGAGCTAGGGATAGTGTATCCAGTGTATATAGTATATACCTCTATATTCTGTATGTATATAGTGATACGAGGCGAAGGGTTAGAGCTAGGGATAGTGTATCCAGTGTATATAGCATATACCTCTACATTCTGTATGTATATGGTGATATGAGGCGAAGGGTTAGAGCTAGGGATAGTGTATCCAGTGTATATAGCATATACCTCTACATTCTGTATGTATTGGTTGATAGGGGATGAAGGGTTAGAGCTAGGGTTAGTGTATCCAGTGTATATAGTATATACCTTCTATATTCTGTATGTATATGGTGATATGAGGCGAAGGGTTAGAGCTAGGGATAGTGTATCCAGTGTATATAGCATATACCTCTACATTCTGTATGTATTGGTTGATAGGGGATGAAGGGTTAGAGCTAGGGTTAGTGTATCCAGTGTATATAGTATATACCTCTATATTCTGTACGTATATTGTGATAGGAGGATAAAGGGTTACAGCTAGGGATGGTGTATCCAGTGTAAATAGCATATACCCCTGTATTCTGTAGGTATGGGGTGATATGGGAGATAGTGAGTAGATGGTTAAAGATAGGGTTAGGGTATCCAGTGTACATAGTATATACCTCTGTAGGTGTGGGGTGATATGAGGGATAATAAATGGATGGTTAGAGCTATGATTAATGTATCCAGTATATATAGTAAATACCTCTAGATTCTGTAGGTATGGGGTGATAGTGAAGATAGTGAATGGAGGGTTAGAGCAAGTGTTAGTGTATCCAGTGTATATAGTATATACCTCTATACTCTGTAGGTATGGGATGATGTGGGGGATAGTGAATAGAGGGTTAGAGCTAGGGTTAGTGTATCCACTATATACAGTATATACCTCTATATTCTGTATTTCTACTTCCTCTGTAGCTTCCTGCATATATGGACATCAGCTGGAATAAAAGGCTGCGTAAAACAGCTGGTCGCACTGGATTCCTGGAGAACAACGGGGACCGCTACGCCATCATCCAGTTATCGGATAAAGTCTGCGATTCAGCAGGTAGTCGTCACATCCGGCACAATTTATAGATTAGCTGTGGTGAAATCTTCCCCACATCTTTACTCCTGATTGTTATTATATGCTTCTTTGTCCTTAGAACGACTCCGAGACACATTGATCCATGAGATGTGTCATGCTGCCTGCTGGGTCATCGATGGCAATGGAGAACTTGCCCATCACCAACTATGGGAGCAGTATTGTGAGAAGGTCGCACAGATCCACCCTGACCTTCCACCCATTACTGTATTCCACAGTTGGGAGTACCACTACCCGGTGGTGTACCAATGCTCAGGGTGCCAGTACAGGTAAGATACGACTCAAATAAACTATGGACAGACGGGCGACTGATACTGGTCGTGGGTGTATGTGCTACTACCACTGCTTGCTTCATGACTTCTGCAATCAATATGAAGGGGCTCTGTCATTGATGTTGGATGTGTGTGTACCTTTAGGATCAGTCTTTAATATCTTTAATAAGCTTTATCTCCCACTCCAGAGTCGGACGTTGGACGGATTCTCTCGACACCGAGAAGTTTGGGTGCGGCTACTGTGAGAACAAGTTGGTTCTAGTAACTCCAACCTGAGAAGATCCATCAGCGACCATCCAGCTCCATCGATAGTCCGATCATCAGCTCGGCCAAGATAGCAGCACACAGATGATGTCATCCAGAAGACTAGTGGAAAGTCACATCTCAGTCTTCCACCATTTCTCGGGCGGCACGGTGACTCAGTGGTTAGCACTGGTGTCTGCAGCACTCAGGTGGTGGAAACAAATCCGACCACGGACATCTGCATGGAGTTTGTATGTCCTCCCCGTGTCTGCGTGGGTTTCCTCCGGGTTCTCCGGTTTCCTCCCACACTCCAAAAATATACTGATAGGTTAATTGGCTTATTCCAAATTGTCCCTAACATGAATAATGGTTGTCCCTGTACAGCGCTACTGTCTATGTCAGCACTATATTATCGAGGGGAATCAAATTCATCATTAAATACAAATGCTTTAAACAAACTTATTATTGTAATGTTGCCTTGTGTCAGTCATATCATACACAGATTATTTGCAAAAAAATTATGTCCTAAAGTGGGACGTCTGGAGGTGAGAACACGGATTCCGCCATACCGATAGCCAGGGACAGGCAGGACAGTCTTACACTGGTAATATACAGCGTATACACCCACAACGACTAACACACATCAAACCAAGCAAAGTCATCAAGTTTCAGCGCTTCCATAGAAATAAATGGTGATAGCAGCACATGCGCAGCCACCTTTCCATTTCTGACAGTGTGTAACGGGGACGTTCTTCAGTTACATGTGGGTCCCTTATCTCAGCAATGGGACCTGCATCTAATGTGGCACCTCAAACGTCACAAATTTTTCCAGGGCATTCATAAGGGGTATCTCTCCATTATCGTCACGAACGGGGAAACAGCTGATCAGCGGATGTGCACGGTGCTGGACCCTCACTGATCTAATATTGATGACCTATTCTAAAGATATTCCACCAATTATCAAACAGCTGAATAACTTCTTTAATTAGTTTAGGGGAGTGATTGACCCATTTTTAAGCCACCCACAATCCTTAATCTTTATTCTTCACCTGAAGGTACAATGTGTTAAAAAACAGTTGATTATGGGGCCCATGGGCATTACAAGTATAGGAGACCCGCTCCTTTCTAATGGGAACATTTTTTTATGAGGCCCTCCTCCACGTCTCTTCCAAGGGGCATTGGAGTGACTCCCAATTTTTGGCAGCCCTTGCATTCACTGCATAGCAAACACAATGGGAGACCCACTTCCTAATAATGGGAACATTGCTTTCAGGAGGCCCTCTGACCTCCATGTATCTTCCAAGGGGCATTGGAGTGCCTCAAAATTTTTGGCAACCCTTGCATTCACTGCATAGGCAAACATAATGGGAGACCCACTTCCTAATAATGGGAACATTGCTTTCAGGAGGCCCTCTGACCTCCACGTCTTTTCCAAGGGGCATTGGAGTGCCTCCAAATTTTTGGCAGCCCTTTCATTAACTACATAGGCAAACACAATGGGAGACCTACTTTCTAATAATGGGAGATTTGTTTTCAGGAGGCCCTCCTCTAAGTCTCTTCAAAGGGGTATTGGGGTGCGTCCAAATTTTCAAAGTGGTATTGGGGTGCGTCCAAATTTTGGGCAGCCCTGCCACTCACTGCATACGCAATAACAGTATAGGAGATCTACTCTTTAGTAATGGGAACAATAAAACATAGCCGGCTGATGGCTCTCTAAGAATAGTGAAGGCCGATTACTGGCCCTTTAAGAATAGTAAAGGCCGCCTGATGAACATTGATGACAGAAGTGACCTGGGAGTCAGAAATGTTTCCAGGGGTCTTTCCCATACTATCTCCATGTCATTTGAGCACTGTTCCCATCGATTTGGGCAATTTGCAATCTGCAGACCGCCGGGGGGAGGCGCCTGAAAAATGCTCGAGTTTCCTATAGACTTACATTGGGCTCGTTGCTCGGGTCGAGCACCCGAGTTTCCCAATATGCTCGGCCCGAGCATCGAGCACCTGAGCATTTTAGTGCTCGCCCATCACTACTCATAAGAGCACATTTATCTTAACAAACAACAGAACAGTGATAGCAGTCACATCTGTGTTCTGATACCTTAGCTCCCCAATAAGACATGGGAGTAAATCAATACTTTACAAGCTGCTCTGTGGCTGGGGGCACTGGTAAAATAGTGTCTTATTGTCATGCAAGGTGAGAGAAGGAACAGTGTACAAGGACAGGAATAGGGGGAAGGGGAAGGGAGCCCAACATCTAGAGAAAGTGGGAGTGGAGACCCCTAGGCAGATCTAATATCACCCTGACTACCCTATCATCCTTATATAGGTTCATCTCCAATCGCAGAGCAGGAAACTTAATCCCTGAATGTCCCTAGAGCTAGGCCCTAGGTAGGGAGGGACACTATATGAGGAGCAGCTAATGATAAGTGTTACTTCTCTTTTCTTTACATGATACCAGATTGATGGTGCTATTGTGGGCTGATGTTCTTCATAGACTTGTGTGAACAGCCCCTATTATATTCTTGCTCTGATGATTCAGAAGTTTGCTGTATATATGATACCTCTCTGTGGAGAATCAGCTTTAGGGATTCTCTTAACAATATAAGAAAAAAAAGATTAACCACTGCATGTGATAGGGGTTATATACTGGGCTCGGGTAATGATTGGTAGAACTTATTCATGAATTTATAAACCCTACTAGCCCAGTTATTTGTAGTTATGTACTGTCTCTAAATTTCCCTAGAGCTGTCATTTTGCTTTATTGAACAGTTGTCGTCTTTTAATGTTTATTGAAATGGTCGGCCTCTGAATCTATACATTCACTTCTTCCTATCTTTTTTCATGACTGTAGTTTTGTATTTATAAGGATAAATGTATTTATTAGTATAGGAGAATTTTTAGGGACATAAGGGACACCGTCGTTGAGCAGGGGCGCCACTTAACACAAATTAGGGTGCCAACCTCCTCTGCCAGGAAGGTAGAGACATTAGGGATAAAGTAGGGACAGGTTTAGCCTGCGCTCTCTCCTGATCAGTGTGTAACCTAATTTGGATATTCCCTAATACTTTATTTTGTATTTTTGTTGTTTTGTCTATTGTGGATTGTTATAGTCCTTTTCAGATAATTTATTAAAAGTTAAATTTTAGGGGTCTAATCTTCTATAGGTTTTTCATGCTAAATTAGGCCCTGTTTACATATTTTTTGCTAAGGTGTTTAACTGAACACTAGTCAGGCCCCACTGTAACTAAAGAAAACAAGGTGAACAAACAAAGGGGATACATTTAGCTTGAGAAGACACCAGAGAGGTAGCGCCAACTGTCCTCCAAGGGAAGTCCAAGAATAAACTAGCTGGCTACTAGTACTCCAGGCATAGACAGCAGAACATAGAACTATCACCAGCGACTCTCTGGAGACACAGAGTTTTTAACTACCAAGCAAGGGTGTGTCAACCAGCAGCAGAAGGTGGAGGTCACCGCTGGGTCCTAAAGGAAGAAGGATATCACTACACTACAGAGATGAGAGGATCAAGAAGGTGTCTGTAATGCCAAGCGCATTGACCTTCTACAGCCGGATCCAGAGTGACTGTCTGTCACACTTGATACAGCAGTGATATCTGCTAAAAAAAAATAAAATGTTGTAGGTACGCTCACCTGAAAGGGTTGCAACAGTCACAACTCCTATAAAAGCATGTAAAGGCTGCTGCAGGATGTCACGCACGGTGTGGGAAAGACTAAGTGCAACACGAAGGGAAGAAGGGGAGGAAGCCAAAACACTAGGGAAAGTGGGATTGGAGACCCCTAGGCAGATTTAATATCACCCTGCCTACCCTACCCTCCCTATATAGGTTCCACACTTATCTCCGAACAGGACCATAAACCCTGGATGACCCTAGAGCTAGGCCCTAGATAGGGAGGGGGAAGGGTGAGCACTGGTCAGGACCCACTACAAACTAAAGATAACAAGGTAGACAAACAAAGGGGATTAACTTAGCTTAAGCAGACACCAGAGGAGTAATGCCAACTGTCCTCCAAGGGCAACAGAGAAGACGCTAGCCGACTGCTAATGCTCCAAGCCTGTACATAGAAGTATCACTGGCGATTCCCTGGAGCAAACTGAGTGTTTTTAATTCCCAGGCAAGGGTGTGTCAATCAGCAGCAGGAGGGAGATTGCCTCTAGGTCATAAAGGCAGAAGGATTGAGAAGGCATCTGTAATGCCAAGCGCAGTGACCTTCTACAGCCAGGTCTATTACACCTGTCACACCCTTGACACAGGACCACCAATAAATTGACATGAAGAAAATGAGAGGAATACAGTGGTTCAGAGTCCGCACTGCCCAAAGCTCAAAAGGTGTAGTCGCACACAAGGATTAAGCATGAATGTGGTTTATTGTGTCAATGCGTTTCAAGGCCTCCAAACCTCTTCATCAGGACCAAACCACAATGATTTATATATATATACATTAGAGATGAGCGTTGTTCTACTCGAACTGTTCGCCAATCTCAAATTCGAGCTGTTTTGGGCGGTGTTCGAGCCGTTCGTCGAACACGAACAATTTGAGAAAAATTCGGCTGTTCGAGGTTATGTTCGATAACTGTTCGTGCACCGAAATCATAACTGGATTTTTTCTCAGCAATGATGAAAATTAATGTTAATACGCAGTTTGAGTGTACAGCGGGGTGGGGGGAGGGGCAGGGGATGGATCTCTGCAGGAACAATGAAGATCTCCATTTTTTTTTCTCTTTCCCGCATTTGCAGTGGGGAGGTGCAATCTGTCAGCCTATCAGCAGCGCACACACGGAGCGAAGTGCTTTTTTTCACACAAGCAAGGGCATGTGTCATTGGCAGTGTATGTCACATGTCCTTGACCTATAAGACCAAGCCATTTTCCCCGTCGCCACCATTTTCTCACTGCTGCAGCTGCGTGTTAGACGGCACCGCTGTTGCTGTGTGCGCTATACCTTGTTAATTTCAAGCCAATTTTCGCACAAATCTACAGATAGCTTGGGAGTAGGGAATAGTTGTGATTGCAGTCCTTTTAAGGACTAGGTTACAGCATTTCCTACGACTTTTATCAGGCAGGTCTGTGCTCTTAAATAGATAGATTGTGGGAGTAAAGACTAATTGTAATTGGAGTCCTTTTCAGGACTAGGTTACATCAGTTCCTATCAGTTTTTGCCAGGCAGGTCTGTGCCAGTGCTGTGCAAGTTTTTTTCACAGCATTTGGCTGAATCTAGCAAAGCTAATCCTTTTTGGCCTATTGCAGAGTGTGTTAGTCAGTGGAGTAGCCTATCTATGTTGCAAGATATACCACCTGTGTATAGCATACCAATTTTTTTACTGCACCTAGTGAAGTAAAATCTTTTGGGCATAGCATCATTCTATTAGTCCATCTATACTGACCTCCATCAGGTTGCAAATTGAATATAATTTTTTTCTGCATCTAGCTCTGAAAAAATATTGGGCTTCTAGCTGTGTGTGGGACTTGTTCTATTAATCCATCTATACAGACCTCCATCAGGCTGTAAACTGAATATATTTTTTTCTGCATCTACCTCTGAAAAAATATTGGGCTTCTAGCTGTGTGTGGGACTTGTTCTATTAATCCATCTATACAGACCTCCATCAGGTTGCAAACTGAATATATTTTTTTCTGCATCTACCTCTGAAAAAATATTGGGCTTCTAGCTGTGTGTGGGACTTGTTCTATTAATCCATCTATACAGACCTCCATCAGGTTGCAAACTGAATATATTTTTTTCTGCATCTACCTCTGAAAAAATATTGGGCTTCTAGCTGTGTGTGGGACTTGTTCTATTAATCCATCTATACAGACCTCCATCAGGTTGCAAACTGAATATATTTTTTTCTGCATCTACCTCTGAAAAAATATTGGGCTTCTAGATGTGTGTGGGACTTGTTCTATTAATCCATCTATACAGACCTCCATCAGGTTGCAAACTGAATATATTTTTTTCTGCATCTACCACTGAAAAAATATTGGGCTTCTAGCTGTGTGTGGGACTTGTTGTATTAGTCCATCTATACTGACCTCCATCAGGTTGCAAACTGAATATATTTTTTTCCGCATCTACCTCTGAAAAAATATTGGGCTTCTAGCTGTGTGTGGGACTTGTTGTATTAGTCCATCTATACTGACCTCCATCAGGTTGCAAACTGAATATATTTTTTTCTGCATCTACCTCTGAAAAAATATTGGGCTTCTAGCTGTGTGTGGAACTTGTTCTATTAATCCATCTATACAGACCTCCATCAGGTTGCAAACTGAATATATTTTTTTCTGCATCTAGCTCTGAAAAAATATTGGGCTTCTAGCTGTGTGTGGGACTTGTTCTATTAATCCATCTATACAGACCTCCATCAGGTTGCAAACTGAATATATTTTTTTCTGCATTTACCTCTGAAAAAATATTGGGCTTCTAGCTGTGTGTGGGACTTGTTGTATTAGTCCATCTATACTGACCTCCATCAGGTTGCAAACTGAATATATTTTTTTTCTGCATCTACCTCTGAAAAAATATTGGGCTTCTAGCTGTGTGTGGGACTTGTTCTATTAATCCATCTATACAAACCTCCATCAGGTTGCAAACTGAATATATTTTTTTCTGCATCTACCTCTGAAAAAATATTGGGCTTCTAGCTGTGTGTGGGACTTGTTCTATTAATCCATCTATACAGACCTCCATCAGGTTGCAAACTGAATATATTTTTTTCTGCATCTACCTCTGAAAAAATATTGGGCTTCTAGCTGTGTGTGGGACTTGTTCTATTAATCCATCTATACAGACCTCCATCAGGTTGCAAACTGAATATATTTTTTTCTGCATCTACCTCTGAAAAAATATTGGGCTTCTAGCTGTGTGTGGGACTTGTTCTATTAATCCATCTATACAGACCTCCATCAGGTTGCAAACTGAATATATTTTTTTCTGCATCTACCTCTGAAAAAATATTGGGCTTCTAGCTGTGTGTGGGACTTGTTCTATTAATCCATCTATGCAAACCTCCATCAGGTTGCAAA
Source organism: Phyllobates terribilis (assembly GCF_046119375.1). NCBI lineage: Eukaryota > Metazoa > Chordata > Amphibia > Anura > Dendrobatidae > Phyllobates > Phyllobates terribilis. The sequence continues at coordinate 374,932,327 of NW_027362763.1, read as the reverse complement.
CTGAATATATTTTTTTCTGCATCTACCTCTGAAAAAATATTGGGCTTCTAGCTGTGTGTGGGACTTGTTCTATTAATCCATCTATACAGACCTCCATCAGGTTGCAAACTGAATATATTTTTTTCTGCATCTACCTCTGAAAAAATATTGGGCTTCTAGCTGTGTGTGGGACTTGTTGTATTAGTCCATCTATACTGACCTCCATCAGGTTGCAAACTGAATATATTTTTTTCTGCATCTACCTCTGAAAAAATATTGGGCTTCTAGCTGTGTGTGGGACTTGTTCTATTAATCCATCTATACAGACCTCCATCAGGTTGCAAACTGAATATATTTTTTTCTGCATCTAGCTCTGAAAAAATATTGGGCTTCTAGCTGTGTGTGGGACTTGTTCTATTAATCCATCTATACAGACCTCCATCAGGTTGCAAACTGAATATATTTTTTTCTGCATCTACCTCTGAAAAAATATTGGGCTTCTAGCTGTGTGTGGGACTTGTTGTATTAGTCCATCTATACTGACCTCCATCAGGTTGCAAACTGAATATATTTTTTTCTGCATCTACCTCTGAAAAAATATTGGGCTTCTAGCTGTGTGTGGGACTTGTTCTATTAATCCATCTATACAGACCTCCATCAGGTTGCAAACTGAATATATTTTTTTCTGCATCTACCTCTGAAAAAATATTGGGCTTCTAGCTGTGTGTGGGACTTGTTCTATTAATCCATCTATACAGACCTCCATCAGGTTGCAAACTGAATATATTTTTTTCTGCATCTACAGTACAGACCAAAAGTTTGGACACACCTTCTCATTTAAAGATTTTTTTGTATTTTCATGACTATGAAAATTGTACATTCACACTGAAGGCATCAAAACTATGAATTAACACATGTGGAATTATATACTTAACAAAAAAGTGTGAAACAACTGAAAATATGTCTTATATTCTAGGTTCTTCAAAGTAGCCACCTTTTGCTTTGATGACTGCTTTGCATACTCTTGGCATTCTCTTGATGAGCTTCAAGAGGTAGTCACCGGAAATGGTTTTCACTTCACAGGTGTGCCCTGTCAGGTTTAATAAGTGGGATTTCTTGCCTTATAAATGGGGTTGGGACCATCAGTTGTGTTGTGCAGAAGTCTGGTGGATACACAGCTGATAGTCCTACGGAATAAGCTGTTAGAATTTGTATTATGGCAAGAAAAAAGCTGCTAAGTAAAGAAAAACAAGTGGCCATCATTACTTTAAGAAATGAAGGTCAGTCAGTCTGAAAAATTTGGAAAACTTTGAAAGTGTCCCCAAGTGCAGTTGCAAAAACCATCAAGCGCTACAAAGAAACTGGCTTACATGAGGACCGCCCCAGGAAAGGAAGACCAAGAGTCACCTCTGCTTCTGAGGATAAGTTTATCCGAGTCACCAGCCTCAGAAATCGCAGGTTAACAGCAGCTCAGATTAGAGACCAGGTCAATGCCACACAGAGTTCTAGCAGCAGACACATCTCTTCAACAACTGTTAAGAGGAGATTTTGTGCAGCAGGCCTTCATGATAAAATAGCTGCTAGGAAACCACTGCTAAGGACAGGCAACAAGCAGAAGAGACTTGTTTGGGCTAAAGAACACAAGGAATGGACATCAGACCAGTGGAAATCTGTGCTTTGGTCTGATGAGTCCAAGTTTGAGATCTTTGGTTCCAACCACCGTGTCTTTGTGCAATGCAGAAAAGGTGAACGGATGGACTCTACATGCCTGGTTCCCACCGTGAAGCATGGAGGAGGAGGTGTGATGGTGTGGGGGTGCTTTGCTGGTGACACTGTTGGGGATTTATTCAAAACTGAAGGCATACTGAACCAGCATGGCTACCACAGCATCTTGCAGCGGCATGCTATTCCATCCGGTTTGCGTTTAGTTGGACTATCATTTATTTTTCAACAGGACAATGACCCCAAACACACCTACAGGCTGTGTAAGGGCTATTTGACCAAGAAGGAGAGTGATGGGGTGCTACGCCAGATGACCTGCCCTCCGCAGTCACCAGACCTGAACCCAATCGAGATGGTTTGGGGTGAGCTGGACTGCAGAGTGAAGGCAAAAGGGCCAACAAGTGCTAAGCATCTCTGGGAACTCCTTCAAGATTGTTGGAAGACCATTTCCGGTGACTACCTCTTGAAGCTCATCAAGAGAATGCCAAGAGTGTGCAAAGTAATCATCAAAGCAAAAGGTGGCTACTTTGAAGAACCTAGAATATAAGACATATTTTCAGTTGTTTCACACTTTTTTGTTGAGTATATAATTCCACATGTGTTAATTCATAGTTTTGATGCCTTCAGTGTGAATGTACAATTTTCATAGTCATGAAAATACAGAAAAATCTTTAAATGAGAAGGTGTGTCCAAACTTTTGGTCTGTACTGTACCTCTGAAAAAATATTGGGCTTCTAGCTGTGTGTGGGACTTGTTCTATTAATCCATCTATACAGACCTCCATCAGGTTGCAAACTGAATATTTTTTTTTCTGCATCTACCTCTGAAAAAATATTGGGCTTCTAGCTGTGTGTGGGACTTGTTCTATTAATCCATCTATACAGACCTCCATCAGGTTGCAAACTGAATATATTTTTTTCTGCATCTACCTCTGAAAAAATATTGGGCTTCTAGCTGTGTGTGGGACTTGTTCTATTAATCCATCTATACAGACCTCCATCAGGTTGCAAACTGAATATGTTTTTTTCTGCATCTACCTCTGAAAAAATATTGGGCTTCTAGCTGTGTGTGGGACTTGTTGTATTAGTCCATCTATACTGACCTCCATCAGGTTGCAAACTGAATATATTTTTTTCTGCATCTACCTCTGAAAAAATATTGGGCTTCTAGCTGTGTGTGGGACTTGTTCTATTAATCCATCTATACAGACCTCCATCAGGTTGCAAACTGAATATATTTTTTTCTGCATCTAGCTCTGAAAAAATATTGGGCTTCTAGCTGTGTGTGGGACTTGTTCTATTAATCCATCTATACAAACCTCCATCAGGTTGCAAACTGAATATATTTTTTTCTGCATCTACCTCTGAAAAAATATTGGGCTTCTAGCTGTGTGTGGGACTTGTTCTATTAATCCATCTATACAGACCTCCATCAGGTTGCAAACTGAATATATTTTTTTCTGCATCTACCTCTGAAAAAATATTGGGCTTCTAGCTGTGTGTGGGACTTGTTCTATTAATCCATCTATACAGACCTCCATCAGGTTGCAAACTGAATATATTTTTTTCTGCATCTACCTCTGAAAAAATATTGGGCTTCTAGCTGTGTGTGGGACTTGTTCTATTAATCCATCTATACAGACCTCCATCAGGTTGCAAACTGAATATATTTTTTTCTGCATCTACCTCTGAAAAAATATTGGGCTTCTAGCTGTGTGTGGGACTTGTTCTATTAATCCATATATGCAAACCTCCATCAGGTTGCAAACTGAATATATTTTTTTCTGCATCTACCTCTGAAAAAATATTGGGCTTCTAGCTGTGTGTGGGACTTGTTCTATTAATCCATCTATACAGACCTCCATCAGGTTGCAAACTGAATATATTTTTTCTGCATCTACCTCTGAAAAAATATTGGGCTTCTAGCTGTGTGTGGGACTTGTTGTATTAGTCCATCTATACTGACCTCCATCAGGTTGCAAACTGAATATATTTTTTTCTGCATCTACCTCTGAAAAAATATTGGGCTTCTAGCTGTGTGTGGGACTTGTTCTATTAATCCATCTATACAGACCTCCATCAGGTTGCAAACTGAATATATTTTTTTCTGCATCTAGCTCTGAAAAAATATTGGGCTTCTAGCTGTGTGTGGGACTTGTTCTATTAATCCATCTATACAGACCTCCATCAGGTTGCAAACTGAATATATTTTTTTCTGCATCTACCTCTGAAAAAATATTGGGCTTCTAGCTGTGTGTGGGACTTGTTGTATTAGTCCATCTATACTGACCTCCATCAGGTTGCAAACTGAATATATTTTTTTCTGCATCTACCTCTGAAAAAATATTGGGCTTCTAGCTGTGTGTGGGACTTGTTCTATTAATCCATCTATACAGACCTCCATCAGGTTGCAAACTGAATATATTTTTTTCTGCATCTACCTCTGAAAAAATATTGGGCTTCTAGCTGTGTGTGGGACTTGTTCTATTAATCCATCTATACAGACCTCCATCAGGTTGCAAACTGAATATATTTTTTTCTGCATCTACCTCTGAAAAAATATTGGGCTTCTAGCTGTGTGTGGGACTTGTTCTATTAATCCATCTATACAGACCTCCATCAGGTTGCAAACTGAATATTTTTTTTTCTGCATCTACCTCTGAAAAAATATTGGGCTTCTAGCTGTGTGTGGGACTTGTTCTATTAATCCATCTATACAGACCTCCATCAGGTTGCAAACTGAATATATTTTTTTCTGCATCTACCTCTGAAAAAATATTGGGCTTCTAGCTGTGTGTGGGACTTGTTCTATTAATCCATCTATACAGACCTCCATCAGGTTGCAAACTGAATATGTTTTTTTCTGCATCTACCTCTGAAAAAATATTGGGCTTCTAGCTGTGTGTGGGACTTGTTGTATTAGTCCATCTATACTGACCTCCATCAGGTTGCAAACTGAATATATTTTTTTCTGCATCTACCTCTGAAAAAATATTGGGCTTCTAGTTGTGTGTGGGACTTGTTCTATTAATCCATCTATACAGACCTCCATCAGGTTGCAAACTGAATATATTTTTTTCTGCATCTAGCTCTGAAAAAATATTGGGCTTCTAGCTGTGTGTGGGACTTGTTCTATTAATCCATCTATACAGACCTCCATCAGGTTGCAAACTGAATATATTTTTTTCTGCATCTACCTCTGAAAAAATATTGGGCTTCTAGCTGTGTGTGGGACTTGTTGTATTAGTCCATCTATACTGACCTCCATCAGGTTGCAAACTGAATATATTTTTTCTGCATCTACCTCTGAAAAAATATTGGGCTTCTAGCTGTGTGTGGGACTTGTTCTATTAATCCATCTATACAGACCTCCATCAGGTTGCAAACTGAATATATTTTTTTCTGCATCTACCTCTGAAAAAATATTGGGCTTCTAGCTGTGTGTGAGACTTGTTCTATTAATCCATCTATACAGACCTCCATCAGGTTGCAAACTGAATATATTTTTTTCTGCATCTACCTCTGAAAAAATATTGGGCTTCTAGCTGTGTGTGGGACTTGTTCTATTAATCCATCTATACAGACCTCCATCAGGTTGCAAACTGAATATATTTTTTTCTGCATCTACCTCTGAAAAAATATTGGGCTTCTAGCTGTGTGTGGGACTTGTTCTATTAATCCATCTATACAGACCTCCATCAGGTTGCAAACTGAATATATTTTTTTCTGCATCTACCTCTGAAAAAATATTGGGCTTCTAGCTGTGTGTGGGACTTGTTCTATTAATCCATCTATACAGACCTCCATCAGGTTGCAAACTGAATATATTTTTTTCTGCATCTACCTCTGAAAAAATATTGGGCTTCTAGCTGTGTGTGGGACTTGTTGTATTAGTCCATCTATACTGACCTCCATCAGGTTGCAAACTGAATATATTTTTTTCTGCATCTACCTCTGAAAAAATATTGGGCTTCTAGCTGTGTGTGGGACTTGTTCTATTAATCCATCTATACAGACCTCCATCAGGTTGCAAATTGAATATAATTTTTTTCTGCATCTAACCCAGCCAATAGTTTTGGCCTAATACCACAGTTTGGCCACTCAGCTCTGCTCGGTTCCCATCCATTGTTTTTTTGTGCAAACAACTCCAGAGTTGTGAATTAGTTAACCACCAAAATGAGTGGAAAAAGGCCTGCTGTTGGTGGAAAGGGGAATAGGCGTGTTGGGAAGGGGAAAAAAGGTTGTGTCCGTGGGGTAGGTGTTAAAGCAACAGTAACATCTGCAGAAGAAAGACCATCTTCCAGCCAAACTAAAATGTCTACTTCTTTTAGCGGACAATGTGATAAGATCCCTTTCTTACGGCCACGCCAATCGCTACAAATTCCAGATGAGGCACAAAAACAGCAGGTGCTTCAACGGATATCAAGTGCTCCTTTAAGTGGGCTCTCCTCCACATCAACTTCAACATCACAAATACTCCAGTCCTCAAAGGTGTCACCCCAATCGCACTTGCTTCCTCACAGCTCCCAAATCTCCAGCTGCCCGTCTGAGTATGAGGTAGAACAGATGGTTGAGTCTGCAGAGCTGTTTACTCATACTATAGCCTGGGAATCAGAGGTAGACTCCAGCGCTTCTGTGAATCCAGACGAGGAAATGATCTGCACTGATGCCCAGAATCTTTATGAGTCGGATCCAGGACCAGACGCAGAAGGTTCTGACCATAATGTAGACCCTCATTCCCAAACTGTAACTCCTGTTGGTGGAGACAATGAGGAAGACGATGATAAGACTCAAATACCTGATTGGAGCGACAACTTTAGTTTTTTGTCAGGGCAGGAACAGGTTGGCTCTGAGGACGACGGGTGTGATAACGCACAGGGTGATGATGATGAGGTTGGAGATCCCACTTACTGTCAACCCACAGTCAGCCAAGAGATGAGGTCAGCAGAGGAGGTGGAGGAAGATGCTAGTGACGACGAGGTCAGGTTGCGCCTTCCTGGACAGAGACGTAGTACTGGAAGCACGTCAACAACTGCATCCTCAAACACAACTCTGCCTCTCACCACAAGTCGTGGTGGCTCTTCAGGTCGCATGGGTGCTAAGCCTTGCATAGCCTGGGCATTTTTTCAGATCGATAAAGATGACCCAACTCGTGTTATCTGTAACATTTGTCAGCAAAAGCTAAGTAGAGGCCAAAAAATACATAGTTTGAGTACTTCATGCATGAACCGGCACATGGACATGAAGCATAAGTTGCAGTGGGAAGCTCAGTGTGCTACAATGCGGCCTAGCCGGCCGGGCCAACCACCGTCTGCCATATCTTGTGCATCCGCGGCCTCTTCATCCTCTGTGACTGGGGGGACAGCAGTCACACCTGTTTTGGGGCGCAGACCTGCCACCTCTTTACCCGCAACAGCCAGCGTGATTGGCAGGTCATCATTTTCTTTGGAGGTGGTAATACCAGCTGGTGTTGAGCGCTGTCCGACATCGATAGCACCACCTTTGGATCAAGGCAACCTAACATGTCCGCCTGCATCTTCCTCACAGACCGGCAGTTTGCCAGGGACACCCTTATCAACCCCGTCTAAGCACAATAGCCAGCCCTCTGTCCCTCAGATGTGGACAAGTAAAAGACCATTTCCTCCTAGCCATGAGAAAGCTAAGAGGTTGAATTTCACCATCTGCAAGCTCTTGGCTACAGAAATGCTGCCTTTCCGCCTGGTGGACACAGAGGATTTTCGAGACCTTATGTCTGTCACAGTGCCCCAGTACCAGATGCCCAGTCGGCACTACTTCTCAAAGAAAGGTGTGCCTGCGCTCCACCAGCATGTCGCACACAACATCACCGCTTCTTTGAGAAACTCTGTGTGTGACAGGGTGCATTTCACCACAGACACTTGGACGAGTAGGCATGGACAGGGGCGTTACATGTCGCTGACTGGGCACTGGGTAACTATGGTGACAGCAGGACAAGGGGCTGCTGTCCAAGTCTTGCCGTCCCCACGAGTTGTGCATCAATCCTCTTTATGTCAAAATTCCTCCACTGCTTCTGCCTCCTCAACCTCCTCTCGGTCTTCCACCTGCACCCAAAGCCTGTCTGGTCATGCCACAAGCTTTCTAACTGCGCAGAAGGGATCCTGCACACCTCCTTACTATGCTGGCAGTAGGGCTCAACGTCATCAGGCGGTTTTTACATTGAAATGTCTGGGAAATGTGAGTCACACAGCTGAGGAGTTGTGGTCAGCTCTGGAGAACCAATTTCATGAATGGTTGTCTCCACTGGACCTGAAACCAGGGAAGGCCGTGTGCAACAATGCTGCAAACCTGGGTGCGGCCCTTCGCCGGGGCAATGTCACACACGTGCCTTGTATGGCTCACGTGTTGAACCTGGTTGTCCAGCAATTTTTAGCCCACTATCCCAGACTAGATGGCCTTCTGCAGAGGGCACGGTCGCTGTGTGCTCACTTCCGCCGTTCGCATCCCGCAGCTCAGCGACTTACATCTCTACAGAAGTCGTTGGGCCTGCCACTTCACCGGCTAAAATGCTATGTGCCTACCCGGTGGAATTCAACTCTGCACATGTTACAGCGACTGTGGCAGCACCGACAAGCCCTGGTGCAATACGTTCTGACGTATAGCCTGGGCCAACGAGATCCAGAGGTGGGGCAAATCACGCTGGAGGAGTGGTCTCAGATCAGGGACCTATGCACCCTTCTGCACAGTTTTGAAATGGCGACGAAGATGTTTAGTGCTGACGATGCCATTATCAGCATGACTATTCCGGTGATTTACATGCTGGAGCACATGTTAAACAGAATTCGGAGTCAGGTGGTGGCACAAGAGGAGGTGAAGGAAGTAGAGGAGGAGGAGTTGTATGCGGAAGGGCTAACATCTGCAAGGTCCAGACGGTCGGCAGCACCAAGGCGGCAGGCATGTGAGGGTTGGGGAGATGGTTTTACCAGGGCGCATGGTAGCAGCCAAACTAGTGAGGAAGGTGCAGGAGCCCAGGAAGAAGTGGAGGACGAACTGATGGAAGACTCATCAGATGAGGGAGACCTTGATCACATTTCTGTTGTGCGAGGTTGGGGGGAGAGGACAGAGGAAGGAAGCATGATTGTTACCTCGCCACCAACACAACAGGGACTTGGTGCTCCTGGATGCGCAACACACATGAGTGCCTTCTTGCTGCACTACCTGCAACATGACCCTCGAATTGTGAGAATTAGAAATAATCCTGACTACTGGGTTGCCACACTGTTAGATCCCCGGTACAAAAGTAAATTTGCAGAAATTATTCCTGCCATAGAAAGGGATGCACGCATGCAGGAGTATCAGCAGAGACTGTTGCAGAATCTTACATGTGCTTTTCCACAAAACACCAGTGGTGCACGTAGTGAATCTCACAGTTCCAACTTGCCAACCGTGGGACCGTCAAGTGTTCAGCACTCAAACCGTAACAGAACCACAGTATCTGCTGGTAACATCAATTTTGCGGAATCATTTCACCACTTTTTTAGCCCATCCTTTGCAAGGCCACAGGAGACAAGAAGTCTGACACATAGTCAACGCCTAGAGACGATGGTACAGGAGTATCTCCAAGTAGACATTGAAGCCTTGACTGTGTCACTGGACCCTTGCTCTTTTTGGGCTTCCAATCTGGATAAATGGCCGGAGCTAGCCACTTACGCCTTGGAGATCTTGTCATGCCCCGCAGCCAGCGTTCTGTCTGAACGTGTGTTCAGCGCTGCTGGTGGTGTGCTGACAGATAAGCGCACGCGGCTCTCCACTGATAATGTAGACAGACTCACGTTCATAAAGATGAACAAATCATGGATCCGAAATGACTTTTCTACCCCTGTGTCATCCTGGGGAGAGTAAAAGCTTGATGATTGGTTAAAATCACCATACCAACCGTTTTAAGCTTTCAAATTACTAATCATGTTTATCTGTATCTTGGCTGGAAAATAATTTGGGCTTTGTAGCAGTGTGCAGCACTGATTCTATTAGGCCATCTATAATAAGCTCCACCAGATTTAAAATTACTAATCATGTTTATCTGTATCTTGACTGGAAAATAATTTGGGCTTTGTAGCAGTGTGCGGCACTGATCCTATTAGGCCATCTATACTAAGCTCCACCAGATTTAAAATTAATAATAATTTTTAGCTGCATCTAGAACGGAAAATAATTTTGGGGCTCCGAGATGCGCAAGACACATAAGTGCCTTCTTGCTGCACTACCTGCAACATGACCCTCATATTGTCAGAATTCGAAGTAATCATGACTACTGGGTTGCCACACTCTTTGATCCCCCAAACTTTTCGATCAACCTTTTCATTTTAATAAAGACCAAAAAAATGGTCATTTTTGAAATTATAAGCATTAGCAGGTTATTAGAAACTGAAATCAAACAGTTTTCAACTCAAAACTTTATTCTAGGTGATGTTACATTTTCACATAGGACCCCTTGTTCGAAAGGAGCTTCTGAACTCTCTCGTCCATTGAATTTGTCAGGTTTTGGATGGTTTCTGCTTCAATTGTTTTGCATGAGGACAGAATACCCTCCCAGAGCTGTTGCTTAGATGTGAACTGCCTCCCGCCATCATAGACACTCCTTTTGATGATGCTCCAGAGGTTCTGAATGGGGTAGAGGTCAGGGGAGCATGGGGGTCACACCATAAGTTTGTCCCCTTTTATGCCCATATCAGCCAGAGATGCAGATGTTTTATGTGCAGCATAAGATGGTGCATTATCATGCAAAAAAATGATCTTGCTGTGAAATACACGGTTCTTCTTCTTGAACCATGGCAGGAAGTGCTGTTTGAGAAAATCCACATACATTATGGAGTTCATCTTTAGCGCCTTCAGGGATCCTAAAGGGGCCGACAATCTCTCTCCCCATGATTCCAGCCCAAAACATTACTCCACCTCCTCCTTGTTGGCGCTGTAGCCGTGTTTGCGTGGGGTGTCCATTAACCAGCCATCCTCCACTCCATCCATCTGGACCATCGAGCGCTGCACGGCACTCATCCGTGAACAAAACAGTTTTGAAATCAGTCTTCATGTAATGTTTGGCCCACTGGAGCCGTTTCTGCTTGTGTGAAGTGGATAGAGGAGGTCGACAGGATGGCGTATGCACAGCTGCAAACCTCTGAAGGACCCTGCATCTTGTTGTTCGGGGGACGTTGGAGGCACCAGCAGCTTCAAAAACTTGTCTGCTGCTATGGCAAGGCTTTTTTGCCGCTGCTCTTTTAACCTGACGTAATTGCCTGTAGGAAAGAGTTCTCAATTTGCCCTTATCAGCACGCACACGTGTGTACTGTGAATCAGCTACATACTTCTTGATTGCCAAGACACTTCATCCTGATCATCGCACAATGTTGATTGTAGTCATGCCTTGACCTAAACACTCCACAATTTGTTGCTTCTCAGCAGCCGACACATCCTTTTTCTTTCCCATTTTGGCAGAAAATGTAGGCTGCTTAATAATGTGAGACAGCCTTCTTAAGTAGTCTTGCCTTTCATTGGACACACCTGCCAAACTAATTAGCACAGGTGTCTGCAATTGCTTACAGTGATATAAAGAGCCCTTACACACATCACCATCAATGAGTTTAACTGGCAAACAAACAAATTCTTCCCTTATCACTCCTAAACACTTTTTGCATAATAATTTGGAACACAGTGTACATGTGCTTTTCCACAAAACACCAGTGGTTCACGTAGTGAATCTTACAGTTCTAACTTGCCAACCGTGGTCTGTATGGAGTTGTTCAATAAAGGGCCCAAAATTAAGATAACATAGATGGGAGAGGTCTCTATGAATAGGAATTCCTAAGTATTTGATACCCTGTGAGGGCCAGGCAAAGGGAAAGTTGGACTGGATGGAATCCTATATGGTTTTGGGGAGGGAGACATCGAGGGCCTCAGACTTCGCTGCATTGATTTTAAAATTTGACCATGTAACAAAGTGATCTATTTCAGCCATAACAGCATGGATGGATATATGTGATTGAGTGATATATACTAGGACATCATCAGCAAATAGAGAGCACTTGTACTCGGTGCCTCCCACCTCAATCCACCTAATATTGGGGTTATGGCGAATTGATGAGAGCAGGTGCTCCGTCACTAGGATGTATAAGAGAGGGGACAGAGGACATCCCTGCCTTGTCCCATTGGTGATTGTGAAAGGTGATGAAAATGTTCTGATGCACCCCCTGGGCCTTGGGACACCCGGAGCCGGACCCTTTTTGGTGGATGCTGGTGGTTGTAGTCTTCGTGGCGGCGACCCGGTTCCGTGGCTCAGGGTGGTCAAACCAGTGGCGGAACTATTTATGTGGTTTTGATGTTTAAATGTCCGACTACGCCACCCGTGGATTGCGGTCAGAGTGAACCGCCGCTGCAGGGCAGACCGCTGAGGCTGGTGCTGTGGGTGCAGCAGAGCGTAGCATAACTCCCCACGGGAGGAGTATAGCCTCAGGGCAGTGTATGCGGAGGATGGGGGTGATGGTGCAGGGCAGCAGCAGTAACGACACGGAGTCAGTGATGCAGTCCAGGGCCTTTACTCACAGTTCTTATTATCCAGACCACGTCTGCAGGTAACGGCTGCCCACGTCGTACTGTGCTCACCAGTTGAGGGGCTCAGACAACTCCCAGATAACTTTGGAGCGCTTCACAGGACCCCCTTTGTGTGTCCTTTGTCTGGCCTTTCTTACCAACCCTTCTGTCCGGCTGCCTCGGGCCTCCTCTTGGTAAAATTGGCGCCAGTTTCCCTGACCCTATGTGGTGCCTTCCTAGCGGGTGTAGCGAGGGGCTGCGCCACATAAAATGTCACAGCCTCCGGTTTCTAGCTGAGGGTCGTTTCCTGCCTCCACTAGTTTCGGGGACCGGTCTCCCCCTTTGGCCTGACCCCTCCACGCAGGTGGATTCGGGCGTGCGGTGGCGACTCGCCCGTCCGCACCCCTGGGATCCCTTCATTCCTCGTTCCTGGAGCCTTCTCCGCTCCTCTTCCTTCTCCCTCTTCCAGGCCTGGGCCTCTGTTACTAGGCCCGCCTCCGGAGCAGAGCTCATGCAGAGCCCCTGCTCCCTGCCACTTCTGCTCAGACTTCTCTGCACTGAACTAAGGTGGTGCCCACCTTTTATACTCCCTTCTCAATGCACCCAGGAACTGCTTCCTCCCTGCTCCTGCACTACAGGGTTCCCCTTCTTCAGTGTTCCCTCCCCCCACTCCAGCCAGGGACAGGGACTGTCGTGCCCATCTCAGAGGCATATTGGTCGCCCTGCCCCACGGCAATGTGGTGTAATGCATGCAGGTGTCGGGTCCTGATCCACACTCCATCCTTACCTGAGAGTGAGATATCACACCTCTGGGTGAGGTGCAATACCTCTGTAGCAACCGAGCCCTCAGGGTGCTACAGTTCCATTTATCTTCAGCCTAGGTGATGTATTGTGATACAGGGCCGTGATTTTGGCTATAAAAGGGTCCCCTAGACCCCTACCCCAAGCTTTTTAAGAGAATCATATATGGCGTGCCAGGAGACTCTATGGAATGCTTTCTCAGCATCCAACGAGAGTATCTAATTACAAATTTTTAACTGCATCTAGCCCAGGAAATACTTTGTGCCTAGTAGCAGTGTCTGCTAGTCAGCGGATTATCCCGGCTGTTAAGCAAGCTACACCACCTGTAGTTTAGACACTTAATTTTTTCAAAGGAAATGCTTCGGGACCATGGGATACTCAGTGAAGAGCATCAGGAGGCACCCCAAGGCATAGGGGCTGGGACTGGCAGTAGGATGCCTTGCGGTGGACAGCCGAGCTCGATCCTTATAAAAGCTTTTTAACTGCAGCAGCTTTAGTGGACGCTACTGGAGCTGGAATTACGCGGCTGCTGGCATGAGACTTGCCCTCCAATAGATCCTTGTAAATGGATTTAAAGTGTATTCATTCAAATTAGAGAGACAATTTAAATTAAAAAGCTTAGAGCTGCCTCCATCACAGGGGGACTCGCTCGACCCACCAGCGGACAGGCACCAGTATTGGGAGAGGGGGGCTGGCCATCAGGGTTCACCGCGGCTCTGGCACAAACCCGGCGACACGGAGGTGGCACGGGCAGGAGCGGACTGGCCGTGTCGGCTTCTCACTTTTTGGATTTTAGAAGGGCATGACATGCCTATATCTGTGTCTCCCCCTCCTTTTACTCCTCCACCTCTTTTATTTTCGCATGACTATATGTACTTGTCACTTTTCCATGTGTTAGTTATGTCTTCTGAGCAGTTTGTCAGCTTTTGGACACCTTTGAAGGTGTTTTCTATGTGTTTCTATGTGTTTTTGTTTGCCTGCCATTGGTTTTAACTGTGTTCGAAGGTGTTCGACGAACAGTTCGACGAAGAGTTCGGCGAACACACGGGTGTTCGACGAACCGAACCGAACTCGAACACTACGGGGGTGGCTCAACACTAATATATATATATATATATATATATATATATATATATATATATATATATATATATATACTGCTCAAAAAATAAAGGGAACACTCAAATAACACATCCTAGATCTGAATGAATGAAATATTCTCATTGAATACTTTGTTCTGTACAAAGTTGAATGTGCTGACAACAAAATCACACAAAAATCATCAATGGAAATCAAATTTATTAGCCAATGGAGGCCTCGATTTGGAGTCACCCCCAAAATTAAAGTGGACAAACACACTACAGGCTGATCCAACTTTGATGTAATGTCCTCAAAACACAAAACAAGTCAAAATGAGGCTCAGTATTGTGTGTAGCCTCTACGTTGTTGTATGACCTCCCTACAATGCCTAGGCATGCTCCTGATGAGGTTGCTCATGGTCTCCTGTGGGATCTCCTTCCAAACCTGGACTAAAGCATCGGCCAACTCCTGGACAGTCTGTGGTGCAACGTGACGTTGGTGGATGGAGCGAGACATGATGTCCCAGATGTGCTCAATCGGATTCAGGTCTGGGGAACGGGCGAGCCAGTCCATAGCTTCAATGCCTTCATCTTGCATTAACTGCTGACACACTCCAGCTACATGAGGTCTGGCATTGTCCTGCATTAGGAGGAACCCAGGGCCAACAGCACCAGCATATGTTCTCACAAGTGGTCTGAGGATCTCATCTCGGTACCTAATGGCAGTCAGGCTACCTCTGGCGAGCACATGGAGGGCTGTGCGGCCCTCTAAAGAAATGCCACCCCACACCATTACTGACCCACTGCCAAACCGGTCATGCTGAAGGATGTTGCAGGCAGCAGATTGCTCTCCACAGCGTCTCCAGACTCTGTCACGTCTGTCACATGTGCTCAATGTGAACCTGCTTTCATCTGTGAAGAGCACAGGGCACCAGTGGTGACTTTGCCAATCCTGGTTGTAACATCCCTGGCGGCGTGCTGGCATGGCTTACCACCTCCCACCATGCAAGACCGCCATCTTACCTATCAGTCCAGGCTGCACACTTTGCTCCAGTACCTGCTGTGTCTCTTGTCTGATTGCTTAGGGCAGCGGCGCGGCTGCTGCCTGATTCTTATAGTTGCTGTGTGTGCACTCCTAATGCCTCCACAGCCTATTGCTGTGAGTCACTGGATACTTAAACCCCCTCCACCCAGTAGGGGGTGCCTGAGCAACACTTTCATTCAGTTTGTTCTGTGCAACTGAGTTGCCAGGTCCTGTCCTGTATCTTGTCTGTTTCCGCCCCTGGGGGCTGTATACCCAGGCCTGTTACCTGTATCTGTGACTTCTAGTCTGTCTCCGCCACCCTGGGGGCTGAGTTCCCAGGCTCGTTCCTGAATCTTATTCCTGGTTCAGTTCCTGTCTGAACTGTGTCCTAGCCCGTTACCTGTTTCTCTCTATGTCCGAACCTTCCTTTTTCCTGCAGTGTCTGAACCTGCACCTAACTCCAACTCGTTGTCTCTGAACTTCTGTTTGTGAGTTTTGTGTACACTCGCTACTTCATTGTAAGTATCTTGTGTGTATCTGGTTCTGCTTGTTCACCACACCTGTGGGTTTTGCTCTGCTCTGCTTGTCTACCGCACCTGCTGGTTTTTCTCTTCTCTGCTTGTCTACTGCACCTGCGGGTTTTGCTCTGCTCTGCTTGTCTACCGCACCTGCGGGTTTTGCTCTGCTCTGCTTGTCTACCGCACCTGCGGGTTTTGCTCTGCTCTGCTTGTCTACCGCACGTGCGGGCTTTGCTCTGCTCTGCTTGTCTACCGCAACTGCGGGTTTTGCTCTGCTCTGCTTGTCTACCGCACCTGCTGATTTCGCTCTGCTCTGCTTGTCTACCGCACCTGCGGGTTTTGCTCTGCTCTTCTACTGCATCTGCGGGTTTTGCTCTGCTCTGTTTGTCTACCGCACCTGCGGGTTTTGCTCTGCTCTGCTTATCTACCGCATCTGTGGGTTTTGCTCTGCTCTGCTTGTCTACCGCATCTGCGGGTTTTTCTCTGCTTTGCTTGTCTACCACATCTGCTGGTTTTGCTCTGCTCTGCTTGTCTACCGCATCTGCGGGTTTTTCTCTGCTCTGCTTATCTACCACACCTGCGGGTTTTGCTCTGCTCTGCTTGTCTACCGCACCTGCTGGTCTTACTCTGCTTGTCTACCGCATCTGCGGGTTTTGCTCTGCTCTGCTTGTCTACCGCATCTGCGGGTTTTGGTCTGCTCTGATTGTCTACCGCACCTGCGGCTACGTTCCTGTGTCCCAGTCTGTACAGGTCCCTATCCTGCCTGTGTTCCTACCTGCCAGTACCCACCTGTCTGCATGCCAGCCGTGCCTACCAGTGCCCACCTGTCTGCATGCCAGCCTAACCTGCCAGTGCCCACCTGTCTGCATACCAGCCGTGCCTGCCAATACCGACCTGTCTGCATACCAGCCTTGCCTACCAGTACCCACCTGTCTGTATACCAGCCTAACCTGCCTGTTCCTGCATTCCCCAGTGTGGGTCAACAGCTGTGACCGGGGTCTGACCTGGAGTAGCACCTGGTGCCTCTGCTTGGTTCCTCCCTGGTTCACGGAGTCGACTGAGTCGCCGTGTGACCTTGGTTGGACCGAGTTGATACTTAGTTACACCCCTCCAAGCACTCCTCGGTTCATGGTCCAGTGGGATCACTAATCATGTTCACGCCAGTCAGTCTGGACGTGTGCGTAACACTGGTGCTCTGTGGCAAATGCCAAGCGTCCAGCACGGTGTTGGGCTGTGAGCACAACCCCCATCTCTGGACGTCGGGCCCTCATACCACACTCATGGAGTCAGTTTCTAACCGTTTGTGCAGACACATGCACATTTGTGGCCTGCTGGAGGTCATTTTGCAGGGCTCTGGCAGTGCTCCTCCTGTTCCTCCTTGCACAAAGGCAGAGGTAGTAGTCCTGCTGCTCGGTTGTTGCCCTCCTACGGCCCCCTCCACCTCTCCTGGTGTACTGGCCTGTCTCCTGGTAGCCTCCAGCCTCTGGACACTACGCTGACAGACACAGCAAACCTTCTTGCCACAGCTCGTATTGATGTGCCATCCTGGATGAGCTGCACTACCTGAGCAACTTCTGTGGGTTGTAGAATCCATCTAATGCTACCACGAGTGTGAAAGCACAACCAACATTCAAAAGTGACCAAAACATCAGCCAGAAAGCATTGGTACTGAGATGTGGTCTGTGGTCCCCACCTGCAGAACCACTCCTTTATTGAGTGTGTCTTGATAATTGCCAAGAATTTCCATCTATTGTCTATTCCATTTGCACACCAGCGTGTGAAATTGATTGTCAATCAGTGTTACTTCCTAAGTGGACAGATTGATTTCACAGAAGTTTGATTTACTTGGAGTTATATTCTGTTGTTTAAGTGATCCCCTTATTTTTTGAGCAGTATATATATATATATATATATATATATATATATATATATATATATATATATATATGTGTGTATATACTGTATGTAACTGGTAAGCTTATCGGCTCCTTCAACCAGAATGTACAGCAAGTGTGAACAGGTGCAAGCTGCTATGACTGCATAATATGCGAACAAAATTAGATACAGTGGCTATGGAAAGTATTCAGACCCCTTTAAATTTTTCACTCTTTGTTTCATTGCAGCCATTTGGTAAATTCTAAAAAGTTCATTATTTTTTCTCATTAATGTACACTCTGCACCCCATCTTGACTGAAAAAAACAGAAATGTAGAAATTTTTGCAAATTTATCAAAAAAGAAAAACTGAAATATCACGTGGTAACAAGAATTCAGACCCTTTGCTCAGACAGTCATATTTAAGTCACATGCTGTCCATTTCCTTGTGATCCTCCTTGAGATGGTTCTACTCCTTCATTGGAGTCCAGCTGTGTTTAATTAAACTGATAGGACTTGATTTGGAAAGGCACACACCTGTCTATATAAGACCTCATAGCTCACAGTGCATGTCAGACCAAATAAGAATCATGAACTCAAAGGAACTGCCCAAGGAGCTCAGAGCCAGAGTTGTGGCAAGGCACAGATCTGGCCAAGGTTACAAAAGAATTTCTGCAGTACTCAAGGTTCCTAAGAGCACAGTGGCCTCCATAATCCTTAAATAGAAGAAGTTTGGGACCACCAGATGTCTTCCTAGACATGGCCATCCAGCCAAACTGAGCAATTGTGGGAGAAAAGCCTTGGTGAGAAAGGTAAAGAAGAACCTCAAGATCACTGTGGCTGAGCTCCAGAGATGCAGTAGGGAGATGGGAGAAAGTTCCACAAAGTCAACTATCACTGCAGCCCTCCACCAGTCAGGTCTTTATGGCAGAGTGGCCCAACAGAAGCCTCTCCTCAGTGCAAGACATATGAAAGCCTGCATCGAGTTTGCTCAAAAACACATGAAGTACTCTCAGACTATGAGAAATAAGATTCTCTGGTCTGATGAGACGAAGATAAAACTTTTTGGTGATAATTCTAAGCAGTATGTGTGGAGAAAACCAGGCACTGCTCATCACCTGCCCAATACAATCCCAACAGTGAATCCAGGAAACATTTGGACCTAATGACCTCTTTAACTGGATTAGTAATATCAGGCTACAGTGGGCGAATTTCCTTCTGCTGATTATGAATAATAGGCAGTAGCCCACGATGATTTTTTATATAATTCTGTATTTTACACATAATGTACACTGCGGGTGCTGACTAAAACTCCCATCATTGTCGCCTGATCATGATCATCTCAGGGAGACAAGGCATTATGTAATGCACACGCCCGGGCTGAGCGGCGTGTGCGTGTGATTGTAGTGATTCCACTGGACCGTGCCGGAGAGTGAATGCCTGGAGGGGCTTAACTAGGTATTCACCCGATCCGACCAGGGTTGCACGACGGCATACGACGCCAGTGCACCAAGGAGGAACCGAGCAGAGGGACCAGGTGCTACTCCAGGACAGACCCCGGACACGGCTGTTGACCCACACAGGGGAATACAGGAACAGACTGGTAGGCTGGCACACAGACTGGTGGGTATAGGCAGGCACGACTGGTATGCAGGCAGGCGGGTATGCAGGCAGGGGGGTACAGGCAAGCACAGCTAGAGTGCAGACAGGGAGGCACTAGCAGGTAGGAACACAGGCGGGATAGGACCCAGTACACACTGGGACTCAGGAACAATACAGGCAGAGGGGTACAGGCAAGCACAGCTAGAGTGCAGACAGGGAGGCACTAGCAGGTAGGGACACTGGCGGGATAGGACCCAGTACACACTGGGACTCAGGAACAGAACCACAGATGTGGCGGACAAACACAGCAGAGTGAGGCCGCCCAGAGAGGTGAGCGAGAACAGGGCAGGACAAGGTCGCCTGGAGCGGTGAGCAAGAGTAGAGCAGGACAAGGCCGCCAGGAGCGGTGAACAAAGGATAAGAGCTGAGCGAGACTGCCGGAGCAGTGAGCAAGAGTAAAGCAGGACGAGGCCGCCTGGAGCGGTGAGCAAGAGTGGAGCGAGACTGCCGGAGCAGCGAGCAAAAGGGTCAGAGCGGAGCAAGGCTGCCGGAGCAGCGAGCAAAGGAGTCAGAGCAGGCTAGAACCGCCGGAGCGGTAAGCAAAGGAGTCAGAGCAGACTAGAACCGCCGGAGCGGTGAGCAAAGGAGTCAGAGCAGGCTAGAACCGCCGGAGCAGTGAGCAAAGGAGTCAGAGCAGGCAAGGCTGAGTAGGGGGGACAGGGCTCTGTTCACACGGAACAGACAGGAAGGGAAAGGCAGAGCCAGACACCCACAGGGTACTTGCAGTGAAGTAGCGAGTGGACCACAAACTCACAAACGGGAGTACAGAGACAACAGGCAGGAGTTAGGTACGAGTTCAGACTCTGCAGAAAAAGGAAAGGAACGGACATAGAGAAAAGACAGATGAAAGATAGGAGAGAGTACAGACTGGAACTGAATGTACGGACGAGACCGACACTGCAGCGGGACACAGGAGCAGGTCTGGGAATACGGCCCCCAGAGAGGCGGGACGAAGAGGCAAGGAGCGTGTTCAGACAGGACAGACAAGATACAGGAACGGATCTAGGTAATCGGCCCCTAGAAGGCGGGAGGAACAGGCTAGGAGCGTGTTCAGACAGGCCTGGAAATACAGCCTCCAGGAAAGGCAGCAGGCAAGAGTACACAGACAGGACTCAGTTCAGACACGGGAACTGATACCGCACGGCAGGAGACAAAGACAGGACTCAGCTCAGACACGGGAACTGATACCGCAAGGCAGGAGACATAGACAGGACTCAGTTCAGACACGTGAACTGATACCGCAAGGCAGGAGACATAGACAGGACTCAGTTCAGACACGGGAACTGATACCGCAAGGCAGGAGACATAGACAGGACTCAGTTCAGACACGGGAACTGATACCGCAAGACAGGAGACAAAGAACGGGACCTGGCACCTTCAGAGTGAAAGCACACACTGAATGAAACACTATGCTCAGGCAGGGATAGATGGGAGCAGCTGAGCTATATACCAGGTGACAGACAGCAATAGGCTGAGGACGCACAAGGGGTGTGACCCACAGCAGGTACAAAAAGCAGGAAGTGATCGGGCGCCGCCCTTAAGCAGCAGAAACAGACACAAACAGACAGCATGGAGGGAAGCCAGAGAGACATTCTGGACTGGAGATCAAGTGCGCGCTCTTGCACAGTGGGAGATGGACCACCATGCAAGGACGCCGCCAGGTATGTTACAGTACCCCCCCCCCTTACACCCCCTCTTCTTCAGGCCTGCCAGAATCTTCCGCAGGGAATTCGAGGACCAGTCGTTCACTTCAAGGAGATCACTTCCACTGTCCACAGGAAAAACTGATCTCATCTGGTTAGCTAGGATGTTACCTCCTATCCAGCCATCCTCAGCAACAGACGAAATGGGTGGAGTACCAGGAACAGCACACAAGGAAGTCTCTCTCCACATATTTTCAGGTGGCACCCCAGAGGGTACAGGAGACAACTGGAAGTCCTTCACCGGGTTGGAGGGGGACAGAGACTTGGGGGTAATCTCTGCTTCGAGGTACATCTTGTCAAGCTCACAGGAAGAAATAGACGGGTTATCAGGTACATAATGAGGAAAAGTCACTGTCTCTTTGTTATCTGGTGGTACCCCTGAGGATTCAGGAAACAACTGGAGGTCCTCCGCTGGGTCAGAAGAGTGCAGAGGCTCAGAGAAAACATCTGCTTCAGAGTACACTAGGTCGGACTCACTGGACGAAGCAGGCGAGGTATCGGGTACCGAGTATAGGAAAGTCTCTGTCCATTCACCACCAGGTGGCACCCCGAAGGGTTCTGGAGACAACTGGCGGTCCTCCGCCTGGTCAGAGGGGTGTAGAGACTCACGGGTAACCTCTGCTTCAGAGTACACTAGGTCGGACTCACTGAACGAAGCAAGCGAGGTATCAGATCTAGGATATAGGAAAGTCTCTGTCCTTTCGTTACCAGGTAGCACCCCGAAGGGTTCTGGAGACAACTGGAGGTCCTCCGCCTGGTCTGAGGGGTGTAGAGACTCGGGAGTAACCTCTGCTTCAGAGTACACTAGGTTGGACTCACTGGACGAAGCGAGCGAGGTATCAGGTACAGAGTATAGGAGAGTCTCTGTCCTTTCGCTACCAGGTAGCAACCCGAAGGGTTCAGGAGACAACTGGAGGTCCTCCGCCTGGTCGGAGGGGTGTAGAGACTCGGGGGTAACTACCACTTTGGGGTACCCATTGTCAGGCTCACAGGACGAAGCGGACAAAGTATCGAGTACCGGGTGTAGAGAAGTCTCTCTCCATTTGTCATCGAGTGGTATCCCGGAGGATTCAGGAGGCAACAGGGGGTCCTCCACCAGGTAGTAGAGGTGCACAGACTCTGAGGTAACCACAGCTTTGGAGCATCCTTGGACATGCACACCGGTTAAAGTGGGTGAAGCATCTGATGCCGGGTGCAGGAAGTTCTCCTGTGTGGAGTCTGGATGGGCAGAAGTCTCTTCGGGCAGGAGAACTGGTGCACTACCCACGCACATTACCCGTTGGGGCTTCTCCGGGATACAGGGAGATGAAGCTTCAGTAGGGACTTCAAGGTTGGGGTCAGGAGGTCTCAGGGAGGACAGACCCTGGCGTGACGGCTTGCCTCTACGTCTAGCACGTCTGGACTGCCTCTTGAGGTTGGGAGAAGTATTCCGGAAAGCGTAGTCACCCTGTGAGGATTCTGGGTGGGCAGTAGTCTCATTGGGCTGGAGGACTATTGCGCTACCCACACACATTACCCATCGGGGCTGCTCCGGGATATTGGGAAGTGAAGCTTCAGCAGGAGCCTCCGGGTTAGGATCATCGAAGACCATACGAAAGGCCACCAGGAAGGCCTGCAGGTCAAGGACGACAGGATCCCATGCTTCCCATAGGGGGGTGACCCATTTCAAGGCATCACCCGCTAGGTAGTCAATCATAAAGGCCACTTTAGCCCAATCGGAAGGAAAATAGAGAGGGTAGGCCTTGAAGTGTAGCATGCATTGCTTCACAAATGCACGACTTTGTTTTGGATCCCCAAAGTACCGTGGTGGATCCGCAGGAATGAGTGCAGAAAGATCCATCTGGACGGGTGCTTACTTCGCCTGGAACTAGCTAAGGGAAAAAAAAAAAAATTATTTATTTTTAATGCACGTATTCGCTGGAAAACATCTCAGAGAGCGAAGGCCGTGGGGCTCAACGGGAACCATGGCCTGAGCATGCTGTAATGCACACGCCCGGGCTGAGCGGCGTGTGCGTGTGATTGTAGTGATTCCACTGGACCGTGCCGGAGAGTGAATGCCTGGAGGGGCTTAACTAGGTATTCACCCGATCCGACCAGGGTTGCACGACGGCATACGACGCCAGTGCACCAAGGAGGAACTGAGCAGAGGGACCAGGTGCTACTCCAGGACAGACCCCGGACACGGCTGTTGACCCACACAGGGGAATACAGGAACAGACTGGTAGGCTGGCACACAGACTGGTGGGTATAGGCAGGCACGACTGGTATGCAGGCAGGCGGGTATGCAGGCAGGGGGGTACAGGCAAGCACAGCTAGAGTGCAGACAGGGAGGCACTAGCAGGTAGGAACACAGGCGGGATAGGACCCAGTACACACTGGGACTCAGGAACAATACAGGCAGAGGGGTACAGGCAAGCACAGCTAGAGTGCAGACAGGGAGGCACTAGCAGGTAGAGACACTGGCGGGATAGGACCCAGTACACACTGGGACTCAGGAACAGAACCACAGATGTGGCGGACAAACACAGCAGAGTGAAGCCGCCCAGAGAGGTGAGCGAGAACAGGGCAGGACAAGGTCGCCTGGAGCGGTGAGCAAGAGTAGAGCAGGACAAGGCCGCCAGGAGCGGTGAACAAAGGATAAGAGCTGAGCGAGACTGCCGGAGCAGTGAGCAAGAGTAAAGCAGGACGAGGCCGCCTGGAGCGGTGAGCAAGAGTGGAGCGAGACTGCCGGAGCAGCGAGCAAAAGGGTCAGAGTGGAGCAAGGCTGCCGGAGCAGCGAGCAAAGGAGTCAGAGCAGGCTAGAACCGCCGGAGCGGTAAGCAAAGGAGTCAGAGCAGACTAGAACCGCCGGAGCGGTGAGCAAAGGAGTCAGAGCAGGCTAGAACCGCCGGAGCGGTGAGCAAAGGAGTCAGAGCAGGCTAGAACCGCCGGAGCAGTGAGCAAAGGAGTCAGAGCAGGCAAGGCTGAGTAGGGGGGACAGGGCTCTGTTCACACGGAACAGACAGGAAGGGAAAGGCAGAGCCAGACACCCACAGGGTACTTGCAGTGAAGTAGCGAGTGGACCACAAACTCACAAACGGGAGTACAGAGACAACAGGCAGGAGTTAGGTACGAGTTCAGACTCTGCAGAAAAAGGAAAGGAACGGACATAGAGAAAAGACAGATGAAAGATAGGAGAGAGTACAGACTGGAACTGAATGTACGGACGAGACCGACACTGCAGCGGGACACAGGAGCAGGTCTGGGAATACGGCCCCCAGAGAGGCGGGATGAAGAGGCAAGGAGCGTGTTCAGACAGGACAGACAAGATACAGGAACGGATCTAGGTAATCAGCCCCTAGAAGGCGGGAGGAACAGGCTAGGAGCGTGTTCAGACAGGCCTGGAAATACAGCCTCCAGGAAAGGCAGCAGGCAAGAGTACACAGACAGGACTCAGTTCAGACACGGGAACTGATACCGCACGGCAGGAGACAAAGACAGGACTCAGCTCAGACACGGGAACTGATACCGCAAGGCAGGAGACATAGACAGGACTCAGTTCAGACACGGGAACTGATACCGCAAGGCAGGAGACATAGACAGGACTCAGTTCAGACACGGGAACTGATACCGCAAGGCAGGAGACATAGACAGGACTCAGTTCAGACACGGGAACTGATACCGCAAGACAGGAGACAAAGAACGGGACCTGGCACCTTCAGAGTGAAAGCACACACTGAATGAAACACTATGCTCAGGCAGGGATAGATGGGAGCAGCTGAGCTATATACCAGGTGACAGACAGCAATAGGCTGAGGACGCACAAGGGGTGTGACCTACAGCAGGTACAAAAAGCAGGAAGTGATCGGGCGCCGCCCCTTAAGCAGCAGAAACAGACACAAACAGACAGCATGGAGGGAAGCCAGAGAGACATTCTGGACTGGAGATCAAGTGCGCGCTCTTGCACAGTGGGAGATGGACCACCATGCAAGGACGCCGCCAGGTATGTTACAGTACCCCCCCCCCTTACACCCCCTCTTCTTCAGGCCTGCCAGAATCTTCCGCAGGGAATTCGAGGACCAGTCGTTCACTTCAAGGAGATCACTTCCACTGTCCACAGGAAAAACTGATCTCATCTGGTTAGCTAGGATGTTACCTCCTATCCAGCCATCCTCAGCAACAGACGAAATGGGTGGAGTACCAGGAACAGCACACAAGGAAGTCTCTCTCCACATATTTTCAGGTGGCACCCCAGAGGGTACAGGAGACAACTGGAAGTCCTTCACCGGGTTGGAGGGGGACAGAGACTTGGGGGTAATCTCTGCTTCGAGGTACATCTTGTCAAGCTCACAGGAAGAAATAGACGGGTTATCAGGTACATAATGAGGAAAAGTCACTGTCTCTTTGTTATCTGGTGGTACCCCTGAGGATTCAGGAAACAACTGGAGGTCCTCCGCTGGGTCAGAAGAGTGCAGAGGCTCAGAGAAAACATCTGCTTCAGAGTACACTAGGTCGGACTCACTGGACGAAGCAGGCGAGGTATCGGGTACCGAGTATAGGAAAGTCTCTGTCCATTCACCACCAGGTGGCACCCCGAAGGGTTCTGGAGACAATTGGCGGTCCTCCGCCTGGTCAGAGGGGTGTAGAGACTCACGGGTAACCTCTGCTTCAGAGTACACTAGGTCGGACTCACTGAACGAAGAAAGCGAGGTATCAGATCTAGGATATAGGAAAGTCTCTGTCCTTTCGTTACCAGGTAGCACCCCGAAGGGTTCTGGAGACAACTGGAGGTCCTCCGCCTGGTCTGAGGGGTGTAGAGACTCGGGAGTAACCTCTGCTTCAGAGTACACTAGGTTGGACTCACTGGACGAAGCGAGCGAGGTATCAGGTACAGAGTATAGGAGAGTCTCTGTCCTTTCGCTACCAGGTAGCAACCCGAAGGGTTCAGGAGACAACTGGAGGTCCTCCGCCTGGTCGGAGGGGTGTAGAGACTCGGGGGTAACTACCACTTTGGGGTACCCATTGTCAGGCTCACAGGACGAAGCGGACAAAGTATCGAGTACCGGGTGTAGAGAAGTCTCTCTCCATTTGTCATCGAGTGGTATCCCGGAGGATTCAGGAGGCAACAGGGGGTCCTCCACCAGGTAGTAGAGGTGCACAGACTCTGAGGTAACCACAGCTTTGGAGCATCCTTGGACATGCACACCGGTTAAAGTGGGTGAAGCATCTGATGCCGGGTGCAGGAAGTTCTCCTGTGTGGAGTCTGGATGGGCAGAAGTCTCTTCGGGCAGGAGAACTGGTGCACTACCCACGCACATTACCCGTTGGGGCTTCTCCGGGATACAGGGAGATGAAGCTTCAGTAGGGACTTCAAGGTTGGGGTCAGGAGGTCTCAGGGAGGACAGACCCTGGCGTGACGGCTTGCCTCTACGTCTAGCACGTCTGGACTGCCTCTTGAGGTTGGGAGAAGTATTCCGGAAAGCGTAGTCACCCTGTGAGGATTCTGGGTGGGCAGTAGTCTCATTGGGCTGGAGGACTATTGCGCTACCCACACACATTACCCATCGGGGCTGCTCCGGGATATTGGGAAGTGAAGCTTCAGCAGGAGCCTCCGGGTTAGGATCATCGAAGACCATACGAAAGGCCACCAGGAAGGCCTGCAGGTCAAGGACGACAGGATCCCATGCTTCCCATAGGGGGGTGACCCATTTCAAGGCATCACCCGCTAGGTAGTCAATCATAAAGGCCACTTTAGCCCAATCGGAAGGAAAATAGAGAGGGTAGGCCTTGAAGTGTAGCATGCATTGCTTCACAAATGCACGACTTTGTTTTGGATCCCCAAAGTACCGTGGTGGATCCGCAGGAATGAGTGCAGAAAGATCCATCTGGACGGGTGCTTACTTCGCCTGGAACTAGCTAAGGGAAAAAAAAAAAAAATTATTTATTTTTAATGCACGTATTCGCTGGAAAACATCTCAGAGAGCGAAGGCCGTGGGGCTCAACGGGAACCATGGCCTGAGCATGCTGTAATGCACACGCCCGGGCTGAGCGGCGTGTGCGTGTGATTGTAGTGATTCCACTGGACCGTGCCGGAGAGTGAATGCCTGGAGGGGCTTAACTAGGTATTCACCCGATCCGACCAGGGTTGCACGACGGCATACGACGCCAGTGCACCAAGGAGGAACTGAGCAGAGGGACCAGGTGCTACTCCAGGACAGACCCCGGACACGGCTGTTGACCCACACAGGGGAATACAGGAACAGACTGGTAGGCTGGCACACAGACTGGTGGGTATAGGCAGGCACGACTGGTATGCAGGCAGGCGGGTATGCAGGCAGGGGGGTACAGGCAAGCACAGCTAGAGTGCAGACAGGGAGGCACTAGCAGGTAGGAACACAGGCGGGATAGGACCCAGTACACACTGGGACTCAGGAACAATACAGGCAGAGGGGTACAGGCAAGCACAGCTAGAGTGCAGACAGGGAGGCACTAGCAGGTAGAGACACTGGCGGGATAGGACCCAGTACACACTGGGACTCAGGAACAGAACCACAGATGTGGCGGACAAACACAGCAGAGTGAAGCCGCCCAGAGAGGTGAGCGAGAACAGGGCAGGACAAGGTCGCCTGGAGCGGTGAGCAAGAGTAGAGCAGGACAAGGCCGCCAGGAGCGGTGAACAAAGGATAAGAGCTGAGCGAGACTGCCGGAGCAGTGAGCAAGAGTAAAGCAGGACGAGGCCGCCTGGAGCGGTGAGCAAGAGTGGAGCGAGACTGCCGGAGCAGCGAGCAAAAGGGTCAGAGTGGAGCAAGGCTGCCGGAGCAGCGAGCAAAGGAGTCAGAGCAGGCTAGAACCGCCGGAGCGGTAAGCAAAGGAGTCAGAGCAGACTAGAACCGCCGGAGCGGTGAGCAAAGGAGTCAGAGCAGGCTAGAACCGCCGGAGCGGTGAGCAAAGGAGTCAGAGCAGGCTAGAACCGCCGGAGCAGTGAGCAAAGGAGTCAGAGCAGGCAAGGCTGAGTAGGGGGGACAGGGCTCTGTTCACACGGAACAGACAGGAAGGGAAAGGCAGAGCCAGACACCCACAGGGTACTTGCAGTGAAGTAGCGAGTGGACCACAAACTCACAAACGGGAGTACAGAGACAACAGGCAGGAGTTAGGTACGAGTTCAGACTCTGCAGAAAAAGGAAAGGAACGGACATAGAGAAAAGACAGATGAAAGATAGGAGAGAGTACAGACTGGAACTGAATGTACGGACGAGACCGACACTGCAGCGGGACACAGGAGCAGGTCTGGGAATACGGCCCCCAGAGAGGCGGGATGAAGAGGCAAGGAGCGTGTTCAGACAGGACAGACAAGATACAGGAACGGATCTAGGTAATCAGCCCCTAGAAGGCGGGAGGAACAGGCTAGGAGCGTGTTCAGACAGGCCTGGAAATACAGCCTCCAGGAAAGGCAGCAGGCAAGAGTACACAGACAGGACTCAGTTCAGACACGGGAACTGATACCGCACGGCAGGAGACAAAGACAGGACTCAGCTCAGACACGGGAACTGATACCGCAAGGCAGGAGACATAGACAGGACTCAGTTCAGACACGGGAACTGATACCGCAAGGCAGGAGACATAGACAGGACTCAGTTCAGACACGGGAACTGATACCGCAAGGCAGGAGACATAGACAGGACTCAGTTCAGACACGGGAACTGATACCGCAAGACAGGAGACAAAGAACGGGACCTGGCACCTTCAGAGTGAAAGCACACACTGAATGAAACACTATGCTCAGGCAGGGATAGATGGGAGCAGCTGAGCTATATACCAGGTGACAGACAGCAATAGGCTGAGGACGCACAAGGGGTGTGACCTACAGCAGGTACAAAAAGCAGGAAGTGATCGGGCGCCGCCCTTAAGCAGCAGAAACAGACACAAACAGACAGCATGGAGGGAAGCCAGAGAGACATTCTGGACTGGAGATCAAGTGCGCGCTCTTGCACAGTGGGAGATGGACCACCATGCAAGGACGCCGCCAGGTATGTTACACATTAGATGATAGATGACTATATCTGTATTTTTTATTTTTAATTCAATATGTATTTATTTATTTTACTTTGAGAACAGGCCCTGGCTGATGACTACTTCCATCAGCGGCGCCTGCTCTCGCCGTTATTAGTGAAAGCAGGCATAGGCTGATCTGATGGGAGTAGTACAGTCATCAGCCAACGCCTGTGACCCGCGGTAAGCTTTTTACCGTGGGTCATAGTCACAGCTGCGGGCTCACACTGACATCTGACAGCATGATCCTGCAGTGCTCTAACTGGTGGTAACGATGTTACCGCCGATCAGAGCCGCCAGTGTTTCTCACGCTGTCACACAGATGACATCATGAGAAACACAGACTTCCTGAGGATTGCTAGAGAGGCAAATCAGAACACTCGATTGACTGCAAAAGACCTTCAGAAAGATTTATCAGACCCTGGATTTGTGGTACATTGTTCTACTGTTCGGAGACACGTGCCCAAATATGGCCTTCATGGAAGAGTCATGAAAAGAAAACCTCTCCTGCATCCTCACCATAAAAATCAGCATCAGAAGTATGCAAAAGAACATCAAAACAAGTCGGATGCATTTTGGAAACAAGTACTGTGGACCGATGAGGTTAAAATAGAACTCTTTGGCCACAATGATCATAGGTATGTGTTGAGAAATAGGGCGCAGAATTTCAGGAAAATAATATCTCGCCAACCATTAAGCATGGGGGTGGATCAATCAATGCTTTGGGGTTGTGTTGCAGCCAATGACACGGGGAGCATTTAATGGGTAGAGGGAAGAATGGATTCAATGAAATTTCAGTATGATCTCTTTTTATTGAAATAGAAATAGACATTAACATATATAGCATACATTAATAAATGCCGGTGTTTAGTCATCATGGCGATCAAAATAACATATTCTCTATCACTTCTCTGATAAGACTCCTACACCTCTTATCTAATAATGTAAACATTACTTTTAATCATATCCAACAGTGCAGACCACTACATAAATCAACAATACAACAGTACAAAAACAAAAAGAGAAAAAAGAAAAAAAAAGAAGGGGTGGTGAGGGGGGAAGAGGAAAAAGAGAAAGAAAGATAAGAAAGGAGAGTATGATTAGGAAATTGAAGAGGAGAAGGAGAACATAAACTAAGGCTCATTTTTAGACTCTCCAATTAGTTCCCAGCACCAACCCAGATCCAATTCACCAATTTATCAGTCTTAACACTCAAACAGCCTGTGAAACCCTGATGAGTCCTGAAACAGAATCCAGACACTCCAGATCTTCCTGAATTTATCAGCACATCCATTAAAGTCAGCAGAAAGTTCCTCCATTCTGCAGATATTAACCATTTCATTTTTTTGAGATCCTATTGATGAGGGCAGGATAGAAAGCCGAGCTTTCTCAGGACAATTTTCGACCCTACTTCCGGTAATTAGATTATAATTGGAAAATATTTTTTCCCACAAAGGTTTGATCTTACTACACTCCCACCATATGTGAAGCATAGATCCCTTTTCCACTTTACATCGCCAACATAAGTCTGAGGCTGCCGGAAATATGGTGTGAAGTTTTACTGGATACTGGTACCATCTTGCCATAATTTTTTAATTTTTCTCCTGCGCATAACATGTGACCGACATTTTGTGTGTAAACAAGAATCCTTTTTCCCAATCTGTTGAAGATATGACTACCCTCAATTCTTGTTCTCACATGTGTTGAAATTGTAACTTTCCTGAGATACTTTCCACAATCAAATAATTATAAAGCAGGGATATTATATGATTGGGGGGAGATTCCTGTAAGAATAACCTCTTAAAAGAAGATGATATACACTGGAATGGGGGTGCCATCCTCTGAGAAAACAAGAATGATTGCAACTGTAAGTATTCCATCCACAGCAATTTTCTAGACAGAGACCTATCCTGTAATATATTGAATGACGGTATTTTACCATTTTCTAATATATGTAGGAGGCGAGTGTCCTCCATAGCTCTCCATCCCAAGAAAGATTCTCTCAGATATCCAGGAGGAAAGGAAAGATTAGAGAAAAGTGGCGTAAGAGGGCTGAATGTTCTAGAGGGATGGTATTTTTTCATAGTTGCAAGCCAAATTTTAATCGTTCCCCTAGTCAATTCTGTCAAGCCTCCTATCGAGAAAACATCAGAGGCAAAAAGCCAAGGAAGGTGCTTCAAGGGAACACCCACCCCTTCCTGCTCAATAGTGACCCATTGTTTTGTCAGAGAGTTGACATGCCAGTCTATAAAGTGGCCTAAAACAGAAGCTTGAAAGTATATTTTAAAATTCGGAAATCCAGCTCCACCAGCTATTTTAGGGGGGTTTAATGTCTGCATACTTATCCTGGGTCTATATTTACCCCACACAAACCTGATTAATGCTGTACATAGTTTGCTGAAGAAGCTGCATGGCGAGAAATGGGAACAGTTTGAAAAATGTATAAAAAGCGGGGCAATATATCGATTTTTACTGCGTTCATTTTACCAAACCAGGATAGTCTCAGTTTACTGTAATTCAGTAGGTCTATATAGGTACGATCCAAAAGCGATTGGTAATTTAGTGCAAAAAGTTTTAAAAAGTCAGGAGAAATGAGCACGCCTAAGTATTTTATCGCTTCTGACTTCTATTTAAAAGGGAAGTTATCCATTACATGTTCAACTTCTCTCTGTGACAGCGATACATTTAATGCCTCCGATTTTGAATAATTAACTTTAAAATTACTCAGGATCTATCAAACTCCTTCATTAAAGCAGGAAGAGATGTCTGAGGCTGAGACACATAGAGGAGAAGGTCATCTGCATATAATGCTGTCTTATATGTCCTGGCACCTATTTTAACCCCATGAATATTGCTGTTTTTCTTTATTGCATTGGCCAAGAGTTCCATCACTATCACGTAGAGAAGGGGGGACGGAGGGCACCCGTGTCTAGTCCCGTTTCGTATCGCAAAAGGTGAGGACAAGGTTCCATTGACCCTAACTCTAGCAGTAGGGCCAGAGTACAGGGAAAAAATTAACTGTAAAAATTGTGGTCCAATGCCTATTTGACATAATGCCTCCTTCATAAACCCCCAATGAACCCTGTCAAAGGCCTTCTCTGCATCAACAGATAAAAGGCCCATAGATATGGAGCTACTTTTAGCTTTAGAGATTAGCAACATGGTCATAATAGTGTTGTCTCTTGCCTCTCGGCCCTGAATAAATCCTACTTGATCCTACTTGATCAGTATTTATAAGAGAGGGCAACAAGGGGGCAAGTCTTTCTGTTAGTATTTTTGAGAGTATTTTAATGTCCACATTTATTAATGATATGGGTCTATAATTAGCTGTGATTGTAAGATCCTTACCTGGTTTAGGGAGAACGTTAATATGAGCTTCCAATGATTGGGGGACAAAACATGTCTTATCATTTAATGAATTAAAGGTTTTGTTCATAACAGGGGATATGAAAGAAAACCTCGGCACACCATAAGAAAAAAAGAGTATGGACAATGCAGATAGTGCAAAAAAGAATATTGTTTATTCAGCCATCCTTTTCATAATCATAGTCTCACAAAAAAAATTATTATGTACATAGACATATACCATCCTTATCTTGTTTATGGTCCAATAATATTGCGATTAGACATGCACCGACGTTTCGACCTGTGTAGGTCTTTATCAAGGTAATTGGGTATTAGATCAACAAGAACTGACGTTTCGACCTATGTAGGTCTATATAAGGTATTTTTGTATATGCTGTTGAGACAATAGGAACTAATGGTAAAAGCCCTTATGGTGCTAGGGAAAACCTGTGGGGGAAGAGAGTGCTGACATTACCTCTGAGCACCCAAATTAATACAGTGAGAGACCCCTCATTTTGTACATAACAGGGGATAGCCTTTGGTGTACCACCAATGGCGGCAGACCACGCGACTGCTATGGGGCCCGTGAGCCGGGGGGCCCCATAGCAGTCCAAGGGTGGACATACCGCCGCCGGTGCAGCTGCGCCAGGTCCCCACCATGCAGCTGCACCAAGTGGCTCGCAAGGTGCAGCTGCTCCCTGCACCCGGCTGTCAGGGAGCAGTCCCTGCAGCTCCGCTGCTGTCAGGAGGAGAATAGCAGTGAAGCTGGAGGGTTCGTCCTCTGCTTCCTCCCTGACCCAGGCGCGCGCAGCTTGATGACGTCATCATGCATCGCGCGCCTGGGTCAGGAAGAAAGCTGCCGGCAACTAGGAGGATGCTGCTTCAGGGGAGCGAGCTGAGGTAAGTTGTTTGGTTTTTTTTGTTTTTTTTTACTGAAATGCTGGGGAGGTGGGGGGGAGAGCAATAGTGGGATGGTGGGGCTGGGGAGAGGAATAATGTTGCTGGGAAGAGCAATAATGGGGCTGATGGGACTGGGTAGAGAAATATTGGGGCTGGGGAGAGGGCTGATGGGGCTGGGGAGAGGAATAATGGGGTTGGTGGGGCTGGGGAGAGGAATAATGGGGTTGATGGAGCTGGGGAGAGGAATAATGGGGTTGATGGGGCTGGGGAGAGCAATAATGGGGCTGATGGGGCTGGGGAGAGGAGTGATGGGGCTTGGGATAGGAATAATGGGACTAATGGGGCTGGGAAGAGCAATAATGGAGCTGGTGAGAGGAATGATGGGGTTGATGGGGCTGGGGAGCGGAATAATGGGATGGTGGGGCTAGGGAGAGCAATGATGGGGCTGGGGAGAGAAATGATGGGGCTGATGGGACTGGGTAGAGAAATATTGGGGCTGGGGAGAGGGCTGATGGGGCTGGGGAGAGGAATAATGGGGTTGATGGAGCTGGGGAGAGGAATAATGGGGTTGGTGGGGCTGGGGAGAGCAATAATGGGGCTGATGGGGCAGGGGAGAGGAGTGATGGGGCTTGGGATAGGAATAATGGGACTAATGGGGCTGGGAAAAGCAATAATGGAGCTGGTGAGAGGAATGATGGGGTTGATGGGGCTGGGGAGAGGAATAATGGGATGGTGGGGCTAGGGAGAGCAATGATGGGGCTGGGGAGAGCAATGATGGGGCTGGGGAGAGCAATGATGGGGATGGTGGGGCTGGGGAGAGCAATGATGGGATGATGGGGCTGGGGTGAGCAATAATGGGGCTGATGGGGCTGGGGAGAGGAATAATGTAGTTGAGGAGGCTGGGGAGAGGAATGATGGGATGATGGGGCTGGGGAGAGCAATAATGGGGCTAATGGGGCTGGGGAGAGGAATGATGGGGTTGGGAAGAGCAATAATGGGGCTGATGGGGCTGGGAAGAGCAATAATGGGGCTGATGGGGCTGGGGAGAGGAACTATGGGGCTGGGAAGAGCAATAATGGGTCTGATAGGGCTGGGGAGAGCAATGATGGGGATAGTGGGGAAGGGGAGAGCAATGACGTGTTGCTGGGAGAGAGCAATGATGGGGGTGCTGGGAGCGAGCAATGATGGGGGTGCTGGGACTAAGCAATGGTGGGGGGCTGGGAGAGAGCAATTATGTGGGGCTGGGAGAGAGCAATGATGGAGGTGCTGGGACAGAGTAATGATGGGGGTGCTGAGAGGAAATGATGGGGGTGCTGGGAGAGCGCAATGATGGTGGTGCTGGGAGAGAGCAATGATGGGAGGGCTGAGAGAGAGCATTGATGGAGGTGCTGGGACAGAGCAATGATAGGGGTGCTGGGACAGAGCAATGATTGGGCCTGGGAGAGAGCAATGATGGGGGTGTTCGGACAGAGCAATGATGCGGGTGCTGAGAGAGAGCAATGATGGGGGTGCTGGGAGAGAGCAATGATGGGGGTGCTGGAAGAGAGCAACAATGAGGGTGCTGGGACAGAGCAATGACGGGGGTGCTGGGAGAGAGTAATGATGGGGGTGCTGAGAGAGAGCAGTGATGGAGGTGGTGGGAGAGAGCAATGACGGGGGTGCTGGGAGAGAGCAATGATGAGGGTGCTGGGAGAGAGCAATGATGGGGGTGCTGGGAGAGAGCAATTATGGGGGTTTCACTTTGCTTGTACTGTGAAGCCTTGTTTGTTTTTCGTGTGCACATAGCCTTACAGTTAATTGGGGAGAGTCACAGAGACTGAATAATTTATATTATTGGCCGGTGCAGATTATAGTTAACTAGATGGTGGCACGATTCTAACTCATTGGGTATTCTAGAATATGTATGCGGCCGACCGGGCGCAACTAATCAGCAAAGCAGTGTTTAAATGGGTTGCGCACTACTTTAAATTAACCCCCCAATGTATCCCCCTGGGGCCCCTAATGAATTTTGGAGGACCGGGAAGCGAGGCTGCCGGTCTGGGTACTTCTGCTGCGAGCAGCCGGGAGATGACCGGCTAGCACAGGGTGAGCGTGGGAGCGGGTGAACGTGGGAGGGTGAGTGTGGGAGCGGGTGAGCGTGGGAGGGTGAGCGTTGGAGCGGGTGAGCATGGAGAATGAGAATGTGAGGGTGTGAGCGTGTGAGGGTGAGTGTGGAAGCGTGTGAGGGTGTGAACGTCCGAGCGTGAGCGTCAGAGCATCAGAGCGTCAGAGCGTGAGCGTCTGAGCGTGAGTGTCAGAGCGTGAGCGTCAGAGCGTGAGCGTCAGAGCGTGAGTGTGAGCGTCCGAGCGTGAGCGTCAGAGCATGAGCATCAGAGCATGAGCGTGAGCGTCAGAGCGTGAGCGTCAGAGCATGAGCGTCAGAGCCTGAGCGTCAGAGCGTGAGCGTCAGAGCATGACCGTGAGCGTCAGAGCATGAGCTTGAGCGTCAGAGCGTGAGCGTCAGAGCTTGAGCGTCAGAGCGTGAGCGTCAGAGCGTGAGCGTCAGAGCGTGAGCGTCAGAGTGTGAACGTCAGAGCGTGAGCATCCGAGCGTGAGCGTCAGAGCGTGAGCGTCAGAGCGTGAATGTGAGCGTCAGAGCGTGAGCATCAGAGCGTGAGCGTCAGAGCGTGAACGTGAGCATCCGAGCGTGAGCGTCCGAGCGTGAGCGTCAGAGCGTGAGCGTCAGAGTCTGAGCGTCAGAGTCTGAGCGTCCGAGCGTGAGCATCTGAGCGTGAGCGTCAGAGCATGAGCGTCCGAGCATGAGCGTCAGAGCGTGAGCGTCAGAGCATCAGAGCGTCAGAGCGTGAGCGTCAGAGCGTGAGCGTGGGCGTCAGACTGTGAGCGTCCGAGCATGAGCGTGAGCGTCAGAGCGTGAGCGTCAGAGCATCAGAGCGTCAGAGCGTGAATGTGGGCGTCAGACTGTGAGCGTCCGAGCATGAGCGTGGGGGTCAGAGCGTGAGCGTCCGAGCATGAGCGTCAGCGTCAGAGCGTGAGCGTCAGAGCGTGAGTGTGAGCGTCAGAGCGTGAACGTGAGCGTGTGAGCGTCAGAGCGTGAGCGTCAGAGTCTGAGCGTGAGCGTCAGAGTGTGAGCGTCAGAGCATCAGAGCGTGAGCGTCAGAGCGTGAGTGTCAGAACATCAGAGCGTGAGCGTCAGAGCGTGAGCTTCAGAGCGTGAGCGTCAGAGCATCAGAGCGTGAGCGTGAACGTCAGAGCATCAGAGCGTGAGCGTCAGAGCTTGAGCGTCAGAGCATAAGCATCAGAGCATAAGCGTCAGAGCATCAGAGCTTGAGCGTCAGAGCGTGAGCGCGTGAGCATCAGAGCGTGAGCGTCAGAGTTTGAGCGTGAGCGTCAGAGTCTGAGCGTGAGCATCAGAGCGCGAGCGTCAGAGCGTGAGCGTCCGAGTTCGAGCGTCAGAGCGTGAGCGTCAGAGCATCAGAGCGTGAGCGTCAGAGAGTCAGAGCGTGAGCGTCAGAGCATGAGCGTCAGAGCATCAGAGCGTGAGCGTCAGAGCTTGAGCGTCAGAGCATGTGCGTCAGAGCATGAGCATCAGAGCATCAGAGCGTGAGCGTGTGAGCGTCAGAGCGTGAGCGTCAGAGTCTGAGCATGAGCGTGCGAGCGTGAGCGTCAGAGCGTGAACGTGAGCATCTGATCGTGAGCGTCAGAGCGTGAGCGTCCGAGCGTGAGCGTCAGAGTCTGAGCATTAGCGTCAGAGCGTGAGCGTCAGAGCGTGAATGTGAGCGTGTGAGCGTCCGAGCGTGAGTGTCCGAGCGTGAGCGTCAGAGCATCAGAGCGTCCGAGCATGAGCGTCAGAGCATGAACATGAGCGTGTGAGCGTCAGAGCGTGAGCGTGAGCGTCCGAGCATCAGAGCGTGAGCGTGAGCGTCCGAGCGTGAGCGTCAGAGCATCAGAGCGTCAGAGCATGAGCGTCAGAGCGTGAGCGTCAGAGCGTGAGCGCGAGCGTCAGAGCGTGAGCGTCAGAGCATCAGAGCGTGAGCATCAGAGCGTGAGCATCAGAGCGTGAGCGTCAGAGCATGAGCGTCAGAGCGTGAGCGTGTGAGCGTGAGCGTCAGAGCGTGAACGTGAGCATCCGAGCGTGAGCGTTCAAGCGTGAGCATCAGAGCGTGAGCGTCAGAGCGTGAGCGTCAGAGCGTGAGCGTGAACGTGAGCGTCCGAGCGTGAGCGTCAGAGCGTGAGCGTCAGAGCATGAGCGTGATCGTCAGAGCGTGAGCGTCAGAGCGAGAGTGTGAGTGTCAGAGCGTGAGCGTCACAGCGTGAGCGTGAGCGTCAGAGCGTGAGCTTCAGAGCGTGAGCGTCCGAGCGTGAGCGTCAGAGCGTGAGCATCCGAGCGTGAGCGTCAGAGCGTGAGTGTGAGAGCGTGTGAGCGTCAGAGCGTGAGCGTCAGAGTCTGAGCGTGAGCGTCAGAGCGTGAGCGTCAGAGCGTGAGCTTCAGAGCGTGAGCGTCAGAGCGTGAACGTGAGCGTCAGAGCGTGAGCGTGAGCGTCAGAGCGTGAGCGTCTGAGCATCTGAGCATCAGAGCGTGAGTGTGACCGTCAGAGTGTGAGCGTCAGAGCGTGAGCTTCAGAGCGTGAGCGTCAGAGCATGAGCATCAGAGCGTGAGCGTCCGAGCGTGAGTGTCAGAGCGTGAGCATGTGAGCGTCAGAGCGTGAGCGCCAGAGCATGATCGTCAGAGCGTGAGCGTCAGAGCGTGAACGTGAGCGTCCGAGCATCCGAGCGTGAGCATCAGAGCGTGAGCATCAGAGAGTGAGCGTCAGAGCGTGAACGTCCGAGCGTGAGCGTCCGAGCGTGAGTGTGAGCGTCAGAGCATGAGCGTCTGAGCGTCAGAGCGTGAGCGTCCGAGCGTGAGCGTCAGAGCGTGAGCCTCAGAGCGTGAACGTGAGCATCAGAGCGTGAGCGTCAGAGCGTGAGCGTGAGCATCAGAGCGTGAGCGTCAGTGTGAGCGTCCGAGCGTGAGCGTCAGAGCGTGAGTGTGTGCGTCAGAGCGTGAGCTTCAGAGCGTGAGCGTCAGAGCGTGAGCGTCAGAGCGTGAGCGTCCGAGCGTGAGTGTCAGAGCATGAGCTTCAGAGCGTGAACGTGAGCGTCAGAGCGTGAGCATCAGAGCGTGAGCGTCCGAGCGTGAGCGTGAGCGTCAGAGTCTGAGCGTGAGCGTCAGAGCGTGAGCGTCCGAGCGTGAGCGTCAGAGCGTGAGCGTCAGAGAGTGAGCGTCAGAGCGTGATTGTCCGAGCGTGAGCGTCAGAGCGTGAGCGTCCAAGCGTGAGCGCCAGAGCGTGAGCGTCAGAGCGTCAGCGTGAGCATCCGAGCGTGAGCATCAGAGCGTGAGTGTGAGCGTCAGAGCGTGAGCATCAGAGCGTGAGCGTCAGAGCGTGAGCATCAGAGCGTGAGCGTGAGCGTGTGAGCGTGAGCGTCAGAGCGTGAGCGTCCGAGCGTGAGCGTGTGAGCGTCAGAGCGTGAGCGTCAGAGCGTGAGCGTCAGAGCGTGAGTGTGAGAGCGTGAGCGTCAGAGCGTGAGCTTCAGAGCGTGAGCGTCCGAGCGTCAGCGTCCGAGTGTGTGAGCATCAGAGCGTGAGCGTGAGCGTCCGAGCGTGAGCGTCAGAGCGTGAACGTGAGCGTCCGAGCGTGAGCGTCCGAGCGTGAGCATCAGAGCGTGAGCGTCAGAGCGTGAGCGTCCGAGCGTGAGCGTGTGAGCGTCAGAGCGTGAGCGTCAGAGTGTGAGCGTCAGAGCGTGAGTGTGAGCGTCAGAGCGTGAGCTTCAGAGCGTGAGCGTCCGAGCGTGAGTGTCCGAGCGGGAGTGTCAGAGCGTGAGCGTCAGAGCGTGAGCGTCCGAACGGGAGAGTCAGAGCGTGAGCGTCAGAGCGTGAACGTGAGCGTCCGAACGTGAGCATCAGAGCGTGAGCGTCAGAGCGTGAGCGTGAGCGTCAGAGCGTGAGCGTCAGAGCGTGAGTGTGAGCGTCAGAGCGTGAGCGTCTGAGCGTCAGAGCGTGAGCGTCCGAGCGTGAGCGTCAGAGCGTGAGTGTGAGCGTCAGAGCGTGAGCGTCCGAGCGTGAGCGTCAGAGTGTGAGCGTCAGAGCGTGAGCGTCAGAGCGTGAGCGTCCGAGAGTGAGCGTCAGAGCGTGAGCGTCCGAGCGTGAGCGTCACAGCGTGAGCGTCAGAGCGTGAGTGTGAGCGTCAGGGCGTGAGCTTCAGAGCGTGAGCGTCAGAGCGTAATCGTCAGAGCGTGAGCGTCAGAGCGTGAACGTGAGCGTCAGAGCGTGAGCGTCAGTGTGTGAGCGTGAGCATCAGATCGTGAGCGTCCGAGTGTGAGCGTCAGAGCGTGAGCGTCCGAGCGTGAGCGTCAGAGCGTGAGCGTCCGAGCGTGAGTGTCAGAGCGTGAGCGTCATAGCGTGAGCGTCAGAGCTTGAGCGTCAGAGCGTGAGCGCCCAAGCGTGAGCGCCCGAGTGTGAGCGTCAGAGCGTGAGCGTCTGAGGGTGAGCGTCTGAGGGTGTGAGGTTGAGCGGGTGAGGGTAAGCCGCTAACGGCCGCCATCTTGTTCTCAAATCCCGCATTGCTGATTGACCGCGGCCTGACCAATCAGCGACGTGGGTTTTCCTGGACAGACAGACAGACAGACAGACGGGATAAGACAATTATATAGATTAGATGGGCGGCACAGTGGGCACAGTGCTGCTTATCACTATATTTTGATTACTAAGTGGCTAATAGTATATTAATGGGGGGGGTTACATATCTGTATTCGAGGACACAGAGGGGGGAGACACATGTATGCATACAATATGTGACCTTGTTATTTTCAAGGCTGGAGATCATCGTGACAAGATGAGTCGTGGCTGGGAGATGTCGACATGAAGGTCTGACCAGATGGAGAAGAAGCAGCAGAAACTGACTCTGATCATATGACACATCAGCGGTAAGTGCCTGAATGTATATATTATTCTATATCTGCACTGTGTGACTTGGAGTGATAATGTTATCTGTAAAATCCCTTAGGCTGCATTCTCACATTTCTGTGAAATGTCCGTGTGCTGCCAGATCTTTTTATCGGATGGTCCACGGACTCGTACAGTTTTATAGATCCATTCACACATCCATGAAAATTACGGATCTGAGAATGAGATCTAAGAGGGTCAGAGACTGTCCTGTTCTGATCCGATTTTGAGGATTAGAATAGGACATGCTCAATGCGTCAGTAAAACAGCACACTGACACTGCACACAGATGCAGGAATGTAGCCTTATTATGTATAGCACAGTCCCTTAGTATATAGTGTACTCACTTATTATGGTATAGCGCCATCCTTAGTTACAGTGCCTACAAGTAGTATTCAACCCCCTGCAGATTTAGCTGGTTTGATAAGATGCAAATAAGTTAGAGCCTTCAAACTGCAAACGAGAATAGGTTTTATGAACAGAAGCATAAATCTTACAAACCTAAAAGTTATTTTGCTCAGTTGAATTTTATTAAATTTTAAACATAAAAGTGTGGGTCAATTATTATTCAACCCCTATGTTTAATATTTTGTGGAATAACCCTTGTTTGCAATTACAGCTAATAATCATCTTTTATAAGACCTGATCAGGCCGGCACAGGTCTGTGGAGTTATCTTGGCCCACTCCTCCATGCAGATCTTCTCCAAGTTATATAGGTTCTTTGGGTGTCTCATGTGGACTTTATTCTTGAGCTCCTTCCACAAGTTTTCAATTGGGTTAAGGTCAGGAGACTGACTAGGCCACTCCAACACCTTGACTTTTTCCCTCTTGAACCAGGCCTTGGTTTTCTTGGCTGTGTGCTTTGGGTCGTTGTCTTGTTGGAAGATGAAATTATGACCCATGTTAAGATCCTTGATGGAGGAGCGGAGGTTCTTGGCCAAAATCTCCAGGTAGGCCGTGCTATCCATCTTCCCATGGATGCGGACCAGATGGCTAGGCCCCTTGGCTGAGAAACAGCCCCACAGCATGATGCTGCCACCACCATGCTTGACTGTAGGGATGGTATTCTTGGGGTCGTATGCAGTTCCATCCAGTCTCCAAACGTCACGTGTGTGGTTGGCACCAAAGATCTCGATCTTGGTCTCATCAGACCATAGAACCTTGAACCAGTCTGTCTCAGAGTCCTCCAAGTGATCATGAGCAAACTGTAGACGAGCCTTGACATGACGCTTTGAAAGTAAAGGTACCATACAGGCTCGTCTGGAACGGAGACCATTGCGGTGGAGTACGTTACTTATGGTATTGACTGAAACCAATGTCCCCACTGCCATGAGATCTTCCCGGAGCTCCTTCCTTGTTGTCCTTGGGTTAGCCTTGACTCTTCGGACAAACCTGGCCTCGGCACGGGAGGACACTTTCAAAGGCTGTCCAGGCCGTGGAAGGCTAACAGCAGTTCCATAAGCCTTCCACTTACGGATGATGCTCCCAACAGTGGAGACAGGTAGGCCCAACTCCTTGGAAAGGGTTTTGTACCCCTTGCCAGCCTTGTGACCCTCCACGATCTTGTCTCTGATGGCCTTGGAATGCTCCTTTGTCTTTCCCATGTTGACCATGTCTGAGTGCTGTTCACAAGTTTGGGGAGGGTCTTAAATAGTCAGAAAAGGCTGGAAAAAGAGATCTTTAATCCACACATGTGAAGCTCATTATTCTTGGTGCCTGAACTACTTCTTAATACTTTAGGGGGACCAAACAGAATTCTTGTGGTTTGAGGGGTTGAATAATAAATGACACTCTGAATTAACTTTTAACGTTTTTAAAAAAAACAAAACAAAAAAAAAACAACAAAATTTGCTGCAGTGCATTTCCCACTTCCAGGCTGATCTACAGTACAAATGTCACAATGCCAAGTTAATTCCGCATGTGTCAACCAGCTAAATCTGCAGGGGGTTGAATACTACTTGTAGGCACTGTATATAGTTTTCTCTTTTATTATGTATAGCGCCGTCCCTTATTATGTACCATCCCCTCTAGCGGCTCACAGTTGGGGGATCATACTGTTTTGGGGTCAGCATACTTTACCCTGGGAGTTGAGGTGGGGTACAGTAGGGTCATTATACTGTGCATGTGGAGGAATTCACCATGGGGGTTTCATACTGTGTTTGGGGGGCCCTTTTATTGGCATCATACTTTATGGGGCAATGAAAGAGATCTAGGAGGTCAGCAGGAGGAAAATTACTATGTAAAGGATGGAAAGTTGTGAGATCTGATCTTTGGTGACCCCGACAATTATTTACATTTTTTTTGGGGGGGCCCAATTAGAGCTTCTGCTATGGGGCCCCATGATTCTTATGTACGCCCCTGGGGATAGCTGAGTTTTAAGGGACTTATAGAATGCTGGAGTAAATCCGTCTGGGCCAGGACTTTTACCAGTGGGTGTACATTGAATTGCAAGATTGACCTCCTCCTCTGTAATGTCCTTTTCCAGTGCCTCAGAAACCTGACTATCTAAAGAGGGTAAAGAAGTATCTTGTATGTACTCCTTAATTCGGAAAGATAGGTCAGATGGAGAGAGATCAGAGTATTGCCCTTTAATATTGTACAACTTTTCATAGTATGAGCGGAATATGTCAATGATTTCTGTAGGATTATGAGCATCCTCCCCATTTTGTTTTTTGATATATGGAACGTATGCCGCCACAGAGCGAGGGTGAAGCAACCTTGAGAGTGCCCATCCACATTTATCTGACAATTCATAAAAAAAGTTTTTAATTAGCTCCCTGTGCCTTAGATATTTTTGGTCTAGCAAGATCTTGAGATCATTCCTTTTTTTGGATAATTCTGCAAGAGTGTTAGGCGACAACATATGTTTATGCGAGACCTCAAGTGTGTGTATCTGTCTCAAAAGGTCATTTACCTTTAGAGTTCTCTCCTTTTTGAGTTTTGATCCATGCTTAATCAACACGCCTCTTATGACACATTTTAAAGTTTCCCATTGCAGAGGT
This sequence comes from Phyllobates terribilis, assembly GCF_046119375.1. Taxonomy (NCBI): domain Eukaryota; kingdom Metazoa; phylum Chordata; class Amphibia; order Anura; family Dendrobatidae; genus Phyllobates; species Phyllobates terribilis. The sequence continues at coordinate 374,889,153 of NW_027362763.1, read as the reverse complement.
ATTGAGGTCTGATCTGCTTTATGAATCTGCAAAAAAGAATCAATAGAATCCTTTAATTCTGCCATACAGATTTTGTCTTTTAGAAAGTGATCATTAATTTTCCATGTCCATGAACACTGGACCAGGGAGGGTGCAGTGTCCATTTTAGGACATGATCAGATATCAAAATCAAGCATCAGAATGATGTCAGTTTGAGGCTAAATACCCTGTCTGACAAGTGATTCTGACAAGTGATCCTGACAAGTGATTTTGACAAGTGATTCTGACGAGTGATTTTGACGAGTGATTTTGATGAGTGATTCTGACAAGTGATTCTGACAAATGATTTTGACAAGTGATTCTGACGAGTGATTTTGACGAGTGATTCTGACGAGTGATTTTGACAAATGATTCTGACAAGTGATTTTGACAAGTGATTCTGACGAGTGATTTTGACGAGTGATTTTGATGAGCGATTCTGACAAGTGATTTTGACAAGTGATTTTGATAAGTGATTCTGACAAGTGATTTTGACAAATGATTCTGACAAGTGATCCTGACAAGTGATTCTGACGAGTAATTCTGACGAGTGATTCTGACGAGTGATTTTGACAAGTGATTCTGACAAGTGATTCTGATGAGTGATTTTGACAAATGATTCTGACAAGTGATCCTGACAAGTGATTTTGACAAGTGATTTTGATGAGTGATTTAACGAAGTGATTCTGACAAGTGATTCTGACAAGTGATTTTGACAAATGATTCTGACAAGTGATCCTGACAAGTGATTCTGACGAGTAATTCTGACGAGTGATTCTGACGAGTGATTTTGACAAGTGATTCTGACAAGTGATTCTGATGAGTGATTTTGACAAATGATTCTGACAAGTGATCCTGACAAGTGATTTTGACAAATGATTTTGACAAGTGATTCTGATGAGTGATTTTGATGAGTGATTCTGACAAGTGATTTTGACAAGTGATTTTGACAAGTGATTCTGACAAGTGATTTTGACAACTGATTTTGACGAGTGATTCTGACAAATGATTCTGACGAGTGATTCTGACAAGTGATTTTGACGAGTGATTCTGACGAGTGATTTTGACAAGTGATTTTGACGAGTGATTCTGACGAGTGATTTTGACAGTGATTTTGATGAGTGATTCTGACGAGTGATTTTGACAAGTGATTCTGACAAGTGACTTTGACAAGTGACTTTTACAACTATAATAATAATAATTAAAAAAAATAACTTCGCTGACGGGACTTGAACCCAAAATTCTGTATCCTAAAGACAGTGCACTAAACTAGAAACACAGTTGTGAAAATGTTGGATTTCTATTTGCTTATATGATTTTCAGTACAAAATTGTCTATAACTCATTGGGACTTATGCACAGACTACAAGCAAGCCAAATTCAAATGATGTTTGATTGTGATGTGTGAGTCTGATGTGTGACTTTCTTCAAACATCAGAATCAGAATCACAATGACTTTTAGTCAACCTGAGTATTTTCATGGTTAATGTCATAAGACAAGAAAAGCTATCAGCTACCGTTACTTGATTGTATAGCGCAATGCTTAGGCATCAGCCTCTGAAACTGCAGTGTCAGAGTTCAAATCCTGATAGGAATAAAAAAATTTTTTTATTATTAATTATGCCTATTTAGCACACCAACTACAGGGGTGTTTTAGTCTTAATATCTGACACTCTGATGGTCATCCTGACGTGTTACGAGTTTCAGACACCCTGTCTATTTGCCTGGTAAATTATATAGCCAAAGTAAATTGGGAGTTTGCAGCCAGTACTTGGGTGGATGGAAATAAAAATTTACTATAAAGACATTTTATCATCAGACCCCTTTAAGAAATTATGCAAATATAAAGTCACTTGGAAATAGATATGTTGTAAATTAGTGCCCCCCAATTTACTTTGGCTATGTAATTTACCATGCAAATAGACAGCATGTCTGAAACTCTTAACACATCAGAATGACAATCAGAGTGTCAGATATTAAGAGTAAAACAAACCCTGTAGTTTGTGTGCTAAATAGGCATAATTAAAAATAAAAATTATTATTCCTATCAGGATTTGAACTCTCATACTGTAGTTTCAGAGGCTAATGCCTTACTATTGCGCTATCCAATCAAGTGATAGTAACTGGTAGCTATTCTTGTCTTATGACATCAACCATGAAAATACTCAGGGTGACTAAAAGTCATTGTGATTCTGATTCTGATGTTTGAAGAAAGTCACACATCAAAATCAAACATCATTTGAATTTGGCTTGCTTGCAGACTGTGCATAAGTCCTAATGAGTTATAGACAAGTTTGCACTGAAAATCATATAACCAAATAGAACTCCCAAGTTCTAACAATTGTGTTTATAGCTCAGTGGTTAGTACACTGTCTTTGGGACACAGAATTTTGGGTTCAAGTCCCATCAGCGAACAGTTACTTTTTTTTTTATTATTATTATAGTTGTAAAAGTCACTTGTAAAAGTCACTTGTCAAAGTCACTTGTCAAAATCACTCGTCAAAATCACTCGTCAGAATCACTCGTCAAAATCACATGTCAGAATCACTCGTCAGAATCACTCATCAAAATCACTTATCAAAATCACTCATCAGAATCACTCGTCAAAATCACTCGTCAAAATCACTTGTCAGAATCACTTATCAAAATCAGTTCTCAGACAGGGTATTTAGCCTCAAACTGACATCATTCTGATGTTTGATTTTGATATCTGATCATGTCCTAAACTGGACATTGTAGGAGGGAATGGAAATAGGAAGATTGGGGCATGGTCAGACCACAATGTCACCTATTGTAGCAGATGGGTTCCAAGAGAGAGCGTGATGACTCAACAGGAAGAAATCAATGCGACTATATGAGCCATGGGTAGGAGAAAAATATGTATAATCCTTACCCTGAGAATTTAAAATGCAGCAAACATCTGTCAACCTGAGGGCATGTGTGGTACCCCAAGGGTCTGGTTGCCACAGTGGTATTGCTTCCCTCAAAAGAGGTAATGCCATGTCTGGAGGCAAGCAGGGGTTTCATGGTTAGGAACACTATACATGCAACACTTTCCTGGCTCCAGGCCAGCAAGGGGAGTCCCTCCCCTTGGCAACTGGTATCTGGGGGCGGGGGTTAGTTTAGTCAGTGGAAGGAATTGAGATTAGGACACTGAAAAGAGAGGAGCTAGGGACTGGAGCTGCAGATAGCTCGTCCTAGCTGGACTACACAGGAACCGGACACCGGAGTCCGAGGCTGTGGGACCCTTCAGGCCCAGCAGCAGATACCGCAGGGCAGGAGATTGCAGGTCTCCTGGCCCCATCAGACGCCCGGAGGCTCAGCAGCACCGAGGGACCAGTACCGCTACGGAGGAGCGAGGCATCCACAAGGCTCGAGCTGCCAGCCATACGGGTGAGCACAGCACGTTACACTCAGAGACCTGGGCTACAACACAGCTAAAAGCAGAATAGCCAAAGAGAATAGTGAGCATGGCAGGCCTACAACTCCACCTGGCCAGGAGGACTCTATGCTTGCTCCCAGACTGACCGGACTCTTATCACTAGCCAGTACTCCAGTCCAGGCCTGTCTAATTGCCACCAGTAAAGACCCTGAGACTGCACTATACGGACTCTGTGGTTATTTCTGCACCGCAACACGCTGCACAACCACCATCATCCACACACATGCTGCCCTGAAGCTAACTCTTCCTGTGGGGAGTTATACCACCTTTGCTGCTATACCACCAGATACAGAGGACTGTTCCGCAGCGGCGGTCTCTATTAACCGCACTCCACAGGTGGCGTACTACTCTTGGATTGACCACCTGGGTCACGGACTGGGTCACCGCCATGGTGATTACAACCTCCAGCATCTACAGGCCCGGCTCCGGGTACCCCACGGCCCAGGGGGCGCGTCAAGTTTGGCGTAGTCGGCAGGATTACGTGCCCGTTACCACCGGGTACTGTGCGCATTCACGAACTGTGTCGCATACCGTGGTGAAGTTTTCCCGCCAATTGCCGCTGTTTCCCATCATTGTCCGCCATTTCCAGGTTGCCGCGCGGGAAGAAGAGGGGCGTAACCGCTGGAAGCGCGCGAAGCCCAGCCCCACCTGACGCACCGACGCAGCGCCAGGTTCTGGAAGGAGCCACAGCGAATGCTGACGTCAGACGCGTGCGACGCCAGGTCCTCAAAGGAGACCATCGCTTGCGGAACTGCGGCCTACGGAAGCAAAGTGAAAGAAGGTAGGCCACGGTTCACTAGGGGGGAGGAAGCCGCCCAATATGGAGGGTACTTCAGCTGCAGGCGCGGCCACTGCCACGGTAATGCCATTCTCCATGCCATATATACCGGGGGCGACATGGTTGCCCCAGTTCTCAGGAGAGTCGCATACCCTGAGTGACTTTAAAGAAAGATTGAGCAGCTTATTTAAAGTGTATCCCCTGTCCGAGGAGCAGAAAGTGAGCATCCTCATAGGCCTGTTGATTGGTGCAGCCCAGAGAGAAGTGAAGTCCTGGCCAGCCAGAGACAAAGGGACTGTGAAAGAGATACTGGCCCGCCTAAAGGACACTTTTGACACCCGTACTAGAGCTGAGATAAAAATGAAGTTTTATGGGTGCAAACAACGGGCACAGGACAGTGTACGGGACTATGCTTTAAACCTGCAGGAGGCGCTGAGGGCTATCAAACAGGTAGACCCCGACAGTGTGCATGATGAGAACAGACTGTTAACTGAGCAGTTTATTGAGGGGCTCCTGTCCAGCACTCACCGGACACAGCTGCGCATAATGGCTCTGCAAAATCCTGATCTGGACTTTGCACAATTTAAAGACCGAGCCATCCGGGTGCTGCGAGAGTCAACACCAGGTGGCGCTATATCTCTCCGGCGCCCTGCTATCACCATCCACCAGGAGATGGCACCCTTTTCCCCAGAGCCTGTGGGAGCTTATGCACAGACTCTGGACAATGATCCGTCTACAGACCTGCACCTTCAGGTCCAAGAGCTGACTAAAAGTGTAGCTGCACTAAACAAAACTGTGCAGTCCTTGCAGGTGTCCCCCAAAGGGAAGATCCAGCTGGCTTCCAGTCAGGAGGACATCCCGTGGTGACAGCAGAGAAGGATTCCACCAACCAGAGGGAGGAACAGTGACCGCTATGACCAGGACGGACAACCCATCTGCCGCTGCTGTCACAAGCCAGGACATTATGCAAGGTACTGTAATTTAAACGAGCAAAACCTGGGGCAGAGGGCCAACCCCCAGGCGTAAGACCACCAGGCCCACACAACTGGCGAGACAAGTATGTGGGGGGACGATCGGTCCTACCTGTCGTGCTTGACGGCATTCCGATGAGCGCGTTACTGGACACTGGATCCCAGGTGACCACTATCCCCTACATTCTTTACAAATGATACTGGACTGATTCGGACATTACCCGCCATCCAGATGAACATTTAAGCATCTATGCCAGCAATGGTCAGCCCGTACCTCAAGTGGGGTATAAAGAAGTGACCATAAAGGTTGGCAAAGTGGAATTGCCGGCGCATGGAATGATAATTGTTGACATTGATCGCCGAGAAAGTAATCCCATGATAACCTTAGGCACTAATGTCATTGAAAATTGTCTTTCAGAAATTATTGTCTTGTTACAGCAGGTTGCGGAAACCACCAGTTCCAGTCAGCAGCGGGTTCTGCAGAGAGAGATCAGAGCCCTGATAAGACGACAACAGGTAGAACTGTCTGGTGGTGAAATTGGCAGTGTCAGGATGAGTGACCCATTCCCTATTGCCATGCCCCCAAGAAGTGAAATGCTGATATGGTGCCGAGCAGCAATCGGTCTCCGGGGTAGAGATTACCAGGCCCTGGTAGAGCCCGTCTACTCCGACAGTAGGCCCACCATTTTGACAGCCAGGGGGGTGGTTGATGTTCACCATGGGAGGGTGCCCGTCCGCATCCCGAATATTGGGGAAAAAGAAGTCCATTTGCCCCGGTATGTTACCCTGGCCAAATTATTCACCGTCAGCAACAATTCTATAAAAACCGTGGAACCCTTACCTCCATCTAAACAGGCGGAGGATAATGGCTCCAAGGGACAGATGGAGGACTGGTGTCAAAAGCTACACGTGGGCACTGACTCCACCCCTCAGCACCAAAAACATGGAGTATACCGGGTGGTCCAGGAGCATGAAAGGGTCTTCAGCAAACACCCCCTCGACTTTGGGCAGGTGAAAGGGGTTCAACACCATATGCCCACGGGAGACCATCCACCCATTAAAGAGCGGTACTGGCCTGTACCCCCTGCACACTACCAAAATGCCAAAGGGATATTAGGAGAGATGAAGGAGGCCGGGGTGATAAGAGATAGTTGTAGCCCCCGGGCAGCTCCATTAGTTCTCGTAAGGAAAAAAGATGGCACGATGAGAATGTGTGTAGACTACAGGCAAATTAACCGCATTACACATAAAGATGCATACCCATTACCTAGGATTGAGGAGTCACTAGCTGCATTAGATCTGCTAATTATTTCTCTACTTTGGATCTCACTAGTGGGTATTGGCAGGTTCCTGTAACAAAGGCGGATAAAGAAAAGACCGCATTCACAACACCGATGGGCCTCAGCGAGTTCAACTGCATGCCATTCGGGCTCTGCAATGCCCCAGGAACCTTCCAGCTGTTGATGGAGTGCTGTCTAGGACATAAGAACTTCGAGACAGTCCTGCTGTACCTGGATGATGTCATAGTATACTCCAAGTCCTATGAAGATCACCTGAAGCACCTGGCAGAGGTGTTTGAAGCCCTAGCTGGTTTTGGCCTGAAGGTGAAGCCGTCAAAATGCCACCTGTTGAAGCCCAAGGTACAGTACCTAGGTCATGTGGTAAGCGCTGAAGGTGAAGCACCGGACCCTGACAAGGTCACATTAATCAAGGACTGGCCAAGACCCTCCACTATCAAGGAAGTGCGGCAGTTCCTCGGGTTGGTGGGCTACTACCGAAGATTTATCCAAGGCTTCACCAAGATGGCGGCACCCATGCAAGACCTCCTAGTAGGCCAGTCCAAGAAGGCCAAAAACCTGAAGCCTCCATTCAAATGGGATATGCCAGAAGACGAATCCTTCAGTAGGCTGAAGATGGCTCTCCCAAGAGACGAGATCCTGGCCTACCCTGACTATGGCCAACCCTTCATACTCCATACAGACGCAAGTAACATGGGGCTAGGAGCGGTGCTGTCCCAGATACAGCAAGGCAGAGAAAGAGTGATTGCCTATGCCAGCAGGAAGCTCCGGCCTACAGAAAGGAACCCCAAAAACTACAGTTCCTTCAAGTTGGAGTTCCTCGCCGTAGTCTGGGCTGTGACAGAGCGCTTCAAGCATTATCTCTCCTCCTCCAAATTCACCGTCTTCACGGATAATAACCCGCTGACACACCTGGACACTGCGAAACTTGGTGACCTGGAACAAAGATGGATGGCCCGACTGTCTAATTATGAGTTCACCATCAAGTATCGGGCTGGGCGCAAGAATGCAAATGCCGATGCGCTGTCCAGGATGCCTAACTTGCCAGATGGGGGAGAAGACGCGGAGGAGCTGGAGGAGATAGAGATCCCCGCTTTCCACCGTCATGGAGTAACCCAGTGCTCCCATTGTGTGAAGAACAGGTGTTCCGCCAACAAAGAGGCCACATTCAATCCATTGCCCCACCATGGATGGGCACAGACACAAGATAGTGACCCGGCTGTCCGCCTAGTCAAGGAGTTGCTGACACGAGCTGACTCGTACCCTGATCCAGATGCTCCAGAGGAGACCAAACAGTTGTGGAAGGAGAAGGGCAAGCTATTCATCTATGAAGGGAAGCTGTGTCAAAGAGCCATCAACTCCCGGACACATGAACTGGTCTGGCAGGTGGTAGTCCCGAGGCGGGATGCGTCAATGGTCTTGGAAGCGTACCACGATGGAGCAGGACACTTTGGCTGGAAGAAGTTGGAAGTCCTGCTGCGTGAACGGTTCTACTGGGCTGGCATGAGGAAAGCAATCGAGAGGTGGTGTCGAGAATGCGGACCATGCAACCTGAGAAGAAAAGACCGTGACAGCCAGAGGGCTCCCCTGCAGCCCATCATCACCAAACAGCCACTTGAACTGGTAGCCTTGGACCACGTGAAGCTAGCCCCAAGCAGGTCAGGCTATTTCAACGCTCTCACCATCGTAGACCACTAGTCCCGGTTCCTGGTAGTAGTGTCAGTAAAGGACCAGATGGCTCAGACAACAGCCAAAGCATTCCAACGGCACTTCTACCGCCCCACGGTTACCCAGAACGTGTGCTTACTGACCAAGGTCCAGCCTTCGAAGCGGAGGTGTTCCAGGAATTCTGCAACCTGTACGGCTGCAAGAAAATCAGGACAACGCCGTATCACCCCCAAACCAACGGGTTGTGTGAGAAGATGAACAAGGTGGTGATAGACCTGTTGAAGACGTTGCCCCTGGAAGAATGCAGCCTGTGGCCTGGCCAGAAAAGTTGCCTGATCTGGTGGACCTATACAACCATATCCCAGTGAACTCTACTAACTGCACACCTGCTTACCTGATGAGAGCAAGACCTGGTAAGCTGCCCATCGACCTGGACATGGGAGTCCTAACACCAGAGACGGCCTCACCAGATGCAGATTGGGACACTGAGCGGCAACAACAATACCGCAAAGTGCAAGAGAGTGTTGAAAGAAGTCTGTCCCAAGCAACACAAAGACAAGAGAAGACTTAAAATCAACACGCACCTGCTGTTCCATTGTCACCTGGAGAAAAAGTCCTTAAGAGAAAGAGACGACTCCACAAACTGGATGACCAGTGGAAGGAAGAGCCATACACCATCCTACCCTCGAGTCATGATAACACCAAGGTGTGCCTCATTAGTAAGGATGGAGGAGAAACATCAGCAACAGTTTCAAGAGACCACTTGAAGAAATGTCCTGAGCAATTACAACACACTAAAGAAGACCAGGATAGCCCTCAACCCACAGAGGAAGTGGAAGAAATGGTCAAAACAGTACTCGGAGAATTTCCCCCGTCGTGGACACAAGTGAACAATGCAATTGTTGTGCCAGTCCTTACCTTTCTCCAACCAGCCCCTCAGGAAGCTGCAGAAGTCCCAAAAGAGTTGGAAGAACAGTTGGCCCCGGAGGCAGAAGTTTCCTCATCAGCAGACCAGGAGAATCGACCCTCTGCTAGTAGCGAACCTGTCGTACCCACGGTGAGCCAAAGAATCCGTAGGAAGTTGCCCAACCTACCAGTGTCACCTCAAAATACTAGTGATGCAGTTCACACTGAACCCACCACACCAGGGGTAGACACAAGGGACCAGGGTAGAACACTGACAGATAGTGTACTCCGTAGATCTACCAGAGCTACAAAAGGTCAGCCCCTGAATTGCAGAAATTTAAAGTATAAACCTATTTAAATGTTTTACATGTGTGCATTTAACCTGTTTTTTTCCGGTTACCCGAAAAGGGCCCAAAGACTTTTAGGTTATGGACAGTGAATAACCAAAAACTTTGCCTGTGGATAGTTGCACCTGTAAAAGTGCCCCTTTGTGCCAGACCACAGAACAAAAACCCGTGGAGGTGGCTGAAGACGTAGTCCAACATCCAGATCATCAATGCCCTGCAGCCACCCCAGGGCCTCCGTGGAGGGTTTTGGACGGGTCCCTCAAATTACACCTTGCACAGTGGAATGGACACCTGGTTGCAGATTATACTGTAACCTATCAAGGATTGTAATGTTTGTAAATATTCCTCATGTACCTTTATTGCCATTGTTATTGTTACCTGTTGTATTCCTTGTAAAATATGCTCAGTCCCGGAGTACTGAAATTAACTAGGGGGGAATGCGGCACCCCAAGGGTCTGGTTGCCACAGTGGTATTGCTTCCCTCAAAAGAGTTAATGCCATGTCTGGAGGCAAGCAGGGGTTTCCTGGTCAGGAACACTATACATGCAACACTTTCCTGGCTCCAGGCCAGCAAGGGGAGTCCCTCCCCTTCGCAACTGGTATCTGGGGGCGAGGTTAGTTTAGTCAGTGGAAGGAGTTGAGATTAGGACACTGAAGAGAGAGGAGCTAGGGACTGGAGCTGCAGATAGCTCGTCCTAGCTGGACTACACAGGAACCGGACACCGGAGTCCGAGGCCGTGGGACCCTTCAGGCCCAGCAGCAGATACCGCAGGGCAGGAGATTGCAAGTCTCCTGGCCCCATCAGACGCCCGGAGGCTCAGCAGCACCGAGGGACCAGTACCGCTACGGAGGAGCGAGGCATCCACAAGGCCCGAGCTGCCAGCCATACGGGTGAGCACAGCACGTTACACTCAGGGACGTGGGCTACAACACAGCTAAAAGCAGAATAGCCAAAGAGAATAGTGAGCACGACAGGCCTACAACTCCACCTGGCCAGGAGGACTCTATGCTTGCTCCCAGACTGACCGGACTCTTATCACTAGCCAGTACTCCAGTCCAGGCCTGTCTAATTGCCACCAGTAAAGACCCTGGGACTGCACTATACAGACTCTGTGGTTATTTCGGCACCGCGACACCCTGCACAACCACCATCATCCACACACATGCTGCCCTGAAGCTAACTCTTCCTGTGGGGAGTTATACCACCTTTGCTGCTATACCACCGGCTTCAGAGGACTGTTCTGCAGCGGCGGTCTCTATTAACCGCACTCCACAGGTGGCATAGTCGGACATTATAAAACCCCTATATACATCTACTACCCTTGGATTGACCACTTGGGTCACGGACAGGGTCACCGCCACGGTGACTACAACCCCAAGCATCTACAGGCCCGGCTCCGGGTACCCCACGGCCCAGAAGGCGCGTCACATGGATGACCCATTTCAATGAACGAAGCTGTCTCAGAGGGACGACACCCCTTCCTGAGGAGGGGTCTAATGTGGGATTCCGTGTGAAGTTGAAGTCTCCACCTGCAATCAGAACTCCTTCTGCAAAATCAGAGAGGGACGTTAAAAAGGACCTACATGTGCAGATCTGATCTTTGTTAGGGAGGTACCAGTTTGCTATTGTATATGTTGATTCTGCTATTTTGAGTTTGAGGAACACATATCTGCAATGATCATCAGTGAGAGAATCTATGAGAGTATAGGCCAACGACTTGTGTATGGCTATGGATACACCCTTAGAGCGTGAATCTGGATTAGTGCTATAGAACCACCGAGAGTAATACCTATCTCCAAAAACAGGCATATGTCCAGTTTTAAAGTGCATTTCCTATAACATAAGAACCTGGACTCTTTGTTTGTGCATAGAGTACAAAATTTGTGAACGTTTCTGTGGGACATTAAAGCCTCTTACATTCAGTGAGCCTACTTTAACAGAGGATATGATTACCAAGGGGGACGAAAGGAGTGGGGCAAGATGGGAAAAGGAAATACACAGAAAACTAAGAAGAAATTACGGGATATATAAAATAAAAACCAAAACAAAATTATATAACAAAATGAAAGAAAAACAATCTGATGAGGGGAAATAGGCATATTTTACACCTGCACAGCAGAGTGTAAACCCACCTGGGAGGATAGGCTTTCTACTGGGGAGCCCCCCCCAAACCAGACATCAAGCCATACCATTTTGTCTTAAAACCTATGATAGAAAAGCAGCTAAAAGCTGACTAAGATTAGCATCTACATATCATTATATTAAATGTTGAATCAGTATATCACATATCCTTATGGAATAATATCCATACTGTCCAAGAACGGAATATTATTGACATAATATAATCAAATCTTATTATTGAGAGCCAGTCATATAAATGAATTATTCGCAATATCAACTATACTCATTGCTGAAAACATTTTAGAGGAATATAACACGAATATCTTTCACAAGATTGACTAGCGCTGAAGGCTAGTGTATTGACTAGAGATGAGCGGTGTTCGACTCGAACTGTTCGCCAATCTCAAATTCGAGCTGTTTTGGGCGGTGTTCGAGTCGTTCGACGAACGCGAATGGTTTGCAAAAAATTCGGCTGTTCGAGGCTATGTTCGATAACTGTTCGTGCACCAAAAGGGTAACTGGATTTTTTCACATCATGCAGGAATTGTCTGCCACTCACTGTAATGCCACAGCCAAGGTGGTTGTGGCATTACAGTAGTTGCTCAAATCGATGGGAACAGTGCTCGCAGTGAAACATGAAAAGCCGGCAATTCAACAGCGGCATACACCGGTACCGACAATTTAGAACAGAAAGAATAGAGCATCACACATCGGTTAGATAGATAGAAACATGTCAGTCACAAATATAAGAAGTACAGTTACAGTGTTGGTTACTGTACTTGTCATATAGTGTTAAAGGATTTATTAAAAAAAATAATAGTGTTTTCATGCACCGTCTCTTTAAAAAAGCCGGCCGGCAATTCAGCATCGGTACCCGACAATTTAGAATAGAAAGAATAGAGCATCACACATAGATTAGATAGATAGAAACATGTCAGTCACATATATAATACGTGCAGTGATAGTGTTGATTACTGTACTTGTCATTTAGTGTTAAAATAAAGGATTTACTAAAAAAAATAAATTGGCGTGGGGTTCCCCGTAATTTTAGTCTCTAGCGGAGGTTAAGCAGACAGCTGGGGCAGATGTTTGAAGCCTGGGAAGTAGCTTCCCAGGCTACTAATATCAGCCCCCATCGAAATACCTAGCTTTTACTAGCTATTAAAATGGGGGACCCCCCAAAAAAATGACGTGGGGTCCCCCCTATTTTAATAGCTAGCAAAGGCTAGGCAGACAGCTGGTGGGCTGATATTAATAGCCCAGGAAGGGTGCCATGAATATTGACCTCCTCCCAGGCTAGAAACACGAGCCGTCAGCCGCCCCAGAAATGGCGCATCCATAGGATGCGCCAATTCTGGCACATAGCCTTGCTCTTCCCACTGCCCTGTAGCGGTGGCAGTGGGGTAATAGGGCTGGGGTTGATGTCAGCTTATAATGCCAGCTGACATCAAGCCCAGGTTAGTAATGGAGAGTCGTCTATAAGACACCCCCATTACTAACCCCATAGTCAAAGTTAAAAAAAAAAACACAAACACCCAGAATAATGTCCTTTAATTGAAATAAACACACAATTCTTTATTGTTCTAAATTAAACCATACTTACCATCACGCCCATTCCAGCTAAAGCCAACGATCTTCTGCAATAAAAATAAAAAAATAAGCCAACATCATCCTTACCTTTCCATGGTTCCCAGGACGGCTCCAGCTCTGCTACATTCACATGACAGGCTGTATCGCAGCAGAAAGCTGCCATCCAGCTTGCCATGACGCAGACACTGAGAAGCGCAGGTATGCTTGAGCTCCTCAGTGTCTGGCTGTGATGGCATAAAGATGAGCCAATGTCATGTCCAATGAACTCAGCTCACCTCATGCACGTCGCTGATAGCGTGGGAGAATTCTCCTGCGCATGCGGTGAGCGTGAGAGAATTCTCCTGCACTCACAGCAAGTGCAAGCACAGGAGAATTTTCCCACGCTGTCAGTGATGTGCATGAGGTGAGCTGAGTTCATTGGACATGAACTTGGCTCATCTGGATGCCGTTACAGCCAGACACTGAGGAGCGCAAGCATGCCTGCGCTTCTCAGTGTCTGTGGCATGGCAAACTGGATGGCAGCTTTCGACTGCGATCCAGCCTGTCATGTGAATGTAGCAGGGCTGAAGCATCCCTGGGAACCATGTAAAGGTAAGGATGATGTTGGTTTATTATTTTACTTTTATTGCTGAAGACATTGGCTTCAGCTGGAATGGGTGTGATTGTAACTATGGTTTAATTTAGAACATTAAAAAATTGTGTGTTTATTTCAATTAAAGGACTTGGTGTTGTGTTTTTTTTAAATATTTAACCAGAAATTCATGGCGGTCATGTCTAATATTGGCGTGACCCCATGAATTTCGGGCTTAGGGCCAGCTGATAATACCAAGCTGGCCCTAACCCCTTTATTACCCAGTGAGCCACCGCACCAGGGCCCTGAATGAGTTGGGTACAGCGCCAGAAGATGGCGCTTCTATGAATGCGCCATTTTCTGGGGTGGCTGCGGACTACAATTTGCAGCGGGGGGGGCCCAGAAAGCTTGGGCTTCCCTGCGCTGCGGATTCCAGCCCCCAGCTGCCTAGTTGTACCTGGCTGGACACAAAAATAGGGTGAAGCCCCACGCATTTTTTTTTTAATTATTTCATGAAATTCATAAAATAATTAAAAAAAGGGCTTCCCTATATTGTTGTGTCCGGCCAGGTACAAATAGGCAGGTGGTGGTTGGGGGCAGCCCGTTCCTGCCTGCTGTACCTGGCTGGACAGAAAAATAGGGCGAAGCCCCACGTCAATTTTTTTTCAATTATTGCATGAAATTCATGAAATAATTTTAAAAAAATTGACGTGGGGCTTCGCCCTATTTTTGTGTCCAGCCAGGTACAGCAGGCAGGAAAGGGCTGCCCCAATGCCCCAGATGCCAATTTGTACCTGGCCGGACACAACCACAACAATATAGGGAAGCCCTTTTTTTTAAATTATTTCATGAATTTCATGAAATAATTAAAAAAAAAAATACGTGGGGCTTCGCCCTATTTTTGTGTCCAGCCAGGTACAACTAGGCAGCTGGGGGCTGGAATCCGCAGCGCAGGGAGCCCCAAGCTTTCTGCCCCCCCCCCCCCCCCCGCTGCAAATTGTAGTCTGCAGCCACCCCAGAAAATGGCGCATTCATAGAAGCGCCATCTTCTGGCGCTGTACCCAACTCATCCAGGGCCCTGGTGCGGTGGCTCACTAGGTAATAAAGGGGTTAGGGCTAGCTTGGAATTATCAGCTGGCACTAAGCCCGAAATTCATGGGGTCACGCCAATATTATACATGACCACCATGAATTTCTACTAAAGTATTTAAAAAAAGCAAAACAACCAGAATAAAGTCCTTTAATTGAAATAAACACACAATTCTTTATTGTTCTAAATTAAACCATACTTACCATCACGCCCATTCCAGCTGAAGCCAACGATCTCCTGCAATAAAAATAAAATAATAAACCAACATCATCCTTACCTTTCCATGGTTCCCAGGACGGCTCCAGCTCTGCTATAGTCACATGACAGGTTGTATCGCAGCAGAAAGCTGCCATCCAGCTTGCTATGCCGCAGACACTGAGAAGCGCAGGCATGCTTGCGCTACTCAGTGTCTGGCTGTGACAGCATAAAGATGAGCCGATGTCATGTCCAATAAACTCGGCTCACCTCATGCACGTCACTGACAGCGTGGGAAAATTCTCCTGCGCTTGGCGTGAGCGCAGGAGAATTCTCTCACGCTCACGGCAAGCGCAGGAGAATTTTCCCACGCTGTCAGTGACGTGCGTGAGGTGAGCTGAGTACATTGGACATGAACTTGGCTCATCTGGATGCCGTCACAGCCAGACACTGAGGAGCGCAAGCAAGCTTGCGCTTCTCAGTGTCTGCGGCATGGCAAGCTGGATGGCAGCTTTCGGCTGTGATCCAGCCTGTCATGTGAATGTAGCAGAGCTGAAGCCGCCCTGGGAACCATGGAAAGGTAAGGATGATGTTGGTTTATTATTTTACTTTTATTGCAGAAGACATTGGCTTCAGCTGGAATGGGCGTGATGGTAAGTATGGTTTAATTTAGAACATTAAAAAATTGTGTGTTTATTTCAATTAAAGGACTTGGTGTTGTGTTTTTTTTAAATACTTAACTAGAAATTCATGGCGGTCATGTCTAATATTGGCGTGACCCCATGAATTTCGGGCTTAGGGCCAGCTGATAATACCAAGCTGGCCCTAACCCCTTTATTACCCAGTGAGCCACTGCACCAGGGCCCTGGATAAGTTGGGTACAGCGCCAGAAGATGGCGCTTCTATGAACGCGCCATTTTCTGGGGTGGCTGCGGACTACAATTTACAGCGGGGGGGCCCAGAAAGCTTGGTCTTCCCTGCGCTGCGGATTCCAGTCCCCAGCTGCCTAGTTGTACCTGGCTGGACACAAAAATAGGGCGAAGACCCACGTTTTTTTTTTTTTAATTATTTCATGAAATTCATCAAATAATTAAAAAAAAAGGGCATCTCTATATTGTTGTGTCCGGCCAGGTACAAATAGGCAGCTGGTGGTTGGGGGCAGCCCGTTCCTGCCTGCTGTACCTGGCCGGACACAAAAATAGGGCGAAGCCCCACGTCTATTTTTTTTTAACTATTTCATGAAATTCATGCGGTGAGCGTGAGAGAATTCTCCTGCGCTCACGGCAAGCGCAAGCACAGGAGAATTCTCCCACGCTGTCAGTGACGTGCATGAGGTGAGCCGAGAAGATTGGACATGAACTTGACTCATATGGATGCCATCACAGCCAGACACTGAGGAGCGCAAGCATGCCTGCGCTTCTCAGTGTCTGCGGCATGGCAAGCTGGATGGCAGCTTTCGGCTGTGATCCAGCCTGTCATGTGAATGTAGCAGGGCTGAAGCCGCCCTGGGAACCATGGAAAGGTAAGGATGATGTTGGTTTATTATTTTACTTTTATTGCAGAAGACATTGGCTTCAGCTGGAATGGGCGTGATGGTAAGTATGGTTTAATTTAGAACATTAAAAAATTGTGTGTTTATTTCAATTAAAGGACTTGGTGTTGTGTTTTTTTTAAATACTTAACTAGAAATTCATGGCGGTCATGTCTAATATTGGCGTGACCCCATGAATTTCGGGCTTAGGGCCAGCTGATAATACCAAGCTGGCCCTAACCCCTTTATTACCCAGTGAGCCACCGCACCAGGGTTCTGGATGAGATGGGTACAGCGCCAGAAGATGGCGCTTCTATGAACACGCCATTTTCTGGGGTGGCTGCGGACTACAATTTACAGCAGGGGGGGCCCAGAAAGCTTGGGCTTCCCTGCGCTGCGGATTCCAGTCCCCAGCTGCCTAGTTGTACCTGGCTGGACACAAAAATAGGGCGAAGACCCACGTTTTTTTTTTTTTAACTATTTCATGAAATTCATGCGGTGAGCGTGAGAGAATTCTCCTGCGCTCACGGCAAGCGCAAGCACAGGAGAATTCTCCCACGCTGTCAGTGACATGCATGAGGTGAGCCGAGAAGATTGGACATGAACTTGACTCATATGGATGCCGTCACAGCCAGACACTGAGGAGTGCAAGCATGCCTGCGCTTCTCAGTGTCTGCGGCATGGCAAGCTGGATGGCAGCTTTCGGCTGCGATCCAGCCTGTCATGTGAATGTAGCAAAGCTGAAGCCGTCCTGGGAACCATGGAAAGGTAAGGATGATGTTGGTTTATTATTTTATTTTTATTGCAGGAGATCGTTGGCTTCAGCTGGAATGGGCGTGATTGTAAAGTATGGTTTAATTTAGAACATTGAAAAATTGTGTGTTTATTTCAATTAAAGGACATTATTCTGGGTGTTTGTGTTTTTTTTTTAACTTTGACTATGGGGTTAGTAATGGGGGTGTCTTATAGACGCCTCTCCATTACTAACCTGGGCTTGATGTTAGCTAGCATTATAAGTTGACATCAACCCCAGCCCTATTACCCCACTGCCACAGCTACAGGGCAGTGGGAAGAGCGAGGCTAAGTGCCAGAATTGGTGCATCCTATGGATGCGCCATTTCTGGGGCGGCTGACGGCTGGTGTTTCTAGCCTGGGAGGGGGCCAATATTCATGGCACCCTTCCTGGGATATTAATATCAGCCCCCAGCTGTCTGCCTAGCCTTTGCTAGCTATTAAAATATGGGGCACCCAACGTCATTTTTTTGGGGGGTCCCCCATTTTAATAGCTAGTAAAGGCTAGGTATTCAGCTGGGGGCCGATATTAGCAGCCTGGGAAGCTCCGTGGGTATTACCCTATTCCCAGGCTTCAAACATCTGCCCCAGCCGTCTGCTTAACCTCCACTAGAGACTAAAATTAAGGGGAACCCCATGCCAATTTTTTTTTTAATAATCCTTTATTTTAACACTAAATGACAAGTACAGTAATCAACACTATCACTGTACTTATTATATATGTGACTGACATGTTTCTATCTATCTAATCTATGTGTGATGCTCTATTCTTTCTATTCTAAATTGTCGGGTACTGATGCTGAATTGCCGGCCGGCTTTTTTAAAGAGACGGTGCATGAAAACACTATTATTTTTTTTAAAAAATCCTTTAACACTATATGACAAGTACAGTAACCAACACTGTCACTGTACTTCTTTTATATGTGACTGACATGTTTCTATCTATCTAATCGATGTGTGATGCTCTATTCTTTCTGTTCTAAATTGTCGTGTACCGCTGCTGAATTGCCGGCCGGATTTTTTAAAGAGAGTGTCTTCTGAGCAGTTTGTAAGCTTTTGGACACCTTTGAAGGTGTTTTCTATTTGTTTTTATTTGCCTGCCATTGGTTTTAATGGTGTTCGACGGTGTTCGACAGTGTTCTAAGGTGTTCGACGAACAGTTCCACGAACATCCCGGTGTTCGATGAACCGAACCCGAACACTACGGGGGTGGCTCAACACTGCTCCGGGCATCAGTGTGTGACTGGGGCATCTGCAGGTCTGGACCGGCAGCAGAGATAAGTACTGCCCAATCTGGTTTGTCCAGGGGCCGGGGCAGCAAGTGATCCTCTACCACGCACCTGTGCTCCAAAGGTGCAAAGCCGGGATCCACCATCTTGGACTGAGGGAGATCCCCCGCAGCAGAAATGAGGCCTCCCGCATCTCCCCAAGTCCGGGAAGCCAGGTCCGCGTCCTCCGCCAATGAAGGTATCGTCCGCTCTGCTAATGTTGATGTGGGGGAGCATTTATCCCAGGAGCTTTGGACCTCCGATGCAGTAGATGAGGAGCGCTGGGCAGGGACAGCCGATGCCATCTTAGATCCCACTCTTGCAGGAGAGGCAGATGCTGCAATTTCTTAGGTAGCGTGTAATATTTGTTGGAGGGGCCCGCTGAGTACTCACACTGGTCTGCATTATATTCTTATTCTTTTTTGCCGGCATTGGGAGTGTTTTGGCCTGATTTGAAGTGATAGGCATGCCCTGAAGCAGGTCTAGGGATGGGAGTAGACAACCATGCAACTTCACTCCTCCATAGCCAGGCCACGCCCCACCATTCAAAGAAATTTCAACGAATTCTTGATGTAAACATTAAGATTTGAGAGTCCTCAGTGGCTGATAACTTTTAATGGTTAACTGAAAAGATGACTACTCAGGTCTCTTCATCAGGCATAGTATGACACAAAATCTGAAGAGTCACATATTCATACACAATAGGACACAGAAATAATGCAATAGATGAGACAGGTAATGTAAAGCAGAGCTATTACTGTGGGAGAAAGGTAAACAGTTCTGGCTGTAAATATTGGTTTAGTTCATAGATAAGGACTGTGAAAGTTTTATTGTCTAATGATTGAGATTTCCAGGGTTATCATGACTCCAAAGCTCTGAGGAGCTCATTCCTTAGTTGATGTAAGTAAAGAAAGCAAAGAAAGAAGCTCAAATAGCGCTGTTATCCAATAGACAGCAGTAAAGATAAAAGGGAAATTGCTCACCTCTGTGAGAATTCCAGCAGACCCTTAAACCGCAGGGGTTAAACAAAATCACAGAAGTTTTTCTTTGACAATTCCAGCAGTCACTTTTTACATCTCCCCAGTTCTTTTTCAATACCCAACATATAGCCACCTCTCCCCAAACCCACAATCCTGTTATCACCACCCACATTATAGCCTTCCAGTTGCCTCTTGTGACGCCCTGCTGTGCATGGAGCCACAGATCCTGGAGGGGTGCATTTCAGGCTTTCTCCACAAGAGGCCCTCAGAGCATACACACACCTCCACCTTCCACCTCAGACCACCAGAGGGAGCTCGGATAGAGATATAAATAGGGAAGGTGGAGTGATTCAGCAGTTTCTGCTCAGACACAGAAGGAGAGAGTCTGTGAGTGAGTTCTCCTCAGGAAGAGAGTGGAGACAGAACAGTCTGGAGTTCACAGCTAGTTCCTGCAGAGTGAGACACAGAGAAACAGGTCAGTCTGCAGTGGAGCTCAGTCAGACTCAAGCAGCTCAGGTTAGTGAGCTAGGAGCATTGCTGACGCTCAGAGAGCAGCAGAAGAGGCAGCCACCTAACTGCCAGTGTGTATAGCCTAGTGAGGGCCCTAGTAGGCCGAAGGCTAGAGGAGTGAGTAGCATTGGGGGCAGAGGAGCTTTGCCTGCTCACCCCAGAAACCATATACCGGACACTGTGTCCGAGTCTGCTGGGATTCTTTATACCCAGCAGAAGACAACCAGAACCCCTGGCGAACTACAGGTCCCAGGAAAACCAAACTCTGACTGTTATATCAGGGTCAGGAGTTACAGAGGCCCCCATATACCAGGGAGTGTGTACTCCAACAGAAGGCCCTACCACAGGATCAGCCGGTGCAGAACAGAGACTAAGTTAGGCCTAGCTCCAGGCAGGCCAGAGACTAACACTAAGCGGCGAAGAAACAGGAGGCCCTACACCTGCCCACTGGGGAGAGTCCTGCAGTGCACCCCTCACCCTACAGTGCTCCGGATGGTACCTGCATTTCCACCAGTAAAAGGTACAGAAGCAAACCGTGTCTGTGTGTCCAATGTTCTTCCTGTGACCCGGCTGGCTCACCGCCATATCATGCACCTCATCAAACATCACTGCCCTGAGGCCTAGCTCCACCTGTGGGGAGCTACACCATCAAAGCTGCCTTAACACCGGCCTCAGTGGACTGCCGCAGCGCTGGTGATCCTCACCAGACACCACAGGTGGCGTCACGAACTTTGACATTTCAATTTCCCTTTTTTTTTTAAGAGAGACCCCAGGGTACGGGCCCGGGAGCCGACCACCGCGACGTCCCCCAAGACCAGGCATTAAGGCCCGGGCTCCGAGTAGTCCCCATCCCCTGGGCGCCACACCTCTCACCACTCTTACAGCTCCGTTTTTCAGCTGACAAAACAAATCAGGAACCCTAGCGTAGCAGGCTATGTTCCTCGAGGGACTGCACACAGCAACTTGAGCAAGTATTTAAGTTCTAGCCCTCCATGGCTCATCATGATTAATATTAGACCCATATTTTATTGTGTTTAAAAGAAAATATTTTTTAATTAATTTCTAAATATTTTAAATTACTTTGTACTTCCTTTCTCCTTTTGAGCAAATATTCATGTGCTTTATGATTTTAGATGTGTTTCCAAGATTTCCTTCCCCTTTTTTTTTCTCTCTCTCCCTCGCTCCTTTTTTTTTTTTTCCTCTTTTTGGCGCCAAGGGGTGCTTTGGCAGTTTTTTTCTTCACTCCATGTGCTAGCATGTGTGTATATATACCTTCCATGTTGTAACAAGTAGCAGCTATGTACCTGAAGAAGTGGACGGGATGTCAACGAAGCACGTAGTCTTTTATAGCTTTTACAGTCTCCAATAAATGCTGGGAACATTATCCATCTCTGGCATATATATACATTTTTTCATGGATGAGCGCGGTGATTAATGGCACCTTTATCATCTGTATACTTAATTGATGTAGAATGACATAAATTCATGAGACACATTCATTCCTGCTCTAAAGGTGTCAAAGGTCACCATTAGTTTATATTCCCAAATTTTTCTGTCTCCCTGAGATTTGAAATTACCTTTTAATACCAAGAATTTCATGTCTGTGATGTTGTGTTCCAACCCTATAGATAGAGACAAACAACTTGGTGGCCTCAGAAAGACCTTTTTGAATCAGGGCTACCATCCAAGAACAATAGAGAACCAGATTACAAGAGCCACCAGAATATCAAGGAATCATCTCCTACATTACAAAACTAAACAAGAAAGCAACCGGGTGCCTCTTGTAGTCACCTAAAATCCAAATCTGGAGATGCTAAGGAGAGCTGCATGGAAACTACAACCATTACTACAAAAAGATGCCCGATTACAATCCATATTTCCAGACCCTCCAGTTCTGTGTTTCAGGCAGCCCCCAAATTTAAGAAGCAGCATTGTCAGAAGCTCCCTGTCATCTCCACCAGCTACAGGTACCTTTCCCTGCAACCAGAAAAAATGTAAAACCTATCCATTTATCATGACCACAGACAAGATAAAGATACCCAACTCACATCAGAACTACAAGATCCCAGGTACTTTCATCTGTATCACACCTAATGTAGTGTACTTAATTCTATGCACCAAAAGTCCATCAGGGGGTCTGTATGTAGGGGAGACAGGGCAAAAACTTAGGACAAGGATGAATTCTCATCGCCACACAATAAAAGAAGAAAAAATAGATCTACCTGTGGCCAAGCATTTTTGTTTCCCTGATCACAACATCACAGACATGAAATTATTGGTATTATCGTAGAATCATAGAATGGTAGAGTTGGAGGGGCCTCCTGGGTCATCTGGTCCAACCCCCTGCTCAAAGCAGGATTCACTAAATCATCCCAGACAGATGTCTTTCCAGCCTCATCTTGAAGACGTCCATTGAAGGGGAACTCACCACCTCTCGTGGCAGCCTGTTCCACTCATTGATCACCCTAACTGTCAAAAAGTTTTTCCTAATATCTAATCTGTGTCTCCTCCCATTCAGTTTCATCCCATTGCTTCTAGTCTTTCCTTGTGCAAATGAGAATAAAGATGATCCTTCTACAATGTGACAGCCCTTGAGATATTTGTAGACAGCTAATAGGTCTCCTCTCAGTCTTCTTTTTTGCAAGCTAAACATTCCCAAATCCTGTAACCGTTCCTCATA
This sequence comes from Phyllobates terribilis, assembly GCF_046119375.1. Classification (NCBI taxonomy): domain Eukaryota; kingdom Metazoa; phylum Chordata; class Amphibia; order Anura; family Dendrobatidae; genus Phyllobates; species Phyllobates terribilis. The sequence goes on along the minus strand of NW_027362763.1, from coordinate 374,866,397 downwards.
GGACATGGTTTGCAGACCGGTCACCATTCTGGTCGCTCTTCTCTGAACTTGCTCGTTTGTCGATGTCTTTTTTAAAATGTGGTGCCCAAAACTGGACGCAGTATTCCAGATGAGGTCTGACCAAAGAGGAGTAAATTCCGATAATGACTTCACGTGATCTAGACTGTATGCTTCTGTTAATACATCCCAGAATTGTATTTGCCTTTTTTGCTGCTGCATCACACTGTTGACTCATGTTCAGTCTATGATCTATTAGTATACCTAAGTCTTTTTCACATGTACTGTTGCTTAGCTCTATTCCTCCCATTTTGTATATGCTTTTTTCATTTTTATTGCCCAGATGTAGTACTTTGCATTTTTCCCTGTTAAAAACCATTCTGTTAGTTACTGCCCACTGCTCCAGTTTATTTAGGTCTTTTTGAATCCTCTCTCTCTCTTCGCTAGTATTAGCTATCCCTCCTAGCTTTGTGTCATCAGCAAATTTAATCAGTTTACCCTCAATTCCTTCATCTAAATCATTGATAAAGATATTGAACAATACAGGTCTCAGGACAGAGCCCTGTAGTACCCCACTTGAGACATTCATCCAACTGGATGTGAAGCCATTTACGACCACTCTTTGAGTCCGATCACTAAGCCAGTTATGAATCCACCTAACAGTTGCCTTGTCCATTCCATACTTGGTAATTTTTTCAATAAGGATGGTGTGAGATACTTTGTCAAATGCTTTGCTGAAGTCAAGGTATACTATATCTACAACATTTCCCTGATCCACCCAGTCAGTGATTCTGTCATAGAAGGAAATTAAGTTAGTCTGACATGACTTGTTAGTTACAAACCCATGCTGACTCTGGTTAATCACTTCATTCTTGTCCAGGTACTTACATACATGTTGTTTAATAATTTGTTCAAAGATCTTTCCTGGTATAGAAGTCAGAATCACTGGCCTATAGTTCCCTGGGTCCACCTTCTTCCCCTTTTTGAAGATAGGAACAACATTTGCTCTTCTCCAGTCTTCTGGGACTTCTCCTGTTCTCCAAGAATTTTCAAAGATTATGGAGAGTGGTTCTAAAATTTCTTCTACGATCTCCTTCAGTACTCTGGGGTGTAATTCATCTGGACCTGGAGACTTGAACTCATTTATGTTAGCTAAATATTCCCTCACAATCTCTCTGTTTACAGATAACTTGGATTCTTCTATTCCTTTAATAGGACAGTGAAGATCAGTTAATGTTACATTTTCTTTCTGAGAGAAAACAGATGCAAAATAGGAATTAAAAAGTTCGGCCTTCTCAACATCCTTTCTTACCATTTCACCATTTTCATCCTGTAAAAATACTATAGCATCTTTGACTTTTCGTTTACTTTTGACATACCCCCAAAATCCTTTTTTATTGCTTTTGACATCTCTTGCAAGCCTTAATTCATTGTCAGCTTTAGCCAACCTGATACGTGCCCTGCAGGTTCTGCAGACTGCATTATAATCTTCTTTAGATATGCCTCCCTCTTTCCATTTGATAAACATTTCTTTCTTTCTTTTTAGCATGTGTTTAACTTCTGTGTTCATCCATCCTGGTTTCCTTAAATGCTTCCCATTCTTCCTACTTTTCGGGATTGTTAACGATTGTGCTTTGAGAATCTCATTTTTTAAAATTTCCCATCCTTCCTGGACATTTTTGTCCTTAAGGACATCCAGCCATTGGATCCCTCCTATTCTCTTTCTGAGTCGCTTAAAATCTGCCTTTCTGAAATCTAACCTTGAAGTTTGAGTCTTCACATGTCTTCCTCCTCTAGTTATCCAAAATTCTATAATAGCATGATCGCTGCCTCCTAGGGTTCCAGCCACTTTTACCTCCTCAACCATTTCCTCCCTGTTTATAAGGATTAGATCCAAAGTAGCAGATCCCCTTGTTTTCTCCCCTACCTTTTGGAAGATAAAGTTGCCAGCAAGAGAGGATAAGAATTTGCTTGACCTATTAGCTTTACTTGAGAGAGATTCCCAACAAATGTCTGGATAGTTGAAATCTCCCATGACCACTACGTCATATTATTTGGAGAACTTGGTAATTTGATACATAAAGAGTTCATCCATATCTTCAGTTTGCCCAGGTGGCTTGTAGTAAATGCCTACAATGGTGTCCTTTCCATTGTTCTCTCCTTGTATTCTTACCCAAACAGATTCCACAGAACTCCCAGTCTCTGAAGCTTCAATCTCTGTGCAGATATACGCTTTTCTAACATACAATGCGACACCTCCTCCTCGTTTATCAAGTCTGTTTCTTGCAAATAAGTTGTATCCTTTTAGCCTTGTATTCCAATCATGTGTATCGACCCACCAAGTTTCAGTGATTCCATTGACATCATATTTCTTTTCCTGCGTTAATAGTTCCAATTCTCCTTGTTTGTTGCCCATGCTTTGTGCATTTGTATAAAAACATTTTAGTTTGTGATTGGTTTCTCTTCCTCCCATATTTTTATTATTTAAATATTTTTGTCTTTGTTCTTCATTTCCACTTCCAAAAGGTCATTTCAAATCTCAGGGAGACAGAAAAATTTGGGAATATAAACTAATGGTGACCTTTGACACGTTCAGAGCAGGAATGAATGTGTTGCATGGATTTATGTCATTCTACATCAACTAAAGAATGTGCTCCTCAGAGCTTTGGGGTCATCACAACCCTGGACCAGACCTCAATCACTGGATAATACAACTTTCACAGTCCTTATCTATGAACTAATCCAATATTTACAGCCAGAACTGTTTACCTTTCTCCCACAGTAATAGCTCTGCTTTACGTTACCTGTCTCATCTATTGCATTATTTCTGTGTCCTATTAGGTATAAATATGTGACTCTTCAGATTTTGTGTCATACTATGCCTGATGAAGAGACCTGAGTAGTCTCGAAAGCTTGCAACTTGTTACCACCTTTTCAGTTAACCATTAAAAGGTATCAGCCACTGAGGACTCTCAAATCTTAATATTTTTTGAATAATTTTTCCGTGGCTAACACAGTACAAAAAAATATATTTTGCCTGATGTAAACATAACACCATCTGTAATAAGCTGTAGTTGAAAAGAGGATGGCTTCTACAAATGGATAATGATCCTAAACACGTCAAAATCATTATCTTCACTGGTAAAACCCCCCACTCATAACACATTAGGTAGCTGTCAGCCAAAAGATTGTTCAACTGACAGCCATCTCTTCTGAGCCCCTTATATACAAGAACGCTCAGCTTGGCTCCTGAAGGCCCCCCCCTCAGTAGCCCATTATGAGGGGGGTCTCATGATAATACAGACCCTTATATTCAATTGTGTTATGGTACAATTATTCTGTTTTCTTTTGGTTTTGAAAGAGTTAACTGTGTTTATACAGGTCAGCTGTGGTAGCCACGAGCAGATTAATCTGGTTTGAACTGGTTTTTGGCAGTCAAATTTCCTTGATTTTGATTGGCTTTGAAGAAAAATGCGGGAAGGATTGTATGATATAAAAGACAGCTGATCGCCAGCTGTGAGGCATTCCAGCTGTCAGAAGAAAAGAAGATAGAAGATGGAATCGCTTCTACAACAGCTGATTAACAGAGCGGAGCAGGAGGGTGGCGTGGACTGGCTGAAGAGCTGCCTGGCTATAAAACCTGCTATAGAATCTGCCCCGGTATCTGGGGATCAGGCAGCTTCGATGCAGGGACCGTCGCCTTCCCTCCCTTCTGCCCCAAGATCACCGCCGCTGCCCAGGAGAAGCAGGAGCGCAAAGAGGAGCCGCAGACCCAGAGTGATTTACTCACCGCCATCTCCTCAGAGCAGCTGAGCACAGGAAACGAGTGGTACGAAGAAGCGGAGAGAAACCAGGAAGTCTCGCTGCCCGTCGCGAGAACTGAGCCAGCAGGGAGGAGCGGAGCTGCCGGTGCTAACTCCGGTAATGTCAGCATCACCTGGAACGGCAGGGGGCACATCTAGCTGCCGCAGTCAAAAAAGCACTGCGGCAGCCGAGGGATACCAACAGCCAGAGCGCCCCTCGCTGACTGCATCAGGGCTGCGGGCTGATAGAGCTGCAGCTAGATCCTGGAGGGCCTCAGCAGAAGAAGCTGAAGAAGATGAGGAAGAAGATGCCGTCGCTGCAGTTAACATGCCGCACTTGCTCCAATCACAGGGCTTGAGTGCTGGTGTGCAACAGGACAATATCCAAGTGCCAGCCGACAAAGGAAGGGGTGAGATAATCCATGTCCCCCTGTCTGTCCCCCAAAATGTCCCTCATAACGTTGTTAAAAGCCTTTTGTTTAATATGTTGAGTGAAATGTTAGGCACATCAGGTTGTGATGTCCCCCATAAATCTTCCCAAAGTAGTATTAATAATGGTTTAAGTTTTAATTTAAAGCCAGGCTTAATAGAAGTTCATTTGAAGGAGGCACTTACATGCGAACTTTCACCGTTAGGTTTTCATTTAAGTGCCTCTTTGAAAGAAAAAATTTGGAATAGGGATTATATTGACATTTTCTCTTTAATACCATCCGGAAAAGAACAGCTGAACAAATATGATAAAAAAGACGATAAGCCTGAAGCAGATGAAAAAAGGCGTAATGCGCATAGATCCTTTACCAATTGGCTCCAGGCATTTGCTATTTATTCAGCCGTTCTAGGAGAAAAATACCCGAGTTTTTGTTCAGGTTTATTTCAGCATATTGATATAATTTTGGAAGCATATCGTAATTTTGGCGGCATGGCCTGGCTATCATACGATGAGACTTTTAGACAGAAATTGGCAGTATATCCAAATCTATGCTGGGGAAGCAAAGACATTGGTCTATGGATTAATCTCATGCTCCCCAAGAGGACTTCATCAGTTAGGACTGGTAACAACAACACTGTAAAGAAAGGTGTGTGTTTTGCCTTTAACGAAACATCTTGTAAATGGCTCAATAACTGACGATTTTGCCATGAATGTTCATTTTGTGGAGGCTCCCATCCAATGTCGAAATGCTTCAAAAAGCAATATCAGAGCCAACAGAATAATTCCAGAGAAATTAATACAAAAAGCAGTGACTCCAGTGAGGTTACAAAACATGCTACCGTGGTTAGAAATTTACCCAGACCGTTGGACCAGTAATTTAATTTTTTCAGGTTTTTCTAAGGGTTTTTTTGTTCCTCATTTTCAAGGCTTTGGTTGTGAAATAGTTAATAATTTACCTTCAGTAGTAAAATTATATGAGTTGCTAGAGAGAAAATATTTAAAGAAATTGAAGCTGGTGGAGTAGCGGGTCCTTTTAATTCTCCCCCGTTCACTAATTTTAGGATTTCTCCACTTGGTGTCGTGCCCAAAAAAGAGCCGGGTTCATACAGATTAATTCACCATTCTTTCCTATCCTGTTGGTTTTCATTAAATGATGCAATAGATAAAAAATTGTGTTCAGTAAAATATACTTTCTTTGATGAGGCTATTGACATTCTTAGGTCTTTTGGTAAAGGGGCCCTTATGGCAAAATCCGACATCAAATCAGCATTTAGGTTACTTCCGGTCGATTCTAGCAGTTTTAATTCTTTAGGTTTTTGTTTAGATAACCAATATTTTTTTGATAAATGCCTTCCTATAGGTTTTTCGCTTTCTTGTTTTTATTTTTAAAGTTTTTCATCATTCCTACATTGGGTAGTTCAGTATGATATTTCAGGGGCTGGAGTTTTACATTATTTGTACGATTTTTTATTTTTAGGTCCTTATAATTCAAAAAGTTGTTTAAACTTACTTGAAAGATTTTTTTCTATATGCAGCGATTTTGGCTTTCCATTAGCCATGGAGAAGACGGTATATCCTTGTAAGTCTCTTGAATTTTTAGGTATTCTTATAGATTCAGATAACATGCAATGCTGCTTACCTATGGAAAAAATTTCTAGGATTTTCGGTGCAATAAGGTCCTGCATCAGTAAAGATAAAGTTACTCTGAAGGAATTGCAGTCCCTATTAGGAATGCTGAACTTTGCTCTTAGAATTATCCCAATGGGGAGGGTTTTTTCAAGGCGCCTTTATGAAGCCACAGCGGGACGTACTTCCCCTGGCTCTCATATCCGGCTCTCTTCTGATGCAAAGGAAGATCTAAAGATTTGGCTGAATTTCCTTTCTAATTTTAATTGCCGATCCTGTTGGCAGAGTGCTTTTTTGTCTGCTGATAGTATACCCTTTTCAATTTTTGCAGACAAGGATAAAGGTTTTGGAATATTGTTTTTCTCCCATTGGTCGGCGGAATTTTGGCCTCAGACTTGGATTGCTAATAGAGCTAATTTAAACCAAACTTTATTAGATTTATTTTCAATCTTTGTGGCCATTTATCTTTGGGGTTCATTAATACAGAATTCAAGGATCATAATTTCTTCTAACAATCAAGGTTTAGTTTTTTCTTTAAATACATTATCTTCAAAAAATAGATGGGTTTCTAGAATTTTAAGAGCTTTGGTTTTAAAATGCTTGGAACATAATGTATGGCTAAAAGCATCTTTTTCCAGCTTTGAGGATCCTTTAATTTCTCAATTTATTTGTCGTCGCCAGTGGTCGGAATTTACCCAAAAGGTCCCGGATGCAGATTTACAAGGAACAAGTTGCCCTCTACACCTATGGGATTTGATTTGGGATTGATACCGTATTTCATTGAAAAGTCTTTAGCTACTAGAACATGGACCGATTATTCGGTAGCATGGAAGAAATGGATAATTTTTGTGACGCGAATAATTTTAATTACAGTGATCCTCGCTCTGATTCAGCCTTGATATTCGCTGATTATTTGCTTGAAAGAGGCCTATCGTATTCAGCAGTCTCGAAAACATTAGCAGGAGTATCATTCTTTCTTAAACTAGCCGGAAGAGCCCCTTTGACTGGCTTATTTCCAGTCAGGCAATTTTTAAAGGGTTTTAAAAAGCATAGTTCGATTCCAGATGATAGGCGTCCTATTTCTTTTTCATTACTGAAAGAGTTGTGCTCTGCTCTTTATTTATTGTGTATAAACGCCTTTGAAGCATGTTTGTTCCTTAGCATTTTTTGCAGCATTACGAGTTGGAGAACTAGTTTCATATAAGAAATCCGTTCCTTCTGGTCTGTTTTTCGAGGATGTTGAAGTCTTTGATGACAACATCATGGTCTTTATTAGACAATCAAAAACGGACCAATTAGGCAAAGGCTCAACAATTAAACTCAGCAGTATATCAGATTCTTCTATCTGTCCAGTACAGAATATCAAAAAATGGCTGGCCTTAAGAAAACAAGGTTCTGGTGCCTTGTTCATTCATAAGGATGGTTCTCCTGCTTCAGTTTTTCAATTCAATGCAGTCCTAAAAAGTGCTTGGTCAAAATTGGAAAGGATAATTTAAAAATCTCCTCTCACTCATTTCGTATAGGAGCCGCGACAGAAGCATCAAGATTAGGTCTTTGCGATGAAAAGATTATGAAACTAGGCAGATGGGATTCGAAAAGGCTTAAATTATATGTTCGCCCGAATCTATACAGTCATTAATATTTGAATTCATTTTTTAGGTCCTATCATTGTTTGGATTGTGGGACATTAGTTCGTTTTTTGGGCCGAAAAAAGAGCAGCACTCTGGTCTTACACAAAGAACTTATCTTTTAACCCTTCATCAATTGAAATATGGTGGCATAGCATTCGGGGTATGAAATGGAAAAGATTGTTGGAGGAAATGAGAAAGTTAGTTTTGATATGGCCGTACCCCGACTTAATAATTTTTCACCTTGGAGGTAATGATCTCGGAAAAATCAATACTCTGGATTTATTATCATTTATGAGGAAAGATTTGTCATTGCTTAAAACTGAATTTTATCAATCTTATTTTGTTTTTTCCGAGATTATTCCTTGATTAATTTGGTCTTCAAAAAATCTTTGTTTTACTGAAAAGATCAGAAAGAGGGTTAACAAGAGCATGGAGAAATTTATGTTTTTGTTAAACGGTTTTTCCTTCAGACATATAGACCTGGAAGGCCTTATTCCAGGCCTATATTGTAGAGATTTGGTTCATTTATCAGATATTGGTTTGGACATTTTTAATTTAGACTTACAATCGATTATTGAAAAATGGCTGTGTTGTTTTTTGGGGGGCCATTCCTTTTCAAGGAATGGCTAGTGGGAAAGTCGCCCAGTGAATTCTGGGTGGATTGGATTTATTTATACGGAAAATTATTTAATTGATTGTTTGGTTATTAATATTCTAATTTATTATAAAAAAAAGTTACCCAAAATAAACTTCACGGCCATTACTTATCCATACTTGTGTTTTGTTGTGATTTCTTTATTAATAAATAAAAAAAATAAAAAAAACGAGTCTTGTAGTATCATGTGTTCTCTATGAGAGCGACTAATAGATTCCACTGGCAGCGGCATATCTACTGGAAAACAGAATGAGCTACCATTGGAAATACAACTTGCAGGCTCCTTCTTTCCTCCAACATCATATGTAGGGTACGTTCATATGACTGTATTGTCGGTCCCAGTGTTTTCCATGAAAAAACTGACAGAACTAGACACAGACAGATCTAGGTCCATTGGGCTGTTTAGATAAGTGTTTGAAAAAAAGAAAGTGAAAAAAATCATAGCACGCATAGGTTCTTCCTTAAAATGGATGAGAGTAAGCCATTCAAGTCCAAAGGTGCACAAAAAAACAGATCCCATACAGATCATCCATATAGCTTCCATTTTTTTATGGATACATTTCCATTATTAACCTAGAAAACTGTATTTGGTCTTGTGAATGATAATAACTGTTGATGGAAAAGAAGGACGGTGTACAGACCACAACTGACCACCAAACTGATGAAAATCATCCATTTTTCTGGATGAAAAGATAAATGTCCCATTCTTGTCTGATGTCAGATTCTCGCTGCTCCACAGTCTGGGAATTCTGCTGGATTTTTTATTTTATAATGCATCAAATGTTTTCTCCTGGTGAAAGGTCTGGACTGCAGGCGGCCGGTTCTTCACCTGAACTCTTCCTCTTCGATGCCATGCTGCTGTGATGGATGTAGTATGTGGTTTAGCATTGTCTTGCCAAAATATGCAAAAAAAAGATCCAACAAATACACAGAAAAAAAGTATGCAAAAAGAGGGGTAACCTAAAAATCTGAAAATAGTCAATGCTTATTAACATGCAAGACTTATTAAAAATATTTAAAAAGCACAAATGGCTGTAAGCCTGTAACATAAATTTTCCAGACCACAACACTATAGTGCTAGGATCTATCCTGTCTGTCAATAAGGTAATTTAGGAACCCAAAAGTTAATACCACCTTAATACAGATATATTACTATATAATATACCAATAATATGAAAATTGTTACATCAATGACCCAGGCCCTAAAATAAGGGCAAGTATTAAAGTGCATAGTGGGTTAAAGATATACACGCCCAATAAATAATGCACAAAAGCACAAAATAAAAGATGATAAAGAGGAGTGTATACAACAATTGTATGATAGAGTCAGAAAAGTTGCAGAAAAATCCTACTGCCGGCACAATAGCAAATAGCCAAACAGAGTGAAGGTAAATGTGAAGTTTGTGCCACCTGGGTCATAGATATAACAATTTTCATATTATTGGTATAGCTGTGATTTGGGGCACATTATAATATACCTTTATTAAGGTGGTATCAACTTTTGGTTTCCTAAATTACCTTATTGACAGACAGGGTAGATCCTAGCATTATAGAGCTGCGGTCTGGAAAATTTGTCATTACTGCTTTTTAAATATTTTTAATATGTCTTGTTTGGCTTGTATGTTAATATACATTGACTATTTTTAGGTGATCCCTCTTTTTGCAACACCTCTGTATAAGGCTCAGCATTGATCACTCCTTTCATGTGTAAGCTGCCCGTGTCAGAGGCACTAATGCAGCCCCAGACCATCAGAGATGCAGGAACTAAGCGCTGATAACAAGCTGGATGGTCCCTCTGCTCTGCAGTCTGCAGGACAAGGTGTCCACAGCTTCCATAAATAATTTCATATTTTTATTCATCCGACCTCAGAACAGTTAATATCTTCTGATATGATTTCTATGTTCTGCAGTGAATATAATATGGCTAAAAGAGATTTCCAAATCATTACATTCCTGTTCTCTTTACATTTACACAGCGTCACAAGTTTTTTGGAATTGGGGTTGTAAATATATATATATAAATATTTCTTTGTACATGTGTACATCCATCAGAACAACTGCTCTTAGCGATGTCACAATATCAGAGTTCTAGAATGTTGATGTCACACAAGTCATGAAGTCACAATATGAAGAACTGATAAAACTTCTGCTCACGGCCTCCTCCACTGAGGGTTATAGAATTTGTGGAGTGAGGATATTTTTGCAATTCTGATTGAGTGAGCAAAATGTCTGAGTATAAGCGCAAACGTCGCTTTATTATTGAGTCTATTACAGAGAGCAGCGGTATTGATGACCAGGTGAGTGGCGGATTCTGGAGTATGTTGTCTATTTGAAATTATGGAACTTTGAAGACTTTTTTTTTACTTTTTATTGTTTCCTTTTCCCAGTTACTGGTCAATAAAAAATGCCGCAGAGTTTTTGCGTCCGACACAGAGGACAGCAGCGGTGATGAGAATCTCCATCAGGTGAGCGCTCACTTCTCTCCAGCACTGTCTGCGGCTCTGGGGGTCTACTGGAGATCAGGGGACGCCCCATTCTGTGATTATGCCACTGTATCGCTGCTACTCCTTCATTCTCATGGTCTTTATATTTCTTTATTTCAGTCTCATCCACTTATTTCAAGGTCTCCAAGGAGCCTTGAAGATGAAGATGGTGGCTCTGGTCCCCACCTGCTATACATAGAGTCAGGCATGTAATAAAGCATCTGGAAGGATCATAAATTCCTTCCTGTAAAATGAGAAAATTTGATTTTTATTTATTAGGAAAACTGAACGACACAGAAGTAAATGACGATGTTTCTTCTTTTCTCCAGAGCCCAATTCTCCCCGATTCAGCTTTGTGCAGGAGGAGACAGCAAGGTAATGTATTCCTATATATCCATTTTATCTAGGTCATGTTCATGTTATCTGGTCGCTAGATGGCGCTATTATTAGCATATTTTCAGATAAGGTGTCAGCTGTGTGTCTGCAGGTCGTGTACGGTCTTAGTATATATCCAGTAGTGATGTGTGATCCTCTTTGATGCTTTGTTACCAGGAGACAGGAGCGTCCCATCAATTACTGTTTCCTGAGAAATCTGTCTTCACCCACGTCCAAATATGTCACCCACTTCCATAAGAACAAACAGGAGCTGGTACGACGTCTGTACAAGTTTTATAACAGGACCGTCTTTGAGAACCAGGTATTCAGTTATAACACACAGCTTGGAATAGGGTTATAGGGGATGAAGGTTTAGAGCTAGGGATAGTGTATCCAGTGTATATAGTATATACCTCTATGTTGTGTATGTATATAGTGACACGAGGCGAAGGGTTAGGGCTAGGGATAGTGTATCCAGTGTATATAGTATATACCTCTACATTCTGTATGTATATGGTGATACGAGGCGAAGGGTTAGAGCTGGGGTTAGTGTATGCAGTGTATATAGTATATACCTCTATATCCTGTATGTATATGGTGATATGAGGTGAAGGATTAGAGGTAGGGATAGTGTATCCAGTGTATATAGCATATACCTCTACATTCTGTATGTATAGGTTGATAGGGGATGAAGGGTTAGAGCTAGGGTTAGTGTATCCATTGTATATAGTATATACCTCTATATTCTGTACGTATATTGTGATAGGAGGATAAAGGGTTACAGCTAGGGATGGAGTATCCAGTGTAAATAGCATATATCCCTGTATTCTGTAGGTATGGGGTGATATGAGAGATAGTGAGTAGATGGTTAAAGATAGGGTTAGGGTATCCAGTGTACATAGTATATACCTCTATATTCTGTAGGTGTGGGGTGATATGAGGGATAATGAATGGATGGTTAGAGCTCGGATTAATGTATCCAGTATATATAGTATATACCTCTATATTCTGTAGGTATGGGGTGATATTGAAGATAGTGAATGGAGGGTTAGAGCAAGGGTTAGTGTATCCAGTGTATATAGTATATACCTCTATATTCTGTAGGTATGGGGTGATGTGGGGAATAGTGAATAGAGGGTTAGAGCTAGGGTTAGTGTATCCACTATATACAGTATATACCTCTATATTCTGTATTTCTACTTCCTCTGTAGCTTCCTGCATATATGGACATCAGCTGGAATAAAAGGCTGCGTAAAACAGCTGGTCGCACTGGATTCCTGGAGAACAACGGGGACCGCTACGCCATCATCCAGTTATCGGATAAAGTCTGCGATTCAGCAGGTAGTCGTCACATCCGGTACAATTTATAGATTAGCTGTGGTGAAATCTTCCCCACATCTTTACTCCTGGTTGTTATTATATGCTGCTTTGTCCTTAGAACGACTCCGAGACACATTGATCCATGAGATGTGTCATGCTGCCTGCTGGGTCATCGATGGCAATGGAGAACTTGCCCATCACCAACTATGGGAGCAGTATTGTGAGAAGGTCGCACAGATCCACCCTGACCTTCCACCCATTACTGTATTTCACAGTTGGGAGTACCACTACCCGGTGGTGTACCAATGCTCAGGGTGCCAGTACAGGTAAGATACGACTCAAATAAACTATGGACAGACGGGCGTCTGATACTGGTCGTGGGTGTATGTGCTACTACCACTGCTTGCTTCATGACTTCTGCAATCAATATGAAGGGGCTCTGTCATTGATGTTGGATGTGTGTGCACCTTTAGGATCATTCTTTAATATCTTTAATAAGCTTTATCTCCCACTCCAGAGTCGGACGTTGGACGGATTCTCTCGACACCGAGAAGTTTGGGTGCGGCTACTGTGAGAACAAGTTGGTTCTAGTAACCCCAACCTGAGAAGATCCATCAGCGACCATCCAGCTCCATCGATAGTCCGATCATCGGCTCGTCCAAGATAGCAGCACACAGATGAAGTCATCCAGAAGACTAGTGGAAAGTCACATCTCAGTCTTCCACCATTTCTCGGGCGGCACGGTGACTCAGTGGTTAGCACTGGTGTCTGCAGCACTCAGGTGGTGGAAACAAATCCGACCACGGACATCTGCATGGAGTTTGTATTTCCTCCCCGTGTCTGCGTGGGTTTCCTCCGGGTTCTCCGGTTTCCTCCCACACTCCAAAAATATACTGATAGGTTAATTGGCTTATTCCAAATTGTCCCTAACATGAATGATGGTTGTCCCTGTACAGCGCTACAGACTATGTCAGCACTATATTATCGAGGGGAATCAAATTCATCATTAAATACAAATGCTTTAAACAAACTTATTATTGTAATGTTGCCTTGTGTCAGTCATTTCATACACAGATTATTTACAAAAAAGTTATGTCCTATAGTGGGACGTCTGGAGGTGATTCCACCATACCGATGGCCAGAGACAGGCATGCGGGTGCTAACACCTACATGGACAGGCAGGACAGGCTTACACTGGTAATATACAGCGTATACACCCACAACGACTAACACACATCAAACCAAGCAAAGTCATCAAGTTTCAGAGCTCCCATAGAAATGAATGGTGATAGCAGCACATGCGCAGACACCTTTCCATTTCGGACAGTGTGTAACGGGATCGTTCTTGAGTTACATGTGGGTCCCTGATCTCAGCAATGGGACCTGCATCTATCAAACATTTATGACATATGCTTTTGATAGCGGATGAAATAATGTCTTCAATGCGCTTCGTCACGTGTCCACGGGCATGCTCGCGATTTCTAATGCTGACCCTATGCTGCTCTCTGATTCAGTTATGTCACCAGCAACATAGTGCATTAAGCATTTGACGCGCCCCCTGGGCCAGTGTTGTTGGGGATACCCGGAGCCGGATCAGATGGGGGTTGTAGTCTCCGAGTGGCTGTGACCCGGTCCGTGCCCAGGGTGTCAAGCTCAGTGTGTGGCAGTCCTTATGATGTTACTAGATGTTCTTTTGTGTCGACTACGCCACCCGTTGAATTGCGGTCAGTACGGCCGCCGCTGCAGCAGGGTCCGCTGAGGCTGGTGATGTATGTGCAGCTCAGGTAGTATAACCCCCAACGGGAGGGGTATAGCCTCAGGGGGTCAGTTGCAGAGGATGGGGGTTGTGGTGGTGCAGCGGGGATGGAAATGAGACTCAGAGTCGGGCTGTGCAGTTCAGGGTTTGTTTACTTACTGCAGTTGTTCTGGTCACTCTGGCCTTAAGTGACCACCCGAGCCGTGCTGCGTCCACCAGGTCCTGGACTCGGCCAACCCCCAGGTGATTCTGGAGCGTGGTCCTGAGCTCCCTTTCTGTCCTGTCCTCTTCTCTGGCCTTCTCCACCAGGGATCCACCTATGTCCGGCTCCCTCGGGCCTCTTGGTGGTAAACCCTTGTCTCTGGGTTCCCTGACCCTATTCCTGGTCTGCCTTCCGGGTGGATTTAGTGGGTGATCGTGGCAGATCGATCCTGCCCACGACCTCCGGTTCCTGGCTAAGGTGTGCTGTAGCCTCTGCCAGCTTGGGATCCGGTACCCTGTTGCCAACTCTTCACCCTCTGGTCTAATTTGGGCTCTTGGAGTTCCTTCTTTCTCCCCCTCTGGGTCTTTCTTTCTCATCTCTCTCTCTGGGCCTTGGAGCTGCTCTTCTCCTCTGCTCTCTTCCTCTGCTTTGCTCTGACAAAAGACTGACAGACTGACCCTGATCTAAGATGGTTCCCACCTTATATACTCCCTCTATGTGTGAGCTCAGGTGACCAGCACCCAATGAGCTCCTAGCTTTACCCAGGCTGCTCCCCCTATCTGCCCCTACACTACTGGGATGTTCCACCCCCCTCCCACTCCAGCCAGGAACAGACTCTGTTGTACCTGCACATTTCTCTAGTGGGAGTACCATCGGTCTGTTCCCCGGAAATGGGATGTGTGTAGTGCATGCAGCCTACTGAGCTCAGTTCCACACTCCATCCTTACCCGGGAGTGGAATATCACACCTCTGGGTTGAGGTGCACTACCCCTGTAGCAGCCGAATCCTCAGGGTGCTACATTCCCCCCTGGTAAATCACAGCACGTCCTCGGGCTGTAAGATATAAAAACATCCACAAACATACAATTTTTTTTTTTCATAAAACATAAACATATAAAACATATAAAACATCATCAGCAGCAATAAACTTTTCATATAAACATTCTTGTCTTCTGGTTCCTCCGGTCACGGTGCAACTTGTGACCGGGTAAAGTGCTACAGTCTCTTGAAGAAAATGGTTTTCCTATAAAACCAGTAGGGGGCGCTTTAGGAAGCGCAACTATATACAAGGGGATATGGCCGCTCTCAGTCCTCGGCCAGGTATTAGGAACTAGGGACACACGGGCATCAGTTCAATTCGCTGGTCCCAACGGGGACTATAATAGCAGCAACAGTTTTTGGTACCCTTACGGGTAACTATATACAGTCTCTTCACTACCGTACTCAACGACGGCGTCCTCCTGCTCTTTCTTGTTGGTCAGTTTCAGTTTCAGACCCGTCCGGGTCCTCTTGCTCCTCCTCACACCGCAGCTCCTCCTCCGTCAGGCGATGCACATGGAGGGCGTAGGGTCCTTTGGCACACTTGTGCCGGGTGAAGGTGACCTCGTCCCCTAAATACAGGTCACGACCTCTGTGTCCCTCCGGTAGGTGGTACTCAACGTCTCTCCTGGTCACGAAGACGTCGCCTGGGGTGCGGTGATCCCTGATGAAACCCCACCCATGCTGCAGATTGAACTTTATCACAGTCCCGATGGTACGGGGACCATGCGCTGCACGGGGGTTTCTCCTGGTCCGGCTCTTCTGCTCCGCGCTCCTTATTTGGGCTTGTTGTTCCCGGACCCGCCTCTCTCTCCGCTCCCTCTCAAAGACCTCGAGCTGCTGGCGGCAGCACTCTGCACGCTCCGCTGCGGCTGCCCGAGTCTCCTGAGTGAACCCCATGAGGTCTTCTCCGGTGGGATCCCACTCAAACTGGGTCTCTTCTAGCGGGGGCGAGATCCTCTTCATGGGCTTTGGAGCCGGGATCAGGGGTTCGCACATGGCCCTTACTTTTTGCAGCTCCAGCTGGATGTATTCCTGGGGCCATACGAAGGGCTGCCCATCCGGGCACGTATGCTGGGCGAACAGGTCCTCACCCAGGTGCGGTACTTTAGGTGTTATGGGCGCCGTGGTGGTAGCGGCGCCCGGGTTAACCAGGCCTTGCGACCAGGCCTGGGGCACCTTGAAAGTAAAGGGCACCGTAAGAACGGCGGCGCCCTGTGTTACTTGGCCCTGCGACCAGGCCGGGGGCTCCGCGGAGGTAGGGGGCGCTGTTGGTATTGCGTCGCCCGGGGGTACTAGGCCTTGCGACCAGGCCGATGGTACTTCCTGCTTGGCCACGCTCGGGGTCGAGGCGTGTGACGTCACAGGGGTCGCGGCTTCCGTTTGAGGCCTAGTCTGCGGCGGTGACGTTGCAGCGATGGGCACGGCAGGGGGTACTTCGGGCTTTGCGACGGAGAGCTGGGGCAGGCACGCGGTTTCCCGGCTCGGGGTAGTGACGTCCCCTTTACCTGCCTCCATTCGTTCGGCTCCCTTCTCGGCGCCGTCTCCGGCCTTCAGTCCTCCTGCGCCATCCTCAGAGGCGGTCTGTCTCCTCGTCTCGGGTGGCGTGCTCCGCTGACGGATTTCGGTCTGCTGGGCCATTTCTCGGCTCCACTCCGCCAACGTCTCTCGTTGCACCCGGGCCAACCTCTGTGCGAGGCCCTCCAGCGCAGTCTGTGCACACTCCCGGTCTCGGGGGAGCTGTGTTAGGATCTCCAGCAGGCCTTCTGGAGTGGCGACCTGCAACAGGCTCCTGACCACTGGGTCGGTGCTGCCTGGAGTGGCGGCCCGCATCAGGCTCCTGACCACTGGGTCGTTGCTGCCTGGCTCTCCCTCCATCTCCGGGTGTGCTTTCTCTGGACTCTCTTCCAGACGTCTTGTCTCCGGGTGCGCTCTCTCCAGACTGCTCCAGGCGACACCCATCTTTGTTCTCTCTTTCTGTCTCCGCCCACATCGAGGGTGGTCCCGGGGCAACTTCAGTTCCAGGTGCAGTTCTCTTACGCTGATGGACACTTCCAGCATCACAGTCTCTGTTGGTGGGCGCGGTTTCCGCTTTTGGCGCCATTCTTCGACCTGGCCCACGATGGGAGGTGGCCTTTTGCCACCCTCTGGCACGCCCATAATGGCGTCCGCTCCCCCAAGGCGGGAAATCCTTGGAAATGGCGGGAATCGTCTCCCAGTGGCGGGAAACTCCATGGATGGCGGGAAAAAGCTGCAAATGGCGGACAACCGGCGGGAAACGACCTGTGATGGGGCCCGATGGCGGGGACCCTCCGGAACCGGCAGGAGACTTCTTT
Source organism: Phyllobates terribilis (assembly GCF_046119375.1). Classification (NCBI taxonomy): domain Eukaryota; kingdom Metazoa; phylum Chordata; class Amphibia; order Anura; family Dendrobatidae; genus Phyllobates; species Phyllobates terribilis. Next base: position 374,848,964 of record NW_027362763.1, on the reverse strand, counting down.
TTAAGGTAACGGTGAACTTCTCTTCAGGCACGCAGTACCCGGTTGTTGCGGGCACGTTATCCTGCCGACTACGCCAAAGTTGACGCGCCCCCTGGGCCAGTGTTGTTGGGGATACCCGGAGCCGGATCAGATGGGGGTTGTAGTCTCCGAGTGGCTGTGACCCGGTCCGTGCCCAGGGTGTCAAGCTCAGTGTGTGGCAGTCCTTATGATGTTACTAGATGTTCTTTTGTGTCGACTACGCCACCCGTTGAATTGCGGTCAGTACGGCCGCCGCTGCAGCAGGGTCCGCTGAGGCTGGTGATGTATGTGCAGCTCAGGTAGTATAACCCCCAACGGGAGGGGTATAGCCTCAGGGGGTCAGTTGCAGAGGATGGGGGTTGTGGTGGTGCAGCGGGGATGGAAATGAGACTCAGAGTCGGGCTGTGCAGTTCAGGGTTTGTTTACTTACTGCAGTTGTTCTGGTCACTCTGGCCTTAAGTGACCACCCGAGCCGTGCTGCGTCCACCAGGTCCTGGACTCGGCCAACCCCCAGGTGATTCTGGAGCGTGGTCCTGAGCTCCCTTTCTGTCCTGTCCTCTTCTCTGGCCTTCCCCACCAGGGATCCACCTATGTCCGGCTCCCTCGGGCCTCTTGGTGGTAAACCCTTGTCTCTGGGTTCCCTGACCCTATTCCTGGTCTGCCTTCCGGGTGGATTTAGTGGGTGATCGTGGCAGATCGATCCTGCCCACGACCTCCGGTTCCTGGCTAAGGTGTGCTGTAGCCTCTGCCAGCTTGGGATCCGGTACCCTGTTGCCAACTCTTCACCCTCTGGTCTAATTTGGGCTCTTGGAGTTCCTTCTTTCTCCCCCTCTGGGTCTTTCTTTCTCCTCTCTCTCTCTGGGCCTTGGAGCTGCTCTTCTCCTCTGCTCTCTTCCTCTGCTTTGCTCTGACAAAAGACTGACAGACTGACCCTGATCTAAGATGGTTCCCACCTTATATACTCCCTCTATGTGTGAGCTCAGGTGACCAGCACCCAATGAGCTCCTAGCTTTACCCAGGCTGCTCCCCCTATCTGCCCCTACACTACTGGGATGTTCCACCCCCCTCCCACTCCAGCCAGGAACAGACTCTGTTGTACCTGCACATTTCTCTAGTGGGAGTACCATCGGTCTGTTCCCCGGAAATGGGATGTGTGTAGTGCATGCAGCCTACTGAGCTCAGTTCCACACTCCATCCTTACCCGGGAGTGGAATATCACACCTCTGGGTTGAGGTGCAATACCCCTGTAGCAGCCGAATCCTCAGGGTGCTACACATTAATGCTTTAAAGGGCACAGCTCAACTTTCCATCCTAATGTGGCACCTCAAACGTCACAAATTTTTCCAGGGCATTCATAAGGGGTATCTCTCCATTATCGTCACGAACGGGGAAACAGCTGATCAGCGAATGTGCACGGTGCTGGACCCTCACTGATCTGATATTCTCAGTGTCTGCGGCATGGCAAGCTGGATGGCAGCTTTCGGCTGCGATCCAGCCTGTCATGTGAATGTAGCAAAGCTGAAGCCATCCTGGGAACCATGGAAAGGTAAGGATGATGTTGGTTTATTATTTTATTTTTATTGCAGGAGATCGTTGGCTTCAGCTGGAATGGGCGTGATGGTAAGTATGGTTTAATTTAGAACATTGAAAAATTGTGTGTTTATTTCAATTAAAGGACATTATTCTGGGTGTTTGTGTTTTTTTTTTAACTTTGACTATGGGGTTAGTAATGGGGGTGTCTTATAGACGCCTCTCCATTACTAACCTGGGCTTGATGTTAGCTAGCATTATAAGCTGACATCAACCCCAGCCCTATTACCCCACTGCCACAGCTACAGGGCAGTGGGAAGAGCGAGGCTAAGTGCCAGAATTGGCGCATCCTATGGATGCGCCATTTCTGGGGCGGCTGACGGCTGGTGTTTCTAGCCTGGGAGGGGGCCAATATTCATGGCACCCTTCCTGGGATATTAATATCAGCCCCCAGCTGTCTGCCTAGCCTTTGCTAGCTATTAAAATATGGGGCACCCAACGTCATTTTTTTGGGGGGTCCCCCATTTTAATAGCTAGTAAAGGCTAGGTATTCAGCTGGGGGCCGATATTAGCAGCCTGGGAAGCTCCGTGGGTATTACCCTATTCCCAGGCTTCAAACATCTGCCCCAGCCGTCTGCTTAACCTCCACTAGAGACTAAAATTACGGGGAACCCCACGCCAATTTTTTTTTTAATAATCCTTTATTTTAACACTAAATGACAAGTACAGTAATCAACACTATCACTGTACTTATTATATATGTGACTGACATGTTTCTATCTATCTAATCTATGTGTGATGCTCTATTCTTTCTATTCTAAATTGTCGGGTACTGATGCTGAATTGCCGGCCGGCTTTTTTAAAGAGACGGTGCATGAAAACACTATTATTTTTTTTAAAAAATCCTTTAACACTATATGACAAGTACAGTAACCAACACTGTCACTGTACTTCTTTTATATGTGACTGACATGTTTCTATCTATCTAATCGATGTGTGATGCTCTATTCTTTCTGTTCTAAATTGTCGTGTACCGCTGCTGAATTGCCGGCCGGATTTTTTAAAGAGAGTGTCTTCTGAGCAGTTTGTAAGCTTTTGGACACCTTTGAAGGTGTTTTCTATTTGTTTTTATTTGCCTGCCATTGGTTTTAATGGTGTTCGACGGTGTTCGACAGTGTTCTAAGGTGTTCGACGAACAGTTCCACGAACATCCCGGTGTTCGATGAACCGAACCCGAACACTACGGGGGTGGCTCAACACTGCTCCGGGCATCAGTGTGTGACTGGGGCATCTGCAGGTCTGGACCGGCAGCAGAGATAAGTACTGCCCAATCTGGTTTGTCCAGGGGCCGGGGCAGCAAGTGATCCTCTACCACGCACCTGTGCTCCAAAGGTGCAAAGCCGGGATCCACCATCTTGGACTGAGGGAGATCCCCCGCAGCAGAAACGAGGCCTCCCGCATCTCCCCAAGTCCGGGAAGCCAGGTCCGCGTCCTCCGCCAATGAAGGTATCGTCCGCTCTGCTAATGTTGATGTGGGGGAGCATTTATCCCAGGAGCTTTGGACCTCCGATGCAGTAGATGAGGAGCGCTGGGCAGGGACAGCCGATGCCATCTTAGATCCCACTCTTGCAGGAGAGGCAGATGCTGCAATTTCTTAGGTAGCGTGTAATATTTGTTGGAGGGGCCCGCTGAGTACTCACACTGGTCTGCATTATATTCTTATTCTTTTTTGCCGGCATTGGGAGTGTTTTGGCCTGATTTGAAGTGATAGGCATGCCCTGAAGCAGGTCTAGGGACGGGAGTAGACAACCATGCAACTTCACTCCTCCATAGCCAGGCCACGCCCCACCATTCAAAGAAATTTCAACGAATTCTTGATGTAAACATTAAGATTTGAGAGTCCTCAGTGGCTGATAACTTTTAATGGTTAACTGAAAAGATGGTAACAAGTTGCAAGCTTTCGAGACTACTCAGGTCTCTTCATCAGGCATAGTATGACACAAAATCTGAAGAGTCACATATTCATACACAATAGGACACAGAAATAATGCAATAGATGAGACAGGTAATGTAAAGCAGAGCTATTACTGTGGGAGAAAGGTAAACAGTTCTGGCTGTAAATATTGGTTTAGTTCATAGATAAGGACTGTGAAAGTTTTATTGTCTAATGATTGAGATTTCCAGGGTTATCATGACTCCAAAGCTCTGAGGAGCTCATTCCTTAGTTGATGTAAGTAAAGAAAGCAAAGAAAGGAGCTCAAATAGCGCTGTTATCCAATAGACAGCAGTAAAGATAAAAGAAAAATTGCTCACCTCTGTGAGAATTCCAGCAGACCCTTAAACCGCAGGGGTTAAACAAAATCACAGAAGTTTTTCTTTGACAATTCCAGCAGTCACTTTTTACACCTCCCCAGTTCTTTTTCAATACCCAACATATAGCCACCTCTCCCCAAACCCACAATCCTGTTATCACCACCCACATTATAGCCTTCCAGTTGCCTCTTGTGACGCCCTGCTGTGCATGGAGCCACAGATCCTGGAGGGGTGCATTTCAGGCTTTCTCCACAAGAGGCCCTCAGAGCATACACACACCTCCACCTTCCACCTCAGACCACCAGAGGGAGCTCGGATAGAGATATAAATAGGGAAGGTGGAGTGATTCAGCAGTTTCTGCTCAGACACAGAAGGAGAGAGTCTGTGAGTGAGTTCTCCTCAGAAAGAGAGTGGAGACAGAACAGTCTGGAGTTCACAGCTAGTTCCTGCAGAGTGAGACACAGAGAAACAGGTCAGTCTGCAGTGGAGCTCAGTCAGACTCAAGCAGCTCAGGTTAGTGAGCTAGGAGCATTGCTGACGCTCAGAGAGCAGCAGAAGAGGCAGCCACCTAACTGCCAGTGTGTATAGCCTAGTGAGGGCCCTAGTAGGCCGAAGGCTAGAGGAGTGAGTAGCATTGGGGGCAGAGGAGCTTTGCCTGCTCACCCCAGAAACCATATACCGGACACTGTGTCCGAGTCTGCTGGGATTCTTTATACCCAGCAGAAGACAACCAGAACCCCTGGCGAACTACAGGTCCCAGGAAAACCAAACTCTGACTGTTATATCAGGGTCAGGAGTTACAGAGGCCCCCATATACCAGGGAGTGTGTACTCCAACAGAAGGCCCTACCACAGGATCAGCCGGTGCAGAACAGAGACTAAGTTAGGCCTAGCTCCAGGCAGGCCAGAGACTAACACTAAGCGGCGAAGAAACAGGAGGCCCTACACCTGCCCACTGGGGAGAGTCCTGCAGTGCACCCCTCACCCTACAGTGCTCCGGATGGTACCTGCATTTCCACCAGTAAAAGGTACAGAAGCAAACCGTGTCTGTGTGTCCAATGTTCTTCCTGTGACCCGGCTGGGTCACCGCCATATCGTGCACCTCATCAAACATCACTGCCCTGAGGCCTAGCTCCACCTGTGGGGAGCTACACCATCAAAGCTGCCGTAACACCGGCCTCAGTGGACTGCCGCAGCGCTGGTGATCCTCACCAGACACCACAGGTGGCGTCACGAATTTTGACATTTCAATTTCCCTTTTTTTTTTAAGAGAGACCCCAGGGTACGGGCCCGGGAGCCGACCACCGCGACGTCCCCCAAGACCAGGCATTAAGGCCCGGGCTCCGAGTAGTCCCCATCCCCTGGGCGCCACACCTCTCACCACTCTTACAGCTCCGTTTTTCAGCTGACAAAACAAATCAGGAACCCTAGCGTAGCAGGCTATGTTCCTCGAGGGACTGCACACAGCAACTTGAGCAAGTATTTAAGTTCTAGCCCTCCATGGCTCATCATGATTAATATTAGACCCATATTTTATTGTGTTTAAAAGAAAATATTTTTTAATTAATTTCTAAATATTTTAAATTACTTTGTACTTCCTTTCTCCTTTTGAGCAAATATTCATGTGCTTTATGATTTTAGATGTGTTTCCAAGATTTCCTTCCCCTTTTTTTTTCTCTCTCTCCCTCGCTCCTTTTTTTTTTTTTCCTCTTTTTGGCGCCAAGGGGTGCTTTGGCAGTTTTTTTCTTCACTCCATGTGCTAGCATGTGTGTATATATACCTTCCATGTTGTAACAAGTAGCAGCTATGTACCTGAAGAAGTGGACGGGATGTCAACGAAGCACGTAGTCTTTTATAGCTTTTACAGTCTCCAATAAATGCTGGGAACATTATCCATCTCTGGCATATATATACATTTTTTCATGGATGAGCGCGGTGATTAATGGCACCTTTATCATCTGTATACTTAATTGATGTAGAATGACATAAATTCATGAGACACATTCATTCCTGCTCTAAAGGTGTCAAAGGTCACCATTAGTTTATATTCCCAAATTTTTCTGTCTCCCTGAGATTTGAAATTACCTTTTAATACCAAGAATTTCATGTCTGTGATGTTGTGTTCCAACCCTATAGATAGAGACAAACAACTTGGTGGCCTCAGAAAGACCTTTTTGAATCAGGGCTACCATCCAAGAACAATAGAGAACCAGATTACAAGAGCCACCAGAATATCAAGGAATCATCTCCTACATTACAAAACTAAACAAGAAAGCAACCGGGTGCCTCTTGTAGTCACCTAAAATCCAAATCTGGAGATGCTAAGGAGAGCTGCATGGAAACTACAACCATTACTACAAAAAGATGCCCGATTACAATCCATATTTCCAGACCCTCCAGTTCTGTGTTTCAGGCAGCCCCCAAATTTAAGAAGCATCATTGTCAGAAGCTCCCTGTCATCTCCACCAGCTACAGGTACCTTTCCCTGCAACCAGAAAAAATGTAAAACCTATCCATTTATAATGACCACAGACAAGATAAAGATACCCAACTCACATCAGAACTACAAGATCCCAGGTACTTTCATCTGTATCACACCTAATGTAGTGTACTTAATTCTATGCACCAAAAGTCCATCAGGGGGTCTGTATGTAGGGGAGACAGGGCAAAAACTTAGGACAAGGATGAATTCTCATCGCCACACAATAAAAGAAGAAAAAATAGATCTACCTGTGGCCAAGCATTTTTGTTTCCCTGATCACAACATCACAGACATGAAATTATTGGTATTATCGTAGAATCATAGAATGGTAGAGTTGGAGGGGCCTCCTGGGTCATCTGGTCCAACCCCCTGCTCAAAGCAGGATTCACTAAATCATCCCAGACAGATGTCTGTCCAGCCTCTTCTTGAAGACGTCCATTGAAGGGGAACTCACCACCTCTCGTGGCAGCCTGTTCCACTCATTGATCACCCTAACTGTCAAAAACTTTTTCCTAATATCTAATCTGTGTCTCCTCCCATTCAGTTTCATCCCATTGCTTCTAGTCTTTCCTTGTGCAAATGAGAATAAAGATGATCCTTCTACAATGTGACAGCCCTTGAGATATTTGTAGACAGCTAATAGGTCTCCTCTCAGTCTTCTTTTTTGCAAGCTAAACATTCCCAAATCCTGTAACCGTTCCTCATAGGACATGGTTTGCAGACCGGTCACCATTCTGGTCGCTCTTCTCTGAACTTGCTCGTTTGTCGATGTCTTTTTTAAAATGTGGTGCCCAAAACTGGACGCAGTATTCCAGATGAGGTCTGACCAAAGAGGAGTAAATTCCGATAATGACTTCACGTGATCTAGACTGTATGCTTCTGTTAATACATCCCAGAATTGTATTTGCCTTTTTTGCTGCTGCATCACACTGTTGACTCATGTTCAGTCTATGATCTATTAGTATACCTAAGTCTTTTTCACATGTACTGTTGCTTAGCTCTATTCCTCCCATTTTGTATATGCTTTTTTCATTTTTATTGCCCAGATGTAGTACTTTGCATTTTTCCCTGTTAAAAACCATTCTGTTAGTTACTGCCCACTGCTCCAGTTTATTTAGGTCTTTTTGAATCCTCTCTCTCTCTTCGCTAGTATTAGCTATCCCTCCTAGCTTTGTGTCATCAGCAAATTTAATCAGTTTACCCTCAATTCCTTCATCTAAATCATTGATAAAGATATTGAACAATACAGGTCTCAGGACAGAGCCCTGTAGTACCCCACTTGAGACATTCATCCAACTGGATGTGAAGCCATTTACGACCACTCTTTGAGTCCGATCACTAAGCCAGTTATGAATCCACCTAACAGTTGCCTTGTCCATTCCATACTTGGTAATTTTTTCAATAAGGATGGTGTGAGATACTTTGTCAAATGCTTTGCTGAAGTCAAGGTATACTATATCTACAACATTTCCCTGATCCACCCAGTCAGTGATTCTGTCATAGAAGGAAATTAAGTTAGTCTGACATGACTTGTTAGTTACAAACCCATGCTGACTCTGGTTAATCACTTCATTCTTGTCCAGGTACTTACATACATGTTGTTTAATAATTTGTTCAAAGATCTTTCCTGGTATAGAAGTCAGAATCACTGGCCTATAGTTCCCTGGGTCCACCCTCTTCCTCTTTTTGAAGATAGGAACAACATTTGCTCTTCTCCAGTCTTCTGGGACTTCTCCTGTTCTCCAAGAATTTTCAAAGATTATGGAGAGTGGTTCTAAAATTTCTTCTACGATCTCCTTCAGTACTCTGGGGTGTAATTCATCTGGACCTGGAGACTTGAACTCATTTATGTTAGCTAAATATTCCCTCACAATCTCTCTGTTTACAGATAACTTGGATTCTTCTATTCCTTTAATAGGACAGTGAAGATCAGTTAATGTTACATTTTCTTTCTGAGAGAAAACAGATGCAAAATAGGAATTAAAAAGTTCGGCCTTCTCAACATCCTTTCTTACCATTTCACCATTTTCATCCTGTAAAAATACTATAGCATCTTTGACTTTTCGTTTACTTTTGACATACCCCCAAAATCCTTTTTTATTGCTTTTGACATCTCTTGCAAGCCTTAATTCATTGTCAGCTTTAGCCAACCTGATACGTGCCCTGCAGGTTCTGCAGACTGCATTATAATCTTCTTTAGATATGCCTCCCTCTTTCCATTTGATAAACATTTCTTTCTTTCTTTTTAGCATGTGTTTAACTTCTGTGTTCATCCATCCTGGTTTCCTTAAATGCTTCCCATTCTTCCTACTTTTCGGGATTGTTAACGATTGTGCTTTGAGAATCTCATTTTTTAAAATTTCCCATCCTTCCTGGACATTTTTGTCCTTAAGGACATCCAGCCATTGGATCCCTCCTATTCTCTTTCTGAGTCGCTTAAAATCTGCCTTTCTGAAATCTAACCTTGAAGTTTGAGTCTTCACATGTCTTCCTCCTCTAGTTATCCAAAATTCTATAATAGCATGATCGCTGCCTCCTAGGGTTCCAGCCACTTTTACCTCCTCAACCATTTCCTCCCTGTTTATAAGGATTAGATCCAAAGTAGCAGATCCCCTTGTTTTCTCCCCTACCTTTTGGAAGATAAAGTTGCCAGCAAGAGAGGATAAGAATTTGCTTGACCTATTAGCTTTACTTGAGAGAGATTCCCAACAAATGTCTGGATAGTTGAAATCTCCCATGACCACTACGTCATATTATTTGGAGAACTTGGTAATTTGATACATAAAGAGTTCATCCATATCTTCAGTTTGCCCAGGTGGCTTGTAGTAAATGCCTACAATGGTGTCCTTTCCATTGTTCTCTCCTTGTATTCTTACCCAAACAGATTCCACAGAACTCCCAGTCTCTGAAGCTTCAATCTCTGTGCAGATATACGCTTTTCTAACATACAATGCGACACCTCCTCCTCGTTTATCAAGTCTGTTTCTTGCAAATAAGTTGTATCCTTTTAGCCTTGTATTCCAATCATGTGTATCGACCCACCAAGTTTCAGTGATTCCATTGACATCATATTTCTTTTCCTGCGTTAATAGTTTCAATTCTCCTTGTTTGTTGCCCATGCTTTGTGCATTTGTATAAAAACATTTTAGTTTGTGATTGGTTTCTCTTCCTCCCATATTTTTATTATTTAAATATTTTTGTCTTTGTTCTTCATTTCCACTTCCAAAAGGTCATTTCAAATCTCAGGGAGACAGAAAAATTTGGGAATATAAACTAATGGTGACCTTTGACACGTTCAGAGCAGGAATGAATGTGTTGCATGGATTTATGTCATTCTACATCAACTAAAGAATGTGCTCCTCAGAGCTTTGGGGTCATCACAACCCTGGACCAGACCTCAATCACTGGATAATACAACTTTCACAGTCCTTATCTATGAACTAATCCAATATTTACAGCCAGAACTGTTTACCTTTCTCCCACAGTAATAGCTCTGCTTTACGTTACCTGTCTCATCTATTGCATTATTTCTGTGTCCTATTATGTATAAATATGTGACTCTTCAGATTTTGTGTCATACTATGCCTGATGAAGAGACCTGAGTAGTCTCGAAAGCTTGCAACTTGTTACCACCTTTTCAGTTAACCATTAAAAGGTATCAGCCACTGAGGACTCTCAAATCTTAATATTTTTCGAATAATTTTTCCGTGGCTAACACAGTACAAAAAAATATATTTTGCCTGATGTAAACATAACACCATCTGTAATAAGCTGTAGTTGAAAAGAGGATGGCTTCTACAAATGGATAATGATCCTAAACACGTCAAAATCATTATCTTCACTGGTAAAACCCCCCACTCATAACACATTAGGTAGCTGTCAGCCAAAATATTGTTCAACTGACAGCCATCTCTTCTGAGCCCCTTATATACAAGAACGCTCAGCTTGGCTCCTGAAGGCCCCCCCCTCAGTAGCCCATTATGAGGGGGGTCTCATGATAATACAGACCCTTATATTCAATTGTGTTATGGTACAATTATTCTGTTTTTTTTTGGTTTTGAAAGAGTTAACTGTGTTTATACAGGTCAGCTGTGGTAGCCACGAGCAGATTAATCTGGTTTGAACTGGTTTTTGGCAGTCAAATTTCCTTGATTTTGATTGGCTTTGAAGAAAAATGCGGGAAGGATTGTATGATATAAAAGACAGCTGATCGCCAGCTGTGAGGCATTCCAGCTGTCAGAAGAAAAGAAGATAGAAGATGGAATCGCTTCTACAACAGCTGATTAACAGAGCGGAGCAGGAGGGTGGCGTGGACTGGCTGAAGAGCTGCCTGGCTATAAAACCTGCTATAGAATCTGCCCCGGTATCTGGGGATCAGGCAGCTTCGATGCAGGGACCGTCGCCTTCCCTCCCTTCTGCCCCAAGATCACCACCGCTGCCCAGGAGAAGCAGGAGTGCAAAGAGGAGCCGCAGACCCAGAGTGATTTACTCACCGCCATCTCCTCAGAGCAGCTGAGCACAGGAAACGAGTGGTACGAAGAAGCGGAGAGAAACCAGGAAGTCTCGCTGCCCGTCGCGAGAGCTGAGCCAGCAGGGAGGAGCGGAGCTGCCGGTGCTAACTCCGGTAATGTCAGCATCACCTGGAACGGCAGGGGGCACATCTAGCTGCCGCAGTCAAAAAAGCACTGCGGCAGCCGAGGGATACCAACAGCCAGAGCGCCCCTCGCTGACTGCATCAGGGCTGCGGGCTGATAGAGCTGCAGCTAGATCCTGGAGGGCCTCAGCAGAAGAAGCTGAAGAAGATGAGGAAGAAGATGCCGTCGCTGCAGTTAACATGCCGCACTTGCTCCAATCACAGGGCTTGAGTGCTGGTGTGCAACAGGACAATATCCAAGTGCCAGCCGACAAAGGAAGGGGTGAGATAATCCATGTCCCCCTGTCTGTCCCCCAAAATGTCCCTCATAACGTTGTTAAAAGCCTTTTGTTTAATATGTTGAGTGAAATGTTAGGCACATCAGGTTGTGATGTCCCCCATAAATCTTCCCAAAGTAGTATTAATAATGGTTTAAGTTTTAATTTAAAGCCAGGCTTAATAGAAGTTCATTTGAAGGAGGCACTTACATGCGAACTTTCACCGTTAGGTTTTCATTTAAGTGCCTCTTTGAAAGAAAAAATTTGGAATAGGGATTATATTGACATTTTCTCTTTAATACCATCCGGAAAAGAACAGCTGAACAAATATGATAAAAAAGACGATAAGCCTGAAGCAGATGAAAAAAGGCGTAATGCGCATAGATCCTTTACCAATTGGCTCCAGGCATTTGCTATTTATTCAGCCGTTCTAGGAGAAAAATACCCGAGTTTTTGTTCAGGTTTATTTCAGCATATTGATATAATTTTGGAAGCATATCGTAATTTTGGCGGCATGGCCTGGCTATCATACGATGAGACTTTTTGACAGAAATTGGCAGTATATCCAAATCTATGCTGGGGAAGCAAAGACATTGGTCTATGGATTAATCTCATGCTCCCCAAGAGGACTTCATCAGTTAGGACTGGTAACAACAACACTGTAAAGAAAGGTGTGTGTTTTGCCTTTAACGAAACATCTTGTAAATGGCTCAATAACTGACGATTTCGCCATGAATGTTCATTTTGTGGAGGCTCCCATCCAATGTCGAAATGCTTCAAAAAGCAATATCAGAGCCAACAGAATAATTCCAGAGAAATTAATACAAAAAGCAGTGACTCCAGTGAGGTTACAAAACATGCTACCGTGGTTAGAAATTTACCCAGACCGTTGGACCAGTAATTTAATTTTTTCAGGTTTTTCTAAGGGTTTTTTTGTTCCTCATTTTCAAGGCTTTGGTTGTGAAATAGTTAATAATTTACCTTCAGTAGTAAAATTATATGAGTTGCTAGAGAGAAAATATTTAAAGAAATTGAAGCTGGTGGAGTAGCGGGTCCTTTTAATTCTCCCCCGTTCACTAATTTTAGGATTTCTCCACTTGGTGTCGTGCCCAAAAAAGAGCCGGGTTCATACAGATTAATTCACCATCTTTCCTATCCTGTTGGTTTTCATTAAATGATGCAATAGATAAAAAATTGTGTTCAGTAAAATATACTTCCTTTGATGAGGCTATTGACATTCTTAGGTCTTTTGGTAAAGGGGCCCTTATGGCAAAATCCGACATCAAATCAGCATTTAGGTTACTTCCGGTCGATTCTAGCAGTTTTAATTCTTTAGGTTTTTGTTTAGATAACCAATATTTTTTTGATAAATGCCTTCCTATAGGTTTTTCGCTTTCTTGTTTTTATTTTTAAAGTTTTTCATCATTCCTACATTGGGTAGTTCAGTGATATTTCAGGGGCTGGAGTTTTACATTATTTGTACGATTTTTTATTTTTAGGTCCTTATAATTCAAAAAGTTGTTTAAACTTACTTGAAAGATTTTTTTCTATATGCAGCGATTTTGGCTTTCCATTAGCCATGAAAAGACGGTATATCCTTGTAAGTCTCTTGAATTTTTAGGTATTCTTATAGATTCAGATAACATGCAATGCTGCTTACCTATGGAAAAAATTTCTAGGATTTTCGGTGCAATAAGGTCCTGCATCAGTAAAGATAAAGTTACTCTGAAGGAATTGCAGTCCCTATTAGGAATGCTGAACTTTGCTCTTAGAATTATCCCAATGGGGAGGGTTTTTTCAAGGCGCCTTTATGAAGCCACAGCGGGACGTACTTCCCCTGGCTCTCATATCCGGCTCTCTTCTGATGCAAAGGAAGATCTAAAGATTTGGCTGAATTTCCTTTCTAATTTTAATTGCCGATCCTGTTGGCAGAGTGCTTTTTTGTCTGCTGATAGTATACCCTTTTCAATTTTTGCAGACAAGGATAAAGGTTTTGGAATATTGTTTTTCTCCCATTGGTCGGCGGAATTTTGGCCTCAGACTTGGATTGCTAATAGAGCTAATTTAAACCAAACTTTATTAGATTTATTTTCAATCTTTGTGGCCATTTATCTTTGGGGTTCATTAATACAGAATTCAAGGATCATAATTTCTTCTAACAATCAAGGTTTAGTTTTTTCTTTAAATACATTATCTTCAAAAAATAGATGGGTTTCTAGAATTTTAAGAGCTTTGGTTTTAAAATGCTTGGAACATAATGTATGGCTAAAAGCATCTTTTTCCAGCTTTGAGGATCCTTTAATTTCTCAATTTATTTGTCGTCGCCAGTGGTCGGAATTTACCCAAAAGGTCCCGGATGCAGATTTACAAGGAACAAGTTGCCCTCTACACCTATGGGATTTGATTTGGGATTGATACCGTATTTCATTGAAAAGTCTTTAGCTACTAGAACATGGACCGATTATTCGGTAGCATGGAAGAAATGGATAATTTTTTCTGACGCAAATAATTTTAATTACAGTGATCCTCGCTCTGATTCAGCCTTGATATTCGCTGATTATTTGCTTGAAAGAGGCCTATCGTATTCAGCAGTCTCGAAAACATTAGCAGGAGTATCATTCTTTCTTAAACTAGCCGGAAGAGCCCCTTTGACTGGCTTATTTCCAGTCAGGCAATTTTTAAATGGTTTTAAAAAGCATAGTTCGATTCCAGATGATAGGCGTCCTATTTCTTTTTCATTACTGAAAGAGTTGTGCTCTGCTCTTTATTTATTGTGTATAAACGCCTTTGAAGCATGTTTGTTCCTTAGCATTTTTTGCAGCATTACGAGTTGGAGAACTAGTTTCATATAAGAAATCCGTTCCTTCTGGTCTGTTTTTCGAGGATGTTGAAGTCTTTGATGACAACATCATGGTCTTTATTAGACAATCAAAAACGGACCAATTAGGCAAGGGCTCAACAATTAAACTCAGCAGTATATCAGATTCTTCTATCTGTCCAGTACAGAATATCAAAAAATGGCTGGCCTTAAGAAAACAAGGTTCTGGTGCCTTGTTCATTCATAAGGATGGTTCTCCTGCTTCAGTTTTTCAATTCAATGCAGTCCTAAAAAGTGCTTGGTCAAAATTGGAAAGGATAATTTAAAAATCTCCTCTCACTCATTTCGTATAGGAGCCGCGACAGAAGCATCAAGATTAGGTCTTTGCGATGAAAAGATTATGAAACTAGGCAGATGGGATTCGAAAAGGCTTAAATTATATGTTCGCCCGAATCTATACAGTCATTAATATTTGAATTCATTTTTTAGGTCCTATCATTGTTTGGATTGTGGGACATTAGTTCGTTTTTTGGGCCGAAAAAAGAGCAGCACTCTGGTCTTACACAAAGAACTTATCTTTTAACCCTTCATCAATTGAAATATGGTGGCATAGCATTCGGGGTATGAAATGGAAAAGATTGTTGGAGGAAATGAGAAAGTTAGTTTTGATATGGCCGTACCCCGACTTAATAATTTTTCACCTTGGAGGTAATGATCTCGGAAAAATCAATACTCTGGATTTATTATCATTTATGAGGAAAGATTTGTCATTGCTTAAAACTGAATTTTATCAATCTTATTTTGTTTTTTCCGAGATTATTCCTAGATTAATTTGGTCTTCAAAAAATCTTTGTTTTACTGAAAAGATCAGAAAGAGGGTTAACAAGAGCATGGAGAAATTTATGTTTTTGTTAAACGGTTTTTCCTTCAGACATATAGACCTGGAAGGCCTTATTCCAGGCCTATATTGTAGAGATTTGGTTCATTTATCAGATATTGGTTTGGACATTTTTAATTTAGACTTACAATCGATTATTGAAAAATGGCTGTGTTGTTTTTTGGGGGGCCATTCCTTTTCAAGGAATGGCTAGTGGGAAAGTCGCCCAGTGAATTCTGGGTGGATTGGATTTATTTATACGGAAAATTATTTAATTGATTGTTTGGTTATTAATATTCTAATTTATTATAAAAAAAAGTTACCCAAAATAAACTTCACGGCCATTACTTATCCATACTTGTGTTTTGTTGTGATTTCTTTATTAATAAATAAAAAAAATAAAAAAAACGAGTCTTGTAGTATCATGTGTTCTCTATGAGAGCGACTAATAGATTCCACTGGCAGCGGCATATCTACTGGAAAACAGAATGAGCTACCATTGGAAATACAACTTGCAGGCTCCTTCTTTCCTCCAACATCATATGTAGGGTACGTTCATATGACTGTATTGTCGGTCCCAGTGTTTTCCATGAAAAAACTGACAGAACTAGACACAGACAGATCTAGGTCCATTGGGCTGTTTAGATAAGTGTTTGAAAAAAAAGCAAGTGAAAAAAATCATAGCACGCATAGGTTCTTCCTTAAAATGGATGAGAGTAAGCCATTCAAGTCCAAAGGTGCACAAAAAAACAGATCCCATACAGATCATCCATATAGCTTCCATTTTTTTATGGATACATTTCCATTATTAACCTAGAAAACTGTATTTGGTCTTGTGAATGATAATAACTGTTGATGGAAAAGAAGGACGGTGTACAGACCACAACTGACCACCAAACTGATGAAAATCATCCATTTTTCTGGATGAAAAGATAAATGTCCCATTCTTGTCTGATGTCAGATTCTCGCTGCTCCACAGTCTGGGAATTCTGCTGGATTTTTTATATTATAATGCATCAAATGTTTTCTCCTGGTGAAAGGTCTGGACTGCAGGCGGCCGGTTCTTCACCTGAACTCTTCCTCTTCGATGCCATGCTGCTGTGATGGATGTAGTATGTGGTTTAGCATTGTCTTGCCAAAATATGCAAAAAAAAGATCCAACAAATACACAGAAAAAAAGTATGCAAAAAGAGGGGTAACCTAAAAATCTGAAAATAGTCAATGCTTATTAACATGCAAGACTTATTAAAAATATTTAAAAAGCACAAATGGCTGTAAGCCTGTAACATAAATTTTCCAGACCACAACACTATAGTGCTAGGATCTATCCTGTCTGTCAATAAGGTAATTTAGGAACCCAAAAGTTAATACCACCTTAATACAGATATATTACTATATAATATACCAATAATATGAAAATTGTTACATCAATGACCCAGGCCCTAAAATAAGGGCAAGTATTAAAGTGCATAGTGAGTTAAAGATATACACGCCCAATAAATAATGCACAAAAGCACAAAATAAAAGATGATAAAGAGGAGTGTATACAACAATTGTATGATAGAGTCAGAAAAGTTGCAGAAAAATCCTACTGCCGGCACAATAGCAAATAGCCAAACAGAGTGAAGGTAAATGTGAAGTTTGTGCCACCTGGGTCATAGATATAACAATTTTCATATTATTGGTATAGCTGTGATTTGGGGCACATTATAATATACCTTTATTAAGGTGGTATCAACTTTTGGTTTCCTAAATTACCTTATTGACAGACAGGGTAGATCCTAGCATTATAGAGCTGCGGTCTGGAAAATTTGTCATTACTGCTTTTTAAATATTTTTAATATGTCTTGTTTGGCTTGTATGTTAATATACATTGACTATTTTTAGGTGATCCCTCTTTTTGCAACACCTCTGTATAAGGCTCAGCATTGATCACTCCTTTCATGTGTAAGCTGCCCGTGTCAGAGGCACTAATGCAGCCCCAGACCATCAGAGATGCAGGAACTAAGCGCTGATAACAAGCTGGATGGTCCCTCTGCTCTGCAGTCTGCAGGACAAGGCGTCCACAGCTTCCATAAATAATTTCATATTTTTATTCATCCGACCTCAGAACAGTTAATATCTTCTGATATGATTTCTATGTTCTGCAGTGAATATAATATGGCTAAAAGAGATTTCCAAATCATTACATTCCTGTTCTCTTTACATTTACACAGCGTCACAAGTTTTTTGGAATTGGGGTTGTAAATATATATATATAAATATTTCTTTGTACATGTGTACATCCATCAGAACAACTGCTCTTAGCGATGTCACAATATCAGAGTTCTAGAATGTTGATGTCACACAAGTCATGAAGTCACAATATGAAGAACTGATAAAACTTCTGCTCACGGCCTCCTCCACTGAGGGTTATAGAATTTGTGGAGTGAGGATATTTTTGCAATTCTGATTGAGTGAGCAAAATGTCTGAGTATAAGCGCAAACGTCGCTTTATTATTGAGTCTATTACAGAGAGCAGCGGTATTGATGACCAGGTGAGTGGCGGATTCTGGAGTATGTTGTCTATTTGAAATTATGGAACTTTGAAGACTTTTTTTTTACTTTTTATTGTTTCCTTTTCCCAGTTACTGGTCAATAAAACATGCCGCAGAGTTTTTGCGTCCGACACAGAGGACAGCAGCGGTGATGAGAATCTCCATCAGGTGAGCGCTCACTTCTCTCCAGCACTGTCTGCGGCTCTGGGGGTCTACTGGAGATCAGGGGACGCCCCATTCTGTGATTATGCCACTGTATCGCTGCTACTCCTTCATTCTCATGGTCTTTATATTTCTTTATTTCAGTCTCATCCACTTATTTCAAGGTCTCCAAGGAGCCTTGAAGATGAAGATGGTGGCTCTGGTCCCCACCTGCTATACATAGAGTCAGGCATGTAATAAAGCATCTGGAAGGATCATAAATTCCTTCCTGTAAAATAAGAAAATTAGATTTTTATTTATTAGGAAAACTGAACGACACAGAAGTAAATGACGATGTTTCTTCTTTTCTCCAGAGCCCAATTCTCCCCGATTCAGCTTTGTGCAGGAGGAGACAGCAAGGTAATGTATTCCTATATATCCGTTTTATCTGGGTCATGTTCATGTTATCTGGTCGCTAGATGGCGCTATTATTAGCATATTTTCAGATAAGGTGTCAGCTGTGTGTCTGCAGGTCGTGTACGGTCTTAGTATATATCCAGTAGTGATGTGTGATCCTCTTTGATGCTTTGTTACCAGGAGACAGGAGCGTCCCATCAATTACTGTTTCCTGAGAAATCTGTCTTCACCCACGTCCAAATATGTCACCCACTTCCATAAGAACAAACAGGAGCTGGTACGACGTCTGTACAAGTTTTATAACAGGACCGTCTTTGAGAACCAGGTATTCAGTTATAACACACAGCTTGGAATAGGGTTATAGGGGATGAAGGTTTAGAGCTAGGGATAGTGTATCCAGTGTATATAGTATATACCTCTATATTGTGTATGTATATAGTGACACGAGGCGAAGGGTTAGGGCTAGGGATAGTATATCCAGTGTATATAGTATATACCTCTACATTCTGTATGTATATGGTGATACGAGGCGAAGGGTTAGAGCTGGGGTTAGTGTATGCAGTGTATATAGTATATACCTCTATATCCTGTATGTATATGGTGATATGAGGTGAAGGATTAGAGGTAGGGATAGTGTATCCAGTGTATATAGCATATACCTCTACATTCTGTATGTATAGGTTGATAGGGGATGAAGGGTTAGAGCTAGGGTTAGTGTATCCATTGTATATAGTATATACCTCTATATTCTGTACGTATATTGTGATAGGAGGATAAAGGGTTACAGCTAGGGATGGAGTATCCAGTGTAAATAGCATATACCCCTGTATTCTGTAGGTATGGGGTGATATGAGAGATAGTGAGTAGATGGTTAAAGATAGGGTTAGGGTATCCAGTGTACATAGTATATACCTCTATATTCTGTAGGTGTGGGGTGATATGAGGGATAATGAATGGATGGTTAGAGCTCGGATTAATGTATCCAGTATATATAGTATATACCTCTATATTCTGTAGGTATGGGGTGATATTGAAGATAGTGAATGGAGGGTTAGAGCAAGGGTTAGTGTATCCAGTGTATATAGTATATACCTCTATATTCTGTAGGTATGGGGTGATGTGGGGAATAGTGAATAGAGGGTTAGAGCTAGGGTTAGTGTATCCACTATATACAGTATATACCTCTATATTCTGTATTTCTACTTCCTCTGTAGCTTCCTGCATATATGGACATCAGCTGGAATAAAAGGCTGCGTAAAACAGCTGGTCGCACTGGATTCCTGGAGAACAACGGGGACCGCTACGCCATCATCCAGTTATCGGATAAAGTCTGCGATTCAGCAGGTAGTCGTCACATCCGGTACAATTTATAGATTAGCTGTGGTGAAATCTTCCCCACATCTTTACTCCTGGTTGTTATTATATGCTGCTTTGTCCTTAGAACGACTCCGAGACACATTGATCCATGAGATGTGTCATGCTGCCTGCTGGGTCATCGATGGCAATGGAGAACTTGCCCATCACCAACTATGGGAGCAGTATTGTGAGAAGGTCGCACAGATCCACCCTGACCTTCCACCCATTACTGTATTTCACAGTTGGGAGTACCACTACCCGGTGGTGTACCAATGCTCAGGGTGCCAGTACAGGTAAGATACGTCTCAAATAAACTATGGACAGACGGGCGTCTGATACTGGTCGTGGGTGTTTGTGCTACTACCACTGCTTGCTTCATGACTTCTGCAATCAATATGAAGGGGCTCTGCCATTGATGTTGGATGTGTGTGCACCTTTAGGATCATTCTTTAATATCTTTAATAAGCTTTATCTCCCACTCCAGAGTCGGACGTTGGACGGATTCTCTCGACACCGAGAAGTTTGGGTGCGGCTACTGTGAGAACAAGTTGGTTCTAGTAACCCCAACCTGAGAAGATCCATCAGCGACCATCCAGCTCCATCGATAGTCCGATCATCGGCTCGTCCAAGATAGCAGCACACAGATGAAGTCATCCAGAAGACTAGTGGAAAGTCACATCTCAGTCTTCCACCATTTCTCGGGCGGCACGGTGACTCAGTGGTTAGCACTGGTGTCTGCAGCACTCAGGTGGTGGAAACAAATCCGACCACGGACATCTGCATGGAGTTTGTATTTCCTCCCCGTGTCTGCGTGGGTTTCCTCCGGGTTCTCCGGTTTCCTCCCACACTCCAAAAATATACTGATAGGTTAATTGGCTTATTCCAAATTGTCCCTAACATGAATGATGGTTGTCCCTGTACAGCGCTACAGACTATGTCAGCACTATATTATCGAGGGGAATCAAATTCATCATTAAATACAAATGCTTTAAACAAACTTATTATTGTAATGTTGCCTTGTGTCAGTCATTTCATACACAGATTATTTACAAAAAAGTTATGTCCTATAGTGGGACGTCTGGAGGTGATTCCACCATACCGATGGCCAGAGACAGGCATGCGGGTGCTAACACCTACATGGACAGGCAGGACAGGCTTACACTGGTAATATACAGCGTATACACCCACAACGACTAACACACATCAAACCAAGCAAAGTCATCAAGTTTCAGAGCTCCCATAGAAATGAATGGTGATAGCAGCACATGCGCAGACACCTTTCCATTTCGGACAGTGTGTAACGGGATCGTTCTTGAGTTACATGTGGGTCCCTGATCTCAGCAATGGGACCTGCATCTATCAAACATTTATGACATATGCTTTTGATAGCGGATGAAATAATGTCTTCAATGCGCTTCGTCACGTGTCCACGGGCATGCTCGCGATTTCTAATGCTGACCCTATGCTGCTCTCTGATTCAGTTATGTCACCAGCAACATAGTGCATTAAGCATTAATGCTTTAAAGGGCACAGCTCAACTTTCCATCCTAATGTGGCACCTCAAACGTCACAAATTTTTCCAGGGCATTCATAAGGGGTATCTCTCCATTATCGTCACGAACGGGGAAACAGCTGATCAGCGAATGTGCACGGTGCTGGACCCTCACTGATCTGATATTCTCAGTGTCTGCGGCATGGCAAGCAGGATGGCAGCTTTCGGCTGCGATCCAGCCTGTCATGTGAATGTAGCAAAGCTGAAGCCATCCTGGGAACCATGGAAAGGTAAGGATGATGTTGGTTTATTATTTTATTTTTATTGCAGGAGATCGTTGGCTTCAGCTGGAATGGGCGTGATGGTAAGTATGGTTTAATTTAGAACATTGAAAAATTGTGTGTTTATTTCAATTAAAGGACATTATTCTGGGTGTTTGTGTTTTTTTTTTAACTTTGACTATGGGGTTAGTAATGGGGGTGTCTTATAGACGCCTCTCCATTACTAACCTGGGCTTGATGTTAGCTAGCATTATAAGCTGACATCAACCCCAGCCCTATTACCCCACTGCCATAGCTACAGGGCAGTGGGAAGAGCGAGGCTAAGTGCCAGAATTGGCGCATCCTATGGATGCGCCATTTCTGGGGCGGCTGACGGCTGGTGTTTCTAGCCTGGGAGGGGGCCAATATTCATGGCACCCTTCCTGGGATATTAATATCAGCCCCCAGCTGTCTGCCTAGCCTTTGCTAGCTATTAAAATATGGGGCACCCAACGTCATTTTTTTGGGGGGTCCCCCATTTTAATAGCTAGTAAAGGCTAGGTATTCAGCTGGGGGCCGATATTAGCAGCCTGGGAAGCTCCGTGGGTATTACCCTATTCCCAGGCTTCAAACATCTGCCCCAGCCGTCTGCTTAACCTCCACTAGAGACTAAAATTACGGGGAACCCCACGCCAATTTTTTTTTTAATAATCCTTTATTTTAACACTAAATGACAAGTACAGTAATCAACACTATCACTGTACTTATTATATATGTGACTGACATGTTTCTATCTATCTAATCTATGTGTGATGCTCTATTCTTTCTATTCTAAATTGTCGGGTACTGATGCTGAATTGCCGGCCGGCTTTTTTAAAGAGACGGTGCATGAAAACACTATTATTTTTTTTAAAAAATCCTTTAACACTATATGACAAGTACAGTAACCAACACTGTCACTGTACTTCTTTTATATGTGACTGACATGTTTCTATCTATCTAATCGATGTGTGATGCTCTATTCTTTCTGTTCTAAATTGTCGTGTACCACTGCTGAATTGCCGGCCGGATTTTTTAAAGAGAGTGTCTTCTGAGCAGTTTGTAAGCTTTTGGACACCTTTGAAGGTGTTTTCTATTTGTTTTTATTTGCCTGCCATTGGTTTTAATGGTGTTCGACGGTGTTCGACAGTGTTCTAAGGTGTTCGACGAACAGTTCCACGAACATCCCGGTGTTCGATGAACCGAACCCGAACACTACGGGGGTGGCTCAACACTGCTCCGGGCATCAGTGTGTGACTGGGGCATCTGCAGGTCTGGACCGGCAGCAGAGATAAGTACTGCCCAATCTGGTTTGTCCAGGGGCCGGGGCAGCAAGTGATCCTCTACCACGCACCTGTGCTCCAAAGGTGCAAAGCCGGGATCCACCATCTTGGACTGAGGGAGATCCCCCGCAGCAGAAACGAGGCCTCCCGCATCTCCCCAAGTCCGGGAAGCCAGGTCCGCGTCCTCCGCCAATGAAGGTATCGTCCGCTCTGCTAATGTTGATGTGGGGGAGCATTTATCCCAGGAGCTTTGGACCTCCGATGCAGTAGATGAGGAGCGCTGGGCAGGGACAGCCGATGCCATCTTAGATCCCACTCTTGCAGGAGAGGCAGATGCTGCAATTTCTTAGGTAGCGTGTAATATTTGTTGGAGGGGCCCGCTGAGTACTCACACTGGTCTGCATTATATTCTTATTCTTTTTTGCCGGCATTGGGAGTGTTTTGGCCTGATTTGAAGTGATAGGCATGCCCTGAAGCAGGTCTAGGGACGGGAGTAGACAACCATGCAACTTCACTCCTCCATAGCCAGGCCACGCCCCACCATTCAAAGAAATTTCAACGAATTCTTGATGTAAACATTAAGATTTGAGAGTCCTCAGTGGCTGATAACTTTTAATGGTTAACTGAAAAGATGGTAACAAGTTGCAAGCTTTCGAGACTACTCAGGTCTCTTCATCAGGCATAGTATGACACAAAATCTGAAGAGTCACATATTCATACACAATAGGACACAGAAATAATGCAATAGATGAGACAGGTAATGTAAAGCAGAGCTATTACTGTGGGAGAAAGGTAAACAGTTCTGGCTGTAAATATTGGTTTAGTTCATAGATAAGGACTGTGAAAGTTTTATTGTCTAATGATTGAGATTTCCAGGGTTATCATGACTCCAAAGCTCTGAGGAGCTCATTCCTTAGTTGATGTAAGTAAAGAAATCAAAGAAAGGAGCTCAAATAGCGCTGTTATCCAATAGACAGCAGTAAAGATAAAAGGGAAATTGCTCACCTCTGTGAGAATTCCAGCAGACCCTTAAACCGCAGGGGTTAAACAAAATCACAGAAGTTTTTCTTTGACAATTCCAGCAGTCACTTTTTACACCTCCCCAGTTCTTTTTCAATACCCAACATATAGCCACCTCTCCCCAAACCCACAATCCTGTTATCACCACCCACATTATAGCCTTCCAGTTGCCTCTTGTGACGCCCTGCTGTGCATGGAGCCACAGATCCTGGAGGGGTGCATTTCAGGCTTTCTCCACAAGAGGCCATCAGAGCATACACACACCTCCACCTTCCACCTCAGACCACCAGAGGGAGCTCGGATAGAGATATAAATAGGGAAGGTGGAGTGATTCAGCAGTTTCTGCTCAGACACAGAAGGAGAGAGTCTGTGAGTGAGTTCTCCTCAGGAAGAGAGTGGAGACAGAACAGTCTGGAGTTCACAGCTAGTTCCTGCAGAGTGAGACACAGAGAAACAGGTCAGTCTGCAGTGGAGCTCAGTCAGACTCAAGCAGCTCAGGTTAGTGAGCTAGGAGCATTGCTGACGCTCAGAGAGCAGCAGAAGAGGCAGCCACCTAACTGCCAGTGTGTATAGCCTAGTGAGGGCCCTAGTAGGCCGAAGGCTAGAGGAGTGAGTAGCATTGGGGGCAGAGGAGCTTTGCCTGCTCACCCCAGAAACCATATACCGGACACTGTGTCCGAGTCTGCTGGGATTCTTTATACCCAGCAGAAGACAACCAGAACCCCTGGCGAACTACAGGTCCCAGGAAAACCAAACTCTGACTGTTATATCAGGGTCAGGAGTTACAGAGGCCCCCATATACCAGGGAGTGTGTACTCCAACAGAAGGCCCTACCACAGGATCAGCCGGTGCAGAACAGAGACTAAGTTAGGCCTAGCTCCAGGCAGGCCAGAGACTAACACTAAGCGGCGAAGAAACAGGAGGCCCTACACCTGCCCACTGGGGAGAGTCCTGCAGTGCACCCCTCACCCTACAGTGCTCCGGATGGTACCTGCATTTCCACCAGTAAAAGGTACAGAAGCAAACCGTGTCTGTGTGTCCAATGTTCTTCCTGTGACCCGGCTGGGTCACCGCCATATCGTGCACCTCATCAAACATCACTGCCCTGAGGCCTAGCTCCACCTGTGGGGAGCTACACCATCAAAGCTGCCGTAACACCGGCCTCAGTGGACTGCCGCAGCGCTGGTGATCCTCACCAGACACCACAGGTGGCGTCACGAACTTTGACATTTCAATTTCCCTTTTTTTTTTAAGAGAGACCCCAGGGTACGGGCCCGGGAGCCGACCACCGCGATGTCCCCCAAGACCAGGCATTAAGGCCCGGGCTCTGAGTAGTCCCCATCCCCTGGGCGCCACACCTCTCACCACTCTTACAGCTCCGTTTTTCAGCTGACAAAACAAATCAGGAACCCTAGCGTAGCAGGCTATGTTCCTCGAGGGACTGCACACAGCAACTTGAGCAAGTATTTAAGTTCTAGCCCTCCATGGCTCATCATGATTAATATTAGACCCATATTTTATTGTGTTTAAAAGAAAATATTTTTTAATTAATTTCTAAATATTTTAAATTACTTTGTACTTCCTTTCTCCTTTTGAGCAAATATTCATGTGCTTTATGATTTTAGATGTGTTTCCAAGATTTCCTTCCCCTTTTTTTTTCTCTCTCTCCCTCGCTCCTTTTTTTTTTTTCCTCTTTTTGGCGCCAAGGGGTGCTTTGGCAGTTTTTTTCTTCACTCCATGTGCTAGCATGTGTGTATATATACCTTCCATGTTGTAACAAGTAGCAGCTATGTACCTGAAGAAGTGGACGGGATGTCAACGAAGCACGTAGTCTTTTATAGCTTTTACAGTCTCCAATAAATGCTGGGAACATTATCCATCTCTGGCATATATATACATTTTTTCATGGATGAGCGCGGTGATTAATGGCACCTTTATCATCTGTATACTTAATTGATGTAGAATGACATAAATTCATGAGACACATTCATTCCTGCTCTAAAGGTGTCAAAGGTCACCATTAGTTTATATTCCCAAATTTTTCTGTCTCCCTGAGATTTGAAATTACCTTTTAATACCAAGAATTTCATGTCTGTGATGTTGTGTTCCAACCCTATAGATAGAGACAAACAACTTGGTGGCCTCAGAAAGACCTTTTTGAATCAGGGCTACCATCCAAGAACAATAGAGAACCAGATTACAAGAGCCACCAGAATATCAAGGAATCATCTCCTACATTACAAAACTAAACAAGAAAGCAACCGGGTGCCTCTTGTAGTCACCTAAAATCCAAATCTGGAGATGCTAAGGAGAGCTGCATGGAAACTACAACCATTACTACAAAAAGATGCCCGATTACAATCCATATTTCCAGACCCTCCAGTTCTGTGTTTCAGGCAGCCCCCAAATTTAAGAAGCATCATTGTCAGAAGCTCCCTGTCATCTCCACCAGCTACAGGTACCTTTCCCTGCAACCAGAAAAAATGTAAAACCTATCCATTTATAATGACCACAGACAAGATAAAGATACCCAACTCACATCAGAACTACAAGATCCCAGGTACTTTCATCTGTATCACACCTAATGTAGTGTACTTAATTCTATGCACCAAAAGTCCATCAGGGGGTCTGTATGTAGGGGAGACAGGGCAAAAACTTAGGACAAGGATGAATTCTCATCGCCACACAATAAAAGAAGAAAAAATAGATCTACCTGTGGCCAAGCATTTTTGTTTGCCTGATCACAACATCACAGACATGAAATTATTGGTATTATCGTAGAATCATAGAATGGTAGAGTTGGAGGGGCCTCCTGGGTCATCTGGTCCAACCCCCTGCTCAAAGCAGGATTCACTAAATCATCCCAGACAGATGTCTGTCCAGCCTCTTCTTGAAGACGTCCATTGAAGGGGAACTCACCACCTCTCGTGGCAGCCTGTTCCACTCATTGATCACCCTAACTGTCAAAAAGTTTTTCCTAATATCTAATCTGTGTCTCCTCCCATTCAGTTTCATCCCATTGCTTCTAGTCTTTCCTTGTGCAAATGAGAATAAAGATGATCCTTCTACAATGTGACAGCCCTTGAGATATTTGTAGACAGCTAATAGGTCTCCTCTCAGTCTTCTTTTTTGCAAGCTAAACATTCCCAAATCCTGTAACCGTTCCTCATAGGACATGGTTTGCAGACCGGTCACCATTCTGGTCGCTCTTCTCTGAACTTGCTCGTTTGTCGATGTCTTTTTTAAAATGTGGTGCCCAAAACTGGATGCAGTATTCCAGATGAGGTCTGACCAAAGAGGAGTAAATTCCGATAATGACTTCACGTGATCTAGACTGTATGCTTCTGTTAATACATCCCAGAATTGTATTTGCCTTTTTTGCTGCTGCATCACACTGTTGACTCATGTTCAGTCTATGATCTATTAGTATACCTAAGTCTTTTTCACATGTACTGTTGCTTAGCTCTATTCCTCCCATTTTGTATATGCTTTTTTCATTTTTATTGCCCAGATGTAGTACTTTGCATTTTTCCCTGTTAAAAACCATTCTGTTAGTTACTGCCCACTGCTCCAGTTTATTTAGGTCTTTTTGAATCCTCTCTCTCTCTTCGCTAGTATTAGCTATCCCTCCTAGCTTTGTGTCATCAGCAAATTTAATCAGTTTACCCTCAATTCCTTCATCTAAATCATTGATAAAGATATTGAACAATACAGGTCTCAGGACAGAGCCCTGTAGTACCCCACTTGAGACATTCATCCAACTGGATGTGAAGCCATTTACAACCACTCTTTGAGTCCGATCACTAAGCCAGTTATGAATCCACCTAACAGTTGCCTTGTCCATTCCATACTTGGTAATTTTTTCAATAAGGATGGTGTGAGATACTTTGTCAAATGCTTTGCTGAAGTCAAGGTATACTATATCTACAACATTTCCCTGATCCACCCAGTCAGTGATTCTGTCATAGAAGGAAATTAAGTTAGTCTGACATGACTTGTTAGTTACAAACCCATGCTGACTCTGGTTAATCACTTCATTCTTGTCCAGGTACTTACATACATGTTGTTTAATAATTTGTTCAAAGATCTTTCCTGGTATAGAAGTCAGAATCACTGGCCTATAGTTCCCTGGGTCCACCTTCTTCCCCTTTTTGAAGATAGGAACAACATTTGCTCTTCTCCAGTCTTCTGGGACTTCTCCTGTTCTCCAAGAATTTTCAAAGATTATGGAGAGTGGTTCTAAAATTTCTTCTACGATCTCCTTCAGTACTCTGGGGTGTAATTCATCTGGACCTGGAGACTTGAACTCATTTATGTTAGCTAAATATTCCCTCACAATCTCTCTGTTTACAGATAACTTGGATTCTTCTATTCCTTTAATAGGACAGTGAAGATCAGTTAATGTTACATTTTCTTTCTGAGAGAAAACAGATGCAAAATAGGAATTAAAAAGTTCGGCCTTCTCAACATCCTTTCTTACCATTTCACCATTTTCATCCTGTAAAAATACTATAGCATCTTTGACTTTTCGTTTACTTTTGACATACCCCCAAAATCCTTTTTTATTGCTTTTGACATCTCTTGCAAGCCTTAATTCATTGTCAGCTTTAGCCAACCTGATACGTGCCCTGCAGGTTCTGCAGACTGCATTATAATCTTCTTTAGATATGCCTCCCTCTTTCCATTTGATAAACATTTCTTTCTTTCTTTTTAGCATGTGTTTAACTTCTGTGTTCATCCATCCTGGTTTCCTTAAATGCTTCCCATTCTTCCTACTTTTCGGGATTGTTAACAATTGTGCTTTGAGAATCTCATTTTTTAAAATTTCCCATCCTTCCTGGACATTTTTGTCCTTAAGGACATCCAGCCATTGGATCCCTCCTATTCTCTTTCTGAGTCGCTTAAAATCTGCCTTTCTGAAATCTAACCTTGAAGTTTGAGTCTTCACATGTCTTCCTCCTCTAGTTATCCAAAATTCTATAATAGCATGATCGCTGCCTCCTAGGGTTCCAGCCACTTTTACCTCCTCAACCATTTCCTCCCTGTTTATAAGGATTAGATCCAAAGTAGCAGATCCCCTTGTTTTCTCCCCTACCTTTTGGAAGATAAAGTTGCCAGCAAGAGAGGATAAGAATTTGCTTGACCTATTAGCTTTACTTGAGAGAGATTCCCAACAAATGTCTGGATAGTTGAAATCTCCCATGACCACTACGTCATATTATTTGGAGAACTTGGTAATTTGATACATAAAGAGTTCCTCCATATCTTCAGTTTGCCCAGGTGGCTTGTAGTAAATGCCTACAATGGTGTCCTTTCCATTGTTCTCTCCTTGTATTCTTACCCAAACAGATTCCACAGAACTCCCAGTCTCTGAAGCTTCAATCTCTGTGCAGATATACGCTTTTCTAACATACAATGCGACACCTCCTCCTCGTTTATCAAGTCTGTTTCTTGCAAATAAGTTGTATCCTTTTAGCCTTGTATTCCAATCATGTGTATCGACCCACCAAGTTTCAGTGATTCCATTGACATCATATTTCTTTTCCTGCGTTAATAGTTCCAATTCTCCTTGTTTGTTGCCCATGCTTTGTGCATTTGTATAAAAACATTTTAGTTTGTGATTGGTTTCTCTTCCTCCCATATTTTTATTATTTAAATATTTTTGTCTTTGTTCTTCATTTCCACTTCCAAAAGGTCATTTCAAATCTCAGGGAGACAGAAAAATTTGGGAATATAAACTAATGGTGACCTTTGACACGTTCAGAGCAGGAATGAATGTGTTGCATGGATTTATGTCATTCTACATCAACTAAAGAATGTGCTCCTCAGAGCTTTGGGGTCATCACAACCCTGGACCAGACCTCAATCACTGGATAATACAACTTTCACAGTCCTTATCTATGAACTAATCCAATATTTACAGCCAGAACTGTTTACCTTTCTCCCACAGTAATAGCTCTGCTTTACGTTACCTGTCTCATCTATTGCATTATTTCTGTGTCCTATTATGTATAAATATGTGACTCTTCAGATTTTGTGTCATACTATGCCTGATGAAGAGACCTGAGTAGTCTCGAAAGCTTGCAACTTGTTACCACCTTTTCAGTTAACCATTAAAAGGTATCAGCCACTGAGGACTCTCAAATCTTAATATTTTTCGAATAATTTTTCTGTGGCTAACACAGTACAAAAAAATATATTTTGCCTGATGTAAACATAACACCATCTGTAATAAGCTGTAGTTGAAAAGAGGATGGCTTCTACAAATGGATAATGATCCTAAACACGTCAAAATCATTATCTTCACTGGTAAAACCCCCCACTCATAACACATTAGGTAGCTGTCAGCCAAAAGATTGTTCAACTGACAGCCATCTCTTCTGAGCCCCTTATATACAAGAACGCTCAGCTTGGCTCCTGAAGGCCCCCCCCTCAGTAGCCCATTATGAGGGGGGTCTCATGATAATACAGACCCTTATATTCAATTGTGTTATGGTACAATTATTCTGTTTTCTTTTGGTTTTGAAAGAGTTAACTGTGTTTATACAGGTCAGCTGTGGTAGCCACGAGCAGATTAATCTGGTTTGAACTGTTTTTTGGCAGTCAAATTTCCTTGATTTTGATTGGCTTTGAAGAAAAATGCGGGAAGGATTGTATGATATAAAAGACAGCTGATCGCCAGCTGTGAGGCATTCCAGCTGTCAGAAGAAAAGAAGATAGAAGATGGAATCGCTTCTACAACAGCTGATTAACAGAGCGGAGCAGGAGGGTGGCGTGGACTGGCTGAAGAGCTGCCTGGCTATAAAACCTGCTATAGAATCTGCCCCGGTATCTGGGGATCAGGCAGCTTCGATGCAGGGACCGTCGCCTTCCCTCCCTTCTGCCCCAAGATCACCGCCGCTGCCCAGGAGAAGCAGGAGTGCAAAGAGGAGCCGCAGACCCAGAGTGATTTACTCACCGCCATCTCCTCAGAGCAGCTGAGCACAGGAAACGAGTGGTACGAAGAAGCGGAGAGAAACCAGGAAGTCTCGCTGCCCGTCGCGAGAGCTGAGCCAGCAGGGAGGAGCGGAGCTGCCGGTGCTAACTCCGGTAATGTCAGCATCACCTGGAACGGCAGGGGGCACATCTAGCTGCCGCAGTCAAAAAAGCACTGCGGCAGCCGAGGGATACCAACAGCCAGAGCGCCCCTCGCTGACTGCATCAGGGCTGCGGGCTGATAGAGCTGCAGCTAGATCCTGGAGGGCCTCAGCAGAAGAAGCTGAAGAAGATGAGGAAGAAGATGCCGTCGCTGCAGTTAACATGCCGCACTTGCTCCAATCACAGGGCTTGAGTGCTGGTGTGCAACAGGACAATATCCAAGTGCCAGCCGACAAAGGAAGGGGTGAGATAATCCATGTCCCCCTGTCTGTCCCCCAAAATGTCCCTCATAACGTTGTTAAAAGCCTTTTGTTTAATATGTTGAGTGAAATGTTAGGCACATCAGGTTGTGATGTCCCCCATAAATCTTCCCAAAGTAGTATTAATAATGGTTTAAGTTTTAATTTAAAGCCAGGCTTAATAGAAGTTCATTTGAAGGAGGCACTTACATGCGAACTTTCACCGTTAGGTTTTCATTTAAGTGCCTCTTTGAAAGAAAAAATTTGGAATAGGGATTATATTGACATTTTCTCTTTAATACCATCCGGAAAAGAACAGCTGAACAAATATGATAAAAAAGACGATAAGCCTGAAGCAGATGAAAAAAGGCGTAATGCGCATAGATCCTTTACCAATTGGCTCCAGGCATTTGCTATTTATTCAGCCGTTCTAGGAGAAAAATACCCGAGTTTTTGTTCAGGTTTATTTCAGCATATTGATATAATTTTGGAAGCATATCGTAATTTTGGCGGCATGGCCTGGCTATCATATGATGAGACTTTTAGACAGAAATTGGCAGTATATCCAAATCTATGCTGGGGAAGCAAAGACATTGGTCTATGGATTAATCTCATGCTCCCCAAGAGGACTTCATCAGTTAGGACTGGTAACAACAACACTGTAAAGAAAGGTGTGTGTTTTGCCTTTAACGAAACATCTTGTAAATGGCTCAATAACTGACGATTTCGCCATGAATGTTCATTTTGTGGAGGCTCCCATCCAATGTCGAAATGCTTCAAAAAGCAATATCAGAGCCAACAGAATAATTCCAGAGAAATTAATACAAAAAGCAGTGACTCCAGTGAGGTTACAAAACATGCTACCGTGGTTAGAAATTTACCCAGACCGTTGGACCAGTAATTTAATTTTTTCAGGTTTTTCTAAGGGTTTTTTTGTTCCTCATTTTCAAGGCTTTGGTTGTGAAATAGTTAATAATTTACCTTCAGTAGTAAAATTATATGAGTTGCTAGAGAGAAAATATTTAAAGAAATTGAAGCTGGTGGAGTAGCGGGTCCTTTTAATTCTCCCCCGTTCACTAATTTTAGGATTTCTCCACTTGGTGTCGTGCCCAAAAAAGAGCCGGGTTCATACAGATTAATTCACCATCTTTCCTATCCTGTTGGTTTTCATTAAATGATGCAATAGATAAAAAATTGTGTTCAGTAAAATATACTTCCTTTGATGAGGCTATTGACATTCTTAGGTCTTTTGGTAAAGGGGCCCTTATGGCAAAATCCGACATCAAATCAGCATTTAGGTTACTTCCGGTCGATTCTAGCAGTTTTAATTCTTTAGGTTTTTGTTTAGATAACCAATATTTTTTTGATAAATGCCTTCCTATAGGTTTTTCGCTTTCTTGTTTTTATTTTTAAAGTTTTTCATCATTCCTACATTGGGTAGTTCAGTATGATATTTCAGGGGCTGGAGTTTTACATTATTTGTACGATTTTTTATTTTTAGGTCCTTATAATTCAAAAAGTTGTTTAAACTTACTTGAAAGATTTTTTTCTATATGCAGCGATTTTGGCTTTCCATTAGCCATGGAGAAGACGGTATATCCTTGTAAGTCTCTTGAATTTTTAGGTATTCTTATAGATTCAGATAACATGCAATGCTGCTTACCTATGGAAAAAATTTCTAGGATTTTCGGTGCAATAAGGTCCTGCATCAGTAAAGATAAAGTTACTCTGAAGGAATTGCAGTCCCTATTAGGAATGCTGAACTTTGCTCTTAGAATTATCCCAATGGGGAGGGTTTTTTCAAGGCGCCTTTATGAAGCCACAGCGGGACGTACTTCCCCTGGCTCTCATATCCGGCTCTCTTCTGATGCAAAGGAAGATCTAAAGATTTGGCTGAATTTCCTTTCTAATTTTAATTGCCGATCCTGTTGGCAGAGTGCTTTTTTGTCTGCTGATAGTATACCCTTTTCAATTTTTGCAGACAAGGATAAAGGTTTTGGAATATTGTTTTTCTCCCATTGGTCGGTGGAATTTTGGCCTCAGACTTGGATTGCTAATAGAGCTAATTTAAACCAAACTTTATTAGATTTATTTTCAATCTTTGTGGCCATTTATCTTTGGGGTTCATTAATACAGAATTCAAGGATCATAATTTCTTCTAACAATCAAGGTTTAGTTTTTTCTTTAAATACATTATCTTCAAAAAATAGATGGGTTTCTAGAATTTTAAGAGCTTTGGTTTTAAAATGCTTGGAACATAATGTATGGCTAAAAGCATCTTTTTCCAGCTTTGAGGATCCTTTAATTTCTCAATTTATTTGTCGTCGCCAGTGGTCGGAATTTACCCAAAAGGTCCCGGATGCAGATTTACAAGGAACAAGTTGCCCTCTACACCTATGGGATTTGATTTGGGATTGATACCGTATTTCATTGAAAAGTCTTTAGCTACTAGAACATGGACCGATTATTCGGTAGCATGGAAGAAATGGATAATTTTTGTGACGCGAATAATTTTAATTACAGTGATCCTCGCTCTGATTCAGCCTTGATATTCGCTGATTATTTGCTTGAAAGAGGCCTATCGTATTCAGCAGTCTCGAAAACATTAGCAGGAGTATCATTCTTTCTTAAACTAGCCGGAAGAGCCCCTTTGACTGGCTTATTTCCAGTCAGGCAATTTTTAAAGGGTTTTAAAAAGCATAGTTCGATTCCAGATGATAGGCGTCCTATTTCTTTTTCATTACTGAAAGAGTTGTGCTCTGCTCTTTATTTATTGTGTATAAACGCTTTTGAAGCATGTTTGTTCCTTAGCATTTTTTGCAGCATTACGAGTTGGAGAACTAGTTTCATATAAGAAATCCGTTCCTTCTGGTCTGTTTTTCGAGGATGTTGAAGTCTTTGATGACAACATCATGGTCTTTATTAGACAATCAAAAACGGACCAATTAGGCAAGGGCTCAACAATTAAACTCAGCAGTATATCAGATTCTTCTATCTGTCCAGTACAGAATATCAAAAAATGGCTGGCCTTAAGAAAACAAGGTTCTGGTGCCTTGTTCATTCATAAGGATGGTTCTCCTGCTTCAGTTTTTCAATTCAATGCAGTCTTAAAAAGTGCTTGGTCAAAATTGGAAAGGATAATTTAAAAATCTCCTCTCACTCATTTCGTATAGGAGCCGCGACAGAAGCATCAAGATTAGGTCTTTGCGATGAAAAGATTATGAAACTAGGCAGATGGGATTCGAAAAGGCTTAAATTATATGTTCGCCCGAATCTATACAGTCATTAATATTTGAATTCATTTTTTAGGTCCTATCATTGTTTGGATTGTGGGACATTAGTTCGTTTTTTGGGCCGAAAAAAGAGCAGCACTCTGGTCTTACACAAAGAACTTATCTTTTAACCCTTCATCAATTGAAATATGGTGGCATAGCATTCGGGGTATGAAATGGAAAAGATTGTTGGAGGAAATGAGAAAGTTAGTTTTGATATGGCCGTACCCCGACTTAATAATTTTTCACCTTGGAGGTAATGATCTCGGAAAAATCAATACTCTGGATTTATTATCATTTATGAGGAAAGATTTGTCATTGCTTAAAACTGAATTTTATCAATCTTATTTTGTTTTTTCCGAGATTATTCCTAGATTAATTTGGTCTTCAAAAAATCTTTGTTTTACTGAAAAGATCAGAAAGAGGGTTAACAAGAGCATGGAGAAATTTATGTTTTTGTTAAACGGTTTTTCCTTCAGACATATAGACCTGGAAGGCCTTATTCCAGGCCTATATTGCAGAGATTTGGTTCATTTATCAGATATTGGTTTGGACATTTTTAATTTAGACTTACAATCGATTATTGAAAAATGGCTGTGTTGTTTTTTGGGGGGCCATTCCTTTTCAAGGAATGGCTAGTGGGAAAGTCGCCCAGTGAATTCTGGGTGGATTGGATTTATTTATACGGAAAATTATTTAATTGATTGTTTGGTTATTAATATTCTAATTTATTATAAAAAAAAGTTACCCAAAATAAACTTCACGGCCATTACTTATCCATACTTGTGTTTTGTTGTGATTTCTTTATTAATAAATAAAAAAAATAAAAAAAACGAGTCTTGTAGTATCATGTGTTCTCTATGAGAGCGACTAATAGATTCCACTGGCAGCGGCATATCTACTGGAAAACAGAATGAGCTACCATTGGAAATACAACTTGCAGGCTCCTTCTTTCCTCCAACATCATATGTAGGGTACGTTCATATGACTGTATTGTCGGTCCCAGTGTTTTCCATGAAAAAACTGACAGAACTAGACACAGACAGATCTAGGTCCATTGGGCTGTTTAGATAAGTGTTTGAAAAAAAGCAAGTGAAAAAAATCATAGCACGCATAGGTTCTTCCTTAAAATGGATGAGAGTAAGCCATTCAAGTCCAAAGGTGCACAAAAAAAACAGATCCCATACAAATCATCCATATAGCTTCCATTTTTTTATGGATACATTTCCATTATTAACCTAGAAAACTGTATTTGGTCTTGTGAATGATAATAACTGTTGATGGAAAAGAAGGACGGTGTACAGACCACAACTGACCACCAAAGTGATGAAAATCATCCATTTTTCTGGATGAAAAGATAAATGTCCCATTCTTGTCTGATGTCAGATTCTCGCTGCTCCACAGTCTGGGAATTCTGCTGGATTTTTTATTTTATAATACATCAAATGTTTTCTCCTGGTGAAAGGTCTGGACTTCAGGCGGCCGGTTCTTCACCTGAACTCTTCCTCTTCGATGCCATGCTGCTGTGATGGATGTAGTATGTGGTTTAGCATTGTCTTGCCAAAATATGCAAAAAAAAGATCCAACAAATACACAGAAAAAAAGTATGCAAAAAGAGGGGTAACCTAAAAATCTGAAAATAGTCAATGCTTATTAACATGCAAGACTTATTAAAAATATTTAAAAAGCACAAATGGCTGTAAGCCTGTAACATAAATTTTCCAGACCACAACACTATAGTGCTAGGATCTATCCTGTCTGTCAATAAGGTAATTTAGGAACCTAAAAGTTAATACCACCTTAATACAGATATATTACTATATAATATACCAATAATATGAAAATTGTTACATCAATGACCCAGGCCCTAAAATAAGGGCAAGTATTAAAGTGCATAGTGGGTTAAAGATATACACGCCCAATAAATAATGCACAAAAGCACAAAATAAAAGATGATAAAGAGGAGTGTATACAACAATTGTATGATAGAGTCAGAAAAGTTGCAGAAAAATCCTACTGCCGGCACAATAGCAAATAGCCAAACAGAGTGAAGGTAAATGTGAAGTTTGTGCCACCTGGGTCATAGATATAACAATTTTCATATTATTGGTATAGCTGTGATTTGGGGCACATTATAATATACCTTTATTAAGGTGGTATCAACTTTTGGTTTCCTAAATTACCTTATTGACAGACAGGGTAGATCCTAGCATTATAGAGCTGCGGTCTGGAAAATTTGTCATTACTGCTTTTTAAATATTTTTAATATGTCTTGTTTGGCTTGTATGTTAATATACATTGACTATTTTTAGGTGATCCCTCTTTTTGCAACACCTCTGTATAAGGCTCAGCATTGATCACTCCTTTCATGTGTAAGCTGCCCGTGTCAGAGGCACTAATGCAGCCCCAGACCATCAGAGATGCAGGAACTAAGCGCTGATAACAAGCTGGATGGTCCCTCTGCTCTGCAGTCTGCAGGACAAGGCGTCCACAGCTTCCATAAATAATTTCATATTTTTATTCATCCGACCTCAGAACAGTTAATATCTTCTGATATGATTTCTATGTTCTGCAGTGAATATAATATGGCTAAAAGAGATTTCCAAATCATTACATTCCTGTTCTCTTTACATTTACACAGCGTCACAAGTTTTTTGGAATTGGGGTTGTAAATATATATATATAAATATTTCTTTGTATATGTGTACATCCATCAGAACAACTGCTCTTAGCGATGTCACAATATCAGAGTTCTAGAATGTTGATGTCACACAAGTCATGAAGTCACAATATGAAGAACTGATAAAACTTCTGCTCACGGCCTCCTCCACTGAGGGTTATAGAATTTGTGGAGTGAGGATATTTTTGCAATTCTGATTGAGTGAGCAAAATGTCTGAGTATAAGCGCAAACGTCGCTTTATTATTGAGTCTATTACAGAGAGCAGCGGTATTGATGACCAGGTGAGTGGCGGATTCTGGAGTATGTCTATTTGAAATTATGGAACTTTGAAGACTTTTTTTTACTTTTTATTGTTTCCTTTTCCCAGTTACTGGTCAATAAAAAATGCCGCAGAGTTTTTGCGTCCGACACAGAGGACAGCAGCGGTGATGAGAATCTCCATCAGGTGAGCGCTCACTTCTCTCCAGCACTGTCTGCGGCTCTGGGGGTCTACTGGAGATCAGGGGACGCCCCATTCTGTGATTATGCCACTGTATCGCTGCTACTCCTTCATTCTCATGGTCTTTATATTTCTTTATTTCAGTCTCATCCACTTATTTCAAGGTCTCCAAGGAGCCTTGAAGATGAAGATGGTGGCTCTGGTCCCCACCTGCTATACATAGAGTCAGGCATGTAATAAAGCATCTGGAAGGATCATAAATTCCTTCCTGTAAAATAAGAAAATTAGATTTTTATTTATTAGGAAAACTGAACGACACAGAAGTAAATGACGATGTTTCTTCTTTTCTCCAGAGCCCAATTCTCCCCGATTCTGCTTTGTGCAGGAGGAGACAGCAAGGTAATGTATTCCTATATATCCGTTTTATCTGGGTCTTGTTCATGTTATCTGGTCGCTAGATGGCGCTATTATTAGCATATTTTCAGATAAGGTGTCAGCTGTGTGTCTGCAGGTCGTGTACGGTCTTAGTATATATCCAGTAGTGATGTGTGATCCTCTTTGATGCTTTGTTACCAGGAGACAGGAGCGTCCCATCAATTACTGTTTCCTGAGAAATCTGTCTTCACCCACGTCCAAATATGTCACCCACTTCCATAAGAACAAACAGGAGCTGGTACGACGTCTGTACAAGTTTTATAACAGGACCGTCTTTGAGAACCAGGTATTCAGTTATAACACACAGCTTGGAATAGGGTTATAGGGGATGAAGGTTTAGAGCTAGGGATAGTGTATCCAGTGTATATAGTATATGC
Organism: Phyllobates terribilis; assembly: GCF_046119375.1. Classification (NCBI taxonomy): domain Eukaryota; kingdom Metazoa; phylum Chordata; class Amphibia; order Anura; family Dendrobatidae; genus Phyllobates; species Phyllobates terribilis. The sequence goes on along the minus strand of NW_027362763.1, from coordinate 374,810,891 downwards.
CTCTATATTGTGTATGTATATAGTGACACGAGGCGAAGGGTTAGGGCTAGGGATAGTGTATCCAGTGTATATAGTATATACCTCTACATTCTGTATGTATATGGTGATACGAGGCGAAGGGTTAGAGCTGGGGTTAGTGTATGCAGTGTATATAGTATATACCTCTATATCCTGTATGTATATGGTGATATGAGGTGAAGGATTAGAGGTAGGGATAGTGTATCCAGTGTATATAGCATATACCTCTACATTCTGTATGTATAGGTTGATAGGGGATGAAGGGTTAGAGCTAGGGTTAGTGTATCCATTGTATATAGTATATACCTCTATATTCTGTACGTATATTGTGATAGGAGGATAAAGGGTTACAGCTAGGGATGGAGTATCCAGTGTAAATAGCATATACTTATGTATTCTGTAGGTATGGGGTGATATGAGAGATAGTGAGTAGATGGTTAAAGATAGGGTTAGGGTATCCAGTGTACATAGTATATACCTCTATATTCTGTAGGTGTGGGGTGATATGAGGGATAATGAATGGATGGTTAGAGCTCGGATTAATGTATCCAGTATATATAGTATATACCTCTATATTCTGTAGGTATGGGGTGATATTGAAGATAGTGAATGGAGGGTTAGAGCAAGGGTTAGTGTATCCAGTGTATATAGTATATACCTCTATATTCTGTAGGTATGGGGTGATGTGGGGGATAGTGAATAGAGGGTTAGAGCTAGGGTTAGTGTATCCACTATATACAGTATATACCTCTATATTCTGTATTTCTACTTCCTCTGTAGCTTCCTGCATATATGGACATCAGCTGGAATAAAAGGCTGCGTAAAACAGCTGGTCGCACTGGATTCCTGGAGAACAACGGGGACCGCTACGCCATCATCCAGTTATCGGATAAAGTCTGCGATTCAGCAGGTAGTCGTCACATCCGGTACAATTTATAGATTAGCTGTGGTGAAATCTTCCCCACATCTTTACTCCTGGTTGTTTTAATTATATGCTGCTTTGTCCTTAGAACGACTCCGAGACACATTGATCCATGAGATGTGTCATGCTGCCTGCTGGGTCATCGATGGCAATGGAGAACTTGCCCATCACCAACTATGGGAGCAGTATTGTGAGAAGGTCGCACAGATCCACCCTGACCTTCCACCCATTACTGTATTTCACAGTTGGGAGTACCACTACCCGGTGGTGTACCAATGCTCAGGGTGCCAGTACAGGTAAGATACGACTCAAATAAACTATGGACAGACGGGCGTCTGATACTGGTCGTGGGTGTATGTGCTACTACCACTGCTTGCTTCATGACTTCTGCAATCAATATTAAGGGGCTCTGTCATTGATGTTGGATGTGTGTGCACCTTTAGGATCATTCTTTAATATCTTTAATAAGCTTTATCTCCCACTCCAGAGTCGGACGTTGGACGGATTCTCTCGACACCGAGAAGTTTGGGTGCGGCTACTGTGAGAACAAGTTGGTTCTAGTAACCCCAACCTGAGAAGATCCATCAGCGACCATCCAGCTCCATCGATAGTCCGATCATCGGCTCGTCCAAGATAGCAGCACACAGATGAAGTCATCCAGAAGACTAGTGGAAAGTCACATCTCAGTCTTCCACCATTTCTCGGGCGGCACGGTGACTCAGTGGTTAGCACTGGTGTCTGCAGCACTCAGGTGGTGGAAACAAATCCGACCACGGACATCTGCATGGAGTTTGTATTTCCTCCCCGTGTCTGCGTGGGTTTCCTCCGGGTTCTCCGGTTTCCTCCCACACTCCAAAAATATACTGATAGGTTAATTGGCTTATTCCAAATTGTCCCTAACATGAATGATGGTTGTCCCTGTACAGCGCTACAGACTATGTCAGCACTATATTATCGAGGGGAATCAAATTCATCATTAAATACAAATGCTTTAAACAAACTTATTATTGTAATGTTGCCTTGTGTCAGTCATTTCATACACAGATTATTTACAAAAAAGTTATGTCCTATAGTGGGACGTCTGGAGGTGATTCCACCATACCGATGGCCAGAGACAGGCATGCGGGTGCTAACACCTACATGGACAGGCAGGACAGGCTTACACTGGTAATATACAGCGTATACACTCACAACGACTAACACACATCAAACCAAGCAAAGTCATCAAGTTTCAGAGCTCCCATAGAAATGAATGGTGATAGCAGCACATGCGCAGACACCTTTCCATTTCGGACAGTGTGTAACGGGATCGTTCTTGAGTTACATGTGGGTCCCTGATCTCAGCAATGGGACCTGCATCTATCAAACATTTATGACATATGCTTTTGATAGCGGATGAAATAATGTCTTCAATGCGCTTCGTCACGTGTCCACGGGCATGCTCGCGATTTCTAATGCTGACCCTATGCTGCTCTCTGATTCAGTTATGTCACCAGCAACATAGTGCATTAAGCATTAATGCTTTAAAGGGCACAGCTCAACTTTCCATCCTAATGTGGCACCTCAAACGTCACAAATTTTTCCAGGGCATTCATAAGGGGTATCTCTCCATTATCGTCACGAACGGGGAAACAGCTGATCAGCGAATGTGCACGGTGCTGGACCCTCACTGATCTGATATTCTCAGTGTCTGCGGCATGGCAAGCTGGATGGCAGCTTTCGGCTGCGATCCAGCCTGTCATGTGAATGTAGCAAAGCTGAAGCCGTCCTGGGAACCATGGAAAGGTAAGGATGATGTTGGTTTATTATTTTATTTTTATTGCAGGAGATCGTTGGCTTCAGCTGGAATGGGCGTGATGGTAAGTATGGTTTAATTTAGAACATTGAAAAATTGTGTGTTTATTTCAATTAAAGGACATTATTCTGGGTGTTTGTGTTTTTTTTTTAACTTTGACTATGGGGTTAGTAATGGGGGTGTCTTATAGACACCTCTCCATTACTAACCTGGGCTTGATGTTAGCTAGCACTATAAGCTGACATCAACGCCAGCCCTATTACCCCACTGCCACAGCTACAGGGCAGTGGGAAGAGCGAGGCTAAGTGCCAGAATTGGCGCATCCTATGGATGCGCCATTTCTGGGGCGGCTGACGGCTGGTGTTTCTAGCCTGGGAGGGGGCCAATATTCATGGCACCCTTCCTGGGATATTAATGTCAGCCCCAGCTGTCTGCCTAGCCTTTGCTAGCTATTAAAATATGGGGCACCCAATGTCATTTTTTGGGGGGGTCCCCCATTTTAATAGCTAGTAAAGGCTAGGTATTCAGCTGGGGGCTGATATTAGCAGCCTGGGAAGCTCCGTGGGTATTACCTTATTCCCAGGCTTCAAACATCTGCCCCAGCCGTCTGCTTAACCTCCACTAGAGACTAAAATTACGGGGAACCCCACGTCAATTTTTTTTTTAATAATCCTTTATTTTAACACTAAATGACAAGTACAGTAATCAACACTATCACTGTACTTATTATATATGTGACTGACATGTTTCTATCTATCTAATCTATGTGTGATGCTCTATTCTTTCTATTCTAAATTGTCGAGTACTGATGCTGAATTGCCGGCCGGCTTTTTTAAAGAGACGGTGCATGAAAACACTATTATTTTTTTTAAAAAATCCTTTAACACTATATGACAAGTACAGTAACCAACACTGTCACTGTACTTCTTTTATATGTGACTGACATGTTTCTATCTATCTAATCGATGTGTGATGCTCTATTCTTTCTGTTCTAAATTGTCGTGTACCGCTGCTGAATTGCCGGCCGGATATTTTAAAGAGAGTGTCTTCTGAGCAGTTTGTAAGCTTTTGGACACCTTTGAAGGTGTTTTCTATTTGTTTTTATTTGCCTGCCATTGGTTTTAATGGTGTTCGACGGTGTTCGACAGTGTTCTAAGGTGTTCGACGAACAGTTCCACGAACATCCCGGTGTTCGATGAACCGAACCCGAACACTACGGGGGTGGCTCAACACTGCTCCGGGCATCAGTGTGTGACTGGGGCATCTGCAGGTCTGGACCGGCAGCAGAGATAAGTACTGCCCAATCTGGTTTGTCCAGGGGCCGGGGCAGCAAGTGATCCTCTACCACGCACCTGTGCTCCAAAGGTGCAAAGCCGGGATCCACCATCTTGGACTGAGGGAGATCCCCCGCAGCAGAAATGAGGCCTCCCGCATCTCCCCAAGTCCGGGAAGCCAGGTCCGCGTCCTCCGCCAATGAAGGTGTCGTCCGCTCTGCTAATGTTGATGTGGGGGAGCATTTATCCCAGGAGCTTTGGACCTCCGATGCAGTAGATGAGGAGCGCTGGGCAGGGACATCCGATGCCATCTTAGATCCCACTCTTGCAGGAGAGGCAGATGCTGCAATTTCTTAGGTAGCGTGTAATATTTGTTGGAGGGGCCCGCTGAGTACTCACACTGGTCTGCATTATATTCTTATTCTTTTTTGCCGGCATTGGGAGTGTTTTGGCCTGATTTGAAGTGATAGGCATGCCCTGAAGCAGGTCTAGGGACGGGAGTAGACAACCATGCAACTTCACTCCTCCATAGCCAGGCCACGCCCCACCATTCAAAGAAATTTCAACAAATTCTTGATGTAAACATTAAGATTTGAGAGTCCTCAGTGGCTGATAACTTTTAATGGTTAACTGAAAAGATGGTAACAAGTTGCAAGCTTTCGAGACTACTCAGGTCTCTTCATCAGGCATAGTATGACACAAAATCTGAAGAGTCACATATTCATACACAATAGGACACAGAAATAATGCAATAGATGAGACAGGTAATGTAAAGCAGAGCTATTACTGTGGGAGAAAGGTAAACAGTTCTGGCTGTAAATATTGGTTTAGTTCATAGATAAGGACTGTGAAAGTTTTATTGTCTAATGATTGAGATTTCCAGGGTTATCATGACTCCAAAGCTCTGAGGAGCTCATTCCTTAGTTGATGTAAGTAAAGAAAGCAAAGAAAGGAGCTCAAATAGCGCTGCTATCCAATAGACAGCAGTAAAGATAAAAGGGAAATTGCTCACCTCTGTGAGAATTCCAGCAGACCCTTAAACCGCAGGGGTTAAACAAAATCACAGAAGTTTTTCTTTGACAATTCCAGCAGTCACTTTTTACACCTCCCCAGTTCTTTTTCAATACCCAACATATAGCCACCTCTCCCCAAACCCACAATCCTGTTATCACCACCCACATTATAGCCTTCCAGTTGCCTCTTGTGACGCCCTGCTGTGCATGGAGCCACAGATCCTTGAGGGGTGCATTTCAGGCTTTCTCCACAAGAGGCCCTCAGAGCATACACACACCTCCACCTTCCACCTCAGACCACCAGAGGGAGCTCGGATAGAGATATAAATAGGGAAGGTGGAGTGATTCAGCAGTTTCTGCTCAGACACAGAAGGAGAGAGTCTGTGAGTGAGTTCTCCTCAGGAAGAGCGTGGAGACAGAACAGTCTGGAGTTCACAGCTAGTTCCTGCAGAGTGAGACACAGAGAAACAGGTCAGTCTGCAGTGGAGCTCAGTCAGACTCAAGCAGCTCAGGTTAGTGAGCTAGGAGCATTGCTGACGCTCAGAGAGCAGCAGAAGAGGCAGCCACCTAACTGCCAGTGTGTATAGCCTAGTGAGGGCCCTAGTAGGCCGAAGGCTAGAGGAGTGAGTAGCATTGGGGGCAGAGGAGCTTTGCCTGCTCACCCCAGAAACCATATACCGGACACTGTGTCCGAGTCTGCTGGGATTCTTTATACCCAGCAGAAGACAACCAGAACCCCTGGCGAACTACAGGTCCCCGAAAACCAAACTCTGACTGTTATATCAGGGTCAGGAGTTACAGAGGCCCCCATATACCAGGGAGTGTGTACTCCAACAGAAGGCCCTACCACAGGATCAGCCGGTGCAGAACAGAGACTAAGTTAGGCCTAGCTCCAGGCAGGCCAGAGACTAACACTAAGCGGCGAAGAAACAGGAGGCCCTACACCTGCCCACTGGGGAGAGTCCTGCAGTGCACCCCTCACCCTACAGTGCTCCGGATGGTACCTGCATTTCCACCAGTAAAAGGTACAGAAGCAAACCGTGTCTGTGTGTCCAATGTTCTTCCTGTGACCCGGCTGGGTCACCGCCATATCGTGCACCTCATCAAACATCACTGCCCTGAGGCCTAGCTCCACCTGTGGGGAGCTACACCATCAAAGCTGCCGTAACACCGGCCTCAGTGGACTGCCGCAGCGCTGGTGATCCTCACCAGACACCACAGGTGGCGTCACGAACTTTGACATTTCAATTTCCCTTTTTTTTTTAAGAGAGACCCCAGGGTACGGGCCCGGGAGCCGACCACCGCGACGTCCCCCAAGACCAGGCATTAAGGCCCGGGCTCCGAGTAGTCCCCATCCCCTGGGCGCCACACCTCTCACCACTCTTACAGCTCCGTTTTTCAGCTGACAAAACAAATCAGGAACCCTAGCGTAGCAGGCTATGTTCCTCGAGGGACTGCACACAGCAACTTGAGCAAGTATTTAAGTTCTAGCCCTCCATGGCTCATCATGATTAATATTAGACCCATATTTTATTGTGTTTAAAAGAAAATATTTTTTAATTAATTTCTAAATATTTTAAATTACTTTGTACTTCCTTTCTCCTTTTGAGCAAATATTCATGTGCTTTATGATTTTAGATGTGTTTCCAAGATTTCCTTCCCCTTTTTTTTTCTCTCTCTCCCTCGCTCCTTTTTTTTTTTTCCTCTTTTTGGCGCCAAGGGGTGCTTTGGCAGTTTTTTTCTTCACTCCATGTGCTAGCATGTGTGTATATATACCTTCCATGTTGTAACAAGTAGCAGCTATGTACCTGAAGAAGTGGACGGGATGTCAACGAAGCACGTAGTCTTTTATAGCTTTTACAGTCTCCAATAAATGCTGGGAACATTATCCATCTCTGGCATATATATACATTTTTTCATGGATGAGCGCGGTGATTAATGGCACCTTTATCATCTGTATACTTAATTGATGTAGAATGACATAAATTCATGAGACACATTCATTCCTGCTCTAAAGGTGTCAAAGGTCACCATTAGTTTATATTCCCAAATTTTTCTGTCTCCCTGAGATTTGAAATTACCTTTTAATACCAAGAATTTCATGTCTGTGATGTTGTGTTCCAACCCTATAGATAGAGACAAACAACTTGGTGGCCTCAGAAAGACCTTTTTGAATCAGGGCTACCATCCAAGAACAATAGAGAACCAGATTACAAGAGCCACCAGAATATCAAGGAATCATCTCCTACATTACAAAACTAAACAAGAAAGCAACCGGGTGCCTCTTGTAGTCACCTAAAATCCAAATCTGGAGATGCTAAGGAGAGCTGCATGGAAACTACAACCATTACTACAAAAAGATGCCCGATTACAATCCATATTTCCAGACCCTCCAGTTCTGTGTTTCAGGCAGCCCCCAAATTTAAGAAGCATCATTGTCAGAAGCTCCCTGTCATCTCCACCAGCTACAGGTACCTTTCCCTGCAACCAGAAAAAATGTAAAACCTATCCATTTATAATGACCACAGACAAGATAAAGATACCCAACTCACATCAGAACTACAAGATCCCAGGTACTTTCATCTGTATCACACCTAATGTAGTGTACTTAATTCTATGCACCAAAAGTCCATCAGGGGGTCTGTATGTAGGGGAGACAGGGCAAAAACTTAGGACAAGGATGAATTCTCATCGCCACACAATAAAAGAAGAAAAAATAGATCTACCTGTGGCCAAGCATTTTTGTTTCCCTGATCACAACATCACAGACATGAAATTATTGGTATTATCGTAGAATCATAGAATGGTAGAGTTGGAGGGGCCTCCTGGGTCATCTGGTCCAACCCCCTGCTCAAAGCAGGATTCACTAAATCATCCCAGACAGATGTCTGTCCAGCCTCTTCTTGAAGACGTCTATTGAAGGGGAACTCACCACCTCTCGTGGCAGCCTGTTCCACTCATTGATCACCCTAACTGTCAAAAAGTTTTTCCTAATATCTAATCTGTGTCTCCTCCCATTCAGTTTCATCCCATTGCTTCTAGTCTTTCCTTGTGCAAATGAGAATAAAGATGATCCTTCTACAATGTGACAGCCCTTGAGATATTTGTAGACAGCTAATAGGTCTCCTCTCAGTCTTCTTTTTTGCAAGCTAAACATTCCCAAATCCTGTAACCGTTCCTCATAGGACATGGTTTGCAGACCGGTCACCATTCTGGTCGCTCTTCTCTGAACTTGCTCGTTTGTCGATGTCTTTTTTAAAATGTGGTGCCCAAAACTGGACGCAGTATTCCAGATGAGGTCTGACCAAAGAGGAGTAAATTCCGATAATGACTTCACGTGATCTAGACTGTATGCTTCTGTTAATACATCCCAGAATTGTATTTGCCTTTTTTGCTGCTGCATCACACTGTTGACTCATGTTCAGTCTATGATCTATTAGTATACCTAAGTCTTTTTCACATGTACTGTTGCTTAGCTCTATTCCTCCCATTTTGTATATGCTTTTTTCATTTTTATTGCCCAGATGTAGTACTTTGCATTTTTCCCTGTTAAAAACCATTCTGTTAGTTACTGCCCACTGCTCCAGTTTATTTAGGTCTTTTTGAATCCTCTCTCTCTCTTCGCTAGTATTAGCTATCCCTCCTAGCTTTGTGTCATCAGCAAATTTAATCAGTTTACCCTCAATTCCTTCATCTAAATCATTGATAAAGATATTGAACAATACAGGTCTCAGGACAGAGCCCTGTAGTACCCCACTTGAGACATTCATCCAACTGGATGTGAAGCCATTTACGACCACTCTTTGAGTCCGATCACTAAGCCAGTTATGAATCCACCTAACAGTTGCCTTGTCCATTCCATACTTGGTAATTTTTTCAATAAGGATGGTGTGAGATACTTTGTCAAATGCTTTGCTGAAGTCAAGGTATACTATATCTACCACATTTCCCTGATCCACCCAGTCAGTGATTCTGTCATAGAAGGAAATTAAGTTAGTCTGACATGACTTGTTAGTTACAAACCCATGCTGACTCTGGTTAATCACTTCATTCTTATTCAGGTACTTACATACATGTTGTTTAATAATTTGTTCAAAGATCTTTCCTGGTATAGAAGTCAGAATCACTGGCCTATAGTTCCCTGGGTCCACCTTCTTCCCCTTTTTGAAGATAGGAACAACATTTGCTCTTCTCCAGTCTTCTGGGACTTCTCCTGTTCTCCAAGAATTTTCAAAGATTATGGAGAGTGATTCTAAAATTTCTTCTACGATCTCCTTCAGTACTCTGGGGTGTAATTCATCTGGACCTGGAGACTTGAACTCATTTATGTTAGCTAAATATTCCCTCACAATCTCTCTGTTTACAGATAACTTGGATTCTTCTATTCCTTTAATAGGACAGTGAAGATCAGTTAATGTTACATTTTCTTTCTGAGAGAAAGCAGATGCAAAATAGGAATTAAAAAGTTCGGCCTTCTCAACATCCTTTCTTACCATTTCACCATTTTCATCCTGTAAAAATACTATAGCATCTTTGACTTTTCGTTTACTTTTGACATACCCCCAAAATCCTTTTTTATTGCTTTTGACATCTCTTGCAAGCCTTAATTCATTGTCAGCTTTAGCCAACCTGATACGTGCCCTGCAGGTTCTGCAGACTGCATTATAATCTTCTTTAGATATGCCTCCCTCTTTCCATTTGATAAACATTTCTTTCTTTCTTTTTAGCATGTGTTTAACTTCTGTGTTCATCCATCCTGGTTTCCTTAAATGCTTCCCATTCTTCCTACTTTTCGGGATTGTTAACGATTGTGCTTTGAGAATCTCATTTTTTAAAATTTCCCATCCTTCCTGGACATTTTTGTCCTTAAGGACATCCAGCCATTGGATCCCTCCTATTCTCTTTCTGAGTCGCTTAAAATCTGCCTTTCTGAAATCTAACCTTGAAGTTTGAGTCTTCACATGTCTTCCTCCTCTAGTTATCCAAAATTCTATAATAGCATGATCGCTGCCTCCTAGGGTTCCAGCCACTTTTACCTCCTCAACCATTCCCTCCCTGTTTATAAGGATTAGATCCAAAGTAGCAGATCCCCTTGTTTTCTCCCCTACCTTTTGGAAGATAAAGTTGCCAGCAAGAGAGGATAAGAATTTGCTTGACCTATTAGCTTTACTTGAGAGAGATTCCCAACAAATGTCTGGATAGTTGAAATCTCCCATGACCACTATGTCATATTATTTGGAGAACTTGGTAATTTGATACATAAAGAGTTCATCCATATCTTCAGTTTGCCCAGGTGGCTTGTAGTAAATGTCTACAATGGTGTCCTTTCCATTGTTCTCTCCTTGTATTCTTACCCAAACAGATTCCACAGAACTCCCAGTCTCTGAAGCTTCAATCTCTGTGCAGATATACGCTTTTCTAACATACAATGCGACACCTCCTCCTCGTTTATCAAGTCTGTTTCTTGCAAATAAGTTGTATCCTTTTAGCCTTGTATTCCAATCATGTGTATCGACCCACCAAGTTTCAGTGATTCCATTGACATCATATTTCTTTTCCTGCGTTAATAGTTCCAATTCTCCTTGTTTGTTGCCCATGCTTTGTGCATTTGTATAAAAACATTTTAGTTTGTGATTGGTTTCTCTTCCTCCCATATTTTTATTATTTAAATATTTTTGTCTTTGTTCTTCATTTCCACTTCCAAAAGGTCATTTCAAATCTCAGGGAGACAGAAAAATTTGGGAATATAAACTAATGGTGACCTTTGACACGTTCAGAGCAGGAATGAATGTGTTGCATGGATTTATGTCATTCTACATCAACTAAAGAATGTGCTCCTCAGAGCTTTGGGGTCATCACAACCCTGGACCAGACCTCAATCACTGGATAATACAACTTTCACAGTCCTTATCTATGAACTAATCCAATATTTACAGCCAGAACTGTTTACCTTTCTCCCACAGTAATAGCTCTGCTTTACGTTACCTGTCTCATCTATTGCATTATTTCTGTGTCCTATTATGTATAAATATGTGACTCTTCAGATTTTGTGTCATACTATGCCTGATGAAGAGACCTGAGTAGTCTCGAAAGCTTGCAACTTGTTACCACCTTTTCAGTTAACCATTAAAAGGTATCAGCCACTGAGGACTCTCAAATCTTAATATTTTTTGAATAATTTTTCCGTGGCTAACACAGTACAAAAAAATATATTTTGCCTGATGTAAACATAACACCATCTGTAATAAGCTGTAGTTGAAAAGAGGATGGCTTCTACAAATGGATAATGATCCTAAACACGTCAAAATCATTATCTTCACTGGTAAAACCCCCCACTCATAACACATTAGGTAGCTGTCAGCCAAAAGATTGTTCAACTGACAGCCATCTCTTCTGAGCCCCTTATATACAAGAACGCTCAGCTTGGCTCCTGAAGGCCCCCCCCTCAGTAGCCCATTATGAGGGGGGTCTCATGATAATACAGACCCTTATATTCAATTGTGTTATGGTACAATTATTCTGTTTTCTTTTGGTTTTGAAAGAGTTAACTGTGTTTATACAGGTCAGCTGTGGTAGCCACGAGCAGATTAATCTGGTTTGAACTGGTTTTTGGCAGTCAAATTTCCTTGATTTTGATTGGCTTTGAAGAAAAATGCGGGAAGGATTGTATGATATAAAAGACAGCTGATCGCCAGCTGTGAGGCATTCCAGCTGTCAGAAGAAAAGAAGATAGAAGATGGAATCGCTTCTACAACAGCTGATTAACAGAGCGGAGCAGGAGGGTGGCGTGGACTGGCTGAAGAGCTGCCTGGCTATAAAACCTGCTATAGAATCTGCCCCGGTATCTGGGGATCAGTCACCTTCGATGCAGGGACCGTCGCCTTCCCTCCCTTCTGCCCCAAGATCACCGCCGCTGCCCAGGAGAAGCAGGAGCGCAAAGAGGAGCCGCAGACCCAGAGTGATTTACTCACCGCCATCTCCTCAGAGCAGCTGAGCACAGGAAACGAGTGGTACGAAGAAGCGGAGAGAAACCAGGAAGTCTCGCTGCCCGTCGCGAGAGCTGAGCCAGCAGGGAGGAGCGGAGCTGCCGGTGCTAACTCCGGTAATGTCAGCATCACCTGGAACGGCAGGGGGCACATCTAGCTGCCGCAGTCAAAAAAGCACTGCGGCAGCCGAGGGATACCAACAGCCAGAGCGCCCCTCGCTGACTGCATCAGGGCTGCGGGCTGATAGAGCTGCAGCTAGATCCTGGAGGGCCTCAGCAGAAGAAGCTGAAGAAGATGAGGAAGAAGATGCCGTCGCTGCAGTTAACATGCCGCACTTGCTCCAATCACAGGGCTTGAGTGTTGGTGTGCAACAGGACAATATCCAAGTGCCAGCCGACAAAGGAAGGGGTGAGATAATCCATGTCCCCCTGTCTGTCCCCCAAAATGTCCCTCATAACGTTGTTAAAAGCCTTTTGTTTAATATGTTGAGTGAAATGTTAGGCACATCAGGTTGTGATGTCCCCCATAAATCTTCCCAAAGTAGTATTAATAATGGTTTAAGTTTTAATTTAAAGCCAGGTTAATAGAAGTTCATTTGAAGGAGGCACTTACATGCGAACTTTCACCGTTAGGTTTTCATTTAAGTGCCTCTTTGAAAGAAAAAATTTGGAATAGGGATTATATTGACATTTTCTCTTTAATACCATCCGGAAAAGAACAGCTGAACAAATATGATAAAAAAGACGATAAGCCTGAAGCAGATGAAAAAAGGCGTAATGCGCATAGATCCTTACCAATTGGCTCCAGGCATTTGCTATTTATTCAGCCGTTCTAGGAGAAAAATACCCGAGTTTTTGTTCAGGTTTATTTCAGCATATTGATATAATTTTTGAAGCATATCGTAATTTTGGCGGCATGGCCTGGCTATCATACGATGAGACTTTTAGACAGAAATTGGCAGTATATCCAAATCTATGCTGGGGAAGCAAAGACATTGGTCTATGGATTAATCTCATGCTCCCCAAGAGGACTTCATCAGTTAGGACTGGTAACAACAACACTGTAAAGAAAGGTGTGTGTTTTGCCTTTAACGAAACATCTTGTAAATGGCTCAATAACTGACGATTTCGCCATGAATGTTCATTTTGTGGAGGCTCCCATCCAATGTCGAAATGCTTCAAAAAGCAATATCAGAGCCAACAGAATAATTCCAGAGAAATTAATACAAAAAGCAGTGACTCCAGTGAGGTTACAAAACATGTTACCGTGGTTAGAAATTTACCCAGACCGTTGGACCAGTAATTTAATTTTTTCAGGTTTTTCTAAGGGTTTTTTTGTTCCTCATTTTCAAGGCTTTGGTTGTGAAATAGTTAATAATTTACCTTCAGTAGTAAAATTATATGAGTTGCTAGAGAGAAAATATTTAAAGAAATTGAAGCTGGTGGAGTAGCGGGTCCTTTTAATTCTCCCCCGTTCACTAATTTTAGGATTTCTCCACTTGGTGTCGTGCCCAAAAAAGAGCCGGGTTCATACAGATTAATTCACCATCTTTCCTATCCTGTTGGTTTTCATTAAATGATGCAATAGATAAAAAATTGTGTTCAGTAAAATATACTTCCTTTGATGAGGCTATTGACATTCTTAGGTCTTTTGGTAAAGGGGCCCTTATGGCAAAATCCGACATCAAATCAGCATTTAGGTTACTTCCGGTCGATTCTAGCAGTTTTAATTCTTTAGGTTTTTGTTTAGATAACCAATATTTTTTTGATAAATGCCTTCCTATAGGTTTTTCGCTTTCTTGTTTTTATTTTTAAAGTTTTTCATCATTCCTACATTGGGTAGTTCAGTATGATATTTCAGGGGCTGGAGTTTTACATTATTTGTACGATTTTTTATTTTTAGGTCCTTATAATTCAAAAAGTTGTTTAAACTTACTTGAAAGATTTTTTTCTATATGCAGCGATTTTGGCTTTCCATTAGCCATGGAGAAGATGGTATATCCTTGTAAGTCTCTTGAATTTTTAGGTATTCTTATAGATTCAGATAACATGCAATGCTGCTTACCTATGGAAAAAATTTCTAGGATTTTCGGTGCAATAAGGTCCTGCATCAGTAAAGATAAAGTTACTCTGAAGGAATTGCAGTCCCTATTAGGAATGCTGAACTTTGCTCTTAGAATTATCCCAATGGGGAGGGTTATTTCAAGGCGCCTTTATGAAGCCACAGCGGGACGTACTTCCCCTGGCTCTCATATCCGGCTCTCTTCTGATGCAAAGGAAGATCTAAAGATTTGGCTGAATTTCCTTTCTAATTTTAATTGCCGATCCTGTTGGCAGAGTGCTTTTTTGTCTGCTGATAGTATACCCTTTTCAATTTTTGCAGACAAGGATAAAGGTTTTGGAATATTGTTTTTCTCCCATTGGTCGGCGGAATTTTGGCCTCAGACTTGGATTGCTAATAGAGCTAATTTAAACCAAACTTTATTAGATTTATTTTCAATCTTTGTGGCCATTTATCTTTGGGGTTCATTAATACAGAATTCAAGGATCATAATTTCTTCTAACAATCAAGGTTTAGTTTTTTCTTTAAATACATTATCTTCAAAAAATAGATGGGTTTCTAGAATTTTAAGAGCTTTGGTTTTAAAATGCTTGGAACATAATGTATGGCTAAAAGCATCTTTTTCCAGCTTTGAGGATCCTTTAATTTCTCAATTTATTTGTCGTCGCCAGTGGTCGGAATTTACCCAAAAGGTCCCGGATGCAGATTTACAAGGAACAAGTTGCCCTCTACACCTATGGGATTTGATTTGGGATTGATACCGTATTTCATTGAAAAGTCTTTAGCTACTAGAACATGGACCGATTATTCGGTAGCATGGAAGAAATGGATAATTTTTTGTGACGCGAATAATTTTAATTACAGTGATCCTCGCTCTGATTCAGCCTTGATATTCGCTGATTATTTGCTTGAAAGAGGCCTATCGTATTCAGCAGTCTCGAAAACATTAGCAGGAGTATCATTCTTTCTTAAACTAGCCGGAAGAGCCCCTTTGACTGGCTTATTTCCAGTCAGGCAATTTTTAAAGGGTTTTAAAAAGCATAGTTCGATTCCAGATGATAGGCGTCCTATTTCTTTTTCATTACTGAAAGAGTTGTGCTCTGCTCTTTATTTATTGTGTATAAACGCTTTTGAAGCATGTTTGTTCCTTAGCATTTTTTGCAGCATTACGAGTTGGAGAACTAGTTTCATATAAGAAATCCGTTCCTTCTGGTCTGTTTTTCGAGGATGTTGAAGTCTTTGATGACAACATCATGGTCTTTATTAGACAATCAAAAACGGACCAATTAGGCAAGGGCTCAACAATTAAACTCAGCAGTATATCAGATTCTTCTATCTGTCCAGTACAGAATATCAAAAAATGGCTGGCCTTAAGAAAACAAGGTTCTGGTGCCTTGTTCATTCATAAGGATGGTTCTCCTGCTTCAGTTTTTCAATTCAATGCAGTCCTAAAAAGTGCTTGGTCAAAATTGGAAAGGATAATTTAAAAATCTCCTCTCACTCATTTCGTATAGGAGCCGCGACTGAAGCATCAAGATTAGGTCTTTGCGATGAAAAGATTATGAAACTAGGCAGATGGGATTCGAAAAGGCTTAAATTATATGTTCGCCCGAATCTATACAGTCATTAATATTTGAATTCATTTTTTAGGTCCTATCATTGTTTGGATTGTGGGACATTAGTTCGTTTTTTGGGCCGAAAAAAGAGCAGCACTCTGGTCTTACACAAAGAACTTATCTTTTAACCCTTCATCAATTGAAATATGGTGGCATAGCATTCGGGGTATGAAATGGAAAAGATTGTTGGAGGAAATGAGAAAGTTAGTTTTGATATGGCCGTACTTCGACTTAATAATTTTTCACCTTGGAGGTAATGATCTCGGAAAAATCAATACTCTGGATTTATTATCATTTATGAGGAAAGATTTGTCATTGCTTAAAACTGAATTTTATCAATCTTATTTTGTTTTTTCCGAGATTATTCCTAGATTAATTTGGTCTTCAAAAAATCTTTGTTTTACTGAAAAGATCAGAAAGAGGGTTAACAAGAGCATGGAGAAATTTATGTTTTTGTTAAACGGTTTTTCCTTCAGACATATAGACCTGGAAGGCCTTATTCCAGGCCTATATTGTAGAGATTTGGTTCATTTATCAGATATTGGTTTGGACATTTTTAATTTAGACTTACAATCGATTATTGAAAAATGGCTGTGTTGTTTTTTGGGGGGCCATTCCTTTTCAAGGAATGGCTAGTGGGAAAGTCGCCCAGTGAATTCTGGGTGGATTGGATTTATTTATACGGAAAATTATTTAATTGATTGTTTGGTTATTAATATTCTAATTTATTATAAAAAAAAGTTACCCAAAATAAACTTCACGGCCATTACTTATCCATACTTGTGTTTTGTTGTGATTTCTTTATTAATAAATAAAAAAAATAAAAAAAACGAGTCTTGTAGTATCATGTGTTCTCTATGAGAGCGACTAATAGATTCCACTGGCAGCGGCATATCTACTGGAAAACAGAATGAGCTACCATTGGAAATACAACTTGCAGGCTCCTTCTTTCCTCCAACATCATATGTAGGGTACGTTCATATGACTGTATTGTCGGTCCCAGTGTTTTCCATGAAAAAACTGACAGAACTAGACACAGACAGATCTAGGTCCATTGGGCTGTTTAGATAAGTGTTTGAAAAAAAGCAAGTGAAAAAAATCATAGCACGCATAGGTTCTTCCTTAAAATGGATGAGAGTAAGCCATTCAAGTCCAAAGGTGCACAAAAAAACAGATCCCATACAGATCATCCATATAGCTTCCATTTTTTTATGGATACATTTCCATTATTAACCTAGAAAACTGTATTTGGTCTTGTGAATGATAATAACTGTTGATGGAAAAGAAGGACGGTGTACAGACCACAACTGACCACCAAACTGATGAAAATCATCCATTTTTCTGGATGAAAAGATAAATGTCCCATTCTTGTCTGATGTCAGATTCTCGCTGCTCCACAGTCTGGGAATTCTGCTGGATTTTTTATTTTATAATGCATCAAATGTTTTCTCCTGGTGAAAGGTCTGGACTGCAGGCGGCCGGTTCTTCACCTGAACTCTTCCTCTTCGATGCCATGCTGCTGTGATGGATGTAGTATGTGGTTTAGCATTGTCTTGCCAAAATATGCAAAAAAAAGATCCAACAAATACACAGAAAAAAAGTATGCAAAAAGAGGGGTAACCTAAAAATCTGAAAATAGTCAATGCTTATTAACATGCAAGACTTATTAAAAATATTTAAAAAGCACAAATGGCTGTAAGCCTGTAACATAAATTTTCCAGACCACAACACTATAGTGCTAGGATCTATCCTGTCTGTCAATAAGGTAATTTAGGAACCCAAAAGTTAATACCACCTTAATACAGATATATTACTATATAATATACCAATAATATGAAAATTGTTACATCAATGACCCAGGCCCTAAAATAAGGGCAAGTATTAAAGTGCATAGTGGGTTAAAGATATACACGCCCAATAAATAATGCACAAAAGCACAAAATAAAAGATGATAAAGAGGAGTGTATACAACAATTGTATGATAGAGTCAGAAAAGTTGCAGAAAAATCCTACTGCCGGCACAATAGCAAATAGCCAAACAGAGTGAAGGTAAATGTGAAGTTTGTGCCACCTGGGTCATAGATATAACAATTTTCATATTATTGGTATAGCTGTGATTTGGGGCACATTATAATATACCTTTATTAAGGTGGTATCAACTTTTGGTTTCCTAAATTACCTTATTGACAGACAGGGTAGATCCTAGCATTATAGAGCTGCGGTCTGGAAAATTTGTCATTACTGCTTTTTAAATATTTTTAATATGTCTTGTTTGGCTTGTATGTTAATATACATTGACTATTTTTAGGTGATCCCTCTTTTTGCAACACCTCTGTATAAGGCTCAGCATTGATCACTCCTTTCATGTGTAAGCTGCCCGTGTCAGAGGCACTAATGCAGCCCCAGACCATCAGAGATGCAGGAACTAAGCGCTGATAACAAGCTGGATGGTCCCTCTGCTCTGCAGTCTGCAGGACAAGGCGTCCACAGCTTCCATAAATAATTTCATATTTTTATTCATCCGACCTCAGAACAGTTAATATCTTCTGATATGATTTCTATGTTCTGCAGTGAATATAATATGGCTAAAAGAGATTTCCAAATCATTACATTCCTGTTCTCTTTACATTTACACAGCGTCACAAGTTTTTTGGAATTGGGGTTGTAAATATATATATATAAATATTTCTTTGTACATGTGTACATCCATCAGAACAACTGCTCTTAGCGATGTCACAATATCAGAGTTCTAGAATGTTGATGTCACACAAGTCATGAAGTCACAATATGAAGAACTGATAAAACTTCTGCTCACGGCCTCCTCCACTGAGGGTTATAGAATTTGTGGAGTGAGGATATTTTTGCAGTTCTGATTGAGTGAGCAAAATGTCTGAGTATAAGCGCAAACGTCGCTTTATTATTGAGTCTATTACAGAGAGCAGCGGTATTGATGACCAGGTGAGTGGCGGATTCTGGAGTATGTTGTCTATTTGAAATTATGGAACTTTGAAGACTTTTTTTTTACTTTTTATTGTTTCCTTTTCCCAGTTACTGGTCAATAAAAAATGCCGCCGAGTTTTTGCGTCCGACACAGAGGACAGCAGCGGTGATGAGAATCTCCATCAGGTGAGCGCTCACTTCTCTCCAGCACTGTCTGCGGCTCTGGGGGTCTACTGGAGATCAGGGGACGCCCCATTCTGTGATTATGCCACTGTATCGCTGCTACTCCTTCATTCTCATGGTCTTTATATTTCTTTATTTCAGTCTCATCCACTTATTTCAAGGTCTCCAAGGAGCCTTGAAGATGAAGATGGTGGCTCTGGTCCCCACCTGCTATACATAGAGTCAGGCATGTAATAAAGCATCTGGAAGGATCATAAATTCCTTCCTGTAAAATAAGAAAATTAGATTTTTATTTATTAGGAAAACTGAACGACACAGAAGTAAATGACGATGTTTCTTCTTTTCTCCAGAGCCCAATTCTCCCCGATTCAGCTTTGTGCAGGAGGAGACAGCAAGGTAATGTATTCCTATATATCCGTTTTATCTGGGTCATGTTCATGTTATCTGGTCGCTAGATGGCGCTATTATTAGCATATTTTCAGATAAGGTGTCAGCTGTGTGTCTGCAGGTCGTGTACGGTCTTAGTATATATCCAGTAGTGATGTGTGATCCTCTTTGATGCTTTGTTACCAGGAGACAGGAGCGTCCCATCAATTACTGTTTCCTGAGAAATCTGTCTTCACCCACGTCCAAATATGTCACCCACTTCCATAAGAACAAACAGGAGCTGGTACGACGTCTGTACAAGTTTTATAACAGGACCGTCTTTGAGAACCAGGTATTCAGTTATAACACACAGCTTGGAATAGGGTTATAGGGGATGAAGGTTTAGAGCTAGGGATAGTGTATCCAGTGTATATAGTATATACCTCTATATTGTGTATGTATATAGTGACACGAGGCGAAGGGTTAGGGCTAGGGATAGTGTATCCAGTGTATATAGTATATACCTCTACATTCTGTATGTATATGGTGATACGAGGCGAAGGGTTAGAGCTGGGGTTAGTGTATGCAGTGTATATAGTATATACCTCTATATCCTGTATGTATATGGTGATATGAGGTGAAGGATTAGAGGTAGGGATAGTGTATCCAGTGTATATAGCATATACCTCTACATTCTGTATGTATAGGTTGATAGGGGATGAAGGGTTAGAGCTAGGGTTAGTGTATCCATTGTATATAGTATATACCTCTATATTCTGTACGTATATTGTGATAGGAGGATAAAGGGTTACAGCTAGGGATGGAGTATCCAGTGTAAATAGCATATACCCCTGTATTCTGTAGGTATGGCGTGATATGAGAGATAGTGAGTAGATGGTTAAAGATAGGGTTAGGGTATCCAGTGTACATAGTATATACCTCTATATTCTGTAGGTATGGGGTGATGTGGGGGATAGTGAATAGAGGGTTAGAGCTAGGGTTAGTGTATCCACTATATACAGTATATACCTCTATATTCTGTATTTCTACTTCCTCTGTAGCTTCCTGCATATATGGACATCAGCTGGAATAAAAGGCTGCGTAAAACAGCTGGTCGCACTGGATTCCTGGAGAACAACGGGGACCGCTACGCCATCATCCAGTTATCGGATAAAGTCTGCGATTCAGCAGGTAGTCGTCACATCCGGTACAATTTATAGATTAGCTGTGGTGAAATCTTCCCCACATCTTTACTCCTGGTTGTTTTAATTATATGCTGCTTTGTCCTTAGAACGACTCCGAGACACATTGATCCATGAGATGTGTCATGCTGCCTGCTGGGTCATCGATGGCAATGGAGAACTTGCCCATCACCAACTATGGGAGCAGTATTGTGAGAAGGTCGCACAGATCCACCCTGACCTTCCACCCATTACTGTATTTCACAGTTGGGAGTACCACTACCCGGTGGTGTACCAATGCTCAGGGTGCCAGTACAGGTAAGATACGACTCAAATAAACTATGGACAGACGGGCGTCTGATACTGGTCGTGGGTGTATGTGCTACTACCACTGCTTGCTTCATGACTTCTGCAATCAATATTAAGGGGCTCTGTCATTGATGTTGGATGTGTGTGCACCTTTAGGATCATTCTTTAATATCTTTAATAAGCTTTATCTCCCACTCCAGAGTCGGACGTTGGACGGATTCTCTCGACACCGAGAAGTTTGGGTGCGGCTACTGTGAGAACAAGTTGGTTCTAGTAACCCCAACCTGAGAAGATCCATCAGCGACCATCCAGCTCCATCGATAGTCCGATCATCGGCTCGTCCAAGATAGCAGCACACAGATGAAGTCATCCAGAAGACTAGTGGAAAGTCACATCTCAGTCTTCCACCATTTCTCGGGCGGCACGGTGACTCAGTGGTTAGCACTGGTGTCTGCAGCACTCAGGTGGTGGAAACAAATCCGACCACGGACATCTGCATGGAGTTTGTATTTCCTCCCCGTGTCTGCGTGGGTTTCCTCCGGGTTCTCCGGTTTCCTCCCACACTCCAAAAATATACTGATAGGTTAATTGGCTTATTCCAAATTGTCCCTAACATGAATGATGGTTGTCCCTGTACAGCGCTACAGACTATGTCAGCACTATATTATCGAGGGGAATCAAATTCATCATTAAATACAAATGCTTTAAACAAACTTATTATTGTAATGTTGCCTTGTGTCAGTCATTTCATACACAGATTATTTACAAAAAAGTTATGTCCTATAGTGGGACGTCTGGAGGTGATTCCACCATACCGATGGCCAGAGACAGGCATGCGGGTGCTAACACCTACATGGACAGGCAGGACAGGCTTACACTGGTAATATACAGCGTATACACTCACAACGACTAACACACATCAAACCAAGCAAAGTCATCAAGTTTCAGAGCTCCCATAGAAATGAATGGTGATAGCAGCACATGCGCAGACACCTTTCCATTTCGGACAGTGTGTAACGGGATCGTTCTTGAGTTACATGTGGGTCCCTGATCTCAGCAATGGGACCTGCATCTATCAAACATTTATGACATATGCTTTTGATAGCGGATGAAATAATGTCTTCAATGCGCTTCGTCACGTGTCCACGGGCATGCTCGCGATTTCTAATGCTGACCCTATGCTGCTCTCTGATTCAGTTATGTCACCAGCAACATAGTGCATTAAGCATTAATGCTTTAAAGGGCACAGCTCAACTTTCCATCCTAATGTGGCACCTCAAACGTCACAAATTTTTCCAGGGCATTCATAAGGGGTATCTCTCCATTATCGTCACGAACGGGGAAACAGCTGATCAGCGAATGTGCACGGTGCTGGACCCTCACTGATCTGATATTGATGACCTATTCTAAAGATATTCCACCAATTATCAAACACCTGAATAACTTCTTTAATTAGTTTAGGGGAGTGATTGACCCATTTTTAAGCCACCCACAATCCTTAATCTTTATTCTTCACCTGAAGGTACAATGTGTTAAAAAACAGCTGATTATGGTGCCCATGGGCATTACAAGTATAGGAGACCCGCTCCTTTCTAATGGGAACATTTTTTTATGATGCCCTCCTCCTCGTCTCTTCCAAGGGGCATTGGAGTGACTCCCAATTTTTGGCAGCCCTTGCATTCACTGCATAGCAAACACAATGGGAGACCCACTTCCTAATAATGGGAACATTGTTTTCAGGAGGCCCTCTGACCTCCACGTCTTTTCCAAGGGGCATTGGAGTGCCTCCAAATTTTTGGCAACTCTTGCATTCACTGCATAGGCAAACACAATGGGAGACCTACTTCCTAATAATGGGAAATTTGTTTTCAGGAGGCCCTCCTCTAAGTCTCTTCAAAGGGGTATTGGGGTGCGTCCAAATTTTCAAAGTGGTATTGGGGTGCGTCCAAATTTTGGGCAGCCCTGCCACTCACTGCATATGCAATAACAGTATAGGAGACCTACTCTTTAGTAATGGGAACAATAAAACATAGCCGGCTGATGGCTCTCTAAGAATAGTGAGGGTCGATTGCTGGCCCTTTAAGAATAGTAAAGGCCGCCTGATGAACATTGTTGACAGAAGTGACCTGAGAGTCAGAAATGCTTTCAGGGGTCTTTCCCATACTGTCCTCATGTCATTTGAGCATGGTTCCCATCAATTTGGGCAATTTGCAATCTGCAGACCGCCGGGGGGGAGGAGCCTGAAAAATGCTCGAGTTTCTCATAGACTTATATTGGGCTCGTTGCTCGGGTCGAGCACCCGAGTATTCCAATGTGCTCGGCCCGAGCATCGAGCACCCGAGCATTTTACTGGTCGGCCATCACTACTCATAAGAGCACATTTATCTGTACAAACAACAGAACAGTGATTGCAGTCACATCTGTGTTCTGATACCTTAGCTCCCCAATAAGACATGGGAGTAAATCAATACTTTACAAGCTGCTCTGTGGCTGGGGGCACTGGTAAAATAGTGTCTTATTGTCATGCAAAGTGAGGGAAGGAACAGTGTACAAGGACAGAAATAGGGGGAAGGGGAAGGGAGCCCAACATCTAGAGAAAGGGGGAGTGGAGACCCCTAGGCAGATCTAATATCACCCTGACTACCCTATCATCCTTATATAGGTTCATCTCCAATCGCAGAGCAGGAAACTTAATCCCTGAATGTCCCTAGAGCTAGGCCCTAGGTAGGGAGGGACACTATATGAGGGGCAGCTAATGATAAGTGTTACTTCTCTTTTCTTTACATGATACCAGATTGATGGTGCTATTGTGGGCTGATGTTCTTCATAGACTTGTGTGAACAGCCCCTATTATATTCTTGCTCTGATGATTCAGAAGTTTGCTGTATATATAATACCTCTCTGTGGAGAATCAGCTTTAGGGATTCTCTTAACAATATAAGAAAAAAAAGATTAACCACTGCATGTGATAGGGGTTATATACTGGGCTCGGGTAATGATTGATAGAACTTATTCATGAATTTATAAGCCCTGCTAGCCCAGTTATTTGTAGTTATGTATTGTCTCTAAATTTCCCTAGAGCTGTCATTTTGCTTTATTGAACAGTTGTCGTCTTTTAATGTTTATTGAAATGGTCGGCCTCTGAATCTATACGTTCACTTCTTTCTATCTTTTTTCACGACTGTAGTTTTGTATTTATTAGGATAAATGTATTTATTAGTATAGGAGAATTTTTAGGGACATAAGGGACACCGTTGTTGAGCAGGGGCGCCACTTAACACAAATTAGGGTGCCAACCTCCTCTGCCAGGAAGGTAGAGACATTAGGAGTAAAGTAGGGACAGGTTTAGCCTGCACTCTATCCTGATCAGTGTGTAACCTAATTTGGATATTCCCTAATACTTTATTTTGTATTTTTGTTGTTTTGTCTATTGTGGATTGTTATAATCCTTTTCAGACAATTTATTAAAAGTTACATTTTAGGGGTCTAATCTTCTATAGGATTTTCATGCTAAATTAGGCCCTATTTACATATTTTTTGCTAAGGTGTTTAACTGAAAACTAGTCAGGCCCCATTGTAACTAAAGAAAGCAAGGTAAACAAACAAAGGGGATACATTTAGCTTGAGAAGACACCAGAGAGGTAGCGCCAACTGTCCTCCAAGGGAAGTCCAAGAATGAACTAGCTGGCTACTAGTACTCCAGGCATAGACAGCAGAACATAGATCTATCATAGTAACATAGTTTGTAAAGCCGAATAAAGACTTGCGTCCATCAAGTTCGACCTGTTAGTTCTGTAATTGCTAAAGTTGATCCAGAGGAGGGCAAAAACCCCAAATGATTTGGCCAATCTTCACCTGAGGAAAAATTCCCTCCCTCCAGCGACTCTCTGGAGACACAGAGATTTTAACTACCAAGCAATGGTGTGTCAACCAGCAGCAGAAGGTGGAGGTCACCGCTGGGTCCTAAAGGAAGAAGGATATCACTACACTACAGAGATGAGAGGATCAAGAAGGTGTCTGTAATGCCAAGCACAGGGACCTTCTACAGCCGGATCCAGAGTGACTGTCTGTCACACTTGACACACCAGTGATATCTGATGAACAAAAAAAAATAAAATGTTGTAGGTACGCTCACCTGAAAGGGTTGCAACAGTCACAACTCCTATAAAAGCATGTAAAGGCTGCTGCAGGATGTCACGCACGGTGTGGGAAAGACAAAGTGCAACACGAAGGGAAGAAGGGGAGGAAGCCAAAACACTAGGGAATGTGGGATTGGAGACCCCTAGGCAGATCTAATATCACCCTGCCTACCCTACCATCCCTATATAGGTTCCACACTTATCTCCGAACAGGACCATAAACCCTGGATGACCCTAGAGCTAGGCCCTAGATAGGGAGGGGGAAGGGTGAGCACTGGTCAGGACCCACTACAAACTAAAGACAACAAGGTAGACAAACAAAGGGGATTAATTTAGCTTAAGCAGACACCAGAGGAGTAATGCCAACTGTCCTCCAAGGGCACCAGAGAAGACGCTAGCCGACTGCTAATGCTCCAAGCCTGTACATAGAAGTATCACCGGCGATTCCCTGGAGCAAACTGAGTGTTTTTAACTCCCAGGCAAGGGTGTGTCAATCAGCAGCAGGAGGGAGATTGCCACTGGGTCGTAAAGGCAGAAGGATTAAGAAGGCATCTGTAATGCCAAGCGCAGTGACCTTCTACAGCCAGGTCTATTACACCTGTCACACCCTTGACACAGGACCACCAATAAATTGACATGAAGAAATGAGAGGAATACGGTGGTTCAGAGTCCGCACTGCAAATGTAACATCACCTAGAATAAAGTTTTGAGTTGAAAACTGTTTGATTTCAGTTTGTAATAACCTGCTAATGCTTATAATGTCAAAAATGACCATTTTTTTGTTCTTTATTAAAATGAAAAGGTTGAAAACTCTGCTGTGCATAATAATTTGGAACATGCATTTTGAGTGCAGTTTGAGTTTTTTATTTTTTTAAAAATATACTGTTATCATAGGCAGTTTGTACAAAAACCTTTCAATTGTACTCTAATAGTTATTCGACTGGAAAATTACAATGACTGCAATTCATATAGGTAATTTGGGAAAATCTGAGAAAATATTATTTGCATAATAATTTGGAACACAGTGTATATATATATATATATATATATATATATATATATATATATATATATATATATATACTGCTCAAAAAAATAAAGGGAACACTCAAATAACACATCCTAGATATGAATGAATGAAATATTCTCATTGAATACTTTGTTCTGTACAAAGTTGAATGTGCTGACAACAAAATCACACAAAAATCATCAATGGAAATCAAATTTATTAGCCAATGGAGGCCTCGATTTGGAGTCACCCAAAATTAAAGTGGAAAAATACACTACAGGCTGATCCAACTTTTATGTAATGTCCTCAAAACAAGTCAAAATGAGGCTCAGTATTGTGTGTAGCCTCTACGTGCATGTATGACCTCCCTACAACACCTGGGCATGCTCCTGATGAGGTTTCGGATGGTCTCCTCTGAGATCTCCTCCCAAACCTGGACTAAAACATCCGTCAACTCCTGGACAGTCTGTGGTGCAACGTGACGTTGGTGGATAGAGCGAGACATGATGCCCCAGATGTGCTCAATCGGATTCAGGTCTGGGGAACGGGCGGGCCAGTCCATAGCTTCAATGCATTCATCTTGTAGGAACTGCTGACACACTCCAGCTACATGAGGTCTGGCATTGTCCTGCATTAGGAGGAACCCAGGGCCAACCGCACCAGCATATGGTCTCACAAGGGGTCTGAGGATCTCATCTCGGTACCTAATGGCAGTCAGGCTACCTCTGGCGAGCACATGGATGGCTGTGCGGCCCTCCAAAGAAATGCCACCCCACACCATTACTGACCCACTGCCAAACCGGTCATGCTGAAGGATGTTGCAGGCAGCAGATTGCTCTCCACGGCATCTCCAGACTCTGTCATGTCTGTCACATGTGCTCAATGTGAACCTGCTTTCATCTGTGAAGAGCACAGGGCACCAGTGGTGACTTTGCCAATCTTGGTTGTAACATCCCTGGCGGCGTGCTGGCATGGCTTACCACCTCCCACCATGCAAGACCGCCATCTTACCTATCAATCCAGGCTGCACTCTTTGCTCCAGTACCTGCTATGTCTCTTGTCTGATTGCTTAGGGCGGCGGCGCGGCTGCTGCCTGATTCTTACAGTTGCTGTGTGTGCACTCCTAATGCCTCCCCAGCCTATTGCTGTGAGTCACTGGATACTTAACCCCCTCCACCCAGTAGGGGGTGCCTGAGAAACACTTTCATTCAGTGTATTCTGTGCAACTGAGTTGCCGAGTCCTGTCCTGTATCTTGTCTGTTTCCGCCCCTGGGGCTGTATACCCAGACCTGTTACCTGTATCTGTGACTTCTGGTCTGTCTCCGCCACCCTGGGGGCTGAGTTCCCAGGCTTGTTCCTGTATCTTATTCCTGGTTCAGTTCCTGTCTGAACTGTGTCCTAGCCTGTTACCTGTTTCTCTCTATGTCCGAACCTTCCCTTTTCCTGCAGTGTCTGAACCTGCACCTAACTCCAACTCGTTGTCACTGAACTTCTGTTTGTGAGTTTTGTGTACACTCGCTACTTCATTGTAAGTACCTTGCGTGTATCTGGTTCTGCTTGTCTACCGCACCTGCTGGTTTTGCTCTGCTCTGCTTGTCTACTGCACCTGCGGGTTTTGCTCTGCTCAGCTTGTCTACCGCATCTGCGGGTTTTGCTCTGCTCTGCTTGTCTACCGCATCTGCAGGTTTTGCTCTTCTCTGCTTGTCTACCGCACCTGCGGCTCCGTTCCTGTGTCCCAGTCTGTACAGGTCCCTATCCTGCCTGTGTTCCTATCTGCCAGTGCCCACCTGTCAGCATACCAGCCGTGCCTGCCAATATCCACCTATCTGTATGCCAGCCTAACCTGCCTGTTCCTGCATTCCCCGGTGTGGGTCAACAGTTGTGACCGGGGTCTGACCTGGAGTAGCACCTGGTACCTCTGCTCGGTTCCTACCTGGTTCACGGAGTCGACTGAGTCACCGTGTGACCTTGGTTGGACCGAGTTGATACTTAGGTACACCCCTCCAAGCACTCCTCGGTTCATGGTCCAGTGGGATCACTAATCATGCTCACGCCAGTCAGTCTGGACCTGTGCGTAACACTGGTGTTCTGTGGCAAATTCCAACCGTCCAGCACGGTGTTGGGCTGTGAGCACAACCCCCATCTGTGGACATCGGGCCCTCATACCACCCTCATGGAGTCAGTTTCTAACCGTTTGTGCAGACACATGCACATTTGTGGCCTGCTGGAGGTCATTTTGCAGGACTCTGGCAGTGCTCCTCCTGTTCCTCCTTGCACGAAGGCGGAGGTAGTAGTCCTTCTGCTGGGTTGTTGCCCTCCTATGGCCCCCTCCACCTCTCCTGGTGTACTGGCCTGTCTCCTGGTAGCCTCCAGCCTCTGGACACTACGCTGACAGACACAGCAAACCTTCTTGCCACAGCTCGCATTGATGTGCCATCCTGGATGAGCTGCACTACCTGAGCAACTTCTGTGGGTTGTAGAGTCCGTCTAATGCTACCACGAGTGTGAAAGCACAACCAACATTCAAAAGTGACCAAAACATCAGCCAGAAAGCATTGGGCCTGAGATGTGGTCTGTGGTCCCCACCTGCAGAACCACTCCTTTATTGAGTGTGTCTTGATAATTGCCAATAATTTCCATCTATTGTCTATTCCATTTGCACACCAGCATGTGAAATTGATTGTCAATCAGTGTTGCTTCCTAAGTGGACAGTTTGATTTCACAGAAGTTTGATTTACTTTGAGTTATATTCTGTTGTTTAAGTGTTCCCTTTATTTTTTTGAGCAGTGTATATATATATACTAGATGGTGGCCCGATTCTAACGCATCGGGTATTCTAGCATATGTCTCCCGACCATCCTTTATAATGTCCCATGCAGGATGTCACATCCCCTCCTCCCTTATAATGCCCCATGCAGGAAGTCACATCCCCCCTATATAATACCCCATGCAGGATGTCACATTCCCCGTATATAATACCCCATGCATATAATACCGCATGCAGGATGTCACATCCCCCTATAGTGCCCCATGCAGGATGTCACATCCCCCCTATATAATACCCCATGCAGGATGTCACATCTGTCCATAGTGCCCCATGCAGGCTGTCACATCCCACCTATATAATACCCCATGCAGGATGTCACATCCCCCGTATATAATACCCCAGGCAGGATGTCACATCCCCACTATATAATGCCCCATGCAGGAAGTCACATCCCCCCTATATAATACCCCATGCAGGATGTCACATTCCCCTATAGTGCCCCATGCAGGATGTCACATCCCCCTATATAATACCCCATGCAGGATGTCGCATCTCTCCATAGTGCCCCATGCAAGCTGTCACATCCCCCCTATATAATACCCCATGCAGGATGTCACATCTCTCCATAGTGCCCCATGCAGGCTGTCACATCCCCCCTATATAATATCCCATGCAGAATGTCACATACCCCGTATATAATACCCCATGCAGGATGTCACATCCCCACTATATAATGCCCCATGCAGGAAGTCACATCCCCCTTATATAATACCCCATGCAGGATGTCACATCCCCCTATAGTGCCCCATTCAGGATGTCACATCCCCCTATATAATACCCCATGCAGGATGTCACATCTCTCGATAGTGCCCCATGCAGGCTGTCACACCCCCCCTATATAATACCCCATGCAGGATGTCACATCTCTCCATAGTGCCCCATGCAGGCTGTCACATCTCTCCATAGTGCCCCCTGGAGGATGTCACATCTCTCCATAGTGCCCCATGCAGGATGTCACATCCCCACTATATAATGCCCCATGCAGGAAGTCACATCCCCCCTATATAATACCCCATGCAGGATGTCACATCCCCCTATAGTGCCCCATTCAGGATGTCACATCCCCCTATATAATACCCCATGCAGGATGTCACATCTCTCCATATTGCCCCATGCAGGCTGTCACATCCCCCCATATAATACCCCATGCAGGATGTCACATCCCCCCATATTGCCCCATGCAGGTCCCCTATGGCCCCATACAAAAAAAAAATCCAATACTCACCTCACTGCTTCTCTGGACTCCAGTGTAGCCGGCATCTTCCCGCTGTGCACTGTGACCGCTCAGGAGAGAGTGCGGTGTAAAGAAGTCACCGCGCCCTCTGAGCTGAGACATCACAGAGCATCAGCGGAAGACACAGGAGCTGCTGTGCAGGCACAGGGAGGGGTAAGTATGACGCCGGGTGCCGGGGTCCTGATCGAGCGTGGGGAGGGACGGGAGGAGAGGAGAGGGGAGGAGAGAGGAGGAGAGAGGAGGGGAGAGGAGGGGAGGCGAGGGGCGTCACACTTGTCCTCGGGAGATAAGCGGCCGTAGCTTTTTACCGTGGGTCATAGTCACAGGTGCGGACTCATACTGACATCTGACAGCATGATCCTGCAGTGCTCTAACTGGTGGTAACGATGGTACCGCCAATCAGAGCCGCCAGTGTTTCTCACGCTGTCACACAGATGACATCATGAGAAACACAGACTTCCTGAGGATTGCTAGAGAGGCAAATCAGAACACTCGATTGACTGCAAAAGACCTTCAGATAGATTTATCAGACCCTGGATTTGTGGTACATTGTTCTACTGTTCGGAGACACGTGCACAAATATGGCCTTCATGGAAGAGTCATGAGAAGAAAACCTCTCCTGCATCCTCACCATAAAAATCAGCATCAGAAGTATGCAAAAGAACATCTAAACTAGTCAGATGCATTTTGGAAACAAGTACTGTGGACCGATGAGGTTAAAATAGAACTCTTTGGCCACAATGATCATAGGTATGTGTTGAGAAAAAGGGCGCAGAATTTCAGGAAAATAATATCTCGCCAACCATTAAGCATGGGGGTGGATCAATCAATGCTTTGGGGTTGTGTTGCAGCCAGTGGCACGGGGAACATTTAACGGGTAGAGGGAAGAATGGATTCAATGAAATTTCAGTAGGATCTCTTTTTATTGAAATAGAAATAGACATTAACATATATAACATACATTAATAAATGCTGGTGTTTAGTCATCATGGTGATCAAAATAACATATTCTCTATCACTTCTCTGATAAGACTCCTACACCTCTTATCTAATAATCATATCCAACAGTGCAGACCACTACATAAATCAACAATACAACAGTACAAAAACAATAAGAGAAAAAAGAAAAAAATAGAAGGGGTGGTGAGGGGGGAAGAGGAAAAAGAGAAAGAAAGATAAGAAAGGAGGGCAGGATTAGGAAATTGAAGAGGAGAAGGAGAACATAAACTAAGGCTCGTTTTTAGACTCTCTAATTAGTTCCCAGCACCAACCCAGATCCAATTCACCAATTTATCAGTCTCTCACTCAAACAGCCTGTGAAACTCCGATGAGTCCTGAAACAGAATCCAGACACTCCAGATCTTCCTGAATTTATCAGCACATCCATTAAAGTCAGCAGAAAGTTCCTCCATTCTGCAGATATTAACCATTTCATTTTTTTGAGATCCTATTGATGAGGGCAGGATAGAAAGCCGAGCTTTCTCAGGACGATTTTCGACCCTACTTCCGGTAATTAGATTATAATTGGAAAATATTTTTTCCCACAATGGTTTGATCTTACTACACTCCCACCATATGTGAAGCATAGATCCTTTTTCCACTTTATATCGCCAACATAAGTCTGAGGCTGCCGGAAATATGGTGTGAAGTTTTACTGGATACTGGTACCATCTTGCCATAATTTTGAAATTTTTCTCCTGCGCATAACATGTGACCGACATTTTGTGTGTAAACAAGAATCCTTTTTCCCAATCTGTTGAAGATATGACTACCCTCAATTCTTGTTCTCACATGTGTTGAAATTGTAACTTTCCTGAGATACTTTCCACAATCAAATAATTATAAAGCAGGGATATTATATGATTGGGGGGAGATTCCTGTAAGAATAACCTCTTAAAAGAAGATGGTATACACTGGAATGGGGGTGCCATCCTCTGAGAAAACAAGAATGATTGCAACTGTAAGTATTCCATCCACAGCAATTTTCTAGACCGAGACCTATCCTGTAATGTATTGAATGACGGTATTTTACCATTTTCTAATATATGCAGGAGGCGAGTGTCCTCCATAGCTCTCCATCCCAAGAAAGATTCTCTCAGATATCTAGGAGGAAAGGAAAGATTAGAGAAAAGTGGCGTAAGAGGGCTGAATGTTCTAGAGGGATGGTATTTTTTCATAGTTGCAAGCCAAATTTTAATCGTTCCCCTAGTCAATTCTGTCAAGCCTCCTATCGAGAAAACAGCAGAGGCAAAAAGCCAAGGAAGGTGCTTCAAAGGAACACCCACCCCTTCCTGCTCAATAGTGACCCATTGTTTTGTCAGAGAGTTGACATGCCAGTCTATAAAGTGACCTAAAACAGAAGCTTGAAAGGATATTTTAAAATTCGGAAATCCAGCTCCACCGGCTATTTTTAGGGCGGTTTAATGTCTGCATACTTATCCTGGGTCTATATTTACCCCACACAAACCTGATTAATGCTGTATGTAGTTTGCTGAAGAAGCTGCATGGCGAGAAATGGGAACAGTTTGAAAAATGTATAAAAAGCGGGGCAATATATCGATTTTTACTGCGTTCATTTTACCAAACCAGGATAGTCTCAGTTTACTGTAATTCAGTAGGTCTTTATATGTACGATCCAAAAGCGATTGGTAATTTAGTGCAAAAAGTTTTGAAAAGTCAGGAGAAATGAGCACGACTAAGTATTTTATCGCTTTTCACTTCCATTTAAAAGGGAAGTTATCCATTACATGTTCAACTTCTCTCTGTGACAGCGATAGATTTAATGTCTCCGATTTTGAATAATTAACTTTAAAATTACTCAGTTTCTATCAAACTCCCTCATTAACGCAGGAAGAGATGTCTGAGGCTGAGACACATAGAGGAGAAGGTCATCTGCATATAATGCTGTCTTATATGTCCTGGTACCTATTTTAACCCCATGAATATTGCTGTTTTTCCTTATTGCATTGGTCAAGAGCTGCATCACTATCACGTACAGAAGGGGGGACAGAGGGCACCCGTGTCTAGTCCCGTTTCGTATCGCAAAGGGTGAGGACAAGTTCCATTGACCCTAACTCTAGCAGTAGGGCCAGAGTACAGAGAAAAAATTAACTGTAAAAATTGTGGTCCAATGCCTATTTGACATAATGCCTCCTTCATAAACCCCCAATGAACCCTGTCAAAGGCCTTCTCTGTATCAACAGATAAAAGACCCATAGATATGGAGCTACTTTTAGCTTTAGAGATTAGCAACATGGTCATAATAGTGTTGTCTCTTGCCTCTCGGCCCTGAATAAATCCTACTTGATCCTACTTGATCAGTATTTATAAGAGAGGGCAACAATGGGGCAAGTCTTTCTGTTAGTATTTTTGAGAGTATTTTAATGTCCACAATTATTAATGATATGGGTCTATAATTAGCTGTGATTGTAAGATTCTTACCTGGTTTAGGGAGAACGTTAATATGAGCTTCCAATGATTGGAGGACAAAACATGTCTTATCATTTAATGAATTAAAGGTTTTGTTCATAACAGGGGATAGCTGAGTTTTAAGGGACTTATAGAATGCTGGAGTAAATCAGTCTGGGCCAGGACTTTTACCAGATGGTGTAGATTGAATTGCAAGATTGACCTCCTCCTCTGTAATGTCCTTTTCCAGTGCCTCAGAATCCTGACTATCTAAAGAGGGTAAAGAAGTATCTTGCATGTACTCCTTAATTCGGATAGATAGGTCAGAAGGAGAGAGATCAGAGTATTGCCCTTTAATATTGTACAACTTCTCATAGTATGAGCGGAATATGTCAATGATTTCTGTAGGATTATGAGCATCCTCCCCATTTTGTTTTTGGATATATGGAATGTATGCCGCCACAGAGCGAGGGTGAAGCAACCTTGAGAGTGCCCGTCCACGTTTATCTGATGATTCATAAAAAAAGTTTTTAATTAGCTCCCTGTGCCTTAGATATTTTTGGTCTAGCAAGATCTTGAGATCATTCCTTTTTTTGGATAATTCTGCAAGAGTGTTAGGCGACAACATATGTTTATGCGAGACCTCAAGTGTGTGTATCTGTCTCAAAAGGTCATTTACCTTTAGAGTTCTCTCCTTTTTGAGTTTTGATCCATGCTTAATCAACACGCCTCTTATGACACATTTTAAAGTTTCCCATTGCAGAGGTATTGAGGTCTGATCTGCTTTATGAATCTGCAAAAAAGAATCAATAGAATCCTTTAATTCTGCCATACAGATTTTGTCTTTTAGAAAGTGATCATTCATTTTCCATGTCCATGAACACTGGACCAGGGAGGGTGCAGTGTCCATTTTAGGACATGATCAGATATCAAAATCAAGCATCAGAATGATGTCAGTTTGAGGCTAAATACCCTGTCTGACAAGTGATTCTGACAAGTGATCCTGACGAGTGATTTTGACAAGTGATTTTGACAAGTGATTCTGATGAGTGATTTTGACGAGTGATTTTGATGAGTGATTCTGACAAGCGATTTTGACAAGTGATTCTGACGAGTGATTTTGACAAGTGATTTTGGTGAGCTGTTTTGGGCGGTGTTCGAGTTGTTCGACGAACGCGAACGATTTGGAAAAAATTCGGCTGTTCGAGGTTATGTTCGATAACTGTTCGTGCACCAAAAGCGTGTCCTGCATGTCTGGCGCTATTTAGAGCACCAATCATGCAGGGATTGTCTGCCACTCACTGTAATGCCACAGCCATGGTGGTTGTGGTATTACAGTGCTTGCCCAAATCGATGGGAACAGTGCTCACAGTGCAACATGAAAAGCCGGCAATTCAGCAGCGGCATACACCGGTACCCGACAATTTAAAACCGAAAGAATAGAGTATCACACATAGATTAGATAGATAGAAACATGTCAGTCACATACATAAGAAGTACAGTGACAGTGTTGGTTACTGTACTTGTCATTTAGTGTTAAAGGATTTATTAAAAAAAATATTAGTGTTTTCATGCACCGTCTCTTTAAAAAAGCCGGCCGGCAATTCAGCATCTGTACCCGACAATTTAGAACCGAAAGAATAGAGTATCACACATAGATTAGATAGGCAGAAACATGTCACTCACATATATAAGAAGTACAGTGATAGTGTTGATTACTGTACTTGTCATTTAGTGTTAAAATAAAGGATTTATTAAAAAAAAGAATTTTCCCACGCTGTCAGTGATGTGCATGAGGTGAGCCGAGTTCATTGGACATGAGCTCACCTCATGCACATCACTGACAGCGTGGGAAAATTCTCCTGCACTCACCGCATGCGCAGGAGAATTTTCCCACGCTGTCAGTGACGTGCATGAGGTGAGCTGAGTTCATTGGACATGAACTCGGCTCATCTGGATGCCGTCACAGCCAGACACTGAGGAGCGCAAGCATGCCTGCGCTTCTCAGTGTCTGCCGCATGGCAAGCTGGATGGCAGCGTTCTGCTGCGGTCCAGCCTGTCATGTGAATGTAGCAGAGCTGAAGCTGTCGTGGGAACCATGGAAAGGTAAGGATGATGTTGCCTTATTATTTTACTTTTATTGCAGAAGACATTGGCTTCAGCTGGAATGGGCGTGACGGTAAGTATGGTTTAATTTAGAACAATAAAGAATTGTGTGTTTATTTCAATTAAAGGACTTTATTCTGGATGTTTGTGTTTTTTTGTAACTTTGACTATGGGGTTAGTAATGGGGGTGTCTTATAGACGCCTCTCCATTACTAACCTGGGCTTGATGTCAGCTGGCATTATAAGCTGACATCAACCCCAGCCCTATTACCCCATCCTATGGATGCGCCATTTCTTGGGCGGCTGACGGCTGGTGTTTCTAGCCTGGGAGGGGGCCAATATTCATGGCACCCTTCCTGGGCTATTAATATCAGCCCCCAGCTGTCTGCCTAGCCTTTGCTAGCTATTAAAATAGGGGGGACCCCACGTCATTTTTTTTTGGGTCCCCCATTTTAATGGCTAGTAAAGGCTAGGTATTCAGCTGGGGGCTGATATTAGTAGCCTGGGAAGCTCCGTGGGTATTACCCCCTTTCCAGGCTTCAAACATCTGCCCCAGCCGTCTGCTTAACCTCCGCTAGAGACTAAAATTACGGGGAACCCCACGCCAATTTTTTTTAAAATAAATCCTTTATTTTAACACTAAATGACAAGTACAGTAATCAACACTATCACTGTACTTCTTATATATGTGACTGACATGTTTCTATCTATCTAATCTATGTGTGATGCTCTATTCTTTCTGTTATAAATTGTCGGGTACCGATGCTGAATTGCCGGCCGGCTTTTTTAAAGAGACGGTGCATGAAAACACTAATATTTTTTTTAATAAATCCTTTAACACTAAATGACAAATACAGTAACCAACACTGTCACTGTACTTCTTATATATGTGACTGACATGTTTCTATCTATCTAATCTATGTGTGATGCTCTATTCCATATTGTCTAAATTGTCGGGTACCGGTGTATGCCGCTGCTGAATTGCCGGCCGGATTTTTTAAAGTGGGTGTCTTCTGAGCAGTTTGTCAGCTTTTGGACACCTTTGAAGGTGTTTTCTATGTGTTTCTATGTGTTTTTGTTTGCCTGCCATTGGTTTTAACTGTGCTCGACGGTGTTCGACGGTGTTCTAAGGTGTTCGACGAACAGTTCCACGAACATCCTGGTGTTCGACGAACCGAACCCGAACACTACGGGGGTGGCTCAAAACTAATAAGGATCGAGCTTGGCGATTCACCGCAAGGCGTCCTTCCGCCAGTCCCAGCCCCTGTGCCTTGGGGTCCCTCCCCGATGCTCTTCACTGAATGTCCCGGGGGCCCGAACCATTTCCTTTGAAAAAATGAAGTGTCCAAACTACAGGTGGTGTAGCTTGCTTAACAACTGGGATAATCTGCCGACTATCAGACACTGCTACAAGCCACAAAGTATTTCCTGGGCTAGATGCAGTTAAAAATTTGTAATTAGATACTCTCGTTGGATGCTGAGAAAGCATTCCATAGAGTCTCCTGGCACGCCATATATTATTATCTTAAAAGCTTGGGGTAGGGGTCTAGGGGACCCTTTTATAGCCAAAATCACGGCCCTGTATCGCAATACGTCACCTAGGCTGAAGACAAATGGAACATTTTCATCACCTTTCATAATCACTAGTGGAGGCGGGAAACGACCCTCAGCTAGAAACCGGAGGCTGTGACATTTTATGTGGCGCAGCCCCTCGCTACACCCGCTAGGAAGGCACCACATAGGGTCAGGGAAACTGGCGCCAAGTTTACCAAGAGGAGGCCCGAGGCAGCCAGACAGAAGCGTTGGTAAGAAAGGCCAGACAAAGGACACACAAAGGGGGTCCTGTGAAGCGCTCCAAAGTTATCTGTGAGTTATCTGAGCCCCTCACCTGGTGAGCACAGTACGACGTGGGCAGCCGTTACCTGCAGAAGTGGTCTGGATAATAAGAACTGTGAGTAAAGGCCCTGGACTGCATCACTGACTCCGTGTCGTTACTACTGCTGCCCTGCACCATCACCCCCATCCTCCGCATACAGTGCCCGGAGGCTATACTCTCCCGTGGGGAGTTATACTACGCTCTGCTGCACCCACAACACCAGCCTCAGCGGTCTGCCCTGCGGCGGCGGTTCACTCTGACAGCAATCCACGGGAGGCGTAGTCGGACATTTAAACATCAACACGACATAAATAGTTCCGCCACTGGTTTGACCGCCCTGAGCCACGGAACCGGGTCACCGCCACGGAGACTACAACCACCAGCATCCACCAAAAAGGGTCCGGCTCCGGGTGTCCCAAGGCCCAAGGGGCGCGTCAGAACATTTTCATCACCTTTCAAAATCACCAATGGGACAAGGCAGGGATGTCCTCTGTCCCCTCTCTTATACATCCTAGTGATGGAGCACCTGCTCTCATCAATTCGCCATAACCCCAATATTAGGTGGATTGAGGAGGGAGGCACCGAGTACAAGTGCTCTGCATTTGCTGATGATGTCCCAGTATATATCACTCAATCACATATATCCATCCCTGCTGTTATGGCTGAAATAGATCACTTTGTTACATGGTCAAATTTTAAAATCAATGCAGCGAAGTCTGAGGCCCTCGAGGTCTCCCTCCCCAAATCCATACAGGATTCCATCCAGTCCAACTTTCCCTTTGCCTGGCCCTCACAGGGTATCAAATATTTAGGAATTCAGATTCATAGAGACCTCTCCCGTCTATGTTATCTTAATTTTGGGCCCTTTATTGAACAACTCCATACAGATCACGGTTGGCAAGTTAGAACTGTAAGATTCACTACGTGAACCACTGGTGTTTTGTGGAAAAGCACATGTACACTGTGTTCCAAATTATTATGCAAAAAGTGTTTAGGAGTGATAAGGTAAGAATTTTTTTGTTTGTCAGTTAAACTCATTGATGGTGATGTGTGTCAGGGCTCTTTATATCACTGTAAGCAATTGCAGACACCTGTGCTAATTAGTTTGGCAGGTGTGTCCAATGAAAGGCAAGCCTACTTAAGAAGGCTGTCCCACATTATTAAGCAGCCTACATTTTCTGCCAAAATGGGAAAGAAAAAGGATGTGTCGGCTGCTGAGAAGCAGCAAATTGTGGAGTATTTAGGTCAAGGCATGACTACAATCAACATTGCCAAGACACTTCATCCTGATCATCGCACAATCAAGAAGTATGTAGCTGATTCACAGTACACACGTGTGCGTGCTGATAAGGGAAAATTAAGGACTCTTTCCTACAGGCAATTACATCAGGTTAAAAGAGCAGCGGCAAAAAAGCCTTGTCATAGCAGCAGACAAGTTTTTGAAGCTGCTGGTGCCTCCAACGTCCCCCGAACAACAAGATGCAGGGTCCTTCAGAGGTTTGCAGCTGTGCGTAAGCCATCCTGTCGACCTCCTCTATCCACTGTACACAAGCAGAAACAGCTTCAGTGGGCCAAACAATACATGAAGACTGACTTCAAAACTGTTTTGTTCACCGATGAGTGCCGTGCAACGCTCGATGGTCCAGATGGATGGAGTGGAGGATGGCTGGTTGATGGACACCCCATGCAAACACGGCTACGGCGCCAACAAGGAGGAGGTGGAGTAATGTTTTGGGCTGGAATCATGGGGAGAGAGATTGTTGGCCCCTTTAGGATCCCTGAAGGGGTAAAGATGAACTCCATAATGTATGTGGAGTTTCTCAAACAGCACTTCCTGCCATGGTTCAAGAAGAAGAACCGTGTATTCCGCAGCAAGATCATTTTCATGCATGATAATGCACAGTCTCATGCTGCACATAACACATCTGCATCTCTGACTGATATGGGCGTAAAAGGGGACAAACTTATGGTGTGACCCCCATGCTCTCCTGACCTCAACCCCATTGAGAACCTCTGGAGCATCATCAAAAGGAGTGTCTATGATGGCGGGAGGCAGTTCACATCTAAACAACAGCTCTGGGAGGGTATTCTGTCCTCATGCAAAACAATTGAAGCAGAAACCATCCAAAACCTGACAAATTCAATGGACGATATAGTTCAGAAGGTCCTTTCGAACAAGAGGTCCTATGTGCAAATGTAACATCACCTAGAATAAAGTTTTGAGTTGAAAACTGTTTGATTTCAGTTTCTAATAACCTGCTAATGCTTATAATTTCAAAAATGACCATTTTTTTGTTCTTTATTAAAATGAAAAGGTTGATCGAAGAGTGTGGGGGATCTAAGAGTGTGGCAACCCAGTAGTCAGGATTATTTCGAATTCTGACAATCTGAGGGTCATGTTGCAGGTAGTGCAGCAAGAAGGCACTCATGTGTCTTGTGCATCTAGGAGCCCCAAAATTATTTTCCGGGCTAGATACAGCTAAAAATTATTATTAATTTGAAAGCTGATGGAGCTTAGTATAGATGGCCTAATAGAATCAGTACTGCAAACTGCTACAAGGCCCAAATTATTTTCCAGCCAAGATACAGATAAACATGATTAGTAATTTTAAATCTGGTGGAGTTTAGTATAGATGGCCTAAT
The DNA here is from genome assembly GCF_046119375.1 of Phyllobates terribilis. NCBI lineage: Eukaryota > Metazoa > Chordata > Amphibia > Anura > Dendrobatidae > Phyllobates > Phyllobates terribilis. The sequence goes on along the minus strand of NW_027362763.1, from coordinate 374,770,985 downwards.
AGAATCAGTACTGCACACTGCTACAAGGCCCAAATTATTTTCCAGCCAAGATACAGATAAACATGATTAGTAATTTGAAAGCTTCAAACGGTTGGTGAGGTGATTTTAACAAATCATCAAGCTTTTACTCTCCCCAGGATGACACAGGGGTAGAAAAGTCCTTTCGGATCCATGATTTGTTCATCTTTATGAACGTGAGTCTGTCTACATTATCAGTGGAGAGCCGCGTGCGCTTATCTGTCAGCACACCACCAGCAGCGCTGAACACACGTTCAGACAGAACACTGACTGCGGAGCATGACAAGATCTCCAAGGCGTAAGTGGAGAGCTCCGGCCATTTATCCAGATTGGAAGCCCAAAAAGAGCAAGGGTCCAGTGACACAGTCATGGCTTCAATGATAACTTGGAGATACTCCTGTACCATCGTCTCTAGGCGTTGACTATGTGTCAGACTTCTTGTCTCCTGTGGCATTGCAAAGGATGGGCTTAAAAAGTGGTGAAATGATTCCGCAAAATTGATGTTACCAGCAGATACTGTGTTTCTGTTACGTTTTGAGTGCAGAACACTCGACGGTCCCACGGTTGGCAAGTTGGAACTGTGAGCTTCACTACGTGCACCACTAGTGTTTTGTGGAAAAGCACATGTAAGATTCTGCAACAGTCTCTGCTGATATTCCTGCATGCGTGCATCTCTTTCTATGGCAGGAATAATTTCTGCAAATTTACTTTTGTACCGGGGATCTAAGAGTGTGGCAACCCAGTAGTCAGGATTATTTCTAATTCTCACAATTCGAGCGTCATGTTGCAGGTAGTGCAGCAAGAAGGCACTCATGTGTCTTGCACATCCAGGAGCACCAAGTCCCTGTTGTGTTGGTGGCGAGGTAACAATCATGCTTCCTTCCTCTGCCCTCTCCCCCCAACCTCGCACAACAGAAATGTGATCAAGGTCTCCCTCATCTGATGAGTCTTCCATCAGTTCGTCCTCCACTTCTTCCTGGGCTCCTGCACCTTCCTCACTAGTTTGGCTGCTACCATGCGCCCTGGTAAAACCTTCTCCCCCACCCTCACATGCCTGCCGCCTTGGTGCTGCCGACCGTCTGGACCTTGCAGATGTTAGCCCTTCCGCATACAACTCCTCCTCCTCTACTTCCTCCACCTCCTCTTGTGCCACCACCTGACTCTGAATTCTGTTTAACATGTGCTCCAGCATGTAAATCACCGGAATAGTCATGCTGATAATGGCATCGTCAGCACTAAATATCTTCGTCGCCATTTCAAAACTGTGCAGAAGGGTGCATAGGTCCCTGATCTGAGACCACTCCTCCAGCGTGATTTGCCCCACCTCTGGATCTCGCTGGCCCAGGCTATACATCAGAACGTATTGCACCAGAGCTTGTTGGTACTGCCACAGTCGCTGCAACATGTGCAGAGTTGAATTCCACCGGGTAGGCACATCGTATTTTAGCCGGTGAAGTGGCAGGCCCAACGACTTCTGTAGAGATGTAAGTCGCTGAGCAGCGGGATACGAACAGCGGAAGTGAGCACACAGCGACCGTGCCCTCTGCAGAAGGCCATCTAGTCCGGGATAGTGGGCTAAAAATTGCTGGACCACCAGGTTCAACACGTGAGCCATACAAGGCATGTGTGTGACATTGCCCCGGTGAAGGGCCGCACCCAGATTTGCAGCATTGTCGCACACGGCCTTCCCTGGTTTCAGGTCCAGTGGAGACAACCATTCATGAAACTGGTTCTCCAGAGCTGACCACAACTCCTCAGCTGTGTGACTCACATTTCCCAGACATTTCAAAGTAAAAACCGCCTGATGACCTTGAGCCCTGCTGCCAGCATAGTAAGGAGGTGTGCAGGATCCCTTCTGCACAGTTAGAAAGCTTGTAGCATGACCAGACAGGCTTTGGGTGCAGGTGGAGGACCGAGAGGAGGTTGAGGAGGCAGAAGAAGTGGAGGATCTTCGAGATAAAGAGGATTGACGCACAACTCGTGGGGATGGCAAGACTTGGACAGCAGCCCCTTGTCCTGCTGTCACCATAGTTACCCAGTGCAGGGTCAGCAACATGTAACGCCCCTGTCCATGCCTACTCTTCCAAGTGTCTGTGGTGAAATGCACCCTGTCACACACAGAGCTTCTCAAAGAAGCGGTGATGTTGTGTGCGACATGCAGGTGGAACGCAGGCACACCTTTCTTTGAGAAGTAGTGCCAATTGGGCATCTGGTACTGGGGCACTGCGACGGCCATAAGGTCTCGAAAATCCTCTGTGTCCACCAGGCGGAAAGGCAGCATTTCTGTAGCCAAGAGCTTGCAGATTGTGAAATTCAACCTCTTAGCTTTCTCATGGCTAGGAGGAAATGGTCTTTTACTTGTCCACATCTGAGGGACCGAGGGCTGGCTGTTGTGCTTAGACGGGGTTGAGAAGGGTGTCCCCGGCAAACTGCCGGTCTGTGAGGAAGATGCAGGCGGACATGTTAGGTTGCCTTGATCCAAAGGTGGTGCTATCGATATCGGACAGCGCTCAACACCAGCTGGTATTTCCACCTCCAAAGAAAATGATGACCTGCCAATCACGCTGGCTGTTGCGGGTAAAGAGGTGGCAGGTCTGCGTCCCAAAACAGATGTGACTGCTGTCCCCCCAGTCACAGAGGATGAAGAGGCCACGGATGCACAAGATGTGGCAGACGGTGGTTGGTCCGGCCGGCTAGGCCGCATTGTAGCACAGTGAGCTTCCCACTGCAACTTATGCTTCATATCCATGTGCCGGTTCATGCATGAAGTACTCAAGCTATGTATTTTTTGGCCTCTACTTAGCTTTTGCTGACAAATGTTACAGATAACACGAGTTGGGTCATCCTTATCGATCTGAAAAAATGCCCAGGCTATGCAAGGCTTAGCACCCATGCGACCTGAAGAGCCACCACGACTTGTGGTCAGAGGCAGAGTTGTGTATGAGGATGCAGTTGTTGACGTGCTTCCAGCACTATGTCTCTGTCCAGGAAGGCGCAACCTGACCTCGTCGTCACTAGCATCCTCCTCCACCTCCTCTGCTGAACTCATCGACTGGCTGACTGTGGGTTGTCAGTAAGTGGGATCTCCAACCTCGTCATCATCACCCTGTGTGTTATCACACCCGTCGTCCTCAGAGCCAACCTCTTCCTGCCCTGACAAAAAACTCAAGTTGTCGCTCCAATGAGGTATTTCAGTCTCATCATCTTCATCCTCATTGTCTCCACCAACAGGAGTTACAGTTTGGGAACGAGGGTCTACATTATGGTCAGAACCTTCTGCATCTGGTCCTGGATCCGACTCATAAAGATTCTGGGCATCAGTGCAGATCATTTCCTCGTCTGGATTCACAGAAGCTCTGGAGCCAACCTCTGATTCCCAGGCTATAGTATGAGTAAACAGCTCTGCAGACTCAACCATCTGTTCTACTCCATACTCAGAAGGGCAGCTGGAGACTTGGGAGCTGTGAGAAAGCAAGTGCGATTGGGGTGACACCTCTGAGGACTGGAGTATTTGTGATGTTGAAGTTGAGGTGGAGGAGAGCCCACTTAAAGGAGCACTTGATATCCGTTGAAGCACCTGCTGATTTTGTGCCTCATCTGGAATTTGTAGCGATTGGCGAGGCCGTAAGAAAGGGATCTTATCACATTGTCCGCTAAAATAAGTAGACATCTTAGTTTGGCTGGAAGATGGTCTTTCTTCTGCAGATGTTACTGTTGCTTTAACACCTACCCCATGGACACAACCTTTTTTTCCCTTCCCAACACGCCTATTCCCCTTTCCACCAGCAGCAGGCCTTTTTCCACTCATTTTGGTGGTTAACTAATTGACAACTCTGGAGTTGTTTGCACAAAAAGCAATGGATGGGAACCGAGCAGAGCTGAGTGGCCAAACTGTGGTATTAGCCCAGAAGTATTGGCTGGGTTAGATGCAGATAAAAATTATATTGAATTTGCAACCTGGTGGAGGTTAGTATAGATGGACTAATAGAACAAGTCCCACACACTGCTACAAGCCGAAATATTTTTTCAGAGCTAGATGCAGATAAAAATTATATTGAATTTGCAACCTGGTGGAGGTTAGTATAGATGGACTAATAGAACAAGTCCCACACACTTCTACAAGCCAAAATATTTTTTCAGAGCTAGATGAAGAAAAAAATTATGTTGAATTTGCAACCTGGTGGAGGTTAGTATAGATGGACTAATAGAGTGATGCTATGCCCAAAAGGTTTTACTTCACTAGGTGCAGTAAAAAAAAATTGTATTCTATACACAGGTGGTGTAGCTTGCAACACAGATAGGCTACTCCACTGACTAACACACACTGCAAGAGGCCAAAAAGGATTTGCTTTGCTAGATTTAGCCAAATGCTGTAAAAAAAAACTTGCACAGCACTGGCACAGACCTGCCTGGCAAAAAGTGATAGGAGCTGATGTAACCTAGCCCTGAAAAGGATGGCAATTACAATTAGTCTTTACTCCCAACCTATCTATTTAAGAGCACAGACCTGCCTGATAAAAGTCGTAGGAAATTATGTAACCTAGTCCTCAAAAGGACTGCAATCACAACTATTCCCTACTTCCAAGCTATCTGTAGATTTGTGCGAAAATTGGCTTGGTGGAATCATATGTCTTTAGAGAATTACCCGGAGCATCAAATTATACCACGGGGTCTTCGAGTGCAAGTATACCCCTCTTTTGATCTAGATGATCCTGGTTTGCTACAGAGATGGAAGGTAGCAGCCACTAACTGCTCCTTGGAGTTTATTAGAATTATAGTGGAAAAAAATATGACCACCTTGTCCAATCTGGACAAAGAGATAGAAGAATTGAATAAGACAATCAAAAAGGAGATCAAAATTGATGTCTTGGATACTTATCTCCAAACAATTGAAAAAGATGTGGATAAATGGGAGAATGAGATTTGTCAATTGAAATTTAAAAAGTTTCAACGCGATCAGAAGGATTATGAGAGTGACCATATATTTAAGTGGCAGAACCCAAAAAGAAGATTGCCAACAAAAAATGCGAGGGGTTGTGATACTTCTGCCAGGACAATTTCCATGTCTGATAGTAACAGTTCATGTAGTGAATCAGAAAATGCATCTGTCTCATATACTCAGATGAGAGCTGTTGCCAAAGGTACAAGGAAGTTCCCAGAAATATTTAATAAGAGAGAAAACATCATGAACAAAGATAGGATGAAGGTAGTGAACCTTTCGAATCATGTGTTAACTGAGTGGCAAATTAAAATATTGGAAAAGGGGTTAATGTTTTCTCCTTCACATGATCTAGATAAGTTCACGGTGGTAAAAGACCTACACCTCTTTGCGAGAAAAATTATTTATAAAAAATTACATTGCAAAAGTGAGATTGACGCCCTCTTCCCTACTTAAAAAGAAAGAGCTGCACTTCAGGATTTGGAAGAACTTGCGGAAGAAAATTCTGTACAAACCACAGGTAAGTTCCCTATACAATTCTCCCATAAAGCTAAAACTTTCCCGGCTTTGAGCACCTGCTCTGCTGTGGAGATATTTGTAAAAATGGTAAGCTCAGACATCGAAACACTTCCGAATAGTCCGAAATGGATATCTAATCTATCTACTCAGGAGAGAAATGCGCTGCAAGAACTACAGTCATTGCCGAATATCTGCATCAAACCTGCAGACAATGGAGGGAATGTGGTCCTCTGGCCGAATAGCTTATATGAGAAACAGGCATATAAGATTCTGAACAACCCCAATTGTTACAAAAAACTCAGTCAGGATCCCTCTTTGCGTTTCCAAGAGCAACTGATCACAATTCTTGAAATAGCCTATGAGTCAGAAATTATTCCCAAAAGAATGGTTGAAACTGTGAAAAAAACACATCCAAGATGGCCAACTTTTTATCTATTGCCAAAACTACATAAACACCCCACAGACCCTCCCGGGAGACCTATAGTCTCCGGGAATGGAGGATTATGTGAAACTGTGTGTTTGGTATTAGACTATTTTCTGAAGCCATTGGTTCAAACCCTGCCGTCGTATATCAAAGATACTATGGCGGCATTGCAAATAATTAACAATCTACAATTGGATGAAGGGATGACCATGGTTACAGTGGATGTGGAGGCCCTCTACTCCTCTATCAAGCATGAGGACGGCCTAAGAGCAGTCTCACTATTTCTAGAATTCAGCAATTTGGAACGACCTCTCAGACTTCTGATTTTGGAATTGTTACAATTTGTATTAGAACATAACATCTTTATTTTTAAGAACGAAATATTCTTGCAATTACAGGGAACTGCGATGGGGGCAGCTTGTGCCCCCTCATACGCTAATTTGTTTATGGGAGCGTATGAAAACAGTCATATTTCCGGAGTGGAGAAGATTCAGGCCTGGATGAGGTTCATTGATGATGTGTGGTTCATCTGGGAGGTTTCGATTGACCAACTCCATGATCTCATGGGTCGACTTAACAACAACGACATTAATATTAAACTAACATACAAATATGGACGCAAACTTGAATTCCTTGATTTGCTGATTTCAACCCTCCCAGATGGCCACATCATCACCGATGTATACCGAAAACCGACCTCCACCAATTCTTTGCTGCATGCTACAACCTCCCATATGCCTAATACAATTAATGGAATCCCTGTGGGCCAATTCTTGCGAATCAGAAGAATTTGTACTACTGATGAGACATTTTTACAACAATCAAGAGATCTGACACGCAGATTCAAGGATAGGGGGTATAGTTCACGAAGCATAAAAAGGGGTTTCGACAGAGCGATAAAAACTCCAAGGGAAGAATTACTTTATGGCACAAGGGAAAAGCACAATCCCAGTGCACCTAAAAAGGAAACCATTCGTATGGTCACTACCTTTAACAAGCAATGGGGGGAACTTACCCATATTCTTCGCAAACATTGGAATATTTTAATGACAGATCCCATCTTGAATAAAATCCTACCATCAAGACCATCAATTGTTGCTCGGAGATCGAAGAATCTTAAAGATACCTTGGTCCATAGCCACTATTCTCCATCCATGAATTTAAGGAATAAGACTAACTCCATAATTGGTTTCTTCCCATGTGGATTATGCAAAGGCTGTAAAAATTTGATAAAGGACAGATATTTTTGTAACCAGGACGGTTCTCGTCAGTTTTCTATTAGAAAATGTCTGAACTGTACCTCTAAGGGTGTAATATATCATGCCACTTGCCCTTGCGGCAAGATCTACATCGGCCTAACGACCAGGGAGATTCGGATCAGGACAAGGGAACATGTCCGAGACATAGAAAAAGCATCTACAATCGAAGACCCAAATATGTTAAAAACCTTTCCCAGGCACTTTAAACTGTGGCATAACTGTAAAGCAGATGGCTTAAAAATCAAAGCCATTGACCAAGTAACTTTGGGTCCACGAGGGGGTGATCCGGGGAGGGTTTTGGCCCAAACAGAGAGTCGTTGGATCTTCAGACTGGGGACTTTGGCACCCCAAGGACTGAATGAGACATTGGGCTTCGGCTCCTTTTTATGACCGTTATGATCCGCTCAAGTGGCTCTTCTCTAGTTTGACTGCTTTCTTGTGTGGATGCAGTTAGACTAGACTCTAACTATACTTCTTGGCAGATTATGATGTAGGCCTATTATCCTCCCTTCACCCTCTTTTCCATCTTTGTTCTTTTAAAACTGATCCTTGTCTTTCTTCTATCTCTTTATTGGGTCTCAGAAGTTGCTCGGGTACCTTTCTGTTTTATTTCATTTTTAATGTTTCGCGCGCATATCTTGATTTTATTCTGTTCCATTTACCATAGTGTTTTTGGGAGATCTGGCGATGTATATCCTGTTTATCCCTTCATCTACTGGCGATTTGCACCTAGAATTGGTATCATCTCCGAGTTCATCTAACTATCTGGCATCCATTTTGGCACCTGAATACTAATGTGACACCCCAGGGGTCTGGTTGCCACAGTGATAGAGATATTACGTCTGAGAGCAGGTGGGAGGTCTCTTGGTCAGGAATCCTATGCATGCCACACCTCCTGCACAGTCCTGGGAGGGGAAGAACTTCCCCTATATAAAACTGGGGCTGAGGCAGGGTTAGTGAGTAGAGAAGAAGTAGAGACAGAGAAAAGAAGCAAATATAGGAACAGAACATCAGGAGCTCTGTGGGAGCAGTGTTACAAGGAGTCAGGGGCTGGCAGCTGCAGAGCTCGCCCTGACTGAGAAGATTTCTTACCGGACCCGGAGTCCGAGGCTGTGGGGACTAACTCCTACCCAGCAGCAGAATCCGTCAGGCAGGGGATTCCAGGTCCTCTGGCCAAGAAACCCGAGGGCACGGTCACACACATGGGACCAGCACCGCCGTCGTGGAGCGGAAGCTACTAGAAGGCCCCGAGTCACCGGCCATACGGGTGAGCACCACACGGTACACTCAGGGACGTGGGCTACTTATACCCGCCTCTAGCAAGGTAGCCAGAAGAGTACAGTTAGTTTGGGAGGCCTACAACTCTGCCTGGCCAGGGGAGATCCCATCTGCTCAAGGACTGACCAGGCCCCAATCGCTAGCCAGTACTCCGGGAGGGTCTATCTTTGTCACCAGTAAAGACCCTGAACTACACCGTACCGTCTCCGAGTGGTTCCTGCTACCCCCATCATCCACGTCGGCTGCCCTGAGGCCATACCCCTCCCGTTGGGGGTTATACTATCACGCTGCACAATCCTACCACCGGCCTCAGCGGTCTGCCCTGCAGCAGCAGCTCCTTAGCTGTACTCAACGGGTGGCGTAGTCGTCCAACATCTACCGCTGATACATCGCCGCTCAGTTTGACTCCCTGGGCACGGACCGGGTCACCGCCACGAGACTACAACCCTCAAGAGATCCAGCTCCGGGTAAGCTCCCGCGTGCGCAACGCAGCGCGACACAGGCCCAGGGGCGCGTCAACTTTTGGCGTAGTCGGCAGGATTTCGTGCCCGCAACCACCGGGTACTGCGTGCCTGAAAAAGACTGTACAAACTTACCTGTGGTGAAGATTCCCGCCATCCGGCGCCATCTTCAGCCTTCTTCCCGCCATCGGTGAAGATTCCCGCCATCCGGCGCCATTTTCAGCCTTCTTCCCGCCTTCCGTGGAGTTTTCCCGCCGTTGGACGCCATCTTGAAGACGTCGCGCGGGAAGAAGAGGGGCGTGGACTCCGAAAGCGCGCGAGAACTGAAGCCCCGCCTCACGTCCGGATGTCGCGTAAGGTCCTGGAAGGAGCCTAGCAGACGCCGACGTCACAGGAGCGCGACGGAAGGTCCTCAACCCTGACGATCTACTGCGGAGCCGCGGCCTACGGAAGAGGATCATCGCAAGGTAGGCCACGGTCCACTAGGGGGGAGGAGGATGTCGGATACGGAGGAGAGCTTCACTGCCTCAACCCCCGCCAGCGCCACCGCTGCTGCAGTCATGCCTTTCACCATGCCCTATATCCCGGGAGCGGCCTGGCTACCCCAGTACTCAGGGGAGTCACATACCCTGCATGACTTTAGAGAAAAGCTGGATAGCCTCTTCCAGGTGTACCCCCTCACAGAAGAGCAAAAAGTGAGCATCCTGGTGGCCCAATTAACTGGGGCAGCCCGAAGGGAGGTAAAGTCCTGGCCACCTGGGGGGAGGACTGTCGCAGGGATACTAACCCGACTGAGGGACACCTTTGATACCCGCACCTCAGCCGAGATCAAGCTTAGATTCTACGGGTGCAAGCAGCGAGCATACGAGAGTATAAGGGACTATGCCCTGAACCTACAAGAGGCCCTGAGAGCCATTAAGCAGACCGACCCTGACGGCGTGGGAGACGAGGACAGGCTGTTGACTGAACAATTTATAGAGGGTTTATATTGCAATGCCCACCGAACCCAGTTGCGGGCAATGGCCTTACAGGACCCTCATCTGGGATTTGCACAGTTCAAGGACAGAGCCATCCGGGTGCTCCGAGAACCGGCACCAGGTGGCGTTGTGACCCACAGACGCCCCACTACCACTTACCACCAGGAGGCGGCACCCTTGTCGGCAGGGCCTGTGGGAGCTGATGCGCAGGCTTTGAACAATGACCCGGCTCCAGACCTGCACCATCAGGTCCAAGAGCTAGCTAAAAGCGTTGCTGCGCTAAGCCGAACTGTGCAGTCTTTACAGGTTTCCACTCCAGGGAAGATCCAGCTGGCATCCGGACCGGAGGACATCCCGTGGCGTCGACCAAGGAGGACCCCACTGGCCAGAGGGAGACCCAGCGACCGATACAACGAGGACGGACGACCCATCTGCCGCCGCTGCAATCAACCCGGACATATGGCAAGGTACTGTCCTTTAAACTGGCACAACCTGGGGTAGAGGGCCAACCCCCAGGAAAAAGATCACCAGGCCCATCGAACTGGCGCGACAAATATGTGGGAGGACGTCCAGTCTTACCCGTGGTACTGGATGGCATTCCTATGAGTGCCCTACTGGACACCGGGTCACAGGTCACCACCATCCCGTACGTGCTCTTCAAGCAGTACTGGAATGACTCGGATATCACCCGCTACCCTGACGACGACTTGAGTATCATCGCCAGCAATGGTCAGCCCGTGCCACAGATTGGATTTAAAGAGGTGACCATTAAAATCGGTAGAGTCGAACTGGCAGCACAGGGACTGATCATTGTAGACATTGACAAACACGAGAGTCACCCAAAGATAACTCTAGGAACTAATGTAATTGAAAATTGTCTTGCAGAGGTGATTTTCCTTTTACAGCAGGTTGCCAAGAACGCCAGCTCCGGCGAGCAGCGAGTGCTCCAAAAAGAGATCCGGGCACTGATGCGACGGCAGCAGGTGGAACTCTCCGGCGGTGAGATTGGTAGCGTGAGAATGTGTGACCCTTTCCCTATTGCCATGCCCCCAAAAAGTGAAATGATGATTTGGTGCCGGGCAGCTATTGGTCTGAGAGGTAGAGATTACCAGGCAATGGTAGAACCAGTTTACTCAGACAGTAGGCCCACCATCTTGACAGCACGGGGGGTGGTTAATGTACGCCATGGGAGGGTGCCCGTTCGCATAATCAATATCGGGAAGAGGGAAGTGTACCTGCCCCGGTATGCCACGCTAGCCAAATTATATACCATTAACCAAAATGCTATACAATCTGTGGAACCCTTGCCTTCATCTCACCCGGAGGAAGGTAACGGCTCTAAGAAAACAATGGAGGACTGGTGTCAGCAACTACATTTGGGTACTGACTCCACTCCCTCACACCAGAAACAGGGAGTCTATCGGGTGGTTCAAGAGTACGAGAGAGTGTTTAGTAAACACCCGTTAGACTTCGGGCGAGTCAAGGGGGTAGAACACCACATCCCCACGGGAGACCATCCTCCCATAAAAGAGAGGTATCGACCCATACCCCCTGCACACTACCAACACGCCAAGGGGATGCTTAGAGACATGAAGGAGGCTGGGGTGATCAGGGATAGCTGTAGCCCCTGGGCAGCTCCACTAGTCTTAGTCAAAAAGAAAGACAACACCATGAGGATGTGTGTAGATTACCGGAAAATCAACCGTATCACACACAAGGATGCGTACCCCTTACCAAGGATAGAGGAGTCTTTGGCTGCTTTAAGATCTGCTAACTTCTTCTCTACCTTGGATCTCACTAGTGGGTACTGGCAGGTTCCTGTAGCAGAGGCGGACCGGGAGAAGACCGCATTCACCACCCCGATGGGACTTAGCGAGTTTACCTGTATGCCGTTCGGACTCTGCAACGCACCAGGAACCTTCCAACGATTAATGGAGTGCTGTCTGGGCCACAGAAACTTCGAGACGGTCCTGTTGTACCTGGACGATGTCATCGTATATTCTAAGACTTATGAGGA